>NC_084802.1:67495896-68762146 GCF_963169125.1 Humulus lupulus | reverse complement strand
TGATGTGGAAGATCAGTTAAAACTGCAGCCACAGAGCATACTCGGTATTTCAAGAGACCTTATAACTTGGCTCTGATACCAATTGTTGAGTAAAATTTAGAGTACACAACTCTAAATTTACTAATATTGGACCCAAACAAGTAAACAAATTATTATATTACAATAAAAGACACTACAACACTTTCCAAAGACCACTCACAATTTGAAGAAAAATAGACACTCAATATGAAGCTCACAACTTACACTCAAAACACCACACTAAGAATACAAAGACTTATTTTTGGAGGATGCCTAACCCAAATGCAAGGGAGGGTATTTATAGTCCTCACCATGCAATCTACACCATACAAATATTAAATTGAGAAATAATCCTAGCCATACATTATTACCACATTCTACACACTTCTCCTAAAAAATCTACTTTCTACATCCTTCTACAATTTTCTCTTAAAAATATCTTCCTTCCACATTTGTTGAGAAGCTTCCATTGTCTTGGCTTTAGATAAAATGAATTGGGATTTTATTTACCTTTGGGCTTGGACATTTGGACTTTTTGGGCTGACATTGATTCTTAACATGTTATTCCCACACAGCCTGGGAAAGGAAAGACCATCCAGCTTCATAGAGACTTAAGCTCATCATCTGATGAAGAGGATGACTTCCTTGACCAAATCCTAAACTCAGGTCTAGTAATTATAGTGAGATGTTTGATTTTAAATAACTTGGTTATATGGGATTTATAGAGCTTTCTGGTAGTTGTAAAGTATTTACCCACATACTGCTTGATTTTTTACTAACCAATCTTGTGTTTACTCTTTTGCAAATTCAGAGATGTTCAGGCAATTCAACACCTCTTTTGCCCAAAAGAGGAAATCCGGGGAAGGAAGTGGCTCCAACCCCCCAAGAAAAGTTCCAAGGACAACCCCGACCAGCCAAGGGAGACAACCCGAGGAGTCGATTACAATCCCGCAGCTGACCCCTTCGTCGACTCCTCCCTCTGCGAGCCTAACCCCTACTCGCCTGACTGGCTTGAGTGAGGCCCTTAGCACTGCTGGTAACATTGGGAAGGAACTGCTTGACCAGACTCTCCATAATGTTTCAACGATTCAAAGCTTTGAATCCTTACCTCGGCTTAATGTTGAAGTCGTCTTACAAAGAGGGCTCGCTCAGCTGATGAATGTAAGTATTTTATCACAAGACAGTTTGTTATTAATCATTTTTACTTGTAGTAACTTCCTGTTTTCCATGCAGTCACTTATCACCATTAGCCACGCTCAGCATCAAGCAGTATACTACAAGGAATTGATCAAGGTCTTAAATGATCAACTAGTGGATGCTCAAACTAAAGTGGAGACTTTAACTTCTTCGGAAAAGGATCTCAAATCCAAGGTGGAGCAGGTAGAGAAGACCGTGGCTGAGCGGAATGAGTCTCTTAGGGGGCTGTTTGACGAGAATCAAAAACAAATTCAAATCAACAAGTCGTTGACTGATCAGCTTGAGAAACTGACTCGTGAGAACGAGGAGCTAAAGTGAGAGAAAGAAGCCGACCTCGCTCGCTACGAGGAAATGTGTTTCAACTGCTTTTACCAGGTGTGGAAGCTGAACAAGCCTCTCAACCTCGACTTTCTCACAGAGGAGGCCAAGGAAGAAGAGCTTGCAAAATGTGAGGCAAAGGCTGCTGAGGAGGCAGCTAATCCTGCTGGTACCACACATTTTTCCCCCACGCTGTCATTCTGACTGGAAGAAGCCACTGATGCTGAGGAAGGTGTTGATCAACCTACCATAGCTGACCAGTGAGCTTCCATCCGACTAGAGAGCCTCCATTCGACTAGAGATCCTTCATCCGACCAGCTGACTAGTAGACCTTTATTTTGTATTTTGCTATGTACTCTTGCTCGTATGGCTGAGCTATGAACACTTTACCTTTTTTTAGACTTAATCATTTAAAAGTTTTTTTACATAGATGCTTTATATTTTCATATGAGTACTTAGTTTTCTAACTTAGAAATTCTAAACATTTCATAAGTTACTACTAAGCATGCTTTCTCACATTCTTATTGCTCTATCATTTTATGAGCATAGCGTTTTATTTACACACGAATAGTTGTTCTTAACTTAAAATTTTGAAAAAATTCCAAGTTAATTAAGCTTTGTAAAACAAGTTAGCTTAACGGCCCTTTTGACTTCAAAAACTTACAAGTCAGCCTGAAAACAAATATATTTACTCGTGTTGAAGTGTATACCAGTATACCCTATGTGCCCCCCAAGTGATTGAGGGTTGAAAAATCCTTGATCACTTGCTACTTGACCAAATTTTTCCGAGCATTTATTACTTGTGAAACACATTGAATATACAAAGGATATTTCAGCAGTTAACACTGCAAAAACATGCAACTATTTAAATGTTGGTCATTCATCTGATCGATACCAACCAATTGAACACTGCCCGGTATTTCTTTTAGAAAAACTTTTTTGTTTTAAGTTGTAATGACAGTTGAACACTGCCAAAGCAAGAATAATCAACACATATGCAAAATTTGTAGCAAGATTCGACCGCGCTGCGCGTGATCTCTTTTATTACTCGTAAAAAAAAAGGACAAAGCGTGTCTAATTACGAGTCTCACACAAAATAAAATTGTTCAAAATAACATGATTGGTTAGCAAATAGCCAGTTCACAAACAAACTTAAATAACAAGTTAAACACTTGAGACAAAGCTATTACTCTGTAAGCAGTATTTATTGATAATATTTCCTCAAGTGCTCGCCATTCCAATAGTTCCTGATCAACTCTCCATTTAATCGAGCAAATTTGTAAGTGTCAGGTGGCAAGACTTGCTCAATTTGATACGGTCCCTCCTAGTTTGGTCCTAGTACTCCAGCCACCGGGTCTCTGATGAACACCTTTCTGAGGACCAAATCTCCGACCTGGAACTTTCGATCTCTAACTTTGGAATTAAAATAGCGGGCCACCTTTTGCTGATGAGCAGCAACCCTCAAGCTTGCTTTTTCTCGTCTCTCCTCAAGAAAATCTAAAGATTCAGCTAGCAACTGGTGATTCTCCTCCTGGTCGTACATGGTTCTTCGATGAGATGGTGGGTCTACTTCCACAGGTAACATGACCTCATACCCATATGCCAAGGAAAAGGGGGTATGGCCAGTTGTTATCCGGGCAGTAGTCCTATATGACCAAAGGACTTCTGGTAACTCTTCTGCCCAAGCACCCTTAAATTGCTCTAGACACTTTTTTAGAGTATCTTTCAAAGTTTTATTTACGGCCTCAACTTGCCCATTGGCTTGCAGATGAGCTACCGAGGATAAACTTTTCGTGATGCCATGTCTAGTGCAGAAATCGATAAATAAGTCACTATCGAATTGAGTGCCATTATCAGAGACTATCTTTTTGGGCAGACCATACCGACATATTATATTCTTAACCACAAAATCTAACACTTTCTTCGAGGTGATCGTTGCTAGTGGTTCGGCTTCGGTTCACTTGGTGAAATAATCCACAGCAACTACTGCAAACTGTACTCCTCCTTTCCCTTTGGGTAGTTTTCCGATCAAATCAATGCCCCATACTGCAAAAGGCCACGGGCTCTGCATTTACTTCAAGACATTCAGAGGCGCCCTGGGTACTTTAGAAAATCTCTGGCATTTATCACACTTCTTCACGCACTCCATGGAATCTTAATTCATTGTAGGCCAGAAAAAACCTTGCCGCAAAATCTTTTTAGATAGACTCTGCCCCCCAGCATGATCTCCACAGAACCCCTGGTGCACTTCAGCCAATAAGTTTTTTGACTGGTCGGGTGCTATGAACCTGAGTAAAGGCAAAGAGTACCCTCTTCTATACAACACCCCATCCATCATAATGTACCTAGTAGCTTGCCTCATAATCTTCTTTGCTTCATTACGATTATCTGGGAGGATTCCTTGCTCAAGGTAAGCAATGATGGGTGTCATCCAAGTGTCAACTATTGTAATGGGCATGGCTTCTTGTTCATTAATGCTTGGCTCTGCCAAGTATTCCACCGGTACTATATTCAGAGTTTCAGCATCTTTTGCATTAGCTAATTTTGCTAGAGCGTCTGCATTAGAGTTCTGCTCCCGCGGTACCAGCTTAATAGTATACTCCTCGAATTATGCTAGCAGCTCCTTGGTCTTATTCAAGTACGCCATCATGCGTAGGCCCCTTGCTTAATATTCCCCTAAGACTTGGTAGACCACCAATTGGGAATCACTGTTTATTTCGACCGACCAGGCACAAACATCTCTAGCCAAGTGCAAGCCTGTTAGGAGGGCTTCATACTCCTCCTCATTATTAGAAGCATTGAATCCAAACCTTAGTGCACAATGAATTCGATGCTTCTCCGGCGTGACTAATATAATTCCAGCTCCCAAATGATGTTCGTTTGACGACCCATCAACAAAAAGTTTCCAAGCAGGAAGATCTTCTCTCTGTCCAGTTACACGCTCTTACTGGTCGGGAATATCAACAATCCCAGTACATTCAGCAATGAAATCCACCAAAGTCTGACCCTTAATATCAGGTCTTGGTTGATACTTGATTTCGAAATTGGCCCAATTCAACCGCCCATTTAAGTAGCCGACCAGATGACTCCGGCTTCTGTAAGACTTGACGTAGGGGCTGGTCGGTAAGGACTTTAATGGGATGTACCTGGAAGTACGGTCGCAACTTGAGAGATGCAAGTACCAAGTAATAGGCCAACTTCTCGATCATGGGATACCGGGACTCTGCTCCTATCAATCGCTTGCTAACGTAGTACACCGGATGCTGCACTTTATCTTCTTCTTGTACTAGAGCAGTACTAACAGCGTGCTCTGTGACTGCTAGGTAAATAAAGAGGTCTTCTCCATCAACAGGCTTCGAAAGAACAGGAGGTTGAGCCAAGTGCTACTTTATGGCTTGAAAAGCTTGCTCACATTCTTTCGTCCATTCAAACTTCTTGCTTCCTCTAAGCAGGTTAAAAAACGGGACACACTTGTCCGTCGATTTAGAGATGAACCTGCTTAGAGCAGCAATCCGTCCAGTCAAGCTTTGCACATCCTTAATTCTGGCCAGAGACTTCATTTCTGCGAGCGCCTTTATCTTTTCTGGATTTTCCTCTATTCCTCGGGAGTTCACAATGAACCCAAGAAATTTTCCAGAACTTACTCCAAACGAGCATTTGAGGGGGTTTAACTTCATGTTGTACTTTCTCAGTATTGCAAAGCATTCCTCCAAATCTCGTACATGTCCTTCAACTTCCTTTGACTTTACCAGCATATCGTCTACGTACACCTCCATGTTCTTGCCGATTAAGTCATGGAACATGCCATTCACCAAACGCTGGTAGGTGGCTCCCGCGTTCTTCAAGCCAAATGGCATGACCTTATAACAGTATAGCCCTATGTCTGTTCAGAAACTGGTATGCTCTTCATCGGGAGGATGCATACTAATCTGGTTATACCCCGAGTAAGCATCCATGAAGGACAATGTTTCATGACCAGAGGTCGCGTCCACCAACTGGTCTATTCTTGGCAAAGGAAAACAGTCCTTTGGACATGATTTGTTCAGGTCGGTAAAATCCACACAAGTCCTCCACTTTCCATTGGACTTGGGCACTAACACTGGATTTGAAACCCATGCAGGGTAATATGCCTCCCTAATAAACCTGTTTTCCTTTAGCCACTCCACCTCCTCCTTGAGAGCCTTTTCCCGATCTTTGTCAAGCAATCTTCTCTTCTGCTGCACTGCTGGATAGCTTTCATCCACGTTGAGCACGTGGCTGATCACAGTTGGTGAGATACCCACCATATCCTTGTGAGACCAGGCGAAGACATCTTGATTCCTCCACAAAAATTCTACCAGCTGCACTTTTACTTCTAACTTCAACTTTTTCCCAACCTTGACCCCTCTGGTCGGGTCATTCTCATCTACTGGAACCTCCTCTAACTCCTTGGACGGTCCCACTTCACTTTCATAATCCCCAAAGCGAGGATCAAAGTCCATTCCCTCGCTTTGGGCAATGCCCTATTTGGTGACTTCATCACCGGATGGGGCTTGTTGTTCACCCATACCAAAAGTGCTTTCTTGGTCAAACATTCCTTCTTGATCGGCTACAATTGTAAAGCTTTGGTCGACATCCATCTCATCTACCTCCTCTCTCTCGGAACATACAATTATGTTGTTTTCTTTAGCCCCCTTTCTTGCTTTAGCTACCGAGGCATTATAACATTCCCTAGCCTCTCTCTGGTCTCCTCGGACGCAACCTATGCCTGCACTGGTCGGGAACTTCATGGAAAGGTGCCATATAGAGACTGCCGCATGCAAGGTCATGAGTAGTGGTCGACCAATAACCACATTATAGGCGGACGGGCAGTCGACTATCAAAAACTCTGTCATAACTGTCTCATGCTTGGGAGCATCCCCTGTTGTGACTGGTAACTTGATCATTCCAACTGGTGACAACCCTTCTCTAGTAAATCCATAGATGATTTTAGAGCATGGCTTCAAGTCGTTGATAGATAGTTTCATCCTTTCAAAGGATGATTTGTAGATAATGTTCACAGAACTCCCTGTGTCGACCAGGCATCTCTTCACCTTCATATTCGCTATTTGGACTGTCACGACGAGAGGGTCATTATGAGGATATCTCACATGTCGTGCATCATCTTCAGTGAAAGTGAGGGACTCACTTTCGTACTGTGGGTTCTTCGGAGGCCGCTCCTCTACAGCCATGACCTCGGACGTCGATGCTGCATCCAACTCATGCCGAAGGGTTTGAGCATACCTCTCCCTTACTTTGTTGCTATCCCCAGCCAGATGTGGACCTCCACGTATGGTGTCTAGAGTGAAGTCCACAGGCTTGGGTTGCAAAGGTGGGGATCGCTGCCGATTAAACCCATGATTGTTGTTACTTCCCTCTCCTTGGGTCTTTTCTGCTCAATATTTTTTCAATTTCCCCGACCGAAGGAGAAACTCTATCTCGTCCTTGAGATGATTGCATTCATTCGTGTCGTGACCATAGTCTCCATGGAAACGATAGAACTTATTCAAATCTCTCTTACTCATCTCCTTCTTGATGTGTGGGGGTTTCCGGTAGGGGACTTCCTGATGACTTGCGAGATATATCTCCTCTCAGCTGGCCGAAAGAGTGGTGTAATTGGTGAACTGAGGTTCATACTTAATTGGCTTGTCATTTGGTCCCGACTTAGCCTTCTTTTCATTGGGGTAGTCAGACCCGTTATTCCCATGTTTCTTACTACCATTTTGATCGTTTCCACCATTCTTGGGAGGATCAGTTGATCCGCTCGGATTGTTCAGGCCTTTCTCTTCCTTCTCAATCGCATCATCCAATTTCATATACTTGTCCGCCCGATCAAGAAATTATTGTAACGTTGAAATTGGGTTGCGATGAATACTGTCCCACAAAGGACTCCGATAGATTATGTCAGAAGAAATGGCCGCCATCTTCCCCTCATCTCCAACCGCGGTTGCTCGGTTGGCTTCTCTTATGAACCTTTGTATGTAGTTTTTGAGAGATTCATCTTTCCCTTGTTTAATGTCCGCCAAGTGATTGGCGTAAACTGGAGGGGTCCGAGCAGCATTGAACTGCCTGCAAAACTCTTTCCTGAAACTTTCCCAAGAAGTGATGGAGTTTGGTTTAAACTTCCAATACCACTCCTGGGCAGTGTCGGACAATGTAGTGGGGAAAACTCTGCACCGATAGTCATCACTCACTCCGAGCAGCTCCATTTGGTCTTCGAATTTCCCCACATGCCTTATCGGATCTGCCTTTTCTGTATAAACTGGCAGTACCGGTGCTTTGTACTTCGCTGGTGGCTGGGCTGCTCTGATTTGAGCACAGAACGGGCTGCCACTCCTTTGGTCTACTGGATCAATTGCAAAAGGTCATTTTGACAGACCCTAAGCTGCTGCTGTCAGAGCATCAAGCTGGGCTTGGATGCCTGGGGCCACTGCTTGAGACTCATTCTCGGGACTGCCTGGTCGGGCGCTCCTATCCGGCACACCATCATCAAGTATTTCTACTTGACTGGTAGGTCGGTTCGGATCTCGCCCTTCGACCAGGACAGTCCTTCTCCTGTCAGCAATGACATCTCTTAGATCCTTCTGAGAGGTATGCCTCCCTAACCGATCGAACACCGTACTCCGAGTTTTTTTGGAAGGCTTGCCATGCGGGACATGCTCCTTGCCACTGCGCTACTGGTTGGGATGCAGTGGTGGCCTTCCTGTCTGCGCTGGGCGGTCTTTTCCTCCTCGATGGTTGTTGTCATTCTTCTCCTTCGACTGATTAGTGTGATGGCTATCAGCTTCATCACGACCATGCCCGTCTTTGAAGTGTGAAGTTTCTTTACCTCGAGGAGCCCTATTTTGCTCCTGCTCAGGTGGAGTTTTCTTACTGCCTGACTTATGACTTCCGGATCTGGAAGTCTTTGATTGGTGGCTCCTTGAGGGGGTTCTGGAGTTCCCCCTTTGGGTTGAGGCAGTGCCCGATCGGACCCCATCTTCTTTCTGACCAGGTGGGTTACTACCACTCCTGTTTGGTCCTCGAGAATTAGGTCTATCAGTGTTTTTGCGACCAGCTTCTGTGGTCCTTGCTCCTGGGGTGGCTGCTCCTCGTGCTGCAGCTTGGGCATTGTCCTGGGCCAGCTGCGTAGCTGCCTCCAGAGCGAGTGTAGCCTCGCAATGTCGCCTATCGGCCTCCTCCTGCTGTCGCTGAATCTCCTTGCTCCTAGCATCCATCTCCCGTCTTTGCTGCTCAAATGCAGCCTTCTGCCTAGCCATTTCTTCAGCGAACGCCTCCTGTCTGGCGTTGAATTGTGCCATTTCCTTTTGGAAAGCCCACATGGCTTCCTAGAGTTGTTCAACCTCTGGAGTCACGTCCTCGAACATGACTCTAGGCTCAGTCTTATGGTCTTGAGGAGCAGGACCTTCTGATCTAACATGCTCTCTAGAGGAACCTGGCTTCTTGGAGGCCGCATTGGTGTTCTTAGGCGCCATAATGCTACAGGGATCGTCTGTCTTTCTCTTCAGGCTCTCAATGAAAGCACCAAAATATTGACCGTGTTTTTGGTCAACGACGTGTAGACGTCAAAATGACAAAAAACCTTCAAGAGAAATATACGACACAGACAATTTTTATAGTGGTTCAGCCCCAATGTGTTGGTAATAGCTTAGTCCACTTAGAGTTATGATTATAGATCTACACTCAAGATCAGATGAACCTGAGTCAACTGAGTTTCTTCAGTGCAGATTAAAAGAATACAAGAGTTCTCTCAAGATACAATTACTCTCTCTCTGGAAAATTGAAATCTGAACCCCTTTTATGATGCCATGAGCCTTGTATTTATAGGCTCAGGATCGTATAGATGATGTCCCCCATAATCGGGATATTTTGTTATTCTCACTATATTTAATTAATAATAATATTCAAAATATAACAATACACTATTTTTGTGGGATAATCTGAGAGATTCCCGCGCAGGTATGACCACATCTTGTTGAATCCGTTACTGGGATCTTTTGCATAGCCCTGCTCTGTTTAGTCGGTCCACATCACACTCAAGAGGAGAACTGAAGGGCCAAAATTCCTCATTGGTTGGCCAAAACTTCATTGGTCAAACAAGGACATAACTGGTCGGACAAGCACCTGACTGGGCGGATAAGCACCTGACTGGGCGGACAAGCACCTGACCGGGCGGATAAGCACCTGACTGGGCAGACAAGCACCTAACCGGGCGGATAAGCACCTGACCGGGCAGACAAGCACCTGACCGGGCGGACAAGCGCCTGATTGGGCAGACAAGCGCCTAACTAGGCAGACAAGCATATAACCGGTCGGACATGACACTTGACTGGTCAGTCAAAAATCTTCACCGGTCTACTGGACCACTCCTAAGCCAGATTACCCAACCATTCCTTGCCATTTGTCACTTTTTTTTCCATGTCATCGTTTTCAAATTTTGGGGATAACACAAGCGCCCCAAGAAAAATAGATACGAGCCAAGGTTCACCAATTACACTACTCTGGTCGATAGTTGAGCTGAAGTATATCAGGCCAGTTATACCACTGTTCCCTTTAGGCAGCTAGCACCGATTAGAAAAGATATCTCCAAAAGGGACACGACCAAGTTTTGTCATTTTCACGACGACTATGGCCATGACACCAACGAGTGTAACTAGCTCAAAGACAAGATCGAGTTCTTTATCCAACAAGGACATTTAAGGAGGTATGTACGAGCTGGTGGAGGTTCTCAACAGGAGACTTGCGGAGGCAAAGAGCAGGCGCTTGTATGCCAACGCTCACCTCCTTTACAGCCAGCTCTGGTCGCTGGTACATTGTTGACCATCTGCGGAGGACCACACATAGCAGGTGACAGTGGTAAGGCAAGGGAAAGATATGTCAGAACCCTACGTCACGATCAGGATATCAAAATGCTAAATATCGAGGAGAGAACTCCCAAAAAGCTCGAACAGAGGAAGAGTTGATAACTTTCTCCAAGTTGGACGCTCAACATGTTCGATTTCCCCACTCAGATCCTCTAGTTGTTGATGTTCAGATTGCTAACATGATGGAAAAACGTGTGCTGGTGGATATAGGAAGCTCAGTTTATATTTTGCATAAATCTTCACTGGAAAGAATGAAATTATCAGTGCAAGATTTAGAACCATGCAACCAAACCATCTATGGTTTTTCTGGCGAATGGCTTGGGCTAACAGGGTCTATCAGACTCCCAGTCACAGCAGGAGCTGCACTTGCGAATAGGACATTACTCGTTACTTTCATAGTAGTTGATTGTCCTTCTACATATAATGTTGTGATTGGGAGACCTATACTCATCGATCTGCGAGCCATAACCTCGGTTTGGCATTTAGCCATGAAGTTTCCAACTGACGCAGGAGTTGGGTGCGTATTGGGAAACCAGTGAAAAGCACGAGAATGTTACAATTCCTCAATCACAAAAGAAAAAAGAGGCGGATCGGGGGATAGAGCCAAAAAAAGGTTGCTGGTAATAAATGAAACACATGCCCAATCAGGTGAACAAGTCACCAAATAGGGTGTTGCCCAAAGTGAGGATATGGACTTAGATCCTCGCTTTGGGGATTTTGAAGAAAACATTGGACCCAAGGAGGACCTCGAGGAGGTCCAACTAGAAGAGACAGATCCGACCAGGGTTGTGAAAGTCGGTAAAAACTTAGAAACAACAATGAAACACAAGCTAGTGGAATTTTTTAAGAAGCACCAAGAGGTATTTGCCTGGTCGCATAAAGATATGGTTGGGATAGACCCAACAGTGATCAGCAATGTCTTGATTATGGACAAAAACTTTCCACCTATACAACAAAAAAGAAGGCTGCTCGACAAAGATAGATCTAAGGCCTTAAAAGAAGAAGTTGAGAAGCTGAAGGAAAGTGGATTCATTAGGATAGTGTTTAATCCATCTTGGGTCTCAAATCCCGTACCAGTTCCCAAGCCAAATGGAAAGTGGAGGACGTGCGTAGATTTCACAGACCTTAATAAAGCCTGTCCGAAGGATTGTTTCCCACTTCCAAGAATTGACCAGCTGGTCAATGCTACATCAGGACAAGAAATTTTATCGTTCATGGATGCTTACTCCTGTTATAATCAAATTAGTATGAATCCATCTGATGAAGATCACACTAGCTTTTGAACAGATACGGGACTTTACTACTATAAAGTAATGCCCTTCAGTTTGAAAAATGCTGGTGTGACTTACCAGCGACTAGTTAACCATATGTTCAAAGAGCTGGTCGGCATTAACATGGAAGTCTATGTCGACGATATGCTGGTCAAGTCGAAAAAAGTCAAAGAACACATCAAGGACCTACAAGAATGCTTCAACATCTTGAACAAATATCAGATGAAGCTGAACCTCTTAAGTGTTCCTTTGGTGTTGAATCGAGGAAATTTTTGGGATTCATAGTAAACTCACGAGGAATCGAAGCTAGTCCTGAAAAAATTCAGGCACTAATCGAGATGCAGTCTCCTGTCAAAATTAAAGATGTCCAAAGCATAACTAGAAGAATTATGGCCCTGAGTAGATTCATATCTAAATCAACAGACAAATGTGTTCCATTTTTTAATCTACTTAGAGGAAAAAAAAGTTTGAATGGACAAAGGAGTGTGAATAGGCCTTTCAAGTGCTAAAATCCCACATGTCACAACCACCAATCTTGTCCAAACTGGTCGAAGGAGAAACTTTGTTCATCTACTTAGCAATCACAGAGTACACTGCTAGTGCTCTTTTAATAAGAGAAGAAGACAACATCCAAAAGGCAGTATATTATGTAAGTAAGAGGCTAGTGGGAGTAGAATTACGCCCATAGAGAAATTGGCTTCTTGCTTGATTCTGGCCTCTAGGAAGCTGTGACCCTACTTTCAGGCTCACCCCATCACAGTACTCACCGACTAGCCACTACGACAAATATTAAAAAAACCAGAAGCCGCTGGTCAGTTGTTAAAATGGGCAGTCGAACTAGGGCAGTTCGAAATTTCTTATTCACAACGAGCAGCTATGAAAGGACAAGCTCTAGCAGATTTCATTGCGGAATTCACCGGACTCCCTGTCACGAGCCGATGGTAGAAACCGATGGTCAAAATCAATCCACTACCTGGAAGTTGTTCGTAGACGGCTCTTCCAGCAAGCACAACACAAGGGAAGGTTTGATTTTAATCACAGCTAAGGGACATCGGTTTCACTGTGCGATTAGATTCAACTTCACAGCTTCCAAGAATGAAGTCGAGTACGAGGCTCTGCTCTCAGGATTAAGACTACAAAGGATATGGATATAAAGTCGCTAGAAATATATAATGATTCTCAGCTAGTAGTTAATCAAATTTTGGGAGAATATCAGGCTAGAGGTCTCAAGATGGTGGCATATTTGAACAAAGCAAAGGACTTGCTGACACAGTTTGGGAAGAATACTCTCCATCAAGTACCTTGCGATCAGAATTCAAATGCTGACGCCTTAGCCAAGTTAGCAAGCACTAAAGATGCTGACGCCTTGAGCATAGAACCAGTCAAACATTTGTTGGCACCGAGCACTCAAGTGGAAGAATCCTCGCTAGTGATACAAGTGTCAGACACATGGATGACGCCCATCATCAAATATCTCGAACAAGGAGTATTACCAGCAGAAAGGAACAAGGTTAGGACACTTCAAAGTCAGTCAGCCCGTTTTATTTTGCTCAACAGAATCTTGTATAGACGAGGATACTCAATGCCTTTATTACGGTGTGTTTCTAAGGAGAATGCTAAGGAATTGATGCGAGAAGTACATGAAAGTTTTTGTGGAGATCACGCTGGAGGGAAAAGTTTGTCAAAAAAGATTCTCCAACAAGGATATTTCTGGCCTACCATGATCGAGGACTCTTTGGAATTTGTTAAAAAATGTGACAAGTGCCAAAGATTCTCCAAGATACCACGAGCAGCCCCAAATGAGCTCAAACAAATGCAAAGCCCGTAGCCATTCACAGTTTGGGGGATTGATCTGATCAGATCTTTGCCCGCAGGTAAAGGGAATGTCAAGTATGCAGTAGTTGCTGTTGACTACTTTACGAAGTAGGCCAAAGATGAGCCACTTGCAACAATAATGACCAAGAAAGTATTGGATTTCTTCGTTAAAAACATCATATGTCGGTATGGGTTACCAAGAAAAATTGTCTCAGACAATGGCACACAATTTGACAGGGATCTTTTCACTGATTTCTGTGAAAGGCATGGTATTATAAAAAGTTTTTCGTCAATTGCTCATCCACAGGCAAACTGACAAGTTGAGGCCATTAACAAAAGTCTAAAGGACACACTAAAAAAAAGGCTCAAAGAAGCAAAGAGGGCGTGGCCAGAGCAATTTCCAGAAGTACTCTGGTCATATAGAAAATCTCACCAAACATCAACAAGCCATACACCATTTTCTTTGGCCTATGGGTATGAAGCCATGTTGCCTATTGAGCCAAATCCACCATCGCATAAAAGGCTAACATACGACTAGAGCACGAATAACTAGTTATTAATGGAGTCTTTGGACTTGGCCAACGATAGGTGCGTTCAGGCTCAACTTCGAGTAGCAGCATACCAACAAAAGGTTGCTCGATATTTTAACTCTAAAGTACGCAAAAGAAAGTTTAACGTGGGAGATTTGGTACTTAGAAGAGTTTTTCTCAACACCCGCGACCAGAGTGTTGGGAAGGTCCCTATCAAATTGAAGAAATCCTTCACCCAGGCACATATAAACTTGCTCGCTTAAATGGAGATCTCATTCCTCGCTATTGGAATTGAGAACACCTGCGCAAGTATTATCAATGAACAATTCTTTTTAAAAGAATTGGTTTGTATTAATTTTACTTTTTACAAGTTTATGAACAAGGCTTAGTCAGTTAAATGACTGGTCGCTTATAAGTGTAAGATTAATTCTTGATCACTCGTACAGACACGATTTTGTCCATTTCATTACGAGAAATAAAAGGAACTGTGCACAACTAGTTATTCTTGCCAATTATTGTATTTATTACAAGTATTTGCTCATTACGTGTGTTGTTTTGCTATATTATCATTAATTGTTTATAAGTACGCAAGCAGTAATGTTCGAACAGGACTTGGTCATGGCAAGTGACTGAGAACCTTAAGCTCCTTGATCACTTGGGGGGCATATAAGATACTAAGCGAGCAAAGCATATCAACAGGCATATGTATACACATGAGCAAAATAAGGAAAAGCATATTACGACACTTAGAATATTTTGCAGAATTTTAGTTAATTTTGTGAAATATCAATAAAGTGTTATGCTAGGTTCAATCATATGAACAGATGTTATAATAGCAGTAAATATATTATAATATCATAACGAAATGTCTTTACACCGCGAGCAATTGCTGCTCGGATGTAATTAAAATATTAAAAAGGAAAAGCTACCTTATGCAGCAAAATTGTCTCAACATCACGAACAGTTGTTCGTATGTTTTAGTTACAAAATTAAAAAATTAAAAATTATTGAGCAGCTGGAAGAGGGTCTTGCTGAGACTGCTGGTTGACTGTTGTTCCACCATCTTCTGCAGCATCATCGGTGCCTATTGCCAGGGAGATTTGAGGAGAGTCTGAAGCATTCTGGGCATTCCTTTCTTCTTCTTGGCGAGCAGTGCACTTCGTGAGTTCAACTTGCCTCATTTTCTCGGGGAGGTAGTTGAAATTCGCCTTCGAGCTGTTCTTCAAAAACAAGTAAAAGTAGTTGAAAGTTGCTCCTCTCAACCTCTCCAGGTTTTGGGAATTTTCTTCCTCGAGCAGCTTGACTCGCTCCTCTAGCCCAGTAGCCTCCTTCATGCTGGCCACCAAATGCTCCTGAAGTTTGGCTGCTTCTTTGAAGTTGTTCTTCGAAGCTTCCTTGAATTTCTCCTTGGCAGCAATGGTCTTGGCCAGTTCTTCCTGGGTCCTAGCTCCTCGGTTAAATTGGCAATTTTTCCTTCAACTGCCTTGATCTCCTCGGCGGGTATGGCCTCGATCTCCTCAGCATGACGCCAGCCATTGCTCGTAGTTAGGATACGTTGCGAACATAGAAAAAATGAAATTGTTAGAGGCAATTAGAGAAAATGTTGTTCGACTAAGGACCTGGCTGTGCTTCAGTGGGGGAAGATGTGCAAAGGCTTCCTGGCTGCGACGGTGCTTGGACAATTTTTGCAGCTTTTCGTAGGTAGAATTAAAAGCATTATTCAGTAAGTTAGCGGCTGAGGATCTCCATTCCTGCTCGGAGGAAGGGGCACTGCGAGGAGGAGGAGGAGGAGGAGGCATTGTAGTTCTGGACAGAGTAGGAGTAGGAGGGTCATCTAATCAAGCCTTTTTTTTTTGGAAGGCTCACTACTGCTCTCCCTAGGATGATTTCTGCTTGGTTTCTTCTTGTTGGAAGGAGATTCAGCAGAGGCATACATGTCAAAAGCGTCTTCAAATGGCATGACTACAAAACAAAACAAAATGAGCATATATGTAAGAAGTAGTTTGGAGCGATAATGGAATAGTGTAAAGAGAAATTCTAAGTAGTATACCCAAAATATTATTATTGGTCGTTATATTATTTAAAGAACTACAACTACACTCACTATCTGCCTCGAAGAAGTCCAAGCTAAAATTACTGGTCGTAAATTTAAAGTTTCCATCCCTATCAAATAAATGACAAGGGATGGGCAAGTTATCTAAAAGTGAGAAGTCTATACCATTCTCATCTAAGGACTCAAGTATAGGACCAGTATATTCTGGTAGTTTTTGTTTTCCCCTCCCATGATGGGTAGGGGCAGCGACAGTTCGAGGGTTACTGGATGGCTCTCGGATGGTCACTCCTGTTGGTCGTCGCCTCTGGGGTTGTGACACATCTTGCTGCTACTCGGGGATTTCCTGTCCTTCAGCGCCATCTCCAGTGGCACTCCCCGTAGTGGATTCCCTCACTTCTTGATGAGGTTCCAAAAGGCCGACAAGCCTTAAATTACTCTCAGTGACCAGCTCCTTAACGCTATTTTCTATGCTCGTCATGCTGGCTAAGGCTGTGTCTCTTATCTCCATCTTTGGAGTGGGGTCTGGTCGGTGCCATGGAACTAAGCGCAGCAACAAATTACTAAGGACAAGAAAATAAATAACAAACAAAAAATGAACGACTAGAAGTTCCAACCAGAGATTGAAAAGTTTACCTCCTCGTGTGAAGGCCAAGTTGTTAGCAACTAGCTGTGTAGTGAGGAAGTACTCTTGGAAGTATTTTCCTACGTTGGACTTGTGGGTTACATCACTCGGGAATATGCGAGCAGATTCCTGGTGGCAGAAGTGGAAAAACCCTGTGTTGTTTTGGTTGGGGTTGGATTTAAGATCGAACAGATAGTTGATCTCGTGTGGGGTAGGCACAGGCCAATTTTTGTGGTTATATAGGATATAGAGTGTTGATAGTACTCTATAACCATTAGGGGTTATTTGGAAAGGGGCGACCTCAAAATAATTGCGCACCCCTTGGAAAAAGTCATCCAAGGGCAAGATTGCCCCTGCCTCTTATGATACCTCGACCAGGCGCTGTAGGTGCCTCCAGGCACGTTTTCCCTTTGGTCGGGTGTGGGTTTGTATAGGGTAATCCCAGGAAGCCCGTACTTCTGGGGATATTTTTCCATCATCCTGACCGATATGGCCATTGCGAGGACAGGCTTTTGGCTGAATGTCTGGTGGTGAAAATTTTAAAGGTTGAGGGTCGTTTGAAGGGCCCTCAATGTTGGTTGTAGGTTGGTTAGAAGGAAAATTTGTTGTTTTTCTTTTTCCAGCGAGCAGTGTATTTGACACGACCCATGTTTGGTTGACTGGCTAAAGGACTGGTCGTAGGGTTTTGTTGTAAAGATGAAGGCTCGGGAAAGAGCAAATAAGTCTGTTCTTGATCCTCGAAAAGCGACGTGAGAAGATCTTCGTCTATTGGTCTCTCACCTCCCCAGGGATCATGCATGAATATCTGAGAAGAGCAAAGGGGAAGTGAGAATCTACGACCAATAGATAGAAGGAAGAGAAAAACAAGGATAATGTTGCTCGTGTATAAAAGTTAAGCTTTTATACGATTAGCAGCATCCTGATAAAAACATCATAAACATGCGAGCAGTTTGAAAAAACATATTAAAAAGCGAAAGTGAAAAGTTTTTTTAGAAAAACTTTTCAACTCCGAAAACAGGCGGGAAAAACCCAGTTTTTCTGAAAAGCTTAAAATCGAATTTTCACTTCGATTTTGGACCCGAAATCAGTACTCATATATCCCACATTGCTTTCTAAACATGGCCTAGTATTTAATACTACCTAAAATCCCTATTCTAGCAGACATTTTCTATGTATCTTTGTCTAAATGAGATTACCCATAAACTTTTTCTCAAGAATAGTAGAGACGCAATAACAAAAACTTGTGAAAGCAAGATTGGATTACATAAAAGAAAGTGGGTTCGAAACTTACTTGGAATATGAGTTGTAGGAGGAATCACGGAGATTTTTGCTCGGAGTTGGTCGAAGACGTCTCAGATCACAGAGGTTTTCTGGAGATTTTCTTGAAAGTTTTTTCTGAGTTCTTGAGGAGAGAGAAAGTTTCGGTAAAATTGAAAAGGTTGAAGAGTAATATATTTATACTACTCGGGGTGTTATTGAAGAGTAATGATGGGGATGAGATTTCGATGTATGGGGAATTGCAATAACCGTCAAAATATTTTTGGGAAACTGTAAAGGTCGTGATTGCTTGTTTTCTCGAAAAGATACTGACAGATGTGACAGGTCAGACGAGTAGCTTGTCGAGAAAGTTTATTAAATGCTGGTCGCAGTAAAATAAACTTGGGGGGAAAATGTTTACCCAAAAAAGACTTACTTGTTGACATGGCAAAATTAGTATGCACGCAGGTTTCACGTGACTATTTAAGTGGTTACATTCAGGTCGACCATCGACCAATGGTAGAGTTTCTCGATAGATCAAGAAGATGCTTAACCGTGCGACAGAAGACGTGTTTCATATGCGACCAGGCTGGTCGTAACATATAAAATATTTCTAAATATATTTGATCCTATTTTTATGTAAAGATTGTAATTTATGAGGAATGGAGCCTGCACGTGGATGAAGCATCCAACAAAGGAGGATCTGGAGCAGACATTCTGATGACTGGACCCGAAGGACACAGGATGTACTGTGCAATACGGTTTGGGTTCGAAGCCTCGAACAATGAAGCAGAATACGAAGCGCTTCTAGCAGGACTGTGATTGGCCCAGGGGCTGAAGGTAACGCATCTACACATCTTTAGTGATTCACAGTTGGTGGTATTCCAGGTAAAAGGGGAGTACCAAGCGAGGGGACCCAAGATGGCTACATACTTGGAAAGGGTAAGAAGCTATTTGGAGCAATTGGTGGAATATAGCATAGAGCAAATCCCGAGAGAGAGGAATATCCATGCTGATGCCCTTGCGAAGCTGGCTTCCACTAAAGATGGAGATACCCTCAAATCAGTGCCTGTGGAATACTTACCAAGGCCAAGCATTGTCAATCCAGACGTTCACATGGTCAGCATTCCAAAGGAGTCATGGGCCAGCCCGATTATAGACTACCTGAGGGATGGAGTGGTACCAACAGACAAGAGGGAGGCTCGGAGGCTAGTTTACAAGGCAGCCTGGTACACATTGGTAGATGGGATCTTACACAAGAGGGGGTTTTCTGTGCCACTCTTGCGATGTGTCAATGAGGAAGAAGCTGTGAAGGTGCTATATGAAATACATGAGGGTGAATGTGGCAACCATGCGAGTGGACCATCCACGGCTCAAAAAGCCACGAGGCAGGGGTACTACTGGCCTTCCATGGAGAAAGATGCAAATGATTTCGCAAGGAAATGTGACAAATGCCAAAGGCATGCGAACTACCCCCGAAAACCCCCGAATGAATTGACCAGCATGACCAGCCCTTGGCCCTTCGCTGTTTGGGGGATAGACCTGATTGGCGCCCTCCCCCCAGGGAGAGGTGGTGCAAAGTACGATGTGGTAGCCGTAGATTACTTCACCAAGTGGGTCGAATCAGAACCTCTAGTGAAGATAACGGCCAAGCATATCACTACCTTTGTCAATAAATTCATTGTCTGCAGATTCGGAGTGCCCTACAAGATTATTTCTGACAACGACACTCAGTTTGAAGGGGAAACATTCAAGGAGTACTGTAGGGAAAGAGGCATAAGGAGAAGCTTCTCGGCTATTGTGAATCCACAGGCCAATGGGCAGGTGGAGGCCATTAACAAAGTCCTAAAGAGGAACTTAAAAACAAAGCTAGAGAAGATGAAAGGTGCTTGGGTCGAGGAGTTACCAAACGCGCTTTGGGCCTACAGAACCACTCCACGCACTACCACTGGAGAGACCCCTTTCTCCTTAGCATATGGATGTAAGGTTGTCCTCCCGATTGAGATGAAGGTTAACTCGCACAGGATATAGGCATACGAGGACCAGGTAAACCATGCAGCAATGGCCGAAAGCTTGGACATGCTAGAAGAGAGAAGGGAAAAGGTGCAAATGAGGGTGGCGGTATACCAGCAGCGGGCAGCCAGGTATTACAACTCGAGGGTGCGAGAGAGAACATTCAGAATAGGCGACCTGGTATTAAGAAAAGTACTCCCCAACATTCGAGACTCGGGGGCGGGGGTACTTGGGGCGAACTGGGAAGGGCCGTACCAAGTCGCTCAGCACATACCACCAAACACCTATAAGCTGGCGCGCATGGACGATACCATCATACCTCGAGCGTGGAATGCGGAACACCTTAGGAAGTACTACCAATAAGACTTCCACTCCCAATGCAAGCAGTAGCTATGTTTAGTTTGTTGCAGGTTATGCTATCTTAGTAGATGAGAATCAAAGAGGTTACCTAGATAACCTCCCAAGTAGATGTAAGCCTTTTATCTATATATATATCGTTGTAATCTGACTACTATGAATGAAACTGCTCACCACTTCATATGTTATTTACTTCTTTATGCGAGCATCAACTAAAGTCCCCGCCAAGATAAATCTCACCAGGCACTTGGGGGGTAGGACAACACGAGAATAAAAAAAATCTCTTATATTCAAAAGGATTAGCTACCCTTATAAATATCAAGGGAACAGTTTAGAAGGATGACCTCCAACTAAAGGCTGACACCCCAAGAGGTGAGGCCGTAAGGAGGGAATCACCCAATAAGTCTAGATCGGCCATTAAGCCGGCTAGCCAAAAAGGGTCCTACAAGGGACCCTTGAAAAAATAGTACTATGTATAACGACGAGAAGGACGCTTCTCGCAAAAAGTAACAAGCGCGCGCAAAGAATGTAAAAGGACCCCAATAGCCCAATGGGTTAACGTGTCCTTACAAGTATAATCAAGGTGCACCAGAAAGATTATTGCCATCAGATCAAGGAAGAAATATGTAATCCACAAACAATAGTAATAAGAGGGACTTACCAAAGCCCCTTAAGTTTGATGAACACAAAGAAAAAAAAAGGAGAAATAATGTGAGGGATTACATAACAATAACATACATAGACCGAATACAAAGGAACCTACAAATCTCCATCTTGACCCTTCCACTCAGAGATCTTCTCGACGACATAGTCCCTAAAAGGAGATAGGTCAACGGTGGGGTTAGTCCTCCAGACAACATGCAACGTGTTCTCGACTATGCGATTCTCAATGTTCACAAGCTCAGCCTCGGGCGCAGTGATCCTCCCGTTTAGAGTTTGGATGGTAGCCTCCAGCTGAATGTTGGTATGAGAGGTTGATGCAGCCTGGGCTAAGGCAGCGTCCCTCTGGAAAACTGCCTCGATCAGTTGACTTAACAAGGCATCCTTTGCGGTCTCAGCCACCGATAGGTTCCCCAGTGCCTCCTCAAGCTCGTGTTGCAACCGTTGGGTCGATGAAGAGTGGGAGGCGATCAGCCGATGACTCAAGATGGAAGCCTGAGTAAGGGCGAGGATATGAAACAAAGCCTCGAGGGTCAGATGATATACAAAAAATAATATATAAAAAGTACATATATTACCATCATAAATGAATAAACCGAGTATCACGACAAATACCTGCAGGGAGGCTCGCATATAGGCGTCCTCTAGCTCAGCCTCGAGGACATTGTACAGCGTCCCCCACTCACCTTTGGGAAAGTTTCCCAGATGATGGCTCATGGCTTCCCCATACTGGCTCGCCAAAGGATGATCTTCAGAAGTAGAAACATGAGCTTGGCCGGGGGAGGTGCGAGTGCTTGTCGAGGCACACTTTGTTAGGGATGGGGACCGAGAAGGTCCTGACCCATTTGCAGTTGTGCGGGGAGTAGAAGAGTGCGGAGTCATTTCCTTGGGTAAAGAGGCGCCTGAAGATGCCCGCCTGGGATACCTCCTCGGGGGTAAAGGAGCCCCAGTAAAAGGAGGAATGACGAAATTCCTTCTAGGCACGGAGGGGCGAGGGATAGAGGCATCAAAGGGAAACTCGCCGCCAGGCATCGACGGTGACATCCGAGAGGTAGCACCGCTAGTATGACCGTCATCGGCTACACCCTTAGCCCTACCAGCAGCAGCAGAGTACAAGCAGGAGTAGTTCTAAGACACCACTGTCTCCTCAATGTCCATATGGTCGGCCGAAGGGTAGACATAGTCCTTATAAGCTACTTCGTCATAATTACTTTCATCGTGACCATATACCCACGGACCCACAAGTTCTGGTGCCGTAGGGGGTGGATCCACATGTTCAGGTGACGTAGGGCGTGGACCCGCAGGGTCGGGTGATGCAGGGTAGCAACCCACAGGGTCAGGTGACGCGGGGCGTGGATCCTCAGATTCAGAGGAAACGGAACATAGGGTGACTGTCTGGTCCGGGGTCAGCAACCCATACAAGCAAAGGTTGCTTTCTGTAAAAAGGGCGCTGGCTTGCTTGTATCCCTTTAGCAAGGCCAGGATTTGCATTACTCGGTCACGAGCCGACTGTTTCAAGTTGGAACCAACAACCCCTAAGAGCCTGCCATCAAACGAAAAGAAATAACTATAGTTAGAAAAGCTATATAAAAAAAAGAGAGAAGCCGAGTAAGAAGAGAAACCTCTAAGAGATGGGATCAAAGTGAGAATAGCCTTACGTGGGGTGTTGAAGCCAGTGTGTCGGGTCTACCCGCTATAAGTAAAGAAGTAGTCTGACTTCCACGACCCCCTATTGGAAATGGAGCCCTCCACGAGGGAACTCCCTTTAAGGGTCGTGGCTTTCTGGAGTTGGTAGAACCCGAGGGCAGATGTATTCTCCCTCAGGGTGAAGAAGTAATGAACCCCGCTCATCAAAGGCCCCCTAGAGTACACCTGACGGTACAACACATATAGGCAACTAAGCGTCACCCAGGAGTTGGGGGACAATTGTAGTGGCGCCAATTCAAAGTAGTTCAACACTTTGACGAAAAAAGGGTGAAGCGGCAAAGCCCCACCAGATCGGATTATGGAATCGCTGAAGGCCACGAACCCTTCTGTTGGTTCGGACGCACGTTCATTGCACTCTGGTATAACGAACTTGAGATTCAATGCTAACTGATGAGCTTTTAGCATGTTGCCCAGTTTCTTCAGGGTAAGTGTGGACCTGCCTGTTTCTTCGGAAGTGTCCAAGGCTCTCTTCGCCATCTCAGGTACCTGTACAAAGATAGGCAGCTTATGAGCAATAGACTTTCTAAGGGTCCTGGAAGACCCCCCACGTGTCTTATGTCTACCAACGCTTTGCTTGACCCTAGGGCGCAAGACCTGGGATAGGAGAGGAAGCGCGGGTGGAATCATGGAAAGGAACTCCGGTTCAACCAATTCACGTCTACCGCCTTCGAAGGAGGGATCCCTATGACTAGGAGACTCGTCACGATGAAAGGAAAAAGGCTCAGGGGGCAAGTTTTCTTCTAGGCAAGCAATTTTAGAAAGGCAATCCTAGAGGATTGATTGTAGTTGGGAAATGTATGTCGCTTGCTGGGGGGAGAAACCAAAACCCGCGTCCCTGGTATGGGATTCTAGCTCCCTCTCCAGGCCGCACGCTATATGTCTGAGGGAGGATAGTCTCTGGAGGTAGAGCGCCCGCACACCCCCGCGGTTAGAGGGTCTACGTACGTCGGCCCCTGAGTCGGAGGATGACAACTTAATAAATTCAACATTGGACGAACCTTCGGGACATCTCCTAGACGCCATGGACCAGCTAAGACTCGAGGGCGTGTATGCGTAAGGGTAACCCTATATCTTCAACATGAGTGTGAGGGGTATAAGAAAATGGCCTATGTATATGTACTGGAAAGGCTATACGAAAAGAATGACAAACTCTGAAGAATGAGTGTCGTGCAACCATTAATTCTACCCCCGCGTAATCAATGTAAAACAAAAAGAGAAAGAGAGGAAGGAGGCATACCTGTGGGTATATGAAGCTGAGGGTGTGCAAGGATAGACTTGTGTAGGTTAGGGGTCGGTTGAGCGATAAGCAGGGGCAAGACCGTAGGAGGAAGAGAATGCCTAGCGTCACCGCAAAGCTAGCCCAAAAAAAATAATAATAATAAAAAAAAGAAGAAGAAAGGAAGATGAATAATGATAATAGAAGGAAGGTTACCTCAAGAATGCTTTGGAGGTGGATAGAAGCCTTGAACTCTTGAAGTGGTTTGGAGGGAATACCACTAGGCTAGGCAAGTCTTGGTGTGGAGAAATGGCTTCAAGCCTTGGGGTATTTATAAGGAAAGTCAAGGCCCCCTAGCCATTGGATCTATATCCCTATGAATGGTGGAGATCAAGAGTATGGGTAACCTTGGGATCCACAATTGAGAATGATTGGCCCTTATGCAATCTTAGGGATTTTCATGGATCCCCCAAGAGTTAGATGGTTGTTGTGTTTCTTTGGACAATATAAAGAAACACAACTTCAAAACTCACTTTGTATTTGTTCAAGCGACATTGGGAAATGCTCCAAGGCTGAGTCCCCCAAAGTTGGCCAGACATGTCAAGCAAGAGAAAAAGAAAGAGTCCACAAACACACTTAAAAGTGTACTTATAGACTCGGGGGGAAGTGTAAATGTGGGAATTCTTCCCTTGTGAATTCCATTCACAAGGGAACCTCTACACTACGAGGCATCCTAAAGGCTACTTATTGCATGCACAAGGGGACAAGGATGTCACACGGTGTTGAAGGAATTGGGCTAAGAGAGCCACCTTCGCTACACGAGGGCCCTTGGCCGCTTACCAATCTGAACGCCATCCTCGCTATGCGAGGGTCCTCGACTGGCGTCCCATGCACGCCGCATAGCCTTGGCTATGCGCGGGTCCTCGGTCGGCCATCTGCGTACGCCGCGTGTAACGCCCTGGTTACCCCAGAACAGTTACGGTGAACGGTGAACCAGAATTTTGACTCATTGCCTGAGTCCTTTGGTTAAAAACGTGTTCTAAGTGTTATTAACAGGTTAAGGTGAAAGCCAATAAAAAGGAAATGATAAGTTTTATTTGATACATAAAACTATTCATGGGCCCACAAAAACATTTACAAGTTGTTTACAACTCAAAAAGGTCATTATTGTTCCAAAATTATAAACCAGCCGACCTAAGCGGCAAAAATAGGGTAAGCCCCCTAGTTCCTCTGAGAACTCCTTGGCCGTGGTGGTCAAGCGGCCGCATATGTACACATCACCACCTAAGCTCTCCACTCAAGGCTAGGTGAGCTTTTCATTTCCTTTACCTGCACCACATAGCACCCATGAGCCAAAGCCCAGCAAGAAAACATAACATTATATGTAAACATTATCAAATGATTATCATTATAATCACACTGAGCATAAAGCTTTCAAACAAATGAGTGAATATCACTTAAGGTCCTGATAAACCATACTGAGTGACTGACAAGCAAGTCACTAATTCAAATGGAAGAGTGGCTGCTAGGTAAGCCATAAGCCTTCAACAGGTTCTAGTAAACCATACTGAGTGACCGACAAGCGAGTCACTAGATCAAATGGAAGAGTGGCTGCTAGTTAAGCCACTAGCCTTCAAGCGCTTATAATGTTCATCGACCTTGAGGTCGGTCCGGCATTAATGCTCTTTGAGTCATTCAATGCAGATAATCGAATAGATCTAATCTTTGTTGGCTTGCGTTAACACGCTAAGGGCGTTCTGACTAATGAGTCAGCGCAACGTGACCAGTGCCCAGTACCACTACCGAACCTGACTAATAAGTCACAGCTTCACAGTTGACACTAGCACCTTTGCCAAATCTGACTAATGAGTCAGTACCATGCACAAGTGAGCAACATTTGCTAAGTATTCCACAATCAATTCATGTCCATATTTATTCAACCAACATGCCTCATGAATAACCATGCATGTCACATTTGGGGTGCAGTTTTCTTACCTCTGGTTCGAGCTAGAATGAATAAAGGAACGACCCCTGAGAACGATCAACCTTTTGGTTCTTTAGCGGTTACCTGGTCATATCCAATTATGGGATTCCATCAATAAAATGAATAACAAAGGGTTCCCAAACCAAAACCTAGCCTCCGAGACATCAAACACTACTCAACCGGGTAGTAGGTTCAAACCTGAGGCCTTAGGCTTGAATCCCCAAGCTAAAAACACTTTTCTGGCCAAAAAGCCACTAAGGGCCGCGGCCCTCCCCAGCTGCGCCGCGGTGCGCCCCTCAAACAGAGGCGGCCTTACCCTATCAAGCACCATGGGCCGCGGCTCACCTATGCCATGCCGCGGCTCATTACGCAAAACAGCCCAGAAACCAGCACGCACCAGCTCGACATCCCCTGCGTTTTCCCTTGAAACCAACCCTTCAAACCAATCCAAAACACCAACCTAACACCCAATTTAACCCCCTAAACTTCATCTACAACTCACCCTCATCAAAACCCAAGTAAAACAACAACCTAACTCCCATTAATTCAACCTATCCACCAAGGAATTACAAGCTGAAAACTCAAAACTTAAACAGAGTATAACCAGAAACCAATGGATAAAACTCACCTCAAATCCGAGATTAGACCTCCTTCAATGGCTGAACCAAGTCTACAAACCCAGCCCCTTGATTTCCTAGCTTGAAACCTCACTTTGAGCTCAAAAACTCCAAAGAGGAAATGGAGAAGAATGATGTACGGGAAGGAGAAGTAAAACCCTGTTTTTTTTGTTCTGTTTTCTACAGCCATCTAAAGCCTCACATATATCCAAACCAAATGACCTAAATACCCCTAGGTCATTTAAGGCTTCTAAAATCATTTCAAGGGTAAAATTGGTACTTTCCACTTGTCCCGTTAATCATAATTAACGTTTCCCAATTCCCGCTAATCTCAATACTCTCAAACACCAATAATTCATAACCCGTTACCCTTTAATGCCCGGTAAGCTTCTACTCATTAAAACACCCGAGACTCACCCCGAGCCCCGAGCTTAAGCCTGTTATGACCAAACCGATAATTCACATACCATGATCGTCTCATGCCGAACGGCTCGAACAAACCCACATTATAATGTGGTCTCAAAATATATCACCAACATGCATCCAAGTAAACAATTTACCCTCCACGGGCCAAATTACCATCACACCCCTGTAATTAGAAATATGGACTCACATGCATGCATTTTATCAATTAATAACATAATTAAGCAAGTATGGCCCTCCCGACCTCCTATTCACGCCTTTAAACATATCGGAGAATTCAGGGCATTACAACTATCCCCTCCTTACTAAAATTTCGTCCTCGAAATTTACCTGAACAGCTCGGGATACTGACTCTGCATATCTGACTCCAGCTCCCAGGTCTCCTCCTCGACCTTGCTGTTCCTCGACAATCCCTTAACCAAAGGTATTGTCTTATTCCTGAGGACCTTGTCCTTTCTATTAAGTATCTGAACTGGCTGCTCCTCAAAGGAGAGATCTGGCTCAAGCTCCAGATCTTCATAACTCAGAATATGGCCCACATCAGATACATACCTCCGAAGAGCTGATACATGGAATACATTATGCACGGCAGACAACACCGGAGGCAAGGCCAATCTGTAAGCCACCTGACCAATCCTCTCCAGGATCTCAAATGGACCTACAAATCTAGGGCTCAGCTTGCCTTTCTTCCCAAACCTTCTCACCCCTTTCCATGGTGAGACTCTGAGGAAAACATAGTCTCCTACCTGGAACTCCACGTTCCTGCGCTTGAGATCTGCACAGCTCTTCTGTCTACTCTGAGAAGCAAGCATTCTAGCTCTAATCTTCTCAATAGCTTCACTGGTCCTCTGAACTGCATCAGGACCTAAGTATCTCCTTTCTCCTGTCTCATCCCATTGAATGGGAGATCTACACTTCCTACCATACAGCATCTCATAAGGTGCTACTCCAATGGTAGATTGGTAACTGTTGTTATAGGAGAACTCTATCAAAGGCAGATACTTACTCCAAGATCCACCGAAATCCAGCACACATGCTCTCAGCATGTCCTCCAGAATCTGAATCGTCCTCTTAGATTGCCCATCTATCTGAGGATGATAAGCTGTACTAAACTTCAACTGTGTCCTCATGGCTTTCTGCAAACTCCCCCAGAACTTGGAAGTAAAAGTGGGGTCCCGATCTAACACGATCGACCTAGGTGCACCATGGAGCCGCACGATCTCTCTCACATAGAGATCTGCATACTGATCAACTGTATATGTAGTCCTCACTGGCAGAAAGTGAGCTGACTTGGTGTAGCGATCCACTATCACCCAAATAGAATCATGCTGACCAGTATTCCTGGGTAAGCCCACCACAAAATCCTTCGTGATGTCTTCCCACTTCCACTCTGGGATATCCAGAGGCTGCAGTGACCCTGCCGGCCTTTGATGCTCAGCCTTGACCTGTTGACATGTCAAGCACTTAGCCACATACTCTACTACATCTCTCTTCATCCCTGGCCACCAGTATAACGATCTCACATCCTGGTACATCTTCGTGGTGCCTGGATGCAAAGAGTAAGGTGTAGTATGAGATTCATCCAGAATCTCTCGCCTCAATGCAGTGTCTAACGGAACACATATCCGCCCCTTGTATCTCAACAAGCCTACCACAGACACTGTATAATCTCTGGATGCTCCAGCTAGAAAATCCTCTTTGATCTTGATCAGCTGTGGATCACTCAACTGACCCTCTTTGATCCTCTCCAACAATATAGATTGTAGCGTAATGTTAGCCAACTGGCCCACCAGTAACTCTATACCAGCTCTGGTCATATCATCTGCTAACTCTCTGGCTATCAGCCTCATACCATGAATCTATCCCGGACCCTTCCGGCTTAAAGCATCATCTACCACGTTGGCTTTTCCTGGATGATACAGAATCTCACAATCATAATCTTTCACTAACTCCAGCCAATGCCTTTGCCTCATATTCAGGTCTTTCTGGGTGAAGAAGTACTTCAGGCTCTTGTGGTCTGTATAGATCTCACACTTCTCTCCATAGAGATAATGCCTCCATATCTTCAAAGCAAAAACCACAGCCGCCAACTCCAATTCATGAGTAGGATATCTCTTTTCATACTCCTTCAACTGATGAGAAGCATAGGCAATAACCTTCTCTGATTGCATCAAAACACAGCCCAAACCCTGATGAGAAGCATCACAGTAAATCACAAACTTCTCTTGATCTGTCAGAAGACTCAAAATTGGAGCTGTAATCAATCTCTGCTTCAGTTCCTGGAAGCTGTTCTCACACTTATCTGACCACACAAACTTCTGGCTCTTGCGTGTCAGCTCAGTCAATGCACTAGCAATCTTCGAGAACCCTTCCACGAACCGCCTGTAATACCCTGCCAATCCAAGGAAACTTCTGACCTCAGAAGCATTCTTTGGCCTTGGCCAATCTCTGACCGCTTCGATCTTTGCTGGATCTACCTTAATCCCCTCCTTACTGACAATGTGTCCAAGAAAGGATACCTGAGACAACCAGAATTCACACTTCTTGAACTTTGCAAACAGTCTGTGCTCTCTCAGTCTCTGTAGAACCAACCTCAGATGCTGCTCATGCTCTAATTCAGTCTGAGAATATACCAGAATATCATCGATGAAGACGATCACAAACTGCTCTAAGTAATCCTTGAATACTCTGTTCATCATATCCATAAAAGCAGCAGGGGCATTAGTCAACCCAAATGACATAACTAGAAACTCATAATGCCCATACCTGGTACGAAAGGCAGTCTTCGGTATGTCTCCCTCCTTGACCCTCAACTGATGATAACCAGAACGAAGGTCGATCTTTGAGAATACCTTCTTACCTTGCAACTGATCGAATAGATCATCTATCCTTGGCAAAGGATAATTATTCTTAATTGTCAGCTTATTCAGTTCCCTGTAATCTATACACATTCTCAGAGAACCATCTTTCTTTTTCACAAACAGAACTGGCGCACCCCAAGGTGAGAAACTAGGTCTAATAAAACCCAAGTCTAACAGCTCTTGCAACTGTACTTTTAATTCTTTCAACTCAGTTGGGGCCATTCTGTATGGTGCTTTAGACACTGGCTCCCTCCCTGGTGCCAGTTTTATAACGAACTCAATCTCCCTATGTGGTGGCAATCCTGGCAAATCTTCTGGAAACACATCCAGAAACTCACAAACAATTCTAGTATCCTCTGGTCTCACTGGCATGACCTGAGTGGTATCAACCACACTGGCTAAGAATCCAATGCAACCTCTTTGCAGTAGATCCCTGGCCCTTAACACAGAAATCATAGGAATGCGGGGTCCATGCACAACACCAACAAACACAAAAGGATCCTCACCTTCAGGCTCAAAGGTGACCATCTTCCTTTTGCAATCAATAGTTTCCCCATACTTTGCCAACCAATCCATACCCAGTATCATATCAAAGTCAGTCATAGCCAACTCTATCAAGTCCACTGACAACTCTCTGCCCTCTACTGTCACTGGCAAAGATCTAACCCACCTTCTGGATACCACTAACTCTCCAGTGGGTAACAAAGTACCAAACCCCACAGCATAGAAATCACAAGGTCTACACAACCTATCAATAATGCTACTAGCAACAAAGGAATGTGTAGCACCAGAATCAATTAACACATGATAAGGGGTTCCTGCACTAAGAAGCTGACCTGTAACAACTGAGGGAGAAGCCTCAGCTTCTGCTTGAGTCAACGTGAACACTCGAGCTGGGGCCGAGCTTTCCACCTTCCTGGGTTCTTCTTTCCCTATCTGAGGGAAATCTTTCTTAAGATGACCCACTGCTCCACACAAGTAGCAGGCCTTTGCCCTACACTCTCCCAAATGGCGCCTCTTGCACCTAGGGCATTCAGGACGAGTCTTCCAGGCTTCACTGCCCCCAGGACGACCCATTGTAATACCACGGGGCCTCCTGTCAGGACCTGGAACTCGGAAGGTATCAGGAACCTTCCTCTTCTGATCACTGGGGCCAACACCCCTACCAGAACCACAAATGGAGGAACTGTCCTCCTGAAATATTTTCTGGCTGCCTGTCACACCAAATCTTGGTCTCTGTACTCTCAGCTGTGAGTTCCTTCTCAACCACCTGTGCATAGGTAGTAACCCCTGCCACAATGGTGATGGGAACGTCACGGGCTAACCTGGGTTGTAGCCCCTGGAGGAATCTCTCTCTCCTGGTCCCATCAGTGGGTACCAACTCCTTGGCAAACTTTGCCAAACGGTCAAATTTTAAGGCATATTCAGTAACTGATAAGCTTCCCTGAACTAGCCTAATGAATTCCTCAGCTTTAGCTGCCCTGATGGCATCATTGTAATACTTTTCATTGAACAAGGTCTGGAACTCCTCCCAGCTCAGGGCATTAACATTCTTGGTCTGGGCAATCACTTCCCACCAAACTCGGGCATCATCCTGAAACATATAGGTAGCACAGGCCACCCTCTCACTACCAGCTACCCTCATAAAGTCAAGGATAGTGGTAATCATTCTCATCCATTGTTCAGCCTTGGCAGGATCAGCACTGCCTTCAAAAACTGGAGGTTGTTGCTTTCTGAACCTTTCATAAAGAGGTTCCCATTTATTTCCTACCTCAGGCAGCTGCCCTGCTGCTGGCACTGACACAGAAGGTGCCTCTGATACATTAACCATTGCAGGCACTTGTTGCTGTCTCAGGAGACGAAGCTCCTCTCCTTGTTTCAACACTATAGCCTGCAAGTCATTAAACAACTGCTGCCAGTTTGCAGGAGCTGGCTGTGGAATCTGAGACTGGTCATTTTCCTTACCCTGACTGTTATTGTTATTCTGGCCCTGATCATTCTGGCCAGCTGTAGTGTCTGTTTGTTATGGGTTCATTCTTATCTGATACCTTGCTGAAACATTGATCAATACGGCCAGTCAGGTAGTAATAACTAAACCTCTTGCCGTCTCACGGTCCAAGAACAAGCAGACAATTATCATATTCCACAGTCATTCAATATTCACAAACAGATACATGTTTATGGCACTCAGCACTCAGCATGTATCACATAACAATTCATAATATTTCAGGGGCACAAGGTCAACACAGTGTCTCATGCACACAGGTAAAGCATATGCACCACATTTAGGCAGTTATGCACATAACTACATAAATAGTTACCAAACCATGAGTCGAGCTTGACTTCAGTGATGTTTGTACATGCCCAGCCAGTCTACAGGAACCTTAACCTTGGCATTGCTCTGATACCAAGTTGTAACGCCCTGGTTACCCCATAACAGTTACGGTGAACCGGAAATTTGACTCATTGCCTGAGTCCTTTGGTTAAAAACGTGTTCTAAGTGTTATTAACAGGTTAAGGTGAAAACCAATAAAAAGGAAAGGATAAGTTTTATTTGATACATAAAACTGTTCATGGGCCCACAAGAACATTTACAAGTTGTTTACAACTCAAAAAGGTCATTCTTGTTCCAAAATTATAAACCAGCCGACCTAAGCGGCAAAAATAGGGTAAGCCCCCTAGTTCCTCTAAGAACTCCTTGGCCGTGGTGGTCAAGCGGTCGCATATGTACACATCACCACCTAAGCTCTCCACTCAAGGCTAGGTGAGCTTTTCATTTCCCTTACCTGCACCACATAGCACCCATGAGCCAAAGCCCAACAAGAAAACATAACATTATATGTAAACATTATCAAATGATTATCATTAAAATCACACTGAGCATAAAGCTTTCAAACAAATGAGTGAATATCACTTGAGGTCCTGATAAACCATACTGAGTGACTGACAAGCAAGTCACTAATTCAAATGGAAGAGTGGCTCCTAGGTAAGCCACTAGCCTTCAACAGGTTCTGGTAAACCATACTGAGTGACCGACAAGCGAGTCACTAGATCAAATGGAAGAGTGGCTGCTAGTTAAGCCACTAGCCTTCAAGCGCTTATAATGTTCATCGACCTTGAGGTCGGTCCGGCATTAATGCTCTTTGAGTCATTCAATGCAGATAATCGAATAGATCTAATCTTTGTTGGCTTGCGTTAACATGCTAAGGCTGTTCTGACTAATGAGTCAGCGCAACGTGACCAGTGCCCAGTACCACTGCCGAACCTGACTAATAAGTCACAGCTTCACAGTTGACACTAGCACCTTTGCCAAATCTGACTAATGAGTCAGTACCATGCACAAGTGAGCAACATTTGCTAAGTATTCCACAGTCAATTCATGTCCATATTTATTCAACCAACATGCCTCATGAATAACCATGCATGTCACGTTTGGGGTGCAGTTTTCTTACCTCTGGTTCGAGCTAGAATGAATAAAGGAACGACCCCTGAGAACGATCAACCTTTTGGTTCTTTAGCGGTTACCTGGTCATATCCAATTATGGGATTCCATCAATAAAATGAATAACAAAGGGTTCCCAAACCAAAACCTAACCTCCGAGACATCAAACACTACTCAACCGGGTAGTAGGTTCAAATCTGAGGCCTTAGGCTTGAATCCCCAAGCTAAAAACACTTTTCTGGCCAAAAAGCCACTAAGGGCCGCGGCCCTCCCCAGCTGCGCCGCGGTGCGCCCCTCAAACAGAGGCGGCCTTACCCTATCAAGCACCATGGGCCGCGGCTCACCTATGCCATGCCGCGGCTCATTACGCAAAACAGCCCAGAAACCAGCACGCACCAGCTCGACATCCCCTGCGTTTTCCCTTGAAACCAACCCTTCAAACCAATCCAAAACACCAACCTAACACCCAATTTAACCCCCTAAACTTCATCTACAACTCACCCTCATCAAAACCCAAGTAAAACAACAACCTAACTCCCATTAATTCAACCTATCCACCAAGGAATTACAAGCTGAAAACTCAAAACTTAAACAGAGTATAACCAGAAACCAATGGATAAAACTCACCTCAAATCCGAGATTAGACCTCCTTCAATGGCTGAACCAAGTCTACAAACCCAGCCCCTTGATTTCCTAGCTTGAAACCTCACTTTGAGCTCAAAAACTCCAAAGAGGAAATGGAGAAGAATGATGTACGGGAAGGAGAAGTAAAACCCTGTTTTTTTTGTTCTGTTTTCTACAGCCATCTAAAGCCTCACATATATCCAAACCAAATGACCTAAATACCCCTAGGTCATTTAAGGCTTCTAAAATCATTTCAAGGGTAAAATTGGTACTTTCCACTTATCCCGTTAATCATAATTAACGTTTCCCAATTCCCGCTAATCTCAGTACTCTCAAACACCAATAATTCATAACCCGTTACCCTTTAATGCCCGGTAAGCTTCTACTCATTAAAACACCCGAGACTCACCCCGAGCCCCGAGCTTAAGCCTGTTATGACCAAACCGATAATTCACATACCATGATCGTCTCATGCCGAACGGCTCGAACAAACCCACATTATAATGTGGTCTCAAAATATATCACCAACATGCATCCAAGTAAACAATTTACCCTCCACGGGCCAAATTACCATCACACCCCTGTAATTAGAAATATGGACTCACATGCATGCATTTTATCAATTAATAACATAATTAAGCAAGTATGGCCCTCCCGGCCTACTATTCACGCCTTTAAACATATCGGAGAATTCGGGGCATTACACCGCGTCCACTCAAGCATCGAGCCTCGCCTGGCCTGCACACGGGAGAAGAAGACCAGCCTCGCTACGCGAGACACCCTCACTATGCGAGGGTGTGGCCTTGTTGCAGCGCTCGTATCCCGAGCCTCGCCACGCCTACACCCGAGGGAAGAGGGCCAGCCTCGCTATGCGAGACACCCTCGCTATGCAAGGATGTGGCCTTGTTGCACCGTTCGCATCCTGAGCCTCATCTACACCCAGGGGAAGAGGGCCAGCCTCGCTACGCAAGGGTGTGGCCTCGTTGCACTGCCCGTGTCTTGAGCCTCACCTCCATGTGACCTGTATAGGCCAGCCTCCACTCCTAGCGCCTTGGCTTCTCATGACACGTATAAGTTGAAGCCTCCTTGACATAGGCACGAGGAACACATGGAGACACCTAATGGGTCCGCCAAACGAACATTAGGCATCGAACGGGGATTGATGAGGACGGCCGGGTACAGGACACGTGTACTGACACGAGGCGTACGGTTGTGAAGAGAACAGAGGCATGGCCCTGTCATCTGCATCTGAGGAGTAGTGGCAGTACGGACCTGTACAAAGAGTAGTGGCACCACTTGAGCACCCCTGACCATACACCAGAGCCAACAGTATGTCCTGAGCCACTACACTATCACATTACCCGCGTACGTCCCTGTCTTCTGGGACTTGTTTGTATCAGGGGCCAATAGAGCCCACCTATAAATAGGCCTCAACCCCTCAGGTTAAGGGGTTGGAAAACTGACTGTATGAGAAACACTTAAGAAATATATGATCCTGATTCTATTGTTGCTCTGGTTTTTCTGTTGATTCTAGTTCTTTCCATCCGATTCTAAGCTTTCCATAGTATAAAAATCTGAGTTTTCTAAGCTTTAATCGTTGACGAGTTCTTACCATCAACACAGCTATTTCACATGCTTTTATACTTATAATTGTGGAAAAATCGTGGGTGATGTTAGTTTATTATTAGCTTTTGTAGCTAACTTTTGTGTTTTTATGATCTTAGTTAAGTTTTGTTATTTTTTGTAGTTTTTAATAGCTAATGGGCTAAAGACAATAGTTTCATGGATAGATATTTGTACAAAGAATGAACTAACATGTGAAACTATCTAAGTTGAATTTTGATTGCTGAATTAGCAGGTTTGCAGCAGCAAAGCATATTTTGCTGAAGCATTTTGATCGGGCTGCTTTTGGACACCTAGGCATACTTGGAAAGTCAATGGATGAGATGGAATAGTGGCTGAGGTGGTAAGTACAAAAATCATGAGGCAAAAAATTAGAAGCAAATGTCAAAGGGAAAGAAAAAGGAGACCCACGTATATACCAAAAGGAGGGGCAATATTGTACTTACAAGGCCAAATTGGGAAACCTAGATGTACTTAGAGAAGGGCCAGTTGCACATGGAGGGAGGTCTGCCATTTTTGGAAAAGAAACAACGAGAAAGAAAGGAGGAGAAACCATAAATCAGCCAAGAAAGGACGAGGACGAAAGAAAGAAGCTCAAGCATCATTTGGATTTGTTCTCTCTGCTATTTCTAAACTTCCATTTTATATTTTCTAAGTTGATTTCTGATCTGAATATTTATGGGCTGTATTGAATGTGGATTAATGTTCTTTAACTCAGCCATGAACTAATTTTTGTGTGGCTTGGATTGTTGATGAACCTATGTTATAGTGTAGTAAATTATTGTGCCTTATTTTAGTGAAATCTCTCTTGTTCATTCAAGTGTGCTTATGGTTAATTTCTTGTTGTTGTTTGGCCAGCAATGGCAAGATTGCTTAATTATGTTTAATGCTGGAAGGGTTAAATATAATAGAGAGAACTTGGATGACACAAGTCATAATCTAGGTTAGATTATGTTAGTAAATAACATAGGGATGTGTTATTTGCCTTGTGTAACTTTTAAGAATTGAACCTTAAATTTGCATTCTTAAATCTGATTTGGCATAGGAATATGTTTAATTAGGTAAAAGAATTAATATCATAAAATTTGGGAAAGTTTTATGAATGTTTATTGAATTCTTGTTAACCTGGGAGTTTTGCAAAAATATTGTTGCCGCAATTTGTTCAGGATAATTAACATAGGGGGAATTAATAATTCAAGTCCATTTTACAATCCATATATTTCTTTGTTTAGTTCATTTTATTTTTCAGTATTTTTATCTCTTTAATATTTCGTTAGCTTATAAACAACCCATTCGATTGCTAGTCCTTTTAAGTTGTTTAGTAATTGTTTTGCCTATTTTTCTATTTTGCAATCCCTGTGGAGACGATCTACTTATCACTGTATTACTTGTGTGATTACGTGCACTTGCGTATTTAAAATCAATTAAAATTTATCACAACAGTATGACACATTTTTTTTGTCATTCATTTTTATATTGTAACATTTAAAAAAAATAGTTTTTCTTTTATTAAAGAAAAAGGAAATAAAAAATGGGGTCGGTCAGACCCGACCCACATCGAAAGCCTTAACGGTACAGGTCAGGTCGGGGCAGATTTTTAGTGGGGCTAGGTCGACCCATCCCATTTACATCCCTAATTATAAGTAACCAAAAAGTTACTTTTGAAAACCCAGAAAAATAGAGAATTTGGGATTTTGGAAATGTTTCAAATTCAGGTATATATTTTTTTTTAAATTCGGTATTTTTTAATGAGTGACAAGGTATTTTTTTAAATAAAATTATGTAGGTAATTTTTGTAATTATTTTATGTTATATATATAATTGTAAAGATCCCAATCATTTATATATGTTTAACTTTAACTATTCAGATGGTAAGTTTTGAAGGTTAAACTTCTTTATTTATTCATTTATAACTTTTTAAATCTAGGTTATAATTCAAATAGAGGGATGATCTAGTAATTTTGGTTATATTTAAGCTTATGTTATATTCCTATCAACTATGTTTAATTTTTGTTAATGTTTGAATTCTAGTTTTTGTTTTTGGGTGATGTACTCTAAAGTAGGTGTTTCGCTACTGATATCATGAGCTAACGTTTGGGTTTTGGTGGTAAAATGTTTAGGTTTTGGAGTGGCAACTTTGCCCTAGAAGACTAATAAGGCTTGCAAAGAGCCAAATGTAAAACAATTTTTTTTGAAAGAAAAAAAATATAAAAAAACAAAAGTGATATTTAAAAAATAGATACATACAAAAAAAAAAAACTTTTAAACATAGAATACAATGGCAAAATACCCAAATAAAATAACACAAATCTCTAAACACTAATAAATTAAATATGACTTTATTTAAATAATAAAAAATTAAACATATGAAAATATATTCCCAAACAATTAGCTTAAGTTAGCAAAAAGCTATAGATTAAGAAAAATTCTAAAATGTCCATATTTATGAAATGAAAAAAAAAATCAATATTCCACATAATTTCCACAAATAATAAATTACCTTTAATATATATATATGTAACGCCCTGGTTACCCCAGAACAGTTACGGTGAACGGTGAACCGAAAATTTGACTCATTGCCTGAGTCCTTTGGTTAAAAACGTGATCTAAGTGTTATTAACAGGTTAAGGTGAAAACCATTAAAAAGAAAAGGATATGTTTTATTGATACATAAAACTGTTCATGGGCCCACAAGAACATTTACAAGTTATTTACAACTCAAAAGGGTCACTACTGTTCCAAAATCTCAAACCCCGCCGACCTAAGCAGCAAAAATTAGGGTAAACCCGTAGTTCCTCTGAGAACTCCTTGGCTATGGTGGTCAAGCGGCCGCATATGTACACATCACCATCAAAGCTCTCCACTCAAGACTAGGTGAGCTTTTCTTTTCCTTTACCTGCACCATACAGCACCCATGAGCCAAAGCCCAGCAAGAAAACATAACATAACACCATCAAATGATTATCATTATAATCACACTAAGCTCAAAGCTTTCAAACAATGAATGAATATCACTTAAGGTTCCGATAAACCATACTGAGTGACTAACAAGCAGATCACTAGTTCAAATGGAAGAGTGGTTGCTAGGTAAGCCACTAGCCTTCAACATGTTTTGGTAAACCATACTGAGTGACTGACAAGCAAGTCACTAATTCAAATGGAAGAGTGGCTGATGGGTAAGCCACTAGCCTTCAAGCGCTTATAATATTCATCGACCTTGAGGTCGGTCCGGCATTAATGCTCTTTGAGTCATTCAATGCAGAGAGTCGATTACATCTAATCTTTATTGGCTTGCATTGAACACACTAAGGCCGTCCTGACTAATGAGTCAGCCCATTGTGACCAGTGCCCAGTACCACTGCCGAACATGACTAATAAGTCACAGCTTCGCAGTTGATACTAGCACCTTTGCCAAATCTGACTAATGAGTCAGTACCACGCACAAGTGAGCAACATATGCTAAGTATTCCACATCCAATTCATGTCCACATTTATACAACCAACATGCCTCATGAATAGCCATGTGTGTCACATTTGGGGTGCAGTTTTCTTACCTCTGATTCGAGCTAGAATGAACAAAAGAACGACCTTTGAGAACGGTTTAGCTTTTAGTCCTTTAGCGGTTACCTAATCATAACACATTATAGGATACCATCAATAACATGATAATCAAGGGTTTCCAAACCAATATCTAGCCTCCAAGAGATCAATCCAAACTAATCCAAGTAGTAAGGACACTCCCAAGGCCTAAAACTAGGTTCCTGGGGTCAAAACGAGCAAACGGGGCGAAAACAGGGCAAGGACTGTGGCCGTAGCACCTTGGGCCACGACCCCCAGGGTTCTCTGAGGCAAGGGCCGTGGCGCCCTCCATCAAGGGCCGCGGCGCCCTCCATCAAGGGCCGCGGCGCCCAGCAAGCACAAATTCTCCACCTGCTTCTTCAAGGCAAGGCCGCGGCGCCCCAAGAACAGGGCCGCGACCCTTCACCCTGGACCATTCCCAACCGCGTTTTTAACACTCCAAAGCCTCCAAAATCATACCTAAACATTCCCCAATCATCAAAACAAAGTTCCCAAGCTTCCCCATGCATCAAAACCCTCAAAACCCAAGGTTCAAACGAATCAAAAACTCAACAATTCTCAAAATCAATTCAAAGCTTAGAAACTCGGATAAACTCAAAACTTAAACTTTGATTACCTTCGATTGGGTTGTTTTCCGTCGAATCCTTCGGTTAAGAAGCTTCTAATCTTCCCTAGGATCGCTATGCCTCGATCCTCACTTGATTCTGACTCCTAGAACTCAAGATTTCTCCAAATATGCTTCGGGTGTCAAAAATGAACTAACGAAGGGTAACGAGAGGTTTTCTAATCGTATGTTCTATCTGACAGCTACTTCAAGCTTAAGTAACCTCAAATAAAACCTAGTGCTCGGAGTCCCGAAAACACCCCCGAGGACATTATAGTCAAAACCTCCAGAATTTCACCCTGATCTCAAATATTCCCAATTTATCATCATATGAACATTTCTATTACCCCAAAATTGACCCCGTTATGACAAAACCGCTAATCCACTAAAAAATGATCGTGTCATGCCAAATAGCTCGAATATATCTCCATAATAATGGAATCTCATTCACAAATCACATCATGCACCCAAATACATAGATTTACCCTCAATGGGCCAAATTATCAGAACAGCATAATATATTAAATGTGGACCGACATGCATGCATATATCATTATATCATAATATAATTCACAAAAACATGCATATATTCATTTAATGGCGTAATTAAACAATTACGGCCCTCCCGGCCAACTAAACCGCCACTAAACCTCATCGAAGAATTCGGGGCATTACAATATATATATATATGAAGAAATTATACCAAATATGAGATTTTTTTTGTTTACATTTTTATGGAAGTTTTTTTTCTCATGTATTTGTAATATTTTATTTTCATATCATATTTTATTTTTATATAGTTTTAGTAGCTAGTTTCTATATGTTTTGAGGTTATTTTTATAATTCTAATCTATTTGTAATATTTTTGTTTATCATTCATATTTTAAATTTTTTTTTTTTTTGAAAAAAAAATTGAGACATTCATCATGCTTTTTATTCCAATTTCTTCTTCTTCTTCTTTTTTTCTTCAATTTTTTTTTCTCTTTTTCACCATTTTCTCTGCCATAACCAGTTACTACTATCAAAATAGTTGTGATTTTTTTTGATGTGGTAGTAACCGTATGCTTCTGTCAAATTTTAGTGATGTGTGGTAACCAGCTACCACTATCAAAATTTTGTTTTTAAGTGATGTAGTTGTAACTAGTTACAACTATGAAAATACTTTTGAAATTTTTAGTAATGTGGTGGTAATATGTTACCACTATCAAAATATCAATTGAGTTGTAGATGATTACTTAACCATGTCTGTAACGCCCTACTACCTTAGAGCCGTTACTAAGTGAGTTTTTGAGACAAAACAGTGTGCAAAGAACTCGCTAACCGAGGTTTTGAGACAAAGTGTGACCAATTAAAATTTAAGGCTGTAATCTTAGAAAATGCGTCGTTTCATTTAAAACTGCTAGTACTAAACATTTGGGATCCCAAAATAAGGTTTGAAAACTATTTACATCTTGAAATAAGTTTACAGTTGATAAATCATAAAATCATAGATTATTACAGCCATTTTCAAATAAACCCCCAACCAAAGCAGTCGGGCAGGCCAAACATGTACGCGTCGCTTCACGCTCTCCGTACTCATGGTTGGTTGACTCAGTCATTGCCCTTACCTGCAATACAGAGCACCCGTGAGCCGAAGCCCAGCAAGAAAACTCATGCAGAACATAACATATGCAGTTTATACAGTTTATCATAATAGATAATCCACAGATAAACAAGTCAACCATTAGACTAAGCAAACACGGCCAAGCCGCCCCAGAGCCTTACCGAAGCCTGGGGTATCGGTTCACACCGCGAGGATAACTCATGTATCCCTTGGGTCCCACCCTGAATATAGCATAACACATGTATCCACCGGGCCCCGCCCTGACTATAGCATCCCATGTGCTAGGTGTTACTTTCGGCCCCATGGCCGCCCCGGCCTACGCCGTACTCGGCCCCACGGCCGCCCCGGCCTACGCCGTACTCGGCCCTTGCCGTTCATTTCATCATAATCACACGTTTAGTACATTCGAAATAAACATTCACACACATCACGGTTCATTTAAGGTTAAACATTTACACATAATACAATCCGGGGCCATGCCCTACAATCACACAGTGGGGCCATGCCCTATTATCGGGTGTTACGGTTTTCTTACCTTTCCACTCAATAGCTTAGGTCACCTGACTCCTTGAGCACGATCCCACACGAGCCTTAACGCACACCTAGGCACAAACATAGGTCAAAGTCAACACCGAACCCCAAGTCCGAATACCTAGCCTCGGGACCAATCCCGAGCCCCCGGGAAGTCCCAAATCCCCAAAACAAAGTGGCGGAAACAAGCCCCGAACCCTAGGTCAAAATCCCTCATCAAAACTCAAAAATTCCCCTATGTGAACAGTGCAGCGCTACAGCGCTCTAAAGAGGGTGCTATAGCGCTACAAGCAGAAAGCACCCCCCAGAAACAGGGACTAGCGCTACAGCGCCCACTGACTAGCGCTGTAGCGCTAGTTGCAGCCCAGAAAACCCAAAATCGCATTTCTGCGATTTCTTTCACCCAATCTCAAACCAAACTTCCCCAAATCTTTACCAAACTCAAAATCAAGCTTATGAACACTCTCCATTCATCCCAAGCATCCCAAATCCTCAAATCCCAAGATCATTTATCCCAAATCTCAAAATCTACCATGAACAACCCTAAACCAGAAATTCATGCAAACCACAAAGATAGAGTCTTAGAAATCATACCATTGCTGCAAATTTCGACCTTGAATCAACCCTAAGCCTCCTTAGCTTGCTCTCCCTCAAAGCTTGCCCAGAAATCCCTAAAATTCCCATCAACTCAGCTCAAAACACAGCTTAAACCATCAAAACCCTTAAAACCGAAAATCTCTAAAACTTACCTCAAACATTGATGTGTTCTTGCCAAATCTTCAAGTCTAACCCAAGATCCTTGATGCTCAGCCTATCCTTGCTCTCCACTAAGCTTTGCCCCAAGAAAAATGGAGTGGAATGGTGCAAAAATGCACAAACCGACCCTTTGGAAAACCCACCTGTTTTTCCCTCTTTTCTTTCTTTCCTTTTCCTTCTTTTCTTTCTTTTCTTTCTTTCTCTCCACAGCCAACACTCTCTATAAATCCCACTAAGTGTAAAGCCTCATAAATCAATTTCTAAAAGCCAAATGACCAAAATGCCCTTCCTATAAATTCTCAATCCTTTTGTCCAAATAGGGCCATTTTAGTCATTTTACCCAATTCCCGCTAATCCTCAAGTGTCTCTAATATTTTCCCGTTGCTTTCCAACACCCGATAAACCACCAAATAAATATCCCCCATCATCAAAATAAATCTCAATCTATTCTCTGAATTCCTGCTTATACCCCCGGGCTCGCCCCGAGCCGGGTATAAACTCCTGTCATCACTTTCCGCTAGCCTGCTCACTGGGATCGCCTCGAGTCACAAAGCACAGATACATCCACATACCACTGTGGCCTCAACAATCAACACATATCAATACAGTTACGCCCAATCATGGCCAAAATTACAATTATGCCCTTCTAACACGATCCGGGCCTACATGCATACTAACATACATAGTCATATAACATGCTTTAAATCATAACCATGCATTTAACTCATCAAATCACACATAAATCCCATCATGCCCTCCTGGCACGCTAATCAAGGCACTTAAGCCTTAATAGCTAATTTGGGTCGTTACAATGTCTGAAAATAGAAAAACATATATGAAAAAAATTAACTTAACTAATCGTAATGGTAACTGGTTAATTAACCAAGTCTAAAAAAATAACTCAATCCATCGTCATGGTAACTAGTTACTTAGAAAATTGTAAAAAAAAATCATATGTAAACAAAAAAAAACTAAACTGATCGTTATCGTAACTAGTTACAACTAGGTATGGAAAAAAAAATCTAGACATAAAAATCTAATTTGATCGTTATCATAATTAATTATATCTAGGTCTGAAAAAAAAATCAGATCTCAAAATATAAAGAAAAAGGAACCAGTCGCCATGGGACCTGATTTCTTATACATGTTTATAATAAAAATAAAATTTGAACAAAAACACCTGAAAGATTATGATGGTAATCAGTTACAGTTATGGCTGAAAGAAAAAAAAATGAAATGCAAAACCAAATTTAAAATGCAAAATCAGATGTGAAAAAGAACAAGAAGAACAAAAAGAATAACATTAAAACTAGAAGAAGAAGAAGAAGTAGAATGGGTGTGGTGCTGCATCATTGTCGAGGGGTGAGGGGCTATGTCGCCGGCGGAGGGTTGAGAAGAAGGAAACAAATGGGGGGGGGGGGGGGGGGGGGGGGGGGGGGGGGGGGGGAGGAAGAGAAGGAGAAAGGAGAAAATGAAAAGAGATATCGTGAGGGAGAGAGAGGTATGAATGAGAGAGTGTGAGAGAGTTTTGTGGAAAATATGGTAATTCATTTTTAATATTTTTATGGAATTCCCATGTTTTAAATTTTTTTATTTTGTTTTACAAAACTCACCATATTTTGTGACATTTCGTTTTCATGTATAAATATAGATTTTCATCTACTTTTCCCCATATTTATGTAAACTTTTCTATATATATATATATATATATATATACAAAGAAATATAAAAATAAAAATAATCAGGAGTTTACTACCCAAACTACTTGATTGTTTTCTCGAGAGGAACTGTAGCGACCTAAATTTGCTAATAATGCTTGGAGCCTTGATTAGTGTGCCTGGAGGGCAATAATTGTTATACTGCATTAATTTATGCGAATTTAATGAATATGTGGTTAGTATGCATGTTAGGTGAAATAAATATGCATGTGGACCCCGTTTGTATGATAAGGGTAAATTGGTAATTTTAGCCCGCTGAGGGCATATATGTGATAATTTTATTATGTGATTTGTACCACGTGAGTGTGGTGTTATTATTGTGATGCACGTGCCGAGACGGTCCTAGAGAGCTAGTTAACTCAAAAGTCACAACGGGATTTTATACCCGGCTCGGGAGGAGCCTAGGGGTATTTTGGGGAATTTTGTGGGTTGAGTTGAGAACTAGTGGATATAGTTATTGGTGATTGAGTAACCCGGGTAACCATTTGTAACTGCTGTGAGTAACAAGTTTAGATGAAAAATGGTAGAATTGAAATAGAAGTGAAAGGACTAGAGTGCCCTTGAAGGTTTAGTTAGGAAAGGATTATTAGGAGGGGTAAAATGGTCATTTGGCAGGGGGTTTAGACAAAGTTCAGCTGGGATAAAGGGGTACACGGTTTAGCACTTAGTCATATTATGGGTTTTGTTAAAAAATTGAGAGAAGAAAAGCTAGGGCAAGAAGAAGAAGAAGAGGAGTAGAAGGAGCTGAAATTTGGAGACTTAGGAGATGAATCAAGGAAGCTTAAGGGTGAATTCTCCACTTAAGGTAAGGATTCTATGTAAATTTAAGGCTTGTTTCTGTTTTGGTTTGAGAAATTGAAGCATGAGTTAAGTTTTTAAGTCTTGTGTTGAGTTTGCTGAAATTAGAAATCAAATGGTGGATTTTTGGGTGTGATTGTGTGTTTGATCTTGATGCTAGTGTTTATGGGTTGTTAGGTGGTTCATTGGAGGTTTTAAATTGATCTTGGGGTTTAAGTATTTGTTTGGGATGATTTGGAGGGGTATTGGCTCGGAGAAATGCAGAGGAAAAACCCAGAATTTCTGGGTTCGCGAAGGAGCTCCGCGGCGCGAGGCTGTTTCCAGTCAGGGGAACTTTCTGACTTCGCTGGGCGCCGCGGCTCTCACGGGTAGCGCCGCGGCGCTAGGCTATTTTCAGGATGGGAAATTTTGCAATTTTGGGCATTTGTTCCGGGGGCTCGGGGGATGTTTCCAATGAATTGTTTTAGGAATTTGGGAGTCCCGAAAGTACGGGATTGGTCCCGGGAAGTGGTTTTGGGTTGGTTAGTATTAAAAGTGTTTTATGTGTGTTATGACTAGGATTTCAGAGAGGCTCGTGCTAGAGGACCGTGCTCGTGACTTTGGTGCACTGTGAAGCTTGGGATACAAGTAAGAAAACTGTAGCACCCGTAGGACAGGGCATGGACCCATAGTGTTAATGCAGGGCATGACCCTAAATTGTATTACATGATTATAGTATAGTTTTGATTGAATTGTTATATGTTTGAATGTTATTTGAATTATACTATATGTGATTATAGTAGCGAGAACGGCAAAGGTACCGAGAACGGCAAAGGAGCCGAGAACGGCAAATGAGCCGAGAGCGGCAAAGGTGTTGAGAACGGCAAAGGTGCCAAGAACGGCAAATGAGCCGAGAACGGCAAGGGAGCCACGAACGGCAGCGGGGCCGGGAGTAACACCTAGCACGTGGAGTGTTTGATTAGTCTAATGGACTACTTGGTTATCTATGGATTATCTGATAGGTTGATTATATATTATGCATATGCTATGTGCTGTTTGAGTTTTCTTGCTGGGCTTCGGCTCACGGGTGCTCTGTGTTGCAGGTAAGGGCATAGATATAGTCAACCAGCCATGTGTATGGAGAGCATGAAGCGGCGCGTACATGTTTGGCCTGCCCGACTGCTTTGGTTGGGGGCATTTTCTAAATGGCTGTATTAACCTGTAATTTGGTAGTCAATCAACTGTAAACTTATTTTAAGTTGTAAAACATTTTGCAAACCTTATTTTGGGATCCCAAATATTAGATACTTGAAGTTTTCAATGAAGTAAAGCATTTTCAAAAGATTACAGCCTTAACTTTTGCTTAGTCACACTTTTGTTTTAAAAACCTCAGTTAGCGAGATAATTGCACAAAGTTCTTTTTTTAAAACTCACTTGGTAACGGCTCTAAGGAAGTAGGGCGTTACAAGAACTTAGGGGTTGTTTGGTATGGTGTAATATTTTCATGGGAATTGTAATGCCCCAAATTTCCTAATAAGGTTTAGGACCTTGATTAGGAGGCCGGGAGGGCCATAATTGCTTTATTATGCTATTTAATGATTATATGCATGTTTATGTGAATTATATTATAATATGATGTCATATGCATGCATGTGGGTCCACATTTGATATATTATGCTGTTTTGACAATTTGGCCCATTGAGGGTAATTTGTGTATTTGGGTGCATGGTGTGACTTGTGAATGAGATTCCATTATTATGGAGATATATTCGAGCTATTTGGCATGAGACGGTCATTTTTAGTGGATTAGCAGTTTTGTCATAACGGGGTCAATTTTGGGGTAATAGAAATGTTTATTTGATGATAAATTGGAAGTTATTGAGATCAGGGTGAAATTCTGGACGTTTTGACTATAATGTCCCCGGGGATGTTTTCGAAACCCCGAGCACTAGGTTTTATTTGAGGTTACTTAAGCTTGAAGTAGCTGTCAGATAGAACATACGATAAGAAAAAAAACCTCCCGTTCTCCCTTTTCAAAGTCTGTTTTACCGTTTAAGCCTTTTTGAAGAAATCTTGAGTTCTAGGCGTCAGAACCGAGAGAGGATCGAGGCATAGCGATCCTAGGAAATATTAGAAGCTTCTTGACCGAAGGATTCGACAGAAAACAACCCAATTGAAGGTAATCAAAGTTTAAAGTTTTGAGTTTTTAGAGTTTCTAAGCTTTGAATTGGACTTTGTGAATTGTTGAGTTTTCGATTCGTTTGAACCATGGGTTTAGAGGGTTTTGATGCATGGGGAAGCTTTGGAATCTTGTCTTAATGATTGGGGAAGGTTTAGGGATGATTTTGGAGGTTTTGAGAAGCTGAAAACGCGTTTGAGAATGGCCCAGGGGTGGGGGCCGCGGCTCTGTTCTTGGGCGCTGCGGCCTTTGCTCGATGAAGAAGGAGAGGTTCTGTTTGCGCTGGGCGCCGCGGCCCTTGGGTTGGGCGCCGCGGTGCTTGCCTCTGGAATTCCTGGGGGCCGCGACACAAGGTGCCAGGGCCGCGGCTCAAGTGCATGGTTGAGCCCATTTGCATGTTTTGACCCCGGGATCATGGTTTTAGGCCTCGGGATCACTCCTACTACCCGGATTAGTGAGGATTGATGTCTCGGAGGCTAAATCTTTGTTTGAGAACCTTTGATTGTCATGTTATTAATGGTATCCTATAATGTGTTATGATTAGGTAACTGCTAAAGGAATAAAAGCTAAACCGTTCTCAAGGGTCGTTCTTTTGTTCATTCTAGCTCGAATCAGAGGTAAGAAAACTGCACCCCATATGTGACATGCATGGCTATGATTGATGCATGTTGGATATTTAATGTGAACATTGATAGCATAGTGTATGCTTGGCAATTTTTCCCATTTGCATATGATTATTATTGAGGCATGCTAGATGATTAAGTGTGATGCATGCGATGCACGAGAAACATGTGATTAGGGCATGCCATGAATGATGAATATGAGAATGGTCAGAGCTTGAGTCTCTGTGTTTGTGCATGATCATAATTATGCTAGCAACTGTTTAGTAAGCATGCTGAATGCCCTATTCTTGGATAATTGGCATATGATACACATTGATAGCATTGCTTACCTATGCATGGTACTGACTAATTAGTCAGATTTGGCAAAGGTGCTAATATCAACTGTGAAGCTGTGACTTATTAGTCAGGTTCGGCAGTGGTACTGGGCACTGGTCACGTTGCACTGACTCATTAGTCAGAACGACCTTAGCATGTATCACGCAAGCCAACGGAGATTAGATCTAATCGACTATCAGCATTGAATGACTCAAAGAGCATTAATGCCAGACCGACCTCGAGGGTCGATGAATGAAGTAAGCGCTTGGAGGCTAGTGGCTTACCTAGCAGCCACTCTCCCACTTGAATTAGTGACTTGCTTGTTAGTCACTCAGTATGGTTTACCAGAACCTATTGAAGGCTAGTGGCTTACCTAGCAGCCACTCTTCCACTTGAATTAGTGACTTGCTTGTCAGTCACTCAGTATGGTTTACCAAAACCTATTGAAGGCTAGAGGCTTACCCAACAGCCACCCTTCCATTTGAATTAGTGACTCGCTTGTCGGTCACTCAGCATGGTTTATCAGAACCTCAAGTGTTGGGACACTCATCTGATTAGGATTGACTTGATAGTCCTCCAATCAGAAGGCCAGGATTTCTTATCCTGGATACCCCAGCATTGTTTGAGGTCATTTGCATGCTTGAATAAAGCTATGTTTGCTAGGCATGCCTGATATGGTTTGATATCAAGATATGACTGTTTATGAGCATATGAGTTTTCTTGCTGGGCTTCGGCTCACGGGTGCTTTGTGGTGCAGGTAAAGGCAAAAGGAAGCTGGACCATCCTTGAGTTGGAGAGCTTAGGTGATGACGTGTACATATGCAGCTGCTCGACCAATACTTGGGCGAGGTTTGAAAGTGGAACTAGGGCTGAACCCTGTTTTGCCGCTTAGAACGGCCTGTTGTAAACACTTTCTTGTAATAAACTCTGAAATTATATTTTTGGGATCCCAAAGTAAACAGTAAAGGTTCTAGTGAAACGTTATATCTTAACCAAGGTTTTTAACCCCTAAACCGCTAATCATACTTAGTTACACGTTTATGGCCAAACGACTCGATTAGCGAGTTTAGCACTGTTTGCAATGTGCACTGTAGCGATCCCTGGAGTTGGGGCGTTACAGGAATGGTAATCTTCAATATTCTCATGTTTGGTATGAGGTTTTTGTTTTTTTAAGCCCGGAAAACTTATTATTGTAGAAATGAGATTATTCCATGTGAGGGTAATCTTAAATCCTTTCGAAAAGGTGGATTCTAAATATTCCAATCAATCATAATACAGTGGATTCTACATTTTATTAATTTTTCAAAGTAATGTGTAAAATTCCTATGTTTTACCAAACAATGTAATTCAATTGACAAGAATCTAACTTAATATTCTCATACACAACCAAACATAACTTACAAGTTTCCAGACAATTATATTCTCCTCTTTAATATTCTACTTAATCATATTATTTTGAACCCCTTATACCAAAATGCATAGTAACAACCAGAGTAGTTCTTTATAAAAGAGCACGAGTGAAACTCATATTGATAGAGGAAAACATAACAACAAGATAGGGTATTGGATGAAATACTAAAAAACCATAGCTATCGAAGAGAAAGATCATTTTATTTGCTCCAAAAATCCAGAGATTTAAGGATTATTCATCTGCAATTATCACACCCTATAGCTGATAGTAGTAGTATTATTTCTCTGCACTGCTCGTCGTTATTCAGTGGCCACCCATGGTGTTTCTCCTGTCAATCGTTATTCACGATCCTTATTGTTGGAAAATAAGGTGTTGTAATCTTTTTAAAGATAGTCGACTTATATATTAATTTTGGAATAAGGATTTGTCATGTATTTGCTACTAAATAATATATTAGTATGTTGGTTATTGTTTAGTACTGACACAAATATCTAAGGGCATGTTTGTTGGTAACTAGTTTACCGTTTGTGCAGCGGAAAGCATGGGGTGTTTAACCGAGAGATTTAAAAAAATATATTTAAACAAAATTTAAATAATCGGAAACATTAATCATAATGAAATAAAAAGATGAGGATTTACCAGTTGAAGAACTATCAAGAATCTTCGTTACCTTTTGTATCTCCAATGAACATCTAATCCAAAGCATTCTTTAAAATACTCAGACCGAATTCGTCCAAGATGTATCTGTACACCTCAAGACGTGTGTGGGCACGTAGGGTAATTGGTAGGAAAATATTTATGATTCACAAGATATTCTCAACACATGAGATCTTGGAATATTAGGTTTGAGATAGTTTTCAGGGATAGAGAAAAATAATATGATATATTTTTCTCTCTGTGAAAAGCTTAGAATTTTCTCTCTCTTGAATATTCTCTTTGTTAAGCGTATTATGAAACTATTTCCATCTATAAATTTATAAAATAATTAATTAAATTTTAAAATTCAAAATTCAAGTTACAAATCAATTATTAAATAATTAAATAAATAAAAGAAATATCCAAGACCCATTATTAGACATTGTCGTGTAACACATCCCTGATTTTAGTGATGTGTTCCAACCATTTTTCTTAATTATTATTTAATAATTATTTATTCAAAAATATCTAATCCTGATAACTTATTTATCAGATTAATTAAAGAATAAATATCATCTCAAATTCAAATCTAATTTGAATTATCAGAAATATCTTTTCACATTATTTAAATAAATAAAACTAATTAATTCAAAATTAATTATCTTAATTATTTAAATGCCATTTTCTAAAAATACCATTTGTAAGACCCCACGTTACTATGGCTGCTTCCTGGAATGACGACTAGCCCTGCAAACCAACACGAGTATTTCCAGCGTGATTTGTCCTCACTCGCATGATTCTTGAGAAAACTTCAGAGGAGGTCAGCCATCATGAGACTACTCCAGGTCAAGCACACTTAACTTTGGAGTTTTCAAGTGATAGGCTACCGAAAAGAAGATGCATCTTGTTGGCATATGTAGTACCCATCAATCCATTTAAGCCATCTTCAACTATGTAGTCCCATACCTACACAGTCTTAGAATCATCACACTTGACCTTCCCCAGACGATGTGGGATTGCACAGCTTCTTACCTGGTCTTTCCCCTTGCGGATCACGAGATTCTGACTATCACAATATGGTATCAGAGCCTTGACCCAGCCGAAAGTGTGGCCGACGGGGACGTTGGACCCCTAAGGGAGGGTAATTATGATAGTTAGAATCATGTGATCCGTAGGGGAAAAGACTGGGTAAAAGCTGTGCAATCCCACATCGCCTGGGGAAGGTCAAGTGTGATGATTCTAAGACTGTGTAGGTATGGGACTACACAGTTGAAGAGGGCTTAAATGGATTGATGGGTACTACCTATGCCAACAAGATGCATCTTCTTTTATTTGTGATGCCCCACGTCACTATAGATGCTTCCTGGATTGACGACTGGCTCTGCAAACCAACACGAGTCTTTCCAGCGTGCTTTGTCCTCACTCGCACGCTTCTTAGGAAAACTTCTCAGGAGGTCACCCATCATGAGACTACTCCAGGTCAAGCACGCTTAACTTTGGAGTTCTCAAGTGACGGGCTATCGAAAAGAAGATGCATCTTGTTGGCATAAGTAGTACCCATCAATCCATTTAATCCCTTTTCAACCGTGTAGTACCATACCTACACAGTCTTAGAATCATCACACTTGACCTTCCCCAGGTGATGTGAGATTCATAGCTTTTTACCCAGTCTTTCCCCTTGCGGATCACGGGATTCTGACTGTCACAATCACCCCCCCCCCCTTAGGGATCCGACGTCCCTGTTGGCCACACTTCTAGCTGGGTCAAGGTCGTGGGGAGGTGAGAGACCAATAGACAACGATCTTCTTGCTTTACTATTCGAGGATCAAGAACAGGCTTCTCTGCCTTTTCCAAGGCCTCCGGCACCACCCCCAATTCCTACGACTAGCCTTCCACAAGAACTCCCAAAGATAAACCACACATGGGTCGTGTTAAACATACAACCCATAGGAAAAGAAGAACCACAGACTTACCTACTAGCCAGCTAGCAGCCAATACCGAGGGTCCTGCGAACGACCCTCAACCCTTGAACGTTGCACCACCAGAGATTCAGCCCAAGGCCCGTCCACATGAAGGGCCACAAGCAGATGTACCCTAGTACATCGCACCCCCGAGCGTCATATCGAACAGGATGGTGGCTAAGTACCCCAAGAAATACTGGCTTCCTGGGATTACCTTATACAAGCCCACACCTGACCAGAGGGAAAACGTGCCCGGATGTGTCTACAGTGTCTGGTCACAGTATCACATAGAAACAAGGGCAATTTTTCCCTTGCATAAATTTTTCCAAGGGGTGGTCAATTATTTCAAGGTTGCACCATTCCAAATAACCACCAATGGATATAGAGTTCTTTCAGCACTCTATATCCTGTAAAATCACAAAAAATGGTCTGTGCCTACCCCTCACAAGATCAACTACCTGTTCCATTCACATCCAACCCCAACCAAAGCAACACGGGGCTCTTCCATTTCTATCACCAGAAATCTGGTCACACATTCCTGAGATATATAACTTATAAATCCAACGTGGGAAAGTACTTCCAAGAGTACTTCCTCATGACTAACCTGGTAGCAGACAACATCGCCTTCACGCGAGTAGGTAAAAAATTCAATCTCTGTTCAACATTCTTCTAGTCACTTTACATATTTTCCTTGTTCTTAGATGGTTTGCACTGTGCCTAGGTCCATGGTACCGACCAGAACCTACTCCAAACATGGAGATAAGAGCTGCAGCCCTGGCCAGCATGACGAATATAGAAAAAAACGTCAAGGAGCTGGTCATAGAGAGCAATTTGAGGTTGGTCGACCTCTTAGAGCCTCACCAATAGGAGAGGGAATCAACTGCGGGGAGTGCCACTAGTGAGGGAAATAAAGAACAAGAAAACCTCGAGCAGCAACAGGATGTGTCACATCCCTAAAGGCACTGACCAATGAAAGTGACCATTCGAGAACCCAACCCAACACTCGACCAGCCAATATCCCTCCCCAACATGGGAGGGGAAAACAAAAATTACCCGAATTTGCTGGTCCTATACTTAAATCCTCCAATGAGAACGATAAAGATTTTTCACTTTTAGATACATTTCCCATCCCTTATCATCTGTTTGAGAGGGACGACAATTTTAATTTTACGACCCGTAGTTTTAGCTTGGACTTCTTCAAGGCAGATAGTGAGTGTAGCAGTAGTTCTTTTGATAACGTAGCGACCAATAATTGTAGTTCGGGTATACTACTTAGAAGTTCTTTTTAGTTTATTTCCTTATCATGCAAAACTATTTCTTGACATATCTGCTCGTTTGTTTTTTTTTTTGTAGTCATGCAATGTAACACCCTGGATAGCCAAGACCATTAAACTGTGTATTTAAAATAGTACATGACTTGCTAATCAAGTCGTTTGTACATAAACGTGTTACTAAGATTAATTAATGGGTTAGGGTTAAAAAGTTTTGATCATAAATAGTTGTTTTTCCATTAAAAGTAAGAGTTTGTACATGAGATCTTAAAAATGGTGTTTACAAGGCAATTACAACCCTTAAAAACAAATACAATTGAAGCCAACCTAAGTGGAAAAAATACAGTTTTGGCTCTAGTCCCTATCAATCCCTCGGCCGTGGCGGTCGAGCAGCTGTTGATGTACACACCGCCCCCAAAGCTCTCTAACTCACAGCTGGTCAAACTTTCCCTTTCCCTTACATGCACCACATAGCACCCGTGAGCCAAGGCTCAACAAGAAAACTTAATTCACATGCTCCAATGAACAACATTATATATATAGTAAGTTCAGATCAATCGAGCCAATAATAACATAATATAAGCAACAAGCTAGGCAATAATAAATAGTTTAATCCAACATGTAATTCAATCTCAGTAATCACTTAAATTAGTTAGGTGTTGGCACACTTAGGCCAAGCCCTTTAGTTATTTAGCTGACCCCAGCTCGCTTAGGCCGGGCTGAGTACCGCACGCTTAACATCAAGTTAGACTTTCACATCAAATATATCAGATAGATAGATTGCAAAACACACAATCGAAAGCAGCATGAAAAAACATGCCTATCCAGATATCTCCAAACACAAATACATTTACAATCTCACATATATTCATTTACAAGGGATCTCAGCCCCATTCACAACTCGGGTGCAGTTTTCTTACCTCGAGTCTCTAGCTGAAGATGAAGAGTGGTCTCGAGCAATCCTCAGTCTCGAGCCTTAACAGTAACCCTAGACACAAAGCGATAATGGACAACTATCAAAATCTAAACCAATTTAAAGCTTTAGAATAATATACTAGCCTCCGGGACCTTGAATTTTACTAAACCGGGTAGTAGAATTCGTCCCGAGCACTTATGTTTAAGTTCTCGAGTTAAAAAACTATTGTGGCTAAGTCTTCCTATGTGGGTCGCGACTTGGCCTTGAGGGTCGTGGCGCGCCCCCTAGTCAGAGGCTCCCAACCCCAAATCCCCATGACACGCGCTGTGACTTGCCCCTTAGGGTTGCGACGCGCCTACGAAATAGAAAGCCTTACCATGGCTTCTGGAGTCATGCGGGCCGCGACGCCCAAGAATAAGATCGCGGAGAGACCCCGCGAACCTAGAAATCCCAACTTCTTCTTGCGTTTTCCCCAAACCAAAGCCACATAATGCAACTTAAACATGTACTAAAGCCAGAATTGAGTCTAGAGCTCTCAATAACACGTTATAAACAACACATATGATCTATAATACTAGCTCAAACTACCTTAAATCCCAAATCAGAAACTAACTTAAGCATCTCTAAGCATGTCCAAAACCCAACCAGAAATTCAACAGATCAGGGTCTACAATCTTACTTCACTAATAACTTTGTCCTCAGCTATCCCCTTGCCTACTCCTAGCTTGATTCCCCATTCCCAGCTTCAATTCCTAAGCCTTCTCTTCAAAACCCCAAAGTCTCCAAAGCCTTAGATAGAGAGATATATGAACGTGAGAGTGAGAGACAGCAACTCAATGTTTTGTTTTCTTTTTGATTGCATCCCAAGACTACTCAAGTCTATCCTAAGCTTCTACTAAATTCTAGAACCCAAGACTAAGTTGTCTCTTGGCACAAAAAGACCACAAGTTCCCCTAGTGATAACTCAGCCCTTTATTGCCCTTAAAGGAAAAATGATCAGTTTCCCCATTTCCCGATAACTCCTTGAGTAGTCCTATGAATTCCCAATTAATCCCGGCATACCCAACTAATCACCGAATAATTACTCGTTACCCCATGATCCCAAATACACACTAAGTCTCCAAAATACCCCTAGGCTCACCCCGAGCCAGGTATTAGACCACATTGTGACTATTATGTTAATCCACCCACCAAGATCGCCTCAAGCCGAATACTACAAATATATCCACATAATAATGTGGTATCAATCATTTAATGCACATATAATCACATTTATGCATTCAACGAGCCAAAATCACAAATATGCCATATTTAACAAGAACGGGCTCACATGCATATTTAATACACATAAACATGCATATATATATTCATATTATAATATAAATCATGTATGTCATGTAGTCACACATTTAATCAATTAATTTCACACATATATCCAATTAGGCCCTCCAGGCACACTAAGCCTTATTAGCATTTTTGGGACGTTACATGCAATCCGACGACGCATTCGACATATACGCCTCTTCCGTGTCAACTCAGTCAATGGCGTGGCAATCTTCAAAAACCCTTCCATGAACCGTCTATAATATCCCGCTAACCCAAGGAAACTTCTAACCTCTGAGGCGTTCCTTGGCCTCGGCCAATCCCTAACTGCTTCTACCTTGGCCGGGTCTACCTTAATCCCATTTCCACTAATTATATGTCCAAGGAATGCTACCTCTGGTAGCCAGAACCACTTTTTAAATTTATCATACAACCGATGCTCCCTCAACATCTACAATACCAATCGTAGATGCTAATCATGCTCTGCCTTTGAACGAGAGTAAACCAGGATGTCGTCGATGAAGACAATCACAAACTGATCTAAGAAATCCTTAAACACCCTGCTCATCAAATCCATAAATGTTGCTGGGGCATTGGTCAATCCAAATGACATGACCAAGAACTCATAATGCCCGTATCTCGTGTGGAAGACCGTCTTCGGAATATCCTCGTCCTTGATCCTCAGTTGGTGATAACCAGATCGAAGATCAATCTTTGAGAATACCGTCTTACTCTGCAACTGATCGAACATGTTGTCTATCATCAGTAGTGGGTACTTGTTCAATTCCCTGTAATCTATGCACATCCTCAGGGTACCATCCTTCTTCTTCACAAACAAAACCGGAGCACCCCATGGCGAGAAGCTAAGTATGATAAATCCCAAATCTAGTAGCTCCAGTAATTGTATCTTCAACTCTTTCAACTCTGCCGGAGCCATTCTATACAGTGCCCTCGATACTAGTTCCATACCCAGTGCTAACTCAATGACGAACTCGATCTCCCTATGCGGCGACATTCCCGGTAAGTCCTCAGGGAACACACCCAAGAACTCACATACTAATCTAGTCTCCCATGGCCCTACTAGCATGAGCCTAGTGGTATCCACCATACTGGCTAGAAAACCTATACAACCTCCTTGTAATAGGTCTTGAGCCTTCAACACTGATATCATGGGAATGTGAGGTCCATGTACAGTACCCAGAAAAATGAAGGGGTCCTCACCATCAGGCTCAAAAGTCACCATCTTTTTCCTGCAGTCTATAGTTGCCCCATATCTGAATAAGCAACCCATCCCCAAAATCATGTCGAAGTCATCCATACCCAACTCGATCAAGTCTACTGATAGTTCTCTACTGTCCACCATCACTGACAGTGCACTAATCCATCTCCTAGAAACTACCAATTCCCCCCGTAGGCAGTATAGTCCCAAACCTCGTAGTATAATACTCACTAGGCCTACACAATCTATAAATCACTCTACTAGAAACAAATGAACGTGTAGCACCAAAGTCAATCAATACAGTATATGAAGAGCCAGCGCTAGAAAGCTGATCTGTCACCACCAAGGGACTAGCCTCCGCCTCTGCTTGAGTCAAGGCAAACACTCAAGCTAGATTCAAGTTGTCTGCCTTCCCTAATTCTTCTTTCTTCAAAGTCGAGCAATCTTTCTTGAGGTGCCCAATCACCTCGCACAAGTAACATGCTTTCGCCCGACATTCTCCTAGATGGCGCTTCCTGCATCTAGCACACTCTGGGTAGCTTCTCCATGTCTAACCACCACCCTGTCGGCCACCCTGGGCACCTCGGCCCCTTTTATCAAAACCAGTAGTGGTCGAGGTGTCAGGGGTCTTCCTCTTCTGATCACTGGGGCCTCCGCCTTACTAGATCCTGTAAGTGGAGGCACTGCCCTCCAAACATCTCGTCTTACAGTGCTCTCTCTCCATATCTTGTTTTTTGCCTCCCCAGCACTGAGGGCCTTCTCAACCACCTAGGCATAAGTAGTTTCCCCATGTACTAATGTGATCCACACATCTCAAGCTATCATGGCATTAAGCCCCTGAACAAACCTGTCCTGCTTGGCTGCTTCTGTAGGCACTAGATCAAGTGCAAATCTGGCTAGTGTGTCAAACTTTAGGGCATACGCAATAGCTATCATGCTACCCTGTACCATACCGATAAACTCATTCACCTTTCCCGCCCTGACGGCAATATTGTAGTATTTCTGGTTGAACAAATATCTGAACTCATCCCAACTCATAGTGGAAACATCTCGAGTCTGGCATGCCACCTCCCACCAAATGCGGGCATTATCTCGAAGCATATCGGTGGCGTAGGCCACCCTATCATTACCTTACACCCTCATGAAGTCCAGGATGGAGGTGATCAAACTCATCCACTGTTCAACCTTAAGTGGATCTAGTCCTCCCTCAAAGATGGGAGGATGCTGCTTCTTAAATATTTCATAAAGTGGCTCCCACCTGTTCCCAATCTCAGATGGTTGTACTACTAGTGCCACAACAGGTGGCAAGTCAGGTGCAACACTCCCTAGCGAAGCCTGCTGCCTCAGAAGAAAAATCTCTTCCTCTTGACTCTGAAGTCTAACTTGCATGTCAGCAAGCAGTTGCTGCTAGTTTTCAAGGACTGACGGAGGGTTCTGGCCCTGATGATCATCTCTAGCCTCAATCTTGTTGCTGGCTAGTCGAATTGATCGCCTTGGAGGCATAACTCCCCAAGTCTATCTGCAATCAATGACTCGACTGATCAAGTAATGATAACAGGTTTAAAAATCACCCCACGGTCTAACGCCGATACTCAAGCAACATTATACAATTATAATGCAAACATGCATTTTAACAGTCATTCACATACAGTACCAATGCTAATGAGCACGCCCTATCATATCCACATAGCAGTCAAGGGCCAGGCCCTATCAGTATATCTCGTGCTTCCTAATAAACATGCAGATAAGACATTTTTATTTCATTTAAGCAATCCAGCATGTAATCACATATATGGTTACCAAACCATGAGGCGAGCTTGTCTTTAGTGGCGAGTGTACATGTAACTCCCTGGATAGCCAAGACCACTACACTGTGTGTTTATAAAAGTGCCAGACTTGCTAAACAAGTCATTTAATTAAAAACGTGTTACCGAAACTATAATGGAACTAGGGTTAAAAGATCTTGGTCTCAAAAGCTGCATTTCTTATAAATAAACATTTTTTTGTTTACACGGGATCCAAAAATTAATAGAATTAAAACCATTTACAAAAGATTCGAGATTTAATTACAGTATTAGCCATACTAAGGCAAAATAGACAGTTAAGCAATCCCTATCCCGATCCACTCCTTGGCCATGGCGACCGAATAGCTGACTATGTACATTCTGCCCCGTAGCCCTCCACCTCAGTATTGGTCCAACTTGCCTTTGCCTTTACCTGCACCACGTAGCACCCGTGAGCCAAGGCCCAGCAAGAAAACACAATAACAGAGCATAAACAATCATCAAACAATTCAATATCTCATATCACATAAACATATTCTCATTAGACTAAACATCCATGATAATCAAGTATACCAAACATGTCATTTCTCATCAACAATTAATCACAAATGATAACTAGGGTTAGCGCCCTTAGGCCGCACCCTTTGTTTATCCCACTGACTCCAGCCCGCTTAAACTGAGCTCAGTGAATATTAAGCTGTCCTCGGCTACCAGTGGCCAAGCCACGCCCTGTGCGCAAATATTGTATACGGCACCCGTAGGTCATCTATCACATGTCCCATGGCATAATACCATCATTGACATTATATAGATATCGGGAGCACTTAGTCCCATCACAAACAAAATATCGGGTGCACTTCTCTTACCTTTAAATTTACTAGCTTCGTTCAGTTTGATCCTTGAGCACGATCCCTCTTGAACCCTAGCGCGCACCTAGTCACAACCACAGGTCAAAACCATCACCAAACCTCAAGCCCAAAACCTAACCTCGGGACCAATCCCGAGCCCTCGGGAAGCTCTAATTGCACCAAACGGGGTGGTGGAATCGAACCCCTAACCCCCGAGCAAAAACCCTTGAAAATAACTCAAAAACCCTTTTCTGGAAGCAGGGTAGCGCTACAACGCTCTTTGGAGGGTGCTACAACACTACAAGCAGAACCAAAATCCCCCAGACAACCAAGCCTAGCACTACAACGCCCAAAGGCTAGCGCTGTAGTGCTAGTCACAGAACCAGCACCCTTGCATTTTTCCTTCCTGCGATTTCCCCGAGCCAACCCTTACCAAAACTTTTCCAATCTTCAACCAAACTTAAAAAATGCTTATCGACACACTCCACTCATCCCAAGCATCCCAAATACATAAAACCCAATCACATGCACCCCTAATCTCAAAATTCACCATGGTTGAACCTCAAACTTAGAAACTTCAGCACAACAGTCAAAACCTTAGAATTTAAAGCTTAGAATTTCATACCTTCAATGGGGATTCGACCTTAAGTCAGCTTCTACACCTCCTTGTCTTACTCCTCCTCAAACCCCTGGCTTGAATTCCCTAGAGTTCCCACCAAATTCAGCTTAGACACCATAGTTCTATACCAAAACCAAAAACTGAAGAAACTTCAAAGTCTTTCCTCAACTAAATGGCTTATTCTTGCTAAACCTTTGCCAAATATTCAAGCCAGACCAAGAACTCTTGCCTCAAGCTTACTCTGGCTTTCCCTGGGTTTCTGCTCCAAAATACCTCAAGAACTGATGAAGAAAACCTAGACCGACTGCTCTTCTTTCCCTTCTTTTCTTTCTTTCCTTTTATTTCTTTTCTCAGACTTCTACTTCATTCTACAAACTCCACTAAGCATAAAGCCTCAGTTATGCCTATATTTATATGCCAAATGACCACAATACCCTCCCCTTTAATTCTAAATCCTTTAATCCACTTAAGAGCATTTTGGTCATTTTACCCAATTCCCGCTAATTCCTCAAGTGTCTCTAATATTTTCCGCTTACTTCCCGATACCTAATTAATCACCAATTATATTCCTCGATGTCAAAATAGACCCCAATATATATTCTCTAAATTCCCATTTATACCCCCAGGCTCGCCCCAAGCCGAGTATAAATCCCCGCCGTGACTTTTTCACTAACTTGCTCACTAGGATCATCTCGAATCGCAGATCACAAGTATATCCACATAATAATGCGATCTCAACAATTATCACATATATATACAGTTATGCCCTCAACGGGCCAAAATTACAATTATGCCTTTTCTAACCTAATCAAGGCCTACATGCATACTAATACACATAGACATGCATCTCAGATATTCAAATATTCATATAGCATGATTTTAAATCATTAAATCACATATATTCTAATTATTCCCTCCCGACACACTACTCAAGGCCCTTAAGCCTCATTAGTTGATTTGGGTCGTTACAGTACATGCCCAGCCAATCTTCTGGAACCCTTACACCTAGACCGCTCTGATACCAAGTTGTAATGCCCTAGATAGCCAAGACCATTACACTGTGTATTTAAAATAGTGCAAGACTTGCTAATCAAGTTGTTTGTACATAAACATGCTACTAAGTTCAATTAACGAATTAGGGTTAAAAAGTTTTGATCATAAATATTGTTTTTCCATTAAAAGTAAGAGTTTGTAGACGGGATCCCAAAAATGGTGTTTACAAGGCAATTACAACCCTTAAAAACAAATACAACTGAAGCCAACCCAAGTGGCAAAAATACAGTTTTGGCTCTAGTCCCTATCAATCCCTCGGTCATGGTGGTCGAGCAGCTACTGATGTACACACCGCCCCCAAAGCTCTCCAACTCACGGCTGGTCCAACTTTCCCTTTCCCTTACCTGCACCACATAGCACCCGTGAGCCAAGGCTCAGCAAGAAAACTTAATTTGCATTCTCAAATGAACAATGTTGACCTGTGAAATTGGCCAACGATCGTATGTACAGTATACGACACCTTTTGAACGAAATAAATTGAATAAATGACAGAGTACGATTATCTTAAGTAAACACACATAAATTTTATAGTGGTTCAACCATGTTCTAATGAACAGTAATAACCTAATCCACGTAGCTTTTAGTATTGAATCACTCGACAATTACACTGTTGAACCAAAGTATTCACTCATTCTTACATGCCCATAATTTCTCCCCAAATGTTCTTTAGATATCCAAAATTCTAGAAAAAATGATCCAAAGGAAAAAGTCTTCTTTACGAAGCGCCGAGTCCTTTATTTATAGTATCCATTGGCTGTTACATGATCAGTAGTACTGGAGATCGTGGTTTGTTACACGATCATTGTGAGTAAAGATACGTGTCCACCTCCCCATGATTATGATATCATGGGTCTTCATGTTGTCTTCTCTGGATCGTGGTTGATAATGCACGATAGAAACCTCTAGGAAGATGTTAAGTCTCAGTTGGTATATGAGACTTAGGTGCTAGGCCCGATGACCCGAGCTTGGGTGCTAGGCCTGTGACCTTCTGGGTGCTAGGCCTGTTGGTCTCAGTTTGAATGAGAGTGAGTATATCTCAGTGAAGTGTACTTGGGGGTTTGAGCTGACCACCTTATGAAGAATAGGGTGGGCCGACCACCCAGGTGGTTCTTGATGTCAAGCCGACCACCCCTAGGGATCCTTGGGCATACTGGGCTGACACCCTGGGGTAGGGGTCAGACTGACCACTCTCTTGGACACACTAGGCCCGACCATCCTGGGGTAGAGGTCAGGCCGACCACCCCTAGGGCTCTTGGGCCAACTTAGGCCCACCACCCCTAGGGGTAGGGGTCAGGCCAACCACCCCTAGGGGGGTTTAGGCTTGGTCGACTTCCCCATAAGTGTTGGACCTATCTTTTTTGCACGTCGGTCATTTCTCAATACTTTTTCATTTTTTCCCTTATTTGTGATGTCACATGTCGCATTCTCATTCGCCACGTCATCCTTGTATTTTTTAGGGATAACAAACAAAATTATACATATAGTAAATTTAGACCAATCAAGCCAATAATAACAGAATATAAGCAACAAGCTAGGAAATAATAAACAATTTAATCCAACATGTAATTCAATCTCAGTAATCAGTACAATTAGTTAGGTGTCGACGCCCTTAGGCCGAGCCCTCTAGTTATTTAGCTGACCCCAGCTCGCTTAGGTTGGGCTGCATTCCGCACGCTTAACATCAACCCCGGCTCCCTTAGGCCGTACTTTCACATCAAATATAATAGATAGATAAATTGTGAAACACGCAATCGAAAGCAGCACGAACAAACATGCCTATCTAGATATATCCAAACACAAATACATTTACAATCTCACATATATTCATTTACATGAAATCTCAGCCCCATTCACAACTTGGGTGTAGTTTTCTTACCTCGAATCCCGAGCTGAAGATTTAGAGCGGTCCCGAGCACGATCCTCAATCCCGAGCATTAACGGTAACCCTAGCAACAAAGCGATAATGGACAACTATCAAAATCTAAACCAATTAGAAGCCTTAGAATAATATACTAGCCTCCAGGACCTTGAATTCTACTAAACTGAGTAGTAGAATTCATCCTGATCTCTTAGGTTTAAGTTCCCGAGTTAAAAAAACTATTTTGGCTAAGTTTCCCTATGCTGGCCGCGACCTGGCCCCAAGGGTCGCAGCGCGTCCCTTAGTCAGAGTCTCCCAGCCCTAAATCCCCAGCGACATGCGTCATGATTTTCCCCTTAGGGTTGCGGTGCACCTACAAAACAGAAAACCTCTCAGGGCTTCTAGGGTCACGCGGACCGCGGCTCCCAAGAACGAGGTCGCAGTGCGATCCCGCAAACCCAGAAATCGCAGATTATTCCTGCGTTTTCCCCCAAACCAAAGCCAAAAAATTCAACTTAAACATGTACTAAAGCTAGAATTGAGTCTAGAACTCTCAATAACACGTTATAAACATCACATGTGATCTATAATACTTGCTCAAACTACCTTAAATCCCAAAATCAGAAACTAACTTAAGCATCCCTAAGCATGTCCAAAACCCAACTCGAAATTCAACAGACCAGGGCCTACAATCTTACCTCAATAATAAATTTGATCCTCAGTTGTCCCCTTGCCTGCTCCTAGCTTGATTCCCCAATTCCCAGCTTCAATTCATAAGCCTTCTCCTCAAAACCCCAAAGTCTCTGAAGCCTTAGAGAGAGAAAGATATGAATGTGAGTGTGAGAGAGAGCAGCTCAATGTTTTGTTTTCCTTTTGATTGTTTCCCAAGACTACTCAAGTCTATCCTAAGCTTCTATTGAATTCTAGAGCCCAAGACTAAGTTGCCTCTTGTCACAAAAAGACCACAAGTGCCCCTAGTGATAACTCAGCCCTTTATTTCCCTTAATGGAAAAATGATCATTTTCCCCGTTTCCCGCTAACTCCTCGAGTAGTCCTACAAATTCTCAATTAATCTCGGCATACCCAACTAATCACTGAATAATTACTCATTACTCCATGATCCCAAATACGCACTAAGTCTCCAAAATAGCCCTAGGCTCACCCCGAGCTGGGTATTAGACCCTGTTGTGGCTATTCCGCTCACCAAGATCACCTCGAGCCTAATACTACAAATATATCCTCATAATAATGTGGCATCAATCATTCAATACATACATAATCACATTTATGCCCTCAATGGGCCAAAATCACAAATATGCCCTATTTAACAAGAACAGACCCATGTGCATATTTAATACACATAAACATACATATATATATTCATATTATCATATAAATCATGTATGCCATGTAGTCACATTTAATAAATTAATTTCATACATATATCAAATTAGGCCCTTCAGGCACACTAATCAAGGCATTAAACCTTATTAGCATTTTTGGGATGTTACATGAAATCTGACGATGCATTCGACCTCTACACCTCTGAGGCAAACCAGAGAGCACGAAGAAGTCGAATAGAAAAAAATCTAGAGAAGCTAGTGGGGAACCTTTAAGAAAAAAGACTTGTCCAGAGGACCCTCTAGCTCTTTTTCCTTCCAGAACAACTACACCTCCCCTCCTCACACTAGGCCTTCCACTGACCAAGCAAGAGGATCTTTGGCGGCAGAATTGTTGAGCAATGGTTATAGCTCAACAAATGATAAACTGAAGAAACTAACCAAGCACTGCCGCAGCCAAGAGGCCTTTTCCTGTCTCCCTTTGCTGAAACCTAGCCAGGTCCTTGCTCGTGGGTTCAACAAAGTCTTCAGTGTAAGTTTCATCTATATTTTATTTTAGTCAAACAACTTTTCTTTTGATTAGCTCTGACAATTTCATCTTTCAACTATTCATAGGGTATTCTAACCATGAACAACGGTTGGCATCGCATCGAGGAGGTCGACTCAAAGCATGTCGAGGTGATCAAGGCATGGGAGGCCAAGGTTAAGGCAGTTGAAGACAAAGCTGCTGTTTTGACCAAGGAGCTGAAGAAGAGCCAAGAAGATCTGGCTAAGGCTTTTGCGGCTAAAGAAAAATTCAAGGTAGCCTCTGAGACCAACTATAAGGAGGCTGGTAAGCTGCAAGAAGACTTGAAGGTTAGCAAAAAGGAGGCCAACAGCCTGGAGGATCGAGTGAAGATGTAACGACTCAAATTTCCTAATAAGGTTTAGGACCTTGATCAAGAGGCCGGGAGGGCCATAATTGATTATCTGTGCTATTATATCATTATATGCATGTTTATGTTGATCATATTATTATATGATGATGAATGCATGCATATGGGTATATATTTTGCTATGGGGGCATTTTGGTAATTTGGCCCGTTGAGGGCGTAATTGTATAATTGTATATATATTGGTAGTTATTGTTGAGGCCACATTATAATGTGGATTTGTTTGAGCTTTTGGACATGAGACGATCGTTGAGTATTAGCTAGCGGTTTGGTCATAACAGGGTTAAGTTCGGGGCTCGGGGTGAGACCTGGGGTAATTTGGTGATTAGAGCATTGCCGGAAGTTAAGGGGAAACATGATATGAATTAATGATATTCGAGAATATTGAGAATAAAGGGAATTGGAGGGTGTTAATTATGATTAACGAGATAGGTGCGAAAGGACGATTTTTCCCTTGGTGGCTGTTAAGGACTTTAAATAAGCTTGAGGGCATTTAGGTCATTTTACCTTTAAGGATATATATTGTACTTAGGCTGGAAAATAGTAGAAGGCTGTAGGAGAAAACAGAGCACCTCTTGCTTCATCAACTGACTGCCATTTTCTCTCTTTTTCTTCTTCAATTTTTGAAGCTTCTTTTGGGGAATTAAGCTGGGAATCAAGTGTTGAGGATCTAGGGTATTGTTCCATCATTGAAGAGGAGTTCATACTAAGCTTGAGGTAAGATTCCAACCACTAGAACTCTGGTTTTCTGCTCTGTTTTGCTACTGAGTTTAGTTGAGAATTTGGGTTTGAAAGCAGAGAATCCAATGGGGTTTTTGGCAAAGGTTGGGTAGGTTATGAAGCCTAGGACTAGTATATATGGCATTTGGGTTCATTTGGGGGTTTAAATGTTGTTTGGAAGTTTTTGGAACAGGTTGAAAATGGATAACTCGAAGGAAGAAGAACCAGGGCCATGTTTGCCTGGTCCTAGCACTATAACGCCCAGAGGGTAGCGCTACAGCGCTAGCCAGGGAAAAATGGCTCTGGTTGTAGCGCTAGGGCGCTAGGGGGGTAGCGCTATCAGATTCATGTTTTGGGTGTTTTTAAGGGTTTTTGGCTCGGGGTTTCAATCCTTAAGGCTCGGGATCGAATCTACTCACCGTTTGGGTACTATTCGGGGTCCCGGGAGTGAGGTTTAAGTTAAGACTCATTTATTTGTATTTTCATTAATTGGATTCCATATTTGGCTATGACTAGGTGACCACTAAGGGATTAAAAGATCGATCGTTCTCAAGGATCATTCATAAAGTGTTTCTAAATCAAACAAGAGGTAAGAAAACTACACCTGATTATGTGGTTAGGTAGGGACTAAGTGTTCCCTATATTTGTATGCATTATTATGTGATTGTGGAGGGACTAAGAGCTCCCTATATCTGTATGATGTCATAAATGGTATTATGCCATGGGACAGAAGATAAACGGCCTAAGGGTGCTGTAAATAATATTTGCGCACATGGCGCGGCTCGGACACTGGTAGCTGAGGACAGCTTATTAATCAATGGGCTCGGTTAAGCTGGTAAAGGCAAGGGCATGTAGATTCAACCATGAGTTGGAGTGCTCTGGGGGCGAGGTGTACATTGTCAGCTGCTCGGCCACCACGATCGAGGGATTGTACAGGGACGGAAACCTAAAATGTGTATTTTGCCATTAGAATGGCCTGAGTTGTTTATAACTTCTGGAATTTTTTAAATATGTCATCCAAACCCTGTTTTGAGAGTCTATGTATTAAACTTTCATTTTTAACGAAAATAACTTATTTATGACCAAAATCTTTTCTTCCTAATCAGTTGATGACTTTAGGTTCACAGTTTATTTAAATGACTTGATTAGCAAGTCTTGCATTATTTTAAACACACAGTGTAACAGTCTTGGTTACCCAGGGCGTTACAACTTGGTATCAGAGTGGTCTAGGTTTATGGGTTCCTGAAGACTAGCTGGGCATGTACACTCGCCACTAAAGACAAGCTTGACTCAAGGGTTTGTAATGGAATATATGAAATTGTATGCTTAAGTGCTTGAATGAAATTGGTATGATTAATAGGAAGCATGAGATACTGATAGGGCCTGGCCCTTGACTGTTATGTGATGATATTAAGGCATGCTGATTAGCATTGCTCTTGCATGTGGATGAATACGTGGATAATGATGGTATATGGATTGCAGGTTATTATATGTTTAAATTGAACTTATATACTATACCTGTTTATCGGTATCGAAGGCATAGTAGGTATGAGTGGATCTAGTGGTAAAGAAATCTGATAATTTATGCATAATATTGGTGTTTGGTATGCTTTATGTGTGTTTGATTATTATGGTTATTTGGATCTGCCCTTGGGATGGTTTTGGGTATAAACGTCAGGGCTGAGAGGTTTAGTTGGTGAAGACAGATTAATTTAGATTGTATTTTCTCAGAATGATTAATTGGACCTGGTTTTGTTTAGTAAGGGTTGCAGATAATAGACAAGGTTGAAATCCTTCATCTGCTCTTGAGTTTTTGCAGCAGGTTACTGGGGGAAAACAAGCTGCTTTGTATACCATGACCGTGTTGGGCACCAGTGTTGGTTTGGCTCGAGGGGGGAAAACATATAGGGAATTATTGTATGAAAGGCTTTAGAAGCATTATCCTCTAGTTTTGAGGAAGGTTTGGGCTGGTTCAGGAACTGGTTAGTAAATGGGTATAGCTAATCCCATTCTTGATAATATGAGGAGGACAAATTGCGACTGGGTAGTTGTATTAAGTATTTGTGGCAGAAGAATGTCGACAGTGATAAGATAGCGACAATGTATGTCAATAAGTTTGGTGGGTTGGTCAATCCACTTTGGATTATGTCACAAATTGATGTAGCCCAGAGATGATGATTTATTTATGGATTAAACTCTTAAATGAGTTGGAGGGTCAAGGCTATGTTGTTTAACATGTAAAGTGATGATATTCTTGTTGTTGAGATTTAGTAAGGATGGATACTTGGATACCAGAAAAGAAGAACCTTTGATGGTTCTAAGGCTCCTGGTTTTGACAAGAAGGGGGTCTAGTTTACAGATTGGCCATCAAGACAGGGATGAGGCCTAATGATGTCATTTAGTATGCATCAGAAGTAGAAGACACTGCCTGTAAAGATGCCAGGTAGGGGCACGTTCTCTATATGGGATGATTTTGTACACTAGGGCGGATTTCCCAGGAGTAGAAAAAGGAAGACTGTGATGCCTTGTACATTTAGAGCTCAAGGCTAGTCACTCGAAAGTGACTAGTGGATTTGATAGTCTTTGTTTTTGGTTAGATAACAAGCTTGAAGAATTCAGTGTTGCAAGTCACTAGGAAAGATTTGGATATGAAGTACATGCCACAAAGTTGTTATATGAAGGGTTTGAGATATGGGTACTTGTTACGAAAGGGTTAGCAACTCTACAAGGAATAAGTGGAATAAGAGTAGTAAAGGGGTTCATAGGGAAGTGGTTGAACTTGTCAAATGAGAGCTTTGTTATGGGCTTGATAAAAAGCTAATGTGTTACATAAGGGACAACCCTGGACAGTCGAGGACATCTCTCAAAGTACAGTGATTAGACTGAAGAGAAATTAAATTGGTCAGTAAGGATGTAGCTGAGTATGCAAGAAGTTGTTGGATACGGTTCAAAACTTGGGTATGGAAGGATTTTGTATCAGGAACGTTATGAAGAATGATATTAGTTTGGCTTAAGGAATTATTGGATCACCTGAAGATGTGACTTATAAGTGAATTGGACAGAACATTGTATCATGGGACTCGTGGATATTGCCTGCTAGGGATGAAGAGTTTAAATGCCCCGTTATAAGACAGGACAACATCTTCAGGAGTTGATCATCGATCTGGTTATTACCATATAAGGATCAAGGAAAGAGACATCTCAAGAATTATTACTTGTACCGAGTGGGGTGTGATGCATTAATAGTAAAGGTTCCTAATCGTTTTATACTTCAACGACATGGGTAAGTCCAACAAGCAGAGAATAGAGAAACGACATGGATGGGTTGCATTCAGGTTCACTAGCGATGAGTTGAACTACTCCCCAGTTAGAAGCAGAATGTGAGCGACTACTACACTGATGATATTACGACTAAAACAGCAGGGTCAGAGGTAAGGTTTGAGAAGGTATTAACTTCGTTTCTCAAGGGTACTCAAGGTTATAATATAGGAATGGAAGAGATCAGGTATGAAGGAAGTTTTTCGGAAGCCTATTAAGACCGGTGAACATATCAGCTATTACCTGAAGTATCTTCGAAGACAGGTACAACGTAAGGATTTTGAATATGAAGAGTTACTCAAGTATGGGAACAGTGATGGGTTGTAAGAAAGGAACAGTAACTCTTGAGTTTAAAAGGGAGAAACCCTTGCAGTGGTTAGCATTTGTACCTAGAGTGGGAGATCTACTGAAGGGGGATGGTTAGAACCTTAGCTAGTGTAATGGACACTACTTGAGTTGTACCGGTGGGACAAAGACAGATTGGATTAGTTTGTGAGTTTTCGGATAAGTTTCCAAGGAATTTTTCAAGGAGTTCATCTGCATAAAGAGATGGAATGGTGATTAGATTAGTGTCAGGGATGGAATTAGATCTAAGACGCTGTATTGAACGGTTTCAACAAAGCTGTGAGAATTAAAGTCTCAATTGTTGAGTAGGATGATGTTCTTCAAGGTGGATCTTTGATCTATTTATTACCAGCTAGAGATCAGGGACAGTTAGGGATCTTTGATCTGGTTATTACCAGCTAGAGATTAGGGACAGTTAAGGATCTTTGATCTGGTTATTACCAGCTGGAGATCAGGGAAAATGATAGGCAGGAGATTGCTATTATATTAGATAAGGGCACTGAGGATGCTGAGTCATGTGTTGAGGATTTGGTCAATGCCAAATTGTTTTTGTGAAATGGGTGAACAGAGAATTCAAAGATTAACTGAATTCGATTTGTGATTGTCTTGATCGACGGTGTAGTGATGTATTCTGGTTGGAACTTTTCCAAGGTTAAGGAATACCTTAGGAGTAGGAGTTTCCTTAGGCAGGCATGGTGGTACATGTATTTCGGATTGAGTTCTGCGTCTTTTTACAGGTTAGAATCAATTGGTGAGTTGCTATGACACTTCAAGGACAGGAGGAAGTGATTGTCTATGCATGATGTTGGTTAAAGGATCCGACTAGAACTAGAGTGAAGTTTCTAGTGGGCTAGATAGCCAGTTTGATACTTGGATTATTACCTCATAAAGGATCAAAGAAAGACAATTAAGTAAACCCTGGATGGGAAGAACTGAAGGCAAAGTCTTAGTTGGATTTTACAGTGTCAGGTATAAGTTTATTAAAATACAAGGATCAGATCTGGAATCTGATGGACCATGGAATTACATGGAAATTTTGGATGAATCTTATACTACTCTCTTGGACTTTTCATCCAGGCATCAGGAAAAGGTGCCAGAATCTGAAGGTTTTATAGTAATAGCCTGGGATGGAGAATGAGACATAATGGAATATAGGACGAAGCTCTTAACCTGTTCAGGTCAGGACAAGGTATCAGAAACCGGTAAGGCTATTGCAGCCTTTGAGTATGTTATAATGGGAATAAGGAAATATCGCGATGGGTATCACAGAGGGGCTACCAAGATGGTTGGTCAATGCGGGACGGTTGGGTCATTATGGACCAGCATTTGGGGTGAACTTGCTTTTATTAGTAAGGAAAAGTTACACAGCTAATCAGTATTCAGAACTCTATGCGAGATGGATGGTAAGCCTTCATGAAATTCAGGGTTTATCTCATCGAATGAGGACTTTGTTTTACTCTTAGGTCTTGGGAGGATTAAGGAAGACGATGAATAGATAATTGGAATCTGGTGCGTTTTATTATTTTCAGAGTGATGGTAAATCAGAGAGAAAAGGAGTTATCCAATTATTGGAAGAACACTTGATGAGATGGAGTATAATAAGAAATGTATATCATCCATTTGTTGGAATGAGATAAGCAAGATGTTGTATTTGGATCCTGAGGTAGTTCAGGGGATCGTTGAGATTATAAAAAGGTTAGAGCTTGGAGACTCACTTTTCAAAGCAAATGGAAAAGTTTTACTGAATTGGAAAACAATAATATGGAGTTCCAAGTAGAAGATTGTATCTTCCTTAGGATATCACCAAGTTGGACCCTAGAGTATTAAGACTGTTTGGATCCGGAAAAGGATCAGCGAGGTTGTTTTTAAGTTGATAACAGTTTTGGCACTGTCGGCCTTACGCGGTGTATATTGTACTCCATGTTGAGGACATGGGTTGGAGAAACTCATGTGTTGACTTATGGGAATCTACAGTTGATGATGGAGTTATTCCATGTGGAGTGACCAGTTCAGTTATGAGGTAGAAAGAATAAGGTTTTGAGGAACAGGATTGTACCTTGAGTTAAGGTAATGTTTTAGAAATAGTAAGGTCAAGGAATGACCTGGGAAACTAGAATCAGTAGTGCGGAATTTGTATTCCAGGCAGCTTAGATAAAATTTCAAGGACGAAATTACTGTAAGGAGGGGATAGTTGTAACGACCCACATTTCCTAATAAGGTTTAGGACCTTGATTAGGAGGCCGGAAGGGCCATAATTGATTATTTGTGCTATTATATTATTATATGCATGTTTATGTTGATCATATTATTATATGATGATGAATGCATGCATATGGGTATATATTTTGCTATGGGGGCATTTTGGTAATTTGGCCCGTTGAGGGCATAATTGTATAATTGCATATATATTGGTAGTTATTGTTGAGGCCACATTATAATGTGGATTTGTTCGAGCTTTTGGACATGAGACGATCGTTGAGTATTAGATAGCGATTTGGTCATAACAGGGTTAAGTTCGGGGCTCGAGGTGAGACCCGGGGTAATTTGGTGATTAGAGCGTTGCCGGGAGTTAAGGGGTAACGGGATATGAATTAATGATATTCGAGAATATTGAGAATAAAGGGAATTGGAGGGTGTTAATTATGATTAACGAGATAGGTGCGAAAGGACAATTTTGCCCTTGGTGGCTGTTAAGGACTTTAATTAAGCTTGAGGGCATTTAGGTCATTTTACCTTTAAGGATATATATTGATACTTAGGCTGGAAAATAGTAGAAGGTTGTAGGAGAAAACAGAGCACCTCTTGCTTCATCAACCGACTGCCATTTTCTCTTTTTTTCTTCTTCAATTTTTGAAGCTTTTTTTGGGAATTAAGCTGGGAATCAAGTGTTGAGGATCTAGGGTATTGTTCCATCATTGAAGAGGAGTTCATACCGAGCTTGAGGTAAGATTCCAACCACTAGAACTCTGGTTTTCTGCTTTGTTTTGCTACTGAGTTTAGTTGAGAATTTGGGTTTGAAAGTAGAGAATCCAATGGGGTTTTTGGCAAAGGTTGGGTAGGTTATGATGCCTAGGACTAGTATATATGGTATTTGGGTTCATTTGGGGGTTTAAATGGTGTTTGGAAGTATTTGGAATAGGTTGAAAATGGAGAACTCGAAGGAAGAAGAACCAGGGCCATGTCTGCCTGGTCCTAGCGCTATAGCACCCAGAGGGTAGCGCTACAGCGCTAGCCAGGGAAAAATAGCTCTGGTTGTAGCGCTGGGGCGCTAGGGGGGTAGCGCTACCCTATTTTCTCAGATGCATAATTTGGGTTTCTTTAAGGGTTTTTGGCTCGGGGTTTCAATCCTTATGGCTCGGGATCGAATCTACTCACCGTTTGGGTACTATTCGGGGTCCTGGGAGTGAGGTTTAAGTTAAGACTCATTTATTTGTATTTTATATTTGGATATGACTAGGTGACCACTAAGGGATTAAAAGATCAATCGTTCTCGAGGGTCATTCGTAAAGTGTTTCTCACTCGAACAAGAGGTAAGAAAACTACACCCGATTATGTGGTTAGGTTGGGACTAAGTGTTCCTTATATTTGTATGCATTATTATGTGATTGTGAAGGGACTAAGAGTTCCCTATATCTGTATGATGTCATAGATGGTATTATGCCATGGGACATAAGATAAACGGCCTAAGGGTGCCGTAAATAATATTTGCGCACATGGCGCGACTCGGACACTGGTAGCCGAGGACAGCTTATTAATCACTGGGCTCGGTTAAGCTGGCCAGAGTCAGTGGGTATTACACTAGGGGCGGCCTAAGTGAGTCGAAGACAGTGGGTTAAACAGAGTGAGCGGCCTAAGGGTGCCGACCCTAAATATTGTGTAATGATTGAGATGAACTGTTGATTATGCATATGATTTGCAATCTGATAGATATGATATGCTGATTATCTGGATGACAAATTGTTAGTATGTCGATTGTTATCACTGAATAGGTGAATGTTAAGAATTACTGAATTCTTGATTATGTGTTGTAGAATATCTTATTATTGATATTGATCATGCTATGTTATTATGTTTTCTTGCTGGGCCTCGGCTCACGGGTACTACGTGGTGCAGGTAAAGGCAAGGGCATGTACATTCAACCATGAGTTGGAGAGCTCTGGGGGCGAGGTGTACATTGTCAGCTGCTCGGCCACCACGGTCGAGGGATTGTACAGAGACGGAAACCTAAAATGCGTATTTTGCCATTAGAATGGCCTGAGTTGTTTATAACTTCTGGAATTTTGTAAATATGTCATCCAATCCCTGTTTTGAGAGTCTATTTATTAAACTTTCATTTTTAACGAAAATAACTTATTTATGACCAAAATCTTTTATTCCTAATCAGTTGATGACTTTAGGTTCATAGTTTATTTAAATGACTTGATTAGCAAGTCTTGCATTATTTTAAACACACAGTGTAACAGTCTTGGTTACCCAGGGCGTTACAGAAGATGCTCGAAGAGAAAAATGCCCAAAACTTGGAGAGGTTCCTAGGAGCCATCTTCAACTACTTTTACATGTTCTGGAAGAATAAACAAGAAACGAATTTTGATTACCTTCCTGAGCAGGTAAAACAAGCCGAACTTGCCAAGTGCGCTGCTCGCCTGGAAGAGGAGTAAAGTGCCCAGAATATCATGAAATTTCCCCAACGACGGGCGTCAATGGTTTCGAGGAGGAAGCCAGACCCTTTGTCGATCAGGAACCTCAACAGGACCCCCCTTCAGCTGCATAGTAAAAATATTATGTAACTAGAACAACCGAAATACTGTTCACGGTGTTAAGACAATTTTTCTGCCTAAGGTAGTTTTATTTACTTTTAATATTTTTAATTACATCCGAGCAGCAATTGCTCTCTGTGTAAAGATATTTCGTTTTGATATTATAACAGTTTCACATTACAATTGCTATTATAACTTATGCTCGTATGCAACCAAAATCTGAGGAATTCGGTTCTTGTGCACCCGCCGGCGGTGAGGTAGGGAGAGTTGGTATGGAGATGAAAGAGACAGAAAAGCTTTCCATTATCTGGTTTCTATCCATTCAATGAAGTTGAATGCATACCTTATAGACTATTCAACTAACATAAGGAGATGAAAGATGGAAACAAGGTACATATCCATCAATACATTGAATGAATCCCTTATTCACTCTTCTGATACCTTTCTTTAGGGGACCTGAAGAGAAAGAAAAGGTGACTATCAACTAAATTAAAGCCAAACCTAGCATAACACTTTATTATTATTTCACAAAATTAGCTAAATTTTTTTAAAAATACTCTAAGTGTCATAGTATGCTTTCCCTTATTTTGGTCGTGCGGTTACATATGTTAATGATATGCTTTGCTCGCTTAGTATCTTATATGCCCCCTAAGTGATTGAGGTGTCTAAGGTTCTCAGTCACTTTCCATTGACCAATACCTGTTCGAACATTACTGCTCATGTACTTATAAATAATCAATGGTAATATAGCAAAACAACACACGTAATGAGAAAATATTTGTATAAATACAATAATTGGCAAGAATAACTGGCTGTGCACAGTTCCTTTTATTTCTTGTAAAAAATGGATAAAAATTCGTGTCTGTACGAGTGATCAAAAATTGATCTTACATTTATAAGCGACCAACCATCTAACTGGCCAGCCCTTGTTCAAAAACTTGTAAAAAGTAAAATTAATACAAGCCAATTCTTTAAAAAGAAATGTTCATTAATAATACTTGCGTAGGTGTTCTCCATTCTAATAGCGAGGAACGAGATCTCTATTTAAGCGAGCAAGTTTGTATGTGTTAGGTCGAAGATTTTCTTCACTTTGACATGGACCCTTCGAGTTTGGTCCAAGTACTCCAGTAGCCTGATCGCAAGTGCTGAGAAAAACTCTTCTAAGTACCAAGTCTCCTACGTCAAACTTTCTTTCGTGTACTTAGAATTAAATTATCGAGCAACCTTTTGCTGGTAAGCTGCAACTCGTAATTGAGCCCGCTCGCACCTTTCGTTAACCAAGTCCAAAGACTCCATTAATAACTGGTTATTCGTATTCTGGTCATATGTTATCTTTCTATGCGAGGGTGGATCTAACTCCACTAGTAACATGGCTTCATACCCATAGGCTAAGGAAAATGTCTTTTGGCCTGTTGATGTTTGATGTGATGTTCTATACGACTAGAGTACTTCTGGCAATTGTTCTGGCCATGCCCCTTTTGCTTCTTCAAGCCTTTTCTTCAGTGTGTCCTTTAGAGTTTTGTTTACAGCTTTTTATCTGTCTGTTGGCTTGTGGATGGGCAACTGATGAAAAACTCTTCGTTATGCCATGCCGCTCATAGAAATCGGTAAAAGATCGCTGTCAAATTGTGTGCCATTATCTGATACAATCCTTTTTGGCAACCCATATCAGCATACAATGTTTTTGACAACGAAATCCAACACTTTCTTGGTCTTGATTGTTGCGAGTGGTTCAACTTCAGCCCACTTAGTAAAGTGGTCGAAAGAAACTACTACATATTTGGCATTCCCCTTTCATGTGGGCAAAGATCCGACCAGATCTATTCCCCAGACTGCGAATGGCCATGGGCTTTGCATCTGCTTAAGCTCATTTGGGGTTGCTCGAGGTATCTTGGAGAATCTTTGGCATTTATCACACTTTTTTAAAAATTCCATAGAATCCTCGATCATCGTGGGCCAAAAATATCCTTGTTGAAGAATCTTTTCTGACAAACTTTGCCCCCCAACATGATCTCCATAGAACCCTTCATGTACTTCTCGCATCAATTCCTTAGCTTTTTCCCTAGAAATACATCTCAATAAAGACATTGAATATCCTCGCTGATATAGAATTCCATCGAGTAGGATAAATCGAGCTGATTGCCTTTGTAGTGTCCTTGCCTTATTCTTATTTGTAGGTAGCCATCCCTGTTCGAGATATTGAATAATGGGAGTCATACACGTGTTGGAAACTTGTATTACTAGGGAGGATTCTTCTACTTCAATGCTGGGGGCTGTCAAACATTCAACCGGTACTATGCTCAAAGTGTCAGCATCTTTGGTGCTCGCTAATTTGGCCAAGGCATCAGCGTTTGAGTTCTGGTCACGAGGTACTTGCTGGAGAGTATACTTCTCGAATTGTGCTAGCAAGTCTTTTGCCTTGTTTAGATACTCAACCATCTTAAGACCCCTAGCATGATATTCTCTGATGATCTAATTAACAACTAGCTGAGAGTCGCTATATATCTCTAGTGACTTCACATTCACATCTTTGGCTAGTCTCAACCCTGTGAGCAGTGCTTCATACTCAACCTCGTTATTGGAGGCAGTAAAGTTGAATCTTATTTCACAATGAAACAGATGCCCTTCGGAGGTAATTAAAATCAACCTTGCCCCCCGAGTTGTGCTCATTTGATGACCAGTATACAAACAATCTTCAGGCTGGAGTTTGGTCTTGATCTTTGGGTTCTATAATCAGCTTGCTTGTTGGGAGTCTGGTGAATTCATCTACGAAGTCCGCTAAAGCTTGACCCTTTATGGTCGCTCGAGGTGCATAAGAAATTTCAAACTACCCTAGCTCAACTTCTTATATTAGTAGTCGACCAACGTCTTCTAGTTTTTGCAAGACTTGCCATAGTGGCTGGTCGGTGAAAACAACTATGGGATGAGCCTGAAAGTAGGGCCGCAACTTTCTTCATGCTAGTATTAAGAAGTAAGTTCTCTATAGCCGGATATCGTAATTCTGCTCCCACTTGCCTTTTACTTATGTAGTATATTGCCTTTTGAATGTTTTCTTCCTCCCTGATTAAAACAGCATTGGCAGCATACTCTGTTATGGCTAAGTAGATGTACAAAGTTTCTCCTTCGACCGACTTGGAAAAAATGGGCGATTGCGACATATGGGCTTTAAGTGCCTGAAAAGCCTGTTCGCATTCTTCTGTCCACTCGAACTTTTTGTTTCCTCTGAGTAGATTAAAACATGGGACACATTTAACCGTAGACTTAGATATGAATCTACTCAGAGCCACAATTCTCCCTGTTAGGCTTTGTACATTTTTAACTTTGGGTGATGATTGCATCTCGATCAGTGCTCGGATCTTTTCGGGATCTGCTTCAATTCCTTGCGAGTTTACTATGAATCCCAAAAAATTTACTGATTCAACTCCAAAAGAACACTTAAGAGGATTAAGCTTCATCTAATATTTGTTCAAGATGTTGAAGCATTCCTGTAAGTCCTCAATGTGTTCATTAGTTTTTCTCGACTTAACGAGCATATCATCGACGTAAACCTCCATGTTATTGTCGATCTGATCTTTGAACATGTGGTTTACTAGTCGTTGGTAAGTCGCACCAGCATTTTTCAAACCGAAGGGCATTACTTTGTAGTAGTAAAGCCCCATATCTGTTTGAAAGCTAGTGTGTTCTTCATCAGGTGGATGCATACTAATTTAATTATAGCCGAAGTATGCATCCATGAATGACAAAATTTCATGTCCTAATGTAGCATCGACCAATTGGTCGATTCATGAAGTGGGAAACAAATCCTTCAGGCAGTCTTTATTAAGGTCTGTGAAATCCACGCACGTCCTCCACTTACCATTTGGTTTAGGAACTAGTACGGGGTTAAAGACCCAATATGGATAAAATGCTACCCTGATGAATTCATTTTGCTTTACCCTCTCGACTTCTTCCTTTAAGGATTTAGATATGTCTTTGTCGAGCAACCTTATCTTTTTTTGCACTGGTGGGTGGTTTTTGTATATATTCAGGACATGGATGATAACTATTGGGTCTATCCCAACCATGTCTTTATGCGATCAAGCAAAGACCTCCTAGTTCCTCCTCAAAAACTCCACCAGCTCTTTTTTTTATTGTTATCTCTAAGTGTGGATGCTCAATATTCTGCGCCCATAAAAGATCCAAGAAGCGCCTAGGCGCGAGGCCCCGCCTCGCTCCCAGAACGCCCATACAAGGCCATGTCCACATAGTCACCAACTCGGCGTCACGCCCCGACCACACGAGGCCATGCGGAGTCCTCGCCTATGCCCAAGTGTGAGGCCTGTCTCGCACACAGCCTCGGACACGCGAGGCCCAGTGTCCCAGCGTCTCGCAAGTGCGGCCCGTGCCCAGGTGCGAGGCCCATCTCGCGCACGGCCTCGGCCACGCGAGGCCCGTCTCGCGTCACGCTGCACGCGCCCCGACTCCCCACGCGAGGCCCCGCCTCGCGTCACGCTGCGCGCACCCGACTCCCCACGTGAGGCCCTGCCTCGCGTCGCGCTCGAGTGCCTATGCGAGGCCCTGCCTCGCGTCGCGCTCGAGTGCCTATGCGAGGCCCTGCCTCGCACCATGCCGCACACACCCTAACTGCCCTCGCGAGGCCCCGCCTCGCGTCACGCTGTGAGCGCCCGAGTGCCCACGCGAGGCCCTGCCTCGCCTCACGCCGCGCATGCCCGGGTCCCCCACGCGAGGCCAACGCCTCGTGTACACACCAGCCATGCCAGGGGGTCGCGAGGGGTACCCTCACCTCAGCACGTCGTGTCCGTGCCTCTAAGAATTACCTACACAGTGGACCTCGTTGGAGAAGCCTAATTTCTCCCCTTGAGATTGGCATTGATGACAGGACACCACTCTTATTGTGGGTATAGCATGAGGAAGGATCAAGGGCCTCTGCAACACACCCTTACGAACGACGTGGGGGAAGCCTCATAGCAATTCATGCAAAGTCGGGAGGAATCAGAGTACGGACAGGATGTTCGTACTAGACGGGTAGTGGTCGTACAAATGAGGTACCTGTTGTGGTCCTCGCCAGCGCCACTACGCCTGGTACCACGCCTCTGACATTCGTACAAGATAAGTAGTGGACTCATGACCAGGTACAGAGGTTAAGGTGCTCCCACATACTCTGACCATGTGCCAGAGCCGACACCACTACCTCTGGAACCACTCTCCTGACAGTGTACTTATGTACTACCTGGTCCCCTGGACCACAGTGTATCTGAGGCCATTAGAGCCCACTATATAATGAACCCCAATTCCCCATGGTGGGGGGTTGGGAAATTTACTGTAGCAATTGCACCATAGTGAATGAAAAACTGATTTCACCATTGTTCTTGTTCTTCTGCAATTGTTCTTAGAGTGGATACTTAAATTTCTAAGGCTTTTTCTATTCATAATCTTGATTTTGCAATTCTTTCCAACTTAACTTAGTTGACGAGTTCTCACCGTCAACAGTTTGGCGCCGTCTGTGGGAACTTAAGTTCCAAGCTACTGTTCTACTATTACTTCCAGCAAGGAGAAATGCCAAGATGTTCAAAGCGACTCAGGGAGCCACGAGAGGTGGAGGTCCACCTTAACGGAGTCCAGCTGAAGGCCTCCATGAAGGATCCCCCTCCACCTTGAGAGGTGGAGCCCCCAAGGGACCCTGAGGTTCACGAGGGTGATAGAGAGGCCTCGTCATCGGCCGCCCCGCCCGGAGGGAGTCCTCCAAGGGCACCACCGGGGAATGCCAACGAATTCCCGCTCCCTAAACAGCCACAAGTACCGAACTCTGGCCGGCAAGACCCGGGCCCCTCGACGCGTAGGCATCCCCGGGTCCATTATGTGAGCTCGAGTTCGAAATCTTGATTCTATGAAGAAGAAATACGTGAGCTCCACCGTAAGAACCAATGGTTGGAGACCACCCTGGAGAACATGCAAGAGGTGCTGAATGGCCTATTGCAGGGTAAGTCGAGTGTGACTCTGCCCAAGAGAAAAGACAAAGGTCAGGAGGGGGTGGAGACCACTGTACCGGTAGATGATGGGAGGACCCGACACTCCACCAGTAACCACCCCCGAGCGAAGCAACACGAACATCCTGAACCACCGAAACAGGCCCAGAAACCAGAGCCAAGGACCAACGCTACCCCTCACAACGAGGACGAAGTCACCTCTAAAAGAGCACCCTCGGATTTACGGGAGGAGCTTAATAAAAAGAGGGCGGGTAAAGGGACCACGCCCCCTATGGCCCCTCGAGAAGGCAAGGGAAAGGTAGATCTTAACCCGTCCACTTTGAGGGACTTTCTAAGCAAAAGGAGGCAGGAGCTGGACACAGAAATGAGGAGCCTGCGAAGCAAGATCGTCACTGCCTCTAGCAGTCAGGCTTTTGAGGAAGAATTTGACCATGAGTCACCCTTTGTGAGGGAGATTCAGGCCATCCGGCTCCCTACCAACTTTAGGGAACCCAATATGACCCCCTACGAAGGAAGCACGGATTCGAAGTACCACCTGGACGCATTTAATGACCTGATGAAACTGAGAGGAATTGGTAGTGGAGCCAGGTGCCACTGCTTCGCCGTCACATTGAAAGGACCCGCATACAAATGGTTCAAAAGATTGAGGCCGGGCCCATCAGGTCCTGGCAGCAGTTTTCTGATGAATTCCTCCAACAGCACCACGCCGTGCGGGACTACACGATGCCAGGCACCAGCCTAGCCAACGTGAAGCAAGGGGAAAATGAGAGCCTGAAGAGCTACATTCACAGGTTCAATATGGAAGCCACGAAAGTGGGGAGCCTAACCCGCTGAGAGTTAAAAATGGCCATTACTACCGGGGTGCGCCCAGGAAGCAAGTTATGGGACAATATGCTGAAGAGGGATGTCATCGACTTAGATGACTTCTACGAGAGTGCGCAGAAATACATTCGTGTGGAGGATGGCCACGCAAACCTAAAGGCAGGCAAGGAGGGGTCCAGCGCGAAGCCCCTGCTAACGACGGGTCGAATGTAACAAAGAAGAAAAGGGCATATGACGGGTCGAGAGATGATCAGCAGAGAAAGACCAAATGAGGGAGTGATCATAGGCAAGCGGCTTACACTTACTATACGAACCCTACAGATACCAGGGAGCATATTTACCTCACTAATGAAGACCGCGTTCCCTTTAAGAAGCCCCCGCCAATGAGAAAGGACTGATCCAAAAGGTATCCCAGTAGATACTGCCAATACCACAAGGATATCGGGCACACCACGGCGGAGTGTATCCACTTGAAGGAGGAAATTGAGGAGCTCATCCGCAGGGGGCATCTAGGCCGTTATGTCAGGAGAGAAAGGCTGAAGCCAGAGGACGAGCCTGCGATACCCCAGACGCAAGGGCTAGCCCCAGAAATACAGGGAGAGGTCCGAACTATTTTTGGAGGTCCAGGATTTGGGGGGGACTCTCGGAAGGGGCGAGATAGATATGCAAGAGAGGCCCGAAGAAGTCCACCACTCTACGTCATGAGTTTGGAACAGCGACCCCCAAAAAGCTTCAAGGGGGAAAATGACTCGATCACATTCACTGAGGAGGATGCGCGGGGGGGTACATTTTCCCCACAACGACCCGCTGGTGTTGACAGTTCAGTTGGCAAATATGCGTGTGCATCGGGTCTTAGTGGACAATGGGAGCTCGGTGGACATCCTATATCGCCCTGCCTTGGAAAAGATGGGACTGGGAATTCGTCATCTAAAGCCCTGCCAATCTTCCCTATACGGATTCATAGGGGACTCAGTGCAACCCCTAGGGATGATCGAATTGGCACTCACCATGGGGGAGCAACCCCGACAGACTACAGTCATGGCTAACTTTGTCGTAGTAGATTGTGCGTCAGCTTTCAATGCGGTATTGGGGAGACCATCCCTAAGAGAATTGAAAGCCATAACTTCTATATATCACATGGTTGTCAAGTTCTCGACTCCAGGAGGGGTCGCTAGTATGAAGGGGAAACAGAAAGAAGCAAGGGAGTGCTACAGCACCTCACTCCGTGCGCCTGTGAAACCGCGGGAACCAATGGCCATGGTGATACATGAGGCACTACATGTGCCCGCAGGGGGTCCGCAGGAGCTAGACCCTCGAGTCGTGGAGGAGTCAAGGGCAGAACCAGTGGAGGAAGTAGAGGAGGTTATAGTAGTGGAAGAACCGTTGAGAAAACTGAAGGTAGGAAAAAGCCTGCAGAGTGACGTGAAGAAGGAGTTGATAAGGTTTTTGAAGGATAATCTGGATGTATTCGCATGGAGTCATGAAGATATGGTGGGTATAGACCCCAGTGTTATGTGCCACCATTTGAGTATCTCCCATGAAGCGAGGCCCGTTAGGCAGAGGAGGCGGGCGCTAGACCCAGAAAGGTACGCGGCCTGAAAGGAAGAGGTCGACAAGCTGAAGGCCAATGGGTTTATCCGTGAGTCTTTTTACCCTGTGTGGGTGTCGAATCCAATGCTAGTCCCAAAACCAAATGGGAAATGGAGGACCTGCGTCGATTTCTCAAACCTGAATAAAGCTTGTCCTAAGGACAGCTTCCCGCTCCCAAGGATAGATTAGTTAGTAGATGCGACAGCAGGACATGAATTACTGAGCTTCATGGACGCCTACTCGGGGTACAACCAGATTCCAATGAACCCAGCAGATGAAGAGCATACGTCATTCATTACGGATAAAGGACTCTACTGTTACAAGGTGATGCCCTTCGGGTTGAAGAACGCGGGTGCCACCTATCAAAGGTTGGTCAATAAGATGTTCGCTAACCAGATCGGAAGGAACATGGAGGTGTATGTTGATGATATGTTAGTAAAGACTAAGAATGCAACAGAGCTCAACAAGGACCTTGGTGAGATGTTTGACACACTTAGGAAGTACCGAATGAAGTTGAATCATGTCAAGTGCTCCTTCGGTGTATCCTCAGGAAAATTCTTCGGCTTCATGGTCAACGCCAGAGGCATCGAGGCCAATCCTGATAAGATAAAGGCCCTGATAGAGATGAGCCCGCCTAAGAACAAGAAGGAAGTGCAATGCCTAATGGGAAGGGTGGCTGCCCTTAATAGATTTATTTCAAGGTCAACCGATAAGTGCCTCCCCTTCTTTAACATCCTCAAAGGGAGCAAAAAGTTCGCTTGGGATGGGGAATGTGAAGAGGCATTTATCAAGCTGAAGGAGCACTTGGGGAAGCCACCCCTGTTGGCGAAACCTGAGAAAGGCGAGAAGCTATACCTGTACTTGGCAGTGTCTGAACATGCCATAAGCGCAGCCTTGGTTAAGGGGGAGAAGAAGCAGCAACAACCCGTGTACTATATCAGCAAGCGTTTGGTGGACGCGGAGAACCGGTACCCAGAGATTGAAAAGTTGGCCTACGCACTAGTTGTGGCCTCGAGGAAGTTGAGGCCCTACTTCCATGCGCACGCAATTGAAGTTCTCATGGATAGTCCTTTAAGGCAGGTCTTACATAAACCTGAGACCTCAGGGAGGCTGAAGAAATGGTCGATCGAGTTGAGTTAATTCGATATCGTGTATACCCCAAGAGCTTCCATTAATGGATAGGTGCTGGCAGACTTTATAGTGGAGTTCACCCGTTAGCCGAATGGAGGAAGAAGTGAAGAAGGGGAGCAGCCTGTCATAGAGGAAGAACAAGGGAATCTTGAGGAATGGAGTCTGCATGTGGACGGGGCGTCCAATGAAGGAGGATCTGGAGCAGGTATTATGATGACAGGACCTGAGGGACACAAGATGTATTGTGCGATCCGGTTCGGGTTTGAGGCCTCCAATAATGAGGCGGAGTACCAGGTGCTCCTGGCTGGCTTGCGTTTAGCCCAGGAGCTAAAAGTGACGCGCCTTCGTATTTTTAGCGACTCTCAGTTGGTGGTAGACCAGGCAAAGGGGGAATATCAGGCGAGGGGACCCAAGATGGCAGCCTACTTGGAAAGGGTGAAAGGCTATCTGGGATGGTTAGTAGCATATAGCATAGAGCAGATCCCCAGAGAAAGGAATTCCCATGCTAATGCACTCGCGAAGCTGGCTTCCACCAAGGATGGGGATATCTTGGAGTCGATACCCATGGAGTACTTACCCAAACCCAGCATCGTAAGCGCGGACGTACACACGATTAGTGTCCCAAAGGAGTCGTGGGCGGAGCCGATTAAAAGATACTTGGAGGAAGGAACCTTGCCTGTGGACAAGAAAGAGGCCCGAAGGTTGGTGTATAAGGCAGCTAGATACACCTTGATAGATGGGGTTCTATACAAGAGAGGGTTCTCAATGCCACTTCTGCGATGTGTAGAGAAGGAGGAGGCGTTAAAAGTACTACATGAGATACATGAAGGAGAGTGTGGTAATCATGAGAGCGGACCCTCAACGGCTAGGAAGGCCATAAGACAAGGGTACTACTGGCCCTCAATGGAGAAAGATGCAAACAACTTTGCCAAGAAATGCGACAAATTCCAGAAACACGCTAACTACACTCGGAGGCCCCCAAATTAGTTAACTAGCCTGACCAGCCCCTGGCCCTTCGCTATCTAGGGGATAGACTTGATCGGCGCCCTTCCTGCGGGTAGGGGAGGGGCGAAGTACGCAGTGGTAGCTGTGGACTATTTCACCAAGTGGGTTGAAGCAGAGCCACTCGTGAAGATAACTGCCAAGCACATCACCTCTTTCATCAACAAATTCATTGTCTGCAGATACGGAGTGCCCTACAAAATTATTTCTGACAACGGCACCCAGTTTGAGGGGGGGGGGGGGCTTTGAGGAATATTGTAGGGGAAGGGGGATAAAGAGGAGTTTTTCAGCAGTAGTACACCCATAGGCCAATGGGCAAGTGGAGGCCATTAACATGGTTCTTAAAAAGAACCTGAAAACCAAGTTAGAAAAGATGAAAGGAGCCTGGGTGGAAGAGCTGCTGAATGTGCTATGGGCCTACAGAACCAACCCTCGCACGACCACTGGAGAGTCCCCATTCTCCTTAGCATATGGGTGCGAGGCTGTCCTCCCAGTGGAGATGCAGGTGAGTTCCTTCAGGGTACAGGCGTATGGAGACGAGGCCAACCGCGTAGCTCTGGCTGAGAGCTTGGACATGCTAGAAGAGAGAAGGGAAAAAGCACAAATGAGGGTGGCAGTATACCAGCAGCGCGCAGCAAGGTACTACAACTCAAGGGTGCACGAGAGAACTTTCAGAGTTAGCGACCTGGTGCTAAGGAAGGTACTCCCCAACACTCGAGACCCAGGGGCAGGAGTGCTTGGGGCGAACTGGGAGGGGCCATACCAGGTTGCTCAGTGCATACCCCCAAACACTTATAAGCTGGCGCGCATGGACGACATCATCATACCTCGAGCATGGAATGCGAAGCACCTTAGGAAGTACTACCAGTAAGGCGCCCACGCCCAGTGCTAAAAGGATAGGTTCTCAAAAATGTTGCATGTTATCTTAGTATGGTAGAGAAGAATCAAAGAGGTTACTTAGATAACCTCCTGAGTAGGTGCAAGTTTTTTTTCTATTTCCTATGAGAATCTTATATGTATCGCTGTATCTAGAACTCTATGAATGAAACTGTTTGCAACTTCATGTGTTACTTTTCTTCGCTACGCGGGTGTCGGCCTAAGTGCCTGCTGAAATAAATTTCACCAAACACTTGGGGGGCAGGATAGGAGGCAAAAACATGCAGCTAGCAGGGGGAACCTAAAAAGGGCTCCTAAAAAGGACCCCCTAACGGAGGATCCTAAAAAGGACCCCTTGCCCTCCTAAAACGGAGGATCCTAAAAAGGACCCCTTGCCCTCCTAAAAAGGAGGCTCCTAAAAGGACCCTCTACCAAGAGGATCCTAAAAACGACCCCCTATCAGGAGGACCCTAAAAAGGACCCTATGCACCAGGAGGATCCTAAAAAGGGCCCTCCATCAAGAGGAAGTGGCCTGTGAAGATAAAGCAAGCAACGAGCAGGAGGACCCAAAAGGGACCATGACCCTAAAAGGGACCCTTTAATGGGGGATCCCAGAGGGACCCCCTATACCAGGGCCTTAAGCGAAGTCCTTACAAGGCATCCCCTGGGATCACAAGGATTAGCTACCCTTGTGAACACCAAGGAGGCCATAGGGACTTACAAAAAAAAAAGATGGTAACGACAATAATAAGTCTAGAGCGGCCACCAAGCCGTCTAGCCAAAAAGGGTCCTAAAAGAGACCCTTGCAAAAATAGTACTATGAATAACGACGAGAAGGACGCTTCTCGCAAAAAAATAATAAGCGCGCGCAAGAATATATAAAAGGGTAGCTAGGACCCAAGGGGTCAAAATATCCTTATAAGAGTAATCAAGAGGCACCAAAAGAGGTCCCAGTGAACCCTTTCATATGGAATCCAAAGGACCTCCAGCCTGGTAAATAAAAGAGGGGAACCAACCAAACCCCATCATGCAGGCTCAAAAGAACATCAAATGCAGTAGAATAAGAGATAAATAGCAACACATGTATATATACATTGAAAAAGAAAGTTTTGAAGACAGTATAAGAGTTACAAAAGAAAAGTAGTAATGACAATCATATTACAAAGGCTCAAAATACAAAAAAAAAAAAAAAAAGCGTACACCCATGGTGGGCTAGCTGACAAAAGTTATGAAATAACTACTTCAGGGCCTCCTACCACGGGCGCTCCACATGGCCGCTCGAGCGACAGCGTGCTCACCAAAAGAAGAGAAATCGAAATGGGGATCCTGCCTCCACACGCTCTAAAGGGCACGGTCTATGGACCTGTGCTCAATGGCAGTCTTCTCCGCCTCCAAGGAAGCATTTCTCTCCTGCAACGTGGCAACATTGGCCCTAGCAGTCTAGAGTTTGGCCCTAATAGCCTCGTCTTTGGCCTCCAACTGAGTAACTCTCTGCTGCGACGTGGCCACGATGGCCTTGGCCCCCTGGAGTTCGCTCTCCAAGCTGGTAACTTGGCCCTGTAGCTCCTTGGCCTTGGCAACCACTTTCTTCCTCTTTAGTAACGAGTTGGAAAGTTTGGTCCGAACCCTTGACAACTTAGCCTTGGTTTCATTAAGCTCTCTCTCAAGCTCCTGAGTCCGTGCTGGACTACGGTCCCTCTCGGTGCACGACGCGGAAAGATTTCCAGCTGAGTCGGCAAACCGCAGAGCCACAATATAGGCCTGCACAAGAAAGTTAACAACAACAACAATAAGTGACAAAAACAAAAAATATATGCATAAACACCTATACATAATAGGGCCGACGCGAGGTGCGGGAACTCACCCAAGTCATGGTGCGCCTTAGGTTTTCCCCAAGGTCCGACTGAGTCACATTCCCAAGGCCAATCCAGTCAAATACGGGGAGGCTCGAGGCAAGTTGGGTGTGTCGCTGCCCATAAGACGATGCCATCCGAGTCACCCAGGGCTCCTCATCCGCACCAGGGGCACCTGGCTGGATGAGGACAGATGACCCGCTCGCCGAAGCGAGAGGGGGCGCGGTGAAAGTATAAAACTGAGGCTCTGGTAGATCAGAAGGAGGCTCCAGAAGGTCGGCGAAGTAAGTCCCCGATGGTCCATGGTCGAGAGGAGCTTGAGGGAAGGCGCCGTAGCCCTCAGGGTCAGGGCAAACATAACATCCCGGTGCGACATGCTGGTCTCGAGATGGGAAGGCCATGTCCTGGTCATAAGAGTCATAAGGGGGGCATCCCCTGGGGGACAAGGATCGCTGGTGAGGTCCCCCGCGTTCAAGGGGGGCTTCCCTTGGCTCCTCCTCAACCTCACCTTCGACTGGGAAAGGCTCAGCCGGCGCAGCCATTGTCTTCTTTGACCCAGAAATCGACCACAGGAACTTGGGGTCCGAAATCGGGGACAACTGGTGGAGGTTGAGATTTTCCATGGTGAATAGGAATGCCGCCTTCTTCATGGCGGGGTCAGCATTAATGAGGTCCTTCACGGCGTCCGCCTCCGACCCAACAACCGTGGGAACAGCAAATTGCTCTGCATGATCCATGCCATTGTCAATGCAAACATAAGTACGAGATAGTAAGTTCCAACAAAAAGAAAAGGAAAACCAGGGTACTTACTAGGGGTGGCGCGGAAGTGCTCGCGGATAGAGAGAGGGCCCTCCACGAAGAAAAATTCTTGTTTCCAAGACCCCGTATTGGACACTGAGCCCTCTATCAAGGGGAGCTCGTTATTGGCCTTTTGGAAATAGTAGAAGCCCTTGGACTTTGGAGAAGCCATGAGGTTGTACAGGAAGTGCACCTCTTGCGCCGTAGGAGCACGTTTAGCCAGTTCCTTGAACACCACAAAAAGGTAGCTCAAGGTCAACCAACTGTTGGGTGACAGTTGAAGGGGGGTCAGGTCGAAATAGTTAAGGACCGCTACGAAAAACAAGTGCAAGGGGATGGTGCCACCCGCCTTCAAAATGTGCTCGCTCAAAGCCACGAGGCCAGACCTAGGGCGGTCAGCCTGGCATGTCTCCAGAGGAGCGTATAAGGCGTATTCTGGGGGAACACCGAGTCAATTTCGCTCTCCACCACCCAAATTTTACGCCAAAGTCCAGCCAAGTACTCGAGATGGCGGATACGGGCCTGCCTTAAGGAGTCATAGTCCTGGCAAGGGTTTTCCTCAGGGGACTCTGAGTCTGAGGACAGGTCAATAAATTCAACCCCCGGAGGTATGTCGGACGGGCCGTCACTGGCCATGAGACCTCGTCCCGAAAGAAAAAAGGGGTTCACGTATAAATGAGGGGATGGCTACAAAACACAAAGGAATAGGCTTAATATCTCTAGATGCAAACGTCCTAAATTGCCCACTACAGGGTATAAAAAAGAGGGGCATGCATATGGTCAAACTCACTACAAGCTCAGGCCAAGGTACCCCATCCCGAGTAATGCTAATTTGGACCCAATGAACGTGAGGGAAAAAGAAAATATACCTCAAGCAGATAAGATGGAGCGTTTTCGAGGTCGAAAGGAGGTCGAGGGCCAAAAACACCAAATGGTCGAATTTACGTGTCTACAAAAATAGACCAAAAGGATGTGTTAGCCTCCAAATAGATACCCCAAGAAATTATCTCATATGTTAAAAAAAAATGAAATGAAAAAATAAAATAAAGAAAACTATGGCAAAAGTGGAGTAGTGGGGGATTGAACCCCTTACCTCTTGAAAGGAGTAAGGATCCAGATACCACTAGGCTAAGGAAGTAAGGTGTAAATAATAGGCCTTGCATGAAGGCCTATTTATAAGAGTCAAGGAGAATAGTCTACAAGAGCACCTAAAGGTCCTCTCCTAGACTGGGGGGCAAGTGTGGATGCTCAATATTCCGCGCCCATAAAAGATCCAAGACGCGCTTAGGCGCGAGGCCCCGCCTCGCTCCCAGAACGCCCACACAAGGCCATGTCCGCATAGTCACTAACTCGGCGTCACGCCCCAGCCACACGAGTCCATGCAGAGTCCTCGCCTATGCCCAGGCCCGAGTCCTGTCTCGCGCACAGCCTCGGCCACGCGAGGCCCAGTGTCCCAGCGTCTCGCAAGTGCGGCCTGTACCCAGGTGCGAGGCCCGTCTCGCGCACGGCCTCGGCCACGCGAGGCCCAGCGTCCCAGCGTTTCGCAAGTGCGACCTATGCCCAGGTGCGAGGCCCATCTCGCGTCACACTGCGCGCGCCCTGACTCCCCACGCGAGGCCCCGCCTCGCATCACGCTGCGCGCACCCAAATCCCCACGCGAGGCCCCACCTCGCGTTGCGCTGCGCGCGCCTAAGTGCCCAAGCGAGGCCCTGCCTCGCGCCACGCCGTACACACCCCGACTGCCCTCGCGAGGCCCCGCCTCGCGTCATGCTGTGAGCTCCCGAGTGCCCACGCGAGGCCCTGCCTCGCCTCACGCCAGGCATGCCCGGGTCCCCCACGCGAGGCCAACGCCTCGTGTACACACCAGCCGTGCCAGGGGGTCGCGAGGGGTACCCCCACCTCAGCACGTCGTGTCCGTGCCTCTAAGAATTACCTACACAGTGGGCCTCGTTGGAGAAGCCTAATCTCTCCCCTTGAGATTGGCGTTGATGACAGGACACCACTCTTATTGTGGGTATAGCATGAGGAAGGATCAAGGGCCTCTGCAACGCACCCTTACGAACGAAGTGGGGGAAGCCTCATAGCAATTCATGCAAAGTCGGGAGGAATCAGAGTACGGACAGGATGTTCGTACTAGACAGGTAGTGGTCGTACAAATGAGGTACCTGTTGTGGTCCTCGCCAGCGCCACTACGCCTGGTACCACGCCTCTGACATTCGTACAAGACAAGTAGTGGAGTCATGACCGGGTACAGAGGTTGAGGTGCTCCCACATACTCTAACCATGTGCCAGAGCCGACACCACTACCCCTGGAACCACTCTCCTGACAGTGTACTTATGTACTACCTGGTCCCCTGGACCACAGTGTATCTGAGGCCATTAGAGCCACTATATAATGAACCCCAATTCCCCATGGTGGGGGGTTGGAAAATTTACTGTAGCAATTGCACCATAGTGAATGAAAAACTGATTTCACCATTGTTCTTGTTCTTCTGCAATTGTTCTTAGAGTGGATACTTAAATTTCTAAGGCTTTTTCTATTGATAATCTTGATTTTGTAATTCTTTCCAACTTAACTTAGTTGACGAGTTCTCACCGTCAACACTAAGATTTTACCGACTTTCATAACTCTGGTCAAATCTTTTTCTTCTAGTTGGACCTCCTTGAGGTCTTCCACGGGTCCAATGTTTTCTTCAAAATCCCCCAAGCAAGGATCTAAGTCTCTATCCTCACTTTGGGCAACGCCCTATTTGGCGACGTGTTCACCTGATTGGGCTTGCGATTCGTTTACTACCAGCAACTTTTTTTCTGTTGCGCCCCCCAATCCGCCTCTTCTTGCCTTCGTGATCGAGGAGTTGTAACATTCTCTAGCTTCTCGCTGATTTCCCAATACATATCCAACTCCTGCATTGGTTGGAAACTTCATAGCCAGATGCCAAACTGAAGTTACTGCTCGCAGATCAACTAGGATGGGTCTTCCAATCACAGAGTTGTATGCGGACGGACAATCAACTACTATAAAAGTAGTGAGTAATGTCCTATTCGTGGGTGCCGTTCTTGCCGTGACCGGGAGTCTGATTGACCCTGTTGGTGCTAGCCCCTCGCCAGAAAAATCGTAGATGGTCTGGTTGCATGGTTCTAGATCTTGCACTGATAGTTTCATTCTTTCCATTGAAGACTTGTATAGAATATTTACTGAGCTTCTAGTATCCCCCAACACTCGTTTCACCATCATGTTGGCGATTTGTACATCTACGACCAAAGGATCTGAGTGGGGGAATCGGACATGCTCTGTGTCCAACTCAGCAAAAGTTATTAACTTTTCCTCTGTTTGAGCTTTTTTGGGGGTTCACTCCTCGACGTTTAGTATTTCTATGTCCCGATCGTGACGTAGGGTTCTAGTATATATCTCTCTTGCCTTACCACTGTCACCAGCTATATGCAGCCCCCCAGAGATGGTTAGAAAATTACCAGCGACAGGAGTTGGCTGCAGATGAGGCGAGCGTTGGCGTATAGGTGCCTGCTTGTTGCTTCCGTTAGCCCCTTGCTCGTACATATCGTCTCAGATGTCCTTGTCGGATAAGGAACTCAATCTTGCCCTTAAGTTGGTTACACTCGTTGGTATCTTGGCCATAGTCATTGTGGAAACGACAAAACTTGGTTGTGTCCCTCTTGGATATGTCTTTCCTGATCGGGGCTGGTCGCCTAAAGGGGACTGTGGTATGACTGGCCTGATAGAGTTCAGCTTGGCTATCGACCAGGGCTGTGTAATTGGTGAACCTCAGCTCGTATCTGTTCTGCTTAGGGCACTTGTTATCAGACGTTGCTTGCTCAGTGTTTGCCATTTTTCCTCCATTCTTATTATTGCCTTTTCTGTTGTTGTCATTGGATTTTCCAAACCCACCAGCGGCTTTGGTCGATTCTTCCTTCTTGCTGTGGTCAGCCTTTAGGGATTTTCCTTCATTGGAGATTGCCTCCTCCACCTTTATGTATTTGCCTACTCGATCCAGAAATACTTGACTGCTCTTGACTCCATTTTTCCGTAAGCTACCCCGAAGAAAAGATTGGCCTTGTACTCCAGCCGTGTGGCCATCATCTTTCCCTCATATTCAACAGTCTTGGCTCAAGCAGCTACTCACATAAACCGTAGTACATACTCTTTAAGAGACTCTCCTTCCTTCTGCTGGATATCGACCAGCTGATTGGTCTCTATCGGATGTATTCGGCCAGCATAAAACTGTACGTAGAATTCTTTTACGAACATTTCCCATGACACTATGTTGGCCAATGGAAACTTGAAGTACCACTCCTTGGAAAAATCAGACAAAGTGGCAAGAAAGATCCTACATTGAGCATCTTCGGACACCTTCTAGTTGTCCATTTGTATCTCAAACTTATTCACGTGAGAGACCGAGTCTTTTCTTCTAGTAAAGTTGGGCAGTATTGACATTTTGAATTTTCTTGGGATTTCTACCATAGCAATTTTGTGAATGAATGGGATGCCCTTTCTCTAGTCATATTCTATATGGGACATTTTATTCTCGATCAGTTGTTGCACAACTTGATTCAGGGCATCTATTTGAGCCTGAACAACATCTGGTATGGCAAGAGCGATCGGAGTTGAGGGGAAGTACTCATCGTGCCTTTCCCTTCAGTCATTAAGTACATCCCTTAGATCCTCATCCCTACGTCCCTACTCACTGGCACCTAGTCGGTCAAAGACGTTGGGTTGTTTGGGCTGCCCCCCAGCATTCTAGCTTATTGGTCGGTTGTTCATCGGAGGAGGATTTCGCTGCCCGTTCCTTTCCTCCTACTGTCAGCCATTATTCCTCCTATCATAACCGAAGTTTGCTTCATTGCAATCATGGTCGTCTCCAAATTGTGACCTGTGAGTGCATGACCTGCTATACATATTGTTCCCATCTCTTCTCCCTGGTCCATCCCGATAGACATGTGAAGGCCTGTGTTGGTCATTGGGTCCCCGGGCATTGCTCTATCGTGGGGGTCCTAGACCGCAGAGCCTGAGTCCATTTGCCTCCTGCTTCTTGAGGGATGTTCTCCCCTGCCAGGAGGGTTTTGTTCACCAGCCGCTTGTCGTCTAGGGCTTCTGGGACACTGCTCATCGCTATTCTGTCTGTGCTGCTACGTATTATCTCGACCAGCACAAGAGGGTGGTTGTTGCTTGTTATTTCTGTTAGGATTTTGGGTTTGAGCAACTGGTTGTTTCGGTCACTGTGGACTCCTTGGGTATGGTGGGTTTTGAGGACACTGGGGGTGATCCGATTGTGGATTTTGAGGAGGGTGAGGGTTTGGTGGCATATCTGGATGAGAGGTTGGTGCAGGTGGAGTAGGAGGCTGTCCCCGAGCCAACTGAATGGCTGCCTCTAAAGCTGCTGTAACGACCCAAATTCGCTGTTAAGGCTTAAGGGCCTTGATTTGTGCGCCAGGAGGGCAGGTTGGGATTTATGTGTGATTTTATGAGTTAAATGCATGGTTATGATTTAAAGCATGTTATTTGGCTATTTGTTTAAACTGAGATGCGCGGCTATGTTTACTAGTATGCATGTAGGCCCGGATCGTGTTAGAAGGGCGTAATTGTAATTTTGGCCATGTTGGGCATAACTGTATTGATATGTGATAATTGTATTCTGTGAATTGCACCACGTGGGTGTGGTTTAATTATGGTGATGCACGTGCCGAGACGGTCCTAGAGAGCTAGTTAACTCAAGAGTCACAACGGGATTTCTATACCCGGCTCGGGAGGAGCCTAGGGGTACCTCGGGAATTTTATGGTTAAGTTGAGATTTAGCGGGTAATGGTTATTGGAGATTTAGTAACCTGGGTAACCATTAGTTACTGCTGTGGGTAACAAGTTTTAAGGTAAAAAGTGATAGAATTGAAATGAAGTGTAAAGACTTAAGTGCCCTTTGAGGTTTAGCTAAGGAGGATTAGTAGGAAAGGGTAAAATGGTCATTTGGCAAGGGTTATAGACATTTTGCAGCTGGGATTTAGGGGTATACGGTTTGGGCATTTATGTCACTTGAGGCTTGATAGAAATTGAAGAGAAGAAAGAGAAGGAGAAAGAAGTTAGGGCAAGAAGAAGAAGAGAAGGAGAAGTGGGAGTCTAGGAGGAGATCAAGGACTTTGTGTGGGTTCTCCATTTGAGGTAAGGGTTTTATACACATTTAAGTTTTGATTTCTGTTTTGATTTGTAAAATCTAGAGCTTGAGTTAGTGTGTTTGAGTTTTTGGTTTGAGTTGCTGAAAATGGGAATCAAGGGGTGGATTCTTGAGTGTGTTGATGTTTTGGCCTTGTATCTAGTGCCTATAGGTTGTTAAGTTGTTCATATGAAGCTTGGAATTGAGTTTTGGGGTTTAGATATTGGTTTAGGGTGATTTGGAGAGGTTGAAGCTCGGGAAAACGTGAAGGAAAAACCCAGAATTCTGGGTCTGCGAAGGCGTGCCGCGGTACGGGTTTTGCTTGCCGCGGCGGGGAGCCTCTAGTTTCTGGGTGCCGCGGCACAAGAAAGTTGTGCCGCGGCACAAGGCTAATTTCAGGATGGCATTTTTAGGCAATTTTAGGCCTTTGCTCCGGGGGTTCGGGGGATGTCTCCGGGGTGTTGTTTTAAGGTTTTAGAGGTCCCGAGAGTGCGGGATTGGTCCCGGGAAGTGGTTTTGGGGTTGATTAGTATTGAGGGATGTTTCTTGTGTGTTGTGACTAGGTTGTTGGTGAGGCTCGTGCTAGAGGACCGTGCTCGCGGCTTTAGTGCATCAGGAGGCTCGGAATACAGGTAAGAAAACTATAACACCCGTAGGATGGGGCATGGGCCCATAGTGTGATTGCGGGGCACGGCCCTATGTTGTATGTTGCATTACATGTTAGGGTGCAGATTTAAATGAATTGATATTTGTTTGAATGTTGTTTGATTTATGCTATATAGGATTATAGTGAATTGAACGGCAAGGGCCGAGAACGGCGTAGGCCGGGTACGGCAGCGGGGCCGGAAGTAACACCTAGCACATGGGATGCTTATGGTGAGGGTAGGACCCAGGGGATACGTGTGATACCCCTACGGTGAGGACCGAGACCCCAGGCTTCGGTAAGGCTTCGGGGGCGGCATGGCCGTGTTTGCTTAGTCTAATGGTTGACTTGTTTGTATGTGGATTATCTGTTATGATAAATTGTATAAATTGCATATGTTATGTTATGCATGAGTTTTCTTGCTGGGCTTCGGCTCACGGGTGCTCCGTGTTGCAGGTAGGGCAATGACTGAGTCAACCAACCATGAGTACGGAGAGCGTGAAGCGACGCGTACATGTTTGGCCTGCCTGACTGCTTTGGTTGGGGGTTTATTTGAAAATGGCTGTAATAATCTATGATTTTGTAACTGATCAACTGTAAACTTATTTCAAGATGTAAATAGTTTTCAAACCTTATTTTGGGATCCCAATTGTTTAATACTAGAAGTTTTTATTGAGTCAACGCATTTTCAAAGATTACAGCCTTAACTTTTATTAGTCACACTTTTGCTTCAAAACCTCGGTTAGCGAGTTCATTGCACTGTTTTGTCTTAAAACTCACTTAGTAACGGCTCTAAGGAAGTAGGGCGTTACAGCTGCTGTAGCGTCTCTCTATCAACGATCCATGTCTGCCTGTCGCTCGTTCAACTCTCAGTGTTGCTGGTCGATCTCCATCTGCTGCATCACCATAGTTTCAGCCACATTCTCTTGGTTAGCTTTTAGAGTGGCTAACTCGTCTTGAAACACTCCTAAAGTTGTTCACAAGGTTTCAGCATTCATCTCCTCCTCTTGCAATTCCACATGTGGCTTGTCCTCTGCTACACCTGGTGGAGGAGGTGGATTCGACACATTTTCAGATGTTTGTCCAGCTTGACCTGCTCTCCTGGAGTTCTTCGCCATTATTGTTTTGAAGTTCTTGAGTTTGATTCTCAACGAGAGCACCAAAATGTTGATCCTCAATTTAGTCAATGACACGTAGTCACTAAAAACGATAAGAATTATAGAACTGAATGCAAGAACTAAAAATGACACAATGATTTTATAGTGGTTCGACCCTAGAGATTGGTAATAACCTATGTCCACTTATTGTTTTTATTGATGTAGACTACAAAACCTGCAATCAGCGAACTAGAGTTCACTAAGTTTCACAAGTCCTGAAGTTGAATACAAAGAATCGTGTATAAAAGCACTTGTTCTCTTGGAATACAAAATACTGCATATCCAATAAATGAATCCCATGAGTCCTATTTATAGGCTCGAGGATGTACATATGGGCCTATGGGTCACCCTTAACTTATGCCACAAGCATAACAAAATAATAAAAGAAATAATGATTTTACATATGAAAGTAATCAAATATCTTAGGAATATCTAACTCATAACTGTCCCTGAATACTGGCCTCAGTCCTACGAGCAGATTTGGTCGCATATGTCAACACATCTTTTTTTCCTGCAACTTAGCATATTCCTTGAGCCTATCGAGTAGCTCAATTTCCTCTTCACACACTGGTCGTTGGTCGACTAGGTCTTCTTTTCCTGTTGTCCATGTGCATCTTAAACATGTCATGTCATCATGCAAATATTTTAGGGAAACATTTTCCATCCCGTACCTTTTTTCATGATCGAAATCCTTTAACGGTAAATGCATTTGATCCACGAGGTCCATCTTTAGTATTGAATACAAAGCAGGGCAGACAAAATGCAGCATCCATACTAGGAGAATATTCCAACCAAGATGGAAATAACTTAAACCATGATGGCTTAAATCTACGTGAATGCTTTTCCCCAACTTTTGGATACTTGGAAAGTATACATTGATATGGACCAGCTGTAATATAAGCTCTACGAACTTCATCACGCTTCTCAATTGGATATTCCCATATCCGTGGTCGTAATCTTGGATCGCGCTTTAGTGATTTGATATCAAATCCTTCTTTGATTTCAATTCTTTCAAATTTTCCAGGATGATTTTCATAATTCAAATTATCAACATCTAGGGTTGGATTTGACGACTTGTTAGATGTTGGAACATCAACATTCTTCTTTTTAAAAAATGTGTCAATTGTAGATTATTTTTTCTTCTAGAAATAAAATATCAATATTAATCACACAATGGACCAAACCACATAAAAACACAACAATAATTATATTGAACATTGTAAGAAACATCCACATATACACATAAATGTATTTTCAAATTCCAAACCAAACTAATAATAAATTTATCATTTAGTTGCAATTTAGTAATATCATTTTTTTTTCCTTCTATTCTTTGTTGTTGAATTGCAACATGGTATGTTGTGCAATATAAAATAATCATACATTGATTTTATTTTCTCAGTTCCTTGTAGAATGTAGTAAACTATGTCCATTATATTGACTATTCATATATGTTTCCAACTAATCTTTTAACTAAATGACAAGAGTCTTTTATTTTAAAATTAATTTGGTTTTCAAATTTCTTTCTTATTTGTTTATTAACTAATATATATATATATATATATAAATATTATAATTGACAATATTAGTATCAATATTTTTATGTAAATAAAGCAAAGCAATCAATTGAAAACAACAAAGACATATTAAAATGAAGAATACATGGCAGTATTATATTAATATTGGGTCCACATAATTAATTTTTTAACATCTATAAATATTGTCTCATTCAAAACAAAGCAAAACCAATTAAATGAAATACAACAAAGGCGTATTATATACATACATCAAATTAGAAATACAAGAAAAAATTTAATAATAAATCCGTAAGGAGAAATCGAATGGATGGATTGATTAAGAAAACCCTTTTTTGCTGTTAATACTCATAAATGGTGGTGAGTTTGTGGAGAAGAGAGAAGAAAAAGCTTGTAGAGTAAGATATAAAATAAGAGAGAGAATACTTATTGGTAGGAAATCAAAGAATGAATAGAAAAGTAAATAAAGGTCTAACCTTTTAGTTTCCTTTTCTCACTTTATTATTCTTTTTTTTTATATAATTTTTTGTTTCTCCAATTAAATTGAGGGGACCCACTTAATAAATATAATAAATTTTACATATAATTAAAAAAAAAAACTAACAGGCCATGTTCCCCCTCCTCTGTGGCTGGTGATGATTTTGGAAGTTAGATTTGTATCAAAATCGGTAGAGGGTAATTTTGTGATGGATTATTGTTGTGATAAATTTAAATTTAATTTTAAATACATAAGTACACGTAATCACACAAGTAATATAATGATATGTAGATGGCCTCTATAGGGATTGCAAATTAGAAAAATAAGCAAAACAATTACTAAACAACTTAAAAGTACTAAAAATCAAATGGGTTGTTTTTAGGCTAAACAAAATATTAAAAGAGATGGAAATACTGAAATTAAAACTGAACTAAACAAGAAAATTGAAATAAATATATGAATTGCAAAATGGACTTGAATTATTGATTTCTCCTATATTAATCATCCTGAACAAATTGCGAACAGATTGCGGCTGTAATATTCTAGCAAAACTCCCAGGTTAACAAGAATTCATTAAACACTCATAAAACTTTCCCAAATTTTATGACATTAATTCTTTTACCTAATTAAACATATTCCTATGCAAAACCAGATTTAAGAATGCAAATTCAAAATTTAATTCTCAAAAGTTACACAAGGCAAATGACACATCCATATGTTACTTACTAACATAATCTAACCTAGATTATGACTTGTGTCATCCAAGTTCTTCCCATTACATATAATCTTTCCAGCATTAAACATAATTGAATATCTTGCCATTGCTGGCCAAACAACAACAAGAAATTAATATAAGCACACTTGAATGAACAAGAGAGATTTTCCTAAAATAAAGTGCAAGAAATTACTAGACTATAACATAGGGTTCATCAACAATTCAAGCCACCTAAAAATTAGTTCATGGCTGAGTTAATAAAAATTAATCCACAATAAAAATAGCCCATAATATTCAGATTCAGAAATCACTTAGAAAATATAAAAATGGAGTTTAGGAATAGAAGAAAGAACAAATCCAAAATGATGCTTGAGCTCTCTTTTTCGTCCTCCTTCTTCCTTACTGATTTCTGGGTTTCTTTCCTTCTTCTTGCTAGTTTTTTCTTTCCAAAAATGGCTGCTTCCCTAGTATTTCGGCTGATGCTCTATATGTGTATTCTAGGTTTTCGAAATTGGTCCACAAATTACCATATTACCCCTCTTCTTGGTAAAAAAACGTGGGTCTCCTCTTTTTGGCATTTACTCTTCGGTTAGCAGCATTGGTAGCACGCGCTCCCCTTCTGCGAACTGGAGAGGCTTCATTATTTTCAGGAGCGATGCTGAAGGCATTGGCATTGGTGCGTGCAGACTTTCTGAGCGACATCTTCAACAGAGTTCTAACAGTCGAGGAAAACATGTTAGAACTTACCCTAATAGGCTCTAAAACAAAACTTAATCTAAGCAAACATAACTCGGACCTATTAGTTATGATTTTTTATGAAGAAGTATGTAAGCCTTCTTTATAATTATGGTATATTTCTATACTTAGAAAAATAAGCCATCTTTTATTATTTTCTAAGTGTGTTTCTAATCATCCTATATGACTTAATTCTCAGGCTCGAAACTCATCGTTGTTCCAAAGTTAACCATATTGAGGGAGGGCTGGGATCAGTAAAATCGTTCCCACTACTATGGCCCCCTATCTCTCAATATAGAACCCGGTCCATTGATTTGTATCCACCCTCACCGAACATGGTCATTATTTATTAAATTTATTATTTATTATGATTGTAAAAAAAAATCAAACTCATACATGTCATTCAAAAATAACAATGATATTTATTTGGAAAAAGGTTTTCACTAAGTACAATCATAAATGAAATAATAATAAATAAAGAAACTAATCTAATCTAAAAATCAGGATCTTCTACATCTGACCCTTCATCTAACATATCATCATCTATCTCTTCATAATCATCATTATCGTGAGCCCCAAAATTTCCTCTAGGAAGATTCGTAAAGATTCTATTTTTTTTTTCTCATTTGAGAATTGGAACTCCATCTTAGAGGTGAACCTAAGTATGAGAAAATAATATCTCATAGCTACTGGTAATTCATCTTCATCATCTATGGTCTCCCATATTTCTTCTAAAGCTGCAATTACAGTAAGATAGTCTTTAAAAAGTCTAATCACTAAAACATATTACTCCGTTGCTCTCATCATGATTTAGAAGAAACTAATCATAAATGAAATAATAATAAATAAAATAAATAAAGAAACTAATCTAATCTAAAAATCAGGATCTTCTACATCTGACCCTTCATCTAACATATCATCATCTATCTCTTCATAATCATCATTATCGTGAGCCCCAAAATTTCCTCTAGGAAGATTCGTAAAGATTCTATTTTTTTTTTCTCATTTGAGAATTGGAATTCCATCTTAGAGGTGAACCTAAGTATGAGAAAATAATATCTCATAGCTACTGGTAATTCATCTTCATCATCTATGGTCTCCCATATTTCTTCTAAAGCTGCAATTACAGTAAGATAGTCTTTAAAAAGTCTAATCACTAAAACATATTACTCTGTTGCTCTCATCATGATTTGTTTAGTTGTTTGGAGGTGACCTATCTCATGGTGGAATAAGAGTAATCTCCGAGTGATTCTTTCTAGCACTCCTACTGTATTTCTTGGCTCTCTAATTCTTTTCAAGGCCTTAATGGCTCGGATATCCTCATAGGTTAAGGCTCCATCCATTCTTAACAGAAAACATAAGGTTAAACACATAAACATAATAACTATAACATAAACACTTACCTTGGCGGTTAGATTCGGAGCTTGAGCGTGTGTATTAAGGAGAACTTCATGCAAATGAACATGTCTCTGATACCAATTATAATGACCCAACTATGTCTAAAACCTTGGACCATTAAAAACTACTAGACTTAGCTAATACTTTTGGAGAAAACATAAGAAATAATCATAACTTTATTAAAACTCTAAGATAATTATTGTATCAATAACATAAAATTATAAATTAAAGTGTAATATGGCATGGGTAACCATTGTTTGTAAAACATAACTTTAAATCAATTGTTCAAAAACTAAATGCGGAATTACAAAAGAAACATAATTCAAAAGACTAAATAAACATCATCCTCGATCGACACGCAGTCCACTCAGTCCATTAATCCTTACACACAAGCCAAGCTACCAAGAACCCTTCCGCCTCCATAATCACTTTCCTGCATCACACTAAAAATAAAGGAGTGAGCCTAATGCCCAGCAAGGAAAATTTACTAACAACATACATCATAAATCAAAAGCATAAGACTATATCATAACCACATAATATAAAACATATATCACAATTCTAACCCATGATCATGGTAATCTTGGGGTTTGCTATCTAAGCAACTATAAGCCCCAAGCAACATAAAAATATTGGGGTTTGCTAGCTAAGCAACTATAAGCCTCAAGCGACATAAAAGCATTGAGGTTTGCTAGCTAAGCAACTATAAGCCCCAAGGACTACAAGACATATTCATATATATCATAACATAACATAACATAACATATCATAACATAAACATATTATAACATAAACATATCATAACATATAAGCATATAAAATCTATCCCATTTTCCTTACCAAAAGCCGGGATCTTTGCAAACAAGAACGAGATTTAGAAACTCCTATAAACCAACAGTATAAAAGGGTGAGAATCTTTAAGAATAAAGATGAATATGGGAACTAAACCATCAAGAAGAAACTTACCTAGAAAGACCTTAAGTTTCAAGAACTTAAATACCTAATCAAGAATCAATAACAAGAATTAGGATCTGAATAAAAGAAACTAAAGAAAACTAAAGAGTTATATAGAACTGAATTTAAGGAATAGGAATACCTTGAATGACCTTATGAATTGGTCTAAACCCCAATACCGAATCACACTATTTCTCACTTCCCAAGTGTTTATAAAAGCTTAGAATAATAAAGATTTAACCCAAACCCAAGTGTATCTCTCTATAGTAACACTAGCACCTTGGAGGCTCTGATCAAATGCTTGAAGAATGAAGAAAATGGCTGAGCACTAGGTCCTATTTATAGAGTTCAAGGAGTGAAACTAACCCCTTTTAATTTGAATAAATAAATGATTATAAAATGAAAAATATTTGAATTTTCGTTCAACTGACGCCCAGAACTCGGTCAAAATCGTTCAAAGGTAGGTCTAAGTGGTTAAGGGTATTTTTAAAATTTAAAAAGTCAAACTTCCAAAACTATACCCATGGAGCCGATATACGATATATCGACATACGTAGATATATTAAACATGTATTTGCATTTTTTAAGCATAATTTGAATTTGATAAATAGCTTTGGCTGAGTCATAATACGATCCTAATAGTTGCTGGAAGGTTCTAGAGCTTCTAGATCTTTCTTTTATTAAAACTATTCATCAAAATACTTAATTCCTTAATAATCATGATTATGACAAGTGTCATGCTCTTAATGGCTCTATCTAAACCTTAGGTTATAATAAATAATATATCTAGGACTAGCAATATTAATCAAACCTTATGTTATAATTAATATTCTTAAACTATAGGTTAAACTTATAAAATCCATAATTTTTGCTATGAGTTTCCAACTAAGTCCCGACTTGAACCAAAATCCACGGTAACTAACATACTACTAACTACTACTACTAGCTCTTTCTATCTAACTAGGCTAACTAGGCTAAGTAAACTAGCTCTTTCTAGGGTCTCAAAAATGTTTAATCAAGCTATGCACATACTAAAAAGAGAAACAATCTCATCAATCAATTGCTAGCAACATTCACACCCAAGGAATTTAGTTTAAAATTTAAGTAAGAAAGACATTCAGCTTCAACTTAGATTTATTATAATTTTGTAAATTTTTTTTTAGAACGTCGAGCCCCCTAGTTAAACACTAACCAAGACAATGAATATCCTCAAAAGAACGACAACACAACAAGACAAAGACAAACTAAAAACAGAACAAAGATAACTATACTAACAAAGTACCTTCCTAGCAACAAAACACAAGGCAAATGACTCAAATTTTGGTGCTCACTACACAAAAATCACCAAAGAAACATAACTAACTAAGTACAACACAGAGCACCCAGTACAAAAAACACAAAAAGTCATTATCAACACTTGAGACCAAAGTATAACACAACACAAAATTGCCAATAAGTAAGAACTATACCTAAAATAGAGAATACAAAAAAACATACATAAACAAAATCAAATTGGGGGTAGAGTTCAGAAATGCTCATTCAATGAATATGCAAGTTCTGCTCAAGGGATGTGTAGCTGGGTCACTCGGTGCTTGAATGAGGAGCAGCTAGTTGCAGATGGAGATTTCTCGATGATGCGCATGGAGCTCCTAGGATTTTCTCTTTCTGAGCTGGATTCTCTCGGGGATTTCTGGGCATGACGGGATCGATTTTCTTGCACAAGGGCGGAGCTCACGGAAGGCGAGGTGCGGCTAATGCAATTTTGGCTGGCCTTTTGGATTTTTGTATGGTGGGTATTGTCTTAGTTGTTGGCTTGGTGATGGTAGGAGTAGGGTCATTTACAGTGACTGGGGAAGGCAAAGGTAGTGGGGCAGAGGTTGGGACCTTGATATTCTTTTTGGTTGGTGGCCGGGTAGATGGTGGTTTGGATTTCCTTATTTGAGCTCTTGTTTTGGTGGCCATAATGGTAAAAAAGGGAGCAGATATATCACAAGTCAGCAATCACAACAATAGGGTAACATATTAGTATAACAAGCACCTGAACAATACAGCCAACAATTTTTCCAATAGCCTTCCCCAAATCAAATTTTCACTAGCAAAGATCCCAATTCTCACAAATATTCATACTCAATAGACAGGGGAAAAGAAGATAATACCCAAAGTGGAACTACTAGACCGAGAAAATGCTGGCTTTATTGACACACGGCGTTGACTGAGGTGCTCAGGGACTCGGTCGGATTAGTTCTAGGCTCTTGCTTGGATACACTTGGCCACCGAGTGGGTTTAGGCGAGGGACTTGAGGGTGTGATGCTTGGGATCAGATACTTGGGGTGGCGTTTGAGTGCTTCGGATCATGGGAGAGGAGCTTGTGGGTCACGCCGAGGATGGGTGCTAAGCTCTCGGCTAACAGAAATGTTCTCCTTGGGATGCCAGGCGCAGTCAGAATCACACCTCTGTGGGGTGGTGCGCGAGTGATAGCCACGCCTGGGAGTGGTGCGGGGTCGCGCCTGGGTACAAGGCGAATGTGTTGGTTTTTATAGATCAAATCAGAGATTATACGCAGTGGAACAATAATCAAATTGTTAATTTAATCCCACAAGATTTCTAGATCTACTTCTTCACATGCATATATATATATTGAATCAAAGACATGAATAGAAAAATTACCTCAGGTCCTTCCTTGTTGCTATCTTTTTGTATGGCAAAATCCTTGAGTTCTCACACCAAGATCTTCCAAAATGTTCTCAGCACACAAAGAACGAGTGTGGGCTCGCTATACAAAATAATAGGCAAAATCTATTTATCAGATGTTCTCAACACATGAGATCTGATAAAGTTTGGACCTAGGTTTTGTGAAGAACAATGACTTTTGCATATTTCACTGTTCTCTTTCTCTGAGAGAGATTTCTAGATATTTTTCTATCCCTGAAAAGTTACGTTCTGGAAAAACTGATATCTTATATTTAATATATCCAATATATTAAAATAAAATCTTAGTTATTTTAAACAATTTGAAAATCACTAATCAGTTATCAGATTTTTGTTTAAATAATAATATTTTAATCATATTACAATATCTCATTATTTATTTAATATTTAAATAACTAAAATTATGGAACCAATAAACTGTTCTGAGTCTCTTATGCGTGTAGCACAGTGGCTGTGCACTATGCTACACGTGTACCACATGCCAGTGATGGCATGTGATTTTTCTCAATTTTTATTATTATTTAAATACCAAAAATCCCAAAAATAAATTAATTCAAAATTAATTATATTTTTGTTAAATCAAATAATTAATTAATTACACATAATTATACAATAATTATGTTTGATACATAGAAAAATATTTTACTTATCAAATAAGTCATTTTTGCCTATTTTTGTATTTACCTTTGTCAGTGTTTGTTTGAGCCATTTTGGGGACCATGGACCTATAACATTAAGCTCCAATAAATTGAAACTAAATAATTAAACTCTTTAATTATAATAGTTAATTTATTAATTCTGATATTTCTCCACTATAAATTCAGAATTGCACTCTTTATGTTATAGATATACTTTTACAGAATTCTTATCTTAAGTCGTCCATTGATATAACCATCTTACAATAGTTCAACCCTCTAATTAATTAGTTCATAAATTAGAATGGAAGAATTACCATTTTACTTTTCTAATTTACTTCTTATTCCTTAAGTACCATTAATTCACTAGTGAATAATTAATCTATAATCTAATTATAGATTTGAGCTCAAAATCATTCAGTTCCATAATTAACCCTTAAGGGAACTAATATACGATCCGTTATGAAAGATTAGATTCCGTATGTTGATGCATGTTCCCAGCCATCCATGATATTAAATTTCCAAAACAAAAGTCATTAGCCTCATTCTTTGAAGAGACCTTAACGAATGGATCAAAAGATTTAATAAACATGAACAGGATTTCATGAACACTCAGGATTTAGGTTGATCTATAAATGATCATCAGTTATGATATGAATTACAAGTCTTTATTGTTAAATGGTTTTTGGATAAAGACTTTAATTCATATCTGTCCATGTCATATATAATCATATTATATAAAGCACATTTACCGAGATGTCTTACCACATCAATAATCTGAATCTAGATTATTTGTATCATTATGATACTCAGTAAACAGTACTTACAACTCCAATTAAAGAATTCCATAACTTTAATTTGTTGTTGATGACTATTTTTATTCATTCATGTGATCTTAATTCTCTCGTACTAATACAAGATCACATCCTCAATAATGAATATGGAATTTTTATGATATTTACAAAATTATTCAAACAATAATTTAACAATCTAAATATAACAATAATAATAAACCATTGTATTTATTTATTCACAGAAAAAATAAATGTCTTTTACATGCTTTTAGGACACACTCCTAACAGAATGGTGCCTGGGTTCTCGGAGGACGGGGGTCGATGGTGCTGGGCAACAGGGGACTATGGCTGGACTTGGATATGGTGGCTTGGGAGGGTCGGGGGTGAAGGGAGGAGATGATGGCGGCTATGGAGGAGGGCTGATACGATGCATGCTACTGAATAGGAATAGGGGACTCGGGTTCATGGGTATTTTTTTTCTTACATATAGGGATTATTTTATGGATATATATAATATCTAGATTTAGTAATATATAAGTATTTATATTATATATATTTATGTATGTATATTTATATATATTACTATTTTTTTTTAATTTTTTTGTATATATATGTAGTATTATATATGTGTGTGTATTTTTTTTTACTGAACGAACCACACCCCTGACTTGTGCCTGCCCAAATTGCCACTATTTTGCCTAAGTTTTGCTTCAGCAACCAAAATTTGACGTAACTCCTCCGTTTTTTCGGAAATTTTTGCTCCCTGTTTGCTGAAGCAAAATGTCGCAAAACCATCAGACCCCAAAATTACTTCCAAAACACCAATTTCTTGCTTTCTTAACACCTAAAATACAAAACACACACATAAAACCACTCCAAAAACATCACAATAAAATGAAATTAAAATTACAAAAAATAAAAATAATTAAAAACACTCATATATATTTTTTTATTGATTTTTTTTTCATTTTTTTCAATGCATTTTTATTCTTTCTTTCTTTGAGTTGTTTTACAAATGAATCCTCCAAAAACCATAGCAAACCAAACTTCATTTTTTTTTTCTCTAAGGATCTTTCAAGGAAACCGAGGTTTGGTATTGCTTAACCTTGCTTCCCCCAAACTTTGCTCATTTCCTTGTTACCTTAAATGCTCTTCCCAAACGCTCATCATATAATTCCACTACACCATTGGGAAGTACCTTGCTCACTAAGAACCCACCATCACACCTTGATTTCACTAGAGAGTTCGAGAAAAACACTCTATTCTCAACTTCCAACATTTGTGATTGAGGCTTTCTACTATGTTTCTTTTTCTCCGGTAGCTTTGGAGGATGAGATGGTTCTTCTTCCTTACTTATCCATGGCTCCCCACCTTTCTCAATTTCTTCAAAAGGGACATTTTTCTTGACTCCATTGCTATACTTTCCATGCATCTTTTCAATCAACTTGAAGTTAGAAGCACTTATGGCCAAACAAGCTTCAACTTCATTAGGAGAGCGTATAGGATTAAAAACCTTCAATGTGACTTGTTCGGCTTGATCTCCAATGGTGAGCTCTCCTTTTTCAACATCTATCAACATCCTCCCGGTAGCAAGAAATGGTCTCCCCAAAATGATCGGTACATCCCTACTCATAGTCAAGAATAATGAAATATGCCAGAAAAATGAACTTGTCAACTTGTACTACGACGTCTTCAATCTTTCCCTCCGGATGCACCATAGAACGGTCAACTAATTGCAAGGTGAGTGTAGTTGACCTTGCTTCTCCAAATCCCAACTTCTTAAAAATGGACATGGGCATCAAATTAATACTAGTTCTCAAATCACAAAGAGCTTTACCAACTTCTCGTCCCCCAGTAGAAATTAGAATTGTGAAACTGCCTAGATCCTTCAACTTTGGAGGAATTTTATTCTTCAATATACACTACAACAATTTTGCTTAAATATTACATTAAAATATTATGCATTTTAAGAAGTGCTATTAATAAAAAAAATAACACAAAGAGGCGGAAAATAAAATTACTCAATTATATTAGGCGCCAAATGAAAAAGAAATTAGAGAAAGTCAAATGAAAAAATCACACTCAGTTTCTACCTAGACCTAATCTCTCAATCCAAATCCATAATCACGCCTCTGCTTCTTTCTCTCACACCCAGTTTCTCAGTTGCCTCTCCGTCAATCTTTCCCTCTCTCTCTCTCTCCATCCATCACGCGAGTTGCTAGAGCACTCTTTCCATTACATTGAGTCGCTGGAGCACGCAGGCCTGAGTCATGCCAATACGAGTCACGGTGCTCTGTCCCCCTCACGCGAGTCACGGTGGTATCTTCCCTGCTGGAAGCAAGAACCTAGGAAAGAACATCTCTATGAGGTAGTATGCTTGACCTGGTCTATTTTGCAGATCTACTTTGGGCACTTTTATATCTCGCATTCTTATGCAAATGTATCTTATGATTGTATCCTATTTAATATCATTCTATCTACGATACAATAATCATTTTCTGCCAACAATTTCATAGCTGAATTGCAAAAGAATAATTCAAACTGTAAGCTAATCGATAATTTTGCTTAGTCTGCCAACAATTTCAGAGAGAGTTCCAACTCCAACACCCAGCTTTCACCTCATGCAAATTTTACTGGGACAACGTCATATGTGGTACCAAAGTCGGAAACCATCTTGAAATGTGATGATTCCATTGAACATATTATGCACGAACAACGTTTAGGAGAAATGGATGAACTTGAGGCAGAACTTGCAGTTGAGTTTGAACGTTTGCAATTCAGCTTGGATACAGAACAGACTCAGCACCAATGTTCAAAGGTAAAGATATATGCTTTACTAATAATAGTTTGCATTTTGCTATAAATATTAAAGTGATTCTCATAATGACTGAATGAAGACCCAAGAGGCGTAGCTTTATTGGTAGCCTGTTGTTCTCCCACAATGGCTGAGGTTTGAATATTGTAGGTTTAGTGAGACTAGTTAAAAAAAATGATTGAATAAAGAATAGTCAACTGACTTGTATGCTGGAAAATGACTCTCGAATCTAGTCTATTGTTAATGCTGTTGTGATTTGTTGATACACGTGCATTTTCATTGTTGGTCACTTGTACCTTTTTCTTATTTTTATTATAATAGTTACTTGTGATCTGGTTTGCATTTTCAGGATGTTATGGACACTGCTTCTTCAGTAAGTCAGAGCCTGAGTTATGGGGAGGTAATACCATCCCCGGTCTTCCAAATACAATAAAAGAAAGATAAAACTAATGGAAAAGGAAATGTGTCTTTGGGCAAGGCTACTGGGTCATTGTTTAAAGTTTCAAGTGATTGATATTAATCTGCTAATATAATTATATTTTGAGAGTTTGCAATACTCTTCTTTCTAGTAGGTGCTCTTTTCTAACATTAGAAAATTTTATGTTATTTTATTATTCATCATTCTACTAAATGATATACTGTGCCTTTTAAGGAAAGCTAACACTTAATTTTTTTTTTCATGAAATAATAATATGAGCAGCTGACAGTGAGAGACGATTGTGTACTTGATGAGGAAATATTGTTGATCTTAAGGTCCTCTTGATTGGAGAAGAGGTGGGAAATTTGTATTTATTTTTTCTTAGAGCTCTTTCATTCTTTTTGTTCTTCATTTTTCTTCAAATTGTTTTTCATTCCAGGTTGGAGAATACCAAGAAGCATACAAGGTTGGATTTTCTTATTTATTGAAAAGATGATTTTTTTTTTCTTATGTAATCTTCTTTAAAAACTCTTGTCTAATGCTGCCCATTTCCCCTATGCTTTAGCATAGATATTCAAAGGTCTTTTGGACAAGTATGGCCCTGATAGAATTCTTGATACTCACAGAGGTACGTTTTGTTACTTGCCATGTTGACCTTTCTCTGATTTTTTTTTGTTTGTTTGTGTGGGAAGATGGGTCTGGTTACTTAGATATAATTCATGGTATTATTATGGTTTATTTTTCCTTGTATTGAATCTTATATTAATAATAACATGTTATTCAATTCTTAAAACTGGCCATTTTATTTTTGGAAGTAAGAAAGGAGATTATTCTTGCTTATTTACTTTAGTAGCAGCACTTGCATGACCTAAGCTACCTAACATGAGTTATGTAGGTAAACACAAAGACTTGCTATATTGTTACCTTAACAGAAGAAATGATATGAGTAAGCATTAAGAGAATCTTTGGAAAGCATATAGAAATGCTCCATCTCCTTATTGTGTTGATACCATCATAGCTTAATTTGTTAGACATGAGTTTCCTCTGAAGGAATTCCTCACTTTTTTTTATCAATCACAGAATTTACATGAACGCCTAAGCTTTTGAGAGGCTTGGTTCTCTCCCATGAGCACAATTCTATCAATTCTCTCTATATCCTTTCCCTTATGATCTAGGCAGTTTATATAGTAATCCCCATTGTACACATAGGCAGTATATTTGCTTAAGTTTGTATTTTGAAATCACAAATGATGGACTAGAACTATAATATCTTGGCTTCTCTGTAAATGATATGTCATGCTTTACATGATGGTCATGATATGTACTTTATGCTACAAGTTGATGGAGATTTCCTTGAAAAGAGTTTCTTTATTTCCATTTGTCTGTTCAGTTTTTAATTTGGAAACTTGCATATCTTTATTGTATTCATGATTTAGTTGAAATTATGATTTGAGATTTATAAGTCTCTCTCGTTTTTTTAGAGGTTTTTTTAAGGATTGAAAGAGTTATTGTTTTAAAGTTTAGTGAGTGTCTCTAATGATTTGTTCTAAATTTTCTTTCTCACCCTGTAAATCACATTTCTAAACTATAGGTTATTTGCTCCAAGTTTTTGTATCAATTACTGTGTGTTGGCTTAAAGATTATTCTATCCTTTTTGAAGCCTTTAATGGGTATTTATAGGAGATTTAGAGAACACCCTTCTGTTTTATTGGATATCCAACCACTTCCATGTCTTCTTGAGTGTTTGACTCTTCCGTGTAAAGCATTTTTCCTAACTTGGGTATGGTTTTTCTGTGGTGAAGTCAGAACAAAAAACGTCCATTTTTTGCTCTGATGTTTCAAATTGGTGAAGATGCTCTGTATCATAATGTAAGTTACTTACTAGCTACTGTAGAGTAATTTTATAATAATGTAGTTGTTTCTCTACCTCATATTTATTTATTCTCTCTTTTATCTTCCTCTCTTTTAATGATTCCAATCTGACTATATTTGTTTTAGATATGAAATTATTATTTTTTTTTTTCCTTTGCTTTGGGTCTTGTTCAGTATGACTATTTATTAAACATGATTTCTGATGTTATTCTAATTTAGTTCAAGCATATTTCTTTTATTGCCTTCAATATTGACATTGCACACTATCTGTTTGCAAAAATGTTTTAATGATAAAGTTAGTGTAACCTTATAGTTTGCTTCTGCACACATGGTTGTTTGTTCAAACTAGAATTGGGTTAATGTGAGGTGTTAAAAATGACATACATATATAATTCTTAGTAAGGAAGATCTTATTTAAATGTTTTTTTTCGTATCTTTTTTTTTAATCAATGATTCAATATTGTGTTGTGAGTTATGGCTTCAAATTTTGTGAGGTGAGTTAATATCTGTTCAGTTTAACTTTTTTATATGCATGGACAATAGTTAAAATTTTCTTTTCTGGTTTTAGTCTTCCTTGTTTCTGTATTTTGTTTAAATACACCAAATTCTTTAATATTTCAGAGTTTAGTTCTGCAGGGTTTCGTTTATATTGCAGTAGTTTATAGTAAGTTATGTTGTTTATTTAATTAATAATAAAAATTTAATGAAAGACTTAGCCTTTATGTTGCCTATATTTATTGAGCGAAGGACAAATTACGACAGTTTTTTTATTTGTCTAAGGCTATTTTTTAACATGTGATTTTGAGTTCTTTGAAATCATTTTTATTGCAGTCATGTTGCACCATGTTTAATGGTATACTTAAACTTAATTGAGTTGGCACATGTAATGACACCCTTTAGAATCTAAATAAATAAACATTACTATATATAAAGTAAATGTTATAAAACTAATATTAATAAAAAATGAGATTTATTTTGTATAAAAGTGTTTAAAAAATGAGATTTCTTTTTACTGCTATATTTTGGTGTCATAGTGGCTGAAAGTATTGTGATTGAATTAATGAAAAAATATGAGAGTGGTTGAATTAGTATTTTGACTTGATGCTAGATTGAACATTGGTATTTTTATTATCTTACTATGGCAGAATTAGTGCATTGATTATCTTGTTTAGATTAGTCTTTTTGGTACTGTAAAATAAGAAAAATTGAATTTCCTTTTTTTTCAAGTGTCTTTAGTTTTGCATTTTCTTGTAATTTTCATGTAGTTGAACTTAGTTTCCTTATTTACTTTTGATTTGTCTTTAGTTTTTCATGTTAATTCAGGCTAAAAATAAATATTTGCCAAAGCACTGTTGCCTAGAAATATAGGTTTCCATCACAAGTATCTCAATGAAAATAGATATTTCTACTTTGGCGTCTAAATGCATAATTTGTGATCTTTGTATCATTTTTTCTACACAACCCGTATAGGAGACTGTATTTTCTTTTGAAGGCTGCATTGATCAAATAAGTAAAAGTCCGAATATGATATCCAATTATTTGCAGAAAATTCTATCTAATTTGAAAACTCTTTTATAGTTCACTATTAAGTATGAGTTTGAGTATTAATAATTTAATTTCTTATGTAGTTGAGATTGAGTATTAATAATTTAATTTCTTATGTAGTTGAGCAAACCGATGCCACAATGGAAACAAGAGTATAATGAATCATGGATTGGAGGATGGAGCTATCTTCAAACTTTCATTGTGTGTATTTGATTATGTTTTGTTGCTCACTTTTTAAGTAAAGGACTAGTAGTTTGTCATATCTTTTTGTAGACTTCAAAACTTCAACTAAGAATGTTACGAAGTGGTGATAGTTATGGTTTGAATTGAATATTGTGAATGATTTGAATTAGTTATTGTTCAATGTTATAATTCTCATAGTTTGTGATATATATTTAATTTTACATATGTTGATTAATTAATACAATAACAAATCAAGTGCAAAAGAAGAAGTGTTACAAATAACAAAGAAAAAAATGGTATTATTTGTGTTTTAAAAATATTTATAATTTTTTTATATAAATATTACAAATGTAATAAAGAGTTATAGTTAATATAATATAGCAATTTTAAACGTTATAAAATGATCAATTATAATAGCGTACATAATTTTTTTTTAAGTTGTTATACTAATGAATTGTTATTAATTTAATACTATAACTACTAAAGAGGTGTTATGGAATAATTTACTATATCAGTGAAAATAACATGTGAAAACTGTTATGGAAAAGTCTGGACTTTTAATAACAGGGGCTATGTTAGCGTTTTTAAAAGCGTTATAAATGCTTCCGGTTAGCAATTTTTAAGTGTTATAAAAACTGTTTTTTCTTGTAGTGATAGCACTACAACCTTCAGTCAAAGCAACCGTTTCAAATTCACCAAGCCTCCTCTTCTTTGTCAAAATATCCTTCAAGAACTTCACATAATTAGGCATTTGTTCCAAAGCTTCCACCAAAGGTATGTTGAAGTGGAGCTGCTTCAAAACATCCAAAAATCTTCGGAATTGACCATCTTTTTGCTGCTCTTGAAAACGTTGAGGAAATGGTGGAGGTGGCTTGCTCATAGGCTTCTCTGTTGCATTTCACTGAGGAATTGATGCAACAATTGCTTCAGGATCAGCATTTGACATTTTCGAACTCACAACTTTATCTTCCTTTTCCATACTACTTTGGATTGAAGTGGGCTCGCTGAGTCTCTTAGGATTATTCTCATTCAACTCTAGATTTTTACCATTCCTCAAAGTGATCGCCTTGCATTGCTCTTTACCATCTCTCCTTGGATTTTCAGTATCACTAGGCAAGGTGCCTTGTGGTCTATTCCTTAGCTCATTAGCTAGTTGCCCCATTTGAATTTCTAAGTTCCTCAAGGATGTCGCTTGGCTCTGAATCACAACATCATTCTTAGCCATATATTCTTTCATTAAACTCTCCAAAGAGCTTGATTGAGACATTTGAGGAGGAGGTGGTTGAGTTCTTGGTTGTAGTTGATAAAACCCTGGTGGATATGTATGCTTGTTTTGCATTGGTGCTCCACTTGAACTAGCTCCTTGACCCCCCCATGAGAAGTTTGGATGCTGCCTCCACCCCGGATTATAAGAGTTCGAATATGGGTTATTACGGTTGGCAATTTGATTCCCCACATAACAAATTGAAGTGGGATTCGAAGGACAACTCTCAATTGTGTGCCCATCTCCACAATAAACACAAGATACATCAGAAACTTGTCCCATAGCAGCTGGTTGTACCATTCCCCCGAAACTCATGTTCTTGAGAAGGTTAGTCATTGAAGAAACTTTAGCGGTCAAAGCTGTCAATGCATCCACTTCAAGTATACTAGCCACTTTTTGACTTGTTGAGGCTCTAGCATTGGACCATTGATAATTGTTGCTAGCTATCATCTCCAAAATCTCATAGGCTTGATTGTAGGACTTAGAGAGAATAGCCACATTAGCTGAAGCATCTAACACCATGCGACTAGAAGAATTGAGCCCATTATAGAGTGCTTCCATTTGGATACAATGTGGAATCCCATGGTGTGGGCATTTCCTCAATAACTCCTTGAATCTCTCCCAAGCTTCACAAAATGATTCATCTTCCAGCTGCTGAAATGACATGATTTCATTGCAAAACTTGACATTTTTGGTGGGAGGAAAGTACTTCATCAAGAATTTTTCAGCCAACTCATTCCATGTAGTCACTGAGTCAGGAGGAAGGGTGTTTAGCCAAGCTCTAGCTCAATCCCTCAAAGAGAAATGGAACAATTTCAACCTTAGGGCTTCGTCACTCACTCCTTGTAGCTTGAAAGAATCGCTCACATCCAAAAATGAAAGAAGATGAAGATGAGGATCCTCAGTAGGCAACCCACTAAATTGACCCACTATTTGCAACATTTGGAACATCACAGGCTTTAACTCGAATTGGGGTGCTTGAATTTCAGGCCTAACAATGCCCGGATTTAGCTCATTAAACGTGGGGGTAGCATACACCCTTATGGCTCTCTCTCTATCATCATCCATAGCAATCGCGTTAGTGACATTATTAGCGCCCTCAACTCCTTCAACCTCTTCAGCCATATTAAGGCGATTTTGAGCCCGTTGTTCCCTTAGTATTCTTCTAATTGTTCTCTCAATCTCAGGGTTAATAGGAGCTAGTTCAATGTCTTCTTGCTCGTTCATATAGTAAATCACTTGAGAAAACACAAGAGCAAGCAAACAAAGTCAGCTTAACAAAGGAAAATAAATTGCAAGTAATTGATATTACAAAAATTTCTAATTCCAATCCCCGGCAACGGGGCCAAAAACTTGTTGTGATAAATTTAAATTTGATTTTAAATACGCCAAGCGCACGTAATCACACAAGTAATATAATGATAAGTAGATCGTCTCCACAGGGATTGCAAATTATAAAAATAAGCAAAACAATTACTAAACAACTTTAAAGTACTAAAAATCAAATGGGTTGTTTTTAGGCTAAACAAAATATTAAAAGAGATGGAAATACTGAAATTAAAACTAAACTAAACAAGAAAATTGAAAGAAATATATGGATTGCAAAATGGACTTGAATTATTGATTTCCCCTATATTAATCATCCTGAACAAATGGCGAACAGATTGCGGCAGCAATATTCTAGCAAAACTCCTAGGTTAACAAGAATTCATTAAACACTCATAAAACTTTCCCAAATTTTATGACATTAATTCTTTTACCTAATTAAACATAATTCTATGCAAAACCAGATTTAAGAATGCAAATTCAAAGTTTAATTCTCAAAAGTTACACAAGGCAAATAACACATCTTTATGTTACTTACTAACATATTATAACCTAGATTATGACTTGTGTCATCCAAGTTCTTCCCATTACATTTAATCTTTCTAGCATTAAACATAACTGAATATCTTGCCATTGCTGGCCAAACAACAACAAGAAATTAATATAAGCACACTTGAATGAACAAGAGAGACTTTATTAAAATAAAGTGCAAGAAATTACTAGACTATAACATAGGGTTCATCAACAATTCAAGCCACCTAAAAATTAGTTCATGGCTGAGTTAATAAAAATTAATCCACTATCAAAACAGCCCATAATATTCAGATTCAGAAATCCCTTAGAAAATATAAAAATAGAGTTTAGGAATAGAAGAAAGAACAAATCCAAAATGATGCTTGAGCTCTCTTTTTTGTCCTCCTTCTTCCTTGCTGATTTCTGGGTTTCTTTCCTACTTCTTGCTGGTTTTTTCTTTCCAAAAATGGCTGCTTCCCTAATATTTCGGCTGATTCTCTATATGTGTATTCTAGGTTTTCCAAATTGGTCCCCAAAGTACCATATTACCCCTCTTCTTGGTAAAAAACAGTGGGTCTCCTCTTTTTGGCATTTACTCTCAATTTTTGACTCATACTTTCTGTACTTGCCACCTCAACCACTATTCTAGCTCACCCTTTGACTTTCCACGTGTTCTAGGTGCCCAAAAACAGCCTGATCAAAATGCTTCAGCAAAATCTGCTTTGCTGCTACAAAACCTACTAATTCAGCCATCAAAAATTCAATTTAGATAGTTTCACATGTTAGTTCATTCTTTGTGCAAATATTTATCCTTGAAACTACTACTTTCAACCCATTAGCTATTAAAAACTACAAAAATAATTAAACTTAATTAAGATCATAAAAATACCAAAGTTAGCTACAAAAGCTAAAAATAAACTAACATCACCCACGATTTTTCCACAATTATAAGTTTAAAAGCACATGAAATAACTCTTTATTCAAGAATTATCAATTAAGTTGGTGTTTGAGATATGTTCTTATGACAGGTTACTTGATGTTGATTACTGATTGATTTTGATATTTGGGGATATACAAAAATTAAGGAGAAACTCTGTCAAAATTTCTCAAAGTGACTAAGACAAATCTAACGCTCGATCTAAGTGGTTTAAGACATTTTAGACATTATTTGGATATAAAATTTGATATGATGTTTTATGGATATTTTCAAATGATAGTTTAATGGCTTGCTGCCATTATTATGGTATAAAATTTTATAAATTGGGTGATAGTAACCTAATTAAGTGTTAAAATTTCTCATGGTCATAATTGGGATATTATGAGGATTTTGTGATTTTTCTAAAGGATTAAAACAACGAGCTAAGTTTATATATATATATATCATTAAAGATCGTAAGAAAAATCATATGTTTGAAATGATGTGAAATTCATGTCATTGTGTTGCGAATTTTCTTTTAGGATATGCAAGTGTACATAATCGTTTAACAAGTTATAAAGTAGTAAGTACTTTAATCGTCTCCTCAAGGATTGCTTAAGCTAAATATTGCAAGAATTAAAACCAAACAATTTGGAACTAAAATTCATAAAAGGATTTAATTAAACTAAATGAACGAGGAAGTAAATGGAAATTAACTAACTGGCCCAACTAAACTAAACCAGAAACAAAGCGTTGAATTCAATGATTATGAGAAGTTAGAGTAACTAATTCACCCCAGTACATAATTCTGGGTAAAATGCGAGTAAGAAATGCGGTCGCATACTGGGCAGAGTTGACTAAGGCAATTATCTTATCCTAATTCTTTTTCCAAAGCAATTAAGGTTCAATTATTTAATTAATTAACATATTCCTATGCCAAATTAATGTCAAGAATACCAAATTGAGTACAAACCTTTTAAGTCGTGAAAGGTGATCATACATTCCTATATTCTCACAATTCAAAACCTATAAGTTAAGAACATGCATCAATCAAGTTTTGCATCCATTAATATCAATCTTTCCAGCAATAACATTAATTTAATTACCCACTAAAGTTGGCCAAAGCATAGCAAGTATTCACAATTTCACCACTTGATTGAACAAAACCTCAAATTGCTTAGCATTAACTTTACCCACAATTATCCAAAATTACATATTAGAGGCTTTAGTTTCTAAAACTACAAAAAGTTTAGTTCATGATTAGAAACAAGAAAATAGCAACAACAATCAATTCAGCCATTGATTCAAAATATTCAAAACTAAGGTTTAAAATACAAAGATAGAGAGATAAATCAAGCCAAGTTGTGCCCAAAGTGGTTCTCCTTCTTCTTCTCTCCTTCTTCCTTGTATCTCTCTCCTTTCCTCTTGCAATTCTTGTTTCTTTCTCCAAAATGGTCTAAAAATCTTGTATGGGCGACTAGTTCCTTCCTTGTTAGTGTCTATGGTGGTCTAGAGGGTAAGGGAATGAAAAATTGCCACCTCAGCTCATGACTAAGCCTCAATTAAGTCAATTCCACGTCATTATCTCAAGCTTCCAGACAATGCTGGGAATTCCAATGCGGCCGCATACCTGGGTTTTTCTTGCTTTGCAACAACTAAGCTAAGTGAGTTACAACACTTACAAGTCATAGAATCCTAACCCAGCAAGTTCCCCAATTATTTTGAGCCATTTTAATCATTTCTTAGCAACAAGAAAACAACAAAGTCAACAAGAAATAACTCACAAAATAAAAAATGAAATTAAATACAAAAGAGCAACAAATAACACATATCACTCAAACTAATTCATTTTATTAGCCTAAAAGTGTCTTAGATAACTCTATCTTCTAGGTTTATCACACCCCCAAACTTAAACCACTGCTCATCCTCGAGTGATGACTCAACTAAATAAAATAAAATAAAACAACACAAATGACACTTACAAAGAAAACACGACAACAACAAACAACACAAATGAAAATGAACCATTTCTTGAAGTAACTTGCCTAAATTAATGGGGTAATGATCTCATAAATTTATTGGAATGTGCTGATCTTACCTCGTAAGCATGCATGAACCAACCTTCTTCAAACATTAATAAAGGAAACAATTCACGATTTAAGTGTTTAACTGTAATGACCCAACTAATTGTAGACTTTGGACCATTAAAACTACTATACATAGACACTAATCTTAAGAAAACATACATACGAAATAGTCATAACTTTATTAAAAACTATAAAACAAAAGTTAAAATACATAAAATTCGGGGTATGATATGGGATCCCATTCTTTGAAAATAAAACATAACTTAAATCTTAAATAAATTCGTTACAAAATCAGGTGCGGAAAATACATAGAAAACATAATTTGAAATGATTAAAAACAACTTCGTCCTTGAATCATTCACGCGGTCCACCGAATCCATTCTCCCTCAATACACAATCCCAAGCTGCCAAGAATCTTTCTGCCGCCATAACTATTTTCCTGCACATATAAAACAATAAAGGAATGAGCCTAAAGCCCAGCAAGGAAAATCTACTAATAACATAAAACATATACATAAACTATATCATAAACATATACTATAGAAGTATATCACAATTCTAACCCATGTACATGGTAAACATTGGGGTTTGCTAACTAAGCAACTATAAGCCTCAAAATATAATGAGGTTTGCTAGCTAAACAACTATAAGCCCCAAGAACATAAAATTGTTGGGGTTTGATATTTAAGCAACTATAAGCCCCAAAACATATATATCATAACATATAAAAACATATCATAACGTAACATATTATAGCATAATCATATAAGCATATAATAACTATCCTATTTTCCTTACCAATACCGGGATGTGAGAACAAGGACGGGATTTTGGAACACTCCTAAAACCAACAATAGAAAGGTGAGTACTTCTAAAAGAAAAGTGATGAAAAGGAATGAACTAAACCACTGAGAAGATACTTACCAACAAGAAACCTCAAGTTCAAAGAACTTAGATGCCTAACCAAGAATGGAAAACAGCGAGTTAGGATTTGAGTAGAGAAAAGCTATAAGAAACTAATGAAACATACAAAAATGAACTAGGAATAGGAATATCTTTGAATGCACTAGAACCGAACTACACCTTTATAGAAAAACACACTATTAACCTTGCTTCCCAAGTGTTTAATAAGCTTAAGATGATAAAGCTTATAACCCCAACCCAAGTGTTTAACACTCTAAAGTAAACCTAGCTGCTTGAAGGCTCTGAACTTAACTTGAAGAACGAAAGAAATGGCTGGGTACTAGGTCCTATTTATAGAGTTCAAGAATGAAAAGATCTTCTTTTAGCTTGAATAAAAATAATGACTATTTAATTGAAAAACATTTGAATAATCGTTCAGCAGAGGCTTAAGACTCGGTCAAAAAGATTTTGAGGCTTGACAAGAGGTTATGGGTTGAATTGAGCTCGATTTCAAAATTATTCAAAAACCTTGCCCTAGAGCCGATATATCGCCCATGGTAGGCGATATATTGCCTGGGCTTGTATTCCTGAGGCTCGTTGGAACGTTCGTGCGAAGTTACGTGTTTTTCGTATTCCCCGAGTGGCGATACACCGGCTCCTAAGCTACGATATATCAACATACGTTGAAATATTATACACGTAATTGCACTTTTTCATCCTAATTTGAATTGAGTAAATAGCTTTGACTGAGTCCTATAACAATTTTAAAGCTGCTGGCAGGTTCAGGGGTTTTCAAATATATCTCTTATAAAACTTATTCATAAAAAATACTTAATTTCTCAATAAACATGCATATGATAAGTGTCATGATCTTATTGGTTCTATCTAAACCTTATAGTATAATTAAATAACATATTCATAATCAGCTATATTAATCAAACCTTATGTTATAATTAATATTCTTAAACTATAGGTTAAGCTTGTAAAATCTATGAGTGTTGCTACGAGTGTTCAACTAAGTCCCGACTTGAACCAAAATCCACAGTAATAAACATACTATAACTACTACCAGCTATTACTACTACTACTACTACTACTACTACTACTACTACTACTACTACTACTACTACTACTACTACTACTACTATCTACCTAGTTAAGTAAAATTCTTGGACTCTACATTAACCCATGTGTGTGTGTGTGTGTGTGTGTGTGTGTGCACAAGGCCCTTCTCAATCCTCTTCGACTCCCTAAATTAAACTATAAGTTGATCTTCAAGCCTAATCCATGTATCATATATTAACTTGCTAACCCCTCTCCACTAATGTAGGATAGCCTAACATTCTAGATCGATAGGTCATTTCAAGGTTGTAATGAAAATGTGCCTAAGTCATTTCTAGTTTGATAAGCCTCCTAGGATTTTTCCTCAAGGAAATTAACTAGCCAATTATAAGATCCTAGGATTTCACATCAAACTAGCATCTTTAGAGTTTCTAGGATTCATGATAAATCCAATCACACTTTTAGAGTCTCTTAGACACATGGGTTAATCACTTTTCACATTTCATTGGTTTGCCAAATTAATGCCTAAATCAAGCTAGCTCAACATACTTAAGATCCACTCTTTTTTTTTTTTTTCATTTTCATCATTGATCCCCCAAGATTTAGGCTCTACTACAATAATATGATTCTTTTTACAAAACAAGACATAAACAAAGCACAAAACAAAAAACGAACAATAACTGCCCCCAAACTTAGAGAGCACAATGTCCCCACTGTGAACCAAGCAAAAGACAACAAAACTAACACCATATTACAAAACTACAAGTGCAAAACAATAAGAAGCAACATAAACTAAAAACAAAATAAAACACAATGCTAAGAATGGACAGAAAGAACTCCCTCAATTTAGACATCATATTCCGCATCAAACGGAGGACACTCAGGCTTAGTGGAAGGGGTCCATGGTCCAAGGATGGCATTGGGAAAGTCTAGGAATGCAGGGAAATGCTAGGTAAAATTGCCTGGATTGCCTGCTTCATGACATCATCCTATACCTTTGTGTAGTGCCGAAATTGGTGCAATCTGTCACGAGGCAGCCCCTGTCGAGCATCTTGTTGATCAAGACAAATGTAGATGCCCGCATAACTCTCAGGACGGCTGGAACTAGCCCCAGTGGATGAGTCAGGTGGGCTGTATTCGGGTGAGGCTTTCCCTGAAGCTCCCTTGAGAACCTTGTTGATGTTCCCACGAGAGAATTCGCTTCTATTGGCCACTAATTCTTCACGGGGCCATCACCAATAGGAACCCCAGTTGCTCGGAAAAGTATGGTGATGGTGGAGGGGAAGAAAAGTTTACCAGCTGCCTTTGAAACCCTTTTATGCATTACTCGATGAATGATAGTACCCACATTAATGGTGATGGTGTCCTCGCTCATCAAAGCATATAACAAAAGTAGACACTCTTCGGATAGTGTCTGATCATGAGTAGTGGGATCCAATTGACGACGAAGGAAATTGTACCATACTTTGGCGTGGGGGATAAGTCTTTTTCGACCACAATCACGCTTCCCATGTTCTGAGACCTTTCATTGGTTGACTTCAATGGTCAATGTCAATAAGGCTTGGTTGATGTTTTCCTCCAAAATAGTTTCCATGAAACATGTATACTCATCTGAGATGTTCACCAAACCATAGATATCATTAATTTCTTATTGAGTCCTTGGGATCAAGCCAGTTAGCATAAAACTCTTTGACCACAACAACCGCAACCAAAGTTTCAGGGTGTTTACAAAATTCTTGCCAACCCCGATGAAGTATCATGCTTGAAATTAATGATGGCATACCCTAAGTCGGGGGTCCAATAAAGGAAAGTCTCATTCATGCGATAATTCTTTGGTCTTGACTATTGTAGCAAATTTGCCTGCTGCAGTGTCCGAGGTAAACTGACCATCTTCACCATGGTTGTTGCTAGACTTTTTCTTTTTCTTTCTTGTTTCACACTTTTACGGTATGGTGACTTCTTAAGGAACCATTGAGCGAAAGATCAAGATCGTAAAAACCCAACAAGGCAAAAACTGTATGATTCCACGAAGCAAAAGAAACCAACAATCAAAGCTTAAAATAATCCAAATGGCAGCAACCAACTCAAGTTAAACTAGCCCCAAAGATGCCTCACAATTAAAATTTGTTTTGCACAAATTAGTCCCAATCTGCACCCAAATTTGAGGTCACTTATCAAAAGAAATGAGCAGCAAGAACCCCCAAACTTAGTTCCAAATAGCTCCCAAACATTCAGCAAAAATGATCCAAACTTAATCCATGACTCAACTCATTTAATCAACATCATAGAGCACTATAGATACCCACAATTTCAGCTCAGAGAGACTCTCAATTGCTACACAATTAGTGAAAGAGAGTCACCCAATAATTTGCTCAAAACAACCCCAATAGACCAACACAAATGATTCAAATCTCACCCAATAAACAACTAAAAAACATAGCAATATTCCCTTAAAAAAGACAGCTCAAATAAGCATATGAACCAAGCAATAGAGATCCAATAAAATCGCTCAAATTAAAACCAAATGACAAAAGAAAAATCAACTCAAGAGAGCCTCAAAATTTAGCTGAAAACAACTCAACACAGCCCCACAGTAGCTTTAAAGATTAGTAAAAATTCTGCAATCACATTTCAAAATGATCCCCCAAGATTTGGCTACTCTCAATCCATTCAAAATAGCCCCATGAAATTCATAATTGAGCCCAAATTTCAGCATAAATCTTCATACAATGCCACCCATATCAGCTCAATTTCTCACCTGAAATGCAACTCAAGCAATATCCTCAAAAAGAATCATCTCAAGATAACAATATAACTAAGCAACAAGGACCCAAAACACAGTTCAGAATTGTGAAAATGCCTCAAAGTGTTTAACTATAACATGTGATATACAAGTAGGTCAGATTGTGCTCGAGTTCAGATATGGGATTTGGGCAATCATTGTGTAACACTCTCGATAGCCAAGACCGTTACACTATGTGTTTTAAATACTGTTAGACTCTCTAAATGAGTCTCTTGGCCATAAACATGTAACTAAATGTGATTAACGATTTAGGGTTAACATTTTTGGTCAAAAGGAATAACCATTTCATTAAAATGTTTACGTTCATACATGAGATCCCATAATAATGTTTAAAAGGCTAATTACAATTCAAAAGTTACAACTAGGCAATTCAAAAGTTACAACTAGGCAACCTAAGCGGCAAAATAGGATTTTACCCTAGTTCCTCTAAGAAACCCCGGTTGTGGTGGTTGAGCAACCGCATATGTACAAGTCGCCACCAAAGCTCTCCCACTCATGGCTGGTCTAGCTTCCCTTTCCCCTTACTTGCACCACATAGCACCCGTGAGTCGAGGCTCAGGAAGAAAATTTAAACATGCTCATAAGCAGTTAATAACATATCACATAATCATAATAAGCATGCCTAGAAGTAATAACCCTACTCATGCATGCAGTCTATTTAGATAGGTGACTACAGTGTCACATCGGGGCCTATTGCCCTACATATGTGACCATAGAGTCACCCCAGGGCCACTGCCTTAAACAAATGAATAATAAGTCATACGGAGCCCCATTTCCCTAGGATATGGGAATATAGAGTCACCTCGGGGCCCACTTCCCTATCCTCTGTATAACCAGCCTTAAAGCTGGCCCAGCGTACCTGGCGCTTTAATTTTCCAATGACCATAGGGTCGGTCAAGCATATATCATGCTCCTGATTAGGCCTAACCATATCGACCAGCGCTCAGCGTGCTATTGCCTTCCTTGACTTATAAGTCAAGCCTTTTTAGTCAGATAATGCAAACAAGCATACATCATTTAACAATTATCCAGATACAGAGCATTCAAGCATACTTAATCAAGCAATCACATGCATAATCATAATCATGCTCATTCATAGGGGCCTGAGCCCTAATCACATCTATATTTCATAACTGGGCCAAGCCCTGATCACATATATCATGTATTGGGTGTAGTTTTCTTACCTCTGGGCCAAGCACAAGTTAATTAACGATGACCCCCGAGCACGATACCGTCCTGAGCCCTATCAGTAGCTAGTCACAACCATAATAAGCGATATCCATCAATATCGAATAAATAAAGACTTATGGACCAAGTCCCAGTCTCCGAGAACTAGAATTCTACTAAACTAAGTAGTAGAATCCTTCGAGCCCTTAGGTTTGAGTTCCTACCACCCAAAACCTACTTTGGCCAATAACCCTAATTTGAGCTGCAACGCCCCTCACTAAGCGTTGCGGCTCTCCACAAGTCAGAGAGCCCATGCCCCCAAATCACTAGACACACGCTACACCACAACCTGCCTAGCACCAAGACGGTTTGAGGCATCTCCCCTGTTCTCTGAGTTCATGAAGGTCGTAGCGCCCCAAGAACTGGGTCACAGCGCGACCCTGCGAACTCAGAAAAACTGCGACTTTTAAAAATCGCAAGTCTCCCAAATCCACATGAAACATAGATTTAACCCAATCCAACCCCAGAAATAGACTCAACAGCTCTGACAAACAGTAAAAAGCCTTAAAAACACATCAAAACTCAATCAAAAACCCATAATTCAACCCTTGATTTTACGAACTCAAGCACACTCTAAAACTCCACAAACTCATAATTTAAAAGGTGAAGAACATTACCTCAATTGATAAGAACAACCCTAGGTTGCTGCTACCCAATTCCTAGCACCAAACTTCAAGCTTCCAAGCCTTAAATTGCACTAGTTTCCTCAAAACCACCCAAGGTTCAAGAGATAACGTGAGGGGGAGAGAGTGAGATAAGTGTTGATTTCTCCTCTGTTTCCTACCTCTAAAGGAAATCAGTGACTAAGTCACTACTAGAAAGGAAAGGACCAAAATGCCCCTTGCCCACTAATGTACTCTTCAATGCCCTCAAGGGAAAATTGGTCTTTTGCCACATTTCCCGCAATCTCAATTAATGCCTCATAATTCCTGTAACTTACAGTATCCTCAAATAATCACTAAATAATTTCCCATTACCCGATAAGTCCCAGAAATGTACTAAATTACCAAAATACCCCTAGGCTCACCCGAGCCGGGTATTTGTCCCCGTTATGACTAAACTGCTAACTTGCTCCCTAGGATCGCCTCGTGCCGAATAACTCAAATATATCCACATAATAATGTGGTCTCAATCATAAAACACACACACACACACACATACACACACACACACACACACACACATATATAATATGTATGTATATTCAAATATGCACTCAACGAGCCAAAATTACGAAAATGCCCTTCTAATAAGAAACAGAGCCACATGCATGCTTAATACACCTAAACAATCAAATACAATCATATTATAATATAGCTCACATAATTCAGATAACCTTGCATATAATCACAAACATGCACATAATATTCAATTATTTCCCTCCTGGCCCCCGAGCATCCGAGCTCTAATCTTCTCACTAGCCTCATTGGTCCTCTGAACTGCCTCAGGACACAAATATTACCTTTCTCCAGTCTCATCCCAGTGAATGGGCGATCTACATTCCCTACCATACAGCATCTCATAAGGAGCTACTCCAATGGTCGACTGATAACTGTTATTGTAGGAAAACTCTATCAAAGGAAAATACTTACTCCATGACCCTTCAAAGTCTAGCACACATGCTCGTCGCATGTCCTCTAATATCTGAATTGTCCTCTTAGATTGACCATCTGTCTAAGGATGATAAGTAGTACTAAATTTCAGCTGTGTACCCATAGCCTTCTGCAAACTTCCCCAAAACATGGAAGTAAATGTAGGGTCCCAATTTGATAGAATCGACCTCGGAGCCCCATGAAGGCGCACTATCTTTCTCACATAGAGATATGCGTACTGGTCAACTGTATAAGTTGTCCTCACTAGTGAGAAGTGAGCTGATTTGGTGCATCGATCTATGATAACCCACACTGAATCATGTTAACCCACGGTCCTGGGTAACCCAACCACAAAATACATTGTGATACCCTCCCATTTCCACTCTAAGATATCCAGAGGGTGTAATAACACTGCTGGTCATTGATGCTCAGCCTTGACCTGCTGACACGTCAGGCACTTAGCCACATACTCAATTACATCCCTCTTCATTCTAGGCCACCAATATAGCGATCGCAAATCCTGATACATCTTTGTGGTTCCTGGATGTAAAGAATAAGGGGTAGTATGAGATTCATCCAGAATATATTGTCTGATAACAGTATCCATCGGAACACAGATCCGTCCATTGTATCTCAGTAAGCCCATCTTTGACACTGTATAGTCCCTAGCCACTCCAGCTAGGACGTCCTCTTTAATCCTCATCAGTTATGGATCACTGAACTGACTTTCCTTTATCTTCTCAAAAAGAGTAGGTTGTAGTGTGATGTTGGCTAACTGGCCCACCATTAACTCTATTCCAGCTCTGGTCATATCCTTTACGAATTCCTTGGATATTTGTCTCACACTGTATAATTGCCCCGGCCCCTTCCGGCTTAAGTCATCTGCCACCACGTTGGCTTTTCCTGGGCGATACAAGATTTCACAATCATAATCCTTCACCAGCTCTAACCAACGCCTCTGTCTCATGTTAAGGTCTTTTTGCGTGAAGAAATACTTTAGGCTCTTGTGGTCAGTGTATATCTCACACTTCTCCCCATAAAGGTAATGCCTCCATACCTTTAATGCAAAGACCACTGCTGCTAACTCCAGATCATGAGTAGGATATCTATGTTCATATTCCATCAGCTGAAGTGATGCATAAGCAATCACCTTCCCTGCTTGCATAAGAACATAACCCAAACCATGTCTCAAGCCATTAGAAGACTCATTAATGGAGTTGTAATCAATTGCTGCTTCAACTCCTGGAAGTTGTTCTCACACCTATCTAACTACGCAAACTTTTGGTTCTTACGTGTCAGCTCCGTTAGTGGGGTAGCAATCCTTGAGAACCCTTCCACAAAATGCATGTAATAACCTGCCAATCCAAGGAAACTCCTGATATCTGAGGCATTCCTTAGCCTTGGCTAATCTCTGAATGCCTCAATCTTAGCTGGGTCCACCTTGATCCCATCTCTACTGACAATGTGACCAAGGAAAGTCACTTGTGGTAGTCAGAACTCACACTTCTTGAACTTCGCATACAGTCTGTGCTCTCTCAGTCTCTTAGCACCAGCTAGAGATGTTGCTCATGCTCTTCCTCTGACTGAGAATAAACTAGAATATCATCAATGAAGACGATCACAAACTGTTCTAGATAATCTTTGAACACCCTGTTCATCAAATCCATAAAAGCTACTGGGGCATTAGTCAAACCAAATGACATGACTAAGAACTCATAATGCCTATATCTGGTGCGAAAGGAAGTCTTCAGTATATCCTTTTCCTTGATCCTCAATTGGATATAACCAGATCAAAAATCTATCTTCAAGAATACCATCTTACCCTGCAACTAATCAAACAGGTCATCTATCCTTGGCAGAGGATACTTTTCTTAATGGTTAACTTGTTCAGTTCCATGTAATCAATACACATCCTTAGAGAACCATCCTTCTTATTTACAAATATGACTGGCGCACCCCATGGAGAGAAACTGGGTCTAATAAAACCCAAGTCTAACAACTCGTGTAACTGTACCTTCAGTTCTTTCAACTTTGTTGGGGGTACGGTGCCCTAGACACTGGCTCTGTCCCTGGTGCCAGTTCAATAACAAACTCTATCTCTCTATGTGGCGGCAACCTTGGTCTCTAGAAACACATCCAGGAACTCACAGACTAATCTAATCTCTTCTAGTCTCACTGGCACAACCTGATTGGTATCTACCACACTGGCTAGCAATCCTATGCAACCACCTTGTAGTAGGCCTCTAGCCCTTAATGTTGATATCATAGGTACACGAGGTCCATGCACAGTGCCAACAAATACAAATGGATCCTCACCCTTAGGCTAAAAGGTTACTATCTTCTTCTTGCAGTCTATGGGTGCCCCATATTTTACTAACCACTCCATACCCGGAATCATGCTGAAGTCATTCATAACCAACTATATCAAGTCAATTGACAATTCTCTGCCATCCACTATCACTGGCAATGATCTGATCCATATCCTAGAGACTACTAACTCCAAAGTGGGCAGTAGAGTTCCATACCCCACAATATAATAATCACATGGTCTACATAGTGTATCAATTATCCTACTAGAAACAAAAGAGTGTGTAGCACCAAAATCAATCAAAACAATATAAGAGGTTCCAACACTAGAAAGCTAACCTGTGACTATTGAGGAACTAGCCTTAGCCTCTGCCTATGTCAATGCGAACACTCAAGCTAGAGTCGAGCTGTCCGCCTTCCTTGGTTCTTCCTTTCTTGCTCTCGGGTAATCTTTCTTTAAGTGTCTCACTATCCCGCACAAAAAGCAGGCCTTTGCCCGACACTCTTCTACATGGCGCCTCCTACATCTGGCGCACTCTGGGTAAGTTCTCTAGCCTTCATTGCTACCTTGGCGGCCTATATGTATACCACGTGGCCTCTTGTCGGGGCCTGGAGCTGAAAAGGCATCCGGAGCCTTCCTTTTCTGGTCACTGGGGCCTCCGCCCCTACCTGAACCCATAAATGGAGGTCCTATCTTCGTGGTATTTCTCCTGGCCGTGTTCTCGTGCCAGATTTTGTTCTCTGTGCCCTATTTCTCTACTACCCTTGCATATGTTGTCACTCCAGGCATGGTGGTAATGCGAACTTCGTGGCTGTTGATGTGTGTCGTATGCCGTATAAAATTTAAATATATTTTTTCACTTACACCAACTACTTCAGTATAGCGGTAAATAAGGGTCGAACCCACGAGGACTATGATCAAATTATTATTCAAAATAATAACTAAATTAATATTAGAAACAAGTTTTAGTTTTAACAGCTGAAAACAAAAAAAATAAAATAAATATCAAAGATTTAATAACTAAGGATATAACGATATTAAATAAATAGTCAAGAATTACTCTCCACCTTCAACAATCAATCTATCAACAATGACGAATAATATTCCCTATTAGCAATTAAATTATTAACCCCGCAGATAACACTTAAGCAGTCAATTATCCCAGTTTCCCTATTATACTTAATTAAAGCTACGTGTTATTAATTAACCCTTTTTACCCAGCAATAAACCCATTAAGCATGCGATCTATTTAACCTAGTAAAATCATTACACTTTGTGGAAACAAGTTAATCTAGGCAACATATTCATTAAACATGCAATTCATTTAACCTAGGTTCTATTTTTCATCACAATCAAAATACACGTCACAACACTCTAATTGTAATTTATCACTCTACTTAGAATCCTAAACTATTAGGTGAATAGAAATCCTAAGATGATAGTAGAATAATGCAAAATACTAATTAGCGGTCGTCTAAACAAGATTTTACAAGATCCATGACATTCAAATAGAATAATAGAAGCAATTTAATATAAGGGAATAGAAGAACTAAAATTCATCAATGCATTCAAGATCTCATGTCTAGGGTTTTGAAATAACTCTCAACTATAAAGAAAACTACTCCATAATCATATTCATATTCATAAACATAAATATTCAATGAAAATAAAAGAGTTTTGAGAAGAAAGAAAAACTAGATTGAAGAATATAGATGATGATGTTTTTTCTCCTACTCTGCTACTCTAGCCTCTAAAATTCGTAATCCAAAGTTATAATGAAAGTTAATCCTAATCCCTTTTATAGCCCATCAAAAATTACATTTAAAATTTGAATTTTAAGGAAAAACTTGTCACAAGGCCGCGACCAGTGTTTCTTGACGGCCGCGGCCACTAGAAAAATGTATTTTTCAGAAATTCAGGCTCAGGCCGCAGCCTGGGACATTGTTGGCCACGGCCACTACGTTCTGTCCCCCAGGTCGCGGCCTGGAATAAGGCCCCAGCAGTAGCAATTTTTCCCATTTTTTGGTTTTTTTCTACTGCAACGACTGAAAGTATTTTAAGCATAAATTCCTCGATATAACTCAGAATTTGACGATTCAAAAAGATATTGAAAGATAAGAAAATGATATAAAGATTTTATTTCTAGGTATATTTCCAAAAGAGTATTGAAAAATTATCAAAATCAAGTGTGAATTTTCAGACTTGTAATTTCGAGCTTAACCATTGCTTGTAAAACATCCCAAATTCATTCATTTTCACCCAAATGTCTTGAAAATCCTAAAAACACAAAATAAACTAATTAAAAATATATAAATAAATAAGCAAGTACATAATAATAGAATAATAATGAATTAAAAATAGACAAATTCGGTACTTATCAAATTCCCCCACACTTGACATTTGCTCGTCCTCGAGCAAACAAAATAAAAACTAAACACATAAGCAAATAAAAACATAGACAATAGTTTTGTCAAAAGCGTTAGTTGTCTCAAAGATTGATCACCCAAATACGTTATAAGAAAAATTTGAATTCCACATTCCTCATAATTTCAATTCAATGCCTAGTCACCACTTAAACTCGATCTATTTATGATTATGCACAATTAAGCCTACCAAAACACAATCATTTGAATCAATTTATACATGCCATAATATGTTTTAAAGTCTCTTCTATAATAATATTTTGATGAAAAACATCCACTCCATAGATATTAACCAATTGTTCTCCACTAATGTAACACACATAATCAAGAGTCAAAAAGTCTTTAAAAGCTTGCAATGTGAGGCTAAGGTTTGAGGTAGATGAAAAATGAATATTTAAGCTTAAATCACACCATAGCCTAAAATTTTCTTTTTTCTATTCTCTAGATCTTCCCACAAATTTTCCATACAATTCAAGAAAATACATAATCTTTCCATTTTTTCTTTCCACATTGATCTTACTATTTCCCCCACACTTATACTTTTGCAATACTTTTTTTTTCTTCATATTTCTCAATGCACATTTTTTTATGTTTTTTTTTTCTTTTCAATTCAACGCATTGGAAGAAATAGTAGATCATATACTTTCACATTATAATCCAACAAACCAATACAACTTTCCATTCTTACTATCCACAATCCATCCCACCAAATCAAACAATCATATCAAATTATGGTGTAATGGGTCACAAAAATGATAAAAAATTTAAGCTACAAAGGTTTAGATGTTGGCTTATAAAAGAAAAAGATTAGTCATTATGGCTCATAAATGGGAAACTAGGATATTCAATTTCTTAGGTAAGCTTGAAAGGCTCAAACGATCCAAAGAACATGCCTTAATCATCTTCCTAATCATGTGTACTTAGGATTTCGCCTCAAACAATTAATCAATGGTTTCTAGAGTGGTCGAGACTATATATAAGTAATCGCATGCATAAATATCTCCAAACAATAGTGAAAAAGTAAATCTAATTGTACACACATTATTTGTAAAAATCTAAGATCAAGCTTAAGTAACAACCACTCAAGAGTTAAGCACACAATTCATGCAGAATTCATCAATTTCCTATACATATTCTTATCTCAATCAGAAGTTTTATCATTGACAAACAACTTGTAACATAACCATGCTTATAACAACCTAAAAAAATTACAAAAAAAATGACACTATAAACAACTAAACAACACAAACACAAATAACAACTAAAGAAATGACAAATAAAAATTAAACAGTCAGTTTTCCCTTCCCCCACACTTAATTTATGCATTGTTCTCCAGGCATATGCTAAATAAAAAATCAATGCAAAATAAAAAGATAAGGGTAAGAAAAACTCCCGCAAGTTTGCTTTATTTAATGTCATTAGCTCGACTGAATGATGTGGTCATGATTGTCATGGTGGGTTATTTAACATAACTTTCTTCCTCTTGTACTTATCAATAGAATTCAACATATCTAACTATTTAACTTCACCATCAAATTTCATTGTAAGTATCCATGCTTTAACATCCAGCTTTGTACTTGTAATAATTTGGAATGATCTCCTAAATTGAACCTGTACCAAAACATCTTCAACTACCCTTAGGGAATAAATATTAGTATGATTAGCCAATCGAATAATAACACTAGTTTCTTTTAATAACCCTAGATTTAAAGAAGCAAAAATAAAATAAGATATAACATTAATAGGTGCTCCTAAGTCTATCATACAATGATCAAACCTGGTTTTACCGATAGTGTATGGATCTATAAACATCCCAAGGTCTTGACACTTGGGAGCAACTTCCTTTGGAGAATAGCAAAAACATTCTCCCCCACACTTAAAAGCTTCAGTATCTTCTTCTTAACTACCTCCATCATAGGTGGATTTAACCTTCTTTAAGCTTCTCTAGAAGGCTTGGATCCATCTTCAAGGAGAATATGGTGCATACACATAGTTGGGCTTATTCCCTTGATATCTCCTATGGTCCACCCTATGGTTGTTTTGTATTCTCGAAGTACCCTTATCAAACGATCCTCTTGTACTTGGGTAAGTTGTGTGGTGATAATAACTGGCAATGTCTCTTTCTCACCCAAGTATACATATTTGAGATGCTCTGGTAGTGGTTTTAATTCAAGCTTGGGTGGTGATTTAACAGATGGTTAAAGTTGCTCATGAGAAACATGCAACTCTAAGAACGACACCGCTTTAGAAACCTCTCCACCACTATTAAGTGCAGCCACTGTCTCCTTTACTTCAGTAGTGACATCATCTTCCTTCAAGTCTATTGGTTCCCTCAAAACAACATCTAATCCATCCTCTCCATGTAAATCCATAATTCTTTGTGACAATGAGTCCAAAATATCAATTGAAGAAACTGAATGAACATCACTTGGATACCGCAAAGCCTCAAAAATATTAAAGCGAATACCTCACCACCAAACTCCATGGTCAAAGTTCCCTCATGAACATCTATCTTAGTTCTAGCTGTCTTTAAGAATGGCCTTCCCAATTATACTGGTGTAGAACATAGAATTGAGTCATCTTCCATATCAAGAATGCAAAATTCTACTAGAAAACCCAATTCATTGACTTTAACCAATACAACCTCTACTACTCCCCTTGGATAGCCATTAGAACGATCCGCTAATTATATGATCACCCCCATTTCTTTCAGTGGTCCCAAATTCAAAGAGGTATAAATAAAGTACGACATTACATTGATTGAGGCACCCAAATTTAACATACATCTTTCAATGCTTTTTTTGCCAATAGTGCAAGGAATAGTGAAGGTACCAGGATCCTTACACTTTGGTGGAAGTTTCTTTTGAAGAACCGCTGAGACATTTTCCCCCACATTCACCTTTACATTCCCTTTCAACTTCCTCTTATTGGTGCATAACTCCTTTAAAAAACTTAGCATATTGAGGTACTTGCTTAATGGCATCAAGTAAAGGAATGTTTACCTCAACTTTGCGAAAAGTCTCCAATATTTCCTATTCAAATTCATCTTTCTTGGTATTTCTCAAACGACTAGGAAATGGAGGAGTAGTAACATAAGTGGGAATAGTGGGTTTAGGTTTGGGTGATGTGGTTGGGGTTTCATCTTTGTCTTGTTGGGTGGATTAAGTAGGAGGTAATGGTGCATCATTTGAACTTGATGGAATAGTGGGTGGATCGTAAGTCTTGCCATCTCGTAATGTGATGGCATTAGCATTTTCCCTTGGGTTTCGAATAGGCTATGAAGGTAATTTTCCTTGATTCTGTGGCTCACTTTGAGTTAATGAAGTGGCCATTTGACCCATAGTATTCTCTAAATTTTTTAGGGATGCATGAGCGCCTTGAAGAAATACTTAAGTTTGCATATTGGAGGTTACTAACTATTTTAGCATATATACCATTGATGGTTCTTGAGCTTGTGAGGCAATAGGTTGTTGAGGCTGAGGTGTATAGATTTGTAGTTTCCTTTGTTGATAAGGAAACCTTGGTGGTCTTGTAGGTACAGTTTTTTGTTGATTCCCATATCAAAGATTAGGATGTTCCTTCCATCATTCATTATAAGTTATAGCATAAGGGTCATACCTTTGCCTAGGTTGCCCTGGGAATCCCCCCATTGCATTTACATGCTCATTGGTATCATCTTGAAGTGTGGGAAATGCATCAGTAGGATGCCCCACCAACTGACATATGCCACAAGGTCTCACTTGCTGACCTAAAGCCATTTGTTGAACCATACTAGTTAATTGCGCCAGCTGCTGTTCTACTTTAGAGTTTGTCTTGTTTAATCCCTTAACTAAAACTTCTTGACGAACTCCAAACTATTGAGAATTAGCTACCATATTAGAAATTAAGCTCCTAGCTACAATAGGAGTCTTATCCACCAGTGCTCCCCCACTTGCTGCATCAATCATGCTCCTATCCAATTGAAATAGTCCTACATAAAAGTATTGGATCAAGAGTTGTTCACTTATTTGGTGGTGGGGGCAGCTAGCACATAGCCTCTTAAATCTCTCCCAATACTCATATAATGACTCCCCATTCTATTGGTGAATGCCACAGATTTCCTTCCTTATACTACCAACCTTAGATGCTGGGAAGTAACGCTCGAAGAACAATATCTTCATTTCATTCCAGGAGGAAGGTAATAGAGCCATTCCTTTGCACCATCCTTCAAAGAAAATGGAAATGCCCTTAATATAATCTGCACTTCTGTCACTAAAGCTGGTTTCATACTAGAGCAGACTATGTGAAATTCTATCAGATGCTTATTCGGGTCCTCACCTGGTAGCCCATGGAAAGATGGTAATAAATGTATGAGGCCTGACTTGAGTTCAAAGTTAACATCCAACGCCGGATATTGAATACACAGAGGTTGATGGTCTAGATTCGGCGCTGCCAACTCTTTCAACGTCCTTTCGTGCGCCATCTGAGACTTAACTGATGTTTCAAAGTTAGAATCATCGTCAAATGGTAATGGTATTTGTACTAGATTGACTCTCTTTGAAGGTTGAAAGAGTGGATTGTCAGTGATATTCCTTGAAGAGCGGGATAATGATGTCTCAAGATATTGTTTTATGACTTGTAGTATTTCTTGAGTATCGTCGCCAGACATATACACACCTACAATAAAAAAAAATTAACTAGTGAGTATGTAGTTAATTATATTGAATAATAAAAATGACTTACAATAATCCCCGACAATGGCGCCAAAAATTTGATGCGTGTCGTATGTCGTATCAAATTTATATATATATTTTTTTCACTTACAACAGCTACTTCAGTATAGCGGTAAATAAGGGTCGAACCCACGAGAACTATGATCAAATTATTATTCAAAATAATAACTAAATTAAAACTAGAAAGGGGTTTTAGTTTTAACAGCTGAAAACAAAAAAATAAAATAAATATCAAAGATTGAATAACTAAGGATGTAACGATATTAAATAAATAGTCAAGAATTATTCTCCACCTTCAACAATCAATCTATCAACAATGACGAATAATATTCCCTATTCCCAATTAAATCATTAACCTCGCAAATAACACTTAAGCAGTCAATTATCACAGTTTCCCTATTATACTTAATTAAAGCTAAGCACTCTTAATTAACCCTTTTTACCCAGCAATAAACCTATTAAGCATGCGATCTATTTAACCTAGTAAAAGCATTACACTTTGTGGAAACAAGTTAATCTAGGCAACAAATTCATTAAACATGCAATTCATTTAACCTAGGTTCTATTTTTCATCACAATCAAAATACGCGTCACAATACTCTAATTGCAATTTATCATTCTACTTAGAATCCTAAACTATTAGGTGAATAGAAATCCTAAGATGATAGTAGAATAATGCACAACCCTAATTAGCGGCCGTCTAAACAAGATTTTCCAAGATCCATGACATTCAAATAGAAAAATAGAAGCAATTTAATATAAGGGAATAGAAGGAATAAAATTCATCAATGCATTCAAGATCTCATGTCTAGGGTTTTGAAATAACCCCCAACTATAAAGAAAACTACTCCATAATCATATTCATATTCATAAACATAAATATTCAATGAAAATAAAAGAGTTTTGAGAAAAAATAAAAACTATATTGAAGAATATAAATGATGATGTTTTTTCTCCTACTCTGCTACTCTAGCCTCTAAAATTCGCAATCCAAAGTTATAATGAAAGTTAATCCTAATCCCTTTTATAGCCCATCAAAAATTACATTTAAAATTTGAATTTTAAGGAAAAACTTGTCGCACGGCCACGACCAGTGTTTCTTGGCGGCTGCAACCACTAGAAAAATATATTTTCTAGAAAATCGGGCTTCGGCCGCAGCCTGAGACATTGCTGGCCATGGCCACTACGTTCTATCCCCTAGGTCACAGCCTGGAATAAGGCTGGTCGCGGCCGTAGCAATTTTTCCCATTTTTCAGTTTTTTTTCTACTGTAGCGACTGAAAGTATTTTAAGCATAACTTCCTCGATATAACACAGAATTGGACGATTCAAAAGTTCTAGAAAGCTAAGAAAAAGATCTAAAATTTTTATTTCTAGGTATATTTCCAAAAGAGTATTGGAAAATTATCAAAATCAAGTGTGAAGTTTCAGACTTGTAATTCCGAGTTTAACTATTGCTTGTAAAACATCTCAAATTCATTCATTTTCACCCAAATGTCTTGAAAATCCTAAAAACACAAAATAAACTAATTAAACATATATAAATAATCAAATTCATAATAATAGAAGAATAATGAATTAAAAATAGACAAATTCGGTACTTATCAGCTATCATAGGTTGTAACCCCTGAAGGAACCTTTCTTTCATTGTCCCATCAGCAGGCACCAAGTCTGCAGCAAACTTGGCTAATCTGTCAAACCTCATTGCATACTTTGTCACTGACATATTTCCCGGCAACAACTTACTAAATTCTTCTGCCTTTGCATCCCTAACTGCATCATTATAGTACTTTTCATCGAATACCATTTTGAACTCCTCCTAATCCATGGTATTCACATTCCTGGTCTGGGATATTTCTTCCCACCAGATTCGGGCATCCTCGCGAAACATATATGTGGCACATGCCACCCTCTCATTGCCAACTACCCTCATGAAATCCAGGATAGCGATAACCATACTCATCCACTGTTTGGCCTTGGCCGGATCTGCAGTGTCCTAAAAAACTAGAGGGTGCTGTTTTCTAAACCTTTCATAAAGAGGTTCCCATTTGTTCCTAGACTTTGACGATTGTACTACTGCCAACACCAACACAAATGGAACCTCTGGCTGAACGTTCCCTACAGGAACCTGTTGTTGTCTCAAGAGGCGGGTTTCTTCTTCCTGCCTCATTAATCTGGCTTGCATATCAGCAAGCACTTGCTACCAGTTCTCAGGAGCTGGCAGAGGGGTCTGACCTTGATTATCATTCTCGGCATGTATTCCTTGGTCAGCTTGCAGATATGACTGCTTTGGAAGCATACTTCCTAGCTTATACCTTGCTGCAATAGTCTATTTGGCCAAGGTTCAAGAGAGAATGAGAGAGAACGTGAAGGAGAGAGAGTGAGATGAGTGTTAATTTCTCCTTTGTTTTCTACCTCTGAAGGAACTCAGTGACTAAGTCACTACTAGAAAGGAAAGGACCAAAATGCCCTTGTCCACTTATGTACTCTTCATTGCCCTCAAGGGCAAATTGGTCTTTTGTCAAATTTCCCGCAATCTCAACGCCTCATAATTCTAGTAACATCCAATATCCTAAAATAATCACTAAATAATTTCCCATTACCCGATAAGTCCTGAAAATGTACTAAATTACCAAAATACCCCTAGGCTCACCCGAGTCGAGTATTTGACCCCGTTATGACTAAACCGCTAACTTGCTCCATAGGATCACCTCGTGTCGAATAACTCAAATATATCCACATAATAATGTGGTCTCAATCATAAAACACACACACACACATATATATCTATATTCAAATATGCACTCAATGAGCCAAAATTACAAAAATGCCCTTCTAATAAGAAACAGGCCCACATGCATGCTTAATACACCTAAACATGCAAATTCAATCATATTATAATATAACTCACATAATTCATATAATCATGCATATAATCACAAACATGCACATAATATTCATTTATTACCCTCCTGGCCCCCTAATCAAGGCACTAAGCCTTATTAGGGAAATTGGGACGTTACACATTGACCAAAGAGACTTGGTACAGGGGCGTCGGGGTGGTGTGATGGTGGAGCTTAGCTTGGATGGTAAGTGGCAGGCGACAGGGCTGGGCTGGGCAAAATTTATGGTAGGCGACTCGGAATACATGGAACCCAGGCGGAATAAGCACGACAGAGGGGAATAAATGGCCTGGGTGGTGGATTGGGTGGTCAGAGTGGAGAGAGATGTGTTGGAAATGTGCCCTGAAAGCATATGTAGTAGACATTGTTTTTATGAAATAAATAAATGAATTGAATTTGTTATGCATATATTATATGGACTATATTATTCTGTGATAATATTAAGTAAATATCAGGAAAATTCCAAAGTTCATATATGTGATCTCAAACACGTATTGGTACGAGAGGATTGTGTTTGAGATAAATGAACTTGAATAGTTTGTAGTAAAATAAAGTTATGGAATCTTTAGATTAATTACTGCAAGTACGGTCCACTGGTATTATGAATACATGTGATCTAGATCCGGATCACTAGTGTGGTAGGACACTTTAGTGGAGGTGCTTTATATATTAGAGAATATATAGAACTGGACCAGATATGTTTATTAATACTTAGTTAAATACCGTTTCGAAGTATTAATTAAATATATCAATTGATGATCATATACAAATAGATCTTAATCCTGAAGTTACTATGAACTCCTGTTTATGTTATATGAGTTCTTTGATTCACTTGTTAGGGTCTGTCAGAATGATCAGGCTAGAAACTTTTGTTTTGGGAACTCATTAATGTAGATGGCTGGGGACATAGTATACAGATATGGAATCTATGCCTTCTCGCAAGAGATTGAATGATGGTTCTCTTAAGGGTTAACTTTTGAGACTAAAAGGTTATTGAGCTCAAATTCATAATTTAGTTATGAATTAACCTTCACTAGTAGAGTCAATGGTACTTAAGGAAACAAGAGATAATTAAAAGGGTAAAACGGTAATTTTATTCCCGATTAATTATGAATTTAATTAAAGAGTTTAATTAATAATCTCAAATTTATTGGAGCTTGGAATTATAGGTCCATAGGTCCCCATAGCGGCTCTATCAACACTGTTCAAGGTAAGAGTTGATATGAAGGGAAAATAGTTTAAAGACATATTTAAGAAGAAATTTGTTCTTCAGGCCAAATATGCAATTATATGATAATAGTGATTAATTAATTAATTGCAAATTAGTTGTAGTTAACAAAATTAATTAATATTTAATTATTGTATAATTTTCGAAATTATATTAAATAATTAAATTAATTTTGAAATTTAATTAATTAATTATAATTTTCGAAATTATAATAAATTAAATATTTATTTTCGAAAATTTTGGATTTAATTAATTGGTAGAATTAATTAAATATCTTTATTTGAGTGGGAGAAAATAATCTGATAAGTTCAAATTGGATTTGAATTTAAAAGATTAATATTTATTCAAATAATTAATTATATTTGATCATTAATTAAAAAGATAATTAATTTGAATTCAAATTTGAATTAGTTATCAGGTTGTTAGATTTTATCTAACAAAGTAGTTTGAATAAATAATTAAATAAAAATTGAAAAACCAACATCCTTAAAATTAGGGAAGCTACACGTGCACACACAGCCCATGGACTGTGTGTGGCGTGTAGGGCAATTTTCAGGGATGGGATTTTCATTTTTATTTATTTAATTAATTAATTAATAGATAATTCAAAGTTTGGTTTTTGTTTTTTTTTTCATTAATAGAATAATTAATTAATTAAAAAGTAAATTGTAAAATGGTTACAGATTTATTTTTTTAAAATTTGAATATTTTCTTTTGAAGTATGACTAATCAGAAAAATATTCAGAGGTGTGAGACAACTCTGAACATTCGCTCTGTGAAAAAAAAAACGATAGTTTTCTCTCCCTGAAAATAAAGAACCAATTCTCAGGCCTATTCTCTTGATCTCATGAGTTGAGTACATCAAGTAGAATCACAAATAAACTATCCTTCATTCTCTAAGTGCCCACACATTTCTTGAGGTGTAGAGAACGCTTTGGAAGATCTTGGTGTGAGTATGTGGGAGCGGCTTGGATAGGAAGATCGTTCTAAATACAAAAAGATAGCAAGGATACTTGATAGGCTTCAAGAGGTATGAATTCTATCATTATCTTGTTTATGATTAATGTACGTATATTAATGGATCCGCATATTTAAAGGTAGTTTAAATATGTTACAAAATTTTGTTGTACACTGGGCCAACCACACCACCATTCTGCTGCGTATTAGGAAACTTGTTCCTAACAAGATGAGGGATGGCTACGGGTTCAGAGGTTAGGCACGACTGGCAGAATGGGCAGAACCAAAGCAAAAAGAGAGATAAGTCACGAAGTCAAGGTGGTGGAGGTGCGACTGGGTGATGAGAGGTCGATGGTGGAGGAGTCGATGGAGGTGAGGAGCCAAGGGAGTCGAGGTTAACGGTGGTGGGTCGGGGTTCGTGGAGGCGACAGGATGGAACTCGGGCTGACGATAGGTGGCAGGTGGCAGGTGGCTGGGCTTTCACAAAGGAGGCAACTGAGACAGACAATTTTTTTTTTTTTTTTTTACTTTTAGGTTAAAGTAAATGTAATTTTTTTTTAAAATGTTGCGAGCCCTCGCCACTTTCTGTGAGCCATCGCAGGGCTCTCTGCCTTTCCACTAGAAATTTTTTCAATTAAACTCCCAATGCGGTCAAATGCTACCCAAAAATGTGACCGCAATACTTTTCACAACAACAGGGAGAATGCAAATCTATGCACAAGTGCATCAACTTGAAATCCACAAACCAACCCCTCTCACCCCCAAACTTTTATAGCAATCCTCAAATTCATTCATTTTGTTGCACCTACACCTAAAACACAAACACAATACCAACAAGACCAAGTGAAAGCAAGGAATAAAATTAAAAGAAATTAAGAACACTAAAAGTAAAACTAATAAAACTTAAATAATTTTTTTCTTTTCATTTTTTTTCTTTTTTCTTTGGGTTGCTTTTACAATTAAATCTCCTAACTCCATAGCAACCCAATGTAACGCCCTATTACCTTAGAGCCGTTACTAAGTGAGTTTAAAAACGTGCAATCACTCGCTAATCGAGGCTTTTAAAGCAAAAGTGTAATTAAATCATAAATAGAGTAGAAACTTTAGAAATAACTCTATTTCATTGAAAATCATAAAAGTTTAACACTTGGGATCCAAAAATACTGTTTGGAAATATTTACAACATATAAGTACAACCAAGTCGGCTAAACGACAAAATATAGGTTTTATTACAATCATCTCCCAAAATCCACTGGCTGTGGCAGCCAGGCAAGCCAAACATGTACACGCCGCCTCATGCTTGCTATACTCATGGTTGGTTGACTTTCTCCTTGCCCTTACCTGCACCACAGAGCACCCGTGAGCCGAAGCCCAGCAAGAAAACCCACAAGTAGATAACATATGCAAAACAAACACATAGCATATAAATAGGCCATCAATAGGCTAAACACATACGGCCAAGCCGTCCCAGGCGCTTTACCAGGCCCTGGGTTTGCAGTCCACACCGTGAGGATATCCCAGGTATCCTTTAGGGTCTCGCCCTGGCAGCTTGCACTCCACGTGCTCGACGCTGCTCCCGGCCCCTTGCCGTACTCGGCCTTGCACTCAACGTGCCCAACGCCGTTCCCGGCCCCTGCCAACCTCGGCCTGCGCCATTCCAGACCCTTGCCGAACATTTACACAATAGCATACATAACATAATAAACATATACATAACACTAACAAACTCAATCAAGGCTACGCCCTGCAATTCAAACATATTGGGGCTCAGCCCTGCATACAAGCTCTATGGGAACAGTGGTTTTCTTACCTGCGTCTCAAGCTTCCCGAGCACCGATATCCCAAGCACAGACCCCTAACTTGAGCCTCGCCGAACCCTAGTCACAACACATTAACAATACTCATCCATCAAGTTCTAATCCATTAAATAACTTTGAACCATATCTCTAATCTCCAGAACCTTGAATTCTATCAATCCAGGTGATAAAATCCATCCCGAGCCTTAACCATTGAGTTCCCAAGCCTAAACACACTTAAAAACACAAATTGGCACTAAGAGTTGCGACCCTACACACAAGCGCCACGGCGAACCTCAAAACAGAGGCTACCACCTCCCTGAAGCATGCACGGGCCACGGCGCGCATCAAACACCATGGCCTCCCATGGCCGCGCACGCACACGGGTCGCGGCATGCCCCTCCTAGGGCTGCAGCCCTCGCCTCCAAACCCAGAAATCTCCATCTTTTCCTGCATTTTATTCAAACCAATTCACCCAAAACCAAACTAGCAATTCTAGATTATCATCACAAAGGTTCTAGCCCAGTTTTAACATCAAAACCTACCAAAAACCTGCTCCAAAACTCAGCTAAACACCCTAGAGCAAACCAAATCCTACTCACATGCATTACCTAAGAAAACAGTAGAAATCAACCATAATTCTCAAAGTTAAAGCTTACCCTTGTTGAGTTATGATTTAGAGTTGATCCCCTAAGTTCCAACTTCAATTCCTCAAGCTCTAAGCCCTGGTTTTCTGGTTAGAGTCTCCCAAGCTCAGCTCCAATCCTTAGTTCTTGACTATTTTCTTCCCCTTGCTTGTTTCCTTGATTTGTCTTAGAGAGCAAAGATGAGAGAGGAACTATCTTCAGCTGAGAAAGGAAAAATAGATGTCGGTTTCTAAGTCTCCAAAAGCTTCCTAAACTTTGTTTTATTTAACTTAAGCTTTAAGGTTACCTCAAGGCTCGGGGTACCAAAACATCCCCGAGGGAAAAATGGTAAATTTCCCCAATATTCCCTCCTAGACATTCTATCCTCAAATATATCTCCAAATATTTATTTCCCATAACCCGATAACCCCATAATACATCTAATACCCAAAATACCCCTCGACTCGCCCTGAGTCGGATTCTCAACCCCGTTGTGACTTTCTGGCTAACCGCTCCCCAGGACTGTCTCGGATCGTGCTACACAGAAATATATCACATGCATATCATATTGATCACATTTACTCCCTCAACAGGCTACAATCACAAACATTCCCCTAATATCCAAACGGGGCCCACATGCACATTTAACTCAACTAAACGTGCATCTCTGTCACATACACACATAAATTCACATATTAACATATTAAATCATTTATTTCCCTCCAGGCACGCTAATCAAGGCCCTGAGCCCTATTAGCAAATTTGGGTCGTTACACCCAAGTTGTTACATCTTCTTCAAGGATCCTTCAAAGAGAATGAGCTCTTGTTTCGCTCTACCTCACCTCCCCAATAGTGCTTGAGTCTTTGGCCATTAACCTTGAATTCTCTTTCAGATCCTTTTTCATGCAACTCCACCGCTCCATAGGGATACACGTTAACCACCAAGAATGGGCCTGACCACCTTGACTTGAGCTTTCCTAGAAATAGCTTCAAGCGCAAGTTAAAAAGCAAGACTCGCTGGCCCTCTTCAAACACTTTTGGTTGATTGTCCTTGTCATGCCATATTTTTGTTTTCTCCTTGTAAAGTTTGGCATTTTCATAAGAGAATAAGTGCATCTCTTCTCATTCATTCAACTGCAATATTCCATTTTCTCATGCAAGTTGAAAATTTATATTGAGTGTTTGAATAGCCCAATAAGCACGGTGCTCAAGGTCCACTGGTAAATGGAAAGCTTTGCCAAACACCAAACGATATGGTGACATCCCTAATGGTGTCTTGAAAGTTATTCTATATACCCACAATGCATCATCTAATCTCTTGGGCCAATCCTTACGGTTGGGGTTCACCACTTTCTCAAGAACACATTTTATCTCTTTATTGGAAAAAACAACTTGCCCATTAGTTTGGGGATGGTATGCAGTAGCTACTTTATGCCTCACATCATATTTAGCCAACAAACTTGCTAGTAGCTTATTCACAAAATGGGTGCCTTCATCGCTAATGATTGCCCTTGGGGTGCCAAAACGAGTAAAAACATTCTTTTGTAAGAACTTCAAGATAACTTTAGAATCATTAGTAGGAGAGGCAATTGATTCCACCCATTTTGAGACATAATCCACAACTACCAGGATGTACAAATTTCCATAAGATGGAGGAAATGGGCCCACGAAATCTATACCCCACACATCAAACAGTTCAACTTCAAGAATATTAGTGAATGGCATCTCATTCCTTTTGGAAATAAAACCAACCCTTTGGAATCAATCACGTCTCAACATAAAAGCATGAGCATCTTTAAATAAGGAAGGTCAAAAGAAACCACATTGAAGCATCTTAGATGTGGTGCTAGTTCCACCAAAATGCCCTCCTCAAGGTGAAGAGTGGCAATGGTGCAGGATATCCTCCATCTTTTGCTCGGGGACACATATCCTATCCATTTGGTCGACACATTGTTTGAAAAAGTATGGCCCCTCCCTAAAATAGTGCCTCACATCATGCAAAAACTTCTTCCTTTGTTGTCTTGTCAAAACTGGAGGCAACAATCCACTAAGTAGTTAACAAAATCTACAAACCAAGGAACAACTTGAGAGTGGTTTACCTCAAATAATTGCTTATCTGGAAATGCCTCCTTGATGGGAACTAAAGAACTTGATACTTTATCACCTTCCATTCTTGACAAATGATTCTCCACTTGGTTCTCCACTCCTTTTCTTTCTTGAATTTCCACATCAAACTCTTGGAGCAAAAGCACCCATCTAATCAATCGAGGATTAGCATCCTTCTTTTCAATCAAGTACTTGATGGTGGAATGATCTGTATAGACTATTACATTTGTGCCCACCAAATAAGATCGAAACTTGTCAAAAGCAAAGACAATAGCCAAGAGTTATTTTTCTGTCACTGTATAGTTGAGTTGAGCACCTGTCAAAGTACGACTAGCATAGTAAATGGAGTGAAAAATCTTGTTTCTTCACTGCCCCATCACCGTTCCCACAACAAAATCACTTGCATCACGCATCAATTCAAAAGGTAAGTCCTAATCTGGAGCCATAATAATTGGTGCTGAAACCAATCTACTTTTCGAATCTTCAAAGGCTTTCAAACATGCTTCATCAAAGTGGAAAGGGGTATCCTTCTCCAATAAGTTGCAAAGAGGCTTAGAGATCTTGGAGAAATCCTTTATGAACTGCTTATAGAACCCTGCATAGCCAAGAAAGCTTCTAATATTCGTCACTGAGGTAGGAGGTGGGAGATTTTCAATAACCTCAATCTTGGCTCTATCGACTTCAATACCATGCCTTGATACTTTGTGTCACATTCCTTAACCATAAAGTGGCATTTTTCCCAGTTAAGGACAAGGTTTGTTTCTTCACATCTTTGCAAAACCTTAGCCAAATTACTCAAGCAATCATCATAAGAATCCCCAAAAACAGAGAAATCATCCATGAATACCTATAAGAATTGCTCAACCATATCAGTGAAAATATCCATCATACACCTTTGAAATGTGGCGAGAGCGTTGCATAAACCAAAAAGCATCCTCCAAAATGCAAAAGTACCATAGGGGCAAGTGAAAGTGGTCTTGTGTTGATCTTCTGGAGCCACTGCAATCTAATTATAACCAGAATACCCATCTAGAAAGCAATAGTAATCTCTCCCTACAAGTCTATCCAACATTTGATCAATGAAAGGAAGAGGAAAATGATTCTTCCTAGCGGCCTTGTTCAATTTCCTGTAATCCATGCATATTCTCCACCCTGTCACAGTTCTAGTAGGAATCAATTCATTGTCTTCATTCTTCAACACCGTGATTCCACATTTCTTTGGTGCACACTGAACAGGACTAACTGGTGAGCGATTAGAAATTGGATAGATAATACCAGCATCAAGCCACTTAATGATTTCCTTTTTCACCACCTCCTTCATAATAGAATTGAGCCTTCTCTGACCTTCAATGGATCTTTTCTCACTACCTTCCAAAAAAATCTTGTTCATGCATAAAGAAGTATTAATACTCTTAATGTCTGCAATGGTCCACCTGGTAGGATTAATGCCCTAAAAGCATGTAAAGAAATTTTATTAGTTTTAAATAAAGTACAATTTTATTATATTTCAATGTTATAATTATTGTTTGAATTAATTATATAATAATATCAAGAAAATTCCCTATTCATTCTTGAGAATATGATCTTGTATTAGTACGAGAGAATTAAGATCATATATAGTGAGTAACATATTAAAGTAAGGAATCTTTAATGAATGGTTACTAGTACGGTTTGCTAAGCATATGAGATGCAAGTAATCTAGATTCAGATTAATGATGTGGATAGACATCTTAGTAAAGGTGTTGTACATAATAGAGATTATATATGATAGGACCGATGAGAATTAATTATCTTTATAAACTTGCAGTTTGAAGTAAAGATTTAATTATTGTCATAATAGATGATCATTTGTAGATTAGTCTAAATTCCGAGTATTATTGGATCTTTTGATTCACTCGTTAAGGTCTCTTAGAATAATGAGGCTAATGACTTTTGTTTTGGAGATTCAATATCATGGATTGCTGGGAACATGAATTACAATATTGGAATCCATGCTTTCCTAACGGATCGAATATTGGTTCCCTTAAGGGTTGATTCTGGAACTGAATAGTTATTAAGCTCAAATCTATAATTAGATTATAGATTAAATATTTGCTAGTGAATTCATGGTACTTAAGGATCAAGAGGTAATTAGAAGGGTAAAACCGTAATTTTGACCAACTCTAATTAACGAACCAATAATGGAGGACAGAACTACATATATTGATTATATCAATTGACTAATAGAGAAAACTCTATAAATATAATTCTATAAATACTTATAATGCAATTTCATATTTATAGTGGAGTAATCATGGAATTAATAAATAAGATTATTAGAATAAAGAGTTTAATTAATAATCTGGTTTATTGGAGCTTCGTAATATAGGTCCATGGTCCCCATATCACCTCTGTCCTACACTGTCAAGGGTAAGGATGTCAAAAGAAAAATTTGTTCAGAGAAATGACTAAATTGCAAAGGAATTATTTTCCAGGGTAAGGAAATAATTATTTGATAATTATGATTAATTTATTAATTATGAATTAATTAATTATTTAACTATATAGAATTTATTTTGAAAAACTATAAGTTAAAATTAATATTAACCTTGTTTGGATTAATATAAAGAGAGAAAATAATGAATATCTTATTTATAATATGATATTTATTTATTTATTTATTTTAAAACTAATATTTTAAGATAAAGTTAATTTTGAATTAACTGATATTTATGTTGGAATACATATCTTGTCTTAAAAGTTGATTAAATAAACAAATGAGAAAATTAGGGCAACCCTAATAGGGCTAGGCGACACACATTGTACAATACAATGTGTGGTACAATGTGTGGCGCCTAGCATCAGGGTTTTTATTCTTGTGATTTGAATTTCAAATAAATTTGTTTAATCAATTATTTGATTATTCTTTTTTAAATATGATTTAAAAATATAATTAAATGAAAATATCTTATAAGTTTTAATTTGAATTATATTTCAATTAAATAAAGATTATTTAATTATATGAAATTTCTTTATAAATTTGACATACGTGATATTAAGATAATAATGGTTAATCAGACTCTCTCTCTAAAAAGTGATAGTTTTCTCTAAATTTGAAAACTATTCTAAACCTTCTCTCTGTCAAAAATCTCTAGATCTCATTTATTGAGTACATCTAGGGAGTCACATAAATCAACATTTTGAATCCTACGTGCCCACACACGTCCTTGTGTGTTTGAGAATTGGTCTGGAAGATCAGGGTGTGAGATCTCAGAACACTGGATAAGAAGATCATTGATATATACAAAAAGACTCGAGGACACTTTATAGGCTACAAGAGGTAATCTCTGATCTATTTGTATGTGATTTAATATTTATATATGTATATGATCCTGACTGGTATTAATATTTATTAAAATGGGTCCATATATTCCACTACGTACATTTGATTTGATCATTTAATACCAACAAGTGGTACCAGAGCAGTTTATACATATATATATATTAAATATTGTGTGGGTTTCTTGCATTTGTTATATGTATGTTGATATGTATATTGAATGGATGGATACGTTTTTTGAATGTATGGTTGGATGATGGATCATTAATTATATGGTGTTATTGGGTTAGGAATTTTATTGTTTTTCTAGATCTTATGTAAGCCATAAAGGGCATAGGAGTTTTTGTAATTTTATCTCTTGAATTTTAAATTGAAAAATCTGTACACAAAGAAAAACAAGAGGAACCCGAGCCATGCACCTAAGAGGCACACGACCCAAGTCCCTGCTCACCCTCGCGCACGGCTAGGCCCGAGCCTCCACCTGCTGCCGCACACACCAGACGCACCCCAACCCCCACGACTCCCATCATGCACCCATCACCCATGTGCGCACGCATGTGCTAGGCCTCTGGCCGAGCCATTGCACACCCAGCCGCCCATCCCGAGCCCGTTGCTCCTTGTGCCGCTGGCCCTAGGGCACCATTTTGGTGCCCAAAACCCTAATTCCTAAGTTGTTATAAAATATCTTTTATTTAATTAATTTTTAAATTATTTGAATTTAAAATTTTAATTATCTTATTTTATTTTATTAGAAAATAAAATATCTTTTAGTTAGTTAAGATATTTTAATGTCTTAAGTTTAAATAATTATTTGAATTTGATTCTTTAATTATTTAAATTCAACTAAATTAAAAAGATGACAAAAATGGTTATTTAATTAAAATTTATTTTTAATTAAATAAATTAATTAGAAAATTTATTTCTAATTAATAAGTTGGGCAAAACAAAGTTCCTAAAGATTAGCAAGAAAGCCTAAAGGAGAGGAGGAGCATCCTTGGAGAGTCTTGAAAGCTACATAGGCTTAGATTGCAATTTTATTTCTAATTTTTCCAAAGGGTTCTAAATCTTAGAAATACACATTAGTACTCGGTTCATCATTTATTAATTAATTATTTATTATATTTAAATAAATGTTCATTGATGTTTGATTGATAACATGGTCATGCATTAGTCAATTACATGTCATTCATGAAACCCCACACAGTTTCTCATTAATCATGTATCTTTTAGAAACATGATTATCTAGGATTGTCTTATTTGTTTATATGAATTGTTTTTGGTGAAATCAATTGCATGTAAACTACTAAGTATTAAATTAGTTAAGACTTGGTAAATCACACCATAATAAAGGCAATAGTTTTTTATAGGCCTTTAAGATAACCAACTTTATGTAAAAACGCGTTTTAGTAAAGTTAGATGAATGTAATGGGTAAATATTTAGATCACATTAATTATAGAAACCAGCTATTTTATAATTATAATTTTTGTAATTAATTACATTCATAGGGTTATTAATAAACTAGTAATTAATTTGGAATTAATTGATTAGTTTTATAAAACACATTTAATCTAAAATAGTAAGTGGGAGAAGGTGAACATCTCAATATGACCTGTGGTCTCCATTATTAGTACAACATCGTGAGATATGGATAGGGCCTCGAGGTTGCTTTGTTTCCGTCCCCCTAAGGAAGGTTTCTAGACATATCAATACCGAGGTTGGCTTCTTACGAAGATAGGAGGAAGTGATGTATTTTTGGCTTGACCGACCCTAAGGCGGCACTCTCTAAGTTAAGTCATGAAATCTGAAATAATGAGTTACACTTACAAGATGTAATTAATCTTTTGCAGCGGATAATTACATCTTGACCAAACCAGCGGTGCTTTATATTTAAAAGAGAAAATAAAAAGTTATTTTTAGTTTTAAATTATAAAGATAAGATTCTCTTATAAACTATCTGAATTTAACTTGACCGACCATAAGGCGACACTTTATTTATTGGGTAGTTTTATCGTGGAGAAGTAAATGTTAATTTATGTGTTTTAATTGTTGCATTCATGCATCATGTTAACTTTCCAAAACATTGATATTTTTTCAAATGATAATATTATTGTTTTTTATTTATTTCAGTAATGTCGAACAATGGCAATCCAATAACCGCTTTACTATCACTTGAAAAACTTAATGGTGATAATTTTATAAGATGGAAATCAAATCTAAATCTTATGTTAATCTGTGAGAACCACAAATTTGTCCTAACTAAAGAATGTCCTGAAGAGCCCGCTGCCAGTGCCCCGAAGAATGTTCGGGACATGTATGATGCCTGGATTTAATCCAATAATAAGGCAAAGTGTTACATGCTTGTGAGTATGAATGATGTTCTGAGAACAAAGCATGAAACCATGGAAACTGAGTTTGAGATAATGGATTCTCTGCAGGCCATGTTATGGCAGCAATCTAATCAAAGTAGACATGAGGCTACTAGAACCTACATGACTACTAAGATGAAGAAAGGTGTTTCTGTACGTGAACATATTTTACACATTATTAATGTGATGCATGAAGCATAAATACACGGGGCCATCATTGATGAGCGTACACAAGTAAGCATCATACTGGAATCGCTCACTCCTGCCTTTTCTGCATTCACCACCAACTATATTATGAATAATTTGGAATTCAACATGACCCAGCTGTTGAATGAACTACAGACATTTGAGTCTCTTAACAAATCCATTACTAAAGAGACTGAAGCAAATGTAGTAGAGGAGAAATCTTCAAACTCTGAGGAGAAATCCAAGAAGAGAAAGAAGAACAATAACAAGGGAAATGGCAAAAAGTCCAATAAGGGCAAGAAGGCACCAAAAGCCAAGGAGAACAAAATTGACAACAACTCCAAGAAGAAAGAACCAAAAGGAAAATGTTTCCACTGTGGAGTTGAAGGTCACTGGAAGAGAAACTGTAAGAAGTATCTCTTTGAGCTGAAAAAGAAAGGTAAATATGATTTACTTGTACTTGAAACTTGTGTAGTGGAAGACAATATGTCATCCTGGGTTTTAGATTCAGGAGCCACTAACCATGTTTATTCTTCCATGCAGATACTTGAGACATCAAGGGAGATGGCAGATGGCGAGGTGACCGTGCAAGTTGGAAGTGGAGCGCTTGTTTTAGCAAGAGCAAAGGGAACAATCCGTTTAATTTTTGGGAACAATTATTTAGTTTTGAACAATGTTTATTTTATTCCTGGATTTTCTAGAAACTTAGTTTCTTTAGCTATGTTGCATGAACAATTTTTTGATATTTCTTTTAGTAATAATGTGATTGTTATTTCAAAGAATGGTTTCAAAATATGTTAAGCAGAATATAATAACAGACTGTATATGCTCAAACCAAATGAATGAACACTTAATAATTCAAAATTATTTAAAGTAGCAAAACCGCAAGGTAACAAAAGACAAAAAAGTTTCAAACGAGGATGACATATATCTTTGGCATCTTAGACTTGGTCATATAGGTCTAAATAGGATAAACTGATTAACAAAAGATGGACTTTTGAGAAAACTAAGAGTTGGAACTTGTTGTACCCTGATGATGGACTACTTAACAAGCATCTTTCGATCTGATTGAAGAAAAATGAGAAGAGTCGCAATTACAACTCACCCATTATCAACAAAAAATCACTCCCTATTTTAATTCTAAAGTTAAGAGGCGCAGACTCAGACTGGGCGACCTATTTCTCTGAAGGGTATTTTTAGCAAATAAGGATCCCAAGGACGGTGTATTAGGCCCGAACTGGGAGGGACCATATCAGGTAGTTGAGGTTTTGCATGAAGGAACTTTCAAGGTAGCTCGGCTGAATGGGGAAGTAGTCCAGCAGACCTGGAATGCCCTACATTTGAAAAAGTAGTATCAGTAGTACCACCATCAATGTAAGGTTTATTTATAATAGCCATTTGATTAAATAATAGATGGATTATTAAATAATTTTTTTAAGGTTGTATTAGTTCGTGTTCTAATATTTGTAAAAGCAACCAAGAAAGTTTCTACTTTCTGGTTACTTGGGGGGCACATAACCTGGGATTGGCAAAATTAAGCTTGCTTGATAAGATTAAGAAACTTAGAAGCTTGGAAAAATTGATTATTCAATGTCTTTTTAAAGCTCGAGTGTTCAATAAACCCAGTGCGAACTAAGTTTAAATCATTTAAAACCCTAGACGTAACCAGGTCTGAAACTTATAAGCTAGGAAAAATTGAGTATTTAACGACTTTTTAAAGCTCGAGTGTTCAATAAACCTAGCACGAACTAAGTTTAAATCATTTAAAACCCTGGACATAACTACGTAAAAAACTTGGAAATTTGGGAAAATTGATTATTCAAGGGCTTTTAAAGCTCGAGTTTTCAATGGAAATCATTAAAAAACCATGGATATAACCAGGTTCGAGGCCTGATTCTTAACAGGTATGATGCAAATAATCAAACAAAAACTTGGATATAACCAAGCTCGATAAAATCTGTCCCGGTCTAAAAATCGATTCCTAAAATCTCGAATGTACAAGTCTAAGGATTCATAAGCATGAGAGATAATAAAGGAAAGAAAAATGGATCAAAAGTTAGATATATATTAAGATAGGACAAATAAATTAAGCCTGGAGGCAATTGTTTAATATCCAAGAAATTGATAAATAATTACAAAGAAAAACAAATACAAAAGAGATATCATTGGGCTCCATCAGCTCGCCCTGAAGATGTGACCTCCTCGCCATCTCCCTCCACCATTCCGGATACATCACCAGTCTCTAATGGTTCTTGCAAGAGCTGAGCCATGAATTTTGCAAGGTACGGATCCCACAGCCCGGGTTCCATGAAAGAGAAGTTCCCATCCGGGTTGAAGGCCTGGCAATGGTACAGCACCTCCTCCATGGCCGATTATGACACTACTTTTTCTTCTTTGGCTGCGACTTCGGCCTTGAGCATTTTTTCTTTGACCTCAGCAATCTCGGCCTGAAGTTGTGTAGTTTGAGCTTAGGAGGCAGACAATGCAGTCTTTGCAACTTGCTCATTTTCTTGGGACGTGGCGAGAGCAGCTTTGGCATCATGCTCATTCTTCTGAGCAGCTGTCAAAGTAGCTTTGGCGACTTGCTCACCTTCTTGGGCAGCAGTCAGGGCAGTTTTGGCAGTGTCTAGCTCAGCTTGGAGCTCTTCATTTCTAGCCCTAGCATGAGCTATGCTGCGGTACTGAGCTAGGGTAGACTACAAAATAACAAAACAAGTCAGAGATATACTCTTAGTCACAGTAAAAAAAAATCACCAAGTAAGGAAAGAGAACTCACAGTGAGGCTCATCCCCATGGCGGATTCCATGACATTCTCTGGGCTGCATTCCTCGATGGTCCTCAGGTCCCTCACGCTGGCTTTGTAGGTGCGCCCCACCATATGGCTCACGGTCTCATAGATGATACCCCGAAAGGCTTCTGGGATCTTCTCCAGGTCCTGAGGATCTACTGGTATCCAGACAGTGGGGGCCTCGGTTTGAATGACTTGGGGAGGAGGAAGCTGCCCAGCAGTGACGTTGGCCACCAGAGCTGGCTCCCGAGTCGAGCTTATGTCTTTATTCTTGGCGGGGGACTTTGAAGTGTTCCCCGTTGCAGGGGTGGTCTTCTTCGCCACCGTAAGCCTCTTCACGACGGGGCTCGCGCCAGCTTTCTTAGACTGGAAAGCAGTTCGGAGGTCGGGAGCTCCTGGTTGTTCCATCTCTTCGCCTAAAAAGAACAAAAGGAGTTAGTTCACAAAAATAATGTTTCAAAAAGAATTTATAAAGAAAGAAAGAAAACAAAGATCCTACCCTCCGGGCTGGGGGAGGAGTCTATTATCACCAGCTCGGGTGTTTTGACCGGGATAGGCATGACCTCCAGCCTTGGAACTAATGGAGGAGAATGGGAGTATACAGTTAATACTTCTTGGATCCTAAGGGGTTCAGGTTCTTCCTTGGGGCTGGAATTGTCTACATATTGTCTGAATCCAGGGGCAAATGCACCCTGGAGCAAAGAAGGCCAAGATCTACAGTTTGTCTCGTATTCTTCAAAAATGGCGAATCTAAAATTTAGGGTGTTGTCAACTACGATTGTGTCCCTAGGATAACTATTGTCATGGCGTACCACTAGGTGGTCTACGCACTGGAGCAAGGTTACATTTAGATCTGGGTTGGAAGGATGACGATGGATGAGCTGATTCGGATTATACTGAACAAACCTAAAATCGGCAACATCCCTATCTAATTCCCTAAAGGGGTATGGGTTACCTTGGTCGGAGGGGCCGACTGCTGCCCCTGATGCAACTTGATCTGGATCGGGTTCCCGAATAGCCTCGGGAGCCCATCTTTTTCGCACAAGAGGCACCTCAACCTCTTGCTCCTCGCTGTCCTCACAGACCGGTAAGGCCTCTTGAGGAGCAGGAAGCTCAGGAATGGTTGGGAGCGGAGCCTGGGTCCTCAAAGCTAATGTTTGCCCCTCTTCGATCAGCTTGCATGCCAACATGGTGGCATCATTCACGACCTGGCGATAGTCCTTTTTGCCAGGGGGAAGTTTGGATAATTTTTCGTACTGACCCCCGAGGGTCACAGAATTTTCCATCCTCGCAATATGGTTGCACGAGAAACAAATTCAATCAAGACATGTAAAAAAAAAAAGAAATGTCTTAAAAGGAACAAAAATTCACGAGCTGAATATACAAGGATAGAAGACTTACGAGGTCAGTTGAAGTAATGGTGTTCGCAGTTTCTGAAGCCATTCGACATAAAGAATAAATCTTTATAATCGTTTGGATGGCTGGGGAGCTCGATGACGGAGGCGGATTTAGGAAATCGGGTGAGGTAGTAGAATCCATCACCGCGTCCCCTTTGGTCGGGGCTTGCCTTGAGGTAGAAGAAGTACAATATGTCTGTCGGGGTGGGGACCTCCCACTCGTGCTTTAGGAACAAGTACTTCAGACCCGCCAAAAGTCTATACGAATTTGGGGGGAGCTGGAATGGAGCCAGCTTCACATAATTTAAGAAATTTGCGACGTACTGGTCCAGGGGAAGGAAGGCCCCAGCCTTCAGATGCTCATCACTCCAAGCCACGTAGTCATCTTGGAGAGGGGAACAACTCCTTTCCCCTTCGAATGCAGGTCGGGTGAGGAGAGTTCCAGCTCCGACCTCTATGTTGTGGCTCAACATAATCTTCTTCACTCTCCCCTGAGTCGTGATCTTAGAGATGATACGCTCAGCCTCGAAGTATGCATTGGGATCGACCACGAGCTCCTTCTCAACCACCAGACCAAAGTGGGGGATGGGAGATTCGGGGGTGACCTGCTTCCCCTTGTTCTTCTGTTGAGAAGACAAGCTCGAGACATTCTTCTTTGGAGTGTTCTTCTTGTGAGGAGCCATCAGATTGCCTAACGACAAGACAACCTAGTTAGTAGGCGACCTAAGATGATCTAAACCTATGACGTGAGAGTACGAAGAACGAAGCGGTTATTTTGGTTATACGGGCTAAAGTTAGCCTCAACCCCATCGCGTGATGCCATGCGATGTCCTAGGCTATGCGCCTCGGTTTCTTAACAGTCCCTTGATATTTAGGGATCCGTGTGTCAGAAACGGCAGACCACTACTTTGTGTAAAACCGCTTAAGGAATCATAACCCTTAAGCTACCTGGTTTTAAACCTAGAAACCTTACTATTTTTTATGCCCCAAAGAGGTATTTCCTAAACCTATTTGAGATTAGAACTACCCCAGATTGACCCAGAAAATTACCCAGTTTTTTTAATACCTTCATATTTGGTTTCACTTATGGAGTTTAAAATCGAAACCTATTCCCTATGGACATTTAGAAATAGCCTACCAGTAACTATGATAAGTGTTATGGATGAACATGGTTAAGAACAAAAATTCCATTGGATAAAAAAAAAGGGAAAAACTTTTCAAACCAAAGAATGAGATACTTACAGGAAAGTATGTTCGTAGATTGGAGGGATTAGACTCGGCAACGGGAAGCTCCGGCAAAGCTTCTGAATGTTTGGGCACGATGAACGATTTTGGGGATTCTAGGAAAGAAGGGACGTTTGGAAGTTCAGAAAAAGGAAATTTTTAAATGCAAAGGTGGTGAAGTTTGAAATTTGGCCATCCTATTTATATATAAATTGTGGAGATTAATCTGGGCCATCCAATTGGGTTAGTTCAAGATCCAAGGGCCAAGATTAAATGGACCAAACAGCGGCAAAATGTTGACAAGACAATTATTGCAGTCCTCGAAACATGAACAGACGCCGATTGCGGTATACCACGCGTCCAGTACTCGAGTAGTAGGCAGGCGTGGTTTTATGTAGCAGAAGTCTAAAAGCCTCTACTGTGTAGGTCAGAAAGTGACGACATCATACACGAGCAGGAGCTTAGGGGCAAATGTTGTACCCTGATTTTAGCACGAGTCCATGCACTCAGCTCGGGTACAGCTGGCAGATAAATATACGAAGAAATGACTAAGGGAAATAATATCTGCTTATTATCCACGTGGACAACTTGAGATTCATAGTGGTCATACGTGGTGTAAGGCGTCCTGAGTTTATCCCGAACTAAGGATGCAATGGTTGTGAAGCACGAGCTCATAATTTTAAATAGCTGTCGAAGCACGAGCTTGGTGGAGATATCCTGCCCATAGTAATTCTAGTATATGGCATACCCGCAGATTCCCAAAGACTCGGGATCCCTTTATACATTTATTTATGACCAGGTTGTCATATTTATTATCTGAGATAGCAAGAACCTGTTTATTCTATTATCAAATCATATCCTAATATAAATGGGAATTATTTGTATTAAATGTAATCATTATGTAAATGTGCGATTGACTCACATGGTTACCAAACCTGTCCATAGAATTCCCTTATAAATACTGGGAATATTGGACAGGAAGGGGGACGATTATTCTATAATACCAAAACTCTACCAAAATAGAGAGAAAAACAACAATAATATTGACTCGTGGACCAGGTGGATTTTAACCACTGAACCACGTAAAATTTCTGTGTTCTTGAGTGAATTCACATTATTATTCATTACGGATTATTATTAAGCACTAATCTACCTTATTATTTCTTAATACATTGTTGGCGAAAAACCGCGTCAGCAGAACTCTTCCGGTTTGTGAATCTTGTCTAGAAGGTAAAATGACCAAACGTCATTTCTCAGCGAAAGGCAATAGATCCAAAGAACTTTTGGAGCTTGTACACAGCGATTTCTGTGGTCCAATCAATGTACAAGCAAGAGGTGGGTATGAGTATTTCATCACTTTTATTGACAATTACTCAAGATATGGTCATACTTACCTAATGCTTAGGAAATCTAAAACCTTTGGTAAGTTTCAAGAATTCAAAGCTGAAGCTGAGAAGCAGTTAGGTAAGACTCTAAAGACACTTCGATCTGATCGAGGTGGAGAATATTTGGATTTAGAATTCAAATAGTTCTTGTTGGAGCATGGTATTCTATCCCAACTCACAGCACCAAGAACAACACAACAAAATGGTGTTTTTGAAAGAAGAATCATGACTTTGTTGGACATGGTCAGATCTATGTTAAGCTGCTCTTCACTTCCTCTCTCATTCTGGGGATATGCACTTCAAATGGTGACGTACATTTTGAATGTAGTCCCATCTAAGACCATTACCAAAATGCCACTGGAACTGTGGAATGGAAACAAACCTAGTTTGCACCATTTCCACATTTGGGGTTGTCCTGCTCATGTTCTTAGACCTAAATTAGGGAAACTTGAATCAAGGTTGGAAGTGTGCATTTTTGTTGGCTACACTCCATAAACAAGAGGTGGTTATTTCTATAGTTCCAAAGATCAAAAGGTATTTGTTTCAACAAATGCGACCTTCCTTGAACATGACTATATGAATAACTATAAACCTCAGAGCAAGGTAGTATTGGAGGAACTCACAACTGATAAGATTCCATCACAATCATCTTCATCATTAAATGATAAACGACAAACCGAGGAAACCATGATTCCTGGAAAAGAAACCCTGGTGCAACGTCGTAGTGGGAGGATTGTGAGACAACCTGTTCGCTACGAACATGAGGCACATGTCCTTGTTTTTGATACAGACAATCACGATTGATTAACCTTTAAAGAGGCAATGGATGATCCTGAAAATGAGAAATTGCAAGAAGCCATGAACCAAGAAATGGAATCAACGTATTCTAACTCTGTCTGGGAACTTGTGGATCCACCTGAAGATGTCAAACCCATAGGGTGTAAGTGGATATACAAGAAGAAAAGAAGTGTAGATAGGAAAGTAGAGACTTTCAAAGTGAGGCTTGTAGCCAAAGGTTACACTCAGAGAGAAGGTGTTGATTATGAAGAAACATTTTCTCCTGTGGCCATGCTCAAATCTATTTGTATCCACTTATCTATAGCGGCTGCCAATGATTATGAGAAATGGCAAATGGACGTCAAGACATCATTTTTGAATGGTTATCTTGATGAAAGTATCTATATGGTACAACCAGAAGGGTTCGTAAAGAAATGGGAAGATTAAAAGGTGTGCATGTTGCTAAAATCCATTTATGGATTAAAGCAAGCATCTAGATCTTGGAATATCACTTTTGATGAAATAATTAAAACATATGGCTTCAAACAGAATGTCGACGAAGCATGTGTGTATAAATACATCAAAGGAAAAGTGATGGTTTTCTTAGTTCTTTACGTTGATGACATTTTTCTCATTGGGAACAATGTAGAGACATTGTCAAACATAAAGAAATGGTTAGCTAAAAAGTTCCAAATGAAAGATTTGGGCGAGGCGAGCTATGTTCTGGGAATCCAAATCCTAAGGGATAGGAAGAACAAACTCTTGGCACTTTCTCAGGCTAATTATATAGATAAGGTGCTTGAAAGTAATCTATGGAGAATTCCATGAAAGGTCAATTACCGATCAGACATGGAATTTCTCTCTCCAAGGAACAATGTCCCAAGACACCTTAGGAGGAAGAGGATATGAGAAAGTATCCCTATGCTTCAGCAGTTGGGAATCTGATGTATGCTATGTTGTGTACTAGGCCCGACATATGTTATGCAGTTGGGATTGTAAGTAGTTATCAATCAAATCCTGGTTTGGAACACTGGATTGTAGTAAAGCACATTCTCATGTATCTTAGGAGAATGAGAGACTATATGCTGGTATATTCAGGGGGTGAGCTAAACCCTACTGGATACACTGATTTTGATTTCCAATCAGACAAAGACAGTCGAAAATCGACATCTGCGTTAGTGTTCACTCTTGGTGGAGGAGTTGTGGTCTGGAGAAGCATTAAGCAATCCAGCATAGCTAATTCAACCATGGAAGCTGAATACATAGCGGCTTGTGAAGCTGCTAAGGAATCGGTTTGGTTGAGGAAGTTCTACATTGATCTGGAAGTTGTTCCAGATATAGATAAGCCACTAATCCTGTACCGTGACAACAGTGGAGCAGTAGCTAATTCCAAAGAACCTAGAAGCCACAAGAAGGGTAAGCATATATAAAGGAAATACCATCTGGTAAGAGAGATTGTACACCGAGGTGATGTGACTATTATGAAGATTGGGTCAGAATAGAACCTGGCTGACCCGTTAACCAAGACACTTCCTGTAAAGTCGTTCATGGGTCATATGCGCAATATGGGATTAAGGGAGATGCCTCACTCGCTTTAAGGGCAAGTGGGGGATTGTTAGGATTAATGTCCTAAAAGCATGTAAAGACATTTTATTAGTTTTAAATAAAAGTACAATTTTATTATATTTCAATGTTATAATTATTGTTTGAATTAATTATATAATAATATCAAGAAAATTCCCTATTCATTCATGAGAATATGATCTTGTATTAGTACGAGAGAATTAAGATCATATATAATGAATAAAATAGTGAGTAACATATTAAAGTAAGGAACCTTTAATGAATGGTTACTAGTACAGTTTGCTAAGCATACGAGATGCAAGTAATCTAGATTCGGATTACTGATGTGGATAGACATCTTAGTAAAGGTGTTGTACATAATAGAGATTGTATATGATAAGACCGATGAGAATTAATTATCTTAATAAACTTGCAGTTTGAAGTAAAGATTTAATTCTTGCCATAATAGATGATCATTTGTAGATTAGTCTAAATTTCGAGTATTATTGGATCTTTTGATTCACTCGTTAAGGTTTCTTAGAATAATGAGGCTAATGACTTTTGTTTTGGAGATTCAATACCATGGATGGCTGGGAACATGAATTACAATATTGGAATCCATGCTTTCCTACCGGATCGAATATTGGTTCCCTTAAGGGTTGATTCTGGAACTGGATAGTTATTAAGCTCAAATCTATAATTAGATTATAGATTAATTATTTTCTAGTGAATTCATGGTACTTAAGGATCAAGAGGTAATTAGAAGGGTAAAACTATAATTTTGACCAACTCTAATTAACGAACCAATAAATGGAGGGCAAAACTACCTATATTTATTATATCAATGGACTACTAGAGAAAACTCTGTAATATAATTCTATAAATACTTAGAGTGCAATTCCATTTTTATAGTGGAGTAATCATGGAATTAATATATAAGATTATTAGATTAAAGAGTTTAATTAATAATCTAATTTATTGGAGCTTCGTATTACAGGTCCATAATCCCCAAATCACCTCTGTCCTACACTGTCAAGGGTAAGGATGTCAAAAGAAAGATTTTTTTTAAGAGAAATGACTAAATTGCAAATGAATTAATTTTCCAGGGCAAGTAAATAATTATTTGATAATTATGGGTAATTGATTAATTATTTAACTATATAATTTTTATTTTGAAAAACTATAGGTTAAAATTAATATAAAGAGAGAAAATAATCAATATCTTATTTATAATATCATATTTATTTATTTAATTTAAAACTGATATTTTAAGATAAAGTTAATTTCGAATTAACTGATATTTATGTTGAAATAAATATCTTGTCTTAAAAGTTTATTAAATAAACAAATGAGAAAATGAGGGCAACCCTAATAGGGCTAGGCGACACACATTGTATAGTACAGTGTGTGGCGCCTAGCATCAGGGTTTTTATCCTTGGGATTTGAATTTTGAATTTCAAATAAATTTGTTTAATCAGTTATTTAATTATTCTTTTTTAAATATGATTTAAATAGATAATGAAAATATCTAATCAGTTTTAATTTGAATTATATTTTAATTAAATAAAGATTATTTAATTAGATTAAATCTCTTTATAAATCTGATATACGTGATATTCATATAATAATGGTTAATCAGACTCTATCTCTAAAAAGCGATAGTTTTCTCTAAACTTGAAAACTATTCTAAACCTTCTCTCTGTCAAAAATCTCTAGATCTCATGTGTTGAGTACATCTAGGGAGTCACATGAATCAACCTTTTGAATCCTATGTGCCCACACACGTCCTTGTGTGTTTGAGGATTGGTTTGGAAGATCAGGGTGTGAGATCTTAGAACACTGGATAGGAAGATCGTTGATTTATACAAAAAGACTCAAGGACACTTTATAGGCTACAAGAGGTAATCCCTGATCTATTTGTATGTGATTTAATATTTATATATGTATATGATCCTGGTTGGTATTATTATTTATTAAAATGGATCCACATATTCCGTTGTATACCTTTGATTTGATCATTTAATACCAACACCACCCAATATCCTTCTTGAATTTTTTTCAAAACATCAAGAAACTTGTCTTCTTGTTCTTTAGTCAACTCAACTGAAACAATGACAGACAATGAAGAAGACTCACCCAAATAAGCATATCTCAAATGGGATGGTAGAACTTTCAACTCCAACTATGGGGATTCTTCAACTAAAGGTTTTGGGGCTTTGAAAGACCTAGAAGATAGCTCTAAAGACTCAAATGCTGTCTTGTGTATTTAAAATAGTGCTTAACTCACTAAACGAGTAATTTGGTCTGAAACCGTGTAATTAAAACTAACCCAAGGATTAGGTATTAAAAATTTTGGTCAACAACAACCATTTCATTAAAAGGTTTAGGTTCGTACACAGGATCCCAAAAGAGTTTATAAACTTACACATAGACAACATAAACACAAAAGCTGGCCTAGGCGGCAAAATCAAGGTTCAACCCTAGTTCCAGTAAGTAATCTCGACCATGGCAGTCGAGCAAGCCGCATATGTACACTCCGCCCATGAAGCTCTCCAAATCAGAGCTGGTCCAGTTATTCTTTGCCCTTACCTACACCATACAACACCCGTGAGTCGAGGCTCAACAAGAAAACCTCAAAAGTTATAACAATATCTAGATATTCGAAAGCAATAACCATATGCTTTACAATTATCCAATACATTTATTCTAACCATATAAATTTGTAAACATGTTCCATAGTTTACAAAGATGTTCGTTTTAATCATATAATCAATTATACGATCCATGGAAACAGTCCTGTTGAATGACCCAACCGAGCTAGAAGCGTAAATGGGCTTTAAGCTCGCGGTTCATGCTGGGCAAGTGGGAACCGCACCCTTAACTGTACTTGCCTTCAATTACAATGTCCAGGAAACAGTCTTGCCGAACGGTCCAACCGAGCGAGATGCGTACTCAGGCACTCAGCTTGCGGTTCTTGTCAAGCAAGTATAGACTGCACCCTCCAAACTAACCTCCCATTCATGGCCTGCATTCCACACATTTTTCTGATTAGCCCCACGCTCAATGCGATGGTCGTCCGACCCCACGTTCAACACGTTGGACGAATATCAGTTATATCATATATTCACCGATAGTTCAAGGCTAATATGCATACCAAATTCAGCCTAAATAAGCAGCCATAGATCCACACCAAGGCCCCATTGCCCTAACCAGTCTTGGAGCTAGCCAGGCATACCTTGCACTTTATATTTCAGAAGGCCATGGGGTCGTACAAGTTTTTATCAAGCTTTTGTGTTGGCCTAGCCACATCGACCTGTGTTCAGCACACTATTACCGCCCTTGACTTATAAGCTAAACTTTTCAATCAGATCTTGGGTTTCCTAGCCACATCAGCATGCGTTCAACATGTTTTTTTTCTGCCATCAACTTATAAGTCGAGCTTTTCAATCAGATATGACAAATAATGACATCAGCCTGTGTTTAGCACGCTATTGTCGCCCCCAACTTATTAGCAGAGCCTTTCAATCAGGTATATTAGACGAACTATCATCATTTAACATAGGTATGCACAACGCAATCAACAGGTTCAATAATGCACTCTAAGCATGATTTATAGTCATGTTTTGTAACGCCCTACTTCCTTAGAGCCGTTACTTAGTGAGTTTTAAGACAAAACAGTGTGCAAAGATCTCGCTAACCGAGGTTTTGAAACGAAAGTGTGACTAATTAAAAGTTAAGGCTGTAATCTTAGAAAAATGCGTTGTTTCAATAAAACTCCTAATATTAAACCTTTGGGATCCCAAAACAAGGTTTGAAAACTATTTACATCCTGAAATAAGTTTACAGTTGATAAATCATAAATCATAGATTATTACAGCCATTTTCAAATAAACCCCCAACCAAAGCAGTCGGGCAGGCCAAACATGTACGCGTCGCTTCACGCTCTCCGTACTCATGGTTGGTTGACTCAGACATTGCCCTACCTGCAACACAGAGCACCCGTGAGCCGAAGCCCAGCAAGAAAACTCATGCAGAACATAACATATGCAATGTATACAGTTTATCATAACAGATAATCCACGAATAAACAAGTCAACCATTAGACTAAGCAAACACGGCCATGCCGCCCCAGAGACCTTACCAAAGCCCTGGGGTATCGGTTCTCACCGCGAGGATAACTCATGTATCCCTTGGGTCCCACCCTGAATATAGCATAACACATGTATCCACCGGGCCCCGCCCTGACTATAGCATCCCATGTGCTAGGTGTTACTTCCGGCCCACGGCCGCCCCGGCCTACGCCGTACTCGGCCCTTGCCGTTCATTTCATCATAATCACACATAGTATAAATCAAGCAACATTCAACAAATGCTAATTCAATTAAATCTGCACCTTAACATGTAATGCAGTATAGGGCCACGCCCGGCAATCATCGCATCACGCAACATGCAATATAGGGTCGCGCCCCGCAATCATACTATGGGCCCAAGCCCTATCCTACGGGTGTTATAGTTTTCTTACCTGCATTCCGAGCCTCCTGATGCACTAAAGCCACGAGCACGGTCCTCTAGCACGAGCCTCTCCAAGAACCTAGTCACAACACACAAGAAACATACCTCATTACTAATCAACCCAAAACCACTTCCCGGGACCAAACCCACACTCCTGGGACCTCTAAAACCTTAAAACAACACCCCGGAGACATCCCCCGAACCCCCGGAGCAAAGGCCTAAAATTGCCTAAAAATGCCATCCTGAAATTTGCCTTGTGCCGCGGCACAACTTTCTTGTGCCGCGGCACCCATAAACCAGAGGCTCCCCGCCGCGGCAAGCAAAACCCGTGCCGCGGCACGCCCTCGCAGACCCAGAATTCTGGGTTTTTCCTTCGCGTTTTCCCGAGCTTCAATCTCTCCAAATCACCCTAGACCAATATCTAAACCCCAAAACTCAATTCCAAGCTTCATATGAACAACTTAACAACCTATAGGCACTAGATACAAGATCAAAACATCAACACACCCAAGAATCCACCCCTTGATTCCTATTTTCAGCCACCCAAACCAAAACTCAAACAACTAACTCAAAACTCAACACAAACAACTTAAGCTCTAGATTTTACCAATCAAAACAGAAATCAAAACTTAGATGAGTCTAAAAACCTTACCTCAAATGGAGAACCCACACAAAGTCCTTGATCTCCTCCTAGACTCCCACTTCTCCTTCTCTTCTTCTTCTTCTTCTTGCCCTAACCTTCTTTCTCCTTCTCTTTCTTCTCTTCAATTTCTATCAAGCCTCAAGTGGCATAAATGCCCCAAACCGTATACCCCCAAATCCCAGCTGCCATTTATCTATTTCCAGCCAAATGACCATTTTGCCCCTCCTTGCCTATCCTTTCCTACTTAAACCTCAAGGGCACTTAAGTCCTTTCATTTCTATTTCATTTCTACCATTTTCGTTCTAAAACTTGTTACTCTCAGCAGTAACTAATGGTTACCCAGGTTACTAAATCTCCAATAACCATTACCCGCTAAACCTCAACTTAACCATAAAATCCCGAGGTACCCCTAGGCTCCTCCCGAGCCGGGTATAGAAATCCCGTTGTGACTCTTGAGTTAACTAGCTCTCTAGGACCGTCTCGGCACGTGCATCACAATAAAACAACCACACCCACGTGGTACAATTCACAGAATAAAATTATCACATATCAATACAGTTATGCCCAACATGGCCAAAATTACAATTATGCCCTTCTAACACGATCCGGGCCTACATGCATACCAGTAAACATAGCCATGCATCTCAGTTAAACAAATAGCCAAATAACATGCTTTAAATCATAATCATGCATTTAATTCATAAAATCACACATAAATCCCAACCTGCCCTCCTGGCACACTAATCAAGGCCCTTAAGCCTTATTAGCGAATTTGGGTCGTTACATGTTTGGTAACTGGGGCTCAAGCCCTAATCACAGTCTAGGTGCAGTTTTCTTACTTTAGGTCTTGAGGGAATAACATATGACGACCCCAAGTACACTCCTTTCCACCCGAGCCTAGCGGTTCACCCTAGTCACAACCATAACAAGGAATAACTATGGAGTTTTTATTGATTTTAAGAGTGGTTTATTATATTTCTGAGCTGCTGGGACCATTATTATGGTCAAAACAGGTGAAAACCATGTTTTAGGATTGTTTTGGGAAGATGGGGATTCTTAAAAAATCATTGGTTTTCTTAGTTCGCAATGTCATGTCGCGACCCTCATAACTCAGAGAACAGGGGAGGTGCCTCGAACTGCCTTGGTGCTAGGTGGGTTGCGCCGAGGCGCGTGCCCAGTGGTTTTGGGCTTGAGGCTCTCTAACTTGTTGCGTCGATACCCTTAGTGGGGGGTGCCGCAGCTCAAATAGGGGAAATGATCAAAGTAGGTTGTAGGAGTTGGGAACCCAAACCTAAGGGCTCAGGAATGGTTCTACTACTTGGGTTAGTAGAATGAAAGGTTCTGGAGGCTAGGACTGGATCCGGAGGCCATTATTAGTTCATTTCCTGATAGTTGTTCATTGTATGGTTGTAACTTGGGTGAATCGTTAGGCTCGGGAGGAAAGAACTATACTCGGGGGTTGTCAGACACTATTTACTCAGAACCTGAGGTAAGAAAACTGCACCCGGTCTGTGTTTAGGGCTTGGCCCGATTATAGAACATGGTTATAACTATGCTAGGGATGTTTTATTAAACATGTAAACTACGCTGTGTTTACTTGTGTTAAGTAATAATTTCTTATCTGTATATCTGATTGAAAAGCTTGACTTATAAGTCGAGAGTTACCTATTATATCTGATTGGAAGGCTTGGCTTATAAGTCGAGAGCTTATTGGTTATATTCGAATGGAAAAGCTAGACTTATAATTCAAGGCTATATCTATGGTATCTGACTAAATCTTGGCTTATAAGTCGAGGATCCATCTATGATGTCTGATGAAAAGCTTGGCTTATTAGTCAAGGATATATCTATTTAAAAGACTCGACTTATAAGTCAATGGTTTAAAAGACTCGGCTTACAAGTCGAAGGTTTAAAAGACTTAGCTTATAAGTTGAGGTTTAAAGGACTCAGCTTGTAACACTCTGGATAACTAAGATTGTTACCCTGTGTCTTTTAAAATAGTGCAAGACTTGCTAATCAAGTCGTTTGAACAATAATGTGTTCCTAAAGTCAACTATCAGGTTAGGTTTAAAAGATTTTGATCATAAACGGTTAATTTTCATTAAAATAGACGTTGGCACATGGGATCCCAAAAACAGGATTAGGTGACAATTTACAATCTTCAAAAGTTTAACACAAACAACAGCTACTCTAATGGTAAAATACAAGTTTTAGGCCTTTGTCCTTGTACTGTCCCTCGGTCGAGGTGGTCGAGCTGCTGACAATGTATACTCTCCCCCCAAAGCTCTCCAACTCATGGTCGGTCCAGCTTCCCTTTGCCTTTACCTGCACCACGTAGCACCCGTGAGCCAAGGCCCAGCAAGAAAACCATAAACAGCAAACACATGAACAGTAGTAGTAATCAATCAATCTTAAAACAATCATTCAGAAACCCAATAGATTATAAGCATCAAACTAGGAATAGTAAACATATACTTTCAAGAACAAATTTTAACCAATAATACAAGTGCTTAGGGTTGGCACCCTTAGGCTAAGCCTTCTATTTACTAAGCTGACCCCAGCTCGCTTAGGCCTAGCCCTCTGTTTACTAAGCTGACCCGGGCTCGCTTAGGCCGAGTCTATTATTTATTTACCTGACCCCGGCTCACGGTAGCCAAGTCGCGTCCAATGTGTTAATCATCAGCCCCGGCTCCCTTAGGTCGTACTTTAATATTTCACATAATAATAATACAGTTACATAACTCATATATCCAAATAGAGGGAACCTTAGTCCCAAACACAACCACATGGGTGCAGTTTTCTTACCTTGAATTCCCGAGCGGAGAATTAAGAGCAGTCCCAAGTACGATCCTCAGTTCTGAGCCTTAGCGATAAACCTAGTCACAGTGTCAATGGGTAATCATCAATTTATAATCAAAATAAATATTTAGGAAACAATAGCTAGCCTCCAGGACCTCGAATTCTACTAAACCAGGTAGTAGAAATCGTCCCGAGTGCTTAAGTTCGAACCCCCGAGCCTTCCCAATCCTAAAAACCAACCTAGGCCAAAATTCCCTAGGCGGGTCGTGACCTGGTCCTAGGGGCCGCGACGCGCCCTCAAGACAGAGACATGGCCCCCGTGCATCTAGGGGAGGCAGGCCGCGACTTGCCCCTAAAGGATCGCGACACACCCTCAAAACAGAGAGCCCTCCCAGGGCATTCTGGGCATGCAGGCCACGGCGCCCATGAGCTGGGTCGCAGTGCGCCCCACGAACCCAGAATTTTCTGGGTTTTCTCCACATTTTTCCCAGTTAGCTCCCATTAATTCAACCCTAATCATACTCCCATACCCAAACCAAGCCTAGCAACGAGTCTAGGACCCTTAGTCATGTATCTTAAGCATAATATATCTTAGAAAACTCTACTGAAACGACCAATCCACCCAACAACAATTCACCACTAAAAGGACTTAAACCAATTGATCATAACACCCAAATCTTTAACAGAAATCAAACAAAATTCTTACCTCAATGGTAGCTAAACCCACAGCTTCAAACCTTCAATTCTTGAGCTTAAATTCCCAAGTTTTCCAGCTGAAGTTCAGCAAAAATTTCCAGCTTAAGACCCAAGTTCTTCTGTTTTTTTTTTCTCCTTAGCTTCAAGGTACAAAGAAAGGGGGGGAGAGACTCGTGAGTGAGAGGGAAAGGGAAAGTGTGAGAAAATTCCGTAAGGTTACTGATCTTTCCCTTTACACCTGAGTATATATTTAGCCCAAAATACCCTTTTGCCCTTCAAGTTTATTCACCCTCTAATGATTTCTAAGGGTAGAATGGTCATTTTCCCCCTGTTCCCGCTAATTCCTCAAGTGTTCCTACTATTAACCAATTAACCTTGTCATGTCTAATTAATTACCAAATACTTATTCATTACCCAGTAGATCCCAAAATATTCTATAGATTCCCAAAAATACCCCCAGGCTCCCCCCAATCGGGTATTCAAACCCTGCTATGACTATTTCACTAATCTGCTCACTAGGACCGCCTTCTGCAATCCACCCCAAATATATGCACATAATAATGTGGTCTCAACCATATATCACATAAAATCACATTTATGCCCTTAACGGGCCAAAATTACAAATATGTCCTTATAAGCATAAAAGGGCTCACATGCATATTTAATACTCATAAACATGCATATAATACATTCATATAATCATATTAATCATGCACGCCACATAATCATGCATTTAACCAATTATACATATATATCCAATTATGATATCCTGGCACGCTAACCAAGAAACTAAGCCTTATTAGCAAATTTTGGGTCGTTACACGGCTTATAAGTCAAAAGTTTATAAGGCCCGACTTATTAGTCGAGGGTTTAAAGGTTTGGCTTATGATTCAAGGGCGGCTATAGCATGCTGAACGCTGGGCGATGTGGTTAAGCTAACCAGGAAGGGTGATATACGATTGAACAGTCCTAAGGCCGCCTGAAATAGGAAGCGCCAAGTACGCTTTCCTAGCTCTAAAACTGGTTATACGAGGAATTGAGTAATAGGCATTGGCATGACTTTATAGTCACTTACCTGGATTGATTGCATGCATGAGTAGGGTAATTACTGCTAGGCATGTTGATTACGATCTAGTTTTCTGGTGATTTACTGGTTATAAGCATGATTATGTTTTCTTCCTGAGCCTCAGCTCACAGATGCTAAATGGTGCATGAAAGGAAAAGAAAAGCAGGACCAACCATGAGTTGGAGAGCTTTAGGGGCAGAGGGTACATATGCAGCCTGCTCATCTGCCATGACCAAGGTTATCCGATGGAACTAGGGTTGGACCCTAATTTTTCTGCCTAGGTCGGCTTCTGTTTACATTTTGAGTTTGTAGCAGTTTTAAACTCTGTTGGGATCCCATGTATTGAGATTAAACTCTTTTAATGAAATGGTTGACTTTTGACCGAAATTTTTAGTACCTAAACCTATGGTTAGTTTCAGTTACACATTTGAAGTCCAAATGGCACGTATAGCGAGTTAAGCATTATTTAATTACACAGTGTAACAGCCTGGATTAGGAGGACGTTACAACTTGGTATCAGAGCGGTTTAGGTTTAAGGATTTATGAAGATTGGCTAGGCATGTACACTTGCTGCTGAAGACAAGCTCGGCTCAGAGCTCGGTAACTATTGATATGAATATGTTTTTACATGTCTATTTGATATATGAATATTTCATTTGCATGCTTTATTAGGAAGCATGAGTTATACTAATAGAGCCTGGCCCTTGATTGCTATGTGGATGTTAAAGGACGTGCTAATTATTACTTTTACTACTATGAATATTGAAGAAATGCTCATTAGCTTTGTTATAGGCATATGAATATTAAGAACGTGCTTATTAGCACCTTAATTGAGCATGAATACAATCATACTTGCTTATTAGCATAACTGATGTATGGGAAAGCTATTGAATTGCTTATTAGCACTGTTATTACATGTATATGCTTATGTTCAGTCTTAGACTGTGGGGTGGTGCTGGGCACCATTATTGTTGCCTAATGTGTCGAGTCATTGATTGCAGATAGACTTGGAAGTATGCTTCCAGGGCAATCAAATGAACCAGTCGGCGCTAGAAGTCAGGTTAGAGACAACGACCAGGGTCAGAACCCTCCACCAGCTTCTGAGAACTGGCAACAGGTGCTTGCTGATATGCAAGCTAGATTACAGAGGCAGGAAGAAGAGATCCGCCTACTGAGACAACAGAAGGTCCCAACAAGGAACGCTGCACTAGTTGTACCACCTGTTGTGGCACCAGTATTAGAGTAACAACCAAGGGCTGAAAACAGGCGGGAGCCTTTTTATGAGTGCTTCAGGAAACAACACCCTCCTACCTTTGAGGGAGCACCAGATCCGCTGCGAGTTTAGCAATGGATGGGTATGACCACCTTCATCCTGGACTTTATGGGGGTGGCAGGTAATGGCAGAGTGGCCTGTGCCACATTTATGTGTCGGGAGGATGCCTGAATCTGGTGGGAAGTGGTATCCCAAACCAGAGATGTAAAGACTCTGAGCTGGAAAGAGTTCAAAGAACTATTCAATGAGAAATATTATAACGTTGCAGTCAGAGCTGCAAAGGCGAATGAGTTTAGTAATCTGGTGCAGCGCACCATGACTGTTACAGAGTAAGCTCTGAAATTTGACAGGTTGGCCAAGTTTACTACAGACTTGGTGCCAACAAATATGATAAGAAAGGAAAGATTTTTTCGAGGGCTAAATGTTATGATATCCCGGGATGTTAAAATTACTTCAGTACCTAGAGTGTCGGCTTATGCTTAGGTAGTGGAGAAAGCCCTTACTACTGAGGGTGCTAAAAATAAAATCGGGCGCGAGAATGCAGCTAGGAGGGATACAAGGAGGTTGTGACCTCCCTTTACTGGAGCTGGTAGGAGCGGAGGCCCTAGTGACCAAAAGAGGAAGACCCCAGACACTATTACAGTTCCAGGCCCAGACAAGAGGCCACGGGGTATACAGGTTGGCCGCCAGGGCGACAATGAGAGCTGGAGGACTTATCGAGAATGTGTCAGATGCTGGAGACGTCATTTGGGGGAGTGTTGGGTGAAGGCCTGCTTTTTATGTGGTACAGTTGGGAACCTTAAGAAGGATTGCCCAAGGGTGAAGAAGGAAGAATCAAAGAAGGCAGAAAACTTGGCCCCAACTCGAGTGTTCGCATTGATACAGTCAGAGGCTGAGGCTTGACTCTCAGTAGTGACAGGTCAGCTTTCTAGTGCTAACACTTCTTATTTTATTTTGACTAATTCTGGGACTACACATTCCTTTGTATCTAGTAGAGTGATTAATAGGTTGTGTAGACCATGTGAATACTATGAAGTGAGATTTAGGAGACTGGTCAGATCATTATCGGTGGAGGTGGATAGAAGAGAGCTATCAGTAGATTTGATTGAGCTGTTCATGGAGGACTTTGATATGATTCTGGGTATGGATTGGCTAGCCAAGTATGGGGCAACCACAAACTGTAAGAAAAAGATGGTAACCTTTGAACCTGAGGGCGAGGACTCGTTTGTATTTATGGGAATTGTGATGGACCCTGTATTCTTATGATATCAGCATTGAGAGCTAGAGTCCTATTACGAGGTGGTTGCATAGGATTCCTAGCTAGTGTGGTAGATACCACTAGGGTTGTGCCAGTTGGACCCAAGGAGACCAGGTTAGTTTGTGAGTTTCTGGATGATTCCCAGAATAGTTACCAGGGTTACCACCCCACAGAGAGATAGAATTTGTTATTGAACTGGCACCGAGGACAAAGCCAGTGTCTAGTGCACCGTACAGGATGGCTCCAGTAGAGTTGAATGAGCTGAAGGTTCAGTTTTTCACCATGGGGTGCGTCAATTTTATTTGTAAAGAAGAAGGATGGCTATCTGAGGATGTGTATTGATTGCATAGAGTTGAACAAGCCAACTATCAAGAACATGTATCCACTTCCAAGGATCGATGATTTGTTTGATTAACTACAGGGCAAGGCTGTATTTTCAAATATTGATCTTCGATCTGGTTATCATCAGCTGAGGATCAAAGATGAGGACATTCTGAAGATAGCCTTTCGTACCAGGTATGGGCATTATGAGTTCTTAGTCATGTCATTTGGATTGACTAATGCCCCGGCAGCTTTTATGGATCTAATGAACATGGTGTTCAAGGACTACTTGGACAGGTTTGTGATAGTCTTCATCGAAGACATTCTGGTTTATTCCTAGTCAGAGGTAGAGCATGAGCAACACCTCAAGTTAGTATTATAGAGGTTGAGGGAGCACAAATTGTATGCAAAGTTCCAGAAGTGTGAGTTCTGGTTATCTCAGGTGACGTTTCTCGGTCACTTAGTCAGCAGAGATGGAATTAAGGTGGATCCGACCAAGATTGAGGTAGTCAAGGATTGGCCAAGGCCAAGGAGTGCTTTAGAGATTAGAAGTTTCCTTGGATTGGCAGGATATTATCAACGTTTTGTCGAAGGGTTCTCAAAAATTGTGACACCATTGACGGAGTTGACACGCAAGAACTTGAAGTTTTTGTGGTCAGATAGTTGTGAGAATAGCTTCAAGGAGTTAAAGCGGTGGTTGATCACTGCTCCGGTTATGAGTCTTCCTTCAGATCAGAAGAATTTTTTGGTCAATTGTGATGCACAAAGCAAGGGTTAGGATGTGTCCTTATGCAGGCTGTAAAAGTGATTGCCTATGCGTCAGGATAGTTAAAGGATTATGAACAGCGGTACCATACACATGATCTGGAGTTAGCAGTGGTGGTCTTTGCTTTAAAGGTATGGCGGAACTAGCTTTATGGGGAGAAATGTGAGATATACATTGACCACAAGAGCTTGAAATATTTCTTTACCCATAGAGATCTTAATATGAGGCAGAGGCGTTGACTGGAGTTGGTGAAAGATTATGATTGTGAGATTCTTTACCACCCAGGAAAGGCCAATAGGGTGGCAGATGCCTTAAGCTGAAGAGGTCCAGAACAACTGTTTAGCTTGAAACAAATATTAATGGAGTTGACAGAAGAGATGACTAGAGCAAGTATAGAGTTGGTGGTGAGTCAGCTAGCTAACATCACCTTGCAGTCTACTCTCTTGGAGAGGATTAGAGAAGGGCAGATGAATGATCCTTAGTTGATGAGGCATAGAGAGGGCGTCCTAGCTGGAGTGGCTAAGGATTACACTATCTCAGAGATGGGTTTACTGAGATACATGGAGTGGATTTGTGTTTCGATGGACTCTGCTATGAGATGAGAGATTCTGGATGAATCTCATACCACGCTGGACTCGCTCCATCCAGGCACCACAAAGATGTATCAGGATCTGAAATTGCTATACTGGTGGTCTGGGATGAAGAAAGATGTAGTTGAATATGTGGCTAAGTGCCTAACGTGTCAGCAGGTGAAAGCTGAACACCAGAGACCAGTAGGGCTATTACAGCCTTTGGGTATCCCTGAGTGGAAATGGGAGGACATTATTATGGACTTTGTAGTGGGATTACCTAGGACTATGGGTCAGCATGACTCAGTATGGGTGATTTTGGATCGGTATACCAAATCAGCCCATTTCTTGCCAGTGAGGATGAACTTTACAGTAGATCAGTACGCTGATCTTTATGTGAAAGAGATAGTACGCCTTCATGGGACTCCTAGGTCCATTGTGTTAGATCGGGATCCCATTTTTACTTCCAAGTTTTGGGGAAGTCTGCAGAAGGCTATGGGTACACAATTGAACTTAAGTACCACCTATCATCCTCAGACAGATGGACAATCTGAGATGACGATATAGATATTAGAGTATATGCTACGAGCATGTGTGTTGGACTTTGAAGGGTCATGGATTAAATATTTTCCACTAATTGTGTTTTCCTACAATAAAAACTACAAATCAACTGTTAGAATGACTCCTTATGAGATGATGTATGGTAGAAAATGCAGATCATCCATCCATTGGGATGAAATGGGTGAGAGGAAATATCTAGGTCATGAACCAGTTCAGAGGACCAATGGTCATTGAGAAGACTAGAGCTTCGATGCTCGCTTCTTAGAGTAGACAGAAGAGGTACACTGATCCCAAGCATGGAGATATAGAATTCCAGACTGGGGACTATGTTTTCCTCCGTGTTTTACCATTGAGAGAGGTGAAGTGATTTGGGAAGAAGGGCAAACTGAGCCCTAGGTTCGTGGGATCTTTTGAGATCCTAGAAATGATTGGTCAGGTAGCCTATAGGTTGGCTTTACCCCCCATTGCTACCAAGGGTTCATAATGTATTCCATATTTTGATGCTTCGGAAATATGTGTCAGATGTAACTCATGTATTGAGTTATTAGAATTTGGAGTTATAGACATATTTTTCCTATGAGAAGCGACTAGTTCAGCTCTTGGATAGAAATGACAAAGTATTGAGAAACAAAACCATACATTTGGTTAAGGTATTATAGAGGAACAGCAAGGTCGAAGAAGCGACCTAGGAATTAGAGTCAGACATGCGGGATCAGTATCTCGAGTTCTTCAGGTAAATTTTTAGGGCAAAATTTCTTTAAGGATGGGATAGTTGTGACGTCCCAAAATTCCTAATAAGGCTTAATAATGTCCCAAATTACCTAATCTGGCTTAGGGCCTTAATCAGGGGGCCAGGATGGCAATTTATGTGAATTATATGATAATATGACTAGATATGCATGTTTAGGTGTATTAAATATGCATGTGAGCCCGTTTCTTATTAGAAAGGCAATTTTCGTAAATTGGCCCATTATGGGTACATTTGGCATATATGCGATATATGTGATATATGTGCGAGACCACATTATTATGTGGGTATATTTGGGTTACTCGGCACGAGATGATCCTACGGAGAAAGTTAGCAGGAAAGTCACAACAAGACCTAATACCCGACTTGGGGTGAGTCAAGGGGTGTTTTGGGTATCTAGTCAATTACCGGGTTATTAGGTAACAAGAATGAATATTAGAGGATATATGTAACGCCCTGGTTACTCCAAGACCGTTACTGTGAACTTTAAACCATGCTAAACTAACTAAATGAGTCATTTGGTTATAAATGTGCATCTAGGTGTTATTAATAGGCTAAGGTGAAAAATCTCGATCAAAAGGAAATGATATATTTAATTTAAAACTTAAAATTGTACATGGGTCCATAAAAGCGTTTACAAAGTTATTTACAATTCAAAATGGTCATTATAGCGTAAAAGTTACAACCCACCGACCTAAGCGGCAAAAATAGGGTTAACCCCCAGTTCCTCTGAGAAACACCTTGGCCGTGGTGGTCAAGCGGCTGCATATGTACACATCGCCACCTAAGCTCTCCACTAAAGGCTTGGTGAGCTTTTCTTTCCCTTTACCTACACCACATAGCACCCGTGAGCCAAGGCTCAGCAAGAAAACTCATTACTGCATGTATACAATATCAATTGATGATTATGATAATCATACTGGGCTTATATCCCTAAACAGATAAGTGAATGTCACTTCAAGATTCTAGTAACCATGCTGGGGCTTATAGCCCTAATCAAATAATATTGAGATTCTAATAATCATGTTGGGGTGTGTCGCCCTAATCAGATGGTGACTGATGAGTAAGTCACGAACTTAAACCAGATGAGTGACTATGGAGTCACAAACTTGAATCAGATAACTGGCTGATGAGTAAGTCACAAACTTGGGCTCTGCACGCATAGCCGTGTGACAATGCAGTCACCTGGGCCTTCTAGCCCCGGCTCTAAGTAACTAACCATTAGACTAGACAAGCGCTTTTGTTTTCATCTTACTTAAGGTCGGTCAAGCATTTCATGCTTATGTCGATTAGATCTAATCTTTTTCGTCTTACGTTAAACACGCTAATACCGTTCTTGACTCATAAGTCAATACCATACGACTAGTGCTCGGTACTACTGCCGAACTTGACTAATAAGTCACAGCTTCACAATCAATACTGACACCATTTTCATTTCCTGACTCATAGGTCAGTGCCATTCACAAATAAGCAATATTGTTAAGCATTTAATAAGCATTCCAGATATACAAATAGAGTTATCAACATGTTACATCAATAACCATGCATGTCACATACTGGGTGTAGTTGTCTTACCTCTGGTTCGAGCGAGAAATAATAAAAGAACGACCCTTGAGAATGATCTATCATTTGATTCCTTAGCGGTCACCTAGTCATAACCAAATATAACTTACATCAATGAAAATCAACAATAAAAGGTTCTTGGTCTAAACCTCACCCCCAGGACCTCGAATCGTACCCAAACGGCTAGTAGATTCGATCTCGAGCCTTAGGAATTGAAAACACAAGCCAAAAACCCTCAAAAGTGCCCAAAATAGGACCCTGGAAAAACAAAGTAGTGTCGTAGCGCTGCCCCCCTAGCGCCTAGGCGCTACAAGCAGGGATGAATGGCCTTGGACAACGCTGTAGCGCCCTCCCTTGGGCGCTGTACTGTTAGAGCCAGGGTGATCCAGCTCTGGTTTTTCCCCCTTTGACTTCTCCACTTTTCAACCTTCAAAACTTGATTCCAAACATAAACCAAACTCACAAATGAACCCAAATACCCACTCTACAAGTCCTAGGCATCAAAACCCAATCAACCTTTGCCAAAAACTCCCTTGAATTCTCAACTATCAACTCCAAGATTCCAGCTGAAAATCAAATGAAAATAGAGTAAAAACCAGAGTTTCTATGGTTAGAATCTTACCTCAAGCTCAAGATGGAACCCTCTTCAATGGTGGAACACAACTCTAGACCCTTAAGGGTTGATTCCCTAGCTTGATTCCTCAAATGGAGCTAAAAAATTCAAAGAGAAAAGATGATCGGGAGAAGAAAGGAAGAAGCTCTGTTTTTCTTAAGCTTTCTACAGCTTCTATGGTTGATATATATCCTTAGGTTAAAAGACAAAAATACCCCTAGGTCATTAAATTCCCTCTTAAGGCTACCAAGGGTAAAACTGTCCTTTATCCTCTAATCCCGTTAATCATAATTAACGTCCTCCAATTCCTGTTATTACCAATATTCTCAAATGCTAATAAACCATATCCCATTACCATTTAATTCACAGTTATGTACTAATCACCAAATTACCCCGAGACTCACCCCTAGACTCACCCCGAGCCCCAAAATTAACCCCGTTATGACCAAACCGCTAACTAGTATTCAAAGATCGTCTCATGCAGAATAGCTCGAACAAATCCACATTATAATGTGGCCTCATCAATAATTCACCAACATGCATGAAAATATACAATTATGCCCTCAACAGGCCAAATTACCAAAATACCCTTATAATGAAATGTGGACCCACATGCATGCATTTATCATCATATAATAATATAATTCACATAAACATGCATATAATCATTTAATGGCATAATAAATCAATTATGGCCCTCCTGGCCTACTAATCCGACCATTAAACCTCATTAGGGATTTTGGGGCATTACAACTATCCCCTCCTTATAGAAATTTTGTCCTCAAAATTTACCTGAACAGCTCGGGTTACTGATTCTACATATTTGACTCCAGCTCCCAGGTCGCTTCCTCGACCTTGCTGTTCCTCCATAATACCTTAACCAAGGTATCGTTTTATTCCTGAGGACCTTGTCTTTTCTGTCAAGTATCTGGACTGGCTGTTCCTCATAGGAGAGATCTGCCTCAAGCTCCAGATCTTCGTAACTCAAAACATGAGCCACATCAGATACATACCTCGAAGAGCTAAAACATGAAATACGTTATGCATGGCCGACAATGCCGGTGGTAAGGGCAACCTGTAAGCCACCTGACCAATCCTCTATAGGATCTCAAATGGACCTACATATCTAGGGTTCATCTTGCCCTTCTTCCCAAATCTTCTCACCCCTTTCCATGGCGAGACTCTAAGGAAGACATAGTCTCCCACTTGGAAGTCCACGTTCCTGCGTTTGGGATCTGCATAACTTTTCTGTCTACTTTGAGAAGCGAGCATCCGAGCTCTAATCTTCTCAATGGCCTCACTGGTCCTCTGAAATGCCTCAAGACCCAAGTATCTCCTTTCTCCTGTCTCATCCCAATGAATGGGAGATCTACATTTCCTACCATACAACATCTCATAAGGTGCCACCCCAATGGTCGACTGATAGATGTTGTTGTAGGAAAACTCTATCAAAGGTAGATACTTACTCCAGGATCCACCAAAGTCCAGCACACATGCTCACAACATGTCTTCTAATATCTGGATCGTCCTCTCAGATTATCCATCTGTCTGAGGATGATAAGCAGTACTGAACTTTAACTGTGTTCTCATGGCCTTCTATAAACTCCCTCAGAACTTGGAAGTGAAAGTGGGATCCCGATTTGACACAATCGACCTCGGTGCTCCATGGAGGCGCACGATCTCTCTCACATATAGATCTGAGCATTAGTCAACTGTATAAGTAGCCTCACTGGTAAGAAGTGAACTGACTTGGTGTAGCGATCCATAATAACCCTTGAATCATGTTGACCCACGGTCCTGGGTAACCCCACCAGGAAATCCATCGTGATGTCCTCCCATTTCCACTCTGGGATATCCAGAGGCTGCAATAGCCCTGCCGGTCTCTGATGCTCAGCCTTGACCTGTTGACATGTCAAGCACTTAACCACATATTCCACTACATCCTTCTTCATCCCAGGCCACCAATACAATGATCTCACATCCTAGTACATCTTCGTGGTGCTTGGATGCAAAGAATAAGGAGTAGTATGAGATTCATCCAGAATCTCTCGCCTCATAGCAATATCTCACGGAACACATAGCTGACCGTTGTACCTCAACAAGCTCAAATCATACACTGTATAATCTCTGGATACTCCAGCCAAAACATTTTATCTAATCTTGGTCAGCTGTGGATCACCCAACTGACCCACATTTATCCTTTCCAACAATGTAGACTGTAGTGTAATATTGGCCAACTGGCCCACCAGCAACTCTATACCAGCTCTGGTCATAACCTCTGCTAACTCTCTGGCTATCAGCCTCGCACTATAAATCTATCCCGAACCCTTCCGGCTTAAAGCATCAGCTACCACGTTGCCCTTGCCTGGATGGTACAAAATCTCACAATCATAATCTTTTACTAGCTCCAGCCAACACCTTTGTCGCATATTCAAGTTTTTCTGCGTGAAGAAGTACTTCAGGCTCTTGTGGTCCGTGTAAATCTCACACTTATCCCCATAAAGGTAATGCCTCCATACCTTTAATGAAAATACCATAGCTGCCAACTCTAAATCATGAGTGGGATATCTCTGTTCGTACTCCTTTAGCTGACGTGAGGCATAAGCAATCACCTTCCCTGACTTCATCAAAACACAACCCAAACCTTGATGTGAGGCATCACAGTAAATCATAAACTTATGTTGATCTGTTGGGAGACTCAGAACCAGTGTTGTAATCAACCTCTGCTTCAGTTCCTAGAAGTTGTTCTCACACCTATCTGACCACACAAACTTCTGATTCTTGCGTGTTAACTCAGTCAATGAAGTAGCAATCTTAGAGAACCCTTCCTTGAAATGTATGTAATAACCTGCCAACCCAAGGAAACTTCTAACCTCAGAAGCATTTTTTGGCCTTGGCCATTCTCTGACTGCCTCAATCTTGGCTGGATCTACCTTAATCCCCTCCCTACTGACAATGTGCCCAAGGAAAGATACCTGAGATAACCAGAACTCACACTTCTTGAATTTTGCAAACAATCTGTGTTCCCTTAGTCTCTATAGAACCAACCTCAGATGTTGCTCATGTTCTGACTCTGACTGAGAATAAACCAGGATATCATCCATGAAGACGATCACAAACTAATCCAAATAATCCTTGAAAACTTTGTTCATCAAATCTATAAAAGCAGCTGGGGCATTAGTCAATCCAAAAGACATGACTAAGAACTCATAATGCCCATATCTAGTGCGAAAAGCAGTCTTTGGTATATCTCCCTCCTTGACCCTCAACTGATGATAACCAGAACGAAGGTCTATCTTTGAGAATACCCTTTTACCTTGCAACTGATCAAACAGATCATCTATCCTTGGCAGAGGATACTTGTTCTTAATTGTTAACTTGTTTAGTTCTCTATAATCAATACATATCCTCAGAGAACCATCCTTCTTCTTCATAAACAGAACTGGCGCACCCCAAGGTGAAAACTAGGTCTGATAAAACCCAAATCCAACAGCTCTTGCAACTGTACTTTCAATTCTTTTAACTCAGCTGGGGCCATTCTGTAAGGTGCTCTAGAAACTAGCTCTGTCCCTGGTGCCAGTTCTATCACAAACTCAATCTCTCTGTGCAGTGGCAACCCTGGTAAATCTTTTGGGAACACATCCAAAAACTCATAGACTAGTCTGGTCTCACTGGCATGACCTGAGTGGTGTCAACCACACTGGCTAAGAATCAAATGCAACCTTCTTGCAATAGATCTCTAGCCCTCAAAATAGAAATCATAGGTATACGAGATCCATGCACAGTGCCAACAAACATAAAAGGATCCTCACCTTCAGGCTCAAAGGTGACCATCTTCCTTCTGCAATCTATGGTTACCCCATACTTCACTAACCAATCCATACCCATAATCATGTCAAAGTCAGTCATAACTAACTCTATCAAATCCACTGACAACTCTCTTCCCTCCACTGTCACTGGCAAAGATCTGACCCATCTCCTGGATACCACTAACTTCCCAGTGGGTAATAAGGTCCCGAACCCCACAGCATAATAATCACATGGTCTACACAGTCTATCAATAATTATACTAGCAACAAAAGAATGTGTAGCACCAGAATCAATCAAAACAGTATAAGGGGTTCCATCACTAAGAAGCTGACATGTAACTACTGAGGGTGAATCCTCAGCTTCTGCTTGTGTCAGTGCGAACACTCGAGCTGGGGCCGAGCTGTCCGCCTTCCTAGGTTCTTCCTTTCTTGCTTTTGGGCAGTCTTTCTTGAAATAACTCACTGCCCCACATAAGAAGCAGGTCTTTGCCCTACACTCTCCCAAATGGCGCCTCTTGCACCTAGGGCACTCAGGATATGTCTTCCAGGCCTCACTACCACCCTGACGACCCATTGTAATATCACGTGGTCGCCTATCAGGACCTGAAGCTGGGAAGGTATCAGGAACCTTCCTCTTCTAATCTATGGGGCCTCCACCCCTACCTGAACCCATAAATGGAGGACTTATCCTCCTCAACTCTCTTCTGGCTGCATTGTCCTGCCAGATCTTGTTCTCTACGCTCTCAATTGTAAGCCCCTTCTCCACCACCTGTGCATAAGTAGTAACTCCAGCCACAGTGGTGATACAAACATCCCGGGCTAATCTAGGTTGTAGCCCCTGGAGAAACCTCTCCCTTCTAGTCCCATCAGTGGGCACCAGTTCCATGTCAAAATTTGCCAATCTATCAAAATTCAAGGCATATTCAGTCACTGATAGACTTCCCTGAAGTAATCTAATAAACTCTTTAGCATTTTCATCCCTAATGGCATCATTATAATACTTCTCATTAAACAGAATTTGAAACTCTTCCCAACTCAGGGCATTGATGTTTCTAGTCTAGGATACAACTTCCCACCAAATTCGGGCATCCTCCCGAAACATGTATGTGGCACAAGCCACCCTCTCATTACCAGACACCCTCATGAAGTCAAGGATGGTGGTAATCATACTCATCCATCGCTCTTCCTTTGTTGGATCTGCACTGCCCTCAAATATTGGAGGTTGCTGTTTTTTGAACCTTTCATAAAGAGGTTCCCATTTACTTCCAACCTCAGACAACTGCTCAACTGCTTGCACCGATACAGGTGGTGCCTTAGGTAAAATGTTCCCTGCAGGAACTTGTTGCTGTCTCAAGGGGCGGATTTCTTCTTCCTGCCTCAATACTCTAGCTTGCAAGTCATTAAACAACTGCTGCTTGTTATCAAGAGCTCGCTGTGGAATCTGATTCTGGTCATTCTCTTGACCCTGTCCGTTATTCTGGCCTTAATCATCCTGGCCAGCTGATGAATCTGTCTATCTTGGAATCATTCTATCAAATTAAACCTTGCTGCAATAGTCAATGCGGCCAGTTAGGCATTGATAACTAAACCTCTTGCCGCCTCACGGTCCAAGAACAAGCAGATATCACCCATATTCCAAAATTATACAAATGTACAAATGGATACATGATCATAACATTTAGCATTTAACACCTATCAATTGATAATTCACAATTAACAATACTAATAAGCATGTTCTAGCAATATCAGTACTAATAAGCGCATTCTTGCTAATGATGCAGTAGTCAAGGCCCAACCTTCTCAATGTATTTCATGTAGACAAGTAAAGCATTTATACTTTATTTAAGCAGTTAAATATATAACCACATAAATAGTTACCAAACCATGAGTCGATCTTGTCTTTAGTGGCGAGAATACATGCCCAACCAGTCTATAGGAACCTTGAACCTTGGCACGCTCTGATACCAAGTTGTAACGCCCTGGTTACTCTAAGACCGTTACTATGAACTTTAAACCGTGCTTAACTCGCTAAACGAGTCATTTGGTTATAAACGTGCATCTAGGTGTTATTAATAGGCTAAGGTGAAAAATCTCGACCAAAAGGAAATGATATATTTTATTTAAAACATAAAACTGTACATGGGCCCATAAAAGCATTTACAAAGTTATTTACAATTAAAAATGGTCATTACAGTGTAAAAATTATAACACGCCGACCTAAGCGGCAAAAATAGGGTTAACCCCTAGTTCCTTTGAGAAACACTTTGGCCGTGCTGGTCAAGCAGCTGCATATGTACACATCACCACCTAAGCTCTCCACTCGAGGCTAGGTGAGCTTTTCTTTCCCTTTGCCTGCACCACATAGCACCCGTGAGCCAAGGCTCAGCAAGAAAACTCATTATTTCATGTATACAATATCAATTGATAATTATGATAATCATAGTGGGCTTATATCCCTAAACAGATAAGTGAATATTACTTCAAGATTCTAGTAACCATGCTGGGGCTTATAGCCCTAATCGGATAATATCGAGATTCTAATAATCATGTTGGGACGTGTAGCCCTAATCAGATGGTGACTGATGAGTAAGTCACGAACTTAAACCAAATGAGTGACTATGGAGTCACAAACTTGAATCAGATAAGTGACTGATGAGTAAGTCATGAACTTGGGCTTCGCACCCATAGCCGTGTGACAATGCAGTCACCTGGGCCTTCTGGCCCTGGCTCTAAGTAACTAGCCATTAGACTAGACAAGCGTTTTTGTTTTCATCGAACTTAAGGTCGGTCAAGCATTTCATGCTTATGATGATAATGCTTATGTCGATTAGATCTAATCTTTTTCGACTTGTGTTAAACACACTAATACCGTTCTTGACTCATAAGTCAATACCATACGACCAGTGCTCAGTACTACTGCCAAACTTCACTAATAAGTCACAGCTTCACAATCAATACGAACACCATTGTCGTTTCTTGACTCATAGGTCAGTGCCATTAATAGATAAGCAAGATTGCTAAGCATTTAATATGCATTCCAGATATACAAATAGAGCTCTTAACATGTTACATCAATAACCATGCATGTCACATACTGGGTGCAGTTTTCTTACCTCTGGTTCGAGCGAAAAATAATAAAAGAATGACCCTTGAGAATGATTGATCCTTTGATTCCTTAGCGGTCACCTAGTCATAGCCAAATATAACTTCCATCAATGAAAATAAACAATAAAAGGTTCTTGATCTAAACCTCACCCCTGGGGCCTCGAATCGTACCCAAACGGCTAGTAGATTCGATCTCGAGCCTTAGGAATTGAAAACACAAGCCAAAAACCCTCAAAAGTGCCCAAAATAGGACCCTGGAAAAACAAAGTAGTGTCGTAGCGCTGCCCCCCTAGCGCCTAGGCGCTACAAGCAGGGATGAATGGCCTTGGACAACGCTGTAGCGCCCTCCCTTGGGCGCTGTACTGTTAGAGCCAGGGTGATCCAGCTCTGGTTTTTCCCCCTTTGACTTCTCCACTTTTCAACCTTCAAAACTTGATTCCAAACATAAACCAAACTCACAAATGAACCCAAATACCCACTCTACAAGTCCTAGGCATCAAAACCCAATCAACCTTTGCCAAAAACTCCCTTGAATTCTCAACTATCAACTCCAAGATTCCAGCTGAAAATCAAATGAAAACAGAGTAAAAACCAGAGTTGCTATGGTTAGAATCTTACCTCAAGCTCAAGATGGAACCCTCTTCAATGGTGGAACACAACTCTAGACCCTCAAGGCTTGATTCCCTAGCTTGATTCCTCAAATGGAGCTAAAATATTATAAGATAAATGAGAAGGAAAAGATGATCGGGAGAACAAAGGAAGAAGCTTTGTTTTTCTTAAGTTTTCTACAGCTTTTATGGTTGATATATATCCTTAGGTCAAAAGACAAAAATACCCCTAGGTCATTAAATTCCCTCTTAAGGCTACCAAGGGTAAAACCGTCCTTTCTCCTCTAATCCCGTTAATCATAATTAACGTCCTCCAATTCTTGCTATTCCCAATATTCTCAAATGCTAATAAATCATATCCCATTATCCTTTAATTCATGATAATGTACTAATCACCAAATTACCCCGAGACTCACCCCAAGCCCCGAAATTAACCCCGTTATGAACAAACCGCTAACTAGTATTCTAAGATCGTCTCATGCCGAATAGCTCGAAAAAATTCACATTATAATGTGGCCTCATCAATAATTCACCAACATGCATGAAAATATGCAATTGCCCTCAACGGGCCAAATTACCAAAATGTCCTTATAATGAAATGTGGACCCACATGCATGCATTTATCATCATATAATAATATAATTCATATAAACATGCATATAATCATTTAATGGCATAATAAATCAATTATGGCCCTCCCGACCTACTAATCCGACCATTAAACCTCATTAGGGATTTTTGGGCATTATAGTATATTTGGTATTAGCGAGATTAGGAGGGAATTCTAGGAGTTTTGACCATTTTGCTCTCGGGAACGTTTTTGGGACCCCAAGCCTTGGGATTTACTTAGAGGCTAAGTAACCTCACAATTACACAAACACAGAAAAATAGAGAAAACACGTTTCCCTTTTCTCTCTCTTGGTTACACTTTTCTTTCTTAAATTTCTAGAGGATTTATGCAGTTTAAGGAGAATCGAGGCTAGCTTAGGCTCGAGATTGCTTGGGGAAAGACTCACCATCGATTGGGGCAATAGAGGTAACAATTTCCAGCCCTAAATCCTTGTGTATTTTGGTTTTTAGTTGAGTTTTTGGAGTTTAGAAAACTCATCTATGATTTTGGGATTTGAAAGGGTTTTGGCCAAGCTTTTGCTTGTGTTTTGTTGGACTTGAGATGTTGAATTGATTGGGGGTTTTACTTTTGAACTTTAGCTATGTTGGGATAGGGTTTTGGTGTTGGGTTTTATGCCCTTATTAAACCATGTCGGACATGTAACATGATTTCATATTGTTAATAAAAGTAGTAGAAATTATTTAGTTTCACAATCGTGTTGCTTGCTTGTGTTATTACATTATTATTGAAATAATACAAACATTTATAAAATTTTGAACATATGGATAGTTACGATTATAGTGACTAGGTCATAGTGGATTATAATTATAATTGTATGTTCAAAAGAACGAGTCCTAAGATTAGATCAGTGCATTGGATTTTCACTAATTAGGCAATCTACGATATGATCTACTTATACATTCAGGGTGTGATGTCTTGTCCAAGGCATTGACCAAGTAGATAAGATCAGATGTATTTGGTTTCATCAGACTAGGACTGATATTGATTATTGATTGATAAATAAATATTGTTGTTATCAAATCTAATCAATGTCACAACGTTCACCATAGGTTAAGTCGATCTTAATTCTGAGTGATAATATTTTGCTAATTATATTATTTAAATCTTTTGACTTGTTCATTACTAGCTTACCCTACGGTCTAGCCCATACTTACATCTTGGAGATTTAGTAGTGTAATTGAGTGGGAGTATTATTCATAGATATGAAATCTATAACTTATGTATGAGAAGTGAAAAGATGATTTCCTTAATTGCTTTGTTCAAAAGGTTAAATGATTGAGATCTCATTTATGTGATTAAGTTCACATAAATGTCATTTATAAGGAGCTTAGTGGGAGTTAAGGATAAAATACTGATGAGGGGTAAAACGGTAATTTGCACCCAACTCGTTAGTAAGTTATCGATAAAGGAATGAGTGACTGTAATGGTTATAACAATGGATAACGTATTTATGGTTTGGAAAATACGTTCTATGAATTCAAGAGTTCAATTCCGAGTCTATAGTGCAGTCATGAGAAATTAATAAGGCAGTAAAATTATTTGTAAATAAATTCACTGTAACTTATTGGAGCTTGATTTCATGGATTCATGGTCCCCGCATCACCTTTGAGTAAATCATCTAGAATGTCTCAATTAATTGATTTAATTATCAATTATGATTTTTAAAGTTGACTAGGTTAATTTTGGAAAATTTATAGAGATATGAGATTTAGAGAATGAAAGAGAATCTTTGGGTAAATGTATTAATATTGATAAATTGGTGTCAATATAAATAAATAATATTAATTCAAGTTTCAAATTATAATTAGTTAATTTGAATAAAGAGTTCATTAATTAATTAAAAATAAAAAAATAAAAGGTTTTGAATTTAGGCCCAATTGAGATTTAAATTCAAAACAAAGAGATTGGGCCGAATTCCATTTATGGCAACCCAAGAATTTTTTTTTTGTTTATTATTTTTAATTAATTTAAATAAAGCCCATTAAGTTGCCTATATAAGGAATATGATATCTAGGGTTTTCATAAGGAAGTCAGTCTTAGTTGATTCATTGGATAAGTGAAAATCTATACAATCTAATTTGTTCTTAGCCACTATCTCTTCTTCTCTTCTTCTCTTCTAGATCTCTATCTCATGTGTTGAGAACCAGCCCACACTAGTTCTAGGTTGATCAAAGGCTTGGTGAGGAAGACTGTGTTACTAATCTAGTTCAATCTCTTGATAATACTCTGCTACAGAAAGGAATCAAGGGTTAGAGAGATTGAAGGAATGAGTTCTTCCAGTTCCGCTGCGTAATGTAAGTTTTTACTTTACTTTATATTTGTATCAATTTCATAGGAGCATGTTCTAGGAATTTGCATGTGTTGTTTGATAATATGTAAATTGCATGAAAATAAACAAAGATCCTGTAATATGTATTTCCAACAATTGGTCTCAGAGTCATAAGTTGCTAGTTTATTTTCATGAATGAACATGTATGAAATTGATTGATATGTTAGAGTGTCAATTGGATGGTACATGTTATTGGTGCATGTTTATGTTTTGTTATGTTAGTTTAGCAATAATTTGATTGTTTTTTGTTCGTTTTGGGATTGAAAAACTGCACTGATTTTTTTAAAAAAAAAATTTGAACTTATTGGGCAGTGTGCATGTTGGGCACGCATGAAAGAGTCGTCGGGACCCCGGCCGAACGGACGTCCGTACGGATCCATACGGCGTTGGTGTTGGACCCTGTGACGGCAAAAAAATTTTTTTTTTTATTTTTTATTTTTTTAATTAGATATTTTGTGCAGTTAAGTTTAAAATATTTAAAATTAATTATTTGATTATTTTAGATATTTTTGCTTTTTAAAATATTTTGAATTGGTTATCTGATAATCAATATATTTTAAGATATTTTTTTATTTTGTTATAAATAAAATATTAAAATTAGTTATTTGATTATTCAATATATTTTTATTGTTTAAAATATTTGAAATTGGTTATCAGATAATTCTAAATATTTTAGATATTTTAAATTTGGTTAAAAGATATTTTGATATTTTAAAATTGGTTAAAATATTTAAAAATAAAATATCTTGACATTCCTAACAACTTAACTGCCTAGTTTAAATTAATTATTTGAAATTGAATTTTGTTTGATAAGTTCTATTTTAATTAATTTAATATTTGGCAACTTGTTTAATTAGTTATATTGAATTTTGTCTGATGAATTATATGCTAATTAATTATGGTATTTTACAAAATAGTATATTGTTGTGGTATATTTACATAATTTAATAATATATGCTTATAGAGTAACATGTTAGACTCGTCCAATTATTAAAATATCAAGCATCATTATTAAGTTATTTTTTGCATTTGGGCTTTAAATATAAGTATAATTATGACCCAATTTTTGTGTTTGAAAAATGTGGGAAAACTCAAATAAAACTTTCATAAAATGTTAGGTTTTATTTGGGCCCAATTGAACATGTAAATTTTAAATTCCTCTATTGTGCGTGGTTTTACTTGTGAAGACCCATTTGTTTTGCATTACTAGATTGAGCCTAATCAATTTAATAACAATTAATAAAACATAGGTTCAAACTTCTGCCTTTTTGGGCTTTGTGTGGAAGTTAGAGAGCCTTAGTAGTGGGCTCGACATATTGAACTCAGCTCTCCTCCATGCAAGCTCGAATTGTTAAGGCCCATTTACCTAAGTTGGACTTAATTGTATTAGGTTATTCTTTTTAGTTGGACCTAATAATTGATTAGAAACACATTAATTCTAATTTTTGGATTAATTTTCAATGGTAATTTTAGAATTAATAGAAAAATTATAAACTATGGTTTATTAATTATTTTAAGGGTAGGTAACCATTTGGTACCCTGTGTTTTTGCAAAGTACCATTTTGGTACCCTCTGTTTTCAATAATGCTTATATGGTACCCTGTATTTTAAAAGTGTACATATTTGGTACCCTAATCTCAAATTTAATTAATAAAATTTTACCAATTTAATCAAACTGCTGTCAATTATGTAAGTTCCAAATTTAAATTTAATTACTTAATTACATATAACTGATGACAGTTTGATCATATTGACAAAATTTTATCTATCAAATCTGAGTCTAGGGTATCAAATATGTATAATTTTAAAATACAAGGTACCATATGAGCATTATTGAAAACAGAGGGTACAAAAATGATACTTTGCAAAAACATAGGGTACCAAATGAGTAAATACCCTTATTTTAATCATTTGGCAAACCTAAGTTGGTTTATTGATTATTTTAATAATTTGGCGAACCTAAGTTGGTTTATTCATTATTTTAATAATTTGAAAAACCTAAATTGATATTTTTAAAAAAGAATAAAATACTAAAATATTTAATAATGAGTTTTTAAAAATTTGAATTCGATCTCCACCGTTGATTTAACAAGGTTAGAGTTCAGTGGAGCCTCATGATGCTTTGATTTCGTCTCCCTACGGAAGGTGTTCACTGGACTTCTTAATATGGTTAAATTCTTAGGATAGATGGTTATAAATGGACCTTCTATAGACTCATCCCTACGGTGACTATAGGAATTAAGTCTATAATAATTGAAATCGTGGGTCAAACTCATAAAGTAAGAAATATTTTGTGACTCTTGCACTACCGGGACACATGAGTTTTTGTTACTTTGATCGAATGGATAGGTAGTCAATAAAAGTCTATGACGTTTTATTAATTGAGATGTTTCCCTATTTAACTAAGTAAATATTTGTGACTCTCGCCTACCGGGACACATGGATTCATGGCTAGTTAAAGTACCTAAAAAATAGAAGATAAGTGTTTTAGTATTTTGCTTATCTCAAAACATTTTGTATGTTTTGCTATTTCTAAAAAATAATTAATAGATGTTTGTCAAGCAATACGTTGATTTCTACTTACTTGATAATCATCGCTCTAGGCTTCCCACACCATACTCTCTCTAATCTCTAAAAGGTTACTCTATGGTGAGAACCTCACAAAATGTTTGTCCAACATCAACATGGTGTTGATTATGGACAACATCGAGTTCGTGATAATCAAATATATTTCTATTTTTCCTATGCAGCAATAACCTAATCCTTCAAAGAGGATTGTTGATGGTGGTTCAAGCAAAGGAAAGAATGTTAATACTACTAAACAAGATCAAGGAGAAGCTGCTTTAAGCTTCTTCATCGAAGAGCAAATGAGGAAGAAATTCAAACAAAAAGAATAAGAAGTCCACTGGCAAGGCACCAAAGGTTGCCAAGCTTCTTGGAGAAATGCCTTATTATAAGTATAATAAAGGGGAGTGTTTCCAACTACAAGGAGACTGGGAATTGGAACAAAATTGCCTAGCACTGAAGGCATATGGAACCCAAGATAATGAAATTTGTTTTGGATGCATGTGATTTTAGAGGATGATACTTCAGTTTTGGATCGTTGAATCAAGATCTACTAAACATGCATGTATTTTTTTCTACACCCTTTTAGCATTAGGAAAGCCATGAAGGATAAAAAGCCAAAGCTTGGAATCCATCAAGGGTTGTTCGTATCAAACAAGGCAAAAAGATAAGGTTGAATGAATTTTGGCAATAAATATATTGTTTTAAGACAATGTTTATTTTATTCTGATTTTCATTGGATTTTTTTTTCAGTTTTTCTTATTACATCAACAACAATTTGTAGTTACTTTCATAAGTAATAAAATCATATTTCTTTCAATGGATGTGAATTGTGGGGTGGATGTATGAAAAACGGGCTATACCTATTGCAACTAAATGAACCATGTGTTCTAAATAATGAGTTGTTTAAGATAGCTAAATTTAGGACCATTAAACGACAAAAGGTCAATAACGTTAGAAATGACATACCTTTGGCATCTTCAATTTGGTCATATTTGCTATGATAGGATTCAAAGACTAACAAAGGTTGGGTTTTTGAGGCCTAGGGTGACCTACCTTTCTGTGAATCTAGTCTTGAGGGCAGAATGACAAAGCATCCATTCTCTGTGATAGGAGAAAGGGCCAAAGAACCACTAGGGCTAGTATGTTCAAATGTCTGGGGACAAATGAATGTTCAAGCAAGGGGTGGTTATGAGTATTCCGTCACCTTCATCGACGATTTCTCAAGAGACTCATGTAAGTACCTAAAGCATAGAAATTCTAAGAATTTGTTAAGAAGTTCAAAGAATTCATTACTATTGCTTTAAAACCAAATTAGGTAAAACGTTATAGATCGTGCGATCTGATAAGGGTGGAGGATATTTGGATTAATTGAACTTGGAGAATTGTCTAAAGCAACTACCCCAAGGACTCTGCAACAGAACGGTGTTGCTGAGTAGCATGAATCGAGCGTTTTTTTAAAATATGTGTTCTATGATAAGCTATTCAACTTTACCGATTTCTTACCCAGATCTTTTCTAGAGACATACTACCTAGACCGCATGTGACATTTTTTAAATGTTATGCCATCTCAAATCTGTCTCCAAGACACCACTAGAATTATGGAATGGTCGTGAACCTGGTTTATGTCATTATGGAATTTGGGGGTGTCTTGTTTATGTCCTGAGGAAAAATGTAGGAAAGCTAGAACAACAAACTAAGGTTTGCTTGCTTTTTGGCTATTCTAAAGGTACTCAGGGTGGTCTATTTTATAGTTCAGTAAACAAGAAAGAAAGTATTTCCCTCTACAAATGCTACTTTTCTGGATAACGACTACATAATGAATTTCATGTCTCATAGCAAAATAGTATTAGATGGAAAAACAATAAACTATTGTTCCATCCTCACCGACGCAAGTCGATGAAAACAAGGTAGATTTAATAGCAACTAAAGTCAGAAAGTTACGATGCCTCGTCATAGTGGGAGGGTTTCTTGGAACCTGGTACCTATGAAATGGATAGTGAAACCCACAAGGTGGTCGAGGACACATGTAACAATGATTTTTTGGCCTTTAAACAGGAAATGGGTAAGTCTGAAAGGGATCTTTGACTCAAGCCAAGTACCAGGAAATAGAGTTTAAGTACTCTTAATTTTTCTAAGATCTTGTAGATGTGCCATTGGACTTTAGGCCCATGGGGTGCATGTGGATCTATAAGAAGAAGAGAGGAGCTGATGGAAAGGTTGAGACATTTAAGGCTTGACTCGTGGCAAAGAGAGAAAGTTGACTTAGAGAAAACTTTTTCTCTGGTAGCCATGTTAAAATTCATTTAGTATACTCTTATCCATAGCCACAACTCTTGATTAAGAGATAAGGCAAATGGACATCAAAGAAGCATTTTTAATGGCTATCTTGATGATACCATTTACATGGATCAATCAGAAGGATTTAAAGTAGTTGGATAAGAAAGTCGGCAAGTTGAGTAGGTCAATCTATGGACTTAAACAAGCTTCGTGCTCCTGGAACTTAAGGTTAAATGGAAACATTAAGACCTGTGGTTTTGAACAAAATATAGTTGACCCTTGTGTTTAACAACTTACGGAAAAAAAAAACATTGTGGTATTCTTAATCCTTTATGTAGATGATATCTTACTCATTGGAAACAATGTCAAGAAATTGTAAGACATAAAGAACTGGATGGAAACAAAATTCCAGATTTCGCCGTAGCAAATCATGTTCTTGGTATCCAAAACATCAGGGATAGAAATAACTAAATTTTGGCTATAACTCAAGCGACCTACTTAGGTGAGGTGCATGGTCATTACTCTGTAACAAATTCCGAGAAAGGATGTTTAGTGTCTTGACGTGAAATTTATTTTTCTAAGCAGCAGTCTCCATAGACTCCTCAAGAGAAAGAAAAGATGTAACAAATTCCTTATGCATTTGCAATTAGAAGTCTAATGCATGTTGTGTTGTGTGTTGTGACCAAAGATTTGCTATGCAGTGGGAGTGGTGAGCAAGTGTCAGTAAAACCTTGGAAATGAACAATAGATGGAGGTCGGTATCTTTGATGGACTAGAGACTATATGTTAGTCTTTTCAGGTGGATCTTTGAACCTGTTAGGCTACACAGATTCAGATTTTAGACTGATCTTGATGACAGGAAGTCTACTTTGAAAAATGTGTTTACTCTTGGGGGTGGAGCTATGATTTGGAGAAGCAATAGGTTGTCTGCCATCTCAGTAGTTGTGATTTGGAGAAGCGTTAGGCTATCTTCCATTTCAAAATCCACCTTGGAGGCTGAGTACATAGCTGCGTCTATGGTGGCTAAGGAAATAGTCTAGCCGAGGAAGTTCTGTACAGATCTCGGTGTTATTCCAGAAATGGATAAACCACTCATTTTTTCTGGTGACAGTAATGAGGCAATAGCAAATTCGAAAGAACCTCGAAGCTACAAAAGAGCAAAGCATATAGAGAGAAAGTACCACATTATTGAGGATGTGTGGTGAAGACGTGATGTGAAGGTGTTGAAGATAGCAACGGAAGGCAATCTTTGATATCCCTTTACAAAGATATAAGCATGAGCATAATTGCGAAGCATGTAGAATGCATGGTTTTGAGAAACATGGCCCATTTGTTTTAAAAGGGTAAGTGGGAGTTTGTTGGATTTTATGCCCTTATAAAACCATGTTGGAAATGTAACACGATTTTATATTGTCAATAAAAGTAGTAGAAATCATTTAGTTTGACAACCGTGTTGCTTTCTTATTTTATTACATGATTATTGAAATAATACAAACATTATAAAATTCCAAACATATGGATAGTTACAATTATAGTGACTAGGTCACAGTGGATTATAGTTGTAATTATATGCTCAAAAGAATGAGTCCTAAGATTAGATCAGTGCATTGGATTTTCACTAATTAAGCAATCTACGATATGATCTACTTACACATACAGGGTGTAATGTCTTGTCCAAGGCATTGACCAAGTAGATAAGATCAGATGTATTTGGTTACATCGGACTAGGAACGATATTGATTATTAATTGATAAATAAGTATCGTTGTTATCGAATCTAATCTATGTCACAACGTTCACCATAGGTTAAATCGATCTTAATTCTAAGTGATAATATTCTGATAATTATATTATTTAAATATTTTGACTTGTTTCTTACCAGCTTACCCTACGGTCTAGCCCATACTTACATCTTGGAGATTTAGTAGTGTAATTAAGTGGGAGTATTATTCATAGATATGAAATCTATAACTTCTGTATGAGAAGTGAAAAGATGATTTCCTTAATTGCTTTGTTCAAAAGGTTAAATGATTGAAATCTCATTTCTATGATTAAGTTCACAGAAATATCATTTATAAGGAACTTAGTGGGAGTTAAGGATAAAATACTGATGAGGGGTAAAACAGTAATTTGCACACAACTCGTTAGTAAGTCATCGATAAAGGATTGATTGATTGTAATGGTTATAACAATGGATAACATATTTATGGTTTGGAAAATACGTTCTATGAATTCAAAGTTCAATTCTGAGTCTATAGTGGAGTCACAAGGAATTAATAAGGTAGTGAAATTATTCGTAGATAAATTCATGGTAACTTATTGGAGCTTGATTTCATGGATTCATGGTCCCCACATCTCCTATGAGTAAATCATCTAGAATGTCTCAATTAATTGATTTAATTATCAATTAGGATTTTTAAAGTTGACTAGGTCAATTTTGAAAAATTTACAGAGATGTGAGATTTAGAGAATAAAATAGAATCTTTGGGTAAACTTATTAATATTGATAAATTGATGTCAATATAAATAAATAATATTAAATCAAGTTTCAAATTATAATTAGTTAATTTGAATAAGGATTTAATTAATTAATTAAAATAAATAAATAAAAGGTTTTGAATTTAGGCCTAATTGAGATTTAAATTCAAAACAAAGAGATTGGGCCCAAGTCTATTTATGGTAGCCCAAGGCTTTTATTTTATTATTATTTTTTTAATTAATTTAAATTTAAATTTAAATAAAGTCCATTAAGTTACATTTATAAGGAATATGATATCTATGGTTTTCATAAGGAAGTCAGTCTTAGTTGATTCATTGGGTAAGTGAAAACCTAGACAATCTAATCATTTCTTAGCCACTATCTCTTCTTCTCTTCTAGATCTTTATCTCATGTGTTGAGAACCAGTCCACACTAGTTCTAGGTTGATCAAAGGCTTGGTGGGGAAGATTGTGTTGCTAATCTAGTTCAATCTCTTGATAATACTCTACTACAAAGAGGAATCAAGGGTTAGAGAGATTGAAGGAAGGAGTTCTTCCAGTTTCACTGCATAATGTAACTTTTTACTTTACTCTGTATTTGTATCAATTTCATGGGAGCATGTTCTAGGAATTTTCATGTTTGTTTGATAATATTTAAATTACATGAAAATAAACAAAGATCCTTTAATATGTATTTCCAACATTTGGCTTGAAGAAAACGGAGAAAAAATAGGGTTTTCATGTCGATTCGCGGCCTTGTTCTTGGGGCGTTGTGACTTTCTTGAATGTTTGAAGAAGCTGGTGCCTTCGTGAAATTTGAGTCGCTGCGCTTGCTAGGGAGCGCCGCGGCACAGGTTGAAGTAGGGAGAGCTTCGGCTCTCTGACTTGGGGTGGGTCGCGGCTCCTTTGTTTTGGGTCGCGACGCTTAAGGGTTTTGGAGCCCCGGGAGGGTTTTTAAGTGAGGGAACTCAAACCTAAGGACTCGAGATCGATCCTACTACCCGATTTAGTAGTATTAGATGTCTTAGAGGCTAGGACTCGGTCCGAAAGCCTTTATTCGCTTGTTTTGATGAGATTCTTTATTGGTTGTTTCTAGGTTATCGCTAGGGGCTCAAAACCAGGATCGTGCTCGAGGGTCGTTCTTAATACGCTTTGCACTCGGACCTAAGGTAAGAAAACTACACTCGGTCTGCGTTTAGGGCTCGGCCCGATTATAGTACACTGTTAACGTTATATCGAGAATGTTTTATAAAACATACTTAATGTGTTGTGTTGCCTATGTGGTGTAATAACTATTGGTCTATATATCTGATTGGGGAAGCTCAGCTTATAAGTTGAAGTTTTATCTGTGTTATCTGATGAAGGGTTTGGCTTAATAGTCAAGGGTATGGTCAGTTTTATGAGACTCGACTTATCAGTCGAAGGTTAAGACTCGACTTATCAGTCAAATGTTAAGACTGTTGGAAAAACATACAGAGTACGCAGGGGAATAGGCGTGGTGGGCCCAATGCGTAGAACAACAAAAAATTTCTTCATTCATATAAACAGTTTATATGAACAAGAAAACATCCAAACAGAAACATTAACATACAATATTATTAATCATGCAATCATATAGATAAATATACAATATATTTATATATAACATATAAACACATAAACATATGAATATTCAAGAACATAAGCATTTACTTCTTGAAGCCCATCAAGTGTTCTCGAGTCTTTTCATATATTTATCGATATTCCTATCCAATGCTTTGAGCACTCAAACCACGATCTTCTAGAGTGTTCTCTATACCTCAAGATGTGTGTGACCACATAGAGAACATGAGTTGCAATTTAGGAATCACAAGTATTTCTCAACACATGAGAACTTGGATTATGGTCTGAGAATGGTTAGAATAAAGAAGAAGAAGACAAACCTTTTCTCTGAAATTCTAAAACCTATTCTGAATTGTATCTCTAACTTATGTTTTATATCTATTGTGCATTTTTTTATTATTCTATATCATATATATAGAGATTATTCTATTACCTTATTATTCCTAATAATAATAGCAATATAATAATAATATCATAATGATGATATGAATTGATTTAGGTAAATATCTAACTTACCAAATTTGAAAAAACTATTTTCAAATTGTTAATTAATTAAATAAATAAAATAAAAATAACACTGAATATTAGTGTAGTAGTACACGCATGGCACAGTCCTTGGACTGTGTCATGCGTGAACTGCTATTTCCCTTTTCAGGGATATTGCATTTTTCTTTTATTTATTTATTTAACTAAAATCAATCTTCCACAAAATAAGGTATTTGTCTTTTTAAGGAAAAGATGACAACCATATTTCAAAATTTAAATTTTAAATTCAAAATTCAAAATTCAAATTGATGATCATCATTATCATCATCTTTTAAAATTCAATAAATCAAAAACTATTTTTGACTTACTAATTTTATTTTCTCCCACTCAAATAAAATAAATAATTTCAAAAAATTTATTTATTTATATATATGAATTTTGAAAATTATATATTTAAATTAATAAATATATTTTTGAAAATTAATAATTAATTTCAAATTAATTATTCAAACTCAATTATCATATAATTGCATACTTGACCCGAAGAATAAAATTCTTCTCAAATTCTCAAATCACAGTTTTACCCTTGTATCAACTCTTACATTGATATGTTATTGATAGAGCCACCATGTAGACCTATGGACCTATAATATCAAGCTCCAATAAATAGTAGATTATTAATCAAAGCTCTTTGGTTAAATAATCATATTTATTAATTTCATGATTACTCCACTATAAATATGAGATTGAACTCTTGATAATTATAGACATATATTTACTGAGTACTTTATTAAAGAATCAACTATCCATTGATATAACCATTACATACAACGTTAATTCTCTATTAATGGTTCATAATTAAAAGGCAATAAAATTACCGTTGTACCCTTTTAGCTATATCTTGTTCCTAGAGTACCATTGACTTTACTAGTGAAGGTTGTGTTACAACTAGTTTACGACGTGAGCGCTCATAACCTTTTTAGTTCCAAAAGTCAACCCAATTGGGAACCATTATTCAGTCTATAAGAAGGTATAGATTCCATATTTGTTAAACTATGTCCCCAGCCATATATATCATTGAGTCCCCAAAACAATTGTTCTTACACTGATCATTCTAACAAACCTTAACGCATGAATTAAAGGATCAGATGACATATATAGGAGCTCATAGCAAACTCAGGATTAAGATCATCATGTATATGATCATTGTTTGATGTGTTTGATTAATACTATGAAACGGTGTTTAAACAAGTATTAACAAATCACATTTGGTCCATTTCTATATTTCACTATATATAAAGTACCTTCACTAAAGTGTTCTACTACACTAGTGACCCGGATCTAGGTCACTTGTATTCATAATACTAGCGAACCGTACAAGCAGTAATTAATCTAAAGATTCCATAACTTTATTTTACTGCGAACTATTTTAAGTTTATTATCTTAATCTCGATCCTCTCATACCAATATGAGATTAAGACCATATAGATAAACTTTTGAATTTTATAATATTTACTTAATATTATCAATATAATATCGGACACAGTCTATATATATAATAATTCAATTCAATATTTATTTCATTTAAAATATTTGTCAACTACAATTGCTTTAAACTCAAATGACTCGTTTAGCGAGTTAAACACTATTTAAACTACACAGTGTAACGGTCCTTGATTAGCAAGACGTTACAACTTGGTATTAGAGCGGTTTTGGTTTATTGGTTCCTGAAGATTGGCTGGGCATGTACACTCGCCGCTGAAGACAAGCTCGACTTAGGGTTTGGTAACTATTTATGTAAATTTGTGTTACCTACTTAATTTACATATGAGTGTCTTATTTACATGCTTGTTTAGGGAGCATGAGTTATTCTAATAGGGCTTGGCCCTTGATTGTTAGATGTATAAGAAGAATGTGCTTATTAGAACCCTGATTAAGAATGAATATAAATTGACTTGCTTATTAGCATGATTGTTGTATGTGAAAGCTATTGAATTGCTTATTAGCACTGTTATGGCATGTGTATGTTTAATTGTATGGTTTTGGGCCATGGGAGTGGTGTTGGGCACCGTTATTATTGTTTAATGTGTTGAGTCATTGATTGCAGATAAACTTGGAAGTATGCTTCCAGGGAATTAAATGAGCCAGTTGGCGCTGGAAGTCAGGTTAGAGATAACGACCAGGGTCAGAACCCTTCGCCAGCTCTTGAAAACTGGCAACAGGTGCTTGCTGATATGCAAGCCAAGATACAGAGGCAAGATGAAGAAATTCGCCTATTGGGGCAACAGTAGGTTCTAGCATGGAACGTTGCACTGGTTGTGCCACCTGTTGTGGCACCAGTATTACAGCTACAACTAGGGCCTGAAAATAGGTGGGAGCCTCTCTATGAGCACTTTAGGAAACAACGCCCTCCTTCCTTTGAGGGAGGGCTAGATCCGCTGCGAGCTGAGCAATGGATGGGATGACCACCTCCATCCTGGACTTCATGGGGGTGGCATGTAATGATAGAGTGGCCTGTGCCACATTTATGTTTCGGGAAGATGCCCGAATCTGGTGGGAAGTGGTATCCCAAACTAGAGATGTGAAGACCTTAAGCTGGGAAGAATTCAGAGGACTATTCAATGAGAAATATTATAATGATGCAGTGAGAGCTACAAAGGCTGATGAGTGAAGCAATCTGGTGCAGGGCACCATGACTGTTACAGAGTATGCCCTAAAATTTGACAGGTTGGCCAAGTTCGCTGCAAACTTGGTGCCAACTAATGTGATAAGGATGGCAAGGTTTGTTCGAGGGCTAAATGTTTTGATAGCCCGGGATGTTAAAATTACTTCAGTACCTGGAGTGACGACTTATGCTCAGGTAGTGGAGAAGACCCTTACTGCTGAGGGCGCTGAGAACAAGATCTGGCACGAGAACGCAACCAGAAGGGACACTAGGAGGGTGGGACCTCCCTTTATTGGAGCTAGTAGGGGTGGAGGACCTAGTGGCCAAAAGAGGAAAACCCCAGATACCATTACAGTTCCAGGCCCAGATAGGAGGCCTCGGGGTACACAGGTGGGCCGCCAAGGCGATAATGAGATTTGGAGGACTTATCCAGAATGTGTCAGATGCAGGAGACGTCATCTAGGGGAGTGTTGGGCAAAGGCCTGCTTTTTATGTGGTATAGTTAGGAACCTTAAGAATGATTGCCCAAGGGTGAAGAAGGAAGAATCAAAGAAGGCGTACAACTTGGCCCCAACTCGAGTGTTTGCATTGACACTGTCAGAGGCTGAGGCTCGACCTTCAGTAGTGACAGGTCAGCTTTCTAATGCTAGCACTTTTTTTTTTATTGATTATGGGGCTACACATTCCTTTGTATCTAGTAGGGTGATCGATAGATTGTGTAGGTCGTGGGAATACTATGCAGTGGGTTTTGGAACCTTGTTGCCTACTAGGGAGTTAGTGGTTTCCAAGAGATGGGTTAGGTCGCTACCGGTGCCAGTGGGTGGTAGAGAGTTATCAGTTAACCTGATAGAGTTGGTTATGACTGACTTTGATATGATCTTGGGTATGGACTGGTTAGCCAAGTATGGAGCGACAATAGATTGCAAGAAGAAGATGGTAACCTTTGAGCCCGAGGGTGAGGATCCCTTTGTATTCGTCGTGCATGGACCTTGTATACCTATGATATTTGTACATAGAGCTAAAGACCTATTGCAGGGGGATGCATATGATTCCTAGCTAGTGTGGTGGATACCACTCAAGTCGTGCCAGTGGGACCAGAACAGACCAGATTAGTCTGTGAGTTTCTGGATGTGTTTCTAGAGAATCTACCAGGGTTACCTCTACACTGGGAGATAGAGTTTGTGATTAAATTGGCGCCAAGGATAGACCCAGTGTCTAGGGCACCTTATAGGATGGCTCCAGTAGAGCTGAAGGAACTAAAGGTTCAATTATAGGAATTACTAGACTTAGGTTTTATCAGACCTAATTTCTCACCATAGGGCGCACCAGTTCTCTTCGTGAAGAAGAAAGATAGTTCTCTAAGGATGTGTATTAATTATAGAGAAATGAACAAGTTAACTATCAAGAACAGGTATCCTCTTCCAAGGATTGATGATCTGTTTGATCAGTTACAGGGTAGGACGATATTCTCCAAGATAGATCTTCGATCTGGTTATCATCAATTGAGGATCAGGGAGGAGGATATACCGAAGATAGTTTTTTGCACCAAGTACGGGGAATTATGAGTTTTTGGTGATGTCATTTGGACTGATTAATTCCCCAGCAGCATTTATGGATCTGATGATTAAGGTGTTCAAAGATTACCTGGATCGATCTGTGATCGTCTTTACCGATGATATATTGGTATACTCTCAGTCAGAGACAGAGCATGAGCAACATCTTAGATTGGTACTGCAGAGGCTGAGAGAGCACAGACTGTATGCACAATTCAAGAAGTGTGAGTTCTGGTTGCCACATGTGACTTTCTTAGATCACATAGTCAGTAAGGATGAAATTATGGTGGATCCAGCAAAGATTGAGGCGGCTAAAGATTGGGCAAGGCCGAAGAATGCTTCAGAGATCAGAAGTTTCTTTGGATTGGTAGGTTATTACAGACGCTTTGTGGAAGGGTTTTCCAAGATTGCGTCACTACTGACAGAGTTGATACATAAGAATCAGAGGTTCATATGGTAAGACAGGTGTGAGGATAGTTTCTAGAGACTGAAGAAGAGTTTGATCACCACTCCAGTTCTGAGTCTTCCTACAGATCAGGACAAGTTTGTGGTTTATTATGATGCCTTAAGGCAGGGCCTAGGTTGTGTCCTTATGCATGCAGGAAATGTGATTGCATATGCCTCACGTCAGTTGAAGGAGTATGAGCAGAGGTACCCCACACATGAACTGGAAATTGCAGCAATGGTTTTTGCACTGAAGATGTGGCGGCACTACTTGTATGGTGAGAAGTGTGAGATATACATAGATCATAAGAGTTTAAAATACTTCTTCACCCAAAATAATTTGAACATGAGGCAAAGACGTTGGTTAGAGCTGGTAAAGGATTATGATTGTGAAATCCTCTTCCACCTAGGAAAGGCCAATGTAGTAGCAGGCGCCTTAAGCCGGAAAGGTCCGAGACAGTTGTATAGTGCCAGGCAGATATCCAGGGAGTTGGCAGACGATATGGCTAGAGCAAGAATTGAGCTAGTGGTGGGCCAGTTAGCCAACATTACCCTGCAGTCTACTCTTTTGGAGAGGATTGAGGAGGAGCAGTTAATTGACCCATAGTTGGGAAAGATCAGAGGTGACGTCATGGCTGGAGTAGTTAAGGACTACACAGTGTCAGACATCAACTTATTGAGATACAAGGATCAGATTTGCGTTCCGATGGACACTGGGATCAGACACGAGATTCTGGATGAATCTCATACTACCCCTTATTATCTACATCCAGGCACCACGAAGATGTGTCAGGATGTGAAAGTTTTGTATTGGTGGCCTGAGATGAAGAGGGACGTGACTGAGTACGTGGCAAGGTGCCTGACCTGTCAGTAGGTCAAGGCAGAACATCAGAGACCAGCAGGGCTGTTGCAGCCTCTGGATATCCCAGAGTGGACGTGGGAGGATATCACGATGGATTTCATGGTAGAATTTCCCAGGACAGTGGGCCAGCACGATTCAGTCTGGGTCATCGTTTATCGATATACAAAATCAGCTCACTTTCTACCAGTAGTGACGAATTACAAGGTTGACTAGTATACAGATCTCTATGTGAGAGAGATAGTTCGCCTTCATGGGACTCCGAGGTCTATCGTGTCTGATAGGGACCCTATCTTTACTTCCAAGTTTTGGGGAAGTTTGCAGAAGACGATGGGTACACAGCTGAAGTTCAGTATAACTTATCACCCTTAAACCGATTGTCAGTCTAATAGGACCATCCAGATACTGGAGGACATGCTGAGAGCATGTGTATTGGACTTTGATGGGTCCTAGAGTAAATATTTGCCTCTGATAGAATTTTCCCATAATAATAGCTACCAGTCAACTATTGGGGTGGCACCTTATGAGATATTGTATGGTAGGAAGTGTAGATCGCCCATTCACTGGGATGAGATGGGTGAAAGGAAATATTTGGGTCCTGAGGCAGTTCAGAGGACCACTGAGTCTATTGAGAAAATTAGTGCTCGGATGCTCGCGACTCAAAGTAGACAGAATAGTTATTCAGACCCAAAGCAGAGGAACGTGGAGTTCCAGGTGGGAGACTATGTCTTCCTTAGGGTTTCACCACTAAGAGGGGTGAAGAGATTTGGGAAGAAGGGCAAGCTGAGCCCTAGGTTTGTTGGACCATTTGAGATCCTGGAGAGGATCGGTCAGGTGGCCTATAGGTTGGCCTTACCCCCTGCATTGTCTAGTGTGCATAACATATTTCATATTTCCATGCCGATGAAGTATGTATTAGATGGGACTCATGTATTGAGTTATGAGGATCTGGAACTGGAGACAGATTTGTCCTATGAGGAACAACCAGTTCAGATTTTAGACAGGAAGAACAAGGTCCTGAGGAACAAAACTATACCTTCAGTTAAGGTATTATGGAGGAACAACAAGGTCGAGGAAGCGACTTGGAAGCTAGAGGAAAATATGCAGAATCAGTATCCTGAGTTGTTCAGGTAAAATTTTGAGGATGAAATTTCTGTAAGGAGAGGATAGTTGTAACATTCCAAATTACCTAATCAAGCTTAGGGCCTTTATTAGGGGGCCAGGATGGCGATTTATGTGAATTATATGATAATATGACTAGATATGCATTTTAGGTAGGGGTGTACACGGTTTGGTTTGGTGTGGTTTAGAAGAATTTTGAAACCAAACCGCTCATGCAGTTTTTTCAAAATGGAAAACCAAACCATAAATAAACAGTTTGGTGCGGTTTGGTTTGGTTTTAACCATATAAGCAAATTATTAAAATTTTAAACTTTTTTTATTATAGAATAATTAACTAAATAATTGTATTTAAATAATAATAATAATTTTAGCTTTACTTTTAAGACCATGAAAGTCTACAAGAAGCTTATTGTCTTTGTTGTTGTAAGTGTAAGTATTTTGAATCATTTTATAGAAGTGAGAAAAAGAAATGTTTACTTTCTAAATAATGTGGGACTTTACATTTCTCTTTTTTAGTTTTGGAAAATTGTGCATGTATTAAATACTAATACAAACATATCCTAAGCAATTAAATTGTTTGGCTTGGATGGTTTGGTAGATTTTATATTAACTTAAGTGTAGGGGTTCAAACCTTTGAACCATCATTTCTAAAAACTATTTTTTTAGAAAAAATCACGGTCCGGTTTGGTTTAATTGGTTTTAAAAAATTAGAAACCGTGACCAAACCACTAAAGTTGAGCGGTCCGATTAAACCAAACCATCGAAAACAGTTTCACCGATTACGGTTTTTGGCAGTTTGGTGAGGTGCGGTTTGGTTCCAAATCGCGGTTTGCGGTTTATATGAACACCCCTATTTTTAGGTGTATTAAATATGCATGTGGGCCCATTTCTTATTAGAAGGGCAATTTTCATAAATTGGCCTGTTATGGATATATTGGCATATATGTGATATATGTGGGAGACCACATTATTATGTGGGTATATTTGGGTTACTCGACACGAGACAATCATAGGGAGCAAGTTAGCGGGAAAGTCACAACGGGACCTAATACCCGACTTGGGGTGAGTCAATGGGTGTTTTGGGTATCTAGTCCATTACTGGGTTATCGGGTAATGACAATGAATATTAAAGGATATATTTGGTATTAGTGAGATTAGGAGAGAATTATGGGAGTTTCGACCATTTTGCCCTCGGGGACGTTTTTGGGACCCCGAGCCTTGGGATTTACTTAGAGTCTAAGTAACCTCACAATTACACAAACATAGATGAACAAAGAAAACACGTTTCCCTTTTCTCTCTCTCAGTTACACTTTTCATTCTCAAATTTCTTCGGTTTAAGGAGAATCGAGGCTATCTTAGGCTCGGAATTACTTGGGGAAAGACTCACCATCGATTGGGGCAACAGAGGTAACGATTTCCAGCCCTAAATCCTTGTGTTTTCTGGTTTTTAGTTGAGTTTTTGGAGTTTAGAAAACTCAGCTCTGATTTTGGCATTTAAAGGGGTTTTGGCCAAGATTTTGCTTGGGTTTTGTTGGACTTGAGCTGTTGAATTGATTGGGGGTTTTACTTTTGAGTTTTAGCTATGTTGGGATAGGTTTTTGGATGGTTTTGTCTTGAAGAAAATGAAGAAAAATTAGGGTTTTCATGTCGAGCCACAACCCTGTTCTTGGGGCACCACGACTCTCTTGAATGTTTGAAGAAGCTAGTGCCTTCGAGCCATTTGAGCCGCGGCGCCTGCTAGGGAGCGCCACGACGCATGTTGAAGCAAGGGAAAGCTTCAAATTTTTGACTTGGGGTGGGCCGCAACTCCTTTGTTTTGAACCGCGATGCTTAAGGGTTTTGGAGCTCTGGGAGGGTTTTGAGTGAGAGAACTCTAACCTAAGGGCTCGGGATCGATCCTACTACCTGGTTTAGTAGAATTCGATGTCTTGGAGGCCAGGACTCAGTCTGGAAGCCTTTATTCGCTTGTGTTTGCTGAGATTCTCTATTGGTTGTGACTAGGTTATCGCTAAGGGCTCGGAACCAGGATCGTGCTCGAGGGTCATTCTTAATACGCTTTACACTCGGACCTAAGGTAAGAAAACTGCAACCGGTCTGTGTTTAGGGCTCGACCCAATTATAGTACAGGGTTAATGTTATATCGAGAATGTTTTATTAAACATATTGAATGTGTTGTGTTGCCTACTTGATGTAATAACTATTGGTCTGTATATCTGATTGGGGAAGCTCAACTTATAATCTGAAGGTTTATCTGTGTTATTTGATGAAGGGCTTGGCTTAATAGTCAAGGGTATAGTCAATTTTAAGAGACTCAACTTATCAGTCAAAGGTTAAGACTCGACTTATCAATCAAAGGTTAAAGACACGACTTCTCAGTCAAAGATTGGAAAGACTCAACCTATTAATTGAAGGATAAAGGACTCGACTTATGAGTCGAGAGTTTAGAGGCTCGGCTTAGAAGTCGAGGGTGGTAATAGCGTGTTGAACGCTGGCTGATAGGGTTAAGCCAACCTGGAAGCGAGATATATGCTTAAACGCCTCTAAGGTCATCTTGAATGTTAAGCATCAGACCTACTTGGCCAGCCCTAAGGCTGGTTATGTGAAAGATGGGCACTAAGTTCTGGCGTGACTCTATAGTCACTTATTTGAGTTAATTGCATGCGTGGGTAGGGTTATTAATGTTGAATGCTAGTTATGATTTTGCGATCTGATAATGTACTGCTTATAAGCATGTTTATGTTTTCTTGTTGAGCCTTGGCTCACGGGTGCTAAATGGTGCAGGTAAAGGAAAGGCCATGGGTTGGAGAGCTTCAGGAGCAGAGTGTACATATGCGGCCTACTCGTCCACCATGACTGAGACTATTAGTTGGAAATAGGGTTGGACCCTGATTTTACCGCCTAGGTCAGCTTTTGTATTTACTTTTGAGGTTTTATAACCGTTTTAAACTATGATGGGATCCCATGTATGGAAGTTAAATTTTTTTAATGAAATGGTTGACCTTTGACCGAAATTTTTAGTACCTAAGCCTATGGTTAGTTTTAATTACACGATTTAAATTCAAATGACTCATTTAGCAAGTTAAACGCTATTTAAACTACACAGTGTAACGGTCCTTGATTAGCAAGACGTTACAGGCTTAGTGCCTTGATTAGGGTGCCTAGGAGAGAAATTGGAATATTATGTGAATTAATTTAATATTTATGTGATTATGTGAATTACATTGGTTATATTGCATGTGTTAAGTGTATTAAATGTGCGAAACATGCTTGCTTTTATTTAAAGGGGCATATTTGTAATTTTGGCCCGTTGAGGGTCTAATTGTAGTTATATGATTATGTGATGGAGACCACATTATTATCTTGATATATTTGAGATACTCAGCAGGAGTCTGTCCTTTCAAACAAAATAGTGGTTTAGTCACAACAGGGGATTAATACCCAGCTCGGGTGAGCCAAGGGGTATTTCGATAATTCAGTGAGTTACTGGGACTCACAAGAAATGAGTCATATTTTGGGAAAAATAGTGATATTCCAGGTTTAGCAAAATTAACTAGGAATTTTAAGTGTATTGTGAGACGGGAGGGTAAAATGATGATTTTGCCCTTAGTGGGCTTTGAGAGAGAAGTTTGGACTTAGGGGCATTTTGGTCTTTTGGACCCTAGGCTAAGGCAGCTGAGTTTATTAACTTAGGAGGAAGGGGAAAAACAGAGCAACAGAAAACAAAACTTTCTCTCTCTCTCTCTCTCTCACGTCTCTTTCTCTCTCTCTAAGCTTGGAGGTTTTGAAAGAGGATTGAAGTTTTAAGAAAATTAAGGACAAGTTGGGAGTGATTTAAGCTTAAGGTAACATAGCTGGAGTCAGACTTAATCAGAGGTAACTCAATTATTTGAGTTTTGGTTTGGTTTTTTTTTATAGTTTTTGAAAGCTTAATTGAATTTTTAGTTGTATGGAGTTTTGATTGAGTTTAAGAGTGGTTTAATGTATTTTTGAGCTGCTGGGACCATTGTTATGGTTGAAACGGGTGAAAACCATGTGTTTGGGATGGTTTTGGGAAGATGGTGATTCTTAAAAAACCATTGGTTTTCTAAGTTCGCAATGTCGCCCAGCGACCCTCGTGAACTCAGAGAACAGAGGAGGTGCCTCGAACCGCCTTAGCGCTAGGCGGGTTGCGCCGTGACGCGTGCCCTGTGGTTTTGGGCTCGGGGCTCTCTGACTTGTTGCGTCGCAACCCTTAGTGGGGGGCACTGCAGCTCAAATACGAGAAATGATAAAATTAGGTTTTGGGAGTTGGGAACCCAAACCTAAGGGCTCAGGAATGGTTCTACTACCTGGATTAGTAGAATACAAGGTCCCGGAGGCGAGGACTAGGTCAAAAGGCCTTTATTAGTTCATTTCCTGATAGTTATTCATTTTTATGGTTGTGACTAGGGCAAACTGTTAGGCTCGGGAGGAAAGGACCGTACTCAGGGGTTGTCAGACACTATTTATTCTGGACCTGAGGTAAGAAAACTGCACCCGGTCTATGTTTAAGGCTTGACCCAATTATAGTACATGGTTATAACTATAATGAGGATGCTTTATTAAACATGTTAATTGCGTTGTGTTTACTTGTGTTAAGTAATAACTGCTTATCTATATATCTTATTGAAAAGCTTGACTTATAAGTCGAGAGTTACCTATTATATCTTATTGAAAGGCTTGGCTTATAAGTCGACAGCTTATTGGTTATATTCGATTGGAAAAGCTAGACTTATAAGTCAAGACTCTATCTATGGTATCTGACTAAAGTTCGGCTTATAAGTTGAGAATCTGTAACGCGCTACTACCCAGGGACCGTTACACTGTGTATTCTAAACAGTGCTAAACTCATTAAACGAGTCATTTGGCCATAATCGTGTAACTAAATGTGATTAATGGTTTAGGGTTAAATTTTTTTTGTCAATGATACAAACGTTTCACTAAAACGTTTACTGTATGCATTGGGATCCCAAAATACATTTAAAAGGTTAATTACAATAAAATATTTACAACCAGCCAACCTAAGCGGCAAAATAGGGTTTAACCCTAGTTCCTCTTTAAACCCTCGGTCGTGGTGGTTGAGCAGCCACATATGTACACATCGTCACCTAAGCTCTCCAACTCAAGGATGGTTTAGCTTTCTTTTACCTTTACCTGCACCACCTAGCACTCGTGAGTCGAGGCTTAGCAAGAAAACTCAAACACATGCTCATAAACATATAATAATATGTCATCAAATCATAATAAGCATGCCTAGAAGTAATAACCCTATTCATCCATGCAGGCAAGTACCAATAAATGATTGTGGGGTCCTGCGCCCTGAATAGGTGACTGGGGTCCTGTGCCCTGAATAGATGACTGGGGTCCTGTGCCCTGAGTAAATGACTGGGGACCTGTGCCTTGAGTAAATAAATGGGGTCTTGTGCCCTAAATAAATGACTATTAAGTCATTATGGGGTCCTGCGCTCTAAGCCATGTGACGTTCCAGTCACCTGAGCCTTTTAGCCCTGGCTCTGAGTAACTAGCCTTAGGCTAGCCAAGAGCTTTAGTTTTCTTCGACCAATAGGCCGGTCAAGCATTTAATGCACATGTTGATTAGATCTAATCATTTCGCCTTGCGTTCAATATGCTAATGTCGCTCTTGACTCATAAGTCAATTCCATACGACCAGTGCTCAATACTATTGCTGATCATGACTGATAAGTCAGAGCTTTACGACCAGTACTAAACACCATTTCTGTTTCTTAACTAATAATCCAGTGCTTCCTCAATGAGGGAATGCAAACAGGCATATATCATATGTCACATAGAGTGTGGGCCGCGACTTGGCCCTTTAGAGTCGCGGTGCGCCCCCTAGGCAGAGCCCTCTTGGTTCTAGGTTCATCCAGGTCGCGACCCAACCTTGAACTCAGCCATTTCCTACGTTTTTTCCCATTTAAAATCCTCCAAAAACCTATCCAAACATATCTAAATCTCAAAAACAAAGTTCCCAAACATCCCAATGGCCCAAAACCATCAAAACCCAAATCTCAAACCATGCAAAAACGCATCAAAACATAAAATCCAATCAAAGCTTAAAAACTCAAAACTTAAAACTTGGATTACCTCTGAATAAGTTGCTTCCCAGCTAAATCCTCCAGCTAATAAGCTTCTAATATTCCCTAGAATCTCTATGCCTCGATCCTTGCCTGAATCCGAGTCTTAAAACTCGAGTTTCCTTTGAAAATGCGAACGGTGTCAAAAAGGGATAACGGGAGAGAGAGAACATACTAAACGTTCTTTTATGTTTCTGACATGTTACTTCGAGCTTAAGTGACCTCAAGTAAATCCAAATGCTTGGGGTCCCAAAAGCGCCCCGGGGTAAAATAGTCAAAATTCCGAGAATTCCCTCCTGATCTCACTAACTCCCAATATATCATCAAATAATCATTCCCATTACCCAATATCCTGGTAATGTGCCAAATACCCATATACCCCTTAACTCACTCCGAGTCAAGTATGGGTCCCATTGTGACTTTCCCACTAGCTTTCTCCCTAGGATCGTCTCGTGCTGAGTAACTCAAACATCACCATATAATAATGAAGTACCACACAAATACCACATATATTCCAAATATACCCATAACGGGCCAAATTATGAAAATGGCCCAATTAAACAGAAATGGGCCCACATGCATATTTAATACATCAAAACATGCATATCTAGTCATATTATAATATTGCTCACATAATCACATAATAATACACATAAATATCATATAATCACATAATTCCATAATTTGTCATCCTGGCCCCCTAATCAAGGCCCTAAGCCTTATTAGGAAATTTGGGACATTACAACTATCCCTTCCTTACAGAAATTTCGTCCTCGAAGTTTTATCTGAATATCCCGGAATATCAATCCTGCATATCTGATTCCAGTTCTCAGGTCACTCCCTCGACTTTACTGTTTCTATATAATACCTTAACCAAAGGTATAGTTGTTGTTCCTCAAAACTCTATTCTTTCTGTCTCATATCTTGATTGGTTATTCCTCACAAGATAACTTAGCCTTTAATTCCATATCTTCATAACTCAACACATGAGTATCCTCTCACACATGTTTTCTCAACATGGAAATATAAAATACATTGTATATGCCCGACCATGCCAAAGATAAGGTCAATCCATAAGCAACCTGACCGATCCTATACAGGATTTCCAGCGGTCCTACTAATCTAGGGCATAGCCTACCCTTATCTCCTCACCCTTTTCATGGTGATCTTCTAAGGAAGATACAGTCTTCCACTTGGAACTCTACATTCCTTCACTTCAAATTAACATAACTTTTCTGTCTATTATGAGAAGCGTGCATCCGATCTCTAATCTTTTCAATAGCCTCAATGGTCCCCCACTACAAGAAAAAATGCTTTTAATAACACCGAAAATGTGTTATCAAAACATACCATAACACTTTTTTATGTGTTAAGACTGACTATGTTATCGTAGGTCAGGGTATTTTACATAACACTTTATCATTGTTATACAGATGTGTTATTATACTGTCAACAATAACACAATTTATGTGTTATTTTAATAAATAGATAAGTGTTTAATTATGTTATTTATAGTCGATTATATAACACATTTCAATACTTATAAATTTGTGTTATACTACACTTTAGTATAACACTTTTTTTGTGTTATACTACACTTTAGTATAACACATTTTTTGTGTTATACTACACTTTAGTATAACACATTATTTGTGTTATACTGCACTTTAATATAACACATGTGTTATATTAGCTTAGAGAAACATAATCTTTTTTTACTTACACAAAACTAGGAAAACAAATATGAAAGTTGAAGCCAAATAAGGTAACATAAATAGATTTTTATTAATTACTCAAATGTAATTACAATATTTAGTCTACTAGTCTAGGCTTAAGAAATCATATTACAACATAATTTATGCCCAATTCAGATTCCTTTATCACTAAATACAAAACAAGAAATGTATACAAAAATTAGTGAAATACATTCTTCCATTCTAAAGGCCTCAACTACAAATGTTGTCAAGAATTGCTCCAAAGAAATCATCTCAATATACTTGCACATTGTAAAAAAAAAGTTCTTTTATTATTAAGAACATAAGACTTAAGCTAGTTTCCACCTGTAAGCATATAAAGTTTAAATTAAATTTGTAATAACTCCAAAACTTGACGAAACAGTAGGGTATAGCAAGATGTGTTCCTTATCACTGGTCTCTCCAAATAGCACCACATTCATCAAAGAGAGACAGCAGCCATTATTGAACAAACAAGGAGAGACACAAACAAGCATGGTTTGCTTATCCACATGAATATAGATCAACATATATAAAATATATAAATATATTAACTAAATAATTATAATAAAGGCCATTAACTTATTGAAAATTGTCTTGAAAGGAGGAAAGAGCAAAACAATTCTAATAAATTGGATAACCAGAACATGGCAATCTATATATTCCTTTATGTGTTATATTAGAAATATACACCATAGAAGAATTCTACTATCATTTCAACTGGTTCCTAAATAATCTGAATTAGAAATTTAGTACTATAGTTCTGAGAGATGGAAATTAAGAGCTAGAGAGACTAAAACCAAAATTCAAGAACAGGTTAAAACTGGGGAATGCAATCTTCAACCTGTAAAATGCATGAAATTAGATAACAGATCAGAAGTCCTGAGGTATAAACTTAAGTTAGCATTCCATTTTTAGTGCCCATTTGTGGTTGGCTTGCCTGATTTTATAATATGTAACTACTGGGTTAAGAAATATTTCCATGGTTACTTTATGAAATTAAACAACTTACCTCAGTTTTAGAATTGTACATCTGTTTTAGTTGTCCTGAGGTAGACGAAAAGGTCAGCTTTAAATCTCTAGGCCCAACTTCAATGGTATCATTTTGTGGATTCTTTATCTTGGAGAGTAAATTCCTGTTTACTGCAATAGTTTGAAAAAGAAACCAGAGCAATTAAACAATTAATGCCTCTTTATGCATATTGTATGATATTGTATCTTAATGGTGAGCTTCATAAGAATCAACTATATGTTCAATATAATTTGACTAGCAAGTTTGAACTCAATTACCTGTACTATATGCCTTTGAGACAAAGTAAGTATTCCAACCAAGCGATAGTACAGAAACTTGAAAATGAAGCCAATACTTTGGAGCTTGTTTTGGTGATTGTCCCAAGTAAGCTTGTGCATAGAACTTTCTCAAGTTCTTTGTAACATTGTCTAAACTTAAATACTGTGCCTTAATTCTAGTGTTCTTTTGACCTAAGTCAGTAAAAAATGCATCTAACTCGGTGTCAATAGCAAAGGTTCACAAGAAACAGAAAATGAGACATGACAAGAAAATTTCTTAAGCTAAAAAGTACAGGGAATCCATGATTTTCTGTTAACATGAAAGAAAGAAAAAAACACTAAAACACATGTATTTCTACTCCAAACAATATGATCCAATTTTCAACTTCTTGCTACAACTTAGTATCCTAGAAATATGGACTAGCATCCTAGAAACACCAATGACTCAAGAAATCAAGGAAACTGGGACAAAAAAAGGACTTCTGGAAAAATACATAAGAACCACATATATATACCACTTCAACTAATTTATTGACCACAAATGAAAATATTGAAATGACTTTCACTACCAACTAAAATCGACTGTCAAGAACAATACCGCAATAGCCGGAACAGCAACATGGCGTAGAAGCATAAACAAAAAACTACAGCTAAATTCAGGAAAAATATGATCATCTAAAGTTTTAAGTGGACTAGCATTATCAACCCATCAACACTCAGCAATCAAAATTCAATCCTCCATTAGTAGAAGATATGTGAGAGTTCTTTTAAGAGTAGCAATCTCAAATAATGAAACTCAGTAGATTTAAAAAAGTGAGCAAGTCAGTGAAGCAGATGAGAAAGCTTCCAACACAAAAGAAAAAAATATCACTGACCTCTTTCTACAGAACTTAAAGACACATTCAACATCGCGGTCAAAGTACATGAGGATGAGGATATATGAGAATGAAATATACAATAACTATCAAGTACGATAATTAAATAATACACAATTACAAGGACAAATGGATAAAAAATATTCTGACAAGTTTTCAAGTCTTTAATAAGAGTTCCTTACATCTGCGCATTACGATGAGATACCGAAACCATTTGAGGAAAATCAATCATGGTGATTTTCTCATCATCATCAATCTAGAAAGAAAATGCACCAAATAGAGAACTCATAAGATTAAATAAGGAGATTAATTAACATTTGTAATCTAACAAGTGAGAATTTATCATATTCACTCAAGGAAGGCACCTACATGAGAAAAGTGCTACAGAGAACAGAAGAAGAAACTACAGGATAACCACATTTTCAATCAAATACAACACTTAAGATTAATGGCACCACAAAGTGCCAGGAGCCATGACCATACCATTAAGTTGAATTCATTGAAATCACAATGAATGAGACCATGTTAAGCCAGTCGAACAATAAGGCCGACAATTAAAGTAGATTGTCATCATTATAAACCACATATTCAGACACAAAAACAAAGGCATTGCTGAACTAGTAGAACAAAAATGATCAAAGGCCCAAATTCAAAACAGGTTTTAATGATCAGAAATGGAGTTTTCGAAATGTACATCATTATCAAAAATTAAATGCAATAAAGGAAATAACATCATATCAAAAAAGGAAATAACATTATACAAGCAACAAATGTCTTACGGCCAAAAAAAAAACAAGAAACTTCATACATTGATTATTGGTTGAGAAAAGATTATCAATATACATATATAGACCATAAACTTGGAACTAACCTGGTACAAGACCGTCGTAGACCCACGAATCAAGCCACGCCGTAGACCCACGAGTCGAGCCACACCGTAGACCCATCGCTGCAAGCACCATCGCACCCACGAGCGAGCCACACCATAGACCCACGAGTCAAGCCTCCTTGTCACACGACCTAAGCCGCGGGCCCCCATCACCTTGTTACACACCAGCAAACAAACAGAGAGAAAGGAAGAGAGATTGTCCCACAGCCTGAGCCTGAGCCCCAGCCCGAGCCCCAACCCGAACCCGAAAAGAAAGAAGAGAAGGCTGCAGAGGAAGAGAAAAACCAGCTGAAGAGAAAAAACCAGAAGAAGCAGCAGTAGCAGAAGAAGCAAGGTCAAAGAGGGAAAGAATATTGATAATAATAATCATGAAAAGGAAGGAGAAAATAATGGTGATGAAGTGATGATGATCAACAATGGTTGTGGAAGTGTTGAAGAGGAAAATATGAAGAGAATGATTCACTATTGTCAGCCTCTTTATGTGATTGAATGAATCCCATCTCCTCAGCTTTTCAGTGATGAGAATCCTAATGCATGTTGCATTTCATAATATGCATGCATTAGTAGTGCAATGTACTAAAGTTTTTCTTAATGCTTCATTCCAAAGAATTAGATCAGCACATTATGGCATCAGAAAGACCACAAGGAAAATTATATTACTTGATGATTTCATTCTGTTTCAACATAAATACCTAGTAACTTTTCGTGGAAACAGATTGCAACGTAGAAGAATCCACTACTAATTTAGATTCACTTTCACATTCCTTCTCATAGAAACGTTAAAATAATTTCAGAAATCCAGTGTGCATAAAATTCAGATAGTTAGAAAGGAGGTAATATTAACTTACTTGACAATGATGTTCAGAGTTCAAACCATTCCAAGTATCATTAACATAAAAAATATAGATCTTTACAGGCAAAATAGAATCAGTCCAATCAATCCATTCCACAGTATATCTGAGGTAGAGACTTCTCTTGACCCCCTGAAAGCCTTTCCTCACTTTACACTTTGTTTGATCATAGCAACACAACATGCCTCCTCTACAGTGGGGGCGGGGGGGAACATTTGATGACAGTAGAGGATGGATACAATTTATAAGCCAACTTAATTTATATGCATTTTATATATTATTCATCTTTATTAAAGTTATAAACATATAGATCAGTAGAATATCAGTAAAACAGCCACCAAATATAATGTATTGACCGAAATTTATCATTAATAATGATGATTATTACATCTCCCAACTTTCATTTTCCCTTAACTAGATAAACAAATGGAAAGAAATACTAAAACAAAACCATACAAATTATACATATCAATGCTATTATATATATTTTTACAATTTTTCTGATACAACCCAGAATCAATATCAACAAACCAACCCAAATAAAAGCTTTAATTTTCAATGAAAAGAAGAACAAAAAATAGGTATGACAAACCCACGTTTAACAGAGAATGTGTTTTAATATGTAAGTGTATATGGTTTTATAAGCAAAATTGATTTTTTTAATTAGTACTCTTCACGTTTTTCTATTTGGAAATGTATCAAAATAAAGTTATAATACTAATAATTAATGAACTTGTCTTCCGTATTCAAAATGAAGTATTTGAAAGTCAAAACCTGTCATGCATCATGTCTTAACTTAAAGATAGATGCAATTTTTTATAAAAAAAAAATGATAGATATAGAAAAGGTACTCATTCACTCAATTTGACTTCTCACATTCATATCAAACACCGCAACAATATATAAAAGTTTTTCTTCAGTAATAACCATTTTTCAAAAATGTAAAGAGCAATAAATGATACAAAGACTTCAAAAGGGAGATCTCCTTTTTATCATCAAAGATAAGTAATGTAAAAAAGATTCACACTCACACAGAACACTAGAATATTGCTAGCTATATGGCTCCTTTTTAGAATCCATATGTAACTTCAGCATACATGCACTTTTACATAATTTCATCATAAAAGAAGAGAGTTAGCATTACCATTAAAGTTTGGAAATAAACTCTATTGAATGTATGCAATGCAGGGAATACAATTTTAATAACAAAAGTCTAACAAAGTAAACTATACAAACGATTTACTAATATTTATCAAAACATGAAAGACACATTTAATGTTATCTAGTTTCTAAGTCATAAATAGCTTAATTAAACATAAGCTAATGTGTTCATACTGCCAATGTAATATCTGGAACTAGCTATATATGTCTGATTTGCTTGATAAAATCTTAGCCCTATTAGTTGTCAACTAACAAAATCCTCTATAGAAATATTGGATTGACAGTACTAGTCCAAACTCATTAATTTTGAGCCTTTTTTCATAGCTTGGTAGGTACTAGAGACTTAGAAAGAGGTCACCAATTGTAACATGACTAGAGACTTGATTTGGATAAATGCATCTTTTCATAATAATTTAATTGCAGTTTGCATTTAAGAATCCAAAACGCCTAGTCAAATAGAGCATTGAAACAAAGAATAAAAACCATCAAACATAATCATAACTAGAGACTTGATTTAGATAATGAAAGAGATCAAAGGTTCAACAAAATAAAACAAAGTAGAGTAATAAATTTAAGAGAATCCAACAATTATCTCAGACAAAGTAGAGTAACATTATATATTACTTTATTACTTTTATTTAAAGCAACCAGTGATTCTGGGTAATTCATAGCTTCATTTCTGGGCTACATTCATCTGCACGTATATATACATACATAATATTGGACAGGTTATCAATGAAGTAGTCCGGCTTGCAAATATTGTGCCAGGGATCTTTAGAAAAGTTGTGAGTGATGTTCAGATAAAAGGCAAGTCTTCAGAATCAAATTTCTATTATGTGATCATGAGAAATAAAATCATTTCTTCCTCCATAAATAAAAAGAAGATGAAAAGTTACTCACCAAAATATATATAAATTCAATCCATGCTAAAGCTAAACTAAGAATCTGTCATATATATTTGCATACGTTATATACATAACTCTCTTCTCTCTGTAATATTAATTAGATTTAGAAAGGTATAGTAATATCAGTAAAACAAAAAATACAGACTGAAGACACTTTACCTCAAAGCTGAAAACCACTTCTTAAATTAGCAGCAATCACTCTGTTTATTAACAAAGCCGTGTCAGCTACATATCATATATTATATTCAACTACATATTCAAATTACTCCATATATTCACAAAGGTGTGTCACCTACATATCCCAATTACATATTCAAAGCTCAAAACCATGCTTCATCTTGTTGCTTCCTCAACTATTACTTTATCTCCAAGTCAATATGTCTTTGAGATATTTTATCGAACAGTTTTCTTGCACTGTAAATACAACAAATTTCAGAAAATAACTTAAACAAAGAACTCCCCAAAAATAAACCTACTTCCAATCCTATTATCTAATCTAACTTTCTCATGCTCACATTTTATCAAAATTAAACTATTCAAACAATGAAACTAATCAATTACATTTAAGGATATCAATCAAAATATCTAACAAAAAAAGTTTAATCTCAAGATTTAAATTATACTAGGATCATCCTCCCTCAAATACGAATCCAAATGAAAATCAAACTCAGAAGAACTAGCAAACCCAACAACCTAACAATATTTGGAGTGAAGGAGAGAGATAAGTTACCCCACAACTTGAGAGCCACGTCAACCATTGACCCAATTATTCACTATGCCACTGTACCTGCAAGCAGCAACAAGCAGAGAGTGAGGGTTAGAAGGAGTGAGAATTTAGGGAGAACAACAGAGATGGATACCTGCACCTCCACTGTAATGTCCCAAATTTCCTAATAAGGTTTAGGACCTTGATTAGGAGGCCGGGAGGGCCATAATTGATTTATTATGGTATTTAATGATTATATGCATGTTTACGTGAATTATATTATTATATGTTGGTGAATGCATGCATATGGGAGTATTTATTATTATAAGGGTATTTCGGTAATTTGGTCGCTGTGGGCATAATTGTGTATTTTGGGTGCATGGTTGTGATTAATTAATATAGCCACATTATAAGGTGGATTGGTTCGAGCTATTCGGCATGAGACGATCATGAGATGTAAGTGTTCGGTCTAGTCATAACGGGTTTAAGTTCGGGGCTCGGGGTGAGTCTTGGGGTCATTTTGATGACTAGAACATTACCGGGAATAAAAGGGTAATGGGGTATGATTTATTGGTATTTGAGAATATTGAGAATAGCGGGAATTGGAGAGCGTTAATTATAATTAACGAGATAGGCGGGAAAGGACGGTTTTACCCTCGGAAGCCTTTAGAGGGATTTATTTGGCTTAAGGGCATTATGGTCTTTTGACCTTAGGGATTTATATCAACCTTTGAGTGTTTAGAAGACTGTGGAAAACAGAACAAAACAGAGCCCATCCTCATCTCTTCCTTTCTCTCCCGTACAAGTTCTCCTTCATTCTTTTCTTTGAATTTTGAGAGCCCATATTGAGGAAGCAAGCTAGGGAGTCAAAGCTTGGGGAGTATAGTTTGAGTTCAGCCATTGGGAAGGATTCAAATCAAGCTTGAGGTAAGTTTCAGCCATGAATTTTATGGTGTGCTCAGTTTTTGAGCTTTAGTTTTCAGCTTGAGAATCTCTTGTAGAAAGTTTGGATTAATAGAAGTTTGGTTGATGTTTACGTTGGGTTTTGATGAGGGTGAGTTGTAGATGATGTTTGGTGGTTGAATTGGGTGTTAGGTTGAGGTTTGGGACAGGTTTGAAGGGCTTGGTTCCAAGGGAAAACACAGGGGAGGCGAGCTGGTGCGAACTGAGTTTTTGGCTGAACAGGGTATTGAGTCGCGACATGGCTGTGGTGCGTCGCGGCTCAAGGCATCTGACAGGGAGGGTTGTCTCTGTCTGGGGAGCGCGCCGCGGCGCAACTAGGGTGGGTCGCGGCCCTTAGTGACATTTTGGGCAGAATGGTGTTTTTAGCTTGGGGATTCAAGCCTTAGGCCTCGGGGTTGAACCTAGTACCCGGTATAGTGGGGATTGATGTCCCGGAGGCTAAATATTGGTTTGGGAACTTACGTTGATCATTTTTATTGATGGTATCTTATATTTGGTTATGACTAGGTGACTGCTAAAGGACTAAAACTTGATCATTCTCAAGGGTCGTTCTTTAAATCATTCTAGCTCGACTTTGAGGTAAGAAAACTGCACCCTGTATATGTGACATGCATGGTTACTCTTGATGCATGTTGGTTGATTATTAAACATGACATGCGTGGCTGCTATTGATGCATGTTGGATTGTTAAGTATGATGCATGTGATGCACGAGAAACATGTGATTAAGACATGCTTTGTATACTGGGTATGATGTCGTTCAGAGCTTGAGCCTCTGTGTTGTGCATGGACCTAATTGTACTAGTACCTGTTAAGTAAGCATGTTGAATGCCTTGTTTATAGATATTGGACATGTGATATATGTTTGGTGGCATGGCTTACCTGTGTATGGCGCTGGCTTATTAGTCAGAATCGACAATGGTGTTAGATCCTTCTGTGAAGCTGTGACTTATTAGTTAAGTTCACCACGGGCTGAGCACTGGTCATGTTTCACCGACCCAAGAGTCAGAAGTGGCAGTGCATTGTGAACGCTGGGCCAAATGAAGATTAGATCTAATCGAGGTTGGCATTGAATGACCCATATAGGGTATTAATGCTGGACCGACCGGAAGGTCAATGAGAACTATAAGCGCTTGCCTGGTCTAAGACCAGATGTTCATAGCCAAGGTATATGACCCCGGTGACTATTTGTCACATGGCTGGGGGACGCTGTCCTTAGTTACGACTCTAGATTCGGGAGGATGGTTATGTTGGTGACCAATCACCATGCACCTATCCTGATCAAACTTATGAAGGAACCACTTATCAATTAAGCCCTGGTGACCCTATCGTCACATGGCTAGAGGGAGCTGTACCCACTTCTGTGACTTTTGGCTGTTGTCACCTATCTGTTTTGGACCGTTGGTCTTGAGTGGCTATTATGATTACTGTTGATATTATATCATGTTATATTGTGTTTTCTTGCTGGGCTTCGGCTCACGGGTGCTATGTGGTGTAGGTAAAGGCAAAAGAAAGCTGGACCATCCTTGAGTTGGAGAGCTTAGGTGATGAGGTGTACATATGCAGCTGCTCGTCCGCCACGGCCAAGGTTTAAAGGGGAACTAGGGTTGAACCCTGTTTTGCCGCTTAAAGTGGCCTGTTGTAAATATTTTCTGTAATAGACTCTGAAACTATATTTCCGGGATCCCAATGTATATATTAAACGTTCTAGTGAAACGTTACATCTTAACCAAAATGTTTAATCCCTAAACTGCTAATCATACTTAGTTACACGTTTTTGGCCAAATGACTCGATTAGCGAGTTTACCACTGTTTACAAGGCACACCGTAACGGTCCCTGGAGTTGGGGCGTTACATCCACGCTGCCTAGCTAGGTTTGAAATGGAGCAGCCTGCCGAGCCTCCTTCTTTTCTTTATGTGTGCTAAGAAAAAAATGAAGTCCTAAGCCCCAATCTGAAACAAATGATATTATTTGACGATGATATAGAGATGAGGTCCGACCAAGGGTTTATTGGGAGGTGACAACGATAGCAACGGGAGCTGCAAGGGAAAAAATCAAGGTTGGGCTGCGACGGCTTCGAGAGGCTGAATGCAACGACTTCGTGAGCTTACATTCCTACCCAGTTCGTCCAAAACAGGGTAAGCTTCTCTATTGGACCAAACACAGAATCAAAGAAAGTTGGAAACTAAAACCATATATGATGATATCATTATGTGTGTTATAACTGTTCTCTGTTCATCTTTTCTCCTGACTTGGTAGCTTGTCTAGCATCTTCTAGAAGCGCAGCATCCTGTTCTGACCTAACTTGAGAAAAATCAAGTGTCTCACGCAGGGAAGAAGAAGGCTTGGCCGCACACAGGGAAGAGGAGAAGAGCTGGCCTCTGGTGACGTCGTTCGCCTCTGGTGTCGTGTGAGGGCTTGGGCCCGCGTGGTCGAAGCTTCGACGGCCTCTGAAGATCCCTAGCCGGCGCGTGTAGGGGAAGGTAGCGGTCGGTCTCCACAAAGACAAAGGTGAGAGAGAAAGAGTGAAGGAGAGAGGTCTGGTGGGAGAAAGAGATCCGAGAGAGAGGAGAGAGAATGATGAGGAAAAAGGAGAAGGAATTGAAGGAAATGAATTGGCCCAAATGAAATGAAAAAAAAAAAGCTAAGTGACGGGATGGTTTTATTATTACCGCCCTTTTTTCATAAAGTCCCCAATATAAGTACTCTAGCATAATACTTTTTTATTAGTATTATATTCATGTGTTATGGTGATGGGTATTTGGCGTAGTGCCCTAAACTACCTCAGGATCCAAATATAACATCTTACTCATTTCATCCCAGTGAACGAGCGATATACATTTCCTACCAGCATCTCAGAAGGTGCCCTTCCAAAATTGGATAACTCCCTCTGATTCACCATCAATCTGAGGATAATAAACTGTATTAAACTCCAACTATATGTTCATCGCCTTCTGCAACCTTCCCCTAAAACTTGGAAGTAAAAGCAAGGTCCTCATCTAATAAGATAGACCTCGAATTCCATGAAGGTGTACTATCTTTCCACATAGAGATCTGCATATTGATCAACTGTATTGCTCGTCCTTACTAATAAAAGTGAGTTGTCTTTATATACTGGCCCATAATGACCTGAACCGAATAATTCTGACCCACTATCCAGGGCAACCCCACTGTGAAATCCATCATGATGTCCTCTTACTTCCACTATGGAATATACAAAGGTTGTATTGGTCTTACTGATTTCTGATACTCTGTCTTGACCTGCTAACAGGTTAGGAACTTTACCACATATTCAGTTACGACCCTCTCCATCCCAGGCCACTAATATAAAACTTTCACATCCTGGTACATCTCCATGATGCCTGGATGAAGAGAATAAGGGGTGATATGAGATTCATCCAGAACCTCCCATTTAATCTTAGTGTCCATTGGATTCCAAGTCTGATCCCTATACCTCAATAAACTCATACTTGGCACTGCATAATCCTTAGCTAATCTAGCTAATACATTTCACTCAATTCTTCCCATCTGTGGTTCTCTCAACTGTTTTCCTTTAATCCTCTCTACAAGAGTAAACTCAAACATAATGTTGACCAACTGGCCCACCAGTAACTCTGCTCTAGTTCTGGTCACACCCTTCAACTAACATGTTGCTTAGGCAATCACCTTTTCTGTCATTAAGATATCATAATAATCTATAAATTGGTTATGATCTGTAGGAAGACTCAGAACTCTTCCCCAAAGCACATGTAATATCATGTCCGTCCAAGAAAACTTCTGTCCTCTGAGGCGTTCCTTGACCTTGGCCAATATCTGACTGAGAATGTACCACAATATCATCAGTAAAGACGATCACAAATCCAATTTAGATAATCTTTGAATACCCTATTCATCTAATCCATCAAAACAACTCGGCATTATTCAAATCCACAAAACATAAATCAACATTCCTAGTGTCCATATCTAATATGAAAGGCAGTCTTCTGCTTATCATTCTCCCTGATCTTTAGCTGATAGTAACCAGATCGAAGATCCACTTTAAGGAATACCGTCTTACTTGATAATTGAGTCTTTAGTTCCTACAGCTCTACTGAAGCCATTCAATACAGTGCCCTAGACCTGGTTCCGTCCCTGGCACCAATCTAACACCATTTTATCTTTTTTGTGTAAAGGTATTTCTAGCAAATCCCTTGGAACACATCCAGAAACTCACAGACTAATCCAGTCTGTCCTGGTCCTACTGGCACGACCAGAGTGGTATCCACCACACTAGCTAAAAGTCATATGCATCCCCCTGCAATAGGTCTTTAGCTCTAAGTACAAATGTCATAAGCATATAGGGTCCATGCACAGTGCCAACAAATATAAGGATTTCTCACCCTTAAGCCCAAGAATACCATCTTTTCCTTACGATCTATTATTGCCCCAAACTCGACTAACCAATCCATATCCAGGATCATATCAAAGTCAGTCATAACCAACTCTATCAAGTCAACTGATGAGTCCCTTCTCACCATAACCTAACCCATCTCTTAAAATTACCAATAGAGATCACATTCTCATCACAACATGACCATGTAACCTGCATATCAAGTCTAGGCCTCTCTAGATGCAACAAAGCAAAGAACAACATGGCACCAAAACTAATCAACATAATACAAAAATAAGAACTAGGAATCTGATCTGCCACCACTGAGGAACCAGCCTCAATCTCTGACTGCATTGGAGTGAACACTCGAGCTGGAGTTGAGTTGTCCACCCCCTTTTGCTTATCCTTCCTTCGTCTTGGGCAATCTCTCCTGAAGTGCCCAACCAACCAACATATGAAACATGCCCTTTCTCGGAATTCTCCCAGACGACGCCTCTTACACCGAGTGCATTATGGGTAGATTTTCCAATCCTTGTCCTTGCCCGATCCAATAAACAGAGGTATCACTGCTTGAGCTCTGCACTCTTCGACACTCTCCTTCCCAATCTCATTTCCTGTGCTCTTAACAATAAGAGCATTCCCTACCACCTGAGCATAGGTAGAGATTGTTGGGATTTTATGCCCTAATTAAAACTCAAATTCTTTGTAATCTCATTTTATTATCAATAAAAGAATAGAAATCATTTTTTGACTTGGTCAATCACTTTTCTCACATGTTTTATTTTCATGATTATTTGTTAATATAAACTTCTATTAAATCCTGAGCATATAGCTGATCGTATTTATAGTGACATAATCACAGTGGAATATAACTATGATTATATGTTCAAAATAAGTTAGTCCTAAGATTAGTCAGTGCACAGGATTTACACTGACTTTCCAATCTACGATATGATCTACTTACACATTACAGTGTTATGTTCTTTCCAGAACATTAGCAAAGTAGATAAGATCAGATGTATGTGTTACATCAGACTGGACCAATATTGACAATTGATAAGATAAGTAAACATACCATTATTATCTATTCTAGTCATATCATATAGTTGACCATAGGTCAATTCAATCTCAATTCTGAGTGGTTAGTATTCTAACTGATTGTATTATTTGAGTTCTTTGACTTGTTCGTTACCAGCTTACCCTACGGACTAGCCCATACTTACATCTTGGGAACTCGCTAGTATAATTGAGTGGGAGTGTTAATCATAGATATGAACATCTATAGCTTATGATGAAGAAGTGAAACGATGGTTTCCTTTTAGTTTGGTTCAAGGTGTTAAATGATAGAGATCTCATTTCAGTGATTAAATTAGTTTAATGAAATATCATTTACAAGGAACTAAGTGTTTTAAGGATAAAATACAATGAGGGGTAAAACGGTATTTTAGTCCTATCTCATTGTAGACCGTCCATAGAGGATTGAGTGACAATTATGGTTGTAACGATGGATAATTAATAGCGTATCTATATTTGTTATAGAGCGTTCTATGAATTCAAGAGTGCAATTCTGAGTCTATAGTGGAGTCACGAGGAATTAATAAGTTAGTAAATTTATTTGTTAGATTTATGATAACTTATTGGAGCTTGATTTCATAGGCCCATGGTCCCCATTGTACCTTGAATAAAATCATCTAGATAGTCTCAATTAATTGATTTAATTATCAATTAGAATTATCAAAGTTGACCAGGTCAATTTTGGATAGTTTCACAGAGTTATGTATTTTTTAGAAGAAAAGAGAAATTAGGGCAGATTTATTAATTAAGATAAATTGGTATCTAATTTAATAAATAAGTTTAAATCAAGGTTCAAATTATAAATAATTAATTTGATAAAGGATTTAATTAATTAAATCAATAGAAAATAATACAGGCCTTGATTTTAAGTTCAATGGGCTTATAATCAAATGGGAAATTTCACGGGCCTAAAGCCCATGATAATTTCGACCTAGGGCTTCAAATTGGCTATTATTTTATTGATTTTTTAATTAAATTAAATGACCTAATTGAGTCTATAAAAGGAGTGCTTAGAGAGAAGTCATAAGTTGAGATTTCTGAGACGACAAATAAGTTTGATCACTGGTTTTCTGATAATTTTAGATTCTCTCTAAATACAAGTCATTTTCTAAGCCTCTTAGTTATTTTCTCTTCTTCTCTCTGTATCTATCTCATGTGTTGAGAATTGCCCACACTAGTCTAGGTGATTCTAAGGATACATTGGAAGACTGTGAAGAAATTAGAAGAACAGTTCAGTTTCTTGATAATACTCTGCGACAGAAAGGATACAAGAGTTAGAGAAACTGAAGGAAGGACTCTTTCATTCCGCTGTGTATACTGTAAGTATTCTTATCTTTGTTTCTCTTTTAATTCAAATTTTAGAAACATGTTCTAGGTTATCTCATATTAATTTGTTTAATATTAGATCTACATTAAAATAAATAAAGATCGTGTATAAAGTTTCCTAACAGAGATTTCATGTACTGAGGCGATTCTAATGCCCTGAGCTATCCTGAGATTTAATCCCTGGATAAACCTTTCCTTTCAAGCTACATCCGTGGGTACCATAGCAAAAGCAAACTTGGCCAACCCATTGAATCTGTTAACATACTCTGTTACTGTTGTATTTCCTTGAACTAGGTTCATAAAATCATTTGTCTTAGCAGTCTTGACTGCATCATAGTAATACCTTTCATTAAATAGCTGCCTAAATTCTTTCCAGTTCATCGCAGCTGTATCTCGTGTTTGGGATACGACTTCCCACCACGTCTGGGCATCTTCCTGCAATACATATGTAGCACAGATCACCATATCGTGACCTACCACCCCCATACTATTGAGGATGGAATTGATCATGCCCATCCATTGCTCAGCTCTGAATGGATCTAGGCCTCCCTAAAAAACTGGAGGGTAGTATTCCTGAAATCTTCCACAAAGAAATTCCCACATGTTCTCAACCCTATGTTGAGCCAATACTGGTGCAACTCCTAGCATAGCAAAGGAAGAGTTGTTCCTTAACAGAACCTGCTACTATTTTAAACATCTGATCTCTTCCTCTTGCCTCTGCAATCTTAATTGCATATTTGTAAACACCTGCTGCAAATTCTGAAGGGCAGGTGAAGAATTCAGGCCCTGGCTATAATTCCCAGCCTTAGCATAACTACCACTGGGTCCCATTAACTGCCTTGGGTACATAACCTCTGATCAGTCCGTAGTCAATAACTTGATCCATTAAGCATGATAAGCACATTCAAAAGCCTTCTCCCACGAGAACAATCACATGACACCACATTCATATACCACTGCGGTACCAAAATACATACCCACAACATTCATACATCAATCATAACCCCTGCTCTTCCAACATACATACCGTGCCCTTAACTCAACATACAAATAACACGTTCATATATTCAATGAGCAAGTAATCACATAATCATATCAATAGTCAAGGGCTAAGCCCTAACAGAATCTCATGCTCCCTAATAAGGCGTGCAGGTAAAGCATTTATATTCTATTTAAGCAGTTAAACACATAACCACATAAATAGTTACCATACCCTAAGTGAAGCTTGTCTCTAGTGATGGGTGTACATGCCCAGCTTGTCTATAGGAACCCTTAACCTTGGCTCGCTCTGATACCAAGTTGTAACGCCCTACTACCCAGGGACCGTTACACTGTGTATTTTAAATAGTGCTAAACTTGTTAAACGAGTCATTTGGCCATAATCGTGTAACTAAATGTGATTAACGATTTAGGGTTAAATTTTTTTTGTCAAGGATACAAACGTTTCACTAAAACGTTTACTGTATACATTGGGATCCCAAATACATTTAAAAGGTTAATTACAATAAAAGATTTGCAACCAGCCGACCTAAGCGGCAAAATAGGGTTTAACCCTAGTTCCTCTTTAAATCCTTGGTCGTGGTAGTCGAGCAAATGCATATGCACACATCGTCACCTAAGCTCTCCAACTCAAGGATGGTTCAGCTTTCTTTTACTTTTACCTGCACCACCTAGCACTCGTGAGTCGATGCTCAGCAAGAAAATTCAAACATATGCTCATAAGAAGATAATAATATGTCATCAAATCATAATAAGCATGCCTAGAAGTAATAACCCTATTCATGCATGTAGGCAAGTACCAATAAATGATTGTGGGGTCCTGCGCCCTGAATAGGTGACTGGGGTCCTGTGCCCTGAATAGATGACTAGGGTCCTGTGCCCTAAGTAAATGACTAGGGACTTATGCCTTAAGTAAATAACTGGAGTCCTGTGCCCTAAATAAATGACTATTAAGTCATTCTGGGTTCTTGCGTTCTAAGCCATGTGACGTTTCAGTCACCTAAGCCTTTTAGCCCTGGCTCTGAGTAACTAGCCTTAGGCTAGCCAAGAGCTTTAGTTTTCTTCAAGTAATAGGTCGATCAAGCATTTAATGCTCATGTTGATTAGATCTAATCATTTCAGCCCACGTTCAAAACGCTAATGCCGCTCTTGACTCATAAGTCAATTCCATACGACCAACGCTCACCGATCATGACTGATAAGTTAGAGCTTCACGACCAGTACGAAACACCATTGTCATTTCTTAACTAATAAGTCAGTGCTTCCTCAATGAGGTAATGCATACCAGCATATATCATATGTCACACAGGGTGCGAGCCGTGACTTGGCCCTCTAGAGTCGCGGCGCGCCCCCCAGGCAGAGCCCTCCTAGTTCTGGGTTCATCCAGGTCGCGACCCAACCTCGAACTCAGCCATTTCCTACGTTTTTTTCCCATTTAAAATCCTCCAAAAACCTATCCAAACATATCCAAATCTCAAAAACAAAGTTCCCAAACATCCCAATGGCCCAAAACCATACAAACCCAAATCTCAAACCATCCAAAAACTCATCAAAACATAAAATCCAATCAAAGCTTAAAAACTCGAAAACTCAAAACTTAAAACTTAGATTACCTCTTAATAAGTTGTTTCCCAGCTAAATCCTCCGGCTAATAAGCTTCTAATCTTCCCTAGAATTGCCATGCCTTGATCCTTGCCTGAATCTGAGTCCTAAAACTTGAGTTTCCTTTGAAAATGCGAACGGTGTCAAAAAGGGATAATGGGAGAGAGAGAACATACTGAATGTTCTTTTATGTTTCTGACAAGTTACTTCGAGCTTAAGTAACCTCAAGTAAATCCTAATGCTCGGGGTCCCACAAACGCCCCCAAGGTAAAATAGTCAAAATTCTCAGAATTCCCTCCTGATTTCACTAACTCCCAATATATCATCAAATAATCATTTCCATTACCCAATATCCCGGTGCTAAATACCCAATATACCCCTCGACTCACTCCGAGTCAAGTATGGGTCACGTTGTGACTTTCCCACTAGCTTGCTCCCTAGGATCGTCTCGTGCCGAGTAACCCAAACATAACCACATAATAATGAAGTACTACACACATACCACTGTTGACCCTAGATTTGGCCAACAACACGAAGTCAAATGTACGACAAAAGATTTTAACGACAATTAAGAATTTAATCTAATGGAAAAGAAGAAAACACCAAGGATTTATAGTGGTTCGGCCCCAAAGAATGGTAATGACCTACGTCCACTTAGTGTTATTATTAATATTGAATCTCAAAGTTGTGATCAAAGAACTAGGGTTCTTGAGTTTCACAAACCTTGAAAGAATTACAATAAAACGATGAATAATCACACTATATCTCTCTTTCTCTCAATACTTAGCAAAAAGATTCAGAGATCAAAAAGTCCCCTCCATGAGCTATTTCATGCATATTTATAGGCTCAAGGAGGGTTACATGGGCCAATGGGCCTTAACTTTCCTTAATAACAACGTATCAAGGTAATAAAGAGGAAATATTCAATGCAATTATTACAGGATTACAGTCTTAGAAGGAAATAAATCAAATTATATGACCAGCCTGGTCGTATCTAATAGTTAAGCCATGACGAAGCGATGTGCCTCTGGTTGATAGTTGAACAGCACTTCCGCCACGTGTCAACCACGTGTGAGAAATCCTTGCCACGTCTATTTTCCCCCCAAGTTTATTTATTGCGACCAGCAAAAAGTAAACTTAGGAAACTGACCTTTCGCTTACCCCACCAAACCTGTCAGAGCCGCCCATGCCCTCTCGGGAAAAGCAATCAATCATGTCTAATCAAGCCTTTTTGGTTTCCCAAAAACTTGTCCGATGGCTATTACACTTCCCCAAACTCATAAAAAAGTAATTCATGATTGCCTCTTATAACGTGTCGCAGTCACTATATATAATACCCCAAATCCATATTTTTACTTTTTACTTTTCACTCACCGTTTTCTTGTCAAGAACACCCAAGATCCTCGACTTTCAGAGCCCAAGAAATTTTGAAGAGCTTCCATCGCTGTTCTAAGGGTACTCCGTTCGAACTCTCAAAGCTTTTGTTTCAGGCCCTTCTTTTCATCCAAGTAAGTCTTACGAACCCCCTGGACGGTTGAGATGCCGTGCAAAACTGTTTTTTATGTATTTCATATCTGTGTTCTTGACTGAAACTGTTTTTGGGGTAAATGGGAATGTTAACTGATGCTTGATAGGGTAATGAAATAATGTCTTATAGGACTTAGGGGTTAGGGGTTAGTTTGGTAGTCGAGATTGTAGATTTAGGGCGTAAAATCGAAGTAAAAATTCAATTTTTAAGCTAGTTGAAAAACTGGGTTTTTCCTGCCCTTTCGGAGTTGAAAAAGTTTTCTCTGAAAAACTTTTTACTTCTGCTTTTCAATTTGTTTTTCAAACTACTCGTATAAAACTTAGTGTTTTTGCTAGAATGTTGTTGGCCGTATAAAAGCTTAACATTTATACACGAGCAACGTTATTCTCACATCCAACACAAGTTTTTAGACTAAGCTCTCATCTCCCCTCTTTTATTCGCAGATTTTGATGCAAGATCCATGGGGAGGTGAGAGACCAATTGACGATGACCTGCTCGCGCAACTACTCGTGGACGAAGAACAGCCATCATTACTCATTCCGGACATCCTTTTTTCTCGTATTCCACCTAGTAGACCTCACTCAAACCCTCCATCCATGGGTAGAGTAAAATCAACTGCCCAGAAAAAGAAAACACAAAAACCTTCTGCAAACCAGCCTGCCCCCTAAGCAGAAATTCCCTCAACCAGCGGTCGAGAAAGAAATATCCCCAACCCTAGCATCCAAACTCATGCTCAACTTTGAAATGCCATTCAACCAGATGTTAAATGGTACGTCGCCCCTCCTAGCCGAGTTACGATTAGGATGATTGCCAATTACATTAAAAAATATGGACTTCCTGGGGTGACTCTAGTCCAACCCACCAAAGACCAATGGGTGAACTTGCCTAGAGGCGCTTTCAGCGCCTGGTCGAGGTACCACATCGAAGCAGGAGCGATCCTGCCTCTTCATCCTTTTTTCCAGGGAGTGGCCAATTAATTCGGGGTATAGAATGCTTTCTGCACTCTATATCCTTGATAACTCTAGGATTTAGAGTTATTTTTATGATCTTTCAGCTTGTTTTTAAGTTGAAAAAGAGTAATGGAAGTGTGTTTAATGTGATTTTGTTTAATTTTTATCCTTCTTGTTCTAGGTAGTGAGTCCATATTAAGAGTTGTTTATTTGGTGTATTGTTTGTAAATATTTTATGTTAATTTCTGTTCTGTGTTGTTAGGAAAGGAAGCTTAAAATTGCCAAAGGGAATTAAAGGGAGCAGAAGGAAAATGGGGACTGAAAGGGGAGCATTGCTGTTTCGATGCTGTAGACCAGCCGCATAGCAATCCTGGGCAGAAGACAGATGACGTGGACAAAAGCCAGTTGTACTTAAGTAATTACCTCAGCACCTATGTGGCATCTATTTTAATGAATTAAGTCAGCTGGCTGAGGTGGCAAGAGAGGGACAAAAGTTGGAAATGGGCTGTCTAATTAGGGTAAGGAAAAAGTACCCTAAAGGAGGGCAGCCAGCCGAAATAGAGGGGATATACCATTTTTATCACAACAGAGAAAAGAGAGAAGTACAGGAGAATATACACAGAAAAAGGCAGTACCCATAGGAGGAGAGTCATGGTCAAGGAAGGAGGAGGACTTTAGAACCCGATTCTACTTCTTCTCTTTCTTATATATTCCCTTTTCTGTAGTGTATACTCTTGATTCTATACTTGTGAACTGAATACTTGTTATGGATGAACAATTTCTGTTTTGGATTGTAATTTTCAGTTCAGACATGAACTAATTTCTTTAAGATTTGGGTGGCTGTGAACCCTATAAGATGAAGTATTAATTCAATGCATGAGTTCAGTAATTTTGCCATTGTTCATTTAAGTGTAATTAATGCTCAATGATTGTTGTTTACTGGCCATAATTAACAATTAACTAGCTAGATCTGATTTTGGAAAGAATTTGTCTAGCTGAATCCACTTAAATGATGCAAGAGAAATGTCATGTTTAGGTAATTCTTAGTAGTGAAATAGGAATATTTTACTACCTTGTATAACCTGAGATTTGGTGATTAAATACGTGTTTTACAACCTGATTTAATATAGGATTATGTTGAATTAAGTTGTGGAATTATATCAGTGGGTTTTGGAAAAAGCTTACTGGTCTCTTGTGAAATCGGTTAACTCTGTGCTTGATTGCTGAACCATTGCTGAACGATTGCTATAACAACTGGGCAGATTAACATAGGGGGAAATAGCCATCCAGATCTATTTGTTCACATAGATCTTCTCTGAATTAATTTTTTCTGAGTTCTTCATTTTATTTTAGATTAAATTACGTATACCCATTTAATTTCAGATTCATACTCCAATCATGTTCTTAATTTTGTTATCTTATTTTTAAATTGTTCTTTAGTTGATTTTGCAATTATTTAGTTTAAAATCCCTGTGGAGACGATACTCATTTATCACTGTATTACTTGTTGCCGACTACGTATACTTGCGTATTTTAATTGCTATAATTTTCGCAACAATCCTCTATAGCCATAAGAAATGGCCCGTCCCCACGCCACATGAGGTCAACTACTTGTTCGATCTAAAATCCAACCCCAAGTAGGAAAACACGGGGTTCTTCCACTTCTTTCACCAGGAAACAGGTTGCATTTTCCTGGCTGATACTACTTTTATCTCAAACGTGGGGAAGTACCATCTTGACTACTTTCTGACGCCTGACATGGTCGCAAACAACTTGGCCTTCACACAAGGAGGTAAAGTCTGTGTACCACTGGTCATTTATTTTTCTTTAATTTTTTGCTGCATTTCCCTTAGAAATTTAGTGCGTTTCAGGCCCATGGTTGCGACCAGACCCTACTCCGGACATGGTGATCCGATCAGCCCTCCTGCCCAGCATGACCGACATAGAGAAAAGTTTCAAAAAGGCCAATCTGACACTGGTCAGCCTTTTGGCTCCTCACCAGGATGTGAGGGAATCTATTGCGGGGAGTGCTACTAGCACTGAAGTCCCCGAACAACAGCCAGATGCGTCACAACCTCCTCCTCCGAGGGCAACTGGGGTGACCATCAACGAGCCAACTGGTGCCCCCCGACCTGCTGCTGCACCGGCCCCTCCAGGGAAGGGAAAGAAGAAGGTCGCAGAGCCTATTCTTGAGTCGTCTGATGAGAATGATATTGATTTTACGCTTTTAGATAGCCTGCCTATTCCCTGTCACCTCTTCGACGAGGATGGCAATTTTAGATATCCTCCTGCTTTAGATTCATACTTCTTCATGCCAGAGAGTGAGTGTAACACTAGTAAAGTATATAATGTAGCGACCAATAATGATAGCTGGGGCATTTTACTTACGATTTTCTTTGTTTCTTTTCCTGACACAACATACTCAATCGTTTGTACTATCTCACTATTCGTGTATTTTCTTTCTTGCAGACATGGATTCTGAAAACATGTTTGACAAGCACTGTGCTCCCGAGGTTCCTGAAGCTCCTGCGAGCAAGAAGAAAGTGAGTAGGCAGCATCAAGGGGAAAGCAGTAAAGCGCCTTCAGCCAAGAAATCCCGTACCATAGACCCTCCAGCAAACGTACCCTCAAAAAATGCCACACTACCTATTTCTCCCCTTGAGCAGCAATCTCCACCTGCTCTAGTCAGGTCGACACCTTCCCCAGCTGCCCAGACACAGTAGGCTGCCCCTGCTTCCACAGGGGGCGACATATCGAGTCGTGCCCTAAGATCAACCAAGGACAAGATGGCAAAGATTTTGAAGCACGAACGTTGCCAAGAAGCGATGGCTGGGACAAAGACGATGGACATCGACCAGATCTTAACCCGTGCTTTAAATGAGCTCGCAAGTGTAAGTTGTCTTTTTTCTGTAGAGACTAAGTCCTTTGATTTATCAGTCAATTTAACTTTCGTGCTAATTGCAGGCAATGCTAACCGTGACTGTCGGCCGTCTTTGCTCGGGAGCTATCACCGAACAGTCCAAAACCTCTGAGCAATGGCACACTGAAGAACTCAAAGCTGCCGAAGCAGAATATGCTGAACAGCTTGAGGCGGCCCAAAAGACAAACGCAGCACTGCTCAATGAGAAGGACAATCTGGCTGAGGATTTAAGGGAGAAGCAGACTGCGCCGTTGAGCAAAGAGACCAGTTCAAGGAGTCTAACCGCGTCAACTACCGCAAGGCTAAAATACTCGAGGAGGACCTGATTGTGAGCAGACAGGAGACTACAAAGCTGGAAGGTCGGATCGAGGAGCTTGAAAGAGCCAACGCTAGCAATTTGGAGAGGTACAGGAATGCCATGGTTAAGTGTTTCTATGACTTCTGGAAACATAACCAGGAGGCCAACTTCAGCTATCTTCCCGAACGCACAAGGCATGCTGAGATTGCCCGTTGCGCTGCTTGCTTGGCGAAAAAAGAGAGAGCAAGGATACCTACCTCGCCCGAAATCTCTTTGGCCACTGGCGTGGACGGGGCGGACAATGAAGCTACAACTGTCGTCGACCAGGACACCCCTCAAGATCCTCCTGCTTCGTAGTCAGATATTTTTCTTTTGTCCTTTTATCTTTTAAATACACGACCTATGGGTCATGATGTAAAGACAATATAGTTTTTATTGTTGCGCGGGCAACTACTTTTTTCTTTTAACAAACAATTACATCCGAGAGCTACTGCTCGCGGTGTAAAGGGATTCCTTTTGATATTATAATATTTGCCTTTTATTATAACATCTGTTCGCATGACCGAACTTAGCATAGTACTTTGGTGTGATTTAACAAAATACAAAATTTTGAAAAATACTCTAAGTACCCTAGCATGCTTTCACTTATTTTGCTCATGTGTTTGCATACCTCTCGATATGCCTTGCTTACTAGATGCCTTATATGCCCCCCAAGTGATTGAGGAGCTTTAGGTCCTTAGTCACTTGCCTTGACCAAAACCTGTTTGAACATTACTGCTCGGAGCAAATATTTAAAACGATAATGCAGCAAAACAACACACGTAATGAGCAAATACTTGTAATAAATACAATAATTGGCAAGAATGTCTGGCTACACACAGTCCCTTATATTTCTCGTAATAAATGGACAAAACGTGTCTGTACGAGTGATCAATAAGATCTTACACTTATAAGCGATTAGTCACATAAAATGATCAACCCTTTTTCATAACTTGTAAAAAGTAAAATTAATACAAGCCAACTCTTTAATAAGAATTGTTTATTGATAGTACTTGCACATGTGTTCTCCATTCCAATAGCGAGGAATGAGGTCTCCATTTAAGCGAGCAAGTTTGTAGGTGCTTGGATGGAGGACTTCTTCAATTTGGTATGGTCTTTCCTAATTAGGTCCGAGTACTCTAGCAGCCTGATCGCGGGTATTTAAAAAAACTCTTCGCAGTACTAAATCTCCGACGTTGAACTTTCTTTCACGTACTTTAGAGTTGAAATACCGGGTGACTTTTTGCTGTTACGCAGCTACTTGGAGTTGGGCTTGTTCACATTTCTCATCGATCAAGTCCAGGGATTCCATCATTAGTTGGTTGTTAGAGCCTTGATCGTACGTTATCCTGCGATGCGAAGGTGGATCTAACTCAACAGGCAACATAGCCTCGTACCCATAAGCCAAAGAGAATGGAGTATGGCATGTTGCTGTTCGGTGGGAAGTTCTGTACGACCAAAGGATTTTAGGCAATTGCTCTGGCCATGCACCCTTAGCTTCTTCTAGTCTTTTTTTTTTTTTTTCAGGGTATCCTTTAGCGTTTTATTGACTGCTTCGACTTGTCCATTTTCTTAGGGATGATTGACTGAAGAAAATCTCTTGATAATCCCATGCCGTCGCAAAAGTCCGTGAATAAATCACTATCAAACTGTGTGCCGTTATCTGAGACGATTTTCCTTGGAAATCCATAGCGACAAACGATGTTTTTGACCACAAAATCCAACACCTTCTTGGTCATTATGGTTGTGAGTGGCTCAGCTTCGGCCCATTTAGTGAAGTAATTGATGGCAACCACAGCATATTTGACGCCACCCTTTCCTGTGGGTAAAGATCCGATTAAGTCTATCCCCCACACAGCAAACAGCCACAGAATTTGCATCTGTTTCAGCTCATTAGGGCTGCTCGTGGGATTTTGGAGAATCTCTGGCACTTGTCATACCTCCGTACGAATTCCATCGAGTCTTCATTCATTGTTGGCCAGAAATACCCTTGCCTCAGGATCTTTTTTGACAAGCTTTGCCCCCCAGCGTGGTCCCCGCAAAAGCCTTCGTGTACCTCTTTCATCAATTCTTTGGCCTTCTCTTTTGAAATACATCTGAGGAGTGGCATTGAGTATCCTCTTCGGTACAAGATTCCATCGACCAGGATATACTTGGCAGCTTGCCGCTGAAGGGTCCTAGCTTTGTTTCTATCCGTTGGTAATACGCCTTGCGTCAGATACTCCATATATGGTGCCATCCATGTATTTTCCATCTGGATCACCATAGTGGTCTCCTCTGTTCAGATGCTTGGCACAGATAGCTGCTCAACTGGTACTATATTTAGAGTATCAGCATCCTTTGCGCTTGCTAACTTGGCCAAAGCATCGGCATTGGAATTCTGGTCGCAAGGTACTTGCTGGAGGGTGTACTTGTCGAACTGAGCCAATAAATCTTTTGTTTTGTTTAAATAGGCAACCATCTTTAAACCTCGTGCCTGGTACTCTCCCATGACCTGATTCACCACTAGCTGAGAATCACTGTAGATGTCGAGCACCTTTATATTCATGTCCCTGGCTAATCGTAACCCAGCGAGTAATGCTTCATACTCGGCTTCGTTGTTAGAAGCAGTGAAGTCAAACCTGATTGCGCAGTGAAATCGATGCCCTTCAGGCGTTATCAATATCACTCCTGCTCCTGCGTGGCACTCGTTAGAAGAACCATCTGTAAATAATTTCCACGAGGGAGCTTGGTTTTGAGACTCAGGCTCATCAGACTCTTCAGTCTGCTCGCTATCTGTAGGTTCAGTGAACTCTACAATGAAGTCAGTCAGGGCTTGCCCTTTTATCGTTGCTCGCAGCAAGTAAGAGATATCGAACTGCCCAAGTTCGACTGCCCATTTTAACAATCTAACCGCAGCCTCTGGTTTTTGCAGAACTTGCCGTAGAGGCTGGTCGGTCAAAACCGTGATTGGGTGAGCTTGAAAGTAAGGCCGCAGCTTCCTTGAGGCCAAAATTAAGCAGTAGGATAACTTTTCAATTGGTGGATATCGCAGATCCACTCCAATTAGCCTCTTGCTTACATAATAAGCAGCCTTCTGCACGCCTTCTTCCTCCCTTACTAAAACAGCACTAGTAGCATATTCTGTGATCGCTAGGTAGATGAACAAAGTTTCCTTATCGACCGTCTTCGATAGGATGGGTGGTTGCACCATGTGAATCTTCAATGCTTGGAAAGCCTGCTCGCCCTCCTCCATCCACTCAAATTTTTTGTTGCTTCTAAGTAGATTAAAAAATGGAACGTACTTATCTGTTGACTTCGAAATAAATCTACTGAGAGCGGCAATCCTTCTGGTCAAACTTTGAACATCCTTAATCTTTGCTAGCGATTTCATATCGATCAAGGCTTTGATTTTTTCGGGATTGGCTTCAATTCCTCTCGAGTTAACTAGGAATCCCAAGAACTTCCTTGATCCTACTCCGAAGGAGCATTTGAGGGGATTAAGCTTCATCTGATATTTGTTCAAGACGTTGAAGCACTCTTGCAAATACTCTATATGTCCTTCTGCCTTCTTCGAATTGACCAGCATGTTGTCAACGTAGACCTCCATGTTTGTGCCGACCAGCTTCTTAAACATGTGGTTGACTAGTCGCTGGTAAGTCGCACCAACGTTTTTCAAACCGAAAGGCATTACTTTGTAACAGTAAAGCCCTGTATCAGTCTGAAAGCTAGTGTGATCCTCATCAGGGGATGCATACTAATCTGATTATATCTGGAGTATGCATCCATAAAAGAGAGAATCTCATGCCCTACAGTGGCATTGACCAGTTGGTCGATCCTAGGGAGTGGGAAACAATCCTTGGGGCAGGCTTTATCGAGGTCTGTGAAATCCACACATGTTCGCCATTTGCCATTCAGCTTGGGAACTAACATGGGATTAGAGACCCACGATGGATAAAACGCCACCCTGATGAACCCATTCTCCTTCAACTTTTCGACTTCTTCTTTTAAGGCCTTTGATTTATCTTTGTCGAGCAGCCTTCTTTTCTGTTGCACCGGTGGATAACTCTTGTCGATGTTCAGGACATGGCTGATGATTGTAGGCTCTATTCCGACCATGTCCTTGTGAGACCAGGTGAAGACTTCCTGGTTCCTCCTTAAAAACTCCACCAATGCTTGTTTTGTTGTTGTGGCTAAGTTTTTACCGACTTTCACAACCCTGGTCGGATTTTCTTCATCGAGTTGGACCTCTTAAAGGTCCTCGATGGGTCCTATTTCTTCCTCAAAATCCCCAAAGCGAGGATCCAAGTCTCTATCCTCGCTTTGGGCAACGCCCTATTTGGTGACATTATCACCTGAGTGGGACTGAGCATCAATTGCCACTTGCAACTCTTTTCCGGGAACATCTCTCGACACACCTTCTTTGCCTTGGTTATCGAGGCATTGTAGCACTCCCTTGCCTCCCGCTGATTTCCCAATACGCATCCTACCTCTGCGTCTGTTGGGAATTTCATGGCAAGGTGCCATATTGAAGTGACGGCTCGCAAGTCGACCAGAATTGGTCTCCCAATTACAACATTGTATGTCGAAGGACAATTAACTACTATGAAAGTAGTGAGTAATGTCTTATTAGCAGGTGCAGTACCTGCTGTAACTGGAAGCCTAATTGACCCAGTTGGGGCGAGCCCTTCGCCAGAAAAACCATAGATGGTTTGGTTGCATGGCTCTAGGTCCTTGACGGACAGCTTCATTCTTTCCAGCGGAGACTTGTACAGGATGTTGACTGAACTTCCTGTGTCGACCAACACCCTCTTCACCATCATGTTGGCAATTTGTAAGTCTACGACCAGCGGATCGGAGTGTGGGAATCGCACATGCTGGGCATCATCTTCAGATAAGGTTATCAATTCCTCCTCTGTTTGAGCCTTTTTTGGTGCTCGATCCTCCACACTCATCATCTCGATGTCTTGGTCGTGGCGTAGGGTTCGAGCATATCGTTCCCTTGCTTTCCCACTGTCTCCTGCAAGATGTGGGCCTCCACAGATGGTGAGTAAAGTGCCTGCCACAGGAGCTGGCTGTAGAGGTGGCGAGCGTTGGCATGCAGGAGCTTGCTCGTTGCCACCTTGAGCCTCTCGCTGAGACCCTCCTGCGGCTCGCACATATCTTCTTAAATGTCCTTGCCTGATCAGGAACTCAATCTCATCTTTCAATTGGTTACATTCATTGGTGTCATGCCCGTAGTCATTGTGAAAATGACAGAACTTCGTCGTATCTCTCTTGAAGATATCTTTCCTTATAGTTGCGGGTCATTTGTAAGGCACGCTTGAGCTGGTCACCTGGTAGACTTCAGCTTGGCTTTCGACAAGGGCCGTGTAGTTGGTGAATCTCGGCTCGTATCGACTGCCTTTGGGGCGTTTACTCTCAGAAGCTGAGGGTTCATTGTTTGCTCGTTTTCCACCGTTCCTACCATTGCCATTCCTGTTGCCCTTGTCGTTGCCATTGGGCTTTTCCGACCCGTTGGCGGCTTTGGCGGGTTCTTCCTTCGGCCCTTTGTCTTTTGTTGGCAATTTCCCTTCATTGGCAATCGCGTCTTCGAGCTTTATATATCGATCAGCCTGATCTAAAAACTCCTGGGTACTTCTGACACATTCTTTCTGAGGCTACTCCAAAGGGGTGAATGGCGCCTAACACAGCAGTTAGAGCCATCATCTTACCTTCATCGCCCACTGTCTTGGCTCCAGCTACTGCTCGCATGAAACGTTGGACATATTCCTTTAAGGGCTCTCCTTCCTTCTGGCGTATCTCAACCAGCTCGTTGGCCTCTGTGGGGTGTAAGCGACCCGCGTAGAATTGTCCGTAAAATTCTTTTACGAACATCTCCCAAGATACTATACTAGTAGGAGGGAACTTAAAGAACCACTCCTGGGCGGTGTCAGACAATGTCATTGGAAAGATCCGGCAGCGGGCATCTTCCAACACTTTCTGTATATCCATTTGTATCTCAAATTTATTAACGTGAGATACTGGGTCTCCGTACCAGTCAAAGTTCGGCAATGTTGGCATCTTGAACTTACTGGGGGTTTTCAGCCGCAGCAATCCTCTGTACAAAGGGGGTGCCCCTCCTCCTATTGTACTCAATATGGGACGTTCGTCCCCCGACCAGTTGTTGTACCGCCTGGTTCAGAGCATCAATCTAAGCCTGAATAGCTTCTAGGACTGCTGGGGCCACCAGTGCTGGGGGAGCATACTCGTCGTGCCTCTCACGACGGTCGTTAAGTACGTCCCTTAAATCATCATCTCTACGTCTCTGCTCGCTAACTCCTAGCCGACTAAAGACGTTCTGCTGTCTGGGTTGCCCCCGAGCGTTATGGCTAGCTGGCCTATTTTCTCTAGATGGGGGGCTTCTGCCACCACCTCTTTCTTCATTTCTCCAACTAGCATTTCCTTAGCTGGAATCAACTTCATTATAGTCATGCCCATCTCTAAATTGTGGCTGACTACGACGTGACCGGCTGTTCACGCTATTTCCTCTTCGGGCTGGCATCTCCTAAGCGTCAGGGGGAGGCCTGCGCTAGTCATTGGGTCCCCGTGCATTGCTATGCCGTGGGGGGCCCTGATCGCAGAGCTTGATTCGATATTCCTTCTGTTGGCGGAAGGACGCTGTCCCCTGCTCGGTAGATTCGGCTCTTCATCCCCTGGGCGTCTAGGCCTGCGGGGTGGATGCCCGGCCCTATTCTGCCTCGGGCGCTGGGGATTGCCTCGACCAGCCTGAGATGGGGGCTGCTGCTCAGGATCCCTAGGTGCTGCTCCGGCCTTTGAGGGCTTGCCGGCTGGAGCGGAGGGCTAGGATTAGGACTTCTTTGAGGTGGCACATTCGGCGGCTGATCTGGATGGGAGGCTGGCGCAGCCTGTCTCCAAGCCAATTGGATGGCTGCTTCAAGAGCGGCCATGGCATCCCTCTGCCGATGATCCATTTCCACCTGTCGCTCACTCAGCTCCTGGCGCTGGCATTCTATTTCTCTTTGCTGCAGCGCCATTGTCTCCGCAGCATTCTCCTGATTGGCCCTCAGATTAGCCAACTCATCCTGCAACACCCCTAGCGTTGCCCTCAGCATTTCAGAATCTAACTCCTCCTCTTCAAACTCCAAATGTGGTTCATTCTCAGCCACATTTGGGGGAGGAGGTTGGGATGGTGCAGCGCTAGCGGCCTGTCCAGTTTTCTTGGATGTTTTCGCCATTAGATTCTCTTACAGTTTTTCGTCAAACTCTCAATGAAAGCACCAAAATGTTGACCCTAGATTTGGCCAACGACATGGAGTCAAATGTACGACAAAAGATTAAACAACAATTAAGAATTTAATCTAATGGAAAAGAAGAAAACACCAAGGATTTATAGTGGTTCGACCCCAAAGAATGGTAATGACCTACGTCCACTTAGTGCTTATTATTAATATTGAATCTCAAAGCCGTGATCAAAGAACTAGGGTTCTTGAGTTTCACAAACCTTGAAAGAATTATAATAAAACGATGAATAATCACACTATAGCTCTCTTTCTCTCAATACTTAGCAAAAAGATTCAGAGATCAAAAAGTCCCCTCCTTGAGCTATTTCATGCATATTTATAGGCTCAAGGAGGGTTACATGGGCCAATGGGCCTTAACTTTCCTTAATAACTGCGTATCAAGGTAATAAAGAGGAAATATTCAATGCAATTATTACAGGATTACAATCTTAGAAGGAAATAAATCAAATTATACGACCAGCCTGGTCGTATCTAATAGTTAAGCCCTGACGAAGCGATGTGCCTCTGGTCGATAGTCGAACATCACTTCCGCCACGTGTCAACCACGTGTGAGAAATTCTTGCCACATCATCAGCAGCCGTTTTCCGGGTAAACAACCACATATATGCCAAATATAACCATAACAGGCCAAATTATGAAAATTGTCCAATTAAACACAAATGAGCCCACATGCATATTTAATACACAAAACACATGCATATCTAGTCATATTATAATATTACTCACATAATCACATAATAATACACATAAATATCATATAATCACATAATTCCATAATTTGCCATCCAGATCCCCTAATCAAGGCCCTAAGCCTTATTAGGAAATTTGGGACGTTACAAGGTCATTCTATGGTGTCTGATGAAAAGCTTGGCTTATTAGTCAAGGGTATATCTGTTTAAAAGACTTGACTTATAAGTTGGAGGTTTAAAAGACTCGGCTTATAAGTCGGAGGTTTAAAAGACTTGGCTTATAAGTCGGGTTTAAAGGACTCGACTTATAAGTCGAAAGTTTATAAGACTCGACTTATCAGTCGAGGGTTTAAAGGCTTGTCTTATGAGTCAAGGGCGGCTATAGTGTGCTGAACGCCGACCGATGTGGTTAAGCTAACCAAGAAGCGTGATATATGCTTGGACGGTCCTAAGGCCGCCTGAAATAAGAAGCGCTAAGTACGCTTGGCTAGCTCTAACGCTGATTATACGAGGAATTGGGCAATAGACCCTGGCGTGACTTTATAGTCACTTATCTGGATTGATTGCATACACGAGTAGGATTATTACTGCTAGGCATGTTGATTATGATTCGGTGATATGATGATTTATTACTTATAAGCATGATTATGTTTTCTTGTTGAGCCTCGGCTCACGGGTGCTAAATGGTGCAGGTAAAGGAAAAGAAAAGCTAGGCCAGCCATGAGTTGGAGAGCTTCAGGGGCAGAGTGTACATCTGCGGCCTGCTCGTCTGCCACGGTCGAGGTTATCCGATGGAATTAGGGTTGGACCCTAATTTTGCCGCCTAGGTCAACTTCTGTATACATTTTTGAGTTTGTAGCAGTTTTAAACTCTGTTGGGATCCCATGTATTGAGATCAAACTCTTTTAATGAAATGACTGACTTTTAGTATCTAAACATATGGTTAGTTTCAATTACACGTTTTAAGTCCAAATGACTTGTTTAGTGAGTTAAACACTATTTAATTACATGGTGTAAGGGTCCTGAATTAGGAGGATGTTATTGTATATTTTAAAGGCACAATTTGATATTGTCAAAAATTCATGGGTTAAAAATACTATTTATTCTATTTTATATTAATTTTTAGAAAAGTGGGGTTTCTTAATCAAAATTTGCTCCTAATGTAATGCTGCTACTAAAAGTTGGTTAAGAATCCCCTTTAGCTGTATTTGGTGTCTTGGGTTCTTAGGTAGTTATCTCTAAAACTGATCGTTAGGACCACTCCTAGGTGCTTCGATAAATTTTCTCACTGAAAAATAGTGCCCGTGGCCCGAGCGGAGTTGGGAGAAATGGCGATTGCATTTGCGGTGGCTGTGGGAAGACCCACCTCTGCTATGTACATGACAAGATGTAGAGCTAAGTGGGTCTTTACTCCTTCGGCTCTTTCGTGTCCCTCTTCGTCGTCACCATCTTCTTCTTCTTCTTCTTCTTCTTCTCCAAGAAAGCTAGTCCTTTACTCAAAGCCCGGGTGCTGTTTGTGTGATGGCCTCAAAGAAAAACTTCAGGCTGCCTTCTTATTGTCTGGCCCAGATTCTCTCCACGATGTTGATTTGCAGGTACCATTCCTATCTTTTCTGGGTTATGTTTCCTTTTGACTAATTAACTTAAAATTGAGTGTTTTGGGTTTTGATCAGATAAGGGATATTACCAGTAATCCTGAGTGGGAGAAAGCTTACCAGTATGAGATACCCGTGCTAGCTAAACTTCTCTCTGATGGAACAGAGGTTAGTTTGCTCATTTTGAGTTTATGTTATTTGGGGCTTTGGCTTTTTAATTTTATTGTTATTTTTTTAAAATCCTTTTGTGTTGGAATGTTTCCAATTGGGTTAATCGTAGTGTGTGTGTGTGTTCATATATTCTTCAAGTTGCCCCTATTAACATTAGATGTTGAAAGATAGCAAGTGAGCCTACTCAATCTGTTTGGTATTTGTTCAGCTATTGCTGGAGAAATAACCTTTTTTCTGGCTAACGTTGAATCAGAAACAGGTCCCGCTAGTTGTTATAAACTAGAACACATAAAAACATGTTTAACAACCTGGAATTTTTCAGGAAAATGGAAGCAATTTTTTTTCTTCTTCCTATGTTTTGGAATCTAAGAATGGTTAGTGCCTAGGGAATGACCAATACAGTGTTAGAGCATGTTAACTTTTTGGAGGCATGCATCTTGAGGAATTGAAATATGGACTCGTACAATTATAATTTTCTCCAAACATTTATCTAGGTTTTATTTCATGTTTATCATTGTTCTATGCCATGTCACATTCTCGATATGACAGACATATCCCATATAAATGTAGTTTCGTGACATTTTATGATATTAATCTCATGAGCTAAATGGCTAATCAACTACTGTAGCTCATTTCTAGATAAATCTAACCAGCGAAGAGCTATTTAGATGTTCTTCAACTGGAGGACAAGTGTATCTGCTTCTATTGGTTAGTAATATTGAAATGCCTATATATATATATATATATAGCAACTGCAACACATCCACTTTTTTGACAACACCGGTGCATCATTTTTCTATTTTTGGCACTTGTATAGATATATTCTCAATGTTTTTTATATGACGGTGTACATTGTAGCTATTTAGAACATCTTACAAATTTTCAAAAAATTCTAAATAAATTATGGGATCGAAAACAAGGTTCAAACTGTCTGTTGCACGTGTGTCTGGTTTTTTGTGTACGTGTGTAAAAATTGATAGTTTGAACCCTGTTTTCGGCTTCGTAAACTATTAAGAATTTCTTGAAAATTTGTGGGAAGTTTTAAATAACTACAATGTATATTGTCATATAAATTTTTTTAGGATTATATTTATCTAGGTGCCGAAAATAGAAAAAGTATGCATCAATATTGTCAAAAAAGTAGGTGCGTCGCTCCTTATATATATATATATTCATTCAACTGAGATCTAAGTACAATACTGAGCTTTCTGACTTTCTGTGTCAAAGATGATCCTTAAGTATTCAAAAATTAAATAATCAATATTTGGGGACCTTTTGCTGGAACATGTGTTAAAATAGCAAACTATTAGGCACAATCGCTTTCAAATTACTTGAGAAACTGCTCTAATGTTTGCTTCAACACTGCTTTTGCTAATACCAACTATTTCTTGCTCCTCCAACTTACTAAATTTCCCTAGACCAAAATCATCCCAATCCACATATTTAAATGCTTCAATACTTCTTCAAGCATTCTTCTTAAAGAATATTCCTTTCCCTACAGTAGTCTCTTTGAATTACTTTAAAATCCGGTGGCAACTTTCATATGCACTTACATGGTGAACAGACTTACTACATCAACCATAAAATCAATATTTGGACTAGCTAGTATGAGAAAGATAAATGAGCTTTTCCAATAGATGTTGATCTCTCCAATACCAATTGGGCTATCATCCACACACACTCCCAATTCATATTTGGATCAAGTAGCTGCTCTAGTTTCTATTCTAAGTTTGTCGCCAAAGATAAGGGTAAGAGTGCTCAAACATTGTTAAATTTTGCCACAGGTGCAAATGTTTTTTGATAGTCAATTCCAGTGGATTAGGTAAAATCTTTTGCAACTAGCCTTGCCTTGTATTGTCTACTGTTCAATGAACCCATATAATTTTTTAGGAATAGATGTAGAGGGTGGGTGAACTTGTTGGGACGAGTTGAGGAGTCTCTGAAGAGATCTTAGAAGTGCATCACTGCGCTCATTGGTTAAAGTTGTTTTAACATTTGTTGTCTCAACTAGATCTTGATAGGAAATAAAAAACACTAGAGAAAGGAGAACAAAGAAATTACCCATAACCATTTATTTTAGGAAAGAAATAAACTAGATCGAATGGAGAGAATCAAGATGCTTCAGACCATTTACAGCTAGCAATCCGAAATAAAAGAAACAAGTAACAATAGTACTATAATTTAGGAAATAAACCTAATCTAGTTTATATCCTTTTGTGAGAAATGTTGAGAGTCCAAGGTTCTCTACCAAAGATACTATCTATTTTTTTTAAGTCTAACATGGCATTTGTTATGTTGAATTGTGTAGTTTTAGCAACATTATGGGTCATTTGGTTGAAAATAATTAACTGAATTTTTCAAGGAAAAGTGTTGGGTGAGGATTCATTGTGGGAAAAAAAGTATTATTGTACTGTATGAAAGAAAGAACTAAGCAAGGCTATTTGGAGAGAAAACTTTGCAAGAGTGAACTCTCTGAATTTTGCAAAAGTTGAAAAAATCTTCAAAAGAGGACTTTTTTTATAAAGGAGCTAAGCTCAAGGATATACATGAAACTATCAGTAACTGAAAGTAACAGAAAGGACTTTGAATACAACAAAGCATAACTAACTAACTGAAAATACAACTAAAATAATCTTGAGCTCAACTAACTATTCTATCATCCCTCAAGTGAAAAGGGGTAGAGACCACTTTGAGCTTGGACTTGAGATACACATTTATGTTAATTGGCGAGGCCTTAGTGAGCACATCCACAACTTGATCAATTGACGTCACATATCTAACGTCAAGCTCCTTAGCAATGATTTGATCTTTGACAAAATGCAAATCAATCTCAACGTGTTTAGATTGAGCATGAAACACCAGATTGTCAACTAGAGTAGCTGCACTTTGATTGTCAACCCATAGGATGGGACAATGAGGCAAATTGACTCGAAGTTCTTTATGAGTAAAGAACTTAGCCATTGGATTTCAGCTAACTCACTCTATGTGCTTGATTGAGCAACAACTTGCTGCTTCTTAGCAGACTAGGACAACAATTTTTCACCCAAGAGCATTGCATATGGATAGCTTACCCAATCCGCATTCGAGTATGCTTCAAGACTTAAATGAGGGGAAGGTGGGATCAATAATCCTTTAGTAATCGATCCTTTTAGGTACCTAAGTAACCTTTTACATGCTTCCCAGTACACAATAGTAGGTGCATGAATGAACTGGCTCAATTTGTTTACAATGAAAACATCAGGTCTTGTCAAGGTGAGATACTAGAGTTTTCCTAAAGTATTGCTGTATAGAGCTATGTTTGAAAATGGACACCTTCAGTTAATGACAGTTTGTGAGCTAAATATGTTGGACTAGGACAAGTTTTTGCACCTTCCATGTGAAGCTTGACTAAGAGATTAGTAATTGTAGAAATATTGATAGCATAGGTATTATCTCTTCGTAAATACCTAGGTGTGTGCTATACAACTAAGCTTAGGTTGTAAAGTTTATTCCTTTTTCTATTTTTTAGCTTTCTTGTACAGTGTATTCTGCCTATATATTGACCTTTCTATTTTTCAATAAAATCAGATTGGAAGAATTAATCCTAAAAACTATATGGTATCAGAGCATTTGTAGTCCGAAAATTGGGAAATCTTTCCAATTTTTTTTTTCTGCTCTTAAAAAATTATGGTTTGGTTCTTTGAGGCTCAATCTTAGAAAACATTTGAGAGTCATCTTCTATTCTCACCTCTTGACCAGGAAGCTTGCTCCACCAATCGACAAAACCCCGAAGTTCGAAGTTCGAAGTTCGAAGTCCAGAAAAGTGGCGCGTGAGTCACACGCGCTGCCCCTTTCCCCGACGATTTCGCACATGCGCCGAGCGCGTGTAGGTGCGTGATAGCGTCTCCTGCGTATTCTTCCTCAGCACTTCCTGCTTCGGCTGTGACTCTTCATCTAGGGTTCTCTCACGATTTCATCAAACAGCTGCACCTTTTTTGCTAAGTTTTTCCATCTGTCTTGAGTGCATCAATTTTTTTTCACATATTTCTCTACATGCACATACACTATTCTCTGCTATTCATCGCGAAAATTCAATCTCAAAATTTAATGGCTGCTCAATCTCAGAAATCTTCTCAAATTCACGAGAGTCCTCTACCAACCAATTGCCACAAATTCAGCCATGTCTCAAAGGAACAAAGTCAACCACTTCTCAAAGTACCTCCAAAACCTCTTCGACAGTTTATGCAACAGCAAGACCACATTCAACCAAGGCAAATGTCGGTATAATGTGTCATCAAGGTTTTTCGTCTCACACATTCACTGCATCCTCCAACAAAAGTCTTTGGATAGTGGATTCAGGGGCTTTCGACCACATGGTAGGTGATTTACAAGTCTTCAACACCACAAACCATGTGCTCATTGCCCCACAGTCAGAATTGCCGATGGATCCCTCTCAAAAGTGATAGAGATTGGTTTTGTAAAATTGTTAGATGACCTTCTCCTTTCATTTGTTCTATAAATTCATTTGCAATCTTCTCTCAATAAGCAAACTCACAAGAGACCTGAATTGTGTGATTATATTCTATCCAAATCTTTGTGAATTTCAGGTTGTGGGCTCGTCGAAGGTGATTGGCAGTGCTGAAATGCATGATGAACTCTATATTCTCAAGGATTCTCCTAAAATAAACAAATTCACAAATCAAGTTGTGGTAACCATTTGGATTCTGTTTCTCATTTTGAGTCTATTTCGAATGACAATCTTATCATGTTGGCATTTTCACCTTGGACATCCAAATTTTGGTTATCTTGAAAAACTATTTCCTCAGTTATTTATTCACAAACGACCAAATTTTTTTCATTGTGAAGCCTGTCAACTTGCTAAACATACTCGAAACTTTTATCCCAGTTTTTCTTACAAACCTTCACAACCTTTTTCAATGATACACAATGATATTTGGGGACCCTCACGGGTAACAAATATCAATGGATCTAGATGTTTTGTATCCTTATTGATGATCACACTAGGACATGGACTTTTCTCATGAAAGATAAATCAGTAACCGCTTGTTGCTTTAAAAATTTCCATTCCATGATTCAAAATCAATTCAAACAAAAAATCCAAATTCTGAAAATTGACAATGGGAAGGAATATTTTAACTCCATTATTGGTCCATACTTGTTAGAGCAAGGAATTGTTCATATTAGTTTATGTGTTGATACTCCACAACAAAATGGGGTGGGTGGAAGAAAATCCGTCATGTTTTCAAATCATGCTCCTAAACAGTTTTGGTGGAAGGCGTACTCACAACCACCTTTCTCATAAATCGTATGCCTAGCCGAGTACTACAATTCAAAACCCCAAGAAATCTGTTACTAGCAACATTCCTTCATATCTCAACCTTCTCAATTCTTCCACTCAAAGTCTTCGGCTGTATAGCTTTTGTCCATATTTATGATCTTAAAAGCACAAAGCTTGATCCAAAATCTCACAAATGTCTCTTCATCGGATATTCTAGTACTTAAAAGTGATACAAATGTTAATCCCCAGTTACAAAGAGGGTCTATAACACTGTATGTAATTCAGTTTTGAATACCAATCTTTCTTTCCCAAACCTGATATTCAGGGGGAGTATTCAAAGGAATATCAACTTTGGAAAACTCTTCAGGATCATCAGGTTGCATTTTTTCAACCCAATGTCTTGACACGTGAACATCATCAAACTGCTCAAACTTTACTTGTGTTATCACAATCAATTGGTTCTTCCTTGCCTTCTTCTTTGCCTATACAACCAAATCTCAGTCCAGAATAGACATCCACCCCGTCCTCCTCACTTCCTATAGTCAGTCCGACCTCACTTTCCTCCGATGAAAATCCAAACACTCTTTCAATCATACCACCACTTCAAACTCAAGCACAATTTGATATAGGTAACAAGTAACTTTGTGTTTATAGCAGGAGAAAAGCTGGAAATATAGAGGTCGACATGCAAGACAAAAACTGTTCAAACTTTCATCCGAGCTCTCACGACCTTGAAAATCATGAAGGTAAGGTAACTATGACTCATGAGTTAGTTTCTCCTACTATTGATGATACTTACCTGCTTATTGCTCTTCAAAAGGGTGTTAGAACTTGTACTAATCACCCAATAGAGAAATATGTTGCTTATGGGAAATTAACACCTATTTACCGAGCCTTTGTCTCTTCCCTTGATCTTATTTAGATTCCTGCAGACATTTATGAGGCCTTATGTTGACAGCGAGCAAATCAATTCACAAATATATGATTTTAGTGTGACAGTTATAGATTTTTTATTGTATTTATATGCTTCCTTATTTATAGGTTTTTTGATTCTTTTTATTTATTGTAATTACTCTATATAGTCCCTATAAAAGGGCTCTCATAGTCTTGATCGATAACACAAGAAAATACAATTCAAAACATTCTCTCTACTTTATTCTTTATGGTATCAAAGCCATAAAACTCCTCTTCTTCTTCTCTAATGTTCGAGTCTTCTTCTCCGGCAACAATGGCAGATACAACTCTCTCTGCAGGTGACGCAACCCTTCCTGCTGGAGACTAGGGGTGCTCACTGGTTGGATTTTCGGGTTTCGGGTTCATCGGGTTCGGGTTTTGCGGGTTTCGGGTTAAGAAAAATGGTATCGAAACCGATCCGAAATTCTTGTATTTTTTCGGGTTCGGGTTCGGGTGTAATTTCGGGTTTGATGAGCCATTTGTGATTTTGGGCCGAAAAGCCCAGATTTGCAAAAATGTCGTTTTTTTTCAAAAATGCCATTTTTTTTTTTCAAAAATACTATTTTTTTTTTTCAAAAATATCATCTTTTTCAAAAAATATGTATGTATATAAATACATGACTAATTTATTAATACTTGACTACTAACATAAAGAAGAAATTGTTACTACAAATCTTAAATTTAGAGAGCTCCTAAGAAAAGAAGAATAGTTGGGAAAATGTACTATCAATTTTTATGTACTTTCCCTTTTTTTTTTTCTTTTCTTTTTGACCAATATCACCATTTTTTTTTTAATACCAGCATAAAACCTACCCTTGGATTGGAGTTCAGTTATCGGAACAAGGCACAAACAAAAAGGAAAAAAAGATACTCAACAAATTGTAAAGCTGAAACTTATTATACATCTTTTAATTTAAAAAAAATGAGAAAAGAAAAAAGAAGTTAAAATATAATGTCAATCAAATCAAACACTTAAAATACAAAGTTCAAATTATCAAATACAAAACAAACATTAAAAATGTCAAAGTTCCAAAATACAACCATAAATAAACAACGATAAAATTCATAAACTTAAGTACATAACTAGTTAACCACAAAACCAAAATAAAGTCCATAAGTCGTGTACAACCATAAACTAAGTCTATAAAAATTCAAAATACATGAAAAGCAAAAGTTCATGCCCTTTCCTTCTTTCCTTTCCTTCATTCCTTTCAAAATTCAAATAAGAAAAATTAGTAAAGAAAAGAAATCAAGGATAATAAATAACATAAAGGCAGGTAGGCATGAATAAATTCTTACAAGCAATTGCAATTCTTTTAATTTGTAGATTGTTGTGCAGCAGATGAGGCTGAAGACTGAAAATTGATAGAGGATGAAGCTGGCCCAGGCCCAGCACTTGTAGGATCATTGGTCATCTCTACAAATATTTTTAATATAAAAGATAAATATTAGATTATAAAAAAATATTCACACATTTAAAATAAATATTAAAATGTACTAAACTACCTGACTCAAGATACTCTGATGTTTGAAGCGCTTCTTTTTCTTCCATGTAGTCTCGAACAATGATGGGTTGATGTGATCCGCTCCACCAGTTATTGAGACAAATTAATGCTTCGACCATCCTTGGGCTTAGTGAGCTTCTAAAAGGATCTAAAATTCGATCTCCTATAGAAAATGCCGCCTCAGAAGCAACGGTGGTAACTGGTATAGCTAACTAACACATCACGAGCCATGAGTGACAAGATCTTGTACTTGCAGCCACTACTAGCCCACCATTCCAAAACATCAAAATTCTCAGTTGGTCGCTCAGGTTCCTCTTCCAAATATTTATCGACCTCATTTTTTGTCACTCCATCATCCTTCTCCAATCTTCGTGCCACAAACTCATCATGCAAATTTCGTGACTTCTTGTTGGCACTAGGTCGACCACTAACAGGCATGACGAATGTGGATGAAGAACTAACAATAGAGGTTGATTGTAGCTGAGTCATAGATGCTGATGGATGAAGACTTGATGTTGTCTCATTATATTGATCAAACATTGCCCGCATTGTCTTCTCTACCTTTTTCACCATCTCTTTGTACGTCATCTCATCATAAGTAGCACTAAAGCAATGACTGAGATAGTCAAGCTTGTATCTTGGGTCAAGGACCAAGGCAATTAGAAGTGCCTCATTGCAATAATCAAGTTTTCCCCAATACTTGTCATACTTTAGTTTCATGCTCATTGCCATTGTCCTCAATAACTCATTCTCATCATCGTCAGCTACTAAGTCACACAGTTTTTGTTGCATATTGGAGATCTCAATGAAGTACTTATTAGCAGTAACATAAGTAGACCTACTAAACTTTAATGTTACTTCGTAAAAAGTCTAAAAAAACCTCAAAAACACTGAAGCATTTTCCCAATCATCAACAGTGGGGGGGCCCTCCTTTGGTATTCCATCTTTGTCAACCTCATCAAAATATTTCATATAATTAGCATCTCTTTTCATCTTGTCAAATGCCTTCTGAAATTTCATTACACAATTGAGCATTAGATATGTGGAGTTCCATCTTGTTGGGACATCTAAACACAGAAGCCCTTTACATTTAATCTTTTCCTACATGACACGTTCCTTAAAATTTTTTAGCCTAGCAGGAGAAGACCTAATGAACCTCACAGCATTTCTAATTGCTGCAATTGACCCATGTTTTTCCTTCAACCCTTCAGTGACAATTAGATTCACAATATGAGCGCAACACCTCATATGTAAAAACTTTCCATCCAAAATTAGGCCTCTCTCTCTCCTTGAATTGTTGCCTCAAGTATCTAATGGCAACATCATTAGACGAAGCATTGTCTACCGTAATGGTAAACAACTTAGAGATGCCCAATCTAAAAGACATAAGTCGATCTCATGGCCAATGGTTTCCCCTTTGTGATCTACCACTTGGCAAAAATTGATAATTATTTTCTGATACTCCCAAGAATTATCAATCCAATGAGCAGTGATGACCATGTAATTCAAATTTTGAATGGAAGTCCAACTATCGGTAGTAATCGATATCCTCTCACGACTCAAAATATTTTTCAATGTTGCCTTCTCCTCATTATATAACTTCAATACATCTCTAGTAACAGTCATTCGAGAAGGGATCTCAAACCTAGGTTGGAGTGTTTTGACAAATCTTTTGAACCCTTCACCCTCGACACGTCTAAATGGCAACTCATCCAACACAATATATTGTGTGAGGGCTACCCTACAAGCTTCTTTGTTATAAGCTACCGCTACTAAGTTTGTCTCCCCCTCTTTCCCTCTCTTTACATGCGGAAAGCTTAAAGTCTTTTGTCTCTGCTCATCAATCTTATACGGACTTAGGCCGCATACTTTCTTAAAATAGTTCCACAAATGACTGGTCTCATGTTTTCTACTGTCACACAAGAAGTCAGACCCACAGTAATTACATATGCACTTGGGGGGAGGAGACTCTTCGTTAGGATCTGTCGAGGGTGGAGGAGGATCTTCCTTAGTAAAATGATCCCAAATAGATGACCCTTTTCCCTTTATTTTCCCGGTACTACTAGCACTAGGGATGGGGGGAGGTCTAACCCTCTTTCTACTAGCTCTAGTTTTTCTACCTTGATCAGTAAGAGGAGTAGGGTTTTCAGTTTGAGTGAGAGGTGGTTGATCTTGATCATCTATTGGGGGAAGAGTTTCATCTACCTCATCAATATCCATTACCTAACAAATCAATGGAAATTCAAGTAATTGTTATTGCTAGACAAAAGAAGTAGTAATAATCACAATACTGTTATGAAACAATTTGACCCTTTGTTTTGATTATGAACAAAACACACACTGATAAACACACAAAAAATATACTTTGACCATCGCATACAATAAAGTTTTAGTCATTGGTCCTTATTAATGCATCATATGTTCATTGCCTAACAAAAGTTAAACTAATTGTATAACAAAATGTTCAAACTGAACCCATATTGCCAATTTCAAACCCAAAATCTCTGACTTTTGTGTACAAGACTTGCCCTTATTTCCAACCAAAACAAAACTTTAACTGCCTAACTGTTAGACCATTTCTTAATGGTTTGACAACTGACTATTCCATCTGGTTACTTAATGGTTTCTACCAAGAAATGATTTCATAATCTCATAATTTGAATTATATGAAATCTGAATTATGAATTCTAACTTAATGGTCTAATGAAATGGTGACCCGAAACCTGCCTAACATATATATATATACACTAAATGTAAATATATATAGCTGTGCTTACCGGACCGCTGCTGGCGAGGCGAGGCGTGTCGCGCTGCTGGTGGTGCCGCCGCGTGAGAGCTGAGGGTGAGGGAGGCTCCGGGCTCTCGTCTCGATGGGTTGGGTCGGCAGGCAGTGGCACTCGGCTTCTTTTCTTCTCTCCTGCTTGCTGCCGTGCTGAAGCTTGAACCAAGAGGGAGGCTGCCGGGCTTGATGGTGCTGAAGCTTGAACCAAAGGAGAAGAAGACCAAAAAAAAAAAAAGGGGTCGGGTTCTAAAGTTTAGGGCTAAGATTTTTTTTTCAGATTTTATTTATTTATTTTATATTTTATTTTTTAAAAAAATTCGGTCGGGTTTTGGGTTACACCCGAACCCGACAGCACATATTTTATAAACCCAAATCCAACCTGATTTTTTCGGGTTCGGGTCGGGTTAGATCCGATTTTGTCGGTTTTTGATAGGATATTCCTACTTCTAAGCACCCAAACAGCAAGAAAATGGTATATAGCAGCAAAACAAAATGCAGAAATAATGAAAGAAATTCTGTTTCATTGAAACCCAGGTGTTTGAGAGCCTGGTCTCTCCCAAAAGAGGTTACAATCACCAATTCCAGCCTAAACTTCTACTGACTCTTACCAGCTATATATATCATTACCTCACTGTATTATTATGCACCCCATTCCCACCTAATAACAGCTCTCATAACTAACTTTAAGTGACAAATACCCCCTGGACACAACTACCCCTGAGCCGTTCCTTTCCCCTTATCCCTCCTAGCATACACAAATGTAATGGGGTGTCTATCACTACCGCCGGCCACAAGTTTCACCTTGTCCTCAAGGTGAAAGTCTGGAAATTGCTCTTGGATTACCCGAAAATCCTCCCAAGTCGCTTCGCATTCCGGCATGTTTCTCCATTTGATTAATGCTTGAGGGGCTGCTTTCTGGGTGCCTGGCCGAAATTCCAGAACAGTTTCTGGTGTCAAATTCCACTCTAATTCTGCTGTTAATTCAGGAGGGAGTTTGGATGGTTGCTGGGTTTGTCCCAAAGCCCCTTTGAGCTGCGATACATGAAACACAGGGTGTATTGTGGCGTCCGGTGGAAGCTGAAGACGATAAGCTACTGTCCTAATACGTTCTAGGATAGGAAATGGCCCAAAGTAGCGCTGAGAGAGCTTCTCATTGACGCGTTTAGCGACTGTTTTCTGCCTGTATGGTCTCAGTTTTAAGTACACCAAGTCCCCCACCTTAAATTGCACATCCCTCCTTTTCTTATCAGCCTGTGTCTTCATTCTTTGTTGAGCTCTATGTAGGTTCAGTTTTATTAACTCCAGAATATTATCCCTTTCTTGAAGCGTTTGCTCCACTGCCGAAACCTTAGTGCTGGCTGGTTCGAAGCGTATAAGGGGAGGAGGATCCCTATGATATAAGGCATGAAAAGGGGTCATTTCAGCTGCTGAATGAAATGATGTGTTGTACCAATATTCTGCCCATGGTACCCATTTCGCCCATTGGGTTGGTTTAACACTAACAAAACACCGCAAATAAGTTTCCAAGCAGCGGTTTACCACCTCGGTTTGTCCGTCAGATTGTGGGTGATAGGCTGTACTCTTCTTCAAACTTGTGCCTTGTAGCCTAAACAGCTCCTTCCAAAATAAACTAAGGAATACCTTGTCGCGGTCTGAAACAATAGAACGTGGTACGCCATGGAGTTTGACAACATCTCTCACAAAGCTGGCTGCCACAGAACTTGCTGTAAATGGGTGACGAAGGGGTATAAAATGAGCATATTTACTCAAACGGTCCACCACAACGAAAATAGAGTCAAATCCGTTAGATTTCGGCAGCCCCTCTATGAAATCCATTGAAATGTCGTCCCAAACTTGGTCTGGAATAGGTAATGGCTGAAGCAAACCCGCTGGAGATTGAGCTAAATACTTGTTCTGCTGGCACACCGCACATTCCGCTACAAACTTCTGTACATCTCTTCGCATTCCTTGCCAAAATAAGTCAGCGGCCATCCTCTGAAACGTCTTGAACACACCGGAATGTCCACCCATGTTACTGCTGTGATATTCCTGTAATAATAATGGAATAAAAGGGGATGAAGACGGAATGACCAATCGCCCCTTATATTTCAAACAATCTTGCACTAAGGTATACCCCATTACTTGCTGCCCCTCCTTCAATTGCTTCATTATGGTGGACAAATTTGGATCAGTCGCAATATGAGCTTGAAGATCCGGAATGGAAACGACATTTGGGACTGAGATGGCAGCCAAAAACGATTCACACGGTAGGCGTGATAGTGCATCCGCTGCCTTGTTTTCCAAACCCGGTCGAAATTGAATATCAAAGTCATATCCCAGCAGCTTTGTAAGCCACTTTTGATGTTCTAGGGCCACCAACCTTTGCTCCAATAAGTACTTCAAACTGCGTTGATCCGTCCTCACCAAAAACTTGCGTCCCAACAAGTAAGGTCTCCATTTTTGGACTGCCAAAACAATTGCCATGAGTTCCCTTTCATATATAGACTTCATGCGAGCTCTTGGTGATAATACTTGGCTGAAATAGGCTATGGGACGTCCATTTTGCATCAAAACAGCCCCTAAACCAGCCCCCGACGCATCGGGTTCTAACACAAATGGAACTGAAACATTTGGCAGCGCTAAGACCGGCATCGTACACATGGCTTTCTTTAGTTGAATAAAAGCCGAATCTGCCTCTTTTGTCCAGCCATAAGAATCTTTTCGCAGCTGGTCTGTAAGTGGCTTCGCTATGCTCCCATACCCTTGTACAAACTTTCGATAGTAGCCGGTGAGCCCCAAAAAACCCCTTAGCTCCTTAATAGTCCTCGGTGTTGGCCAAGTCTCCATTACAGCCAGCTTACTTGGGTAGGCAGCCACCCCTTTTTCCGAAATCACATGGCCCAAGTACTCCACCTGCGCTTGTGCGAACATGCACTTCTTCCTATTGGCAAAAAGCTTGTGCGCTTTAAGGCGTTCCAAGACCAAATGTAAGTGAGTGAGATGGTCCTCCAAGGACGGGCTATAAATAAGAATGTCATCAAAGAACACTAGCACAAACTTCCGCAAAAAATCGCGGAACACTTCATTCATAAGCGCCTGAAAAGTTGCTGGGGCGTTGGTTAGTCCAAAGGGCATTACTAAAAATTCATAATGCCCTTCATGTGTACGAAAGGCTGTCTTCTCAATATCACTTTCCTTCATCCGAATTGGGTGGTAACCGGACTTCAAATCAAGTTTGGTGAACACTTGAGCCCCATGAAGTTCATCCAACAGCTCATCTATGACTGGAATCGGAAACTTATCCGCCACGGTCTCTCTATTTAAGGCCCTATAATCCACGCAAAAACGCCAACTCCCATCCTTCTTCCTAACTAGCAAAACCGGGCTCGAAAATGGACTGTTACTTGGCTGAATTATTCCTGCAGTAAGCATTTCAATGACTAATCTCTCAATCTCATCCTTTTGAACTTGAGCATAACGGTATGGTCTGACAGATACCGGCCCCGCCCCCTCCTTAAGAATGATGGCGTGTTCCCGTGCCCGTAAAGGTGGTAACCCCGCTGGCATATCAAACACAGACTGGAACTCCTCTAAAACCGATGCTACTGCTTGCAGAATGGCCTGTTGCTCGCTTACAACTTCAGTGGACAGCGTTCCCAATTGAACCCAAAATCCTTGAGCCTCCCCTTCTACTGATAAAATCATCGCCTTGAGTGAGATGGGAGATTTGCAAAGGCTGGGATCTCCTTGTAGTGTAATCCAAGACCCTCCCATCTCGAATTTCATCACCATTGATCGCCAGTAAACCTGCATGTTCCCCAGCGTCTCCAACTACTTAATACCCAAAATCACATCTGCCCCACCGAGCTCCAATGGCAAAAAATCAGTGACAACCCGCAACGCTCCTAAATCCAGCTCTACATTGGCACAAATTCCCTCTGTTCGGACCTTTCCTCCTGTCCCCAAGAGCACTCCATAGCAAGTGGTGGCTGTAATCGGCATACCCACTGCTGCCACTATCTCTGTTGAGATAAAATTATGGGTCGCACCGCTGTCTATCAACACTGTTACTGGCCGACTAGCAATCTGCCCAGCTAACTTCATAGTGTGCGCCGACGAAATTCCAACCAGAGAATTCAGAGAAAGGGTGGCCAACGTTTCTTCAGATTCGCAATGATCTTCGGTTTCTAGGGAGAAAGGCGGCGACTCCTCCGCTAGAATCGCATCCTCCTCATCCGAAAGTAGCAATACTTGCAAAATTTTTTGATCACATTCATGTCCACGGTGAAACTTTTTAGCACAACGAAAACAGACCCCGCGGGCCTTCTTGTCTTGGTACTCTGACTCTGTCAATCTGCGAAATTGTGGGGGTTTAGGCTGCTGAACAGAGTTGCTTCGGATGGTTGCCGCCGCCTGAGAAGAAGAAGACGTAGGGGACGTTACAACTGATTTCACGATAACAGTATGGTAAGGGTTTCTGTTTGGAGTTATTGAGCTTAAGGTTTGCTTGGGTAAATTTGGTCTGATGGGCTGGCTCGTTTGCATAAGTTGGTGTCCTTCTTCTATTCTTTGGGCCGTATCCATAATACTGGCCAAGCCCACAGGCTGAAGTATGTGCAAGGCAGCCTTAATGTTTTCTTGAAGCCCACGAACAAAGCTCCCTTCCAGCACGTGGTCTGGAACACCGGGGACTCGGGATGCAAGCATCTCCCAACGCAGCCTGTAATCTTCAACTGTGGTTGTCTGCGTGATCGACAAGAGCTCCTCCGAGACCGACCCCACCGGCGACGCTCTGAATCGGAGAAGAAGCTGCTGTTTTAAACTTGCCCAAGATGTAATCGGCCTTCTCTGGTTCTCCCACTGGAACCACGTCAAGGCATCACCATCCAATCCGATAATCGCCGTTTCCAGCATCTGCGGTTCCGTAAGATGCATCAGCAAGAAGTAGCGTTCTGTTTTATAAACCCAGCCATCTGGATTTTCTCCTGAAAATAGAGGCAGCTCCATTCGAGGTGGCCGAAAATCCTGGCCAAAATTCTGGGCAACTCCCCACGGTTCTGACGACTGCTGCTGCTGTTCGTGGTGGCCGCTGGATTGCTCTCCGATGATAGGCGGTGCTGGAGAAAAAGTTTGTGCCCTAGGTTGTGGAGTTCAAACCCCCGACCAATGCTCCTCCTCCAAAACTGGCTTCTAACAGTCGGCCTCCCCAGCTGAAGATCCACTGCCCGTCTTCCCGGAAGCTTGAAGCAACTGGGCCAAATGAACCACCAGAAGGTCCATCTTCTTCTCCATCGCAGGTAACCTTAACACTTCAGTCTTCATCGTCTCCAATTCTCTGGGAAGGTGCTGAAATTCCACTCTCAACTCTTCCAATTCCTTCTGAAATTGAGACTGCATCAGCTCCATCCTCTCCTCAAGCACCTCACTCTGCAGATCTTTCTTCGGCCCCATAGAAATCGTTGGCTCTGATACCAATTTGATAGGATATTCCTACTTTTAAGCACCCAAACAGCAAGAAAATGGTATATAGCAGCAAAACAAAATGCAGAAATAATGAAAGAAATTCTGTTTCATTGAAACCCAGGTGTTCGAGAGCCTGGTCTCTCCCAAAAGAGGTTACAATCACCAATTCCAGCCTAAACTTCTACTGACTCTTACCAGCTATATATATCATTACCTCACTGTATTATTATGCACCCCATTCCCACCTAATAACAGCTCTCATAACTAACTTTAAGTGACAAATACCCCCTGGACACAACTACCCCTGAGCCGCTCCCTTCCCCTTATCCCTCCTAGCATACACAAATGTAATGGGGTGTCTATCAGTTTTTTCGAAAAAACGGGTTCTCTGGGTTCGGGTTTTGTGGGTTTTCGGGTTTTGCGGGTATTATGTGCACCCCTACTGGAGACTCCTCTTCCACTGCCAACTCTGGTTCTGTCAACCTCTCCAAAACTTAGACACTACCTCTCAACACCAGTCCAGCGGCTCGATCGAGTCACTCTACAACCATGATAGTGGCTCTCTGCACATTACAACACACAAGCTTGAAGGCAGAAACTATTTACAACGGGCGCAGTTTGTCAAAATTGTGATTTGTGGCCGTGGCAAACTCGGATATATAACTGGAGATCTTCCTGCTCCACCTACTACCGATCCTAAGGTATGGCAGGTTGAAAACTCAATTGTTTTGGCTTGGCTAATTAATTCTATGGATCCGAAAACAAGTCATGGGTACTTGTTCTTCAAGACGGCAAAGGAAGTGTGGGATGCGGCTTGTCGTATGTACTCCGACCTTGTTAATGCATTAGAAATCTTTGAAATCCGCACGAAACTCAAAGAAATTAAGCAAAGTACTCAGTTTGTTACCCAAAATTTTTTGGATTTACAAGATTTGTGGCAGGAGCTCGATCTCTATCTCGAAACCACTCCTTTGTGTATTGACTGTAGTGTGAAACAAAGACAACAACTCGAGAAGGAACGTGTGTTCGAGTTCCTTACCGGGTTAAATAGTAATCTTGATGAAGTACGCGGACGTTTGGTTGGTCGCTTACCGTTTCCTGATACAGAGGAAGCCTTCTCTGAGGTTCGTCGTGAAGAAGCTCGCCGTCGTGTTATGCTAACTGATTTTGAGGTTCAGAATACTCAACTTCCTTCAAGTTCTTCCCTGACTTCTAACAAGTACAAATATCCATCCAATAATAAGTCTAATCCTGATCCTCGACCAAATCGAATGGGTGAAAGGCCATGGTGTGATCACTGTCAGCGACATGGACATTCTCGTTCTACTTGTTGGGAAATTCATGGAAAACCAGCCAATTGGACTCCTCGGCGCCAAAATGATCGAAAGGCTTATCAAATTCAAGGTACTGGAAATTCTGATACACCACCAACCACTACTCCACCGACATTTAGTAAGGAACAAGTTGAACAATTGTATAAACTTCTGAATCAGTCTTCTCTGGCTCCTACTTCAACATCTAATATGGCCTCATGTTCAATAGCACACCCTGGTAATTTTTATTCTGCTTTGACTTCTCTAAAAATTTCTTCAACACCTTGGATTATCAATTCAGGTGCCTCCGATCACATGACAGGTTTATATCATTTATTTGATTCATATCTTCCCTGTTCTAATAATTCTAGCGTCAAAATTGCTAATGGTACTTTGTCTTCAATTGTTGGTATTGGTAATATCTGCTTGTCTCCTGATCTTACTCTTAAATAGTCCTCTATGTCCCGTCCTTAACTTGTAATCTTATATCTGCTAGCAAGTTAATTGCTGATAATCGTTGTGTTGCTAAATTTCTCTCAAACTCGTGTCAATTTCAAGAACTTTCATCGGGGAGGATGATTGGCAGTGCTAGGCTTCATGATGGACTTTACTTTTTCCAAAATCAGCCTCAAATAACACACCAGCCGTGTGTATCTGGCCTTGTTGCTAATTCTGATTTTTCTAGCAAAATTATGTTATGGCACTATAGACTTGGGCATCCAAGTTTTTCATATTTAAGATATTTGTTTCCTTCTTTATTTATCAATAAAAACTCTGATTTTCTTCATTGTGATGTATGTCAACTTGCTAAACACACACGAGTTTCATTTCCCCAAAAATATTACACACCATCTACTCCTTCCTCACTAGTTCACTGTGATGTTTGGGGCCCTTAAAAAATCACTACTTCTCAAGGTAAACGATGGTTCATAACTTTTGTTGATGATCATACTCGCATCACTTGGGTTTATCTACTTCGACATAAATCTGACACATATCAAGTTTTTCAAAACTTTCACCAAATGGTCCAAACTCAATATCAAACATCCATTTGTGTTCTAAGAACAGATAATGGCACATAATACTTTAATCCCACTCTAAGTCCTTGCCTAGTCAAGCATGGTATTATCCATCAAAGCTCGTGTTGATACATCTCAACAAAACGGTGTGGCCGAACGGAAAAATCGCCATCTCTTAGAAGTAGCTGGAGCACTTATGTTTACTATGCATGTCCCTAAATATCTTTAGGGAGATGCCATTCTCACTGCTACCTATCTCATCAATTGTCTCCCTAGTCGGCCACTACAATTCAAAACACCTTATTCCATTTTTCAAACTTCCTATCCCCACATTTCCACAAACACTCTTCCTGTCAAGACATTTGGCTGCACAGCCTTTGTACATGTTCATTCACAAGGTCGTAGCAAGCTTGATCCGAGAGCCATCAAAACTATTTTCCTTGGATATTCTTCAACTCAAAAAGGCTATAAATGCTATTGTCCACTTACTAAAAAAACATTTGTTTATAGTGATGTTACTTTTTTTTGAAAACACTCCATATTTCTCTCCCACCTCGCTTCAGGGGGAGAACAATAGTCATCAAAAGCAAGAAGCTTAGTGGTCATGGGGGCTAGAGCTGCCTATAAGTCAACCTATGCCTACAAGTCAACCTACCATTGTTTCATCTCTTCCAAATAATCTGTCTGCTCCTACTTCTACTCACACTCATGATCATACTCCTAGTATCGAAGCAGAAACAGATCCTCCGAAACAACTACAACAACAATCAGAGTTGCGTGTATATTCAAGGAGACATAAATCTCAAAGCAGTAATCCAATCATGAATCCGCAGCACAGTCAAGAAACCAATCTGGTGATAGAGCCTCCATCTTCAAATGAGTTAGGTAATCCCCAATCAAACACTAATTCTGATTTAGATGTTCCAATAGCATTGAGGAAAGGTACTAGGTCTTGCCCTCAACATCCCATCTCCAAATTTATATCTTATTCAAAACTATCATTTTCATTTAAAGCTTTTACTTCTAGTTTGTCAAATATATTTGTTCCTAGAAACATTGAAGAAGCTCTGAAAATTCCTGAGTGGAAAGCAACGGTACTGGAAGAAATAAAAGCACTCAAACAGAATGATACCTGGAGTTTAGTGGAATTACCTCTTGATAAGAGTGTTGTGGGGGTGCAAGTGGGTGTTTACAGTCAAGTATAATGCTAATGACTCTATTGAACGGTACAAAGCACGATTGGTAGCAAAGGGATTCACCCAGACCTATGGGATTGACTACACTGAGACTTTTGCTCTAGTTGCCAAGCTCAATACCATCAGGGTCCTACTCTCACTTGCAGCAAATCTAGATTGGGAATTACATCAGCTTGATGTAAGAAATGCTTTTTTGAATGGAGAACTTGCAGAAGAAGTTTACATGAGCCAACCACCAGGCTTTGAAGAAATTTCTAATGCCAAAATTGTTTGCAAGCTTAATAGGTCACTATATGGCCTAAAACAATCTCCTTGAGCTTGGTTCGATCGATTCTCGAAAGTTGTCAAAAATCTTGGCTACACACAAGGTCAAACTGACCAAACTTTATTCATTAAACATTTAGAAGAAGGTAAAATTACTATCCTGATAGTATATGTCGATGATATTATTGTCACTGGAAGTAATACCGAGGAGATAACTCGAATCAAAGAAATGATGGCAAAGGAGTTTGAAGTCAAAGATCTGGGGGCATTGAAATATTTTCTAGGTATGGAGCCAGAAGAAAAAAAGGCATTTCTGTATCTCAACGATAATATACTCTTGATCTCCTAAAATAAATTGGGATGCTCGGTAGCAAGCCTAGTGGAACTCCAATTGAACTTGGAGACAAGATTAAAATGCTTGAAGGTGATCCAGTGGACAAAGGAAGATACCAGCAACTAGTAGGGAAGCTCATCTATTTATCTCACACTAGACCAAACATTGCTTTTGCTGTAAGTGAGTACATGCACAATCCTTGTCAAGGTCATCTCAATGCGGTATATAGAATCTTGAGATATCTGAAACAAACTCCAGAAAAAGGGCTATACTTCAAAAAGACAAATGAAAGAAAGGTGGAAGTCTTTACCGATGCTGACTGGGCTGGATCGATTGATGATAGGAGATCCACATCAGGATATTGTACCCTACTATGGGGTAATCTTGTCACTTGGAGAAGTATAAAACAAACCGTTGTTGCAAGGAGTAGTGCAGAAGTAGAGTTTAGAGCTATGACCCACGGGGTATGTGAAGTGATTTGGCTAAAACGGCTGCTCGAAGAATTAAAGATAGAATACGAAGCACCTATCCAACTATTCTGCGACAACAAGTCCACTATCAGTATAGCACATAATCCTGTTCTTCACGACCGAACCAAGCATGTAGAAGTGGATCGCTATTTTATTAAAGAAAAGATTGATGGAGGGATCATAAGTATTAAACATGTGCACTCTTGATCAACAATTGGCAGATATACTGACCAAGGGACTTTCTAAACGAGTTTTTGATTTCCTCACAAACAAGCTTGGACTTATTAACATTTATAGTCAAGCTTGAGGAGGAGAGTGTTGACGGCTAGCAAATCAATTCACAAATATATGATTTTAGTGTGACAACTGTAGATTTTTTATTGTATTTATATGTTTCCTTATTTATAGGTTTTTTGATTCTTTTTATTTATTATAATTACTCTGTACAGTCCCTATAAAAGAGCTCTCACAGTCTTGGTCTGCTTTATTCTTTACCTTAAAAGATCCTACATGGAAGATTGCATTCGATGAAGAAATCAATGCTCTTGAGAAAAATGGTACTTGGGTTCTCACTGAGTTACCTCAAGGAAAGCGGACAATTGGTTGCAAGTGGATTTTAACTGTCAAGTATAATTCAGATGGGAGCATCAACAGATTCAAGGCTCGGTTGGTCGCGAAGGGGTTCATTCAATCATATTGTGTTGACTATCAGGAGACCTTTGCTCCCGTCGCCAAGCTTAATACATTAAGAGTTTTTTGTTATCACTTGTTGTAAATTGTGATCGACTCTTATATTAGTTGAATGTAAAGAATGCCTTCTTGAATGGGGAACTCGAAGAAGTCTGTATGGGAATTCCACCGGGGATGAAAAAATACTCCAGTGGTCATGTGCAAACTTCTCAAATCTCTTTATGGCTTGAAACAGTCAATTCGGGTATGGTTTCATAGATTTGGAAAGTTAGTTATTACCTATGGATATACTCAAAACCAGGCTGATCATACTCTGTTTGTTAAGTTCTCTTCAATAGGGAAGTTGACAATTCTCATTGTCTGTGGATGACATAATCCTAACTGGAGACGATTAATGTGAAATTTTAGATCTCAAGAGACTTCTTGCCTTAGAGTTTGAAATCAAAGATATAGGACCCCTCAAATACTTTCTTGGAATGGAAGTAGCCCGATCCAATGATGAAATTGTTATATCTCAACGAAAGTATATCCTAGATCTTCTAAAAGAAACTGGAATGATTGGGAGCAAGACTGTTGACACTCCAATGGATCCAAACTTGAAAGCAATTTGAAGTGAGGATTCAACTCCAGTAGAGAGGGGGAGTTATCAAAGATTAGTGGGGAAACTAATCTATCTTTCTCATACTAGACCTGATATCGCTTTCTCTGTAAGCGTGGTAAGCCAAGATATGCACAATCCTTTCGAGGAGCACTTGGAAGTAGTTCATCATAATCTGAGGTATCTGAAAATGACACCAGGTCTCGGTTTGCACTTCAGGAAATACAACAATTGAGACTTAGAAGTCTACACAGATTCTAGCTGGGCTGGAGAGCTGACTGAGAGACGATCAAGTTATTATAGAATTACTTGAGATTGGTAGAAATTGCTGTTTTTTTTTTTTTTTATTTCTGATGAACATGTTACAAAATATATAGGCTATTCAAAATATTCTAACATAAATACCAAAATAAATCTATTTCTAAATATGGAAACTAAGTATACACAACTAATATACACATGATTTCCTATCTGTCAATAGCTATTGCACCTATGTATGGGGTAATTTAGTCACTTGGCGCAGTAAGAAGCCGTCTGTGGTCTCAAGGAGTAGTGCAAAGTCAGAATATTGTGCTTTGGCCTTAGGTATATGTGAAGGGATGTGGATCAAAAGGCTGATGAATGAGTTGAGAATCGACTCTCCCAAGTTCTGTAAAATGTATAGTATAGTCAAGCTGCAATCAACATTGCTAAGAATCCGGTTCACCATGACAAAACTAAACATGTTGAAATAGACTGACACTTCATTTTTTAGAAGGTAAATTCAAAGGTCGTTGAGTTTAACTACTTTCATACAAAGAAACAGATTGCGGACATCCTAACTAAGACCTACCAAGAATGATTTTTGAAGAATTTAATTCCAAGCTGGGTTTGTATGACATATACAACTCAGCTTGAGGGGGAGTATAGAAATATTGATAGCATAGGTGTTATCTCTTTGTAAATACCTAGAGTGTGTTGTACAACTAAACTTAGGTTGTAAAGTTTATTCCTTTTTCCATTTTTAGCTTTCTTGTACATTGTTTTCTGCTAAATTGGCCTTTTTATTCTTCAATAAAATCAGATTAGAAGAATTAATTCCAAAAACTACAATTTTGCATTTACTTTGAGACAAGTACGTTCCATTTGTATTCCTATATTTCTCTCCAAGAAAATAATTAATTAGACCAAGGTATTTTAAAGCAAATGACTTGATAAGATCTCTAATCAACTGTGAAATTATCCTTCGATTTGGATTAGTAATTAATATCATCAACGTATACAAACAATATAACCAGCTAATCACCTGAGCCACATATAAACAAGGAGCTATCTGACCTTGATGCATGAAATTCCCACTCGCACATAGTTTGTTTCAACTTATCATTCCAAGCTCTTGGAGCTTGTTTTAGGCCATACAAATCTTTGTTGAACTTACAAACACGTTTAGGTTTTCTTGAATCAATAAAACCTTTAGGTTAAATCATGTAAATTGTCTCATTAAGAACACCATTGCGAAAAGCATTGCTAGCATCCAACTGTTTTACTTCCCAATTAGATGAACAGCAAGACCAAGTACCACCCGAACTGTTGCAGGTTTAACTACGGGACTGAAAGTATTATCATAATCAATTCCTATTCCTAGTGTTTGCAAACATCCCATTGAGATTTATACTTATCAAGAGTTCCATCAGCTTTCACTTTCAACTCTGAAAGCCCATTTATTTCCAACTAAATTCATGTTGGGATCAAATGGCACAAGAGTCCAAGTATTGTTTTTGACAAGAGCATTGTATTCTTCCTGCATTGATTTAAACCAAGCTGGGTCTTTAAAGAAATAGCAGAATTTTTTGAGAATTGACAGCAGAAATTCTGTGGGGGAAAAAAAATTAAAATTTTGGGTCGCAACTTGGGTTTTCAAGGCTAATGAGGGAGTTCCTTTCTTAGACCTAGTTAGAGATTGGAACTATTTTCTGTGAAAGTTTAGTGTATTTTTGTTTATCTGTACATGCTCTTTTATGTGCTGTTGTTGTTTGTAGTTGGGTTTTGGACCTGTCTATTATAGCCAGGTTCCCTTTACTTTGTATTATCCTATCATAATTAATTCAAAGTTTCATTTCTATTTAAAAATAAAACAGAAAAATAATTTGTTTTAAGCAGTGTTAGTATCTTTTTTGTTTCCCTTTTGTTTTAGATTTTGCACTGTTGTTTCTTATGAGGTCCTTATTCTCTTTTATATTTTATAAAGCTTGTTTCTTATCCCCAAAAAATAAAATAAAATAAAATAAGAAATTATGGATAAAGGAAGTACAGCCAAAACCTATGAGAGTTATTAAAGCTACGTGTTTGGGGAAAGAATTTGATTAAGTATGAGGATAGCATGGCATCACCCAGAAGAATTGTGATAGACCTGCCAATACTTATACTTATACTCGTAAACATCCAAGGAAAGACTTCACAGCTAGAACAGCCAACTCGGCCGACATTTCAGCACAAAATCCGCTTTATGGGCCAATGGGGAAGCTGAGTGTTTAAAAGGTTCTGTTTGTTTCTCTATTCTGTTGAGTGTAATAAAACGTGGGAGAAGGAAGGGAGAATGTTACATTATTTTGTCGAAGAATTTGTAACAAGGAGAGGCCAGGCTCTCGATTAATTGTTAGACCACTAATTAGCTTTACCTTCTCTAGGAGACAAAAGACCACAAATGTTTAATTATACTAAGCCTAGCTGTCACATATGTTATTTCTAATTGGCTGAGTTGTACTAGTTGTTGGCTCAGTTGTATTAGTTGTTGGTGAGGGAATTATTTCTATTAGAATCTAGTTGGGTGACAGCCTATAGATACCTCAGCAACCTTTTTTATTGGGGCATCGATAGTTTGTAAAAGTGAGAAGAGTTAAACTCTTTGGGGAGTGTTTGGGTATAAAATCTCCCAAAACAATAACTTTCCAAATCGGGAAAGATCTTCGTATATATATAGAAAAATTTGTATATTTCTTCTATATTTTCTGTATACAAACAGTACATATATATAGAAAACCTATGCCCTTAATTACAGAATAAATCCAATTAACTACAAATCCTATAAATTAGGAAACTAATACAATGACAGCTACAATCAAATCAAGGGATTTGATATCTCTTATCTGTCAACACTCCCCCTCAAGCTGGGCTATATGAGTCCAAGCTTGTTAACTAGGAAATCAAATACTTGCTCAGATAAACCCTTTGTGAGAATATCAACCAGCTGTTGATCCGTATGAACATAACTAATGCTGATAATTCTTCCATCAATCTTCTCTTTAATAAGGGAAGTTTCATGTTATATGCAAGATAACTTAGTGAAATTTTTTAATATGCCAACATAAGTTACTATCCTAAATATATGATAAGTTCAATTTTTTGGACAAAAATACCTCTAACATTCAAACATCTCTTTTCTCTCTCAGTCTGAACTTTCTCTCCCTCTAAAGTCTCTCATTGCATCGCTCTCTTACTCTATCTCTCATTCTAATCTTGTAGATCTCGAACAAATACCAAAATTTAAAAAAAAATTATCTCAAACGAACAATTGAGTGAAAATATATGAACCTGCAAAGTTTTCGTCAGTGTAGAGTATTGAAATTGCATTGAAAAAACATTGTTTTGGCCAAAAATCAAGTTTTCATGATTGCATCGCAAAAGCATCGAAGTATTATCGATTTTGCATTGAAAAAGCATTGATTTTGAATCGAAAAATTATCGTTTTGGCCAAAAAATAAATTTTCATGATTGCATCGCAAAAGCATCGAAACACTATCGATTTTGCATCGATAAAGTATTGCTTTGGCCAAAAATCAAGTTTCATGGTTGCATCGTAAGGTCATCAAAATTACATCGAAAAGATATCATTTTGGCAAAAAAATAAGTTTTCATGATTGCATCGCAAGAACTTAGAAACATTATCGATTTTGCATTGAAAAAACATCGTTTTGGCAAAAAAAACAAGTTTTCATGATTGAATCACAAGAGCATTGAAACATCATCTATTTTGCATCGATATTGCATTGAAAAAGCATCGTTTTGGCCGAAAATCAAGTTTCATGATTGCATTGCAAGAGTATTGAAGCACCATCAATTTTGCATAAAAAATGCATGGTGTTTCGATGCTCTTGCGATGCAATCATGAAAACTTGATTTTTAGCCAAAATGATGCATTTTCAATGCAAAATCGATGGTGTTTCGATGTTCTTGCGATGTAATCATGAAACTTGATTTTTGGCTAAAACGATGCTTTTTCAATGCAAAATCGATGATGTTTCGATGTTCTTGTAATGCAATCATGAAAAATTGTTTTTTGGCCAAAACGATGCTTTTTCGATGCAAAATCAATGGTGTTTCAATGCCTTGTGATGCAATTATGAAAACTTGATTTTTGGCCAAAACAATGCTTTTTCGATGCTTTGCTCTAAAATTTGACGAAAACTTTGGAAGTTTATATTTTTTCACTCAAATGTCTGTTTCAAATGATTTTTATTTTAATTTTTGGTATTTTTTCGAGATCTACAAAATTAGAATGAGAGACGTTAGAGAGAGAGAGTTTGGACTGAGAGAGAAAATGAGTGTAAATGTTAGGGGTATTTTTGTCCAAAAAATTAAAATTGTCATATATTTGGTATAGTATATGTTGGCATATTAAAAAGTTTCACTAAATTATCATGCATATAACATGAAATTTCCCTTTAATAAAGTGACGATCCACCTCCACATGTTTAGTCCTATCATGATGTAAGGATTTATGTACAATACTGATGGTAGACTGATTATCACAGTAAAGGGATTCATATTCAATCTTCAACTCCTCTAACAGGTGTTTTATCCACATTGCTTTGCACACTCCATGGGCCATGGCTCTACTCTGCTTCTTGCAACCACTGCTTGCTTTTTACTTCGTCATGTTACCACATTACCCCATACAATTGTACAATACCCAGATGTAGGCTTTCTATCATCAATTGACCCAGCCCAGTTTGCATTTGTGAACACTTCAACTTTCCTCTCAGTTGTCTTTTTGAAGAAAAGCCATTTTCCTGGTGTTTGCTTGAGATACCTCAGGATTCTATATACTGCATTGAGATGTCCTTGACATGGGTTATGCATATATTGACTGACGAGACTTAACACAAAGACAATATCAGGTCTGGTATGTGAGAGGTAGACAAGCTTTCCAACTAGGTGTTGGTACCTTTGTCAACAAGACTTCCGTCAAACATTTTTCTTGTCTCTGAGCTCGATTGGAGTTTTGCTAGGCTTACTGCCAAGCATCACCGTCTCCTTTAAGAGATCAAGAGTGTATTTTCTTTGGGATACAAAAAACCCTCTCTTGCTTCTAGCAAATTCCATTCCCAGAAAATACCTGAGTGCATCGAGATCCTTAACTTCGAACTCTTTTGCCAACATCTCTTCGGTATGGTAGCCAGTAACAATGATATCATCAACATACACGATCAGTACTGAGATTTTCCCTTTTTTTGAGTGTTTAATGAAGAAAGTTTGGTCAGTTTGACCTTGCCTGTATCCTAGTCTCTTGACTACTTTCAAGAATTGATTAAATCAAGCTCGAGGAGATTGTTTTAGACCATAGAGTGATTTGCTTAGCTTACAAACTTTGGTTGTATTGGGAGATTCTTCAAAACCTGGAGGTTGACTCATGTACACTTCTTCTAGCTCACCTTTTTTTATGTCAAGTTGTTGCAACTTCCAATCCAAGTTAACTGCTAGCTAGAGTAATACTTTTATGGTATTGAGTTTGGCAATTGGAGCAAATGTTTCGATGTAGTCAATTCCATAAATCTAAGTAAAACCCTTAGCAACTAACTGAGCTTGGTACCTCTTAATAGATCCATTTGCATTATATTTGACTGTAACACCCATTTGCACCTTATTATTTTCTTGTCTGGTGGTAACTCCATTAAGCTCCAAGTTCCATTTTTTTTCAAGAGCTTTTATCTCTTCGAGAACTATTGTCTTCCATTGAGGAGTACCAAGTGCTTTGGGGAAGTGTGCTTCTCTCTAGAGGGGGTCGACTTACCTTAATTCAATCGATGCTTTCGTCACTCCCAGTGTATTAATTGTCGCTTTTTAAAGCTCCTAAAAGTGTTTTGAAAGTGTTGGAAAGGATGATGTGTGATTTCTTGGGGGATGGAGCTGATATTGCGGGTTCTGAGCATTTGGTGGCCTGGAATGTGGTCTGTAAACCTTTATTTAAAGGAGGACTTGCGATTGGAAATTTAGAAGTAAGGAATAAAGCTTCCTTTTGAAGTGGTTATGGAGATTCCCGTTAGAGCGTAATTCTCTGTGGCATAAGGTGGTGTCGAGCCGTTATGGACGGGCTGAAAATCTTTGGGATACAAAGGTGGTGGAGAGAATTACTGCAAGGGGCCGTGGAAGGACATTGCATCCCTTTATGGTGAGTATAGGAGGTTGGTTCATTTTAAAGTGGGGCGTGGTGATTCAGTAAGGTTTTGGGAGGATGTGTGGATTGAAGGGCAACCTCTGAAGGATAGGTTTCCGGACTTGGCAGTTATTTCCCAAGCTAAAAACGCTCTGATAGCGGAGTTGGTGGTAACCCCTTTTTGATAGAGAAGTGCCTTCTTTGGTTGAGTTGTTAAGGATCCTAGAGTTTGTTTATTTGCCAGCGATTTTGGATGATAGAAGGGTTTGGGAGCCTAAATCTAGCGAGCTTTTCTCTTGTAAGTCTGCTTTTTAGAAGTTAAGTCTTGCGGATGGGCAGGCTGTTGTGTTGTGGGCTAAGATATTATGGAAGAGTCGAGCACCTTCTAAAGTCAAGGTGTTTGGTTGGCTGTTGTTTGTTGAGAAGCTTAGCGTTAACGATGTTCTTCAATGTCGTCGTCTTATTCAGTGCCTCTCTCCCAGTTGGTGTGTCTGTTGTAAAAGGAGGGTTGAATCTCTCAGCCATCTGTTTCTGTTTTGTGATTTGGCTCAGATGTTATGGTCAAGAGTGTGGGGTGAGTTTGGCTTAAGTTGGTGTTTGCGTTCCTGCTATCAGCTGTCATGTGGTTTAGAAGGGGATAAGCGGCTGAATAAGCTATGGAGGTCTACGATCTTGGCCTGCTTTTGGGCAATTTGGCTAGAGCGGGATAGCAGAATTTTTGATGATAAATCATCTTCGTGCGATCATATTTGGGAGAGGGTTAAGTTTTGGGTGGCCACTTGAGTGTATCGTACACAGGATTTTGAGGGGTTATTATTAGAGTATCACTAAGTCAGTTAGCCCAGTTGGTTAGCATAACTGTATTAGCTTCTTGATTAGTTAGTGATAACTAATTTTTGTTTTAGCCTAAGTTGTTTTTAGTTACTATTGTACCAGCTGTCTGTATATATGACAGTAGCTCCTTTTGTATAAAAAAGATGGTTCAGATCAATAAAGAGACATTCAGTTCTTTTTCTCTGTTTTCCACTGGTTCTCTCTTCTCGGTGCTCTTGCACTAATATGGTATCAACGTTCATCTAAGATCTTCTCCAAAGATCTGTATCAATGGCACGAACAAATCGATCTTCCAACCCAGAAGTTGTTGACAACATCCATGCTCGTGATCCCCCAGTCAATGGTGATCTCCAATTGACCATGGCAGACGGCTCCACAACTCTCCAGCAACCCGATTGACCAGCTCACAAAGATGTCTCCAACCCGTACTTTCTGAGCTCAGGAGATCACCCCGGACTTCTCGTTTCTGAACTCCTCACTGGCCCTAACTTTCAGTCTTGGAAGAGAGCCATTTCCACGACTCTTGCTGCCAAGAACAAGACAGTGTTTGTTGATGGTACTCTCTCTAAACCTAATTCTTCTAATCCCCTTTTCAATTCTTGGACCAGGTGCAATAACATGGTCATGTCCTGGTTGCTACACTCGGTCTCTTCCGACATTGCTTAAAGCATCCTGTTCTTTGATCTTGCCTCTGATATGTGGAGTGACCTTGCTGAACGTTTCAACCAAGGGAACAGACTCAGAATTTTCCAATTGAAGACCAATCTTCAAGGTCTTCATCAGGGTGATCGCTCGGTCACATCTTACTTCACCAAACTCAAATCCATGTGGGATGAATTGAAGGAATTCCAACCAGCTCCCCACTGTTCTTGTGGTGCTTTGAAGAAATTCAGTGATTACTTCAACCAAGAACAAGTTCTCCAATTCTTGACAGGCCTAAATGAAAGCTACAACTCGGTAAGGGCTCAAATCCTTCTCCTTGATCCTCTTTCGTCTCTTTCCAAGGTTTTTGCAATGGTTGTTCAGGAAGAAAGACAGAGAACCATTGGTTCTTCACAAACCATAAGTCTTGCTTTGGCTGTCTCCAATCCACCATATCCCTCAAGAAACAAGAAACCAAGACCCACTTGCTCTCATTGCAACAAACCAGGTCACTTGGTGGACAAGTGTTTCTTTTTACATGGATTCCCTTCTGGTTATGGTGACAAAAAGAAATTTGATAAATCCAACTCTACTGCCAATCACGCTAGCACAAGTCAGATTCATTCTTCCCCTTCGGCCTCTACATCAAACCAAGCTTTGAACAATCACTTCCAACAACTCATTTTCTTACTTAGTCAACAACTTCAGAGCAATGCTCCTCGGGCTGAATCCACTCGGGTCATAGAGACTCACCAAGATGAAACTACTCCTGCACAAGCTGCATCAAACTTTTCTGGTTAGCCTTCTTTAAAATCTGATGCTTATTGGGTTGTTTACAGTGGTGCTACTCACCACATATGCCATGATTCTTCATTGTTTCACTCTTTTAGCAATTCTTCTTTTCCTCCAAATATTGTTTTGCCTAATGGAGGAACCATTGCTGTCCATAATGTTGGAATTGTTCATATTAACAAACATATTATTCTTACTAAAGTTCTTTATATTCCAAACTTCAAGCTTAATTTCTTTTCTGTCAATGATTTTCTCAAAGCCACTTCTAACATCATATTTTTCACTGCTACATCATGCATAATCCAGGCACCAACCCAGAAATTGGAGATTGGGATTGCTGAAAGACTTTACAATCTTTACATACTCAAGCAAGATGTTACCCATGTACCTTGCACAAATTTTTCTATTACTTGTACTGCTTCTAATGGTGTAAATTTTTGGCATACATGCCTAGGGCACCCATCTTTGTACATTTCGAATTCAATCAATAAAAAACTTGCTTTTTCGCTTCCAAAAACTCACAGTTATCATTGTTCAATATGTCATTTGGCAAAGCAAAAAAGATTACCTTTTCCATCAAATAACCATTTTGCTAAAAAAATCTTTGATTTAATACATTTGGATATTTGGGGACCTTTTCCCATCATAAGTATTAAAGGCTTCAAATACTTCTTAACTATTGTTGATGATAAATCAAGGTTTACTTGGAATTATTTTCTCAAAGCCAAATCTTATGTCAAAGACATCATTCCCTCTTTTTTCCAAATGGTTAACACTCAATTCTCTATCAACATCAAAGCGATAATAACTGACAACGCAAAAGAGCTAAACTTAACATCTTTTTATGCAACTAAAGGGATCATACACTATCATTCATGTGTTGATACCCCCAACAAAATTCAGTAGTTGAAAGAAAACACAACACCTTTTAAATGTTGGTAGAGCACTATTATTTCAATCTCACATACTATTAGCTTATTGGTCATATATCATTAGAACATCAACATACCTCATTAATAGAACCCCTTCGGCTCTATTAAAAGGCCAAACCTCTTTTGAAGTCCTTTATCAAAAGCATCCTCTTTATGATCATATTCGAAATTTTGGTTGCCTTGCTTATGGATCCACCCTTAATAGCTCAAGGCATAAATTCTCTCCTAGATCTCGGGTCTTTGTTTTTCTTGGGTACCCCAAAGGCATGAAAGCCTATTACTTATTAGATATAGAAACAAACCAAATATTCATCTCAAGGGACACTCAATTTCATGAAACCATATATCATTTTCAAAGTCAACTACAACATAAAGACATTGATGATCTTTTTTCACCAAATATCATACCATCAATGATACTTCCTCAATCTACTCAACTGACTTTGACAAAAACCATAAAGTCCCCAACAAAACAAACTATCACTCGCAAAGGACGCACTATAACCAAACCAGATCATCTTACTGATTTTGTGTGCCACTACTCTCATGCTTCCATATCAACCTCACATCCTATATCTAACTACTTAAATTACAGCAAGCTCACACCTTTTTTTGAGCTGCTGCCTTGAATACTAATACTATCCTTGAGTTATAATCTTACAAACAAACATCACTATATCCTGAATGGCAACAAGCCATGAAAGAAGAATTATATGCTCTTGAGCATAATAATACATGGACTATTACTGTAATGCCCTACTGCCTTAGAACCGTTACTAAGTGAGTTTAAAACGTGTAATTAACTCGTTAATCGAGGTTTTAGGACAAAAGTATAATTAAACCATAATCAGAGTCATAAACTTTGAAAATAAACCATTTACTGAAAATTATAAAGCATTTAACATTTGGGATCCCAAAAATATTGTTTAGAAATATTTACAACTAAAAAATATAACTAAAGTCGGCTAAACGACAAAATCTAGGTTTAGTACAACCATCTCCCAAAATACTCCTGGCCGTGGCAGCCAGGTAGGTCAAACATGTACGCGCCGCTTCACGCTCTCCGTACTCATGGTTGGTCGACTTTCCCCTTGCTCTTACCTGCACCACAGAGCACCCGTGAGCCGAAGCCCAGCAATAAAACCGTCACAAGCAGATAACATATGCATATTAACACTTAGCATATAAACAAGTCATCAACAGGCTATACACATACGGTCATGCCGTCCCAGGCGCTTTACCAGGCCCTGGGTTCGCGGTCCACACCGTAAGGATATCTTAGGTATCCTTTAGGGTCTCTCCCTAGCAACTCGCACTCCGCGTGCTAAATGCTGCTCTCGGCCCCTTGCCGCACTCGGCCTTGCACGCCGTTCTCGGCCCCTCGTCGCTCTCGGCCTTCGCCGTTCCCGGCTCTTGCCGTTCATTCACATATATGCACACATAGCATAATAAAGCAAATACTTAACATGAATAAACTCAATCAAAGGGCTATGCCCTGCAACACAATCATATTGGGCCGTGCCCTGCACACAAGCTCTATGGGCACAACAGTTTTCTTACCTATGTCCCGAGCTTTCCAAGCACCGACGTCCCGAGCACAGATTCCTAATCCGAGCCTCGTTGAAACCCTAGTCACAACGCATTAACAATATTTATCCATCAAGTTCTAATCCATTAAATAATTTTGAGCCATAATTCTAATTTCCGAGACCTTGAATTCTATCAATCCGGGTGATAAAATCCATCCCGAGCCTTAACCTTTGAATTCCCAAGCCTAAACACACTTTAAAGCCCAAAATTGCACTAAGAGCCTAAACATGCCGCGGTCCGCCCCCAAACCTGAGAGCCACTCCAAAACAGGGCAGGCGCGTCGCGGCCCTAGCTAGGGCATGTCGTGGCCCGCCCCTCTTCCAGGCCACCATTCTGCTTCAGAGGGTCGCGGCTCAGCAAGAACAATGCCGCGGCCCGACCCTTCAAACCTAGAAAAATCCTTCATTTTTGCCACGAAAACCAATCCAATTAATCCCAAAATCAACCCAACAACTCAAGCTAATCATCACAGAGGTTATACCATGGATTCAGCAATAAAACCTAACAAGAATTCAAACTCAAAACCTCATCAAACTCAAATACAAAGCTCTCAGATCCTGGTACATCTTCGTCGTACCTGGATGTAAGGAATAGGGAGTGGTATGCAGTTCATCTAAGATCTTCCGCCGGATATCAGAATCTATCGGAACACAGATTCGACCCTTGTACTGTAGTAACCTTGTCTCTGAGATAGAGAAGTCCTTAACCACTCCGACTAAGACGTTCTCCCTGTAACCCCTCAACTGGGAATCCTTCCCCTGCGCTTCCTTGATCCTCTCAAGGAGTGTAGACTGAAGAGTGATGTTGGCTAACCGGCCAACCACCAACTCTATACCCGCTCTAGTCATCTCCTCAGCTAGCTTATCAGATATCTGTCTTGAACTGAACAACTGTCCTGGGCCTTTCCGACTCAATGCATCAGCCACTGCATTAACCTTCCCAGGATGGTATAGGATGTCACAATCATAATCCTTGACCAACTCCAGCCACCGTCTCTGGCGCATATTCAGATTCTTCTGAGTAAAGAAGTACTTCAAACTCTTATGGTCGGTGTATATCTTGCACTTCTCACCATACAGATAATGTCTCCAAATCTTAAGTGCGAACACCACCGCTGCCAATTTCAGATCATGCGTGGTATATCTCTGTTCATACTCCTTTAACTGTCTCGATGCATAGGTTATCACCTTCCCAGCTTGCATCAACACACATCCTAAACCCTGTCTGGAAGCATCACAATAAACCACACTTTTCATTATCTGTCGGTAGACTCAACACTGGCACGGTGATCAGTCGTCGCTTTAACTCTTTGAAACTGTTCTCACATCTGTCTGTCCAAACGTACTTTGTCTTCTTCTTTGTCAATTCTGTCAACGGCGTAGCTATCCTGGAGAATCCCTCAACAAAACACCAATAATATCCTGCCAATCTCAGAAAACTCCTCATTTTAGGAACATTGCTCGGTTTAGGCCAATCTCTCACTGCCTCAATCTTACTTGGGTTAACCAGAATCCCCTCCTTACTGACGATATGACCTAGAAATGTAACCTGCGGTAACCAGAAATCGCACTTGCTGAACTTAGCATACAACCTATGTTCCCTCAACCGTTGCAATACCAACCGCAGATGCTGCTCATGCTCTGTCTCTGACTGAGAGTACTCCAGAATGTCGTCAATGAACACAATCACAAACTTGTCGAAGTAGTCCTTGAAAACCCTATTCATCATATCCATAAAAGTTGCTGGGGCATTGGTTAATCCAAAGGACATAACCAGAAATTCATAGTATCCATACTTCGTTCGGAAAGCGGTCTTTGGTATGTCCTCCTCTATAATCCTTAACGGGTGGTAACCTGATCGGAGATCAATCTTGGAAAACACTGTTCTTCTCTGTAACTGATCAAATAAATCGTCGATCTTAGGCGGTGGATACTTGTTCTTAATGGTTAATTTGTTCAGCTTTCTGTAGTCAATACACATCCTAAGAGATCCATCATTCTTCTTGACAAACAACATTGGAGCACCCCATGGCGAGAAACTCGGTCTGATGAACCCCAAATCAAGTAACTCCTGCAACTGAATCTTCAACTCTTTTAACTTTGCTGGAGCCATTCTGTAAGGTGTCCTAGATACTGGCTCTGCCCCTGACACCAACTCTGTAACAAAATCTTTCTCGCGCTGCGGCGGCAGCCCTGGCAGTTATGTTGGAAATAAATCTGGAAATTCACATACCAATCTGGTCTCCCCTGAACCAACCGACACAACCCTAGAGGTATCCACAACATTTGCTAGGAATCCTATGCAACCTCCATGCATCAGGTCTCTAGCCTTCAGTGCTGAAATCATAGGTACTCGCGGTCCACTAATTGTCCCTACAAATACAAATGGTACCTCCCCTTCTGGTTCAAAAGTCACCATCCTACGCTTGCAGTCAATCTTTGCCCCATACTTCGATAGTCAATCCATCCCTATGATCATATCGAAGTCATCCATCGCAAGCTCAAACAGATCAGCAAACAACTCCCTACCATCTACCTCTACTGGTAAAGTTCTAATTCATCTCCTAGAGACTACCAGTTCCCTAGTTGGCAGCAAAGTTTGAAAACTCCTAGCATACAGAACACTAGGTCTACACAGTTGATCTATCACTCTAGCAGACACAAACGAATGAGTAGCTCCCGAATCAAACAATGCAGTATAAGAAGAACTACCACTAGAAATCTGACCTGTCACAACCAAGGGGCTAGCCTCCGCCTCAGTCTGAGTCAAGGTAAACACCCTGGCAGGAGCGAGACTGTCGCTCTGCTTCGGCTCATCTTTCTTGGCTTGTGGGAAGTCCTTCAGATGATTGGCACTCCCACAGACAAAGCAGGCTCTAATCCTGCACTCACCCTAGTGTCGTCGTTTGCACCGAGAACAAACTGGAAAACTCCTCCAGTTGTCACCTCCGCCTTGAGGGCCACCAAAAGCACCCCGTGCCCTCCTATCCGAGCTAGGAGGAACAAAAGAATCTGGGGCCTTCCTCTTCTGACACTGGAGCCACTACCCCGACTGGATTCAATAAAAGGAGGCACCGTCCTCCTGGCATCATGCCTAACAGCGCTCTCTCTCCAAATTTGGTCCTCGACCCCCTCAGCTGTAAGGGTCTTGTCTACAACTTGAGCATAGGTAGTAGTCTCTGGATCCAAAGTGATCTTAACATCACGGATGATCATAACGTTCAATCCCCGTACAAATTTATCTCTTCTTGCCGCATCTGTCGGCACTAAATCTGGCGCAAACTTCGCCAATCGGTCAAATTTCAGAGCATACTCTGTCACGGTCAACCGGTTCTGAGTCAAGTTGATAAACTCGTCAACCTTCGCAGCTTGGACTGCAATGCTGTAGTATTTCTCGTTAAAGATGTTTCTGAACTCTTCCCAAGTCATCACTGTCACATTCCTCCTCTGAACTACTACATCCCACCAGATACGGGCATCCTTTCTGAACATGTAGCTAGCACAAGCTACCCACTCTGCTCGAGAATAGAGGAAATCATATTCATCAACTGCTCTACCCGTAGTGGGTCTGGTCCACCCTCAAAGGTGGAAGGATGCTGCTTCCTGAACCTCTCATATAAAGGTTCCCACCTGTTCTCCACAACAGGTTGAACCGGCACTGGCGCCACAACCTGCTGAATTGGCAACCCAGTGACCTGTGGAGTGGCTTGCTGCCTCAACTGTCGAAGCTCTTCCTCTGTTCGTTGCAATCTTGCTTCCATTTCGGCAAACATCTGTTGCCAATTCTGTGGGGCAGGTGGAGGGTTCTGACCTTGATTATCATCCTCGGCCTCTCGATGATTGTCGAGGCATCTCAACAAATATGCCTGCAATTAATGACGCCGCTCATCAGGCATGATAACAACATCCAAAATCACCTCCCAATCACATCAGTCAACCATAGACAACAATCCACATAACACACAGATAGCATATAACACACAACAGGCCATGCCCTGACATCATGCATATGATTCATTCATCATGCTCTATATGGAATAAGCAGGCAAACAGGGCATTTAAGCACATAATCAGACATACAATTTAATTATTACCAACCAACCTTGAGTCGAGCTTGTCACTGACAGCAAGCGTACATGTTCGGTCATTCTCCAGAAACCATAAACCTTGGCTCGCTCTGATACCGAACATGTACGCGGTCCACATCGTAAGGATATCCCATGTATCTTTTAGGGTCTCGCCCTGGCAACTTGCACTCCGCGTGCTAAATGCTGCTCCCGGCCCCTTGCCACACTCGGCCTTGCACTCTATGTGCTTAACGCCGTTCTCGGCCCCTCGCCGCTCCCGGCCTTGCCGCTCTCGGCCTTCGCCGTTCCCGGCCCTCGCCGTTCCTGGCTCTTGCCGTTTATTCACATATACGCACACATAGCATAATAAAGCAAATACTTAACACGAATAAACTCAATCAAAGGGCTACGCCCTGCAACACAATCATATCGGGTCGTGCCCTGCACACAAGCTCTACGGGTACAGCAATTTTCTTACCTGTGTCCCGAGCACAGATCCCTAATCCGAGCCTCGTCGAAACCCTAGTCACAACGCATTAATAATATTTATCCATCAAGTTCTAATCCATTAAATAACTTTGAGCCATAATTCTAATCTCCGAGACTTTGAATTCTATCAATCCGGGTGATAAAATCCATCCCGAGCCTTAACCTTTGAATTCCCAAGCCTAAACACACTTTAAAGCCTAAAATTGCACTAAGAGCCTAAACATGCCGCGGTCCGCCCCCAAACCTGAGAGCCACTCTAAAACAGGGCAGGCGTGTCGCGGCCCTAGCTAGGGCATGTCGTGGCCCGCCCCTCTTCCATGCCACCATTCTGCTTCAGAGGGTCGTGGCTCAGCAAGAACAATGCCGCGGCCCAACCCTTCGAACCCAGAAAAATCCTTCATTTTTGCCACGAAAACCAATCCAATTAATCCCAAAATCAACCCAACAACTCAAGCTAATCATCACAGATGTTATACCATGGATTCAGCAATAAAACCTAACAAGAATTCAAACTCAAAACCTCATCAAACTCAAAGATGATTCTTCACACAACACACATGCAAACTTTAAGAAAAACCAGTAGCTACTCAATAAAATTCACTAAGATTAAAGCTTACCTTAAGCTGAATTAAATCCCTGAACTAGTTTCCTAAGCTCCAAGCCTCTAGCTCCCAAAATCCCAGCTGAAATTCCTTAGTCTTTAATTAGATTCACCAAGGTTTCCCAAAGCTTCCAAAGGAGAGAAGACAACTTCAAGAGAGAGAGAAGGAAAGAGTCGGTTTAGAGAATTCTGAGTGATTCCTATATTTTGTTTTATTTAACTTAGTCTCTAAGGTTACCTCAAGGCTTGGGGTGCCAAAAACGTCCCCGAGGGCAAAATGGTAAATTTTCCCAATTTTTCCTCCTAGACATTCTAATCTTAAATATATCTCCAAATATTTATTTCCATAACCCGATAACCCCATAAAAACATCTAATACCCGAAATACCTCTCGATTCGTCCCGAGTCAGATATTCAACCTCGTTGTGACTTTCTGGTTAACAGCTCCCAGGGACTGTCTCGGATCATGCTACGTAGATATATCACAATTATAACAATTATCAAATTTATGCCCTCATCGGGCCAAAATTACAAGCATGCCCCTAATATCCAAATGGGGCCCACATGCATATTTAATTCAACTAAATATGCATCTCTAATCACATAATCTTGAAAATTCACATATAATAACAATAAATCACTTATTGCCCTCCAGGCATGCTAATCAATACACTAAGTCTTATTAGCAAATTTGGGTCGCTACAATTACTTCCCTACCTCCTGGACAAAAGGCTATTGGTGGCAAATGAGGTTATAAAATCAAATACAAACCCAATGGTACTATAAATCGATATAAGGCACGCCTTGTTGCTAAAGGATATACCCAACAATAAATGATCGATTATTTAGAAACTTATGCTCCAATCGCTAAGTTCAATACCCTCAAAATCTTACTTGCCATTGCTGCTTTAAAAAAATGGCATCTCCATCAAATGGATACAATGCCTTTCTTCATGGTGATTTGGAAGAAAATGTTTACATGGCCCTCCCAAAAGGCTATAACTCCTCATCTTCCTTTCCCAAAAATTCAGTTTGCAAACTTCAAAAAGCCTATATGGCTTAAAACAAGCTTCACGACAATGGTATGTCAAACTAAGTTCCACTTTACTTGCTCATGGTTTCTTATAATCACCCTCCGTTCATTCTTTTTTCACCAAAAATAAAATTGACAATTTTCTAGCAATATTAGTCTATGTTGATGACATCCTAGTTGCTAGTAATGATTCCACTACCATTTCTCAATTCACAACAGCCCTTGATAGTAAATTCAAACTCAAGGACTTTGGACCACTTCGTTTCTTCCTCGGTCTTGAGATTGCTCGCACTCCAAAGGGCATTTCAGTATCTCAACGTCCATTCACTCTTTAGCTACTCTCGGATATTGGATTCCTAGGAGCCAAACCTACTTCTACTCCTATAGAACCTAATCTAAAATTAAGCACTGCTAGTGGTGATCTCTTAGAAAATCCCATTTCATATCGCAGCTTGATTGGGAAGCTCATTTACCTCACTATCACTTGGCCTGACATATCTTTTGCTGTCAATAGGCTAAGTCAATTTCTCAATTCCCCTAGAATTCCTCATCAACAAGCTGCCAACCAAATCTTACAATACTTAAAAACTACCCCAGGCCAAGGCCTTTTCTTTTCTGCTAATTCTTCTTCTCAGGTGCCTGCCTATGCCGAGACCAACCTCCGTGCACAAAACATTCAAGTCAAACTATTCGCTGATGCGGGTGCTTGTCTTGACACTCGTCATTCCATATATGGTTTTTGTGTGTTCATTGGTGATTCCCTTGTCTCTTGGAAGTCCAAAAAGCAACAAATTGTTTCTAGATCCTTTGTTGAAGCTGAATACCGAGCAATGGCCAATGCAACATGTGAAGTCAAATGGATATTAGCGTTACTTAAGGATTTTGGCCTCTGTCACCCACAACCAGCCATATTATATTGTGACAATAGCGCGGCAATCCACATCTCGGAAAATCCAGTCTTTCATGAGAGGACAAAACACGTTGATATCGACTGCCATATCGTTGGGGAAAAGATCACCAAAGGCACACTCAAATTAATACATGTCAACACCAAAGACAACTTGGCTGATGTCTTCACAAAGGCTCTCTTTCCAGCTCCTTTCAAAACAATGGTATCCAAGATGGGTGTAATTAACATATACACTCCATCTTGAGGGGGCCTATTAGAGTATCACTAAGTCAGTTAGCCCAGTTAGTTAGCATAACTGTATTAGCTTCTTGATTAGTTAGTGATAACTAATTTCTGTTTTAGCCTAAGTTGTTTTTAGTTACTGTTGTACCAACTGTCTATATATATGACAGTAGCTCCTTTTGTATAAAAAAGATGGTTCAGATCAATAAAGAGACATTCAGTTCTTTTTCTCTGTTTTCCACTGGTTCTCTCCTATTTGCTCTTGCACTAATAGTTATCCTTCTTAGATCTCACTAGGGAGTGGAGTAGTTTTTTGATTGTATAGTGGGGTTGTATAGTTGTCTGTTTTTTTCTCTTTTCTCTTTTGTGTTTTTGTTCTCTTTTGTGTTTTTTTTTTTGTTTGTTACCACGGTTTTCCTCCGCCATAAGTGAGGGCTTTCTATTTTAGTGAGAGCGACAAAGTTCTCTGACTATTTTAAAAAAAAAAAAAATAGTTGGATCATGCTAAAAGGAATTTCCAGAGTGTCAAGACTATTTCCTGCTAATAGAATGTGAGATATAAATAAAGTAATACGTTACTTTTGCAGATCGATGGCCAGGGAATAGAAATTGTAAACTCTTCTTGCACATTCTTTGTTTTGGATCTGGCCCTTTCTAACTAGTCTTCAAAATTCAATACCCAATTGCTCTGGTGCAGATCTCAATTTCTTGTTTTTTCTTGTACCATCCTCTTAAACCAACAGGTCTTGCATAAACTTTTCTTGTTATATATTGGTTTCATGCAATGTTTAAAAAGGCTAGTTTAAGCCTCGGGGTGATTGGCGTATTGAGGCGTAAGCCTCAAATCTTATATTACAAATTTATTTTTTAAACTGTAAACTTCTAAACACTAGTAATCAAAACTAATAAATCATTAAAACAAATCATAACACTAAAAACTAAGACAAAATTCTAAAAAAAAACTTCAATTAAATGTTTGAAATTTCAGCCTAAAGTGATTTCATGTGCAAGTCAAAAGAAAAAAAAAAGTGATTTCATGTGGTATTTTCTAATGCTAGGATTTTATGAATAAATCACTATTCTAAACACTGTTGTTAGGCCCAATACTTAGAAACGTCTCATTTGTTGCGCAAAACTTAATAATGTAATTATTAGTAAGCTAGTTTTGTCGGGCACAACACTTCAAACAAGCCCAAAATAAGAATAATAAGTGAAGTGCGAGCCTTTTTGTGCGCCTGAACAGAGAGGCACAAGTCTCTCTTCTATTCCCTAAGGCGTAAACCTTAAGGCTTTTTTTGAAAGCCTCACTTTGAGGCGAGCCTCAAAAAAGCCTTTTCAAAAATTGGTTTCATGGATATTCCTTGCTTTTGAGTACCCAGTTGATCATCCAACTGATGTACCAGTTTTACTTTTTTTAAAAGAGTGAAATATGGTTGGTGCTTTGCAGATGAAAAATAAATGAAGTTATTCATTGTGACTTAAAAATTCATTTGGTACATAAATATTTACATGGAATGATCATCTTTTACAGGGCATAGCTATCAAGCCCTGTTAAGAATACCTGTTGAAAGATACAGGTTCCCTTTGCAGCTTATCTCTTAATCAGATTATTTATTTTTGGTCAGACTTCTCTTGATTGCAAAGACCTTTTTATTGCTGTTTTCTGTTGGTTTGCTTTTTTCCCTTTCTACGAGTGGAAGTATATGGTTTCAGTTGGGTCTTTCATTAAAGTGCAGTCAAGATGGATTCTTATCAATTAAATAATTTTCACCAATTAATAGAGTTCTCAGGGCTGGTTGACTATCAAATCAAAGACCAACTTCAATCCTACATTTACTTTAAGATTACCTGCTGTTTTAGGTTAGCTTTCTTTTGCTTTTTTCCTTATTAGGATATCTCGGAGGAGCATTATTTTAGTTGCTTTACGTTTCCTCACCTTTTGTATTTATTAGTTATTTTTGCAGCAGAGGCTCGTAAACAAGTTTGAAAATCTATTCACTTCATTTGTCCGTATCTTAGTTTACGGTAATTCCTATTTCAGGTAACTTTACCTAGATTATCTCCTCGGCTTGGAGTGGAGTTTGTACAGAAGAAAATAGCTGCAGCGTGGGAAGAATAGATTAGAAGATGAATTTGGCTTATTGGGTAAGGAGTATATTCCAATGCATGGTCAAATTATAAGTCCTGCATTGTCTTTAAATGACCAGACAACAAGTTTCTTTTCTTTCTCCTATGCCTTAATTTATTCCTCCAAAAAGGTTTGTACCACTACTGAAAACAATACTTCAAAGTTCAAATCAAAGAATTTCAATCGACCATCATCACTGTTTTTGCTTTGACTGGAATTCTTGCTTCTCTCTTTTCGCTTGTATTCCTTTTTATCTTTTCTTTCTAATTTTCTTTTGACTATAATTGACCACTCAGTGTGTTGGAAAGTGATGCAACAAAATACATTGGGACCCTGGTGTTAATTTTCACGCATGTTTCTTTTTCGTGATTAAGCCTTTTCAATAGGAAAAGGCACTTGTTGAGCATGAGAGTAATAATAGCTCCTTCAAGTTCGAACCCAATAATACTTATTAATTTCTTTGTTTGTTAATTACAAATTTCACTGAAGAAAATAATTCTCCAAGTAGTTATTGGGTGTTTTTTTTAGATAAGCACGCAAACTTATGACGCATTTTGGATACAACACTTTTGTAGCTAGTGACCATTTACTGGAATGACAAGAAGGAAATTGAAGAACAAATTTGGTTATGTGATAATACGCTTGATATGCATACATATATTCATATAAATCTATAGATTTGTTATGGCTCCGTTGTTTGCGACACTCATGTAGTACGAGGCCAAGAATTGAGTGCAGAGATGTTCTCTATTCTAGGTAGTGAGATCAGCAAACTATGATAGTTATTACAATAATGTGTGTTTTAAGATTGAATACTGTGTTCAAAGATAGTTATTGCAAAATGTGACAACTTGCAAGATCGGTGATTCATTTTCAAGTAAATTTTTTATCATTCCCTTCACTGTTTGGACTTTTGGTAACTTCAAAATTGAAGATATTTGTTGGTTTTCACTGAACATGATTTTCTCCTAAAAAACTCCTTAATATTAAAGAGTCGTAGAACATCCGAGTTCACTTGCTTACATGAAGCTGAAGGTACATGTACTAAACTCCTCCAAATCATAGAACAATTCCACATGATTGTGACTCATTTTACATTATATGGATGTATATATGTATGATTGAGGACACAATTTGCTAGCTTGTATCTTGATATGGCTTCTCCACTCCTTACAGGTTCCAACATGATATGATTTTTATTACATCATTCAATTGAATATCATTTTGTATAAAGCAAACTTTTGCTATAATTTGTTAATTATTTTCCCCTCTTGCACACTCCCACAAGGCCATTACTGGGTCTTTCTTCGCAATCTTTTTTGTTGGTACAATCATGAACTTTGACCACGTTATTAATATTTAATTTGCATGCAAATTTCTTTCTAAAATTTTCTCACTTTTGTAAGGGCACTATATTTTTGGATCTTGCATAGCTTTATTGGTTGGGTTATCCAACAAGGCACTCAAAATCATTTTATGAAGTTTCTTTTTCTTTTTCTATGAACATTTTTTGTTAACGTTAGCATGATAATAAGTGTGTTAATAATTGCATGATCATGCTGTGCCAGATACACTACGTTTCATGGCCACTTTTCCTTTACAAAAAAGAAAGCTCTAATTTAGTACAAGTTCATATACTTGCATTGATCTCTCTTTCTCTCCATTTTGGTCATTTCGGTAAATAAGAGTACCGTGTTGTATATTTGTAAAGTGCAATATACACTTTAGGGTCCCTTTTTTACTTTTCAAAAAGATATATTTCTACTACTTTATTTCCCCTTCACTTTATATCGACTTGGTACATTACCAAATGTTGGTATTAAAATGAAGTGTTATTTTCATAGGTTAGCATATAGTAAAGATGTGCAATGAAGTGTGGACACAAAAAACTTTAAAAGAAAAGAAGTTTACGTGAAAACAATAGTACATATCGACAGAATTTACCAAATTTGGTTTGCTATTCATCTATATTTGGTTTATTTATTAATGAATATGCTTTAATATTGAGTATTGATTATTAGCTTTTAGAAATTGAACCAGAAATATAATGGTTGTTGGTCAAAACTTGCTCAACTTGTGTTTTAGCATCTTTTTATTAATTTACAAGTAGACCCCCATCCAGAATCTTACACAAGATTCCAGATATTACACAATTTTATATAGAACTTTGGTCTAGTGGGGACAAAAAAATAGTAAAGATATATATATATATATATATTTTTAAAAAAAAAAAGATATTTTGTGGGGGTCCAAAGTGAAAATAACACTAATTAATTTACATTAAAAATAATCAATACAAAAATTAGAGTGGAGTCACTACCTCTCTCTCACTTGAATAATTTTCAATCAATTAATGGTTCCAATAAAATAATACGTTCGAGTTTTGATCAGTCACTAATATAAATATATATATTTATATAAATGAGTTATTTGTTACAGAAACCATTTAATAGTGTTTAATTTTAACTTCTTTAGAATGATCTACAATTGGCTGTTATCAATGAAATGAAAGCCTCGAGTATAACTTTGTTTTAAATTCATTTTCTACGATATAGTAACTTTAGATTCCATGAAGCTGAGTCTATATGTTCGCTTGAATCAAATCCAATCGTATCAAAGATGCGATTTTCTTTTTGTTTTTGCAAAGTAATAGGCTGAGACATCATTTTATAGTATGCATGCATATTACAATATAAAAGTCTTAAAAAGGTGGTGCCTTTACATTGATGGTGATGCTAATAAAGAAAAATTAATGAAAAAACTAATCAAAATGGTCATTGTTACCAAAAGTTTAAGGTGTTTATATTATTGGTTTTCATATTCCAAAACTTTAATAAAAAGCTGGAGAATGAAACAAACAAGAGTCGTATCAAATAATAACATCATTTGTTATTAGAATTTCAAAGCCGGGAAAAAAGAAAGGCTATGGGTGGATGGAGCAGGTGAGGTGAAGTTTTCAAATAAAGGCAATTCGTCTTTGTAATGCATAATCAAGGACAGCCCAATAATACATATAACGTTTATCACAATAAAGGGCACAACTTTTTCGTGTTATTTACTTGTGATTATGCCCCAAACATTATCTGGAAGTTCCATTTATTTATTTTCTCAAAACGAAAAAATAAAATAAAATGTATACGTGGCCTCAAATCAAATAAAATCAGTGTAAGAAAAAGAGTCTATTGCGGCGATATTTTTTTGCGACCACACAATAGCCAATAGATACCCAAATGCAACACGAAAACTTCTAAAAAAACGCATTTTATTTTTTACTTTATAAATTTAAAAAAAAATTGTCGTCACAATAGACTATAAACAAATGGCGGGTATCCTAAAAAATATCTAACTCCGTTTATGATGTTATATTAGTCGTTGTAATATTGTTTCTAAAAATTTGGATGGATAAACTCTCGCACCCAAATTTTTACTCGAGAAAAAATATATATACTTATTATAGTAGTGACAATAAGTGAGTCGTTCTAAAATAATTAATGTAGATAATTGCTATTGTCAGGACATAATACTTTATTGTGATGACATGAGCAAAACGAGTTTTCACTCCTCTTTCTAGCAACAACTTTTTTTATTTTCTTCTTCTCTTTCTTTCTCTCATCCAACTCCACCTCTTTATTTTTTTTCTTCAATCAAACGTCACCGCCATCGTTGTCAGAATCTTTCCCTACTACTCCTACTCGAGTCCTCTACTAGTGGATACTTGGAAGAAATATAGAGCTTTGGTTGATCTAAAGAAAGTTGAATAAGCAAATAAAAGTATCAAGAACTCAAATAATCGAAATATCCAAACCTCCATGGATCTCAATCATATACAACTTCCGGACATCAAAGAGTAAGATAATAATGATAATAATTTAGGGTGATTAGTTATTATTGAATAGTTTTAGTAATAACTATGTTAAAAAAATTTACTAGCTAATCTTGATATTAAGGAGTTGCCAGGCGTAATTGGAACTTGACATGACTTTCACTATAAGCGTAAGATCATATTTGTCAACAAGGCTGCGGAACTATGTAATTGCCATTTTAAATTTCTTATTAGTTTTAATTTTTCTACTAAATTTTAAACTTATTAACTCATCATAATTACTATTTTGAAAAAATGCAACTTAAGATGAATGGAATTTTTTTTTACTCAGACATAAAATACATGGCCTTCGTTAGACAATGATGGCTCACTTGATGAGAGAGATATATAGATTATGTTATATTATTTATAATATAATGTTTAGATTAAATAATGTGATAAAGTGTGTCACATATTGTAAAATAATATACATGAGAGTTACATTTTTTGAATAGTGTGAATATCCAAAAGTGTAACATATTTGGGGTTACAAAATCAGTTACAATTTTGTAACTCTCAAATATTATCTAATAATGTGTAGATTATATGTTACACATTTTTGTATTGAATTTCACAAAGCCATAAGTGATATGGATGTTGGAGATGTGATTTTAACTCCCATAATGTGTATGAAAGTTACAAAATCAAGTGTGAATGAGTTTGGAACGTTTTAGAAAAGTTTGGAAAATTGGGTGGTTGAAATGCTCAGTGGCCGCGGCATTGTTTGTCCTAGGCCGCGGCTTGGGGAACAGAAGCTAGTGGCCGCGACCAGGCATATCCCAGTCCGCGGCCAGAGAGGCTGACAACCTTTTTTCCAACTTCGATTTTATCCAATTTTGAACGTTTCTAACAACCAAGTAACTCTCAAATCTCTATTTTATTTCCATAAAACATCCAATTAAACATTGGTAATATCCATGGAGGTTGGTGGAATTTGAAATTCAAAGGGTGTCTCAAAACTCTATAAATAGGAGCCTATTGCTCACTTCTTTGACACACTATTTTCTATCCACTAGAGCACTTGGCTAGAAAATCACCTAGAGACTTGTTTATTCTATAGAGTTATTTACATTTGAGAGAATCCCTTAGTGCTTGAGATAGGGGGAAATAAGCTCTTGAACAAAGGTTGTAAACCTTGTCCAAGTTGGTGATCCCCAATGCTCTTCACTTTGGTTGTATGAGTGAGAGTGTTTGCTTTTGTTCTTGTTCTTCTTTTCTTTTATTGCTTTGTATCTTCATCTCTTTATTTGTCTATTTACATATTTAGTTGTATTTTTATGGTATAGAGTTGTACTTCCATCTTTATCTCTTGTTCTTCATCCTTTAGTTTATTTGTATCATTTGTTACAGAGTTGTATTTTCTATTACTCTCTTCTTCTACATCTTTCTATATTTACATGTATTTTTTTGCAATAGAGTTGTAATTTATTTAATCAATCACTTTGTCTTTTGTATTCTTTTGCTTAGAGCTGTAAGAGTCTTACTTTGTAAGAGTCTTACTTTGTAAGAGTCTTACTTTATCCATTGAGGCAATATATATATATATATATATAACATTCAAAACTTTAACCCTTGTTTGTTTCAATGGAAGATGAGACAATCAAGATCATGAACCAAGACCTAGTGAGATTGGATAGGTTTGATGGATCCAATTTCACTAGGTGGCAAGACAAGGTGATATTCCTCTTGACCACTCTCAAGATAACCTACATCCTAGAGTCCACCCTTGAACCTCTCCCGGTGCCATCCGACAAAGACACTCCCGAGGTGGTGGAGAAAAAGAAGGAAGAGAGAGGAGGACAATCTTCTTTGTAGGGGTCATATCCTCAATGCCCTATTCGATAGGCTCTATGACCTCTATATCGAGACCAAGTCGGCAAAGGAGATTTGTGATGCACTTGAGATAAAATTAAAGGCAGAAGAGGAAGGTACCAAAAAGTTTTTGATTTGTGAATACTTTGATTTCAATTTTTTTGGTGACAAAACCTATTATTCCTCAAATTCATGAGCTTCAAATAATTGTTAACAAATTGAAAGTTTTGAAGATTAAGCTTCCCGATGCCTTTCAAGTTGGTGCAATAGTGGCAAAATTACCACCAACTTGGAGGATCTATAGGAAAAGAATCCTTCATAAAAATGAGGATTATTCTTTGGAGGAAATCTAGCACCAAATTCAAATCGAGGAGGAATCGATATGTAGAGATAAACTTGTGGGTGAGTCTAATGGAGAGACATCCAAAGCAAATGCGGTGTCACAACCGAAACAACCCAAAAATAAAGGGAAAGACAAGAAGGGTAATGAGAAACATTTGGGTCCGAAAACCAACCAAAACAAGTTTAAGGGCGAGACAGGTGCTTGATTTGTGTGTGGGGGAAATGGTCACTATGCTAGAAAGTGTAGGCATAGAAAAGACTAATAAGGACCTAAGGTGAATGCAACTTAAGAGGAGAATATAGTCATTACCCTTTGTAACGTCCCAAATTTGCTAATAAGGCTTAGTGCCTTGATTAGCGTGCCGGGAGGGAAATAACTGATTTAATTATGTTAATACGTGGATTACATGATTATGTGATTATAAATGCATGTTTAGGTGAATTAAATATGCATGTGGACCCATTTTGGTTAATAGGGGCATATTTAAAATTTTGGCATGTTGAGGGCATAAATGTGAATTATATGTGTGTTGTGTTTGATACCACAAGATTGTGGTGATATATTTGTGATGCGTGATCTGAAACGGTCCTAGGGAGTGAAATAGCGAAATAGTCACAATGGGGTCGAATACCCTGCTTGGGGTGAGCCTAGGGGTATTTTGAGAATATAACTCGTGTTCGGGGTTACCAGGTAACGAGTAGTGATTTAGCGATTATTTGGGTATGTTGGGAGTAAATGGGGATTTATAGGAATGCTCAAAGAATTAGCGGGATGTGATAAATGACGGGCTTGCCCTTGGTGATATTAAAGGGGTAGGCATTTATCTAGCGGCATGTTGGTCTTTTGGTGGTTAGGCTAGACTTAGGTAACCTAGAATCAACCAGAAACCCAAGTTAATCTCTCAGCCCACTCTCTCTCTCTCTCACTCCCTTTGGTGAGGTTTTGGAACTCTAAGGGAAAAATCATTGTAATTTATGGAATCAAGGCCAAGATTGCTGAGGATTTGAGGCTAGAAGTGTTGGGGAATTAACTCAGGGTCGAAATCAACACAGAGGTAAGGTTTAGAGCAAGTTATTTTTATTTTTTTTATGAATTTCTCTGGGTTTTTAGTGTTTTGGGGTTTTTGAACTTAAGTGGTTGAATTTAAGTTGTAATGAGGTTTTATTCAGTTTGTTTGGGTTTATGTACTGCTCTGAGTATAGTGTAAGTGTTTTGGGACTCAGTTTTGGCGTTAGATCATGTTTGGATCGATTTACAGGAAGTTTAGAACTCTGAAAAATGCTGAAAATTCTGGGTTCGCGGAGTCGCGTCGCGGTGCTGTTCTTGAATGCCACGACCTGCATGAATTCATGAGGCCTTGGGGATTCACTGAATCGCCTTAGCGTCGCGGCCCTGGGCAAGGCGCGCTGGGACGCATGTCCAAAAAAAATTAAAGCTAGGCTCTCTGACTTGAAGAGGGTCGCGACCCTAATTGTTGGGGCGCCACGGCTCTAATTAGGGGTGTCGCCGCGCAAATAGAGGATTATGGCCAATCTAGGGTTTTAAGCTCAAGAACCCAAATCTTAGGGCTCGGGAAGGATCCTACTACCCGATTTAGTAGGATTCAAGGTCCCAGAGGCTAGAATAATATTCCGAAGTTCTTATTTGGCTCAGGGCTTGATAAATTGTTGTTATTGATGCATTGTGACTAGGTTTCACGTCAAGGCTCGGGTTTAGGAGATCGTGCTCGGGATTGCGCTAATCTATCAGCTAGGGACACATGTAAGAAAACTGTTGGTGCCTGTAGAGCAGGGCATGACCCGATTATCTGTGTTTACTATTTTATGTGAATGTTATGATTTGTTATACTATGTTGTGCATGATTGTGAATGAACGACGAAGGCCGAAAACAGCGAAGGCTGGGAACGGCAAGGGCCAGGGACGGCAAAGGCCGGGATTGGCATTAAGCACACTGAGTGTAGGCCTCTAGGGAGAGACCTTCCAAGGGTGCTCTATTCACCCGATCGATGAAGACTGTGAACCCAGTGCCAGGTAAATCACATGGGTCGGCATAGGCCGTTATATGTTTAATTTGTTGTATTGTTTAAGCTGTATATTATTGGATTGAATTGTGATATATTATGCATTGAGTTTTCTTGTTGGGCCTTGGCTCACGGGTGCTTTATGGTGCAGGTAAGAGCAAGGGAAAAGTCGAGCAACCATGAGTTGGAGAGCGTGGAGCGACATGTACATGTTCGGCCTACCTGGCTGCCACGACCGGGGTTATTTTGAGGAATTTACTGTAAATGGTTGGTTTTGTCGCTTAGGTCAACTATACTGTGACTTTTGAATTGTAATACATTTTTGAAACATTATTTTGGGATCCCAATGTATAACTTTTATGAATTTTGATGAATGTCCAAATCTTTTATAATTAGTGTTATCAAATGAGTCTTTCTTTCAATTTAATCACACTCTTTATCCTAAAATCTTGATTAGCGAGCTAATGGCACATTTATAAATCACATGGTAACAACTCTAAGGTAGTAGGGCATTACAACTTGGTATCAGAGCATGCTAAGGTTTATGGTTCCTGGAGATCGACCGAACATGTACATTTATCGCCAAAGACAAGCTCGACTAAGGGTTGGTCGATATTAAATGAACTATGTGTTTAACTGCTTGTTTGAGTTGCCTTTTTCTCCTGAATATTATAGATAGAGCATGATGAATGTGTTTATTTATGTATGATGTCAGGGCACGACCCCTTGATTGCTATATGCTTATGCAATATGTGCAATGTGTTGATATGTTGTTTGTGACTGATTGATGGGATTAAGAGGTGGTTTTTGGATGTTGTTATCGTGCCTGATGTGCAACGTCATTGATTACAGGCATATTGAAGCTATGCCTCAGCGATCAATTAGACTCCACGACAATGTGGCTGAAGATGACAACCAGGGTCAGGACCCTCAACCTGCCCCACCGAACTGGCAACAACTGTTTTCCAAAATGGAAGAAAGACTTTAGTGAACGAAACAGGAGCTCCGAGAACTGAGGCACCAGGCCCCTCCTTGTGGTATTGGGTTATAGATTCCACAGGTTGTGGCACCAGTACCAGCCCAGCCTGTGATGGAAAGTAGGTGGGAGCCATTGTATGAAAGATTCAGGAAGAAACACCCTCCCACCTTTGAGGGCGGTCCAGACTCACTATGGGTAGAGCAGTGGATGAATATGTCATCTTCCATCCTGGATTTTATGAGGGTGGAAGGGAACGAGAGAGTGGCCTGTGCCAGTTACATGCTGAGAGAGAACGCCCGTATCTGGTGGGAAGTTGTGTCCCAGAGGAGGGATGTGGCAGCTATGACTTGGGAGGAATTTAGAGACATCTTCAACGAGAAATACTATAGTGTTGCAGTATGAGTTGCAAAGGTGGATGAGTTTGTCAATCTGACTCAGAACCGAATGACCGGTACAGAATATGCGCTGAAGTTTGACTGGTTGGCGAATTTCGCGCTGGACTTGGTGCCTACTGATATGGCACGGAGGCAACGACATCAGGGGGAGTGCAGAGTCAAAGCATGCTTCACTTGTAGGAGTGTCAGTCATCTGAGGAAGGACTGCCCACAAGTGAGGAAAGAAGAACTGAAGAAGAGCGACAACCTTACTCCAGCCAGATTATTTACCTTGACCCAGACTGAGGCTGAGGCTAGTCCCTCGGTCGTGACAGGTCAAATTTCTAGTGTCGGTTCTTCACTTACTGTATTGATTGATTCAGGAGCTACTCATTCGTTTGAATCTGCTAGAGTGATAGATCGTTTGTGTAGACCTTGTGATATGTATGCTAGGGGATTCAGAACTTTGTTGCCAACAAGGGAACTGGTAGTCTCTAGAAGATGGGTTAGAGCATTACCAGTAGAGATAAATAGTAGGGAGTTGTCTGTGGATCTGATTGAGCTAGCGATGGATGCCTTTGATATGATTCTTGGGATGGATTAGTTATCAAAGTATGAGGCAACGATATAATGCAAGTAAAGAATGGTGACCTTTGAACCGGAAGGAGAGGTGCCCTTTGTATTTGTGGGAACAGTGAGTGAGTACCTATGATCTCTGCACTGAAGGCTAGAGACCTAATGCAAGAAGGTTGCATAGGATTCCTAGAAAACATAGTGGATACCTCTAGGGTTGTTTTAGTTGGACCGGATGAGACCAGACTGGTGTGTGAGTTTCCTGATGTATTCCCAGCAGACTTGCCAGGGTTGTCACCACACCGAGAGATCGAGTTTGTCATAGAGTTAGCGCCAGGGGCGGAGCCAGTATCTAGGACACCTTATAGAATGGCTCAAGCAGAGTTGAAGGAACTAAAGATTCATTTGCAGGAGTTACTAGATCTAGGAATCATCAGACCCAATTTTTCGCCATGGGGTGCTCCAGCGTTGTTCGTCAACAAGAAGGATGGATCCTTAAGGATGTGCATTGACTACAGAGAGCTGAATAAGTTGGCCATTAAGAATAAGTATCCACTGCCCAAGATCGATGACTTTTTTGATCAGCTACAGGGGAAGACAGTATTCTCTAAGATCGATCTTCAGTCTGGCTACCACCAGTTAAGGAGTAAAGAGAAGGACATACCAAAGACCGCATTTCGTACAAGGTATGTGCATTATGAATTCCTCGTCATATCCTTTGGTTTAACCAATGCCCCAACAACCTTCATGGACTTGATGAATAATGTCTTCAGGGATTATTTGGATAAGTTTGTGATCATATTCATCGATGATATACTGGTGTACTCCCAGTCAGAGACAGAGCACGAGTAGCATCTTCGTTTGGTTAGATTCTAAGCAGAGGCTAGAATAATATTCCGAAGTTCTTATTTGGTTTAAGGCTTTATGGATTGTTGTTATTGATGTGTTGTGACTAGATTTCATGTCAAGGCTCGGGTTTAGGGGATCGTGCTCGGGATCGCGTTAATCTATCAGCTTGAGACACAGGTAAGAAAACTGTTTGTGCCCCTAAATTAGGGCATGGCCCAATTATCTGTGCTTACTGTTTTATGTGAGTGTTATGATTTTTTATGCTATGTTGCGCATGATTGTGAACAAATGACGAAGGCCGAGAATGGCGAAGGCTGGGAATGGCAAGGGCCAGGGACGACAAAGGCCGGGATCGACGTTAAGCATGTTGAGTGCAGGCTGCTAGGGCGAGACCCTCCAAGGGTGCTGTATTCACTCGCTCGGTGAAGATCGTGAAACCAGTGCCTGGTAAAGCACCTGGGTTGGCATAGGCCGCTATATGTTTAATCTGTTGTTTGTTTAAGCTATATATTATTGGATTGAATTGTGATATATTATGCGTTGAGTTTTCTTTCTGGGCCTCGACTCACAGGTGCTCTATGGTGCAAGTAAGGGTAAGGGAAAAGTCGACCAACCATGAGTTGGAGAGCGTGAAGTGGCGTGTACATGTTCGGCCTACCTGACTGCCATGGCTAGTGTAACACCCTACTACCCAGAGACCGTTACGGTGTGCATTTTAAACAGTGCTAAACTCGCTAATCGAGTCATTTGGCCATAATCGTGTAACTAAATGTGATTAACGGTTTAGGATAATTTTTTTTTGGTTAAGATACAACGTTTCACTAAAACATTTACTGTATACATTGAGATCCCAAAATATAATTTAAATGTTAATTAAGTAAAATATTTACAGCCAGCCGTCCTAAGCGGCAAAATAGGGTTTAACCCTAGTTCCTCTTTAAACCCTCGGCCGTGGTGGTCGAGCAGCCACATATGTACACATCGTCACCTAAGCTCTCCAACTCAAGGATGGTCTAGCTTTCTTTTGCCTTTACCTGCACCACATAGCACCTGTGAGTCGAAGCTCAGCAAGAAAACTCAATATGCTCATGAACAGATAATAACATGTTACTAAATCATAATAGGCATGCCTAGCAATAATAACCCTATTCATGCATGCAAATAAGTACAAATAATGATTGGGACCCTGCCCTTTATATAGATGACTATCAAGTCATATTGAGAATAGATGGTTAATGTGTCCATCTTAGAATAAGTGACTCAGATAAGTGACAATTAAGTCACACACTTGGGCTCTGCACCCTAATCAGATGAGTGAATAAAACTTTATGATTTTGGTAATCATACTGGGGCTTGTAGCCCTAATCAGATGAGTGAGTCACACTTTGGGCTCTGCACCCTAATTAGATAGGTGACTAAAGAGTCACACTTTGGGCTCCACACCTAATCAGATAAGTGACTGATGAGTGAGTCACGAACTTGGGCTCAACACCCATAGCCATGTGACATTGCGGTCACCTGAGCCTTTTGGCCCTTGCTCTAAGTAACTAGCCTTTAGACTACACAAGCACTTTTTATTTTCATCGAACTTGAGGTCGGTCAAGCATTAATGTTCATGATGATTCATTCAATGCTTATGTTGATTAGATCTAATCATTTTGGCTTGTGTTGAACACATCAATGCCGTTCTTGACTCTTAAGCCAATACCCTACGACTCGTGCCGATTTCTGACTCATGGGTCAGTGCCATACACAAGTAAGCAATGTAACCAGGCATATATCATATGTCAAATATCCAAATGCAGGGCATTCAACATGCTTACTTAACAATCACTAGCATAATGATGATCATGCACATTTACAGAGACTCAAGCTCTGATCAATTCCATATTCAATATTTATGTCATGCCCTAATCATATGTATCTCATGCATCACATACTGGGTGCATTTTTCTTACCTTTGGTCCAAGCACATGTTACCAATAAACGAGCCGCAAGCACGATCCTATTTCCAAACCCATAGCGATAACTTAGTCACAACCATAATATAAAACCTCATCAAAATGAGTAAATAAATACTTCCAAACCAAATCCAAGCCTTCGGGACGTCGAATCCCACTCAACTAGGTAGTAGGATTGATCCCAGGCCCTAAGAGTTAAGTTCCCAAGACTAAAACCAAATATGAGCAAAATTTTCCTTAAGCGTCGCGGCTCCCCAAACCATATGCCGTGACCCGCCTCCAGACAGAAGCCAGCCTCTTCTCTGACTATGCCAAGCATCGTGGCGCACCTATCCTATGCCGCGGCCAGACCTATTCAACAACCAGCCTCCTCCTTCTTCAAGCCTGGGCCGTGGCGCCCAAGAACAAGGCCACGACCCAACCACGAACCCAGCCAAAAACCTCATTTTCTCAATTTAAAAACCTTCCAAAAACCTACCCAAACATATCCAAATCCCAAAATCAAAGTTCCCAAACATCCCCATGATCCAAAACCAACAAAACCCAAGCCTCAATCAAATAAAAAACTCATCAAAACACAAAATCCAATCCAAGCTCAAAAACTTTAAAAACTTAGAACTTAAAATTTGAATTACCTCCGATTGAGTTGTTTCCCAGCTAAATCCTCTGCCTAAAAGCTTCTAATCTTCCCTAGAATCGACATGCCTCAATCCTTGCTTGAATCCGAGTCCTAAAACTCAAGTTTCCTTCGAAAATGTGATCGGGTGTCGAAAATGGAACTTTGAGGGAGAGAGAACATTCTGAACGTTCTTTTTATTTCTTAATTGGTTACCTCAAGCTTAAGTATCCTCAAGCAAATCCTAATGCCTGGGGTCCCGAAAACGCCCCCAGGGTAAAATAGTCAAAACTCCCAGAATTCCCCCCGATCTCACTAACTCCCAATTTATCATCAAATATTTATTCCCATTATCCAATATCCCGATAATGTGCTAAATACCTCTTGACTTACTCTGAGTCAAGTATAAATCCCATTGTGACTTTCCCACTAGCTTGTTTCCTAGGATCGTCTCGTGTTGAGTAACCCTAGCATAACCAAATAATAATGAAGCACCACACATATACCACATATATGCCAAATATACCCAAAATGGCCAAAATATGAAAATTGCCCAATTAAACAGAAATGGGCCCACACACATATTTAATACACCTAAACATGCATATCTAGTCATATTATGATATAACTCACATATTCACATAATGATACACATAAATATCACATAATCACATAATTCTAAGATTTACCATCCTACCCCTTACTCAAGGCCCTAAGCCTTATTAGGAAATTTGAGACGTTATAATTGTCCCCTCCTTACAGAAATTTCGTCCTCGAAATTTATATGAACAGCCCGGAATATAAATTCTGCATATCTGCTTCAAGTTCCTAGGTCACTACTTCGACCTCACTGTTTCTGTATAATACCTTATTCAAAGATACAACTTTGTTCCTCAGAACCTTATTCTTTCTATCAAAATCTGAAATGGCTATTCCTCTCAGGATAACTTAGCCTCAATCTCCAGGTTCTCATAACTCAACACATGAGTCTCTTCTAACCCATGTCCTCAACATGGAAATATAAAATACAATGTATACTGCTGACAATGCCAATGATAAGGCCAATCCAAAGGCAACCTGATTGATCCTTTACAGGATTTCACACGGTTTTTACTAATCTAAAGCTCAACTTGCCCTTATTTCCTCATCCCTTTCCATGGTGATATTCAAAGGAAGATACAATCTTCCACTTGGAACTCCATGTTCCTGCATTCCAGATTATCATAACTTTTCCATTTACTTTGATAAGCGAGCATCCAAGCTCTAATCTTTTAATAATCTCAATGATCACCTGAACTACCTTAGGATCCAAATACAACATCTCACCCATCTCATTCCAATGAATGGTGATAAACATTCCTTACCATACATCGTCTCATAAGGTGCCTCTCCAATAACTGGATAACTTTCTCTCTGATTTACCATCAGTCTGAGGATAATCAACTGTACTAAACTCCATCTATATACTCATTGCCTTCTGCAATCTTCCTCAAGAATTAGAAGTAAAAACAGAGTCCTCATCTGATAAGATAGACCCCAAATTGCATGAAGGCGTACTACCTCTCTCATATAGTGGTCTATATACTAATCAGCTGTATTACTCGTCCTTACTGATAGAAGTGGGCTCACTTTAAATACTGGTCCATAATGACCCAAACCAAATCACGCCGGCCCACTATCCTGGGCAGCTCCACTGCGAAACCTATCACGATGTTTCCTTATTTCCACTATGGAATGCACAAAGGCTATAATGACCTTACTAGTTTCTATTACTCTGATTTGACCTACTAACAGGTTAAGAACTTCGTCATATATTCCATTACGTCCCTCTCCATCCCAAGCCATCATTATAAAGCTTTCAGACTCTGTTACCTTCACATGATGCCTGGATGAAGAGAAAAAGAGGTAGTATGAGATTCATCTAGAATCTCCTGTTTAATCCCAGTGTCCATCAAATCCCAAGTCCGATCCCTTTTTACCTCAATAACTCATACATGAATATGCATAATCCTTAGCTAATCCAGCTAAGACATTGCCCTCAATTTTCTCATCTGTGGTTCACTTAATTGTTTTCCTTTTGATCCTCTCTAAAAGAGTAAACTCAAGTGTACAGCTGGCCACCTGGCCCACCAGAAACTCTACTATAGTTCTGGTCATATCCTTTAACTAACATGCTTCTTGGGCAATCACTTTTCCCTGTCACTGAGGTGTCATAACAACCTACAAACTGATTCTGATCTGTAAGAAAACTCAAAACTCTTTCCCAAAGCACATGTAATATCCTGCTCATCCAAGGAAACTCCTAACCTCTAAGGCATTCATTGACATCGGCAAATCTCCAACTGAGAGTATACCACAATACCATCAATCAAGACGATCACAAATCCAATTAAGAGAATCTTTGAATATTCTGTTCATCTAATCCATCATAACAACTCAGCATTAATCAAACCCTCAAATCATAACTTAGCACTCTTAGTGCCCTTGTCTGATATAAAACCTATAACGACCCAAAATTACTAATAAGGCTTAAGGGCCTTGATTAGTGTGCCGGGAGGGCACAACTGGAAGTTATATGAATTAATGGTGAAAATGCATGATTATGTGAAAAACATGCTTATATGATTATTTGGATAAATGTGATGCATGACTACGTTTATTAGTATGCATGTAGGCCCTGACTAGGTTATAAGGGTATATTTGTAATTTTTGCCCGTTGAGGGCATAAATGTAAATATTTGTGAAAAAATGTTGAGACCACTTTATTATGTGGATATATTTTTAGCTTGTGACTCGAGGCGATCCTAGCAAGCGGTTTAGCGGGAAAGTCACAGCGGGGATTTATATCCGGCTTGGGGTGAGTCTGGGGTATATATGAGAATTTAGAGAATATATTGGAGACTATTTGTTATTGAGGAAAATAATTGGTGATTGGTTAAGTGTCAGGATGTAAGCGGTAATTATTAGGGACACTCGAGGAATTAGCGGGAATTGGGAGTAAGTGACTAAAATGCCCTTGGAATGATTTAAAGGCTTAGATTTAATGGGAGGGTATTATGGTCATTTGGTTATAAGGGATAAGAGTTGTTTCAGCCTTTATACACTTGGTGGAATGTTTAGAAACGGGAGAAACTGAAAGAAAAAGGGAAAAGACAAAAGAGAGAAAGAAGGAAAAACAAAACACTTGGGACTTACCCTTTTCTCTCTATCGGTTTATCATTTTCTAGCATCATTTCCTGTGAATTCTTGGAGTTGTGGTTCAGAGGAGGATTGGGTCAAGTTTAGCACTTGAGGTTCTTGGTGAAACTAGGAGTTCTATTGAAATTCAGTTCCATTTAAGGTAAACTTTAAGGTTATTTTTCAGTTTCTGATGTTGAAATGGATTTCTGAAACTTGGTTTTGATGGAAATTAAGGGAGATAACTTGAGGAACTGATGAGCTTAGGGCTGGAGGGATACTAAAGATAGCATAAGGTCGAATTCCCCAATTGAGGTAAGAAATTATGAGTTTGAACATTTGAATTCAGGACTGTTCTGGTTCTCTTTTGTTGGGTTTTTGAGCTTCATGCTCAAACATGGCTTTTTCTTTGTTTTGGAGTGCATGTGGCTAAGTTCTATATGGTTGGGTTGTGTAAGGTGGGATGTAGGTGATGGTAGACTCAATTTGGTGTGTAGTTGAGGTTTGGAAGGGTTCCAAGGGGGTTTGGTTTGAGGAAAATTGAAGGAGGAAAAACAGGGTGTTGCTGGTCTGTGACTAGAGCTGTAGCGCTAGCGTTTGGGCACTACAATGCTAGGCTTGAGTTTCCTGGTGCCTTTGGCTCTGTTTGTAGTGCTATAGCGCTCTCTCTGAAGCACTGTAGCGCAACCCTGTCTCCAGAAGTGGGTTTTTGGGTTATTTCTTAGGGTTTTCGTCCGGGGCTCGAGGTTTGATTCCACCACCCCGTTTGGTGAAATTAGGGCTTCTAAGGGCTCGGGATTGGTCCCGAGGTTAGGTTTTGGTATTGAAGTTTAGTGATGGTTTTAATTTGTGGCTATGACTAGGTGTGTGTGCCAGGGCTAGGACGGGATCGTGCTTGAGAGTTGACTCCATTAAACAAGCTAGCGGAATTAAAGGTAAGAAACTGCACTCGGTTATGTGTTAATGATGGGACTAAGAGCTCTATATATTTGTATAATGTCATAGATGGTATTATTCCATGGGACATGTAATAAGCGGCCTAAGAGTGCCGAAATCAATATTTGCGCACAGGGCGCGACTAGGCCACTGGTAGCTGAGGACAACTTAATATTCACTGAGCTCGGTTTAAGCGAGCCGGAGTCAGTGGGATAAATATGGGGTGCGACCTAAGGGTGTCGACCCTGATTAATATGTGAATTGATTATTATTATTAATTGATAAACTCGGTATGCTGAATGCCTGATTATATAGCTGTTGTGGATTGTTGAGCATTTGTTATGCTTATGAGTTGTTTGATTGTGGATTTGTAAATTGACTGCTTAGTGGTTATGTTCTGTTGTCTGGTTTCTTGCTGGGCCTTGGCTCACGGGTGCTACGTGGTGTAGGTAAAGGCAAGGGCAAGGTGGACAAGTCCTGAGTTGGAGAGCTTTGGGGTTGAATGTACATAGTCAGCTGATTAGCCGCCACGGTCGAGGAGTGACACAGGACGGGAAAAGCCTAAATGTCTGTTTTGCCCTTAGAGTGGCTAGTAGCTGTACTTTTGTTTTGAATTTTGTAAACTGTCTTTTGAACGTTATTACTCTTGGGATCCCGTGTACTAAATGTTCAAATATATGAAAAGCAACTTTTGTGGCCAAACTCTTTTAACCCTAGCTCAATTATAGTTTCAGTAACACGTTTTTAACTAAATGGCTTGCTTAGCAAGTCTTGCACTTTCATAAACACACATTGTAACGGTCTTGGCTATCCAGGGCGTTACAACTTGGTATCATAGCGTCCTAGGTTTAAGGGTTCCTGAAGAGTGGCTGGACATGTACATTCGCCTTAAAAGACAAGCTCGATTCAGGGTTTGGTAATTGTGTATACATGATTATATGCTTAAATGATTGGAAAGGGATATGAATGACGATATCTATGTGATTAATAGGAAGAATGAGATATTGATAGGGCTTGGCCCTTGATTATTGCGTGATGAGATTGAAGCGTGCTGATTAGCATTGCTATTGCATGTGAATGAATATTTGGATAATGGTTTGCATACTGAGTGTATGTGGGTAACTGCTTAAATTGAATTCATATGTCATATCTGTTTATTGGCTTATAGGAAGCATGATGCAACGTGAGTATATTTGGTTGTGATAAAATTCAGTAGCTAAATGTATAGTATTATGGATTTGTGCTTAATATGCTTTATGTGTGCATGATAACTGTGGTTATTTGGACCTGGCTGTGGAGTGGTTCGGGGTGTGAACCTCAGGGCTGAGGAATTTAGTCAACAGTGGCGAATGAACTCAAATTGTTTGTGCCTAGAATGGTTAAGTGTACTTGGCATTGTTTTATAGGGGGATTGCAGATGGTAGTTGGAGTTGGAAACCTCCATCTGCTTCTGAAAGCCACAACAGATGTTCGCTAGTATGTGAGTAAGCTGTGGGGTTTAATAGTTGAGACTAAATGGAAGAACAATGGACTTCTCTGGGGGAAAGAGCTGCTTTGCATGCTTTGACAGTGAGGTTACCAGTGTTGGTTTAATGTGAGGGTATATGAAGATAAGGGTATCTTATGGAAGGCCTAAAAGGCATTATTCTCTGGTTTTGAGAAAATTTTGGGTTGCCTAAGAATTGGTCAGAGGGTGGGCAAAGTTAATTCCATCCTTGGTTATATGAAGATGAGAGGTCATGACTAAGGGGTTGTGTTAAGTATTTGTGACAGAAGGATGCCTGGAAATGGTACTCGGGCCGAGACATTGGCATGATGGGTTGGAAAGAACTCAGATGGTGAATTGATAACAGAGGTTATAAAGACATGGCTTGAGCTGCGGGGACTGGTAGGCTTATAAGCTTGATTTGGAATGATAAGGTAACAACAGTGTATGTCAATAAGTTTTGTGAGTTGGGTAATTCATTTTGGGAAATTGATACAGGCGGATGTCACTGGAAATGATGACCCATTTAAGGATCAAACTCTGGAATAGTCCAGAGCACATGGGCCGCTCCGATGTAGAAAATCATTATTTGTATTTAGGTAGCAGAGATGGCCATGTTATTTGAGATCTGTGAAATGAGGTATAGAGCATGAGTGCCAGAGATGCAAATGGTAGTGTTTTCATTGATGGAGTTTAGTAAGAACAGATTCTCGGTAATCAAAGCAGAAGAACCCCAGACAGTTCTATGGTTTCTGGTTTTGTTAGGAAGGGGAAATCTGATTTGTGAGATAGTTGGCGGGATAATGATGAGAACCAGTGAGGTTATTTATTATGCACCAGAGGTAGGAGATGCCACCTGGGAGGATGTCAGGTGAGACCACGACTTCTACATGGAATGACTCGATATGTTAGGATGGATTTCCCATGGATAGGGGATGGAAGACTGGAAGGCCTTGTTACATTTGAAGCCTAGGCTAGTTCTCCGGAGCTGATCGATTAACTGGATAGTTCATGTTTGGGGATTATATAACGAGCTGGAAGAGTTTGGTGTTGAGAATGTCCCAAGAAAGATTTTGACATAGAGAATATGCCTCAAGGCACTTTGCGAGGGGATGGAGATACTAAGAGGAATTAGAAACTTTTGGGAGAGAAATTGGGACACAAGAAATAGAGAGGTTCGTGGTGAGAGCAATAGAGCTCGTCATATGGAAGCCTTGACATGAGTCAGAGTGAGAATTAATTTGTTAAGAAACAACCATGGATAGTAGGGAATATCATTTGGGGTATTTTAGTTGGATTGAATGGAACTAAGCTGACCAGTAGGGATTCAAATAGATATACAAGGAAGGATTGGGTGTGCTTCAGAACTTGGCTACAGATAGGTTCGGTATCAGGAGCATTATGGAAGATGATAATGGTTTGATAGGAAGAATTTCTGGAGCTGTCGAATAAGTTTGAACTCGGGGTGGAACAGATAGAGCATCGTATTGCGGAAATTGTTAACATCGTCTGTTAAGGATAAAGAGTTTAAATACCCAGTTTCAAGACAGAACAATGTCTCCAGGAATTGATCTATGATCTGGTTATTACTAGCTGAGGATCAAGGAAAGAGACATTTCAGGAATCACAACTTGTACCGAGTAGGGTGTGATAAATTGGTAACAAAAGTTCTTAATTAATCCTCGTTAGCAACTCGGGTAAGTTCTACAAATAGAAGGTATAGGAACAGTATGAACAAGTCTCTTTCAGGGTTTATTGGTGGTAAATTGGGCTACTCTCCAGTTAGAAGTGGAATGCGAACAACTACTACGCTGATGATGTTAGTACTAAGGAAACAAGGTTACAGGTAAAGCTCCATGAAGTGTCAGTTTGGTCTCGCCAGGGGTATTCAGAATAATGCTATAGGAAGAATAGGGAACAAATATGAAGAGGTTTGATCTGAAGTCGCAGAGAAGCTACTAAAGAACGTCTGAAGGATAGAAAGCACAACAAGACCGATAAACGTGTCATCTACTACATAAGCATCTTTGCCGGAAGCTACACCAGAGATTAGAAAGACAGTAAAACTTGAAGTTAAATTGAATGGATAGTGTCAGATCGGAAGTTCAGAAGATAGAATAAGAATTGATTAATGCTTGGTGAGGTAGGTATAGGCATGTATGGTTGAATACAGAAGAGTGGCATAAAGGACCTAACTTTTGATAAAGACATGGAACTGTGAAGGTTGCATCACAGGTTGGGACACACCGAAGCACAGATTGACAAGAGAATGATTCAAGCCTCGCATGAGGTGGAAGTATGGGAACATGGTTGATGTACATGGTATGTTGAGTTGGCAGTGTATGCATAGTGTAAGGTAATTGAGCATTTGATCATTTGTAAGAAAGGTAACCTTGAGACCAAGATTTGGTGAAACTTAATGAATGGATGGATGGTTGGTGTTAGGAATTCTCGACTGTGCGAGGAAAAGATCTAAATGGAGGCAGATCTCTTACTTGAGGGGTGTGTGTCAATTAAAAGAACACCATAGATCATAATGGAGTGGACAAGGTAGCGACTGGGATTGGCATAGCGTTAGCATGTGGTGATGAATGGGTATGTATTCTTTGGGCAATGGAATCCAAAGTGTTGGTATTGGTGGAGACAGGGAAGAACCCTGTCAAGGTAGTAAAAGTTAGGGCACAAGGATCGGATGAGAGGTCTGATAGAAATTTAGCGTGGAGGTGGGAATTCAAAATGGATATTGTTCCATTTCCTAGGGTATGTTATATCGGGAAATTTAAGCGGATGACAGAAACTAGTATACTTGGATATTGAAAGGTAAAGTGATATGGTGGTGGGTCATAGGAATGGACCACATTAGATTATAAGTAAGGTGATTGGACAGGGAAAGTTATAACTCAGCTGAATGGGTTAATGAAGTTGGTTAAGGTGAACTGGTAATGGGCAGAACATTGATGAACTGGGTTGAGACCCTATAATTTTTCCAAGTTTTGGAAAGGAACTAGAGAACAAAGAGAATAGACTGGAAATATGGAATTATTGGTTGATTGCAGATGGAATAGCAATCTGGAAGGTTAACAGTTATCTTAAGGAATTAAGCGTTGAGTATGCGAATACTTGAGATATTAAGGAAAGTATAATCCTTGGTGAGTTAGTCATGATGACAAATACTGGCGTACAACTAAGATGACACGGCATAAGACATGGTAAGATAAAAAAAAAGTAAGGAGTACTATGCAAAGTAAAGAAGTGAAGGATAGTGGATACTACGATTTAGTATTGGTTCAGGGAGAAACCAAAGAGGTTGTTGGAATTCCTAAGGCAGGAGTGTCTGCCTATCTAAAAGGACATAAGAACCTGTAAATTGTTAATTTCGGAATACAAAGTTCCAGGATGAGAGATTTGTATCTCTCTAGGTAAATGTAGAAAAGGAAAAGTATGATATTCAGAAAAAGAAAAAGGGAAGTTTTGACTCCCGACTCGGCAGAAATTCTGAAGTTGTACCAAGAGTTAGGCCAGGGGCCTATAAACTGATCTCACCCTGGTTGGGGTGATGACTCATAGGTATTTCTGGTATCAAGAATAAGACAATGAAATGATCATTGTGAACTAAGCAGACCCTGAAGTTTCAGCAGGTTTATGGTGCAAGCGAGGGTTAACGAAAGTATGACTATTAGACAAGATCTTGTGGAACAAGATTGTTACTCTCGTAAGAATATTATCGAGGAGTAAAGTAAAGGCATTGGACCTTGGGATTTGTGGTCAGAGGTATGAGGTTTACTATCTGATATGCCTGAGTATTTTCGAGGACGAAATTTTTATAAGGAAGGGATAGTTCTAACGACCCAAAATTACTAATAAGGCTCAAGGGCCTTGATTAGTGTGCCGGGAGGGCACAACTGGAAGTTATATGAATTAATGGAGAAAATGCATGATTATGTGAAAAGCATGCTTATATGATTATTTGGATAAATATGATGCATGACTATGTGTATTAGTATGCATGTAGGCCCTGACTAGGTTATAAGGGTATATTTGTAATTTTGGCCCATTGAGGGCATAAATGTAAATATTTGTGACAAAATGTTGAGACCACATTATTATGTGGATATATTTGTAGCTTGTGACTCGAGGCGATCCTAGCAAGCAGTTTAGCGGGAAAGTCATAGCGGGGATTTATACCCGGCTCGGGGTGAGCCTGGGGGTATATCTGAGAATTTAGAGAATATATTGGAGACTATTTGTTATTGAGGAAAAGAATTGGTGATTGGTTAAGTGTCGGGATGTAAGCGGTAATTATTAGGGACACTCGAGGAATTAGCGGGAATTGGGAGTAAATGACTAAAATGCCCTTGGAATGATTTAAAGGCTTAGATTTAATGGGAGGGTATTATGGTCATTTGGTTATAAGGGATAAGAGTTGTTTCAGCCTTTATACACTAGGTGGAATGTTTAGAAATTGGGAGAAACTGAAAGAAAAAGGGAAAAGACAAAAGAGAGAAAGAAGGAAAAACAGAACACTTGGGACTTACCCTTTTCTCTCTATCAGTTTATCATTTTCTAGCACCATTTCCTGTGAATTCTTGGAGTTGTGGTTCAGAGGAGGATTGGGTCAAGTTTAGCACTTGAGGTTCTTGGTGAAACTAGGAGTTCTATTGAAATTCAGTTCCATTTAAGGTAAGCTTTAAGGTTATTTTTCAGTTTCTGGTTTCTGTGTTGAAATGGATTTCTGAAACTTGGATTTGATGGAAATTAAGGGAAATAACTTGAGGAATTGATGAGCTTAGGGCTGGAGGGATACTAAAGATAGCATAAGGTCTAATTCACCAATTGAGGTATGAAATTATGAGTTTGAACATTTGAATTCAGGACTGTTCTGGTTCTCTTTTGTTGGGTTTTTGAGCTTTATGCTCAAACATGACTTTTTCTTTGTTTTGGGGTGCATGTGGCTAAGTTCTATATGTTTGGGTTGTGCAAGGTGTGATGTATGGTAGACTCAATTTGGTGTGTAGGTGAGGTTTGGAAGGGTTCAAAGGGGGTTTGGTTCGAGGATAATCGAAGGAGGAAAAACAGGGTGTTGCTGGTCTGTGACTAGCGTGTAGCGCTAGCGTTTGGGCGCTATAGCGCTAGGCTTGAGTTTCCTGGCGCCGTTGGCTCTGTTTGTAGCGCTATAGCGCTCTCTTTGAAGCGATGTAGTGCTACCCTGTCTCCAGAAGTGGGTTTTTGGGTTATTTCTTAGGGTTTTCTTTCGGGGGCTCGGGGTTTGATTCCACCACCCTGTTTGTTGGAATTAGGGCTCCTGAGGGCTCGGGATTGGTCCCGAGGTTAGGTTTTAGTATTGAAGTTTAGTGATGGTTTTAATTTGTGGCTGTGACTAGGTGTGTGTTCCAGGGCTAGGACGAGATCGTGCTTGAGAGTTGACTCCATTAAACAAGCTAGCGGAATGAAAGGTAAGAAACTGCACCCGGTTATGTGTTAATGATGGGACTAAGAGCTCCCTATATTTGTATAATGTCATAGATGGTATTATGCCATGGGGCATGTGATAAGCTGCCTAAGAGTGCCGAAATCAATATTTGCGGACAGGGCACGGCTCAACCACTGGTAGATGAGGACAACTTGATATTCATTAAGCTCGGTTTAAGCGGGCCGGAGTCAGTGGGATAAATATGGGGTGCGACCTAAGGGTGTCGACCCTGATTAATATGTGAATTGATTATTATTGTTAGTTGATAAACTTGGTATGCTGAATGCCTGATTATATAGCTGTTGTAGATTGTTGAGCATGTGTTATGCTTATGAGTTGTTTGATTGTGGATTTGTAAATTGACTGCTTAGTGGTTATGTTCTGTGTCTAGTTTCTTGCTGGGCCTTGGCTCATGGGTGCTACGTGGTGCAGGTAAAGGCAAGGGCAGGGTGGACCAGTCCTGAGTTGGAGAGCTTTGGGGTTGAATGTACATAGTCAGCTGATTGGCCGCCACGGTCGAGGAGTGACACAGGACGGGAAAAGCATAAATGTCTGTTTTGCCCTTAGAGTGGCTAGTAGTTGTACTTTTGTTCTGAATTTTGTAAACTGTCTTTCAAACATTATTACTCTTGGGATCCCGTGTACTAAATGTTCAAATATATGAAAAGCAACTTTTGTGGCCAAACTCTTTTAACCCTAGCTCAATTATAGTTTCAGTAACATGCTTTTAACTAAATGACTTGGTTAGCAAGTCTTTCACTTTCATAAACACACAGTGTAACGGTCTTGGCTATCCAGGGCGTTACAAAACCAGTCTTCTGCATATCCTTCTCCCTGACCTTTAGCTAGTACTAACCAGATCAAAGATCCACCTTGGAGAATACCATCTTACTCAATAACTGAGTCCTTAGTTCTTACAACTTTGCTGAAGCAGTTCAATACAGTGCCCTAGGCCTGATTCCGTCCCCGACACCAATCTAATCACCATTCCATCTCTTTGTGTAAATGTAATCCTGAAAATCACTTGGAGACATATCCAAAAACTTACAGACTAATCCAGTCTGTCCTGGTCCCACTGGCACGACCTAAGTGGTATCCACCACACTAGCTAAGAGTTCTATGCATCCTCCTGCAATAGATCTCTAGCTCTAAATACAGATGTCATATGCACAGTGCCAACTATTACAAAATTTCCTCACTCTCAAACCCAAGAGTTACTATCCTTTCCTTGCAATCTAACATTGCCCCCATACTTGGCTAGTCAATCCATATTCAGAGTCATAGTGAAGTCAGCCATAACAAACTTTATCAAAACAACTGAAGAGTCCTTTCCACAATAATCTAACTCATCACAACATAAACATGCGATCTGTATAAAAAGTCTATGCTTCTCTAGATGCAACAAACAAAGAACAAAAAGGCACCAAAACTAGTCCGCACAATAGAAAAATCAAAACTAGAAAGTTGACCTGCCACCCCTGAGGAACCAGCCTCAGTCTCAGTCTCAGTCTCAGTCTCTGACTGCATCGGAACGAACACTTGAGCTAGAGTCGAGCTGTCCACCCCCTGTGGTTCATTTTTCCTTCGCCTTGGGAAATCCTTCTTGAAATGCTCAACCATTCCACATAAGAAACATGCCTTTGCTCGACATTCTCCCAGATGACTCCTCTTACACCGAGTGCATTCTGGGTAAACTTTCCAATCCTTGTCCTTGCTCGTACCAATGAACGGAGGTGTCACTGCTTGAGTACTACGCTCTCCAACACCCTCCTTTATAATCTCATTTCATGTGCTCTCAATACCAAGAGCCTTCCCTACCACCTGAGCGTAGGAAGAAATTTCATGCACTGGGGAAACTCTAATGCCCTGAGCTATTACGGGATTCAATCCCTGGATAAACCTTTCCTTCCAAACTACATCTGTGGGTATCATATCAAAAACAAACTTGGCCAACCCATCGAATCTATTAACATACTCAGTTACTGTTGCATTTCCCTGAACGAGGTTTAGAAACTCATTCATTTTAGCAGTCTTGACTGCATCACACTAATATCTTTCAGTAAGCAGCTGCCTAAATTCTTTTCAGTCCATCACAGCTGTGTCTCGTGTCTGGGACACTACTTCCCACCATGTTCAGGCATCATCCCAAATACATATGTAGCAAACATCACCCTATCGTGACCTACCACCCCCCATACTGTCGAGAATGGAACTGATCATGGCCATCCATTGCTCAGCTCTGAATGGATCTAGGCCTCCCTCAAAGACTGGAGGGTAATATTCCTAGAATCTTCCACAGAGAAATTCCCATCTGTTCTCAACCCTAGGCTGAGCCAATACTGGTGCCACTCTTGCCAAAGCAAAGGAAGAGGTGTTCCTTAACAAATTATGCTGCTGTTTTAAACACCTAATCTCTCCCTCTTGCCTCTGCAATCTTAATTGCACATTTGTAAACACCTGTCGGAAATTCTGAGGGGCAGGTGAAGAACTCAAACCCTGGTTGTAATCCCTAGCCTTAGTATAACCACCACCAGGTCTCATTATCTGCCTTGGATACATACATGCTAATTGAATCTGCAGTCAATAACTTGACCCATTAAACATGATGAGCATATCAAAAGCTTTCCCCATGGGAAAAATCATACCACACTACAATCACAAATCACTGCAGTGCTAAAAACATGCCCATAGCATTTGTTCATCAATTCATAACCCCTGCTCTTCCAACATACACACCATGCCTCCAACTCTAGCATGCAAATAATACATTTATATATTCATAGAGTAGGTAATCATATGATCATTTCAATAGTCAAGAGCTAGACTCTATCAGAATCTCATGCTCCCTAGTACAATATGCAAGTAAAGCATTTACATTCTATTTAAGCAGTTAAGCACATAACCACATAAATAGTTATCATACCTTGAGTGAAGCTCTCTTTAGTGACGAGTGTACATGCCCAGCTTGTCTTCAGGAACCCTTAACCTTGGCTCACTCTGATACCAAGTTGTAACGCCCTACTACCCAGGGACCGTTACGGTGTGCATTTTAAACAGTGCTAAACTCACTAATCGAGTCATTTGGCCATAATCGTGTAACTAAATGTGATTAACGGTTTAGGATTAAAATTCTTGGTTAAGATACAACGTTTCACTAAAATGTTTATTGTATACATTGGGATCCCAAAATATAATTTAAAGGTTATTTACAACTACCCATCCTAAGCGGCAAAGTAGAGTTTAACCCTAGTTCTTCTTTAAACCCTCGATCGTGGTGGTCGAGCAGCCGCGTATGTACACATCGTCACCTAAGCTCTCCAACTCAAGGATGGTCCAACTTTATTTTGCCTTTACCTACACCACATAGCATCCGTGAACCGAAGCTCAGCAAGAAAACTCAATATGCTCATGAACAGGTAATAACATGTTACTAAATCATAATAGGTATGCCTTGCAATAATAGCCCTACTCATGCATGAAAATAAGTCCAAATAATGATTGTGGGCCCTGCCCTTTGTATAGATGACTATCAAGTCATATTGAGAATATATGGTTAATGTGTCCATCGTAGAATAAGTGACTCAGATAAGTGACAATTAAGTCACACACTTAGGCTCTGCACCCTAATCAGATGAGTGAATAACACTTTATGATTTTGGTAATCATATTGGGGCTTGTAGCCCTAATCAGATGAGTGAGTCACACTTTGGGCTCCGCACCCTAATCAGATAAGTGACTGATGAGTGAGTCACAAACTTGGGCTCAGTACCCATAGCCATGTGACGTTGCGGTCACCTGAGCCTTTTGGCCCTGGCTCTAAGTAACTAGCCTTTAGACTAGACAAGCACTTTTAATTTTCATCGAACTTGAGGTCGGTCAAGTATTAATGTTCATGATGATTCATTCAATGCTTATATCAATTAGAATTAATCATTTTGGCTTGTGAGAACACATCAATGCCGTTATTGACTCTTAAGCCAATACCATACGACTCGTGCCGATTTCTGACTCATGGGTCAGTGCCATACACAAGTAAGCAATGCAACTAAGCATATATCATATGTCAAATATCCAAATGTAGGGCATTCAACATGCTTACTTAACAATCACTAGCATAATGATGATCATGCACATTTACAGAGACTCAAGCTTTGATCAATTCCATATTCAATATTCATGTCATGCCCTAATCACATGTATCTCATGCATCACATTCATCACATACTGGGTGTAGTTTTCTTACCTTTGGTCCAAGCACAGGTTACCAATAAATGAGCCACAATCATGATCCTATTTCCAAGCCCCTAGCGATAACCTAGTCACAACCATAATATAAATCCTCATCAAAATGAGTAAATAAATACTTCCAAACCAAACCCAAGCCTCCGGGACATCGAATCCCACTCAACTGGGTAGTAGGATCGATCCCAGGCCCTAAGAGTTAAGTTCCCAAGACTAAAAACCAAAATTGGGCAAAATTTCCCTTAAGCGCAGCAGCCCCCCAAACCCTATGCCATGGCCCGCCTCCAGATAGAAGCCAACCTCTTCTCTGACTGTGCCAAGCACCGCGACACACCTATCCTATGCCGCGACCCTACCTGTTCAATAGCCAACCTTCTCCTTCTTCAAGCCTGGGCCACAGCGCCCAATAACAAGGCCATGGCCCAATCACGAACCCAGCCAGAAACCTCATTCTCTCCATTTAAAAACCTTCCAAAAACCTACCCAAACATATCCAAATCCCAAAATCAAAGTTCCCAAACATCCCCATGATCCAAAACCAACAAAACCCAAGCCTCAATCAAATAAAAAACTCATCAAAACACAAAATCCAATCCAAGCTCAAAAACTTTAAAAACTTAGAACTTAAAATTTGAATTACCTTCGATTGAGTTGTTTCCCAGCTAAATCCTCTGCCTAAAAGCTTCTAATCTTCCCTAGAATTTCTATGCCTCGATCCTTGCTTGAATCCGAGTCCTAAAACTCAAGTTTCCTTCGAAAATGTGATCGGGTGTCGAAAATGGAACTTTGAGGGAGGGAGAACATTCTGAACGTTCTTTTTATTTCTTAACTGGTTACCTCAAGCTTAAGTATCCTCAAGCAAATCCTAATGCCCGGGGTCCCGAAAACTCCCCTAGGGTAAAATAGTCAAAACTCCCAGAATTCCCCCCGATCTCACTAACTCCCAATTTATCATCAAATATTTATTCCCATTATCCAATATCCCGGTAATGTGCTAAATACCTCTTGACTCACTCCGAGTCAAGAATAAATCCCATTGTGGCTTTCCCACTAGCTTGCTTCCTAGGATCGTCTCGTGCTGAGTAACCCTAGCATAACCAAATAATAATGTAGCACCACACATATACCACATATATGCCAAATATGCCCAAAATGGCCAAAATATGAAAATTGCCCAATTAAACATAAATGGGCCCACATGCATATTTAATACAACTAAACATGCATATCTAGTCATATTTTGATATAACTCACATATTCACATAATGATTCACATAAATATCACATAATCACATAATTCCAAGATTTGCCATCCTGGCCCCCTACTCAAGGCCCTAAGCCTTATTAGGAAATTTGAGACGTTACAACCAGGGTTATTTTGAGGAATTTACTGTAAATGGTTGGTTTTGTCGCTTAGGTCGACTATATTGTGACTTTTGAATTGTAATACATTTTTGAAACAGTATTTTGGGATCCCAATGTATAACTTTTATGAATTTTAATGAATGTCCAAATCTTTTATAATTAATGTTGTCAAATGAATCTTTATTTCAATTTAATCACACTCTTTAATCTAAAATCTCGATTAGTGAGCTAATGGCATATTTATAAAGCACATGGTAACGGCTCTAAGGTAGTAGGGCGTTACACACTTAGTGAGATGAATGCGGTCCAAGGCAAGGTGAAAGGGTGGTGGTATGACACATGTGCCACTGTCCATGTCACATATGACAAATCATTGTTCAAGACCTTTGAAGAATCAAAGGGCAACCATGAGATTCAAATGGGCAATGAGGGAAAATCAAAGGTAATTGGAAAAGGTACCATTGAAGTATTTTTTACCTCTGGCAGGAAGGTTACATTAGTAAATGTGCTTTATGTTCCCGAAATGAGTAGAAATTTGGTAAGTAGAGATTCGCTTGGCAAGCCCGTCATTAAGGCCGTTTTTGAGTCCAGTAAACTTATTCTTACCATGTCTAATGTATTTTTGGGAAATGGGTACTCTTGTTAGGGTATGGTTAAGTTGTGCACCAATAATGTAACTTTCAATGTTATCAATAAATATTCTAATTCCGCCTATATTGTTGAGCATGATTCTTTATTTTTATGGCATCTTAGACTATCTCATATAGGTTTTTCAACCATGAAAAGAGTAGTAAAATGTGGTATGATTGCATGCAACATTAAAAACTATAGAAAATGTGAAACATGTGTTAAAAAAAAATTATAAAGAAACCATTTCCTAGTGTAGAAAGATAATCTAATTTACTTGATTTAATCCATAGTGATCTTTGTGAATTAAATGTTGTTTTAACTAGAGGTGGTAAAATATATTTTCTTACTTTTACAGATGATTTTAGTAGATATACCTATGTGTTTCTTTTAAAGCATAAAGATGAGACTTTTGATGCTTTTAAAGTTTATATATTAGATGTTGAAAACCAACTAAATACAAAAATTAAGGTGCTAAGAAGTGATAGAGGAGGTGAGTACTTCTCTAATGAATTCAATGCATTTTGTGAAGAAAATGACATAATTCATGAGTGCACTGCACCTTATACACCACAACACACTGGTGTTGCCAAAAGGAAAAATAGGACTTATCTACAGATGATAAATTATATGTTGGTGTTTTCTAAGTTTAACCTCAACTTATTGGGTGAAGTGTTGTTGACCACTTGTCACATTGTTAATCGAATACCGATGAAGAAAAATGAGATATCTCCATATGAGTTATGGAAAGGAAGACAACCCAATATAAGATACTTCAAAGTGTGGGGATGTCTTGCATATTTCAAGAAAAATGAACCTAATAGAATTAAGTTAGGTTCAAGAGCCATAAAGTGTGCTTTTGTTGGTTATGCCAACAATAGTAAAGCTTAAGACTATTAGACCTAGAGTCTAATGTTGTGATAGAATCTAGGGAAGTTGAATTCTTTGAGAACATGTTATGTGACAATAATTCTCAAGCTTCAAACTCTCTAAAGCAGAATTTGTTATATGAGAACAATTCTCAAGCATCTACTTCCAAAAATAATTCTCAAGAGGAGAATTCTCAAAGGAATGTAGAGCAACCCATTGAACTTAGAATAAGTCAAAGGGTTAGAAAAGAGAAAAGTCTAGGATTGGATGAGATAGATTCTCAACGAATTTCATTCTACATGGTAAAAGAAAATAAAGAAGAAGTCATTAGGAAAATTCCAATTGTACTTCTCGTTGAGGATGATCCTAAGACTTATAGAGAAGTCATGCAATCTAGAGATAGTGCATTTTGGAAAGAAGCCATCAATGATGATATGGATTCCATTCTTTCCAATAACACTTGGGAATTTGTAGACCTCCCACTAGGGTTTAAGCCAATTGAGTGTAAGTGAGTATTTATGAGAAAATACCACAATGACGACACTATCCAAACCTTTAAAGCTAGATTAGTAGCTAAAGGGTTTAGGCAAAAGGAGGGTATTGATTATTTCGACACCTATGCACCCCTTGCAAGAACAACTTCTATAAGAATTTTGTTCATTTTGGCTTCTATATACAACTTATATGTTCATAAAGTGGATGTGAAGATGACATTCCTCAATGGAGACCTCAATGAGGAGGTCTATATGGAACGACTTGAAGGGTTTGTCCTACCAAAGTATGAACATAAAGTGTGTAGACTTGTAAAATCCTCATATGGATTGAAACAAGCTCAAAAGCAATGGCATGAAAAATTCGATCAAGCCATTATGTCGAATGGGTTTAGACATAACAATGGAGACAAGTGTTTGTATTCCAAAACTTGTAAGGGATATGTGACCATTGTTTGTCTATATGTGGATGACATGCTTATCTTAAGTGATAACACGAAAGGGATAGTAGAAACGAAGAGGTTTCTATCATCAACCTTCAAGATGAAAGATCTTGGAGAAGTTGATACCATACTTGGTATCAAAGTGAAGAAAAATATTGGAGGTTTTGCGTTGGGGCAAGTGATAACTTTATATTTTAGAGTTATTAATTGAGCTTTTGAACTTAAAAATCTAAGTGAAATAGAGTGTTTGTGTTGTTATTGTGTGGTTTTAGTCATTTCATCTTTTAATTTTGTTTATGTATGCTATTTTAATTAATGATAAATAATGGGATTATGATCTAAAAATGTGATATCTATTTTTGAAGGCAAAATGAAAGGATGCTTGGAAAGTTTAGTGAAAAATGTGCAAAGAAATTATCTTGGAGCTGAATTCTGGCACTTTGATGTAGCATTAGTCAACTTTGCTGCAGCAAAGTGTGTGCAGCCAACAACATAAAGTTTGCACACTTGGCAAGTGATTAAATGAGGTGGAGTGACTTGACTAGTGGGAGGATGAGGTGGAAATGAGATGACATTTTTTTGGAGGAAAGAGTGGTCCCCACGTGTAGAAGAAAAAGAAAAGGGTTTATACCAATTTCTGGAGCCCTAGATCAAGAGAGCTTTATCTTCTTCAACCTTGGAGCAGCCACCGTTTAGTTTTATCTCATTGTTTTATTTTCATTGAAACCAATTTGTGAGTAATTAGTTTTGAGAATTAATTTCCAATTTCCAATCCCTGTGGAGACGATACTTAACTTATCACTTTATTACTTGTTTAACGACTGTGTACACTTGCACACACTATTAAATTCACACCAGAAACTCACTATATTGAGAAAATTAACCATCTCAAGGTTAAAGATGCCAATACTCCATTCGACCATAGTGTAAAACTAGAGAAGAATGAAGGAAGAGCGGTGGCTCAATTGGAGTATGCAAGTGCTATAGGGAGTCTTATGTACGCCGCTTCGTGTACTAGACGTGATATAGCTTTTGCGGTAAGTAAACTTAGTAGGTTTACAAGTAATCCAAGTGTGGATCACTGGAAGGCTATTGGAAGAGTCCTAGGTCATCTTAAGAAAACCAAAGGACTAAACCTTCACTACTCAAAATTTCCTTCAATCTTAGAAGGATATACGGATGCAAGTTGGATATACAATCTAGGGGACCATTTGTCCACCACTGCTTGGGTATTTACACTTGGCGGGGGTGCAATTTCTTGGGGTTCCAAGAAACAAACATGTTTATCTCACTCCACTATAGAAGCAGAGTTCATATGTAACGCCCTACTACCTTAGAGTCGTTACTAAGTGAGTTTAAAATGGAAATTGTGCAACTAACTGACTCTACGAGGTTTCTAAAACCAAAAGTGTGACTAAACCAGAGTTTAAGGCTGTGCTCTTTGAAAATTTTTAGTTTCATTGAAAACATTAAGTATCAAACATCTGGGATCCCAAAAATAAGGTTTACAAAATATTTACAACTCAAAAATAGATTTACACTTGGTTAACTATCAAAAGAATAAGTTAATACAACCATATACAAAGTGCCCCCAACCAAAGCAGTCGGGCAGGCCGAACATGTACGCGCCGCCCCCACGCTCTCCATACTCATGGCCGGTTGATTGAATCTTTGCTTTTACCTGCCACACAGAGCACCCGTGAGCCGAAGCCCAGCAAGAAAACTCATACAGTATATAACATATGCATAGAATATAGCTGACATATAATCCACTGATAAATAGGAAAACCATCAGACTAAACAAGCACGGCCATGCCGCCCTAGAGGCCTTACCAAATCCTGGGGTCTCGGTCCTTACCGTAAGGATAACTTATGTATCCATTGGGTCCCACCCTGGCTATAAGCACTCCATGTGCTAAGTGTTACTTTCGGCCCCAAGGCCGTTCTCGGCCTTCGCCGCTCTCGGCCTTAGCCGTTCATTTCATTATAATCACACATATAGTACATTTCGAAATAATCATTCAAACATATAATAATTCATTTAAGGTTATACATTCGCACGTAATACAATCTAGGGCCATGCCCTGCAATAACACTGTGGGCCCATGCCCTGTTCTCGGGTGTTACGGTTTTCTTACCTTTCAATTCGATAGCTTTGATCACCAGACTCCTCGAGCACGATCCTACACGAGCCCTAGCGCTCACCTAAGCAAAATCCATAAGTCAAAGTCATTACCAAACCTCAAGTCCAAAACCTAGCCTCGGGACCAATCCCGAGCCCCCGGGAAGTCCTAGATCCACAAAACAAGGTGGTGGAATCGAGCCCCGAACCCTAGGTCAAAATCCCTCAACAAAAGCCCAAAAACCCCTTTCTGTGAATAGTGCAGTGCTACAGCGCTCTTAAGAGGGCGCTATTGCGCTACAAGCAGAACCACACATCCCCAGAAACAGGGCCTAGCGCTACAGCGCCCAAAGACTAGCGCTGTAGCGCTAGTTGCAGACTGGCAACACCCAAAATCGTTTTCTGCGATTTCTTTGAACCATTTCAACCCCAAACTTGTCCAAATCTTTCCCAAACCCAAAAAAAAACTTATCAACACCTCACACTCATCCCAAGCATCCCAAGAACTCATAGCCCAAGCTCAAGCAACCCAAAACTCAAGATCTACCATAATGAACCCTAAACCCAGAAATTCAATCAAACATCAAAGTTTAAGGACTTAGAAATCATACCGTGGATGGAAATTCGACCTTGAGTTGAACCCTAGACCTCCTTAGCTTGCTCCTTCTCAACCTTGGCCTGATTTCCCCAAAAATCCCCATCTATTTAGCTTAAATACACAGCTCAAACCAGTCAAACCCTAAAACTGAAATTTCTAAAACTTACCTCAATGTTTGATGTGTTCTTGCTAATCTCTTGCCAATCTTCAAGTTTAGCTTTGGATCCTTGATTCCTAGCTTACCCTAGCTCACCACTAAGCTTAGCTCCAAGAAAAATGAAGGGAAATGGTGGGAGAACCACAAACCATTCCTTTGAAACAAAACCCCTCTGTTTTTCTCTCTTTTCCTTTTCTTCCTTCTTTCTTTCTTTTCTACAGCCTTATCACTCTTTTCTACCAATTCCACTAAGTATAAAGCTTCCTTTAACTTATCTCTAAAAAGCCTAAAGAACAAAATTCCCTCCCTATTAATTCTAAACCTTTTTGTCCATGTAGGGCCATGTTAGTCATTTTACCCAATTCCCACTAATTCCTCGAGTGTCTCTAATAATTTACCGCTTACTACCCAATACCTGATTAATCACTAAATATACATTCCTCATCATCAAGATTAACCTCAATATATTTTCCAAATTCCCATTTAAACTCCCCAGGCTTAACCCAAGCCAGTATAAATTCCCGCTTTGACTTTTCCGCTAACCCGCTCATTCTAGGATCGTCTCGAGTCACATATCACAGATATCAACGCAGTCATGCCGAAAATGGCCAAATTACAATTATGCTCTTTCTAAGACAATCAGGTTTACATGCATACTAATACACATAGTCATGCATCTCAAATAGTCAAATAGTCATATAACATGCATTAAATCATAATCATGCATTTAACTCATTAAAGTCACACACAAAATCCCATTATGCCCTCCAGGCACACTAATCAAGGCCCTTAAGCCTTATTAGCGAATTTGGGTCGTTACATCATAGCTCTAGCTGCTACTGGCAAGCCAAATGGTTAAGGGATATTTTGATGGAGATACCCCTAATCAAAGAGAATGTATCCACTAATTGATACATTGTGAAAGCCAAGCAACATTGGCTAGAGCATATAGCGGAGTGTATAATGGGAAGTCTAGACACATTAGTCTAAGACATGGATATGTAAGAGAATTGATTCAAAGATGAGTCATCTCCATATCATATGTGAGAACAAGTGAAAACTTGGAGGACCCTTTCACTAAGCCACTAACGAGAGATTTAGTGGCTACCTCATCTCGAGGGATGGGACATAAACTCCCTATAGAGATTCAAGATTAATGGTAACCTATCTTAATACTAGTTACTTAACTAGTATTAGGCTCAATAGGTAATAACAAGTCATTCAAGTGAATATTAGTTGTACTCAAAATAGTCCCATATGAGATATGAGTACTTGTGAGTTACCAATTTGAGGGTTAAAACCAATAGGGTTTTTTAATAGAACTCAGTATTGAGAAGACAAGTATTTTATGTTAACAAAATACTGTAAGAATTCTAGCTATATGGACCTAGGGGTGGTACCGCCTCTCATTAGAATTGGGAGAATTCTCAAGAACGTCCATGAATGGAAAGTGCACATGGCCATTAACAGTGCAAAGCGAGACAAAGAGGTCTCAAGTGAACATAGCAAATATGTGTGTGTTATCACCGGTTTGTTATTATGGAAAGTTGGTTCAATGCCTAATGCAACCAAATTTTCAACAAACTTTGTGATAATTACACTATAGTAAAGTTCAAGTTGAAGAACACTTTACTTTATGCATTAATGTAATGACTTCTTTATGAGAGAGTTATTGTTTAATCAAGTTGGGGGGGGGGGGGGGGGGTATTATATTTTAAATTTAATGTTGATTGTTAAATAAGTGTTACAATAGTTGTGGATCCCTGGTTGAAATACGTGGCTAATGGTCACTTAGTCATGCTATCGGGCTTGGGCCTATAAGTCTCACGAGACCACGTTCTGGCCAACACTACCAAGTGCCCCGTAGGTCTCTGCCTTGCTGAAGATTCAAAGGCTCACGACACCCTTGTGTGTCTCGCGCCCCTGGGACTTGTGAGGCCTTCGCCTCGCGCCCATGTGTCGGGCGTCCATGTGCCTCACGAGACCCTTGCGTGGTTGGAGATCCAAGGGCCAAGCTCTTAGGAGTCATGCTCCCATGCGGCTCACGAGGCCTCCACCTCGCTAAAGACCAGAACCCCTCTCGCAGGGGTGCCACCAAACCTAGCACCACGGCTCCCACCTCGGCCGCGCAGCAACGCCTCGTGCCAAGTCCCGGAGACCCACCACCTCGGCCGCGCAGCAGCGCCTCGTGCCAGGTCCCGCTAACCCAACACCACGGCTGCGTAGCAGCGCCTAGCGCCAGCTCCAGTAGACCCACCACCTCGACCACGCAGCAGCACTTCCCGCCAGGACCTGTGGACCCACCACCTCGGCTACGTAGTAGTGCCTCGTGCAAGGTCCCGCGAACCCACCACCTCGGCTGCGTAGCAGCGCCTCGTGCCAGGTCCTGCAGACCCACCACCTCGGCCGCGCAGCAGTGCCTCGCGCCAGGTCCCGCAGACCCACCACCTCAGCCGTGCAGCAGCGTCTCGTGCCAGGTCCCGCGGAACCACCACCTCGACCGCGTAGCAGCGCCTCGTGCCAAGTCCAGCGGACCCACCACCACGGCTGCGTAGCAGCGCCTCACGCCAGGTCCAACAGACCCACCACCTCGACCGTGCAGCAGCACCTCCCGCCAGGTCCCGCGGACCCACCACCTCGGCTGCGCAGTAGTACCTTGCGCCAGGTCCCACGGACCCACCACCTTGGCCGCGCAGCAGCGCCTCGTGAAAGGTCCCGCAGACCCACCACCTCGGCCGTGCAGCAGTACCTCGCGCTAGGTCCCGCAGACCCACCACCTTAGCCGCGCAGCAGCGCCTTGTGTCAGGTCCCGCGGACCCACCACCTCGGCCGCGCAGCAGCACCCTGGGTCAGATCCCTCGGACCCACCACCTCGACCGCACAGCAGCGCCTCGCACCAGGTCCCGTGGACGCACCACCTCTATCGCGTAGTAGCGCCTCGCACCAGGTCTCGCGGACCCACCACCTTGGCCACGCAGCAGTGCCTCACACCAGGTCCTGCGGACCCACTACCTCGGTCGCGCAGCAGTGCCTCACACCAGATTCCGCGGACCCACCACCTCGGCCGCACAACAGTACCCCGCGCCAGGTCCTACGGACCCCACCTCGACCGCGCAGTAGCGCCTCTCACCAGTTCCCGCAGACACCACCTCGCCTCGCCATAGGCCCGCAAGCCTTGTAACACGAGACGCCATGCCTTGTGCTCAAGGGTCCATGTGAGACGCCACATCTTTCCGGGATAAAGACCCACGAAAGGCGCCTTGCTTTGCCATATCTTCCATGAAAACCCATAAGCTCTACAACACTTAACCAAATGTAAGACAGCCTGATGAAAAGGTGTATCTTTGAAATAGGAAAATAAACCATCAACTACAAGGCATGCCCACGAGTACGGGATGTATGACCTTGAGGAGGATATAGGCGCAACTCTGACATCCGTACCCAACAAGTGGTGGAGGTACGACACGGTACAAAGGCAGGAGTACTTTTACAGACCCCTGACATATACTGGAGCCGACCACCACTCCTCCAACACCACTACCACCTAGAGCCTGAATAGGCAGCTCCTTGTCTCTTTGGGACCACAATGTACCAAGAGCCATTAGAGCTCACCTATAAATAGGGCCGCACTTCATCATTGAAGGGGGTTGGAAAATTCAATGTATATAGAGGTTATTAAACAATATACATGTTTTTACTCCATTGTTGATCTGCATCTATCCTTCCTCAAGTATATTCTAAATTCTCATTTAGTTATTATCTTACTAAACTTTGTGTTTTCCGACCTAACATCGTTGACAAGTTCTCACCGTCAATGGTTTTGCACCGTCTGTGGGAAGGACGACTATCAAACCATTGTTCTTCCATCAATTTTGACAAGAAAAAATGCCAAGGTGGTCAAAACGCCTACGAGGATCTCAGAATGCTGAGATCCACCTTGACGGAGGCCAACCGAAAGCCTCCAGAAGAGACCCTCCACCACCTGAGAATGGAGACATGCCGGCAGAACATTCAACCCCTAGAGAGGAGAAGGAGGCAACACTCTTGGCAGTCCAACCTAGGGGAGGTCATCGTGAACCATCTACCACCTGTGTGTATGGCCTAGGTATGCACCCTCCTCCTCAACCACTGATTGTACCACGCTTTGGCCAGCGGGACCCATGCCCCTCTTTGCACAGGCCTGACAATAGTTTTCGGATGCACTCTGTGGGTCCCAGCTCCAGAACTCATTTTTACGAGGATGAGATACGCAGATTGCACATAAAAAATAGAAGGCTAGAAGCCGCAATAAAGAACATGAAGGATTTGTTAAATGACCTGCTGGAAGGAAGGTCGAGCATACCCCTTCCTCAGCATAGGAGAGAAAAGCATGCACGAGGAGAAACCACCATACCCGTGGATGGTGAAAAAACACAACTCTCCACTTGTTATGCCCCTCACCCAGAACGCGAGGAATATTATACACTAGTGGTGAAACCTGGCGCGAACCCCACCTACGGGAGGTGCAGACCCAAGATTACCCCCACAAAAGCCTCACCTGACTTGAGGGGGAAATTTAATGAGAGAGGGTCTAGGGTAAGAACCACACCCCCCCGCGACTCCCCCGAGGGACATAACCAAAGCAAGGGTTCAGTCTGAGAACCCACAAGATTCCTTAAGCAAGCAGAAGAAGGAACTAGACACCGAAATGGAAAGCCCTCAAGGCAAGATTATCACTGCACCTAGGGGGCACAGAGATGGCAAAGAATTTGACCATGATTTTCCCTTCACAAGGGAGATCCTAGTTGAGCAACTCCCCACTAGCTTCAAAGAGCCTCACATGGCTCTGTATGAGGGCACTACGGATCCAAAGTATCACTTAGACTCCTTCAATAACTTGATGAGGTTAAGGGGGGTCAACAATAGAGCAAAGTGTCATTGCTTTGTTGTTACACTTAGAGGAGTTGTGTACAAGTGGTTCAAGAGGTTAAGGCCAGGAACCATCAAGTCGTGGCAGCAATTCTCTGGCGAATTTCTTCAGCAACACCGTGCAGTTTGTGATTATGTTATGCCAATTACTAGCCTTGCTAACATAAAACAAGGCGAGAATGAAAGTCTAAGGATCTATATCCATAGGTTCAATATGGAAGCAACAAAGTTGGGAAGTTCAACTAGAGAGGAGCTCAAGATGGCTATTACAGCCGGAGTTCGTCCAGGAAGAAGGTTATGGGGTAACATGCTCAAGTGAGAGGTTACAAACTTAGATGACTTCTTTGAAAGAGCACAAAAGCATATACGTGTGAAAGAGGGCCATAAGAACTTGCATGTTGAGGAAAGTGAATCTTCCTCCGATCACCCTTCTACCAATACGTCTGAAGATTCCGTGTAGAAGAGAACGTCGTGATAGGGGAGTCATTGATCAAGTTGAAAATTGGAAGACAACTACAAAAAGGCTTCAAAGAATAAGCTAGTAGGATTCATCAAATCATCGCAATCGGCCCCCATAAAGATCCAAATGAGTCACCTAGCTGATTCCAGAGATTTGGAATCGTTAAAGCATATCGGAGAGAACGAAAAACAAGGTACTTGGCAAGAAATATTCGACAAACCACTTACAAGGTATTGGACCCGACCTCAACATGCACCTAGCCATTAGCAAAATAGGTGCCTAGCCTCGTAAGCCTCAACAGGCATCTCGCCTTGCGCAAATTAGGTGTCCAACCTTGCGAACCTCCACAGGCACTTAGCCATGAGAAAAGCAAGCACCTAGCCTCACGAGCCCCAATAGGTGCTTGACCAAGTGAGAAACAGGCATCTAGCCTTGAGACATACATACATATATATATAAGTATTTATAATACATATATGTGAGAGCAGTAAACCTTATGAGACAACATTTGAATCGATAAGGACTAGCTACCCTTATAGAATCTAAAAAAGTCAAAAGGTCCCTCAAAAGTGACCTCATCACGGACAAACCCATCTTGTGAAGGGGCCACGTTACAGAAGAAGAAAAGGGAACCCAAAGAGATCCCCAAGTCTAGATCGACTGAGTCGCCTTACCAAGGGAAAAAGGGCCTTGAAAATAGGTGTTCGTAATATTTTACAAGGACCATCTCCCTACAAGGGTCCCAACTCGAGGAAAGATCACCTCAAAATCCAAAAAAGAGTGTCAAAGAATATGCTTATGAAAAGGGTCTCAAAGAATATGCTTGCAAAAATGGTCTCAAAGAAGACGCTTGCGAAAAAGGGACTCACAGAAGACACTTGCAAAAAGGGTCTCGAAGAAGACGCTTGCAAAAAGGGTCTCGAAGAAGACGCTTGCAAAAATAGTACTATGCATAATGATGAGAAGGACGCTTCTCGCACAAAATAAAACGTGCGTGCAAAAATTTATAAAAGGATAGCGAGAACCCAAAGGGTCAACATATCCTTACGAGTAATCAAGGTGCACCAACATACACGAATCACATGCAGTAGAGGGGTCCCAAAGGGAACCCTTTCAAAACGAAGCTATTGACCATGAGGACTTGCGAAAGTCCCTCACACAAAAAAGAGAGAGAGAATGGCTTGTCAGACTAAGGAAAACAAGACGACGAGATACCTCACACCTTGTAAGAGGATCTCGCATAGCAAGGGCACCCTCCCTCGGAAAGACTACCCTCGACTTTATAGCTCAATCGGGCTCCATTCGTTCATTGGAAATCTATATAAATTCCACCTTCAGACATAAATGAAGAATGAAGTCACAGAAACACAAAAGAAGGTTAAGAGGCCTCACACAACGAGAGGGCCCTCGCATAGAGAAACCAACTATAGCCTAGTGCTTCCAAACACTATTGTCTAAATGTTTAATGTGCCCCTAAGCCTCGTATAAGCCTTATCCTTGGAAGTAAGGTCAATGAAGGCCTCAAAATGTAAACAGATGAAGCACGAAGAAAAGGAGTCCAGCCTCACCATGTGAGAGGATCTCGTTGTGCGAGACTATCTCGCCTAGCAAGGTCCTCATCACCCAATAGTACTGAATGACATCCTTCGCTGCTTTATATGCCTCCAAGAATAATGCAAGTATCACACTCTTGAAAAATAAGTATAACATCATAATAAGTCTACAAGGACGCTTAAAGACCTCCTCATAGACTGGGGGGCAAGTGTGGATGCCAAAAATCCACCAAGGAAAAAATCTCTAATCCCTGGTTGAAATAGGTGGCTAATGGTTACTTAGTCATGCTATCGGGCTCGGGCCTATAGGTCTCACGAGACCACGTTCTAGCCAACACTCCCAAGTGCCCCGCAGGTCTCTGCCTTGCTGAAGATTCGAAGGCTCATGACACCCTTGTGTGTCTCGCACCCTTGGGCCTTGTGAGGCCCCCGCCTCGCGCCCATGTGTCGGGCGTCCATGTGCCTCGTGAGACCCTTGCGTGGTTGGAGAACTGAGTGCCAAGCTCTTAGGAGTCATGATCCCATGCGACTCACGAGGCCTCCACCTCGCTGAAGACTAGAAACCCTCGCGCCTAGGTGCCACCAACCCTAGCACCTCGCGCCAAGTCCCGTGAACCCCACCTCGGCCGCGCAGCAGCGCCTCGCGCCAGGTCCCGCGGACCCACCACCTCAGCAGCGCAGCAGCGCCTCGCGCTAGGTCTCGCGGACCCACCACCTTGGCCACGCAGCAGCGCCTCACGCCAGGTCTCGCAGACCCACCACCTCGATCGTGCAGCAGCGCCTTGCGCTACGTTTCGCAGACCCACCACCTCGGCCACGCAGCAGTGCCCCATGCCAGGTCCTATGAACCCACCACATCAGTCGCGCAGTAGTGCCTTACGCTAGGTCCTGCGGACCCACCACCTCGGCCGCGCAGCTGCACCTCGGGCCAAGTTTCGCGCACCCACCACCTTGGCCGCGTAGCAGTTCCTCGCCCTAGGTCCCACAGACCCACCACCTTGGTCGCGTAGCAGTGCCTCGTACCAAGTCCCATGGACCCACCACCTCAACCCATAGCAGCGCCCCGCGCCAGGTCCTGCGAAACCACCACCTTGGCCCACAACAGCACCCCACGCCAGGTCTCGCAGAGCCCACCTCGACTGCGCAGTAGCGCCTCTCACCAGTTCCCGCAGACACCACCTCGCCTCGCCATAGGCCCGCAAGACGCCATGCCTTGTGCTCAAGGGTCCATGTGAGACGCCACATCTTTCCGGGATAAAGACCCACGAAAGGCGCCTTGCCTTGCCATATCTTCCATGAAAACCCATAAGCTCTACAACACTTAACCAAATGTAAGACAGCCTGATGAAAAGGTGTATCTTTGAAATAGGAAAACAAACCGTCAACTACAAGGCATGCCCACGAGTACGGGATGTATGACCTTGAGGAGGATATAGGCGCGACTCTGACATCCGTACCCAACAAGTGGTGAAGGTACGACATGGTACAAAGGCAGGAGTACTTTTGCAGACCCCTGACATATACTGGAGCCGACCACCACTCCTCCAACACCACTACCACCTACAGCCTGAATAAGCATCTCCTTGTCTCTTTGGGACCACAATGTACCAAGAGCCATTAGAGCTCACCTATAAATAGGGCCTCACTTCATCATTGAAGGGGGTTGGAAAATTCATTGTATACAGAGGTTATTAAACAATATACATGTTTTTACTCCATTGTTGATCTGAATCTATCCTTCCTCAAGTCTATTCTAAATTCTCATTTAGTTATTATCTTACTAAACTTTGTGTTTTCCGACCTAACATCGTTGACGAGTTCTCACCATCAACAATAGTGAACTATTTAATCTAGTGGGGGAATGTCATATTATTTATAATATAATGTTTAGATTAAATAAGTGACAAAGTGTGTCACATATTGTAACATAATATGTATGAGAGTTACATTTTTTTGGATAGTGTTAATATCCAAATGTGTAACATATTTGGGGTTACAAAATCAGTTACAAATTTGTAATTCCCAAATATTACCCAATAATGTGTAGATTATATATTACACATTTTTGAGTTTGAATTTCACAAAGCCATAAGTGATATGGTTGTTGGAGATGTGATTTTAACTCCCATAATGTGTATGGAAGTTACAAAATCAAGTGAGAAAGAGTTTGTAACGTTTTAGAAAAGTTTGGAAAATTGGGTGGCTGAAATGCTCTGTGGCTGCGGCTAGAGAGGTTGACAGCCTTTTTTCCAACTTCGGTTTTATCCAATTTTGAACGTTTCGAACAACCAAGTAACTCCCAAATCTTTATTTTAATTCCATACACTACAAGAAATTCGACATTTACCTACCAATATTAATTGTGGGTAAAGATAATGTATTGGTAGGTAATAGTTAGTCGAGAAAGGTAGCATTGCCTACGGTTGACATATTAGTAGGTAAAACTCACGTGGACCCCGCATAAATGACTTGGAGTTGTCTGACATGGCATCTAATGTTGCAGCTGATGTGGCAAGTTTTAGGGAAACATGTGGCACACTTTTATTGGACCAATTGGAACTTAATGATGGGTTACTGGTCACATTTTTATTGGATATGTGGCACTAAATTATTGGTCCATGTGGTATACCTATTTTTACTTATATTTATTTATTTGTGAGTAAAATTACTATTTTTGTGTAGGTAATTTAAATTTAAATTTAATATGAATAATAAATGAAATTAATTAATTTTAAAAATATTTAACATTGTTACTCAAATAAATTGTCTAACATAAATAACAAAATAAACAAACATATATTATAAAATATTCATTGCTTATTAATGATGAATGTTAAACTAATTACATTTCATAAAATAAAATATCAACAATTATATACAATTCTCTTTTCTCTAACTACATTCTTCTTGATATTCTTCTTATTCTTCACTTGTGGAATTATTGCTCAAGAGCCTCCTTTTCTCTAATTGAACTTTGAGAATGTCAATGATGGCTTTGAGAGGTGAGGTTCAGGTTAGCGATAATGGGAATGACTATAATTAACTTCAACGTAATAAATATCCCCAATTTAATCATCATAAGGATTTCAGAAAATACATGACTTATTATTATGGACATTTATGACACTCGATATACCAGCATATATTAAAAACAAATACATGAGCACATCAACTCCCATAGTCACCAACATAAAATAAGTATGATCATTCTTCAATATCACAGGCGAAAAAAAATTCAAAGTAACATAATGATCCATATCATAAATATATATATATATATAAATAAGTCAACTACAAATAAGCAAGACTCAAACATAGACCTGATAGAAGCAAATAAAAGATAAATCTCAATTTCAAATTGATTAAGTCCAAACAAACTCTATATTACTATGGCCCTTGAAACTACACAATCAATTGTAGTTAATTTGTTCAATCATAAATGTATTTAAAAAAGTCTATAATAGTTAATAAAATCATAGATTAGGTCAATTTTAAATCAGGAAACAATGATTCAAAATAATACAAAAAAGAAAAAAAAATGGTATTTTAAGCACAAAACAGATTCCTAAACAACCAATAAGAGATAGAGTAAAGTGTTGACGCCGTTTTTCGTCAACTTAAAGAAGAAGAGAAATTAAACAAAAATATACCAGAGGAAATAAAAATGCAGACATGATTTTTACGTGGTTCAGTAGTTAAAGTCTGCCTAGTCCACGAGTCTATATTATTAACTCTTTGGAATTCCCTGGAAGCTTTTAGGAAGCAATTGTCCAGAGTTTTCTCTCCAAATTTCAATATTTCGGTCCTCTATAAATGAATTCTCCCACTCTATTTATAGAGGGGTTTTCTGAATTGCTTCCCACATATTTCGGGAAGATATTCTATAAATCAAATAAAACAGTGCCATTAAATGCATTAGTTACTACGTACGCAGTAATATCCCATAAAATGTGGGATTTAATAACAAATTACATTAGACCCCTTAAACATAGGCAATTTATAACAATAAATACATTCACACATAGCCAACGAGTTTAGACACTAGATCCATGTGCCTTCGAGACCTTTTTCCTATTACGGGCTCATCGTCTTGGTTTGCCTATGCTCCCAACAAGTAACCATTGACGAAGCCATCCCCTTCGATCTTACAGCTCTTGGGATTGAACCATCTTGTCTGAGGGCAGGAAATGAATCAAGAAGTTTATACAAGTGTTGAACCATTGCTACTGTGAGTTGCGAGCCTAACTCATAAGCTTAGAGCGCCTTCGAGGCTACCTAATGCTCGAGCTCACGAGGTTGTCACTTACAACGAAATTGTCTCTGACTTGTGGATCACCTGATGACTGTGCTTATTTTGAACTTACACCTTATGAACCTGAGTTTCGAGATCAAGATTTTTATTCTCGAAATCTGGGTGTAACATTTTGCCCCCTCAAAAGTATCAGTTTGAATCCTATGAGAAGGAAACTTTTGAACTACCCCTTTCGAAAACTGAGCCACTTAATATACTCGAGTGTGGACAAGCGTCAATCACGGGTTGCTCAATCAGAGTACTCAAGTACTTTTTCACCATACCCACATCTATTCGCCTGCCAACTTTATGCTGCCATCGCCACGTCTGTACTCGACCGTTTGATCAGATACCAAATCCGGCCAATGGTCCAAATCATTTTGACCCTTGACATTCCCTGGGGCCTATAAATATGCCCGTATCGTCTTCTTCATTTCATTTTCGCGTCTTGAGTTTTCAGAGAAAAAGAAGAAAAACTAGAAATTAAAAAGTCTGTTCTGTCCTTGCATGTTTTCCAAACCAAGGAGGCAAAATATCCCTGGCATCTTCGACTCTGTGAGAGCTTCTTTGACATCGCTTCTTCAATCGTCGATGTTGCTATACCCGCAAGCTGCTTCTGTGTGTAAGTTCTATTTCTTATTCTTTATTTTTTCCATGCATTTTTACGTACTTCCTTTCCTTATGAACATATTCAATAGTTTGTTGCCTTAGCAATGTAGGTTAGCTGATACTACATAAATTTTGGATAAAAAAATCTTTGAAATCAGGGGTTTCAAACCCAGATTTAGTGCAAAAAATGCAATTGTAGGGTTTTTTTTAATATATTACGGGAAATGTATCGTGTAGAACAAGAAATGGGGTACTGAATTAGGGTTTTAAATTGCATGATTCCCAAAATTATCACCTTTCTGAGTAACCGTCAACTTTTCCCCTAAAAATCTGGGATTCTTAAAATGAACCCACACTTTCCTACCCTCGCGTCAAATACACGCTTGAAGCTCGAACCTTACAATAATTTGGGGTTCTTCCTCGAATTCAACCCGTCCTTTCGAGACCGCGGTCTTGATCGAGCTTACTCCGTGATCTCGAGCCTTTGAGCTCGAATCACCAAAAATCATACTCTGAATTCTTGTATGCCTGGCCCTCACCCTTTTCTTTCTTGCTAGATGTCGCAGAATTCTGAGAAATGGTGGGGCTTAGTGCTCGCAATCCCTTACTCTCCAACAACTCCAAGTCCAGAATCTCCCTTCACTCGAAACCAGCAGCTGGTTCACAAGTACAAAGTGAGGTGCGAGAAAGAAGATATTCGAGCCCATTTCTGATGCCATATCAACGAGGTCGAGGAAAGAAAAAGGAGGAAACTTTGGGTCACAATTTATCCAGATCCAGACCCCGAGCTCAAACCTATCACCCTTGATCCCAAGTTTAAAGTCACCGTTGCTTTCGAGCTTGGTGTACTTTACTTTTTCTTGATGGAGGACCCTTCAAACCATCCATCTACCTCGCAAGCTGCTACCATTCCTACCTCTAGGGAGGAATTCTTTGAATCCGAGCATTAATGGAGCTCGGTGACTTTGATGGGACAAATTTCTGACATCCTTGCTCAGCACAGCTTGAGACTGTCCGGCTCGCTGATGTGCTGAGCTGCTCCTCCAAATGAATGGAGCTTCTACACCCTGGGTGATGGTCGACCCAACAATAAAATTAAAGGCAGGGGCTCTACAGCCCCTAAAATCCCTTTTTAAGGATTTTCTAGATTTTTTTGGGCTCGTGCCCTTCCAACTCCAGACTAATTCATACAGGGTCTTGTGTAACGACCCAAATCCGCTAATAAGGCTTGAGGGCCTTGATTAGCGTGCCAAGAGGGCATGATGGGATTTATGTGTGATTTTAATGATTTAAATGCATGGTTATGATTTAAAGCATGTTATATGACCATTTGTTTATCTGAGATGCATGACTATGTATGTTAGTATGCATGTAGGCCCGGATCGTGTTAGAAGGGCATAATTGTAATTTTGGCCATGTTGGGCATAACTGCATTGATATGTGATGATTGTTGAGACCACAGTGGTATGTGGGTGTATCAGTGATTTGTGACTCGAGGCGATCCCAGTGAGCAGGCTAGCGGAAAGTCTTAGCGGGAATTTATACCCGGCTCGGGGCGAGCCTGGGGGTATGAACAGGAATTCAGAGAAATAAATTGAGATTTATTTTGATGATGGGGGATAATTATTTGGTGATTTATTAGGTATTGGGAAGCAACGGGAAAATATTAGAGACACTGGAGGATTAGCGGGAATTGGGTAAATGACTAAAATGGCCCTACTTGGGTAAAAGGATTTAGAATTTATAGGGAGGGCATTTTGGTCAATTGGCTTTTGAAGATAGAATAAATGAGGCTTTATACACTTAGTGGATTTTGTAGAATAGAGAAAAGGGGCAAAAAAAAAAGAAAGGAAAAAAGGAAAGAAAGAAAAGAGAGAAAACTGATGGGTTTTCTAAGGGATCGGTTTGGGGGTTCTAGCACCTCTTCTCTTCATTTTTCTTGAGGTCAAGCTCAGTGGGGAGCTAGGATAGGCTGAGCATCAAGAATCTTAAGGTTACACTTGAAGATTTGGCAAGAACACATCAATGTTTGAGGTAAGTTTTAGAGTTTTCAGTTTTGGGTTTTGACTGGTTTGGGCTGTGTATCTAAGCTGGATTGATGGGAATCTTAGGGGATTTCTGGGCAAGCTTTGAGGGAGAGCAAGCTAAGGAGGCCTAGGGTTTAATCAAGGTAGAAATTTGCAGCAATGGTATGATTTCTAAGACTCTATCTTTGTGGTTTGCATGAATTTCTGGTTTAGGGTTGTTCATGGTAGATTTTGAGATTTGGGATAAATGATCTTGGGATTTGAGGATTTGGGATGCTTGGGATAAATGGAGAGTGTTCATAAGCTTGATTTTGAGTTTGGTAAAGATTTGGGGAAGTTTGGTTTGAGATTGGGTGAAAGAAATCGCAGAAATGCGATTTTGGGTTTTCTGGGCTGCAATTAGCGCTACAGCGCTAGTCAGTGGGCGCTGTAGCGCTAGTCCCTGTTTCTGGGGGGTGCATTCTGCTTGTAGCGCTACAGCGCCCTCTTTAGAGCGCTGTAGCGCTGCACTGTTCACAGAGGGGAATTTTTGAGTTTTGATGAGGGATTTTGACCTAGGGTTCAGGGCTTGTTTCTGCCACTTTGTTTTGGGGATTTGGGGCTTCCCGGGGGCTCGGGATTGGTCCCGAGGCTAGGTATTCGGACTTGGGGTTCAGTGTTGACTTTGACCTATGTTTGTGCCTAGGTGTGCGCTAAGGCTCGAGTGGGATCGTGCTCCAGGAGTCAGGTGATTTAAGCTATCGAATTGACAGGTAAGAAAACTATAACACCCGTAGGATGGGGCGTGGGCCCATAGTGTGATTGCGGGGCACGGCCCTATATTGCATGTTGCATGATGAGATGATTTCCGGGCGTGGCCCGATACTGCATTACATGTTAGGGTGCAGATTTAATTGAATTAGCATTTGTTTGAATGTTGCTTGATTTATGCTATGTGTGATTATGATGAAATGAACGGCAAGGGCCGAGTGCGGCGTAGGCCGGGTACGGCCGTGGGGCCGAAAGTAACACACAGCACATGGGATGCTTATATTCAGGGTGGGACCCAAGGGATACATGAGTTATCCTCGCGGTGAGAACCGATACCCCAGGGCTTTGGTAAGGTTTCTGGGGCGGCATGGCTGTGTTTGCTTAGTCTAATGGTTGACTTGTTTTTCTGTGGATTACCTGTTATGATTTACTGTATATTTGCATATGTTATGTTCTGCATGAGTTTTCTTGCTGGGCTTCAGCTCACGGGTGCTCTGTGTTGTAGGTAAGGGCAATGGCTGAGTCAACCAACCATGAGTACGGAGAGCGTGAAGCGACGCGTACATGTTTGGCCTGCCCGACTGCTTTGGTTGGGGGTTTATTTGAAAATGGCTGTAATAATCTATGATTTTATGATTTATCAACTGTAAACTTATTTCAAGATGTAAATAGTTTTCAAACCTTATTTTGGGATCCCAAATGTTTAATACTAGCAGTTTTAAATGAAACGACGCATTTTCTAAGATTACAGCCTTAAATTTTAATTAGTCACACTTTTGTTTCAAAACCTCGGTTAGCGAGTTCATTGCACACTGTTTTGTCTTAAAAACTCACTTAGTAACGGCTCTAAGGAAGTAGGGCGTTACATCTTGTCAGCCCTGAGGTCACTATACCACGAGTTAAAGTGGGAAGGACCTTCACCAAGAGAGATCCTCTATCTCTTTTGCCTGAAAAGCAATCTCTCTTGAGCTCGGGGAGGAGACGACTTTTACTATCTGTCAAGCTACCCAAAGGAGAAGAAGATCTTCGAGGATATGCCAAACCATCCTCCAAACTTCAAGCTAGCCTTCTTTTGGACGGACGGCCTGGCTCCCTCCAAATTTTATTCGTTCCAACGAATTCGTAAGTTCACACACTTATTTCCTTTTTCGCTCAATTAATGATTAGGCTCGAACTAATGACATGTATCCATTTCTTCAGCCAATTATCACCGTCCCACACCCTCAGACTCGATGGTGGAGCACAAGAAAGCTTTGCTCCAGCTGCCATACGGTAGGTGTTCCTTGTCTTATCTTCTTCATGAAGATAAACTTCGAGCCAGTGGCCTCCTAGAGCAGGATCAGTCGATGGACGACGTCGCTTACCGCAAGTATACTATGTGGGAGCACATACCACTTCCTATTGAGAAGCTTCCTCTGAGATAGAGGTCAACAAGTTCAAGGGCCCGCACCCCCATGGCACGTCGTCACGAATGCCCGTGCTTGGGAAATGAAGCAAATGACAAGGCTTCGAGCTTGAGTGGTGGAGGTAAAGTCATTCTCAACTCGGCTATGTGGTCCCCCTCCCTGCTAAAGCATAAGCCCGATACCCTGATCCCATTCCCGGATTCCAGGAATAATTTCCATGTATGGTCTTGGGTAGATGAGAGGGTCCATAGGTTTGATAGATGGTTCGGAAAATTCCAAACTATGTATAGTTTAAATGAAGTTTGGGACGGGGTTGCCTTTCAATACAGGACAAAAAACTATAGAGACCTTTCGAGGCTATCTCCCACATATAGGGAAGGGACTCCCCCAGCCTCCTCTGAAGATAGGGGGATTACATGGTCGCCGAGCACAAGCTCGGGGGAGAGTTCCAGTTAGGTTTCTTATTACTTGAACCTTTGTTTCTTTTTAGTAGTTTAAACTCATTAACTAATGTGTGACTTGTATATGCAGGTGATATGGAGTTCGATCTCGACAATGTACTTAATCGTCGCTCAGGAGCAAAATAGAGCAAATGCCCGAGGGCATCACAGAGAGCGGGACGACCCTCTAAGGTCCCAAAAAGAAATGAGATGACCCCTCCTCCTCCGGACTCCTAGTGTAATGCCCTGAAATCCCTAATGTGGTTTAATGGCTGGATTAGTAGGCCGGGAGGGCCATAACTGTTTAATTATGCCATTAAATGATTATATGCATGTTTATGTGAATTATATTATAATATGATGTTAAATGCATGCATGTGGGTCCGCATTTAATTACAGGGGTGTTGTGGTAATTTGGCTCGTTGAGGGCATAATTGTATATTTGTATGCACGTCGGTGACATATTGTTGAGACCACATTATAATGTGGGAATGTTCGAGCTATTCGGCATGAGACGATCTTGGAATATTAATTAGCAGTCTAGTCATAACAGGTTTAAGTTCGGGGCTCGGGATGAGTCTCAGGGTGATTTTAATGATTAGAGCGTTGCCGGGAATTAAAGGGTAATGAGATATGAATTGTTGATGTTTGAGATTATTGAGAATAGCGGGAATTGGAGAGCGTTAATTATGATTAACGAGATAGGTGGGAAATACCAATTTTTCTCTTGGGAGCCTTTAGAAACCCTTATTAGACCTAGGGGTATTTTGGTCTTTTCACCCCTAGGATAGATATAAGCCATTGAAGGCTGTATAAAGGTAGTGAAAACAGAGTATCTTCTGAAGCTTCTCCCATACCTTTTCTCCTTCTGTTTTCTTTGTGATTTTTGAGCCATTCTTGAGGATTCAAGCTTGGGAAGTAAGTCTTGGGAGTTTGGGAGTGTGTTCCACCATTGAAAGGCATCATAATCTGAGCTTGAGGTAAGTTTCTAGCCATTAAATTCCCTGGTTTGCTCTGTTTTAGTTCTGGTTTTCAGTTGGAATTTCGAGGTTGGATGATTGGTTTTGTTGGGAGCTTTGGCTAGGGTTCTTGTGGTTGTGATGCTTAGGGTATGTGAGGATGGTTTTTGGGTTCATTTGGCACCAAAAATTAGGTTTGGAAGCATTGGAATCAGGTTGGAATTGAAGTAGTCGAAGAAGGAGGTTTCAAGGGAGCATCAGTCTGGGGGTAGCGCTACAATGCCCATTAGAGGGCGCAATAGTGCTACACAGGATTTCTGTGGGCGGTTTGGGGGTTCTGAGTATAGTGCTGGGGCGCTAGGGAGTAGCGCTGTAGCACTACTCTGATCCTCCAGAATCCCATTTTGAGTGTTTTTAGGGGTTTTTGGCTCAGGGTTTCAATCCTTAAGGCCTGGGATCGAATCTACTCACCGTGTGGGCACGTTTCGAGGTCCCGAGGGTGGGGTTTAGGTTAAGAACCTTTCATTGTTGATTTTCATTAATGGAGGTTATAATTGGTTATGATTAGGTAACCACTAAGGAACCAAAAGGTCGATCGTTCTTGTTTTATTCCTCGCTCGAACCAAAGGTAAGAAAACTGCACCCTGTGTATATGACATGCATGATTGTTGTTGAGGCATGTTGGTTGATAAATGTGGACATTGATTGCATATTAAATGCTAGCAGATATTGTTTACTTGTGTATGGCACTGATTAGTCAGGGATGGCAATGGTCGCGTATCACTGATCAAAGAGTCAAAAACGGCATAAGCGTCCTCAACGCAGGGCCGAATGAAGATTAGATCTAATCGATATCAGTGTTGAATGACTCTAAAGCATTAACGTTGGACCAACCCTAAGGTTGATTAAACTTATAAGTGCTTGGCTAGTCTAGGACTAGTTACTCAGAGCCAGGGCCTAAGGCCTAGGTGACTGCTTGTCACATGGCTAAGGAACGGTGTTCCATGGTTATGACTCTATGGTCATGAGGTAGGTTATGTTGATGACTAGTCATCATGCACCTAACCTGTTTAAGCTAGTGAAAGGATTGCTTATCTTTAAAGCCCCGGTGACCCTATCGTCACATGGCTAAAGGGAGCTGTACCCACTTTAGTGACTTTCCAATTGTCACTCCTCTACTTTGGACTGATAGTACTGAATGATTATTATGATCATTATTGATATTATATTCATGCTATATTGTGTTTTCTTACTGGGCTTTGGCTCATGGGTGCTATGTGGTGCAGGTAAAGGGAAAGAAAAGCTCACCCAACCTTGAGTGGAGAGCTTAGGTGGTGATGTGTACATATGTGGCCGCTTGACCACCACGGCCAAGGAGTTCTCAGAGGAACTAGGGGGTTTACCCTATTTTTGCCACTTAGGTCGGCGGGTTTGTAAATTTGAAACAGTAATGACCATTTTGAGTTGTAAATAACTTGTAAATGTTTTGATGGGCCCATGAACAGTTTTATGTATTAAATAAAATATATCCTTTCCTTTTGATTGGTTTTCCACCTTAGCCTGTTAATAGCACTCAGATGCACGTTTTTAACCAAAGGACTTGGGTAGCGGGTCAAATTTCCGGTTCACCATAACTGTTCTGGGGTAACCAGGGCGTTACACCTAGGGCCCGAGCCAAGCTGCTGCAACAGGCCCCGAAGTCGAGGTATCTGTCGAGGTCACTCTTCCCCTGCCTCCTGCCATCCAAGCCTCCCAGAAAATCGTGCCAGCTCCAAAGAAGCTGGTTCCAACTCAGGAGCGTCTGTTGTCGATTTTGACTCATTCTAGTGAGTACGTGATTGACAACGCTGCAGGGGCACACAGAGCCACCCTTGGCTCAGATGTTCATGTCCGATCTCGTTATTTATCAAGGTCGGACCTTACTTTTACCATGCACTCGAAAGTACTTTATATGGCGTGTAAGATAGGTAGTTTAGTTATATCCTGCTTTTCTAGTCACTTTTCCTCTTCCTCGAGTAGCTCCCTAAGGTTGTGAGGTCGAAACTAACTTTTTGCAAAATATTCCGGCCTCGATCTCGACTTAATTCAAAGTAGGTTTATTTATACCCCAATTTTTTGTCAATTAGTTTTAGCTGGTTTGTTCCAAACTTATTTAACTCGTGTCTGGTTTGTAATCCATACACTTGTAACTTTGGTAATCTGGTTATGTCCAAATCATATTAGCTCACGTATTTGGTCATATCCAGACACTTATAATTTCGATAATCTGGTTATGTCCAGATCATCTTAGCTCGCGTATCTGGTTATATCCAGACACTTATAATTTTGATAATTTGCTTATGTCTAGATCATCTTAGCTCTCGTATCTGGTTATATCCAGGCACTTATAATTTCAAAAATCTGGTTATGTCCAGATCATCTTAGCTCGTGTATCTGATTATATCCAGACACTTATAATTTCGATAATCTAGTTATGTCCAGATCATCTTAGTTCACGTATTTGGTTATCTCTAGACACTTATAATTTCGATGTCAGGTTAATGATCCAGACATTTTTATTCTATGTTATTTATTTTTTCAAACTTACGGTATTATTGTATACCACTGATGTGTAATGACCCAACTTATTCTATACTTTGGACCATTAATAACTACTATACATATATACTAATCTTAAGAAAACATACATATGAAAACATTCATAACTTTATAAAAAAACACTGTAAGGCAAAGGTTGAAATACATAAAGATTCGGTTAGGATATGGGATCCCATTGTTTGAAAATAAAACATAACTTAAATCTTAAAATTCATTACAAAACAAAGTGCGGAAAATACATAGAAACATAATAAAATGACTAAAAGCAACTTCATCCTCGAATCGTTCACGCAGTCCACTGAATCCATTCTCACTCAATAACAATTCCAAGCTGCCAAGAATCTTACCACCGCCATAACTATTTTCCTGCACATATAAAACAAAGGAATGAGTCTAATGCCCAGCAAGGAAAATCTACTGCAATCATGAAACATAAACTATAAACATATAACATATACTATAAACATATATCATAACTCTAACCCATGTACATGGTAACTATTGGGGTTTGCTAACTAAGCAAATATAAGCCTCAAAATAATGAGGTTTGCTAGCTAAGCAACTATAAGACCCAAGAACATAAAAGTGTTGGGGTTTGCTATTTAAGCAACTATAAGCCCCAAAATATACATATATCATAACATATAAAAACATACTATAGCATAATCATATAAGCATATAATAGCTATCCTATTTTCCTTACCAAATACCGGGATGTGAGAACAAGGACGGGATTTTGGAACACTCCTAAAATCCATTAATGAGAAAGGTGAGTATTCTAAAAGAAAGAGATGAAAAGGAATGAACTAAACCACCAAGAAGGTACTTACCGACAAGAACCTCAAGTTCAAAGAACTTAGATGCCTAACCATGAATGAAAACAGCGAGTTAGGAATTGAGTAGAGAAAAACTATAAAAACTAATGAAACATATAGAAATGAACTAGGAATAGGAATACCTTTGAATGCACTATGACCGTACTACACCTCGAAATCGAAATACACACTATGAACCTTACTTCCCAAGTGTTTAATAAGCTTAAAATGATAAAGCTTATAACCTCAACCCAAGTATTTAATACTCTAAAGTAAACCTAGCAGCTTGAAGGCTCTAAACTCAGCTTGAAGAATGAAACAAATGGCTGGGTACTAGGTCCTATTTATAGAGTTCAAGAATGAAAAGATCTTCTTTTAGCTTGAATAAAAATAATGACTTTTTAATTGAAAAACATTTGAATAATCGTTCAGCAGAGGCTTAAGACTCGGTCAAAAAGATTCTGAGCTTATCAAGAGGTTATGGAATAAAATGAGCTCGATTTCAAAACCATTCAAAAATAATGCCCTAGAGCCGATATATCGCCCATGGTAGGCGATATATCACCTGGGCTTATGTTCCCGAGGCTCGTCGAAGTGTTCGTGCAATATCGGCAATATATCGCCCCCTAGAGCTGCGATATATCGGCATACGCTGAAATATTATACACGTAATTGCACTTTTTCAGCATAATTTGAATTGAGTAAACAACTTTGACTGAGTCCTATAACGATTTCAAAGTTGCTGGCAGACTTTGGGATTTTCAAATATTACTCTTAATAAACTATTCCTAAAAAATACTTAATTTCTTAATAAACATGCACACGACAAGTGTCATTCTCTTATTGGGTCTATCTAAACCTTATAGTATAATAAATATCATCTTCATAATCAATTATATTAATCATACCTTATGTTATAATTAATATTCTTAAACTATAGGTTAAACTTATAAAATCTACAAGTGTTGCTACGAGTGTTCAACTAAGTCCCGACTTGAACCAAAATCCACAGTAATAAACATACTACAACTACTACTAGCTATTACTTCTACTACTACTACTACTATCTAACTAGTTAAGTAAAGTACTTGGACTCTACATGATTCCCCTTAATATCCTATGAGTGTGACCATAGGTTATTGAATTAAGAGAGTTTGTAAAAAATACAACATGTAGTAAAGAAAATAAATTTTGATCGAAGTTGAACACTTTATTAACAAATTTTTTGAAAAATAAACAAGCTTGATTACTATAAACATCATTCCTACACTAGTGATACTAAGGTCGTAGATGTTTGCCATTCCAAGCCCGCGGTACCAATTATTCATTTAATCTGGCCAATTTATATACACCAGGTCGAATAATAGACTCGATCTGGTAGGGCCCTTCCCAGTTAGGTCCAAGTACTCCAGCAGACGGGTCCCTTGTAGCCAAGAATACACGTCTTAATACCAAATCTCCCAATCCAAATTTTCTATTTCAGACCTTTTTATTGAAGTATCAGGTAGCTCGTTGCTGATATGCTGCATTCTTCAGTTCAGCTTCATCTCGTCTCTCTTCAATAAGGTTCAGACATTCTTCGAGCTAGGATTGGTTCGAGGCTTGATCATAAGCATGGCTCCGAATTGTGGGTATTTCAACCTCCATTGGCAACATGGCGTCGCATCCATATGCCAGGGAGAAGGGGGTATTCCATGTGGAAGTGCGTGCTGTGGTTCGATAAGCCCACAAAACTTGGGGTAACTCCTCGGGCCATCTTCCTTTAGCCTTCTCCAACCTTTTTTTTTTTTCATGTTTGTGTTATTCCTCATTCCTGTTTGTGCTTCTGCAGTCGGGTTGGAAGTACCCTCAGCCCGGTTACTCCTCTGGGGTCTTGGCTGAACAGGCTGGGACGCTGGTGGTGGTGCTTGCTCCCAACAAGTAACCATTGACGAAGCCATCTCCTTCAAGCTTACAGCTCTCGGGCTCGAACCATCTTGTCTGAGGGCAGGAAATGAATCAAGAAGTTTATACAAGTGTTGAACCATTGCTACTGTGAGTTGTGAGCCTAACTCGTAAGCTCGGAGCGCCTTCGAGGCTACATAATGCTTGAGCTCACGAGGTTGTCACTTACATCGAAATTTTCTCTGACTTGTGGATCACCTGATGACTGTGCTTATTTCGAGCTTACACCTTTCGAACCTGATTTTCGAGATCAAGATTTCCATTCTCGAAATCTGGGTGTAACATAAAGAATCACTCCTTACAAGCAAAGAGTAACACTTAATCTAAACACAACCAAGCTTGTAATTCAGAAATACAAGAAGTATCCAAAGCCCAAATAAAAACAACAATGAAGAAAATACAAAACAGAAAGCAAAGTCCCTAATCTGAATACAAATCATTCAAAGTCCCTTAAACATGTTCCTTAGTTTCAATTTTTGTTGTCCTCTTTTAATTATATTATTTAAACTTCATTGACTATGAAGGTAATATGTTCTTAAAAAAGTATGAAACATTAAGGTAATATGTTCTAAAAAAAGATAGATCATACCCAAAAATACTCAAGCACTGAAAATTTAATCTCATAAAGAGATCAAAGACCATATCTCAAATAAACCAAGACACAAGCTGCAAAGCATTGCTAATAGACACATATATATACAAATTCAAGCTAATAGACATTTAAAGAGAAAGAAGTATTGCTTCACTAGAAAACAGTATCAAGCTGGGATGCCACTGTCAGAAGAAAAATGCCCAAAAACAACAACATAGCAAGATGTAAACAGAACCACTCGAACTAATTGTTACATCAGATCAAACACTTCCACACAATAAATCTGAATACAAATATCAGAGACAAAGTACCAAACAAAATAATTAAGCCAAATCCTTTCTCAAAAGAGATCCCTTTAAAACATATTCATTGCTCAAAACAGAACCATGCCTTAAAACCAAAGAGCAACACTAAATCTGAGTACAAATATCATAATCAAAGTACCAAACAAAATATATTAAATCAAATCCTTACTAAAACAGACCCCTTCATATATAGACAATAAAACAGATTCATTGCTCATAACATAACCAATCCTTACAACCAAAGAGAAATACTAAATCATAATACATAAATATGGTGAACCAAATCTAAAACAATAATGAACTAAACACAACAAACCAGAGTAACAAAAAAAAATCGATAACTTGCAAAACTGCCATGCACATGAAATTCTTTTATTTTTTTTAGTATAAACATGGTAGTATACAAAACAAAGCAGTATAACACACTCCAAAATAAACATGGAAAAACACAAAACATATTAGAAAAAAAAACTAAATCTAAAACTAATATCAACATAAAAGTATAAACATATCCAAAAACATATCAATAAACAAAACAAAGCAGAAACACGAAATTCCTAACTATAAATCTATCAATATCAGGAATATATAAATAATATATTATGCAATTCAAAAATCTCAAATCCAAAACACATGGTAGTACATAAACATAGAAAAAATATGCCTCAGATCAAATAACAGACCTAAACCATACTCAAACACATGAAAATTGCCTAAAAATTACAAGTCATCATTAATCATTCAGATTTTGGGGATTTTCATAAATAGTATTTTGAATATACCTCAACCAACAATATACCTAGTCGTTCAATCCACCAAGCCTCATCAATCCGTTACCAGCAGTTGTAAGCCTATTCTTGCAACAACACCATCTGAAAAAAAAAATAACAAAAGTAAAATACAACAATGATTTGAAGCAGATAACACAATAAAAATAAAATTAATGGACTTACAAATTGGTAATGGCTGAAGCAGAGAAGATCACAAGAAAAAGATCAACGGACTTACAAGTCAAGCGAAGTAAGGCAAGGAACGATGCCGAAACCAATAGCAAGTGTTGTTGCAGAGACTACAACAACAACTGCGACAACAGAGAGCAAGAGGGATTTGACGAAGAGCGAGGTGGCGGAGAGCAATGGTGGATGGGTTCGATGAAGAGGGAGGCGACTGGGTCTGACGAATAGGGAGGTGGATAGGTTCATCGAATGTGAGGCGACTGGAAGTGACAGTGTTCGTCGATGGGGAGGCAGCTAGGAGGGACTTGGTTCATCGATGGGGAGGCGGCTTGGAGGAACCTGGTTTGTCGATGGGGAGGCAGAGAAGAGAGGTGAATGCTGAAGAGAAAGAGGGATTTGAAATTTTGAGTGATAGTGTTTTTAGGTTTAGGTTTATAAAAGATTTATTTATGTTTTTATTAAATAATATTTATATTTATATAATTATATTTATGTTTTTTTTATATATAAATGTATAGGATTATGTTTTTATGAAAAGAGATTGAGTATTATAATGTTAATGTTCTCCACATCACTCAAGCACTTGGCTAGCCTAAGGCTAGTTACTTAGAGCCAGGGCTAAAAGGCTCAGGTGATTGGAACGTCACATAACTTAGGGCGCATGACCCCAGATTGACTTAATAAGTCATCTATTTAGGGCGCAGGACCCCAGAAAGATTTATTAGTCATCTATTCATGGCGTAGGACCCCAGGATGTCTCATTAGTCATTTTTTCAGGGCATGGAACCCCATAAAGACTTAATAGTCATCTATCCAGGGCGCAGGACCCCGTAATGATTGAATAGTTATCTATCCAGGGCGCAGGACCCCAGACTGACTTGATATTCATCATCTGATTTGGGCTAAAGCCCCAGAATGGTTTCGTGATCATTTATTTATATTGTATACATGCAGTAATAAGTTTTCTTGCTAAGCCTTGGCTCATGGGTGCTATGTGGTGCAGGTAAAGGGAAAGAGAAGCTTACCCAGCCTTGAGTGGAGAGCTAAGGTGGTGATGTGTACATATGTGGTCGCTTGACCATCACGGCCAAAGTGTTTCTTAGGGGAACTAGGGTTTAACCTTATTTTTGTCGCTTAGGTCGGCGAATTGTAAATTTTGAACTATAATGACCATTTTTTATTGTAAATAACTTTGCAAACACTTTTATGGGATCCCATGTATCGTTTAATGTTTTTAGTAAACACATATCCATTCCTTTTGATTGAGATTTTCACCCTGGCCCATTAATAACACTTAGATGCACGTTTATGGCCTAATGACTCGTTTAGCAAGTTAAGCACTGTTTAAAGTATACAATGTGACAATCTTGGCTAACCAGGGCGTTACACGAATAGCTAAGGACTATACAGTGTCAAGCATGGGCTTGTTGAGATACAAGGATCATATCTGCGTTCTGATGGACACTGGGATTAGACGGGAGATTCTTGATGAATCTCATACCACCCCTTATTATCTACATCCGGGCGCCACGAAGATGTACCAAGATCTGAGAGTTTTAAATTGGTGGCCTGGGATGATGAGGGATGTGACTGAGTATGTGGCAAGGTGTCTGACCTGTCAGCAGGTCAAGGCTGAGCATCAGAGGCCGGCAGGGCTGTTACAGCCTTTGGATATTTCAGAGTTGAAGTGGGAAGACATCATGATGGATTTTGTGGTAGTATTGCTCAGGACAGTGGGCCAGCATGATTCTATTTGGATCATCGTGGATCGATATACAAAATCAACTCATTTTCTACCAGTAAGGATGAATTACACTGTTGACTAGTATGCAGATCTCTATGTGAGGGAGATAGTTCACTTTCATGAGACTTAGAGGTTTATCGTGTCTGATAGGGACCTTATCTTTACTTCCAAGTTTTGGGGAAGTTTGCAGAGGGTGATGGGTACACAACTGAAGTTCAGTACAACTTATCATCCTCAAACCGATGGTCAGTTTGAGAGGACTATCCAGATATTGGAGAACATGCCGAGAGCATGTGTGTTGGACTTTGAAGGGTCCTGGAGTAAATATTTTCCCTTGATAGAGTTTTCCTATAACAACAACTACCAGTTTACCATTGGGGTGGCACCTTATGAGATGCTATATAGAAGGAAGTGTAGATTGCCCATTCACTGGGATGAGATGGGTGAGAAGAAATATTTGGGTCCTGATGAAGTTCAGAGGACCACTGAGGCCATCGAGAAGATTAGAGCTCGGATGCTCGGATCTCAGAGTAGATGGAAGAGCTATTCAAACCCAAGGCGGAGGAACGTAGAGTTCCAAGTGGGAGATTATGTCTACCTTAGGGTTTCACCTCTGAGAGGGGTGAGGAGGTTCGGGAAGTAGTGCAAGCTGAGCTCCAAGATTGTGGATTGCTTGAGATCTTAGAGAGAATCGGGCAGGTGGCCTATAGGTTGGCCTTACCCCCTGCATTGTCTAGTGTGCATAATGTATTCCATATTTCAATGTTGAGGAAGTATGTGTCAGATGGAACTCATGTACTGAGTTATGAGGATCTGGAACTGGAGGCACACTTATCCTATGATGAGCAGCCAGTTCATATTTTAGACAGGAAGGACAAGGTCTTGAGGAACAAGACTATACCTTTAGTTAAGGTATTATGAAGGAATAGTAAGGTCGAGGAATTGACTTGGGAGCTGGAGGCAGATATGTAGACTAAGTATCTCGAGCTGTTCAGGTAAAATTTCAAGGATGAAATTTCTGTAAGGAGGGGATAGTTGTAACGTCCCAAAATTACCTAATAAGGCTTAGGGCCTTGATTAGGGGGCCAGGATGGCAATATATGGAGTTATATGTTTATTTGATATATTTGATTGTGATTATGTGAGTTATATGATAATATAACTAGTGGTGCATGTTTAAGGGTATTAATTATGTATGTGGGCCCGTTTCTTATTAGAAGGGCAACTTTCGTAATTCGGCCCGTTATGAGCATAATTGTATATATATATATGTGTGCATATATGTGATATATGTGTGAGACCACATTATTATGTGGGTTTATTTGAGTGACTCGGCATGAGGCATTCCTAGGGAGCAAGTTAGCGGGAAAGTCACAACGGGACCCAATACCCGACTAGGGGCGAGTCCAGGGGTATTTGGCATTTAATTGGGTTATCGGGTAATGGGATTGAATAATTGGGGATATATTTGGAGTTAGTGAGTTTAGGAGGGAGTACTGGGGAATTTTAACATTTTTCCCTCGGGGACATTTTTGGAACCTTGAGCCTCGTGATTAGCTTAAGTCACTTAAGCCTTAAGAAAAAAAAAAACACACACAAACACTTCTAGCAGCTCACCAACCGACTCTTTCTCTCTCCCTCTCTCTTTGATTTTTCTCTCAACTCTTCTAAAGGAATTATTTGTGAATTAAAGGGAAATTTATTGGCTGAAGCTTGAGAGATTGAAGGCTTAAGCTTGGGAGTGGATTAGCTACAGCTGGGGAGACTTAAATCACAGTTGAGGTAAGCTTTGGACCTTGATTTCCATTGATTGTTAGGCTTAGTTTGGCTATTCTTGAAGAGTTCTTGAGCTTTATAGCTCAAGAGTTGATTTGGTATTTTGATGAGTTTTATAACTAGATTTTTGTTGGGTTTTGCTGCTAGGAAGATGTTAGAACTATTGTGGTGATTGAATTATGGTTTTGGGGTGAAATTGGGTTAGTTTGGGTTGAATTTGGCTTTTGGAAAATGAAGAAAATCTGGGTTCGCAGGGCCAAGTCGCGACTCTGTTCTTAAGCTGCCGCGACTCAGCTAAACCCAGAGCTCTGGGAGGCCTCTGTCGAGGAGGCGCGACGCGACCCTCTTGGGCAGGTTGCGACCCGCATCCCTTTGGCAGAGGGATAGGGCCTTGAATTAGAGGGGCGCGCTGCGACCCTCAAGGGCAGGTCGCGTCTCGCCTTGTTAGTCTTGGCCTTGGGGAGTCACTACAACAAATTCTACTTTCAATGACTCCCTACAATGTCTTACACCATTGGTGTAAGACATTAAAAATTAGAAGGGATTTTAAATGTCTAATGGTGTAAGACATTGAAAGTGCATATTAATGGCTACAATTGGAAGACATTAAAAATAGTGGAAGACGTTGGAAATAGGCTGGGGTGGTGTTTAAGGGCACATCCAACGTCTCCCACTGGGAGACGTGGGACACGTGGCACGTCTCCCAGTGGGAGACGTTGGATGTGCATGTGAGTACATCCAACGTCTCCCACTGGGAGACGTGCCACGTGTCCCACGTCTCCCAGTGGGAGACGTTGGATGTCTCCCTTTTATTATACCATCTTCTTCCTCTTCCTCCCCACACCAACCCGAGAGCATATGCACAAACCAGAGAGGCGATTTGGGGCTGCGATTTTAGGGCTCTAAGGTAAGCTTTTATTTTATTTTATTGATTTTTAGTTAATTATTTTGCAAATAAATCATAGGTTTTGCATTAGGATGAGTAATATACATGATTTTGTGTTAGTTTTACATTTTTATGCATTTTTTTATATACATTGTAGGATTTTATGGTTTTTCTATGGAAGTTTTAGGGATTTATGATTTTTTAGTTTTTTTTTTAATTTAACCTATCACATTGTATATATTTCATTAGAGTATATATGTTCATGATTTTTTTAAATTTTTATCATTTTTTATTTCGAAATTTAGATATATTTTTGTATATATTTGAATTTTTTTTTTAAATTGTAACTATTTTGTTATATATATAGTTATGTTAAAATAAATTTATTAAATAATTTATAAAATATAAATATATGAAAATTTTTATGTTTTTGTTTATTATTAAGTTTTTAGGTTATGAAATTTTATATTGATTTTTTGTTGAGGTTATAATTAGCGGCACATTGAGATTTTTTTTATTTGTTTACCAATATCATTTACTATTATTAGATATTTAGTGATATTTGTTTAGTAATGTTTAAGATATTAATTAATTTAATTTCATAGGTTGTGATTTTTGTGGTGAGATTTTAGAGAGTATTTTGCATCAAAATTCCTATATCAATCACACATTTGAGGTAATTAAGTTTCTAAAATTACAATAATATGATATATATTGATAGATATTTAGTGATGTTTTATTTATTATTTATTAATTTAATTTTATTGGTTTGTGGATTTAATAGCGAATTTGATTACTAAGTGAAGTAATTTTGCTAGCTTTTGGATTAAAGATTGCAAGAGGTACATATATATTCTCTTACTTCTACTTTTAATATTATTAAACAAATGTTAGAGGAGTTTGAATATCTTAAATATTCATCCATAGTGAAGTAGGTTCTGAGATTAAAATTGTGTGCTGCGGTGATAACGGAAGGTTGAGAACTTGTGTGTATTAGTGAAGTAGGTTCTGATAAATTTTACTGTGTGCTGCGGAGCTATAAGGAATAAACTTATTGTGTGTTGTTTGAATTGTTTGTTTTGCTATTCACATGCAGATGATTAGGTCACTATTATAGGGGAAATGCTGCCCGATTTTATCTAGGATAATAAACAATTAGTTTTATATAGACATTCTATAAGGAAGAAACTTATTGTATGTTGTTTGAATTGTTTGTTTTGATATTCACATGCAGATGGTTAGGTCACTATTATAGGGGAAATGCTGCCCGATTTTATCTAGGATAATAAAAAATTAGTTTTATATAGACATACAACTTTATCACGTGCTTATTTAGTGTTGTTTCTTTTCTTTTCCATAGACATAGGAGAATATATGGATAAACAGTGGATGTCAGCGAATAGGTTATCTGCGGAATTTAGGAACGGGGTCGATTTGTTCTTAAGGTTTTGTTCGAAAAATGTGAAAGACCCAAATTTTACTTATTGTCCATGTCTTAAGTGTGGAAATGTTAAAAAGATGGATCTTAAAAAGATTAAAGAACACTTATATTTCAATGGGATCGACAAGAGTTACACAATTTGGTATTACCATGGGGAGATAGCTCCGATTGCTCCAACTCTGCCAAGTAGACCAAAAGGAGTGAGGAGGAATATAGTGGAGGAGAACTGGGATCCATTAGATGAAATGATTGACGACGCACATTATGGATCAGGAGTAGACCCAAATAAGTTTGAGACAGTCCTTAATGATGCCGAGAAACCAATTTACCCTGGTTGTACAAGATTTACAAAATTATCTGCACTTCTTAGGTTGTACAATCTAAAAGCTAAACATGGCTGGAGTGATAAAAGCATTACTGAGTTATTTGGTTTCTTGAAGGAGTTATTGCCTGAAGTTAATGAAATTCCAATTTCATTTTATGAGGCAAAGAAGACATTATGCTCATTAGGCATGCAGTACGAAAAAATTCATGCATGTCCTAATGATTGCATATTGTATCGAAATAGTTTTGCAGACGCAAAATCGTGTCCTACTTGTGGTGAGTCACGATGGCAAAAGAAAAGAAATGGTGACGATGTCAAGGAAGGAGTACCTGCCAAAGTTTTGTGGTACCTTCCGCCAATTCCTCGTTTCATCCGATTGTTTAGAAATGCCGAACATGCTAAAAGTTTGTCGTCGCATGCTAATGAAAGAATAAAGGATGGTAAATTAAGACATCCAGCTGACACCCTTGCTTGGAAGAGAGTTGATTTGAAGTGGCCTTCTTTTGGAAATGAATCTCGTAATATTCGTCTAGGTCTTTCGACTGATGGGTTTAATCCACACGCATCCCTTAGCAGTAAGTATAGTTGTTGGCCTGTTATGCTTGTTATTTACAATCTACCCCCATGGTTGTGTATGAAGAGAAAGTTTACGATTTTGACCTTGTTGATATCAGGACCTAAACAACCTGGTAATGATATTGACGTCTATCTAGCTCCTCTTATAGATGACTTGAAAACTTTGTGGGATGAAGGGGTTAAGGTTTATGATGCATATAGGCAGGAAGAATTTAATCTTAGAGCGGTCTTATTGTGGACAATTAATGACTTTCCTGCTTATGGAAATTTATCTGGGTTTAGCGTGAAAGGATATAAAGCTTGCCCCGTTTGTCAAGAAAAAACATGTTCTGAATACTTGAAACACTCTCGGAAAATATTTTATATGGGACATAGGAAGTTCTTGCCTAATACGCATAAACTTCGGACTTGGAAGAAGGCATTCAATGGTAAACAAGAGTTTGAAGAGGCTCCTGAGCCATTGAATGGGATCCAAGTACTTGAGAAGATGTCTAAAATTGTGTTCAAGTTAGGGAAGCCCAAAGTTCGTACACCTACAAAGATGAAACGTAGTCGCAAGGCCAAGGTTGTGGAAGAGCCAAAAGGGTGTTATAAAAAGAAATCTGTTTTCTTTGAACTTGAATATTGGCCTTTCTTACTTATACGTCATAATTTAGATGTTATGCACATAGAGAAAAATGTATGTGATAGTTTGATTGGCACTTTGTTGAATATTCCTGGGAAAACTAAGGATGGAATTAAGGCTAGACAAGACTTGGTTGCAATGGGTATAAGGGATGAATTGACTCCAAAACCAGATAAGAGACGAACATATTTACCTCCTGCAGCTTACACTCTTACTAAAGAGGAAAGAATGGAAATTTGCAGATGTTTGTTTAATATAAAAGTTCCAGACGGATATTCCTGAAATATAAGGTCATTGGTAGACATGAAAAGTTGTATTCTGACTGGCATGAAATCTCACGATTGTCATATTCTAATGCAACATTTGCTACCAGTGGCCATTCGATCTGTGTTGCCTAGGAGAGTTCGAGATGTAATCACAAGGTTATGCTTGTTTTTCAAGTCACTGTGTTGTAAGGTGATTGATCCGCTAAAGTTACCTAAGTTAAGAGATGAAATTGTTGAGGTATTGTGTGAGTTGGAGAAATATTTCCCGCCGGCATTTTTTGATATAATGATCCATTTGACAGTTCACTTGGTTAGAGAACTAAGATATTGTGGCCCAGTTTATTTAAGATGGATGTATCCATTTGAGCGATATATGAAGATTCTTAAGGGGTATGTTAGGAATAGAAGTCGGCCGGAAGGATGCATCGTCGAATGTTATATTGCAGAAGAGGCAGTTGAATTTTGTTCTGAATACATGACTGGTGTACAGAAAATTGGGTTAAATGATGTTGAAAATGTTGAGATTCAGAGTCGTCGTGGTAGCGTTGTATGCACAGTAAGTCGAGATCTTCTAGATGAAGCGCATCGTCTTGTGTTGCAGAATATAAATGAAATTCAACCTTATATCGAGTGAGTTATACTCATATAATACATTAAGTTTAAGTTGTGTAATTTCGTATATTCAATTGTTTAACAACATATTTATAATTGAAGGGAACATTTTAATTGGATAAAGACCAAATTTCCATCCAAGTCAAGGAACTCAAAATGGTTACAAGACGCACATTATCGAACTTTTAGTAGTTGGATAGAACAAAAGGTAAATTGTGTTGATTATTGAAAGTTGTCATTAATTAGTACTTAATTACAAGGTGACATTTTTCGTTGTTTTTGGTATGTTGATTTGATAGGTTGTGTCAGAATTACAAAACACATCAAATAAGGTTTCAGACATTGTTAAGTGGATTTCTCGAGGACCTTCAGTTAATGTCATCAAGTTTTCATCATACATGATTAACGGTACTCTATTTAACACTAGGGAGCGCGATAACAACAGAAACACACAAAACAGTGGTGTTAGCCTTGTTGCTAAAACTGTGCAAGTCTCTAGTGCAAAAGATAAAAATCCAGTTGAATGTGATATGACTTTTTATGGAGTAGTTAATGAAATTTGGGAGTTAGATTATATCACAACTCGAGTACCTGTTTTCTTTTGTGATTGGGTGAAAAGTGACAGCGGCATAATATATGAAGATTTTGGTTTCACATTAGTTAATCTAAATCGAATTGGGCACAAATCTGATCGATTTATATTAGCTTCACAAGCGAAACAAGTATTTTATGTGAATGATCCTTCAGACAACCAATGGTCAATTGTTCTTCCAACGCAAACAAGAGAATGGAACATTAAAGATGGTGATTTACATGATATACCTCTCGGAGAAGAACTTGTCACATTCACCGCAATAGAAGATAATGACGAAGTTGATGATGATTGTATTTGTTTCCGTGAAAATGGTGAAGGATTGTGGGTTGATGATAATGGGTCTTGAGGTACCATTTAATAGGTTTCATATGTTTATGATATGTGAAATTCTTAGTTGTTATCACAATGTGTTTCATCTTTTGATTATGAGTGTCCAAAATTGTTATAATAATGATATTTATGTTTCACAGATGGAGGCTGATCCTTTTGGTGGTAGTTCTGATGAGGGAGAGCAACGCCCTAATTCTCAGTCAGTGGAGCAAGAAAATAAATCTGTGAGAGGACGTACATGGATGTCTAGAAACACCAAAAAAAGGAGTGAAGGACATCTTACTCCTGTTGAATACAATGAGTATGGTCAGCTAGTGGGTGGATCTAGAAGTAATGTTTCATCACAGCTTGGATCAGTTGTTCGAGCAACTGTGTCCATCAACATTAACAGTTGGAAAGATGTTAGTGTGGTGGATAAAAATAAAATATGGGACACAATGAAGGTATATTTTTATTAATTATATTTCATTTAATGTTTTTAAAATATATATTATTTTGATAATATGCTTCTTATTACTTTCAAACTTGCAGAAAACTTATGATTTGGACCCCAAACAAAAGCAACAGATGTTGAAGGATGCGGGAAAGTACTTCCAAAATTGGAAGACTAATCTTACTAGGGTACACGTTTACGACGCTTTGAAAAAATACCCAAATGAGTTCCCGCCAGCTTTTCCATTTGGATTTGAGAATGTCATAACTCTGGATGAATGGTTAACGTTTGTGAACTCAAGATTAACTCCCGAGTGGCAAAGAAAGAGAGAGGAGATGCAAAATTATCGAGCACTGAATAAATACAATCACAACCTCTCTAGAGGAGGCTATGTGCGTATTGAAGAGATGTTAATGGAACAAAGTGGGAAAAGTCTAACTGAACTTGATAGGGCAGACTTATGGAGCACGGGTCGTCGGAATGCAAAAGGAGAGCTAATTGGAGAGGCCTCTGAGATTCAAAAAAATATTGTAAGTGCTCATATTTAATAATGTTGATATGTCAAATTATTAGCTTATATATATAACTTTCTGTGAATATTGTTTCACAGGATCATTACCGGCAACTCCAAGCTGAGGGTAAATGGGCACCTGATGGCCCTGATGATGTGCTGACGAGGGCGTTGGGCACTCTTGAGCCTCGAGGACGTGTTAGGGCTGGAGGACACGGTGTGTCCCGCTCAGTATATTGGAATACTCCAACACCTACCTCAACGAAAAATAAATCAAAAGCCTCTTCTTCGAATGACGACATTAGAAAGGAATTTGAAGAAAGATTTCGAAAACAAGAAGAAGAGCATCGTCAACAAGCACAACGCCTAGAAGAGCGCCTTCAACAACAAGATGAGCTCTTGAGAAAATTATTGGCCCAACAGAGCGGGTCAGGATCTAACGTTGGAGTCCCACCAGCGCCATCATCATACTATGTGCCCGACCCACCAGTGCCACCAGCGCAGGCGTCCTACTATACTCCGGACCCAGTAGTGCCTCAAGCAGAACACCACATTGTTGCACTACAACCGCTTTTGCAAGAGGTAATTAAACTTTCTTGAATATTCTGAAACCAAATAAATTTCTTTATTGCTTCAACATGATTATTTGTATATAATATGTTTCTTATGCAGGGCCGAGCATGCCAATTAGCAATTGGTTCGGTTTCAAACATTGTTGCATCAGGTACACTCATTGAAAGAGAGGCAGGCAACAACTTCCAAGTTATGATTACGAGTGTTCTTAAGCCAACCTGTCCTCTCCCTTTTGCATATCCTGATTTGGACATGTACATAGTTGCTCAGGCCATTGGGACGCCAATAGCGTGGCCTAAGGATTTTGTCATTATATCTGAAGATGTAACTCATGAGGTGATGCCATGTTTTTACATAATTATCTTTACAATTCTATATTTGTTTGTAATTTTTTTAATTGTTGATATAATTGTATACAGACTCCCTCTACAAGTAGGACTAGATCACAACGACCAAGAGCTCCATCAACACAACAACCTCGAGAAAGAAGACGACAACAAATTCCTCCAACACAATTGGCCCAAACTCCATTGGAACGATTACAGAATATCGTATCTCATTGGGATGATGGCGAGTGTGTCAATCTAGGCATAGAGTCTGAATTTTTTGATCAGGATATGTCTCACTGTTATATATTTAAGGATGACATACTTCAGTTTGCTCGAAAGGAGAAGATTGGACAAGCAGTACTCGTCAGCTACATGAGGTATATATCTGACAAATACGTTTGTTCATTTAATTTTCTAATTTGATTTATTCATTCATATAACAATTTTTCATATTTTTGTATTAGGTTCATTTACAGATATGTGGTACAACAAGGTCGCCAAAATAAGTTTTTATTTGTCAATCCTAATATCGTCGCCACTCAAGGGAGTTCATTCGACGATCGTGTTCAGAATCTGTTCAGACGTTGCAATGACGTAAAATCAAAAGAACAAGTTATGCTTGTCCCTTGGAACCATGGGTAAGTTTAAAAACTTGTCATTTTTCCGACCCATATCAATAATTTCTTTGTTTAACATTTGAGCTATAATTTTTTTGTTTTTCTTATACAGTGAACATTGGATGTTGCTTATTTTGGCACCATATGCATATCATATTTATTGTTGTGATCCGGTGAATTCAGAGCTAAATAACCGTGAGGAGATTGTATCAGTGATCGTCAGCGCTTTCAATCTTTTTTTCTCTATGAATCTTCCTGATGTCGAGATCCCTGATACTCTACGCATTAAGCAACCTCAGGTAAGTAACTTTAGCAGAAATTTTTGAACATTTATAATAATTAAGTAGAATAATATGTATGCATTTTTTAAAAAGTTTCAATTTAATAATAAATTACTCATATTTTTAAATAATTAGTGTCCACACCAACCGGACAATGTGGCATGTGGATACTACTTAATGAGGATGTTGAAGGATTTGATTGAGCATGCGAGTCCTGGGCATTACTTGAGAACGGTATTATTAATTAAAATTTACAAATTATTTTTGAAACTATAAATGTAATCAAATAATTAATTAATATATTTTACTTTATATTTCTTGCAGCTAACAAGCACATCATATACAGAGGCACAAATTGATGAGTTGCGACAAGAATGGGCGACATATATGTTGCCGATAATCCAAAGTTACCGACCTCGTTGATAGGTTTTTTTTTTAATTTTTTAACTCTTTCTTCATACACAATGCAATATTTGTTCATTTTGAATATTTCTAACAAATATTGTATTTCTTGTATATATCTAACAAATATATTTTTTTCTTCCAATTTAATTGATTATTAAATTAATTTAAATTTAGATTAAAATAATTTAAATTTAAATTAATATTATTTCAATTTAATTAATTATTAAATCAAATTAAAATAATATTAATTATAAATTAATTTAATTTATTTTTTTTTAAATGTGGGAGACTTTCAATGTCTCCCATTAGGAGAGGTGGAAGACTTTCAATGTCTCCCAATGGGAGAGGTGGGAGACTTCCCACGTCTCCCAATGGGAGAGGTGGAAAGTCAACATTTGACTTTCCACCTCTCCCATTGGGAGACGTGGGAAGTCACTCACCTCTCCCAATGGGAGACGTGGGATGTCTCCTAGGGACTTCCCACGTCTCCCATTGGGAGAGGTGAGTCACTTCCCACGTCTCCCAATGGGAGAGGTGGAAAGTCAACGTTTGACTTTCCACCTCTCCCAGTGGGAGACGTGGGATATATACCTACAATGACCCTAGCAACAACGTCTCACTAAGTGGGAGACATTGTAGACTTCCAATGTCTCCCAATTAAAGTCATAAAACATCTATTTTGTTGTAGTGAGTATTTAATGAGGGGAACCTTTTCCTTAGGGCTCGGGATCGATTCCACTATTCAATTTAGTGGAATTCGAGGCCCCAGAGGCTAGGACTCGGTCTGGAAGCCTTTATTTGCTCGTTATTGATGGAATCCTATATTATGGTTGTAACACCCTACTACACAGGGACAGTTATGTTGTGCATTTCAAACAGTGCTACACTCTCTAAATGAGTCATTTGGCCATAATCGTGTAACTAAGTGTGATTAACGATTTAGGGTTAAAATTTTTGGTCAAAGATACAACGTTTCACTAAAACTTTTATTGTATACATTCAGATCCCAAAATATATTTTAAAGGTTAGTTACAATAAAAGATTTACAACCAATCGACCTAAGCGGAAAAATAGGGTTTAACCCTAGTTCCTCTTTAAACCCTCCGCCGTGGTGGTCGAGCAGCCGCATATATACACATCGTCACCTAAGCTCTCCAACTCAAGGATGGTCTAACTTTCTTTTGCCTTTACCTGCACCACATAGCACTTGTGAGTCGAGGCTCAACAAGAAAACTTAAACATGCTTATAAGCTGTTAATAACGTGTCACCAAAACATAAAAAGCATGCCTACTAGTAATAACCCTATTCATGCATGCAGGCAGATACACATAAATGATTGCGAAGTCCTGCTCTCTGAGGTAGATGACTAATAAGTTTATCTATGTATAGATAACTAATAATTTTATCTTTGTATAGATGACTAATAAGTCTATCTCTGTATAGATGATTAATAAGTCTATCTCTATATAGATGACTTATAAGTCTATCTCTGTATAGATGACTAATAAGTATATCTCTGTATAAATGACTAATAAGTCTCTCTGGGTAGATGGCTAATAAGTCACTCTCTGAATAGAAGACTAATAAGTCACTTTCTGAATAGATGGCTAATAAGTCACTCTCTGAATAAATGACTAATGAGTCACTCTCTAATAAGTCTATCTCTGGGGATCCGCTCCCTAAGCCATGTGACGTTTCAGTCACCTGAGCCTTTTGGCCCTGGCTCTATGTAACATGCCTTTAGACTAGACAAGTGCTATAGTTTTCTTCAACCCTGGGGTCGGTCAAGCATTTAATGCTCATGTTGATTAAATCTAATCACCTCGGCTTGCGTTAAACACACTAATATCGTTCTTGACTCATAAGCCAATAACATACGACCAGTGCTCGATACTATTGCAGATCTTGACTGATAAGTCACAGCTTCACAATCAATACTAACACCAATGTTGTCCCTTGACTAATAAGTCAGTGCTTCCTCAATGAGGTAATGCAAACAGACATATATCATATGCCAAATATGTAGATATAAGGCATTCAACATGCTTAATCAATAATCACAAGCATAATTATAATCATGCACAATTACAGAGACTCAAGCTCTGACAAATTCCATATTTCACATTCATGCCCTGCCATAGTCACATTTATCACATGCATCACTTGCATCACATAATTGGTGCAGTTTTCTTACCTTTGGCTTGAGCATAAAATAAATGAAGAATGACCCTTGAGAACGATCCTGTCCTTAGGTCACTTAGCGGTCACCTAATCATAACCAAATATGAAATCCCATCAATAAAATGAATAATAAAAGGTTCATGGTTTAAAACCCGGTCCCGAGACCTTGAATTCTACCAAAATGGCTAGTCGATACAATCCTGATCCTTGAGAATTGGAAACTCGCACTTAAAACCCATTAAAACCCAACCTGGCACAAGGAAGACAGGCTGGCCGCGACCTGCCCCCAAGGGCCGTGGCGTGCCCCCAAATTAGAGAGGTCCTCTGCCTAGGTGCCAGGGGCGCGCCGTGACTTGACCTTGTGGGTCGCAGCGAGCCTACTTGACAGAGCCTAGGGGAGGCTCTGGAGCACCTTCAAGTGGTGACTTGCATGAACTTGGTCGCGACTTGACCCCGCGAACCCAGCTCCCCCACATTTTTCTCAATCTAAACCTCAACAGAAACTCATCAAACTAATCCCAATATCATAATTATTCATCACCACAACCTCACCACCATTCAAACAACAAAACCCAAGCTTTAAAACACTCAAAACATCATCAAACACCCAAACCTAAGATCAAAGTCTCAAGCTTATAAACTATCTTAAAAACTGAGTAAAAACTCAGAAATTAACCTTAAAATCCTTTCCTAAATTCCATAATTGAACCCCTTCAGTTGTTGAACATAACCATAAACTCTCAAGCTTTAATCCTTAAGCCTCAAATCCCTTTGCTTGCTTCAAAATCCCAACCGAGAGAGAAGAGGAAATAATTGAGAGTGAGAAAGAAAGAGAACCCTCTGTTTTTCACCCTTAAACCCTCTACAGCCTTCTAACCTTAAGCATATCCAATGGTCAAAATTCCCCTAGGGCCATTTTAATTCCTCAAAGCCAACAAGGGAAAAATTGTCATTTCCCACCTATCCCGTTAATCATAATTAACGACCTCCAATTCTCATTATTCCCAATATCTTCAATAATTATTAAATCATATCCCATTACACGCTCATTCCCGGTAATGTACTAAACACCAATTTATCCCTAGGCTCACCCCGAGCCAAGTAATTAATTTCGTTATGACCAAACCGCTAACTTGCATTCTAGGATCGTCTCATGTCGAATAGTTCAACCATATCCACATAATAATGTGGTCTCATCCATATATCACATACATGAACATATATATACAATTGCGCTCTCAATGGCCAAAATTACAAAAATGCCATTCTAATAAGAAGTGGGGCCACATGCATGCAATTATCATCATATAATAATACAACTCACATAATCATGCATGTAATCACATAATTGCACATAATATCACATAATTCCATAATTTTCTATCCTTGCCCCTAGATCAAGGCCCTAAGCCATATTAGGAAATTTGGGACGTTACAACTATCCCCTCCTTACAGAAATTTCATCCTCGACCTGAATTACCGTTCACACAAAACCAATGGATAATCCGCGAGCAAAAGGAACCACTTGAATGAGAGGACATCTGAGCCCATTTTTGATGTCAGATCGACGAGGTTGACGAGAGGAAAAGAAGGAAGCTTCAAGTTGTGGTGTATCCTGATCCGAACACCGAGAACCGGAGCTTAAAGTCACCGTAGCCTACTCCCCCGACACACTCTCATTCATCCTCATGGAGGGTTCATCAAATCAGCCGTCCACGGCACCCAAATCTCTTTCCATCTCGGCCTCGGAGAGCTCCTTCTTCGAGGCTGAACATTACCAAAGTTTCGTCACCTCGACCTGGGAGATTTCAGATTTATTATCCTACCATGGGCTAATGATATCCGAAAAGCTAGTGTGCCAACCCGCCAGCTTAAATGAGAGGAGTTGCTTTGCCCCTGGTGAAGACGATCCTAAGAGGAAAGTTAAGCTTGTGGCCTGGAGTCATGAACATATGCGAGACGGGGCTTTATTGCTCCTAAAGGATTATTTCTGGAGCTCCATGGACTATGGTGGCATTGCCCCGTTTCAGCTCCAGACTAACTCATACAGGGTCTTGGCCGCTCTTAGATCCTTGTACCACGAGATGAAGTAGGACGGGAATTTGACACGAGAGATTCTATACCTCTTATGTCTCAAGAGAAACCCCTCCCAAGCTCATGGTGGAGACAAGTTTTACTATCTATCGAGCTACCCAAAGGAGAGATGGTTGTTCGAGGATATCCCCAACCATCCTCCCAACTTCAAGACCATCTTCTTCTAGATAGATGGTCTCGCTCCCTCCCATTCTACTAATTCCAATGGATTCATAAGTATCTTGTCACAATTCTTTGGTCTTTTCTTTTATTTCGAACTTGTAACGCTCATCCAATATAGCCAATTACCATCGCCCACAGCCTACAGAGGCCATGAAGGACCACAGGGAAGCAATCCTCAAGCTCCCTTATGGTCGGTGATCCCTCAACTACCTTCTTCACGAGGACAAGCTCCGGCTTTGTGGCCTCCTTGGTAAGGGTGAGTCTACAGATGACTCAGGAATCCGTAAGTATGCGAGGTGGGAAAAAGTCCTAGTGCCAACGACCAAGCTTCCTTCCAGAGGTAAATATGTGGGTTTGAGCTCACACGGCCCTGCACTTCAGCCCGTTGAACCTTCGTGCTCGGGTAACGAAGCACAAGACGGGCCTCAATAAGCTCGTCTGAAGAAGGTAAAGTTGTGCTTGACCTATCTAAATGGTCTCCCACTTTGCTGAGATAGGAGCCCAATACCATAGTCTTATTTAATGATCCCCAAAATAATTTTATGGTCTAGTTAGGGGAAGACCTTAAGGTACATAAGTTTGATAGATGGTTGGGGAAATAGCAAATGATGCACAATTTAAATGAGGTTTGGGATGGGATAGTCGTCCAATATGAGACCAACAACTATAAGGACCTTTCAAGGATGTCTCCAACTTTTAGGGATGGGACTCCATTAGCCTCGTCAGAAGATAGAGGAATTCCCTAGTCCCCGAGCTCGAGCTCAAATGAGTCCTCCAGTTAGGTTCCTAATACTTATTCGTTTACAATATTAGACCTGTGTAGTTTTTCTTTTCTCAAAATAATTGATCTTCTTTTTTCTTTTCAAGCTGGATGGATTCTGACTTGGACAACATCCTTGGGATGCCTCCTAAGACATGGGGTAACAATTGGGGATGCGCCACCTCGAAGAAGGGTGCCCTTCCTTCGAAGGTCACAAAGGTTGCTGATGACCCTCTCTTGGTGGCCTCGAAAGCTGCCTCTAACGAGCCCAAGCCCAGACTCCTGACGCTACGAAGGTGGTCAAGGATGTCACTTCCGTGACCTTGAAGGCAATCATAAATGAGTCTCCAATTACTGTGCCATCTCTTCAGGGAAAGAAGACTCCAGCTCCTCCTCCCCACTGGGGACAAAGGCAAAAAGGTCGTAGACCCTTCGGCCCCGAAACCTGTGGGTGCCCTGACTCCCCCTGGAAAATGTGGTTGGGAGCCTAGGAGCCAACCTACGCTCAAACTTGCTATCTCGGGTAGGCCAATCATGCAGCAACCTCGATGCTAATGTGAGGCGATTTCTGAGGGGAGATAACACCACAATTTTCTTTGACCAGATTATGGAGCTTGAGATTCTGTAAGTCTGCATTATTTGACTTTTATTTTCTTGGTTCCTTGTTATATCTTTAACTATTACAGTTTAGTCTTTCAGACTCTTCTTGGTGTCATACACCAGAGCTCCCTTCTCTCCTTGAAAATAGTTGTTGCAAAGGCCTTGGTCCACGAAGCCCACCAGGCTCAAATCCGTGCCGAGGATGACCTAAAGGAGGCCAAGGGTGTAACGCCCTACTACCCAAGGTCTGTTATGCTGTGCATTTTAAACAATGCTAAACTCGCTAAACGAGTCATTTGGCGATAATCATGTAACTAAATATGATTAACAGTTTAGGGTTAAAATTTTTGGTCAAAGATACAACATTTCACTAAAACGTTTACTGTATACATTGGGATCCCAAAATATATTTTACAAGTTAATTACAATAAATGATTTACAACCAGCCGACCTAAGCGGAAAAATAGGGTTTAACCCTAGTTCCTCCTTAAACCATCGGTCGTGGGGGTCCAGCAGCCGCATATGTACACATCATCACCTAAGCTCCCCAACTCAAGGATGGTCCAACTTTCTTTTGCATTTACCTGCACCACATTGCACCCATGAGTAGAGACTCAGCAAGAAAACTTAAACATGCTTATAAGCAATTAATAGTGTGTCACCAAATCATAACAATCGTGCCTAGCAGTAATAACCCTATTCAAGCATGCATGGAGGTACATATAAATGATTGTGGAGTCCTACTCTCTGAGGTAGATGACTAATAATTCTATCTCTGTAAAGATGACTAATAAGTCTATCTCTGTATAGATGACTAATAAATCTATCTCTGTATAAATGACTAATAAGTCTGTCTCTGTATAGATGACTAATAAGTCTATCTCTCTGAATATATGACTAATAAGTCACTCTCTGAATAGATGACTAATAAGTCATTCTCTGAATAGATGACTAACATGTCTATCTCTGGGGATCCGCTCCCTAAGCCATGTGACGTTTCAGTCACGTGAGCCTTTTGGCCCTGGCTCTACGTAACTAGCCTTTAGACTAGACAAACACTTTAGTTTTCTTGGACCTTGGGGTCGGTCAAGCATTTAATGCTCATGTTGATTAGATCTAATAATTTCAGCTTGAGTTAAACACGCTAATACTGTTATTGACTCATAAGCCAATACCATACGACCAATGCTCATACTATTGCCAATCTTGACTGATAAGTCACAGTTTCACAATCAATACTGACACCAATGCAGTTCCTGAACTAATAAGTCAGTGCTTCCTCAATGAGGTAATGAAAATAGACATATATCATATGTCAAATATGCAGAATATAAGGTTGTTACACCCAGATTTAGAGATAAGAAGTTATGACCTTGAAACTGGGCTCGTCAGGTGTGAGCACAAAATATATGCGGACATCATATGGTCCAACTGTCGGACCTTTTTGAAGTAAACAACGACCTCGAGGTGGGTAACCTCGAATATTCTCTGAGCTTGTGATCGGCAATGGCATGACACTTGAATATATTTTTCGTCGATTGCCTTCAGGCGAGATAGCTCAAGCTCGGGAAGTGCAAGCTCGGATGCGACAGCCTCGTCAGCATCTACTTGTCCCGAGCATAGGGCGAAGTTGGGTGGAGAGCTCATGATTGACTCATAGTCTCGACAGACTCAATGCCAATTATTGATCTCGAGATTTGATGAATCATCTGGGATAACCCATTTCGTGTGAACATGTTTATTGTTGTACAATCCCAATATTTAAGGGATATCATTTAATCTGTTATCTGTTCCTGATCTTCATGGGACGTTTCCGTGTATGTAGGAGATAATGCATTTAATAGCATAATGTTAATTGATTTACACAATATCTTCCCGAAATATGTGGGAATAAATTCTGCAACCTTCTCTATGAATAGAGACGGAATCACCATTTGAAAGGACCGATTTTCTGATTTCTTGAGAGAAAACTCTGGGCAACTCTTCTCTGAAAAGTTTCCAGAAAACTCCCAAGTCTTAATAATATAGACTCGTGGACTAGGCAGAGTTAACTGCTGAACTACATAAAAATCCTCTTGTTTTCCTCTTAATTCATTTGCTCCAGTATTTTTATTGTTTAATTGCTCTACTATTTAAGTTGACGAAAAGCGGTGTCAACTGTTTGGTGCTTTCATTGAGAGCCATTAAACAGTACATGCATGAGTCTGTTCAGTCAAAGAGCCTCCCGAATCAACAATGGCAGCAAATGATCCCAATGTTCATGAGGAGGAAATTTTAGATGAAGCTGACTACCCCCGACGCCCTGGAAAGCAGCCCATGGTGAACTCGGACCCTGATGAAAGGAGTGGTTCATTCGACTCTCAGGGACCATCAACCCCCAGGGACGACGAGGACATGTACTACAATCCTGAACGATATGTCCCGATAGTGGAGCTCAAAAATCATCAACTATAAAAGCAGTTGGCACAGGCCAAGAAGTGCAATGAAGAGCTAGCCAGACTAGCTTCTGAGGCGCAGGCGGCTCAGGCCCCACCTCTGCCAGAGGCCCGGGCTCTGCCTCCGCGGGACATTCATGTTCCACCACGTAGGCTTCGAGGGAAGCCGCACAACCTCCACCACTAGCAGAATAGCCTGCTCTGCCGAGGCCCTGGAGAAGTAACTGGGCAGGAGGTCCTGCCAACCCAACTACGGAGGCACCAGCCGGAGTAGGGAATAACCGAGCCCCCATGGAGGCTCGGACCCAAAATTGTGGTAACACGCAGAATGTTCCAGAACCAGATCAAGCAAACTCAGCACCTTCTAGGCCCTATAATGGATGCCAACCACCATCACCAATAAGACACCCACCATCGTCGATAAGGTATCCCTCACCAACCCGGAGGAACACACAACCGACCCATGGTGATAAGGAAAGGTAAGCTGGGAGAAGGCATGGAAATGGGGGGACTGCTAGGGAGCATAGGGGTCCCCAACCTACAAGAAGCCAAATGTCTCGGTCACACACTATTGAGACGAGGCAACCAGCAAGAAACCTGTCTCCAAACAACCATACAATGAGCCATGTCAGTGAAGCCTCGAGTGACACTAGATCAGTTAGTATATATGACCAAGAACGTAGAAACACAGGGAGTCAAAGAAATCACCTAGATTTACGAGAACATCTGAACCATAATTGGGGGAATGATAATCCCTCAAATTCGGACCTGAGAGACCATCTAAACGGGCGCAAGCACCCCACGCTGAGGCGGGGAACTGGAGTTGTAATGAACGATAACCAGTTCTCGCAACTTCAAGTCAGACCCCCCATAGATCCAGTCCAAGAAAGGATTGAACAGTTGGAAAGAGCATTCAGGCTCTTACAGAATGAACGGGGTTGGGAACGGGATGAAGAGTTTTATGAAGAGCTTGAGCCCTTCACCCTCCATATTTCTAGCACCCCATTTCCTCAGGGATTGAGAATTCCTCATGTCCCACCATTTGATGGGAATTCGGATCCGTATAGTCATTTAAGCACGTTCAACACAATCATGCGAGCCAATAATGTGGGCTACGAGCTCAGATGCATGTTGTTTCCAACCTCGTTCACGGGACTAGCAAAGAACTGGTTTGAGAAGTGTAAGCAACATTCGATTGCTTCTTGGGATCAATTATCAAGAGATTTCAAGAAGCAATTCAAGGCCATGGTCGGTATTAGGCCCGAGGCATCTGCCTTGACCAATGTCCAACAACAACCGAATGAAACCCTGAAAAGTTACCTCGCGAGGTTTAATTTGGAAGTCGCCTGAGCTCGTGACATCGACGACAGTGGCCATTTAATGGCTATTTGAGCCGGAGTAATGCCTGGAAGTCCTCTCTGGGAGGATATGCAGAGGAAGCCCGTAAGGTCCTTAACTGAGTTTAATCGACGAGCTCAGAGGTTTGTTAATGTAGAAGAGGAAAGGTCAGCACTGAATATGACCTCTCAGCCCATAACTACAACAACAAATGTAAACTCTGCCTCGACCTCGACGGATCCTATGACCTCAAAACCCCCTGGGGACAACCCTTCTAAGGGGAAGAAGAATGAAGGGAATAATCCCAAGGCAGAAGGGGGAAAGAAGAAGAAAGGAGAAATATATTTCTCCGTATACAAAGTGTATACCTAGCTCAATGAGTCTCGGGAGAATATCTTCCTGGTTAATGAAAACCAGGTCCCTTTCAGATGGCCGATCCCATGAGAAATCAGAAGGCAAAAAGAGACTCCAACAAGTACTGCAGATTTCATAGAGATATCAGACATACAACCGATGAATGCATGCAATTAAAAGACGAGATCGAAGGATTGATCTCGAGAGGATATTTCAGACAATATGTTAGGAACCAAAACCCCAATCAGTCTTCCACCAGCTAGAGGGCCGCATCAGCACCACCTGCCCAGAATAACAACTCCTGAGCAAGGGAGGACCAATGACCCCCTCCGATTGATGGAGAAGATATCATAACCATTTCGGGGAGACCACATATTGCAGGATCAGGCAGGAACATCGAGAAACGATATGTGAATGAGCTGAAAATTGGTGACGGGTCTCCCTACGAACTCGAACCCAGAGCTCCAAAACAACAAAGGGTTGAATCTCAACCCATAACTTTTACTAAGGATGATGCATCTCATGTACAGTTCCCTCACAATGATCCGCTGGTCATCACCCTTCAACTCGCGAACAAGAGGGTACACCGAGTCCTGGTTTGTAACGGGAGCTTTGTAAATATCCTTCACAAGGCCACCTTAGAAAAGATGGGACTCGTGCTTTGCGACCTAAAGGCCTGTGCAACGACGTTGTACGGATTTTCAGGAGAAGGGATTGCCTGTATGGGATCCATCAAACTCCCCGTAACCTTGGGAGATTTCCCAGTCTCAACAACCAAGATGATGGAGTTTGTAGTAGTGGATCTTCCATCGGCCTACAACGTACTGCTTGGGAGACCCGCCCTAGTAGGTCTGGGGGCGGTTTCGTCTGTAAGGCATCTGGCCATCAAGTTCACGACTTCTAGTGGCATCGGGACTCTGAAAGGGGACCAACTCCCAGGGAGGGAATGCTATAGCATTTCTGTTAAAGGAAAGAAGCAGAAAAGTGCACAAACACTTGTTGTAATTCAGAATAAGGATAGGACAGTCTTCAAAATAGACGAAGAGATTGATCCAAGAGTAGAAGAAAGGGCTGATCTTGAGCCGCTAGAAGAGCTCGAAGAGATCAAGCTCGAAGAGGTCGATCCCCCGAAAACTGTAAAGGTAGGGAAAAACCTGTCGGAGGAAACATAGTAGCAATTAATCTGCTTCCTGAGGAAGAACCAGGACGCCTTCGCATGGTCACATTCAGATATGGTGGGGATAAGCCCGAATGTGATAAGCCATGCCCTTAACATTGACAAGAGCTTCCCCCGAAGGAGCAAAAACGAGCATTTGTCGACACCTCGTATAAGCGAACCTGAATAGGGAGATGTCTGCATGATTAACTTTGAGCCAACCTAGATGACTCCGATAGTTGAGTACCTTGAAACCGACATTCTCCCAGTAGAACGGAACAAGGCTTGAAAACTGATGTATCAGATCCCCAGATACACTATTGTGGAAGGAAGGCTAAATCGGAGAGGATACTCTATGCCACTACTCTGATGTGTGACTCCAACCGAGGCCAAGAGGATCCTAGAAGAGATACATGAAGGATTCTGTGGGGACCACACTGGGGGGCATAGCTTATCAAAGAAAATTATACGCCAGGGATACTTCTGGCCCACTATCAAAGCAGACTCTTTTGATTACGCCAAGAGATACGATAAGTGTCAACGGTTCGCTATAATCCCACGAGCTCCACCTTCCGAGCTAACTATGATGACCTCCCCATGGCCATTTGTGGTCTGGGGAATTGACCTCATAGGCTCATTGCCAACTGGCAAGGGTGGAGTTAAGTACGCAATAGTCGCGGTAGATTACTTTACGAAGTGGACCGAGGCCGAACCCCTAGCAACAATTACCTCAAAGAAAGTCTTATACTTTGTGGTAAAAAGTATAATTTGCTGATATGGAATGCCAAGGAAGATAGTATCAGATAAAGGTACTCAGTTCGATAGTGAACTGTTTACCAATTTTTGTGAGAAAAATGGGATAATAAAGAGCTTCTCCTCTGTGGCCCATCCCTAAGAGATGGCCAAGTCAAAGGTGTGAATAAAACTTTGAAGAGCTCTATGAAGAAGAAATTGGAAGAAGCTAATGGAAAATGGCCTGAGGAGTTGCCTCAAGTCTTATGGGCATATCGGACCAGAAATCGTACTTCAACAGGACATACCCCTTTTTCTTTGGCATATGGATGCGAGGCTATGCTACCAATCGAGGTTGAAATACCCACCATTCGTAGCCACACTTATGATCAAGCCTCAAACCAATCCCAGCTCGAAGTAAGTCTGGACCTGATTGAAGAACGATGGGATGTTGCTCAACTAAAAAATGCAGCTTATTAGCAGGGAGCCACCCGATATTTCAATAAAATGGTTCGGGACAGGAAATTCGGATTGGGAGACTTGGTGCAAAGGCGTGTGTTCCTAGCTATGCGGAACCCAGCCGCTGGCGTGCTCGGGCCTAATTGGGAAGGGCCTTATCAAATCGAATCGATAATCCGACCTGCCGTCTAAAAATTGGCAAGATTAAATAGGGAATTGGTACCACGAGCATGGAATGGCGAACATCTACGACCTTACTATCAATAGTGTAGGAATGATGTCACCTGTAACCGTGCTTGTTTATCTTTACTATGCTTCTATTAATAAATTGTTTAATTCTGAATAAAGTTCATTTTCGTTTCAATATGCTGTATTTTTTGCAAACTCTCTTAATTTAATAATCTATGGTCACACTCATAGGATATTAAGGGGGCATTAGTGGTATATATACCGTAAGCTTGAAAAAATAAAAAATAGCATACACGAAAAGAATAGAAGTGTTTGGATATAACCAAATACACGAGCTAAGATAGTTTGGACATAACCAAATTATTAAAGAATAGAAGTGTTTGGATATAACCAAATACGCGAGCTAAGATGGTTTGGGCATAACCAAATTATTAAAAATAGAAGTATTTGGACATAACCAAATACGCGAGCTAAGATAGTTTGGACATAACCAAATTATTAAAGAATAGAAGTGTTTGGATATAACCAAATACGCGAGCTAAGATAGTTTGGACATAACCAAAATATTAAAAATAGAAGTATTTAGACATCACACCAAATACGCGAGTTAAGATAGTTTGGACATTACCAAATTATTAAAAAATAAAAGTATTTGGACATAACCAAATACGCTAGCTAAAATAATTTGGACATTAAAGGTAAAGTGTTTGGATATAACCAAATGCACAAGCCAAGGTAATTTGGATATAACCAAATGCGCGATCTAGATATAACTAGATAAAAAATATACAAGTGTATGGATTACGAACCAAAAACACGACCTAAATAGGTTTGGAACAAACCAGCTAAAACTAATCGACAAAAAGATGGGATACAGATAAATCCACCACAAATTAAGTCGAAATCGATGCTGGAATATCTTGCAAAAGGTTAGTTTCGACCTCATAACCTTGGGGAGCTACCCGAGGATGAGAAAAAGTAACTAGAAAAGCAGGATATAACTAAACTACCCGCCTTACACGCCATATAAGTACTTTCGAGTGCATGGTAAAAGTAAGTTCTGACCTTGACAAGTAACAAGATCGGACACGGATGCATTGAAACTCGAACTTAAATCCACCACGTGTTTGTATGAATAAACAGACAAAGGCAAACCTTTAATATAAATTGCTTAAAATATTTCAGTTTATGAGATGTAAAGCAAAAATATTAAAGTAAAGTCAAATATGGTATTGTAAATATCATAATAAAATAGCTCTTTTACGATCCATAAATTGTCTTAGCCCCAAGGGCATAAAAAGAAAAAGACAAATTACAAAGGTTTCAAAGGGACGCAACCCCAAATCGAGATTTAGGAGGAAGGAGCGCCCTCCTTAGCCTTCCCAACATCCTCCTTAGCCTTCTTTGCCTCCTCCCGAGCAGCCTCCTCCACATCAAGCTGAGCATGCCATTTGTCCACGAGCCCTTCCTCAAAAGAGCATAGGAAGTTGGTGTCGAGATTGGCATTACTGGCCCAGATCCTGTACATGGCCAAGTCAACCGCCCGATCCTTCTTCTCCTTGAACTCTTCGAGAAGACGAGCCTTTTCGCCCTCCATTATCTTGAAGGTGTCCTTTTTCTCCTCCTCAAGCTTGGCATTGATCTTCTAAAGCTCCTCGAGCCTGGCATTCAGCTTCTCAAGCTCTGCTATCTTGGCTCTCATCTACTCGGCTTCAGCCTCCATCTTTGATTTCGCGGCCTTGAACTCGTCAGCGAGCTTGATTTGAAGATCCTTCGACTCCTAGGCATAGGACATTCTCGAGTGGTCCTAGTTGTTCAACTTGTAATTAAAGCTGAGCAAAGGCAGTAAGAGACTTGCACGCAAACAAATCAAGTTAGAACATACACAAAGCAAAATTACAACAAATAATAAGGTGAGAGAGGTAATTGCAGTGGAGAGCTTGACACTTTTTTCATAAAGAGTGTTGCAGTCCCGAGCATTAACCAAAAACTGCCACTAAGGAGCCTCGAAGCCACTAATGCTCTATCCCACCCGAGACAAGACATCCGAGCCAAGTGTGGCTCTATAAGTCCCGAAAGCATTGTCGACAACACACTCATCAACATGAGTAGAAATTGACAACAGGCATTCTTTGGAGGCCGAGCATTGGGCGGACCATGATGGCAAGAGGCAAAGGGGGAACACCTGTGGTGGAAGCTTCGACCTGGGGAGTCAGATCCACGGTTGGGCTCGTAACAGTGGGAGCTGGGGGAGGAGGAGTCTTCTCGGTCCTCTTAGAGACCTTAGCAGGCTGATCTGACTTTTGCGAGGCTCTCGGGCGCTTACTCTTCTTGGCCTCCTCGCCACTGGCGAGCATGTTATCGAGATCGGAGTCCATAGTACCTGCACAATCAAATCACATTAGAAAACGATCTCAATAGCATAATGCAGATAGTTGAAGGAATAAAGGACAAGTGATGAAAAACCTAACTAGAACTCCCCCCCAAGCTCGTGCTCAGCGACCACGTAATTCCCCATTCTTCGGAAGAGGCAGGGGGAGTCCCTTCCCTATATGTGGAAGTCAACCTCGAAAGGTCCCTATAATCATTTGTCCCATATTGGACGACTATTCCATCACAAACTTCATTTAAACTGTACATTATGTCATACTTCCCTAGCCAACTATCGAACCTGTGGACCCTATCGTCTACCCAAGACCATACATAAAAATTGTCCCTATCATCTGGGCATAAGATCAAGTTATCAGATTTATGCTTAAGTAGCAAAGGAGACCATAAAGCCGAGCTAAGGATGACCGTACCTCTGTCACTCAAGCTCGAAGCCTCGTCATTGGCCTCGTTCCCTGAGCACGAACTTCTAGGACGGCGAGCTAGGGATCGTGCCTTAGAGCTTCGCCTCGGAGGAAGGCTGCCTATTGGAAGAGGCACGAACTCGCACTTAGTGTACTCCTTGTAGGCTCTATCGTCTATGGACTGATCCTTCTCCAGGAGACCATAGGTTCGAAGCTTATCTTCGTGAAGAAGATAAGACAGGGAGCGCCTACCGTAAGGAAGTTGAAGCAAAGTTTCCTTGTGCTCCTTCATCTCGTCTGTGGGAGTAGGGCGGTGATAGTTGGCTGAAGAATTGAATAATATGAGTGGTCCGAGCTTAAAAAAAAATTCGAGCATGAAAAGAAAAGGGTCATATACTTATGAATTCGCCTAAACGAATAATATCTGGAGGGAGCCAGGCCGTCCGTCCAGAAGAACGCAAGTTTGAAGTTGGGGGGATGGTTTGGCAGGTCTTCGAAGATCTTCTTCTCCCTCGGATAGCTGGAGAGTTAATAGAAGCCATCTCCTCCCCGAGCTCGGGAGGGGTTTCTTTTCAAACAAAAGAGATACAAAATCTCTTTTGGAGAAGGTCCTTCCCACTTTAGTTCGTGGTAAAGCGACCTCAGGGCTGACAAGACCCTGTATGAGTTGGTGTTGATTTGGAAGGGTGCGAGTCCAACAAAGTCCTTAAAAAAGGACTTCAAGGGCAATAAGGCCCCTGCCCTCATATGTTCGTGGCTCCAAGCCGCGAACATTATCTTGTTGTCAGGATTGCCATCTATTGGGGCGCAGCAGCTGCACTCGGTGGAGGACGGGGCTCGACATCTTAACGAGCCTGATAATCCTAGGCCGTGGCATGCTAGGATGTTGGATATCGGCCCCAATGAGAAGACCGAGCTCCAATAATGCTCGGCCTCGAAAAATTCTCCCCTCGAGGTGGGAATAGTGGTTGGCAGCGAGGTAGATGGGGGATTCGATGAATCTTCCATCAGTGAAAATTTGAGCTCACCCGGTTTGAATGTGACCGTCACTTTAAGAGTAGGGTCGAGAGGGATTGGTCTAGACACAGGGTCTGGATAGATCGCGACCCTGAGTTTTTTCCTCTTTTTCTCCTCAACCTTGTCGATTTGGCATCGAAAGTGAGTTCGGGTGTCTTCTTGCTCCACCTTAGTTCGTGCTCACGAATCAAGCGCTGATTCCGAGTAAAAGGTGACTTCGGGCTCGAAGTTGCGGTGAGTAAGGAATCGCGAGTTTTGACCCCCACCTCTTTTCCAAGTTCTGCGGCATCTAGCAAGAGAGGAAAAGGGTGAGGGCCAGACGAACAAGAGATTAAGAATAAAAATCAAGACAGCCTACGCTCGAATGATCGAGGCTGTGGAACAAGCTCGATCAAAAGAACGAGATCAGGCTCGGAGCGTGTATTCCACGTAAAGGGGGAAATGTGGATTTATTTTTTAGAATCCTTGATTTTTAGGGAAAAAAGTTGGCAGTTACTCAAAAAGTGTTATTTTTGGGAAATGTGCAATTTGAAAACCCTAATCCTATACCTAGTTTCTTGGTCTACGCGATATAATGTTCAGAATCAAGATAACCCAGTAAAAGAATCGAATTTGCATCATTCATGCAAAATCTGGGTTTGGAAAATCCATAACACCAGATGAGCCTAAAAACTACACGGCATTGACTAAAGCATTTTAGTGCAAAACTAGTAAATGTGCTTAAGTGCAACAACATAAACATGCATGGAAAAACAAATTATATACACGAACATATGGGGTCAAGAATAGTTACTTACACAATGTAGATGGTGAGAACAGAGTAATGGATGACCGAAGGAGAGGTTGCAAGAACGATTTCACGGAGTCAAACAGACCAGCAGTATTTTGTTTCCTCGGCTTGGAGAACATGCTAGGACTGAAGTTTTTGAGTTATGGTTTTCTTTGTTCTCTTTTCTCTGAAAACTCGAAATGTAAAGTTGAAATGAGGAAGATGATGGAGTATTTATAAGCCCCCAAAGGATACCAAACGACGAAATGATCTGGACCATTGGCCAATTTCGATATCTGATCAAATGGCCAGGGAAAAATGGAAGAGTGACACCATAAAGATGGCAGGCGTATGGATGTGTGTGTGGTGTAAAAGACACTCAAGTAATCTGACCATCCAATACCTGGCTGACACGTGTCTACATTCGAGTACAATTTATGGTATAGTTTCCAAGAAGGGCAGTTCAAAAGTTTCCTTTTCACGGGATTCGTACTGATACTTTTGAGGGTGCAAAATGATACACCCAAATTTCGAGATAAGATGTTATGACCTCGAAACTGGGCTCGTTAGGTGTGAACTCAAAATATATGCAGACATCATATGGTCCAACCGTCACACCTTTTTGAAGTAAACAACGACCTTGAGGTGGGTAACCTCGAATATTCTTTGAGCTCGCGATGGGCAATGGCATGACACTTGAATATATTTTTTGCCGATTTCCTTCAGGTGAGATAGCTCGAGCTCGGGAAGTGCAAGCTCGGATGCGACAACCTCGTCAACATCTACTTATCCCGAGCATAATGCGAAGTTGGGTGGCGAGCTCGTGATTGACTCATAGTCTCGACAAACTCAATGCCAATTGCTGATCTCGAAGATTTGATGAATCATCTGGGATAACCCATTACGTGTGAACATGTTTATTGTTGTACAATCCCAATATTTAAGGGATATCATTTAATTTGTTATCTGTTCTCGATCTTCATGGGACGTTTCTGTGTATGTAGGAGATAATGCATTTAATAGCATAATGTTAATTGATCCCGCGAACCCAGCTCCCCTACATATTTCTCAATCTAAACCTCAATCAAAACTTATCAAACCAATCCCAATATCACAATTAATCATCACCACAACCTTATCACCATTCAAACAACTAAACCCAAGCTTAATACCACTTAAAATACCAACCAATATCCACCTCTAAGATCATAATCTCAAGCTTACAAAATATCTCAAAAATAGAGTAAAAACTCATAAATTAACTTGAAAATCCTTACCTCAAGCCTAGAATTGAACCCCTTCAGTTGTTGAACATAACCCTAAACTCTCAAGCTTTAATCCTTAAGCCTCAAATCCCCCCACTTGCTTCAAAATCCCAACCGGGAGGGAATAGGAAATAATCGAGAGAGAGAGAAAGAGAACCCTCTGTTTTTCACCCTTAAACCCTCTACAGCCTTCTAACCTTAAGCACATCCAATGGTCAAAATGAAAAAAATGCCCCTAGGGCCACTTTAATTCCTCAAAATCAACAAGGACAAAATTGTCATTTCCCATCTATCCCGTTAATCATAATTAACGACATCCAATTCTAATTATTCCCAATATCCTCAATAATTGTTAAATCATATCCCATTACCTGCTCATTCTCGATAATGTACTAAATACCAATTTACCCCTAGGCTCACCCCGAGCCAAGTAATTAATCTTGTTATGACCAAACCGCAAACTTGCATCCTAGGACCGTCTCATGCTGAATAGTTCAACCACATCCACATAATAATGTGGTCTCATTCATATATCACATACATGCTCATAAATATACAATTACGCTCTCAATAGCCAAAATTACGAAAATGCCCTTCTAATAAGAAGTGGGCCCACATGCATGCAATTATCAGCATATAATAATATAACTCACGTAATCATGCATGTAATCGCATAATTGCACATAATATCACATAATTCTATAATTTTCCATCATGGCCAATCATGGCCCTAAGCCTTATTAGGAAATTTGGGACGTTACAATGGTTGTGACTAGGTTATCGCTAGGGGCTTGGAACCGGGTTCGTGCTAGGGGGTCGTCCTTAGTTTACATTATTCTCGAACCTGAGGTAAGAAAACTGCACCCAATACGTGTTATATGTGAACATGGCTTGGCCCAACTATTATTAAATGATTAGGGCTTGGTCCCCTGAGAACGTTTATGTTTAAGCTATTGTTTCATATGTTGATTGATCCTACTTGAATATTCTATATTTCCTTAAGTGTTTCATGTATTTTGCATGGATTCTGTGGTTAGGGCCTAAGGCCCCATTAAATAGGTATGATTAGTATTATGAGTACGGTTACTTGATGGTGTTATGTGATTAACATGCATGCGTACTCATTTTGTTGGGATATTCCTATTCATATTTGTTTCTATTTTGAAGTTAGAATACCTAGATTAGGGCTTGACTTATTAGTCAAGCCCGGCTAAAGTGCGTTGCGCGCTGGTCGAAAGCCTTAGGCCTAAATCAGAAATGTACTATTGCGTTGGTCGACCCTATGGTCATTGGAAAACCAAAGGTGTTGGGCTAGCTCTATGGCTAGTTACTCAGAGCTAATGGCGAGGGCCTCAGGTGTCTCTATGGTCACATAGCTAGGGCATAGGCCCCGGGGTTGGCTCTATGGTCAACTGTTCAGGGCAGCGGCCCCAAATTGGTTCAATGACCAATTTGTTTGTAACTGAATGACTGTATGTGTAGGATATTATTGTTGAACATGCTGGTTAAGTATCAGGGAATCTGTATTTTCTGTTTATGCACATGTAGAGTTTTCTTGCTGAGCCTTGGCTCACGGGTGCTTTTTGGTGCAGGTAAGGGGAAGGGAAAGCTTGACCATCCATGAGTTGGAAAGCTTTGGTGGCGGCGTGTACATATGCTGCTGCTCGACCACCACGGCCGAGGATATCTCAGAGGAACTAGCGTTGTAGCCCTGTTTTTGCCGCTTAGGTCGGCTGGATGTAATTTTTGATATACGTGCACTTCTTTAAGAATTTGGTTATAATATTTTGGGATCCCACAAATGTATGAAACTTTTTAAATAAAAGTCAATGGTTCATTTGACCAAAAATTTTAACCCTAACCCTTGACATTAACAATAGTTACACGTTTTAAGCCAAATGGCATGATTAGCTTGTCTAACACAATTTAAAGTACATAGTGTAACGGTCTTGGATTAGGAGGATGTTACACATTCCAACTACCCACTAGTACAAAAAGGGCTTTCCATGTCACCCATCCACGTCAGTAAAAGGTGTTGACTGACGTGATAATAAGACTAAGGATTTCTATGTCGAGCAAAAACTAACATGAAAAGCTCTCTATTTTTTCCTGTCACTTTGGTTACTAACTGCCACAATAATAAAGGGAGGGCTTTTTCGTAAAATAGTATATTAATTAAAAAATATCCCAAGGCCGACCCAAATAAAGAAACCTTATTTCTTTCTTTTTCCTCTTTTCTCTTTGTCGTCGTTTATCTTTCTCTTTCCTTCATTTGTCTCAGTCTAAAGTTGACACAAGAAATTAGATCTTTGATTGGGCTTCCCAAGTGGTGGGCATAAGGCTGAAAAGACGAGTAGCGACAAGTGAAGAGTTTGGATATGGCTGACTCGAAAGGAGTGCAACCAAGTAGCCTGGGGGGACTAATATAAGTGTGTGTAACATAAGATGGTGTTTCCCATCCCCCTCCAAATGAACATTTGTCCAATGGCTCATCTGTTTCCCTTTTGAAATCCGTCCTTTGCGTATTTTTTTTCAATTTAAAAATAAAAAGGTTATATTTTGTCACCTCTGTATTGAGAAAATTGGTGTAATTTGAGCTTCTATTATTCGAGTTATGGATTCTTGTTCTCTATTATGCAATGATCTATTTTGTGACAAAGTCTCTGTGATCAATCTAAATCTAGGTAGGAAAGTAATTTTTTTTTAGGATTTATACTATTTTGGCTCCCTCTCTTTTGTTTCTATACTAGTTTGGACCCTTAGTTTTAAACAATTACAAATAACACCTTTTGTTTTGCAAAAAATTAAAAATAGGATATTGGACTAGATTTTGGTCAACATACTTTTAAAAATTATTTTTTTAATTAGTTAGTTTTTATATTATTATATATATTTTTAAATTAAAAAATAAAATTTATATTATTTATCTTATACTTTTATAATTAGGCTTTTAATTTATGTTTTCTTATTTAATATATAAAAGTAAGGATATTTTGGTCTTATTCACAAATATGTAACCCAAAATCTAATCCAATGTCCTTTTTTGTTTTTTTTTTTACTTTTTTCATTTTTCTTTTCACGAAACAAAGAGTCATTTGTAATTTTTTGAAATCGATAATGTCCAAACTAATATAAAAATAAAATAAACAGAATCAAAATGGTATAATATATATTTTTTTATTTAGTCTTCCATGACTAAAATGTATGAGAATTGCTTGATAATGTTACTTACAAAGTTAAATGTTTAATTTTTTTTAAGTATAGTACGTGTTCTGATAACTTTAGAAAACTCTTAACTTTTTATATAAAAGGTGAGCTCGGTAAAGGGATTCACAAGCAGAATACAAACACGAAGAACAACGAACAACTATCCACAAGAATGCCCAAAAGCACCTCTCAACTTGTTGTCTAGATTAAAGTATGTATATGTAATGCCCCAAATTTCCTAATAAGGTTTAGAACCTTGATTAGGAAGTCGGGAGGACCATAATTGATTTATTATGGTATTTAATGATTATATGCATGTTTACGTGAATGATATTATTATATGATGGTGGATGCATGCATATGGGTTCATATTTTAATTATGAGGGCATTTTGGTAATTTGGCCGCTGTGGGCGTAATTGTGTACTTTGGGTGCATGATTGTGATTAATTAATATAGCCACATTATAAGGTGGATTGGTTCAAGCTATTCGGCATGAGACGATCATGAGATGTAGGTGTTCGGTCTAGTTATAACGGGTTTAAGTTCGAGGCTCGGGGTGAGTCTCGGGGTCATTTTGATGATTAGAACGTTACCAGGAATAAAAGGGTAATGGGATATAATTTATTGGCATTTGAGAATATTGAGAATAACGGGAATTGGAGAGCGTTAATTATAATTAACGGATAGGCGGGAAATGACGGTTTTACCCTCGGAAGCCTTTAAAGGGATTTATTTGGCTTAGGGGCATTATGGTCTTTTGTCCTTAAGGATTTATATCAGCCTTTGAGTTTTAGAAGGCTATGGAAAACAGAACAAAACAGAGCCCCATCCCTTCATTGAATTTTGAGAGCCCAAATTGAGGAGTTAAGCTAGGAGATCAAAGGTGGAAGCTAGGGAATTTGTTTCAGCCATTAAAGGGGATTCAAAATCGAGTTTGAGGTGAGTTCAGCCATAAGTTTCTGGTTTATACTCTGTTTTCCTTTAGTTTTTCAACTTATGATTTCTTGATGGTAGTTTGGATTTATGGAGGTTTTGATTGAAGCTTAGCTTGGGTTTTGATGAGGGTGAGTTATAGGTAATGATTAGAGGTTGAATTGAGTGTTTGGAGGAGGTTTGGAGCTGGTTTGAAGGCTTGGTTCCAAGGGAAAACGCAGGGGAGGTTTGCTGGTGCGTACTGAGTTTTTGGCTGAACAGGGTAATGAGCCGCGGCATGGCTGTGGTGCGCTGCGGCTCATGGCGTCTGGCAGAGAGGGTTGCCTCTGTCTGGGGGGCGCGCCACGGCGCAGCTAGGGCGGGCCGCGACCCTTAGTGACTTTTTGGCCAGAATGGTGTTTTTAGCTTGGGGATTCAAGCCTTAGGCCTCGGGGTTGAACCTAGTACCCGGTTAAGTGGGGATTGATGTCCCGGAGGCTAGATATTGGATTGGGAACTTATGTTGGTCATTTTTATTGATAGTATCTTATATTTGGTTATGATTAGGTGACCGCTAAAGGACTAAAAGTTGATCGTTCTCAAGGGTCGTTCTTTAAATCATTCTAGCTCAAATCTGAGGTAAGAAAACTGCACCCTGTGTATATGTGACATGCATGGTTATTCTTGATGCATGTTGGTTGATTATTAAACGTGACATGCATGGCTGCTATTGATGCATGTTGGATTGTTAAGTATGATGCATGTGATGCACGAGAAACATGTGATTAGGACATGCTTTGTATTCTGGGTATGATATCGTTCAGAGCTTGAGCCTCTGTGTTGTGCATGGTCCTAATTGTGCTAGTACCTGTTAAGTAAGCATGTTGAATGCCTTATTTATGGATATTGGACATGTGATATATGTTTGGTGGCATGGCTTACCTGTGTATGGCACTGACTTATTAGTTAGAATTGGCAATGGTGTCAGATCCGTCTGTGAAGCTGTGACTTATTAGTTAAGTTCACAACGGGCTGAGCACTGGTCGTGTTTCACTGACCCAAGAGTCAGAAATGGCAGAGCGTTGTGAACACCGGGCCAAATGAAGATTAGATCTAATCGAGGTCGGTATTGAATGACTCATATGGGGTATTAATGCTGGACCGACCGGAAGCTCAATGAAAACTATAAGCGCTTGCCTGGTCTAAGACCAGATGTTCATAGCCAGGGCGTATGGCCCCGGTGACTGTTTGTCACATGGCTAGGGGACGCTATCCATAGTTACGACTCTAGAGTTGGGAGGAAGGTTATGTTGGTGACCAATCACCATGCACCTATCCTGATCGAACTTATAAAAGGACAACCTACCAGTTAAGCCCTGGTGACCCTATCGTCACATGGTTAAAGGGTGCTGACCCCACATTTGTGACTCTTGTGTTAGTCACCTATTTGTTTGAACTGTTGGTCCTGAATAATCAATGCAATTACTGTTGATATTATATCATGTTATACTGTGTTTTCTAGCTGGGCTTCGGCTCACGGGTGCTATGTGGTGCAGGTAAAGGCAAAAGGAAGCTAGACCATCCTTGAGTTGGAGAGCTTAGGTGATAACGTGCACATATGCAGCTACTCGTCCGCCACGACCGAGGTTTAAAGAGGAACTAGGGTTAAACCCTGTTTTGCCGCTTAGAACGGCTTGTTGTAAATATCTTTCTGTAATAGACTCTGAAATTATATTTTCGGGATCCCAATGTATATATTAAACGTTCTAGTGAAAGGTTACATCTCAACCAAAATTTCTAATCACTAAACCGCTAATCATACCTAGTTACACGATTTTGGCCAAATGACTCGATTAGCGAGTTTAGCACTATTTACAAGGCACGCCGTAACGGTCCCTGGAGTTGGGGCGTTACAGTATACACGCCACTTAAACTACGAGCTACTCCATGAGAAGCATTGCCAATTAAGCAACGAGTCCACAAGGTAGGTTGCTAGTTGTCTTACGAAAATGAGTAATACTATAAAAAATGTGTTTGACACTTCAGAGCCACATCCCTACAAAAAAAACCTACAATAATACAACCATGATCTGGTACATGGATCTAACACCGAACCACACAAGTAAAAATATTTATTTTTTGTCTTATGTATTTCCAAAAATAGGTTAACGAGGGTGTTACTGTAATTTTGTATGATAGCTCATCTACTATAAATAAGCAGAGCATAGGCCTAAAAAAGGATTCACAAACTTGTATCCTAAAAAAATCCTAGTGAATTATATTGGATTTTTCTCCTTCATCTTTCTTCATAGCCATTTTTCCAAAAGCATCCATTAACTTTATAACAAAAAATACTTATTTCTAACACTTAGATCCTTAACAAATCATGAGCATAAACATGTTATGTGTATCAACTTTCAATGAGAATTAATTGTGTAGCGATTGAGTAGAGATGGTGTTTTGGAGAGGTTTCTATTGATTTTGATGCTTATATGCTGAAGCCAATAAAACTTTACAATGTAAAACTTTCTTCCTCTTAATTTTAGGGTTTTATAATGTTTACCAAGTTATATTTTGTCACCTATTTAATTGATAAGATTGGTTTAATGTGTTCTTAGTGATCTTCTTCTATGTTTTATAATGTTTTCTTTGGCAAAGTTTTGTGATTCGTGTAGTAATGATTTTTTTGTTCTTTTTTAATTTTCCTTTTATATTTGATCGACTTGATAGAACCTACCATGTTGGTAGGTTAGCGAACATTTTATCTAGGAACTCTTAACAGTACTAGAAACCACGTCGCAGTTGCTTGACCGATGTGGCGGCGTTTTCATGTTGGGTACGGACCAATATAGAAAGGCTATACTATAGTAGTGACAACAATACTAGAAATCCAAATGCATAGAATAGATGATGATCAGTAATACATTGGAGTAGCAACAACAACAAGAAAGTATAATTTATTTGATATATATATGTATATATTAATATATATTTTAATTTTTGGGTAATGTTAATATTTAGTTTTAGTATAATTTTGTTTATGATTTTATTATAGAATAATTTATTAAAAAGTATTGAGACAACATTGTCATTGTAATAGATAACAAATTTTTAAATATATATAAATCTATTAGACAAAAATGTCGTATCAATAAGTTAAATATTGAAAGGGAAAAAAACTCTTATTGTAAAATATATGTTGCAACAACATTATTGTTGTACTATCTTGTCTGTAGCGTCTCAAAACTCCTAATAAGATTAAGTACTTGGATTAGCTTGCCGAGAGAGCACGTGAGGTAATTATGTTAATTATTTTATCATATAATTGAATATGCATGATTATGTATATTAAATGTGTAACGCCCTGGGTAACCAAGACCGTTACATTGTGTGTTTAAAGTAGTAGAACAGAAGTCATTCTAATGGCAAAATACAATTTAGAGCTCTAGTTCCTTTAATTCCCTCGGCCATGGGGGTCGAGTAGCTGTCGATGTACACGTATCACCCGTGAGCCAAGACTCAACAAGAAAATGGTAATCAACAAGCATAGACAGCAACAAGAGCATATAACAAACTTCAATCCAATCAGTTCACTTAATCAGCAAAATACAAGTATTAAGCTAGGCAACATTAAACATATACTTTCAAATATATAACTCAATCTGTAATAAAAATATTTAGGTGTCGGTGCCCTTAGGCCGAGCCCTCTGGTTATTTAGCTGATCCCAACTTGCTTAGGTCGAGCTGCATTCAGCACGCTTTTCACCAGCCCCGACACCCTTAGGCCATACTTTCATATCACACATAACAGGTATATAATTCATAGAACACATATGTTCAATTATAGGGATTCTCATTCCCATCCACAACCACTTGGGTGCAATTTCTTACCTTGAGTCCCGAGCGATGGATTATGAGCGGTCCCGAGCACGATCCTTAATCCTGAGCCTTAACGGTAACCCTAGTCACAAGCAATCATGGGTAACTATCAGATTCTAATCCAATTAAATATTTTGGAAACAAATACTAGCCTTTGGGACCTCGAATTCGACTAAACTGGGTAGAAGACTTCGTCCCGAGCGCTTAAGTTTAGATCCCCAAGCCTAAAAACAAACCTAGGCTATGGCTGCCTAGGCAGGCCACGACCTGGCCCTAAGGGTCGAGGCGCCCCCTCAAGTCAGCAAGCCCCTAGGGCCTTCTGGGGTACGCGGGTCGTGGCGCCCATGAATTGGGTCACGGTGCGCCCTTGCAAGCCCAGAAATCCCTGGATTTCCAACGTTTTTCCCAACTATCAACCCAAAAATCCAACCTCAACATACACCCCAGCTAAAACGAGGTCCAGATCTCCAAATATCACATCAGAAACACATCTAAAGCCTAGAATAACAATTCAATTCTCCTTAAACCCCAAATTCAGAAGCTAACCCAAGCATTTCTAAACTTATCTAAACCCAACAGGAATTCAGAAATTAGAACTTAGAATCTCACCTCAATTGATAGCCTAATCTCCTCAGAAGTTAATTGGTTGTCCTAGCTTGATTCTTCAACCTCTATGCTTCAGTTCCTAGACCCTTCTTCCCAGCCTAAACCAAGCTTTTTCCTTCAAATTTCCCTCAGCTTCAAGGCATAAGAGAGTTAGAGAGAGAGTACGTGATTGAGAGGGAGAGAAAGTGCTGAGAGGTTCCACTATGTTCTGGTTATTTCCCCAAAGTTCAATTGACCATATCCCTTAACCAAAAGACTAAATTGCCTATGATACTAACCCAACCCTTTAATTTCTTATAAGGGTAAAACGGTCATTTTCCTCATTTCCCGCTATTTCCTCGAGTCGTCCTACAATTTCTCAATTAATCACTATATGCCCAACTAATCACCAGATACTTACTCGTTACTCAATAAACCCCAAAATATTCTCTAAGTTCCCAAAATACCCCTAGGCTCACCTCGATCTGGGTATTAAACCCTACTGTGACTATTCCGCTAATCCGCTCACTAGGATCGCCTTGAGCCGTATACTGCAAATATATCCACATAATAATGTGGTCTCGATCATTTAACACATATAATCACATTTATGCCCTTAACGGGCCAAAATTATAGATTCGCCCCTATTAACAAGAACGAGCCCACATACATATTTAATACTCATAAACATGTATCTAAATATATTCATATCATCATATATATCATGCATGTCATATAGTCACACATTTAATCAATAAATCATACATATATCCAATTATGCCATCCTGACACGCTAATCAAGGCACTAAACCCTATTAGCATTTTTGGGTCGTTACAAAATGTGTATAAAGACTCACTTTTGTTTAAAATGGGCATTTTCGTGACTGTGACCCATTGATGGTATATTTATATTTTATGTGCTATGTGCTTGAGACCACTTTATTATGAGGATATATTTGTAATATTCTGTATGAGTGGATCCTTTCGAGCGACTTTAGCGGAAAAGTCACAACATGGATAAATACCCTGCTCGGGGGGAGCCAAGAGGTATTTTCATAATTTCATTTATTTAGGGAATTTTTGATAAATTAAATTAATTAGTGGAATAATTGCACTTGATGGATTAGTTGATTAATTTGGAGATTAAATGTATAAATTTGAGGTTTAGTGGGAATTTAGGCAAATTACAAAAATTCCTTTGGGGTTAATTAACGGTTTATAGAAGGTTGGGGAAAAATGGTCTTTTTGACCATTAGATTAAGCAATTAGGCTAAGTTCTGAGCACTTTCTCCTTCACGTTCAACAATTCTTTTCTCTGTTTCTAGACATTTTCTTCATGTTGCACTAAGGTTCATTCTAAGGGAGGCACACCTTGAGTTTTGAAGATTTCCAAGTGAAAGTATTGGCCAAATTGAGGTTACGAGCTGCTAAGGACGTCATCAATAAGTTTGGATTTCAGATTCTACAACTGAGGTAAGAATTTCTTCAAGCTTTTCTTAGTGTTCTTCAATGGTGCTTGTTGGGGTTTTGGGAATTTTGGAATTTAAAGGTTGAATTGTTGTGTTTAGAGTGTAGGGTTGGGTGTATTGATCTTAGAAACAAGATTTTGGTTGCTTTAAACTTTGATTTTTTGCTAGATTCTGTGATTTGGGATAGGGTTTTCGAATTTTAAAGTAAGGTTCTTAAACATAGAACTTTGGAATGGTAAGTTGAGAGTTGGATGTATGTGTTGATGTTTTGATGACACATGGAGGTTACCTATAGCCGGTACCAAAAGTGTGGGGTTACTTTTGGTGAAAAACTATTGAAATATCTGTTTTGGGGGTAGAATTTTGGGACTAGAATGCAGGGGAAAAATGCAGGATCTGGGTTTGTGGAGGTGGCATTGCAACACCTGTAGATGAGCACCGTGGCGCGTATGCAGTTCCTCGAGAGCAGGGTTTTCTTTATGACTTCTGTGGCATTGTGACCCTTAAGGAGGGCGCTACGATGCTAATACCTTTTTGGGTACAATTTTTTAGCTTTTGGAAATTAGGCTCGGGGCTTAGGGGATCTGATTTGGGGACCCACTTGGGGGCACGGGGGATGATTCAATTACCCCGTTAAATGAAATTGGAGGTCCCGAGAGCTAGGGTTTAGTTTTGGGACCCGTGATTTGAACTTATTCCCTAATAAGCGTACCATTTATGTTGGGATTAGGATTTCTGCAGGGCTCGGGAAAAGGATCGTACTCGATGTCGTTTTGTCTTCAGCAGAGGACTCGAGGTAAGAAAACAGACATATGCACATAGAGCAGGTTATTTTCTATGAATATTAGCATTGGTTTTTCTGTGGATGATCGGTACAATCTATATTCGACAATCGTGTGTAACGTTGTTGGTCGGCAAGCGTGCGTAGCGTGTGTTGTAACACCCTGGATAAGCAAGACCATTACACTGTGTGTTTAAAACAGTGCTTAACTTGCTAAGCAAGTCGTTTGAACTTAAACGTGTAATTAAAAACTAAGTCATGGACAAGTATTAAAAGATTTAGTCAACAAAACATTTATTTTTCCTTAAAATATTAAGTTTGTACACGGGATCCCAAAATTAGTTTACAGACTTATAAAAGACAAACAAAATATAGCTTGGCCGTCCTAAGCGGAAAAAAAGGGTTTAGTCCTAGTTCCACCCAAGCAATCCCGACCGTGGCGATCGAGTAAGTTGCATATGTACACACTGCCCCTGAAGCTCTCCAACTCATGGCTGGTCTAGCTATCCATTTCCATTACTTGCACCACGTAGCACCCGTGAACCAAGGCCAAGTGCTTAACTTGTCAGCAGGTAAATGATGAACATCAGAGGCCAACAATGTTATTGCAGCCTCTAGGGATACCAGAGTGGAAGTGGGAGGATATCACCATGGACTTCATGGTTAGTTTGCTGAAGACCGTGGGACAACATGATTCAGTGTGGGTGAGTGTGGATAGGTATACCAAGTCTGCCCACTTTTTTCCTGTGAAGATGCCTTATACTATGGAGTAGTATGTTAAGATGTATGTGAAGGAAATTGCTCGACTTCATGGGGCTCCGAGGTCGATAGTATCCAACAAGGACCACACCTTCACCTCCAAGTTTTGGGAGAGCCTGCAGGAGGCTATGGGCACGCAGTTGCATTTTAGGACGGATGGACAGTCTGAGAGGATGATTCAGATACTATAAGATATGCTATGAGCATGTGTACTAGATTTTGGGGGATCTTGGAGTAAGTATCTCCCTTTGATTGAGTTTTCGTACAGCAACAGTTACTAGGAGACTATCAGAGTGGCTCCGAAGCAGGACGATAGTCTCGCTTCTGCCAAAGTGTTTACTTTGACTCAGACTGAGGCAGAGGCTAGCCCCTCGGTTGTGACAAGTCAGATTTCTAGTGCTGGTTCTTCTTATACTCCATTGATTGATTCAGGAGCTACCCATTCATTTGTGTCTGCTAGAGTGATAGATCAGTTGTGTAGACCTAGTGTTTTGTATGCTAGGTGTTTCCAGACTTTGTTGCCAATTGAGGAACTGGTGGTCTCTAAGATATGGATTAGAGCATTACCAGTAGAGATAGATGGTAGGGAGTTGTCTGTTGATCTGATTGAGCTTGCAATGGATGACTTCGATATGATCCTAGGGTTGGATTGGTTATCGAAGTATGGGGTGATGATTGACTGCAAGCGCATGATGGTAACTTTTGAACCAGAAGGGGAGGTACCCTTTGTATTTGTGGGGACAGTTAGTGGACCGCGAGTACCTATGATTTCAGCACTGAAGGCTAGAGACCTGATACAGGAAGGTTGCATAGGATTCCTAGCAAACATTGTAGATACCTCTAGGGTTGTGTCAGTTGGACCGGGTGAGACCAGATTGGTATGTGAGTTTCCAGATTTATTTCCAGCGGATCTATCGGGGTTGCCGCCGCAACGAGAGATTGAGTTTGTTATAGAGTTGGCACCAGGGGCGGAGCCAGTATTTAGGACACCATACAGAATGGCTCCTATGGAGTTGAAGGAGTTGAAGATTTAGTTGCAAGAGTTACTGGATTCGGGGTTCATCAGACCGAGCTTCTCGCCATGGGGTGCTCTATTGTTGTTCGTTAAGAAGAAGGATGGATCTCTTAGGATGTGTATTGACTACAGGGAGATGAACAAGTTAACCATTAAGAACAAGTATCCACTAGCTAGGATCGATGATTTGTTTGACCTGCTATAGGGAAGGATAATGTTTTCCAAAATTGATCTCCGATCAGGTTATCATCAGTTAAGGATTAAAGAAGAGGACATACCAAACACTATTTTCTGCACGAGGTATGGACACTATGAATTCCTGGTTATGTCCTTTTAGATTAACCAATGCCCCAGCAGCTTTTATGGATTTGATGAATACAATTTTCAAGGAATATTTGGACAAGTTTGTGATTGTGTTTATCGACGACATTCTCGTGTACTCTCAGTCAGAGGCAGAGCATGAGCAGCATCTATGTTTGATACTGCAATGGTTGAGGGAGCATAGGTTATATGCTAAGTTCAGCAAGTGCGAGTTCTAGTTACCGCAAGTTACATTTCTCGGCCATATCGTCAGTAAGGAGGGGATTTTGGTTGACCCAAGCAAGATTGAGGCAGTGAGAGATTAGCCTAGACCGAGCAGTATTCTTGAAGTGAGGATTTTTTCTGGGATTGGCAGGATATTATCGGCGGTTTGTTGAGGGGTTCTCCAGGATAGCTACGCCATTGGCATAATTGACAAAGAACAAGACAAAGTATGTTTTGACAAACAGATGTGAGAACAGTTTCAAAGAGTTGAAGCAGCGACTGATCACCGCGCCAGTATTGAGTTTGCCGACAGATAATGAGAAGTTTGTGGTTTATTGTGATGCTTCCAGACAGGGTTTAGGGTGTGTGCTGATGCAAGCTGGTAAGGTGATAGCCTGCGCATTCAGACAGTTAAAGGAGTATGAGCAGAGACATCCCACGCATGATCTGGAGTTGGCAGAGGTGGTATTCACACTTAATATTTGGAGACATTATCTATATGGTGAGAAGTGCGAGATATACACTGACCATAATATTTTGAAGTACTTCTTTACTAAGAAGGATCTGAATATGCGCCAGAGACGGTTGATGGAGTTGGTTAATGATTATGATTGTGACATCCTATACCATCTTGGGAAGGCTAATGTAGTGGCTGATGCATTGAGTCGGAAAGGCCCAAGACATTTGTTCAGTTTGAGACAGATATCCGATAAGCTAGCGAAGGAGATGACTAGAGCGGGTATAGAGTTGGTGGTTGATCAGTTAGCCAACATCACTCTTCAGTCTACACTCCTTGAGAGGATCAAAGAGGCATAAGGGAAGGATTACAGTTGAGAGGGCATAGAGAGAACGTCTTAGTCGGGGTGGCTATGGACTTTTCTCTCTCGGAGATGGGGTTACTGAAGTACAAGGGTTGGATCTGTGTGCCGATGGATTCAGATATCCGGTAGGAGATCTTAGATAAATCACATACCACTCCCTATTCCTTACATCCAGGTACGATGAAGATGTACCAAGATCTGAGAGCTTTGTATTGGTTGTCGAGCATGAAGAGGGATATGGTTGATTATGTGGCCAAGTGCTTAACTTGTCAGGAGGTCAAGGCTGAACATCAGAGGCCAGCAGGGTTGCTGCAGCCTCTAGGGATTCCAGAGTGGAAGTGGGAAGATATCACCACGGATTTCGTGGTTGGTTTGTCGAAGACCGTGGGACAGCATGACTTGGTGTGGGTGATTGTGGATAGGTATACCAAGTACGCCCACTTTTTACCTGTTAGGACGACTTATACTGTGGAGCAGTATGCCGAGTTATATGTGAAGGAAATTGTTCGACTTCATGGGGCTCCGAGGTTGATAGTATCCGACACGGACCCCACCTTCACCTCCAAGTTTTAGGAGAGTCTACAGAAGGCTATGGGCACACAGTTGCGGTTTAGTATCGCTTATCATCCTCGGATAGTCTGAGAGGACGATTCAGTTACTGGAGGACATGCTACGAGCTTCTGTGCTAGATTTTAGGGGATCTTGGAGCAAGTATCTCCCTCTGATTGAGTTCTCGTATAATAACAGTTACCAGGCGACTATCGGAGTGGCTTCGTATGAGATGCTTTATGGGAGGAAGTGCAAATCACCTATCCATTGGGATAAGACATGTGAGAGGAGTTATTTGGGTCCTCAGATGGTTCAGATGACCAATGAAGTGATTGAGAAGATTAGATCTCGAATGCTCGCCTCCCAGAGTCGCTAGAAGAGTTACTCGGACTTGAGATGCAGGAGCGTGGAGTTTCAGGTCGGTGATCATGTGTTCCTTAAGGTTTCACCTTTGAGGGGAGTGAAACGGTTTAGTGTTCGGGGCAAGTTAAGCCCTAGGTTTGTTGGCCCCTTCGAGATTCTGGAACGGGTTGGAGAGGTAGCTTACAGGTTGGTGATGCCTCCAGCCTTATCAGGGGTTCATAATGTTTTTCACGCATCCATGCTCCGGAAGTATGTATCAGATTCGACGCATGTCCTGAGTTATGAGAATTTGGAACTGGACAAGGATTTGTCTTATGAGGAGAAGCCGATTCAGATTCTTGACTGAAAGGACAAAGTCTTGCAAAGCAAGACCATCGCCTTGGTGAAAGCGCTGTGGAGGAACATCAAGGTTGAGGAGGTGACATGGGAACTTGAATCAGACATGCGAGAGCGGTATCCCGAGTTGTACAGGTAATTTCGAGGACGGAATTTCTGTAAGGAGGGGATAGTTGTAGCGTCCCAAATTTGTTAATTAGGCTTAGAGCCTTGATTAGTGTGCCTGGAGGACAATAAGTGATTTATTATTATAATATGTGAAATTGTATGAATATGTGATTAAAGATGCATGTTTAGGTGAATTAAATATGCATGTGGGCCCCATTTGGTTATTAGGGGCATGTTTGTAATTTTAGCCTGTTGAGGGCATAAATGTGATAATTGTGATATACTTGTGATATATCTGTGTTGCATGATCTGAGACAGTCCTAGGGAGTTGTTAGCTAGAAAGTCACAGTGGGGTCGAAAACCCGACTTGGGATGAGTCGAGGGGTATTTCGGGTATTAGACGTTTTATGGGGTTATCGGGTTATGGAAATAAATATTTGGAGATATATTTGAAGACACAATGTCTAGGAGGGAATATTGGGGAAATTTACCGTTTTTCCCTCGGGGATGTTTTTGGTACCCCGAGCCTTGAGGTAACCTTAGAGACTAAGTTAAATAATGCAAAACCAAAGAAATACTCAGAAACTTTGAGAAACCGACCCAAAACATTCTCTTTCTCTCTCATTTTTCTCTCTAAGCCAAACCAAGGGAAAAGCTAGGAATTAAGCAAGAATTTGAGCTCTAGACTTGGGAAGTAACTCAGCATCACTTTGTGGATTCAAGAAGAGGCTAAGGTAAGCATCAACTGTGATTTTAGCTAGTTAATTTAGTGCTTATTGACTGGTTTTCTTAGTTCTTTTGAGGTATTGAAGTTGAAGATTGAATTTTGGGTTTGATGAGTTTTAAAGCTAGAGTTTGTTAGGTTTTACTGCTGGAATCATAGTGGAACTTCTGAGATGATTAAATTAATTTGTTAAACTAATTTTAGGGGTAATTGGCTTGGTTTTGGTAGAGAAAATGGTGGGTTTTTCTGGGTTCGAGGGGTCGGGCCACGACATTGTTCTTGATGAGCCGCGACCCTTTAGAACATTTGGGCGGCCTGAAAGTAGAGGCGCGTCGCGGCGCTTAATGTGCTTCTGGGCCTTAAGGAGGTTTAAGGCTAGGGAATTCAAAAGTTAAGACTTAGGATGAATTTTATCACCCAGATTGATAGAATTCAAGGTCCCGGAGACTCGAATTATGACCCAAAGTTATTTAATGGATTAGAACTTGATGGATGGATATTGTTAATGCGTTATGACTAGGGTTTTGGCGAGGCTCGAACTAGGGGACTGTGCTCGGGACATTGGTGCTTGGGAATCTCGGGACACAGGTAAGAAAACTGCTATACCCGTAGAGTAGGGCCTTATATCTTGTGTTGCAGGGCACGACCCTATATGATTGTGTTGCAGGGCGTAGCCCCGTTGATTGAATTTATATGTGTTTAAGTATTTGTTTAGTTATGCTATGTGTGCATATATGTGAGTGAACGACAAAAGTCGGGAATTTCGAAGGTCGAGAACAGAGAGGGCCGGGAACGACGAAGGCCGAGAACGGCAAGGCCGAATCCAGCAAGGGGCCGGGAGCAGCATTTAGCACGCAGAGTGCGAGTTGCTAGGGCGAGACCCTAAAGGATACCTGGGATATCCTGACGGTGTAGACCGCAAACCCATAGCCCGGTAAAGCGCCTGGGACAGCATGGCCATACGTGTTTAGCCTAATGATGGCTTGATTATATGCTGAATGTTAAATATGCATAAGTTATCTGCTTATGAGAGTTTTCTTGTTGGGCTTCGGCTCACAGGTGCTCTATGGTGCAGGTAAGGCCAAGGGGAAGGTCGACCAACCATGAGTACGTAGAGCGTGAAGTGGCACGTACATGTTTGGCCTGCCTGGCTGCCACGACCAGGGGTATTTTTGCGAGATGGTTGTACTAAACCTAGATTTTTTCGTTTAGCCGACTTTAGTTATATTTTTGAATCGTAAATATTTCTAAACAGTATTTTGGGATCCCAAATGTTAAATGCTTCATGATTTTCAATGAATGGAATTATTTTCAAAAGTATAAGACTCTGTTTGTGGTTTAATTACACTTTTGTCTTAAAACCTCAATTAGCGAGTTAATTGCACATTTTAAACTCACTTAGTAATGGCTCTAAGGAAGTAGTGTGTTACAATTATATTTTCAAATTATATGACTTTTATTACAGTTTAGCTACACTTTTAACCTAAAACCTCGATTAGCGAGTTAATTGCACGTTTTAAACTCAATTAGTAAAGACTCCAAGGAAGTAGGGCGTTACAACTTGGTATCAGAGCGAGCCAAGGTTTATGGTTCCTAGAGATTGACCGAACATGTACACTCACTGCCAGTGACAAGCTCGACTCAGGGTTGGTTGGTAATGATTGAATTATATGCTTGATTATGTGCTTAAGTGCTCTGTTTGCCTGATTATTTTATAAAGAGCATGATGAATGTGTTAACATATGAATGATGCTAGGGCATGGCCCCATGAAGTGTTGTATGCTATTTGTGTATTGTGGACTGCTGTTATGGTTGGGTGATGTGAATTGGGAGGTGGTTTTGGATGTTGTTATCATGCCTGATGAGCCGAGGATGACAACCAGGGTCAGGAACCTTCACCTGCCCACAGAATTGGCAATAGTTGTTTGCTAAAATGGAACCTAGCCATTATCGAACAGAAGAAGAGTTTTGATAGCTGTGGCAACATGCCCCTCCTCAGGGCACTAGGTTGCAAGTTCAACAGACTGTGGCGCGAGTACCAGTTCATCCTATTATGGAGAATAGGTGGGAACTTTTGTATTAGAGGTTCAGGAAGCGACATCCTCCCACCTTCGAGGGTGGACAAGACCCACTGCGGGCAGAGCAGTGGATGAACATGATTTCTTCCATTCTGGACTTCATGAGGGTGGAAGGGAACGAGAGGGTAGCTTGTGCTAGCTACATGTTCAGAGAGGATGCCTGCATCTGGTGGGAAGTGGTAACTTAGTGAAGGAACGTTGCAGCTATGACCTGGGAAGAGTTCAGAAACATTTTCAACGAGAAGTATTATAGTGTTGCAGTCCGAGCTACGAAGGTTGACGAGTTTACCAACATGACTCATAACCAGATGATAGTTACTGAGTATGCCTTGAGATTTGACCGGTTGGCGAAGTTTGCACCGAATTTAGTGCCGACTAATGCGACAAGAAGGGATCGATTTGTGCAGGGATTGAATGTTATGAATGCCCATGATGTGAAGATTACTTTGGATCTAGAGACTACTATGTATGCCCAGGTAGTGGACAAGGCCCTTACAGCTGAGGGGGTCGAGGATCAGATATGGAGGGAGAGCGTTGTCAGGCGCAATGTCAGGAGGATAGTGCCTACTTTACCAGATTTAGTCGGGGTAGTGGCCCCAATGAACAAAAGAGAAAGGCCCCATAATCTTTTGTTCCTCCTAGCTCAGATAGGAGGGCATAGGATGATTTTAGTGGCCATCGTGGCAGGGGTGAAAAATGGAGGAGTTTCCCAGTGTGTCCTCGGTGTAGACGATGACATCAGGGAGATGTAGGATCAGGGCTAGCTTTATCTGTGGGAGTGTCAATCATTTTAAGAAGGACAGCCCACAAGCCAGGGAATAGGAGCCGAAGCAGAGCGATAGTCTCGCTCCTGCCAGAGTATTCACCTTGATCCAGACTGAGGTTGAGGCTAGCCCCTCGGTCATGACAGGTCAAATTTCTAGTACTGGTTCTTCTTTTACTGCATTGTTTGATTCGAGGGCTACTCATTCATTTGTTTCTGCTAGAGTGATAGACCAGCTGTGTAGGCCTAGTGATTTGTATGCTAGGGGATTTCAGACTTTGTTAGGAACTGGTAGTCTCTAGGAGATGGGTTAGAGCATTGCCAGTAGAGATAGACAGTAGAGAGTTGTCTGTTGATCTAATTGAGTTGGCAATGGATAACTTCGATACGATCCTAGGGATGGATTGGTTATTGAAGTATGGGGCGACGATTGTCTGCAAGCGCAGGATGGTGACTTTTGAACTAGAAGGGGAGGTACCCTTTGTATTTGTGGGGATAGTTAGTGGACCGCGAGTACCTATGATTTTGGCACTGAGGGCTAGAGACCTGATGTAGGAAGGTTGCATAGGATTCCTAGCAAACATTTTGGATACCTCTAGAGTTGTGTCAGTTGGACCAAGTGAGACCAGGTTGGTATGTAAGTTTCTAGATTTGTTTTCCATAGACTTGCCAGGGTTGCCGCCATAGCGAGAGATCGAGTTTGTTATAGAGTTGACGCCAGGGGTAGAGCCAATATCTAGGACACTTTATAGAATGGCTCCAGCAGAGTTGAAGGAATAGAAGATTCAGTTGCAAGAGTTACTGGATTTGGGGTTCATCAGACCGAGTTTTTCGCCATGGGGTGCTCCAATGTTGTTCATGAAGAAGAAGGATAGATCTTTAAGGATGTGTATTGATTGTAGGGAGCTGAACAAGTTGACCATTAAGAACAAGTATGTAATGCCCCGGATTCCCTAATGTGGTTTAACGGCTGGATTTGTAGGCCGGGAGGGCCGTAATTGTTTAATTATGCCATTTAATGTGTTTATGCATGTTTATGAGAATTATATTATAATATAATGTTAATAGTATGCATGTCGGTGATATATGTTGAGACCACATTATGATGTGGGTTTGTTCGAGCTATTCGACATGAGACGATCGTGGAATATTGATTAGCAGTTTAGTCGCAACAGGTTTAAGTGTCGGGACTTGGGTTGAGTCTCGGGGTGATTTTGATGATTAGAGCGTTACCGGGAGATAAAGGGTAACGAGATGTGAATTATTGGTGTTTATGATTATTGAGAATAGCAGGAATTGGAGAGCGTTAATTATGATTAACGAGTTAGGAGGAAAGTACCAGATATGCCCTTGGGAGTCTTTAGGAACTATTAATTGACCTAGGGGTAAAATGGACATTTCACCCCTAGGATAGATATAACCTTTGATAGCTGAGAAAAATAGTGGAAAAAAACAAAGTATGCAAGGAGTTCTCCCGTACCTTCTTCTCCTCACTATTCTTTGTGGTTTTTGAACCAATTTTGAGGATTCAAGCTTAGGAAGCAAGCCTTGGGAGTTTGGGAGTGTGTTCCACCATTGAAGACCATCATAAGCCAAGCTTTGGGTAAGTTTCTAACCATGGTTTCCTCTGGTTTGCCCTGTTCTGGTTTTATTTTGCAGCTGAGATGTTTAGGGTGAATTCATGGTTTTGTTGGGAGTTTTGGCTAGGGTTCCCATGCTTGTGATGTTTGGGGTGTGTTGGGATGGTTTTTGGGTTCATTTGGCATCAAGAATAGGATTTGGAAGCTTGGAAATCGAGTTAGAATCGAAGGAGTTGAAGAAGGTCGGTTCAGGGGAGTTTGGGCCTGGAGGTAGCGCTACAGCGCCCACCCTAGGGCGCTATAGCGCTCCTCAGGAGGCTTTCTGGCGCTTGGGAGGTTCTGAGTAGAGCGCTGTGGCGCTAGGGGTTGAGCGCTGTAGCGCTACCCTGTTCCTTCCAAACCCCGTTTTGAGTGTTTTTAAGGGTTTTTGACTTGGGGTTTCAATCCTTAAGGCCCGGGATCGAATCTACTCACCGTGTGGGCATGTTTCGAGGTCCCGAGGGTGGTGCTTAGGTTAAGACCCTATTATTGTGGATTCTCATTAATGGAGGTTATAATTGGTTGTGATTAGGTAACCGCTAAGGAACTAAAAGATCGATCGTTCTCAGGAGTCGTCTTTATCGTACTTCCCGCTCGAACCTGAGGTAAGAAAACAGTGTATGGATACAGTTGCACCCTGTATAGGTATATGACATGCATGGTTTGATATTGAGGCACGTTGATTGATATACGTGAACGTGGATTGCATAATAAACGCTAATGAATGCTGATTACCTGTTGAAGACACTGACTAGTCAGGGACCGACTCTAAAGTCGATAATCACGCATTGAGTGGCTTTATGGCATTAATGCGGGACCGACCCTAAGGTCGAAGAACTTATAAGCTCTTGCCTGGTCTACGACCAGATGACTATAGCCAAGGTACATGACCCCGGTGACCGTTTGTCACATGGCTAAGGGACGTTGTCCATAGCTTCGACTCTAGAGTCGTGAGGAAGGTTATGTTGGTGACTATTCACCTTGCACCTGTCCTGATCAAACTTATGAAAGAATCATTTATCAGTTAAGCCCTGGTGACCCTATCGTCACATGGCTAGAGGGAGCGATGCTCATTATTGTGACTTTTAGCTATTGTCACCTATTTACCGGACTGATAGTCCTGAATGGTTATTATGATTGCTGTTGATATTATATCATGTTTTATTGTGTTTTCTTGCTGGGCCTTGGCTCATGGGTGCTACGTGGTGCAGGTAAAGGGAAGGAAACGCTTAACCAGCCCTGAGTGGAGAGCTTGGGCGATGTTGTGTACATACAGGGCCGCTTGACCGCCACGGTCAAAGAGTTCTTAGAGGGACTAGGGGTTTACCCTATTTTTGCCGCTTAGGCCGGCGGGGATTGTAAATTTGGAACTGTAGCGACTCTTTTGTATTACGAACTACTTGTAAACATTTTGAAAGGCTCATGAGCAGTTTATTTACTTAATGAAATGTACCCTTTCCTTTTTACTGGTTTTCTACCTTAACCTGGTAATAACACTTAGATCACGTTTTTAAACAAAGGACTCGAGTAGCGGGTCAAATTTTCGGTTCACCGTTCACCGTAACTGTTCTGGGGTAACCAGGGCATTACAAAGTACCCACTACCTAGGATCGACGACTTGTTTGACCAGTTACAGGGGAAAACAATGTTCTCTAAGATTGACCTTCAGTCAGGTTACCACCAGTTAAGGATTAAAAAGGAGAACATACCAAAGACCGCTTTCTGCACGAGATATGGATACTATGAATTCCTGGTTATGACCTTTGGATTAACCAACGCCCCAGCAGCCTTTATGGATATGATGAATAGGGTCTTCAAAGACTATCTGGACAAATTCGTGATTTTTTTCATTGATGACATACTGGTGTACTCTCAGTCAGAGACAGAGCATGAGCAACATTTGCACTTCGTATTACAGCGGTTAAGAGAGCATATGTTATATACTAAGTTCAGCAAGTGCGAGTTTTGGCTACCGCAAGTCACGTTTCTAGGCCATATTGTCAGTAAGGAGGGATTTTGGTTGGTCCAAGCAAGATTGAGGCAGTGAGAGATTGGCCTAGACCGAGCAATGTACCAGAAGTTAGGAGCCTTCTGGGATTGGTAGTGTATTATCGACGGTTTTTTGAAGGGTTCTCCAGGATAGCCACGTCATTGACTAAATTGACACGAAAGTAGACTAAGTATGTGTGGACAGACAGGTGTGAGAACAATTTCAAGGAATTGAAGCAGCGACTGATCACTGCTCCGGTATTGAGTCTGCCATCAGACAATGAGAAGTTTGTTGTTTATTGTGTTATAATATTTTATAATATAATGTTTTAGATTAAATAAATGTGACAAAGTGTGTCACATATTGTAACATATAATAGAGAGTTACAATATTTAGATATATAAGATATATCCAAATAATGTAACATATTTGGTGTTACAAATTTGTAACTTCCAAATATTACCCTTTATTGTGTAAATTTGTTGTTACACAATATTGAGATGAATTTCATAAAGCCATATGTGATATGGCTATTAGAGATATGATTTTAACCCCAATAATGTGTTTTGGGAGTTACAAAATCATTTGGGAGGGTTTGGAATCGTTTGGAAAAACAGCACATTTTTTGTGTTGAAACTGGTCGGTGGCCGCGGCCACCAACATTTAGTGGCCGCAGCCTGTGGGTCAGAGACTAGTGGTCGCGGCCACTAATGTCTCTGGCCGCGGCCAAAGGCAAAAACTGACCAATTTTTCAGTTTTTTCAATCTTTGTTGAACGGCTCAAAAAACCAAAATAACTCCCAAATCTCATTTTTAATTCCATATTAATCCAATTAAACATTGGTAATAGCCATGGGGGTTGGTGGAATTTGAAATTCAAAGGGTGTCTCTAAACTCTATAAATAGGAGCCTATAGCTCACTTGAAAGGTACAACATTTCTATCCATTAGAGCACTTGGCTAGAAACACCTTGAGGCTTGATAATTCCAGAAAGCTTTTCCAATATCTGAGAGAGATCCCTTTGTGCTTGAGTTAGGGGGAAATAAGCTTTTGGACAAAGGTTTTAAACCTTGTTCAAGTTGGTGATCCCCAACCCTCTTCACTTAGGTTGTGTAAGTGAGAGTTTCTTGTATTTCTGTTCTTCTTTCTATTGTATTGTTTTCTTCTTATTCTCTTGTTCTTTTTACTTGTATTTCTTGTTCAAGAGTTGTAATCTTTTCTTTTCTTTTGTTTCAAACACTTTACTTTATTTGTAACATTTTGCTTAGAGTTGTATTTTACTATTCTCTTCTTCTTCATCATCTTCTTCTTTCCTTTGTTTTATTTGTATTTTCAATTATAGAGTTGTAACACTTTATTTAATCAATCCTTGTCTATTGTAATATTTTGCATAGAGTTGTAACATATTATTATCAATTTCCATTGAGGCAATTTATATTTTCCTAACATATTGTGATGCTTCCAGACAGGGTTTAGGGTGTGTGCTGATGCAAGCCGAAAAAGTGATAGCCCACGCATCAGGATAGCTGAAGGAGTTTGAGCAGGGATATCCCATGCATGATCTAGATTTGGCAGCGGTGGTATTTGCACTTAAGATTTGGAGACATTAATTATATGGTGAGAAGTGCGAAATATACACCGACCATAAGAGTTTGAACCACTTCTTTACCCAGAAGGATCTGAATATGCGCCTGAGACGGTGGATGGAATTGGTAAAGGAATATGATTGTGATATTCTATACCATCCTCGAAAGGCTAATGTAGTGGATGATTCATTGAGTAGAAAGGGCCCAAGGAAATTGTTCAGTTCAAGGCAGATATCTGATAAGTTAGCAGAGGAGATGACTAGAGTGGGTATAGAGTTTGTGGTTGGTCGGTTAGCCAACATCACTCTTCAGTTTACACTCCTTGAGAGAATCAAGGAGGCGCAGGGGGAGGATCCCCAGTTGAGAGGGTTCATAGAGAGTGTCTTGGTCGGAGCGGCTAAGGACTTCTATATTTCAGAGATGGGACTACTGAAGTACAAGGGTCGGATCTATGTTCTGATAGATTCTAGTATCTGGCAAGAGATCTTGGATTAATCTCATACCACTCCCTATTCTTTACATCCAGGTTCGACGAAGATGTACCAAGATTTGAGAACCTTGAATTGGTGGTCGGGAATGAAAAGGGACGTGGTGGACTATGTGGCCAAGTGCTTAACTTGTCACCAGGTAAAGGCTGAACATCAGAGGCCAGCTGGGTTATTGCAGCCTCTAGGGATACCAGAGTGGAAGTGGGAGGATATCACCATGGACTTTGTGGTTGGTTTGTCGAAGACCGTTGGACAACATGATTCAGTGTGGGTGATCGTGGATAGTTATACCAAGTCTGCCCACTTTTTTCCTTTGAAGACGACTTATACTGTGGAGCAGTATGCTGAGATGTATGTGAAGGAAATTGCTCGACTTCATGGGGCTCCGAGGTCGATAGTATCCAACAAGGACACCACATTCACCTCCAAGTTTTGGGAGAGCCTGCAGAAGACTATGGGCATGCAGTTGCGGTTTAGTACCGCTTATCATCCTCAGACGAATGGACAGTCTGAGAGGATGATTCAGATACTAGAAGATATGCTACGAGCCTGTGTGCTGGATTTTGGGGGATCTTGGAGTAAGTATCTCCCTTTGATTGAGTTTTCGTACAACAACAGTTACCAAACGACTATCGGAGTGGCTCCGTATGAGATGTTATATGGGAGGAAGTGTAGATCACCTATCCACTGGGATGAAACGGGTGAGAGGAGATACTTGGGTCTTGAGATGGTTCAGAGAACCAATGAGGTGATTGAAAAGATTAGAGCTCGAATGCTCGCCTCCCAAAGTCGCCAGAAGAGTTACTCGGACTTGAAATGTAGGAGCGTAACGTTTCAAGTCAGTGATCATGTGTTTCTTAGGGTTTCTCACTTGAGAGGAGTGAAACGGTTTGGTGTTTGGGTCAAGTTGAGCCCTAGGTTTGTAGATCCCTTTGAGATATTGGAACAGGTTGGAGAGGTAGCTTACAGATTGGCGATGCCTCCAGCTCTGTCAGGGGTTCATGATGTATTTCACGTGTCCGTGCTCTGGAAGTACGTATCAGATTCTACACATGTACTGAGTTATGAGAACTTGGAGCTGGACCAGGATTTTTCATATGAGGAGAAGCCAGTTCAGATTCTTGAGCAAAAGGATAAAGTCTTGCGAAGCAAGACCATCGCCTTGGTGAAAGTGTTGTGGAGGAACAACAAGGTTGAGGAGGCGACGTGGAAACTTGAGTCAGATATGCGAGAGTGGTATCCCATGTTACTCAGGTAATTTCGAGGACGAAATTTATGTAAGGAGGGGATAGTTGTAGCGTCCCAAACTTGCTAATAAGGCTTAGGGCCTTGATTAGCGTGCCTGGAGGGCAATAATTGATTTATTGTATTAATATGTGAATTTGATGAGTATGTGATTAGAAATGCATGTTTAGGTGAACTAAATATGCATGTGGGCCCCATTTGGTTGTTAGGGGCATGTTTGTAATTTTAGCCAGTTGAGGGCATAAATGTAATATTTGTGTGTATTGTGAGTGTTACCACGTGTGAGTAGTGATATTTTTGTGATGCACGATCCGAGACAGTCCTAGGGAGCAGTTTAGCTAGAAAGTCACAACAAGGTCGAATACCCGGCTCGGGAGGAGCCTAGGGGTATTTTGGGAATATTATATGTGTTCGGGAATTACTGAGTAACGGGTAGTAATTTAGTAATGATTTGGACATGTCAGAATTAAACGGGGATTTATAGGAACACTCGAGGAATAAGCGGGACAAGATAAATGACAGAATTGCCCTTGGGTTACTTGAGGATTGAGGATAAGTTTAAGGGGTATTTTAGACTTTTCGTTAGGGGATAGGATTATCTCTAGGCTGCTGGGATTCTAGAAGGGGTTAGAAGTAAAACAGAAGGGAAACTCAGTTTTGGTTCTCTTTCTCTCTCCACCGATTTTCTCTCTCTCTCTCTCTCTCTCTTTTGGGGTGTTGAAACTTTGGAGGAAACTTTGAGGTTTTTGGCTAAGGACTTGGTGAATTGGAAGCTTGAAAACTCAGGGAATTCATTTAGAGTCTAAATTAAGTGTAGAGGATTTTCTTCAAGGCTCAGATTAGAGGATTGTGTTTGTGATCGCGGTGCTCGGATAACTTGGGACACAGGTAAGAAAATTGTTGTACTCGTAGAGCAGGGCGTTGGCCTATAGTTTGTATTGCAGGGCACAACCCTATGTGATTGAATTGCAGGGTGTAGCCCTATTGTTTATGTTATGTATTTGTTTAAGTATTTGTTGATTATATGCTATGAATTTCATATTTGTGAATGAATGGCGATGGCTGGGAACGGCAAAGACCGAGAACGGCAGGAAGCCGAGTATGACAAGGGGTCGGGAATGTCATTAAGCACGTGGAGTGCAAGGCCGAGTATGACAAAGGGTCGGAGGGGCGTTCAGCACGCGGAGTGCAAGCCGTTAGGGTGAGACCCTTCTTGGATGCTTGAGACATCCTCACGGTGTAGACCGCAAACCTAGGGCCTGGTAAAGCGTCTGCAACGGCATGGCCGCTATATGTTTAGCCTGTTGGCTACTTTGTTATATGTTGATTGATAGAATTGTATATGTTGATTATTTGTGTTGAGGTTTCTTGCTGGGCTTTGGCTCACGGGTGCTCTATGGTGCAGGTAAGGGCAAGGGAAAGGTCAACCAACCATGAGTATGGAGAGTGTGAAGCGATGTGTACATGTTCGGCCTGCCTGGCCGCCACGACTAGGGGTATTTTTGGGAGATGTTATGTATTAATCCGAATTTTGTCGTTTAGTCGACTTTAATCATAATTTTGAGTTGTAAATATTTCTAAACAGTATTTTGGGATCCCAAATGTATAACGATTTATAATTTCAGTGAATGATTATATTTTCAAATTATATGACTTTTATTACAGTTTAGCAACACTTTTAACCTAAAACCTCGATTAGCGAGTTAATTTCACGTTTTAAACTCACTTAGTAATGGCTCTAAGGAAGTAGGGCGTTACAAGCATGCCCATCCAGATATTCTCAGTTACAGATATGTTCATATTCATAATACATCCATATAAGGGGTTTAAGCCCCATTCACAACTCGGGTGCAGTGTTCTTACCTCAGGTCCCGAGCAGCAAGCGTATGACTGCCCCCTGCACGATCCCTAATCCTGAGCCCTTGCGGTAGTGGATAACCATTAAGATCCTAAACCATTTGAAAGCTTTGGAATCAAATACTAGTCTCCGGGACCTCGAATTCTACTAAACCGGGTAGTAAAATCCTTCCTGAGCCTTAACATTTGAGTTCCTGAACTAAAAACCTTAACCTCCCCTATTTCTCCATTCAGGGTCGCGACATGCCCTTTAGGGCCACAACTCGCTACTTGGTCAGAGTGCAAGGCCCTCCCTGCTAGAGGACACGAGCCGTGGCATGCTCCCCCATGCCGCAGCGCCTAGGCAAACTAGAGGCGTCTTCAGCCTCTTCAAATAGGTGGGCCGCGGCACTTGAAGAACAGGGCCGCTGCTCAGGCCTCCAAACCAAGAAATCCGTGCATTTCTTTTGTGTTTTTCTCAGCCAAATTCTTAAATCTTCACCCAATTCAACCCCTCTCATAATTAAACCCAAAGTTCATATCACAGCAACATATTCAAACTAAATACCCCAAAACTCACTCCAGCAACTCTTTAAAATTCAAGGATCACATCCTATAGTCTAACCCCACAAAACTTCAAAGCCAAAATGAAAACTCAGTAAAAGCTACAGAATTCCCCTTACCTCAGCTGGCAATCCGACCTGAGCTTCCTCTATCCTCCACAAACTTTAAGTTTCCCAAGCTTCAACCTCAAATTCCCCAAACTTTCCTTCTGAATTCCTTGAGTTTCTCCTTCAAAACTTCAGAGTTTCCTTAGGTTCTAGAGTAAGAGAGATAAATCGTGTAAGAGTGAAGGAACTGAGAGTTTTCTTATTGTTTCTAGCTAACCCCTGAAGTTTCCTAAGTATATCTCATAATGCAAAGACCAAAATACCCCTTAAGCATTCTCTTAACCTTAAATGGCCCCAAGGGTAAAATCGTCATTTGCCGCCTTTCCTGCTAATCCTCAAGTGGCCCTACAAATTCCCAATTAATTTCGTCGTGCCCAACTAACTACCAAATATTTACCCATTACTCGTTAAATCCCAAATATACATTACACTTCCCAAAATACCCCTAGGCTCGCCCTAAGCCGGGTATTGGACCCCGTTGTGATTATTCCGCTAACCTGCTCACTAGGATCGTCTCAAGCCGTATACTGCAAATATATCCACTTAGTAATGTGGTCTCAATCATTTACTCACATATAAATCATATTTATGCCCGCAACATGCCAATATTACAAATATGCCCTTATTATCAAGTATGGGTCCACATGCATATTTAATAGAGATAAACATGCATTTAATTCCATATTATCATATAGTTCATGTACGCCACGTAATCACACACTTAACCAATTAATCACACATACATCCAATTATGCCCTCCTGACACGCTAATCAAGGCACTAAAGCTTATTAGCATTTTTGGGATGTTACATGGGTCGTGAAGATGGGGTCAATTTGAGGGTGTGGTTCCCACTCGCCGGGAATGGACCGTAGGCTTGGTGCTGGAATGTGCACCTCGCTAAGTTGGGCCATTTGGCAAGGCTATTTTGATGGGCTGTGTAAATGGTTCATGCATTTGAAATAAACATACTTGTAAATTGTGAAACATGTTTATGATTTATATGACTGGAATTAATGCATTTATTATCTGTGAAGCATGTTGTTTATTGCTTATGATTAATTGGATATTCCTTATGTCATGTGGGTTGCTGGGCCTTGGCTCGTGGGTGATCTATGGTGCATGTAAGGACAAGCTAAAGGTAGATCAACCATGAGTTGGAGGGCTTTAGAGTGGCTCGTACATATTCGGTTGGCTCGGCCGCCATGGTCGAATTATTTTGAGAGACTTAGGTTATGAGTCTGATTTTGCCGCTTAGGCTGACTACTTTTGTAATTTTGGTTGTAACTATTTTTCACTTAAAACTCATTTTGGGATCCCATGTAATTGTTTAAAGTTTCAATGAAAACTATATATCTTTGACGAAAATTTTTAATACATAAATCTTTGATTAGCATTAATTACACTTTTGAGTCCAAATAATTCGCTTAATGAGTTAAATACTATTTTAAACACACAGTGTCACAACTCTGGATTAGTAAGGGGCGTTACATTGCCCATATTGCAACAACACAAAATATTATCGCATTTTCTACCTATTGCAACGACAACTATTACCGCAATAGACCATTTTTCTTATAGTGGACAGACGCACTGTGATTCGGAATGATACCTGAGTTGATATGACTTAATTTGTAAATGTACTTGAATCGACATAATTAATAAATATGTTAAGACCAACATGATTTATATTCATATTTGGGCTGAGAGGACACTATCCGCGCATAAGCACATATACAACACAAGAAATAACAAAGGGAAATTTGGGTATTTATGCATATTGTAGGTGCATATATCAAAAAGATATCATTCTTTAACATCATTCCAAAATAATGCTAGTATTTGTTTGGTTTCCAAAAATACCCTTATCATTTTTTTAGCCACCATCCGTCTTCTCTCTCAGGTCACTTTTATTTTTTGGATACCATCCATCCATCCCTCCATCCCTTATCAATTAAGATACTAATTTATGCATTTCGAATAGATCTTAGCATAATTTTTTGGTTTTTTTTTGCAATTTTTTTCAAAATATTTTAGATCTGAAACATAAAAAGTTGCAGAAAACTCGATGTACCTCGATAGAACTCAATGTAACTCGATGCCCAGCTCGATAGGTCCTTAAAAATCATGATTTTCAAGAAAAAAAACCATCGACCTCGATAGGACTCGATAGAACTCGATAGGTCTCGATGCAAATCAATGCAATTGATAGAAATTGCATAAATTTTCACTCGGTTGTCCGTTTGAGGTGATTTTTTTTTTGAATTTGGGTATTTTCTTGAGATATACACGTTTGGGATATGTAAACATACATTTGGGAAGTTAAAAGTTTGAAAACATACCCAACTTTGAAAATATAATGGTATTGTTTTTGAACTTTGGTGTGTTTTCAAGTTTTCAACTTCCCAAATGCATGTGTAAACATATTAGACGTGTAGATCTCAAAAACATACCCAAATTAAAAAAAAATCACCTCAAACGGACACCCGAGTGAAAAGTTATGCAATTTCTATCAATTTCATTGATTTGCATCGAGACCTATCGAGTTCTATCGAGTCTTATCGATGCAGATGGTTTTTTTCTTGAAAATCATGATTTCTAAGATATAACTCAATAGAACTCGATGTACCTTGATAGAACTCGATGTACCTCGATGCCCAGCTCGATAGGTCCTTAAGAATCATGATTTTCAAGAAAAAAAATCATCTGCCTCGATAGGACTCGATAGAACTCGATAGGTCTCGATGCAAATCAATGCAATTGATAGAAATTTCATAACTTTTCACTCGAGTGTCCATTTGAGGTGATTTGTTTTTTGAATTTGGGTATTTTCTTGAGATCTACACGTTTGGGATATGTAAACACACATTTGGGAAGTTAAAATTTTGAAAACATACCCAACTTTGAAAATATAATGGTATTTTTTTTAACTTTGGTGTGTTTTCAAGCTTTCAACTTCTCAAATTTATGTGTAAACATATTGGACGTGTATATCTCAAAAAAATACCCAAATTAAAAAAAAAAATCACCTCAAACAGACACCCGAGTGAAAAGTTATGCAATTTCTATCAATTACATTGATTTGCATCGAGACCTATCGAGTCCTATTGAGGCAGATGGTTTTTTTCTTGAAAATCATGATTTTTAAGGACCTATCGAGCTGGGATTCGAGGTACATCGAGTTCTATCGAGGTATATCTTAGAAATCATGATTTTCAAGAAAAAAACCATCTGCCTCGATAGGACTCGATAGAACTCGATAGGTCTCGATGCAAATCAATGCAATTGATAGAAATTGCATAACTTTTCACTCGGGTGTCCGTTTGAGGTGATTTTTTTTTAAAATTGGGTATTTTTTTGAGATCTACACGTCTAATATGTTTACACATGCATTTGTGAAGTTGAAAGCTTGAAAACACACCAAAGTTAAAAAATAATGCCATTATATTTTCAAAGTTGGGTATGTTTTCAAGTTTTCAACTTCCCAAATGCATGTGTAAACATATTAGACATGTAGATCTCAAGAAAATACCCAAATTAAAAAAAAAAGCACCTCAAACGGACACCCGAGTGAAAAGTTATGTAATTTCTATCAATTGCATTGATTTGCATCGAGACCTATCGAGTTCTATCGAGTCCTATCGACGCAGATGGTTTTTTTCTTGAAAATCATGATTTCTAAGATATACCTCGATAGAACTCGATGTACCTCGATGCCCAGCTCGATAGGTCCTTAAAAATCATGATTTTCAAGAAAAAAATCATCTGCCTCGATAGGACTCGATAGATCTCGATGCAAATCAATGCAATTGATAGAAATTGCATAACTTTTCACTCGGGTGTCCGTTTGAGGTGATTTGTTTTTTGAATTTGGGTATTTTCTTGAGATCTACACGTTTGGGATATGTAAACACACATTTGGGAAGTTAAAAGTTTGAAAACATACCCAACTTTGAAAATATGATGGTATTGTTTTTTAACTTTGGTGTGTTTTCAAGCTTTCAACTTCCCAAATTCATATGTAAACATATTAGACGTGTAGATCTCAAAAAAATACCCAAATTCAAAAAAAATATCACCTCAAACGGACACCCGAGTGAAAAGTTATGCAATTTCTATCAATTACATTGATTTGCATCGAGACCTATCGAGTCCTATCAAGGCAGATGGTTTTTTTCTTGAAAATCATGATTTTTAAGGACCTATCGAGCTGGGCATCGGGGTACATCGAGTTCTGTCGAGGTATATCTTAGAAATCATGATTTTCAAGAAAAAAACCATCTGCATCGATAGTTATCGATAGAACCCGATAGGTCTCGATGCAAATCAATGCAATTGATAGAAATTGCATCGGGTGTCCGTTTGAGGTGATTTTTTTTTAATTTGGGTATTTTTTTGAGATCTACACGTCTAATATGTTTACACATGCATTTGGGAAGTTGAAAGCTTGAAAACACACCAAAGTTCAAAAACAATACCATTATATTTTCAAAGTTGGGTATGTTTTCAAACTTTTAACTTCCCAAATGTGTGTTTACATATCCCAAATGTGTAGATCTCAAGAAAATACCCAAATTAAAAAAAAAATCACCTCAAACGGACACCCAAGTGAAAAGTTACGCAATTTCTATCAATTGCATTGATTTGCATCGAGACCTATCGAGTTCTATCGAGTCCTATCGAGACAGATGGTTTTTTTCTTGAAAATCATGATTTTTAAGGACCTATCGAGCTGGGCATCGAGGTACATCGAGTTTTCTGCAACATTTTACGTTTCAGATCTAAAAAATTGCAAAAAAAACCCAAAAAATTATGCTAAGATCTATTCGAAATGCATAAATTAGTATCTTAATTGATAAGGGATGGATGGATGGTGTCCAAAAAATAAAGGTGACCCGAGAGAGAAGACGGATGGAGGCTAAAAAAATGATAAGGGTATTTTTGGAAACCAAACAAATACTAGCATTATTTTGGAATGATGTTAAAGAATGATATTTTTTTGATATATTCACATACAATATGGATAAATACCCAAATTTCCCATAACAAATAAGATAATAGTAAGATTAGTAATAAATATTTAATAATAGAGTAAATTAGGCACGTAAAATGAAAAAAAAAAAAAAGACTTTTATTTTTCAACTCAAAGAAGAAAAAAAACATTGAAAGGCAATAACAATATTATATTTTAGTAGTTATACTTATGGCGACATATATCTCTCTTGTGCCTTATTTTCCCAGTCAATATAGATGCTTCTATGAACTCTGTATAGATCACTAAATTACTTTTTCACTCCATTATCATATCTAGACACATGTATGAATGAAATATTATTTTTCTTGCTCAATTTATATAAATATATGTTTCTTAAAATCTTATCGTATTTTCATAATATCCTATAAAATATTTGAGAGCTCAGAGTCTCCTTAAGCATCATCCAAGTGTGTCACTAGGAGAGAGAAATCATGTTGATTCAGTAGAGATCATAAAATCATAATATGAAAAATCTATTTATTAATTATTAGAGAGTGACGTAAGAGGAAACGCATTCATAAGTTGTCCTTATCATATATGGATGCAAGCTGAATTGGAAGCAACTAAGGCACATAGAGATTATGAACGTGAATGAGATCGAGGTGTAAATTTTATTATTAATAAACTCAATTAGAAAGGGAAATAGAAAACTAATAATTTCTTCTTATGTTCTCCGAGCCAATAAGAAAATGTGACCTGTTCCGGATATACAGGGTGAGGGTGGAAATGCTTTCTTATCCATACCTATGTAAATGTTGCTCTGTCATCATATGCATTTTTATAGCCAATTACCATGTTGAATTGACCACATCATATATCACAGCCAATACAGACTGATCAAGTAGACTCAACAGTACTTTCACACGGCTAGTTATAAATTATTTATACATAACTCCCATCAACATGCATAACTACATCATACCTCAAGTCCATAGACACACGTTTGAAGAGAGAGACCGGATTGGATTGGATTACGATAATTTTATCATATCCAATTTTCATCTTCATAAATTTCCATAATAAAAAAAAAATACTCTTTTGCGTCCAACTTATTTTCTTCTAATTTATTGTTGACATCAATTCATTCATTCTATTTTGCTTTTTTTTCTTTTTAATTTAATTCAATTTTATCAAATCTTACTATCCAAATGAGAACTTAAAATACCAACGTAAATTCAATTGTTAAACACAAATATCTAGAATCACTATATGAAACAAGGGCTATTGCGGTGAATTTTGTCGCCACAAATAGTTCATCACAATTGAGGTCTTTTTGCGGCTACAATATCGCCACAATAAATATTGTATACATGGCAAAAAACTCTCTGTTTCATCGTATTTGTTGATGATTTGCAGCGACTAATTTAAAAAAGTTGCCACAAATGGTACGATTATTTTGAAGTGTTGAAATTGAGATTTTTAAATAAAATAAAATTAATAATTAATATAATTATATTATAATGATAATAATATCTATAGATTCCATAATTAGTTGCTAATATTAGGAATTAAGAATAACGAAATGTAATAATTGATCTATCAATCTTAGGAGTGTATAAAAAAATCTATTATATTCTCTCCTAAATCGGTAGCGTGACCATCGCCATCCTCCTCCATAGGCTTATCGGTGGTAGGCAGTGGCAGAAGTTGTGATCGCCAAGCACCAGAAGGAAGATGGACAAGGGAAGGAAGCCTTCCCACCACATACTATGAGTCTTCTTCATAATACTTAATCATAGTGACCATTTTTTCAAGCATAAGATTGAACGTGGCCATTAGAATCAATGGTTGTTGAGGGGGCACGGTCTCCATGTACGGAGGTGCCTAAGACTGCGCGTAAGAAGGCCACAATAGTCATCGCTAGTATTCTTCAATTCATCGTTATAACTTTCACTACAACAAAATATGGGTTTTATAATTTTATTTGAAACATTGAAAGTCTACAATGTCTCCCAATTGGGGAGACGTTGTTGGTAGGATCATTGTACGTATATATCTCACGTCTCCCAATGGGAGATGTGAGAGACTTCCCACGTCTCCCAGTGGGAGAGGTTGAAAGTCTCTCAGATTTAAAAAAAATCAATTAAATTAATTTATAATTAATATTATTTTAATTTGATTTAATAATTAATTAAATTGAAATGATTTTAATTTAAATTGAAATTATTTTAATATTAATTTAATAATTAATTAAATTGAAATCAATTTAATATGAATTTAAATTAAAATTGACATAATCCATAAAATAAAAATATGCAAGAAACACAATATTTGTTAAACATATATTTGTTAGACATATATAAGAAACACAATATTTATTAGACATATACAAGAAATACAATATTTGTTAGACATATTCAAAATTAACAAATATTGTATTGTGTATGACAAAAGAGGTAAAAAATAAAAAAAAACCTATCAACGAGGTCGGTAACTTTGGATTATCGATAACATATATGTCACCCATTCTTGTCGCAACTCATCAATTTGTACCTTTGTATATGACGTACTTGTTAGCTGCAAAAAATATAAAGTAAAATATATTAATTAATTATTTGATTACATTTATATATATGGTTTCAAAAATAATTTGTAGATTTTAATTAATAATACCATTCTTAAGTAATGTCTGGGACTCGCATGTTCAATCAAATCCTTCAACATCCATTATGTAGTATCCACATGCCACATTGTCCGGTTGGTGTGGACACTAATGATTTAAAAGTATGAGTAATTCATTATTAAATTGAAACTTGTTAAAAAATGCTTACATATTATTCTACTTAATAATTATAAAAGTTCAAAAATTTAAGTTGTAATTACTTACCTGAGGTTGCTTAATGCGTAGAGTATCAGGGATCTCGACATCAGGAAGATTCATAGAGAAAAAAAGATTGGAAGTGCTGACGATCACTGATACAATCTCCTCACGATTATTCAGTTCTGAATTCACCGGATCACAATAATAAACATGATATGCATATGGTGCCAAAATAAGCAACATCCAATGTTCACTGCATAAGAAAAAAAAATTATAACTCAAATGCTAAACAAATAAAGTATTGATAAGGGTCAGAAAAATGACAACTTTTTAAGAACAAATCGATCCCGTCCCTATATTCTGCAGATAACCTATTCGTTGGCATCCACTGTTTATCCATATATTCTCCTATGTTTATCAAAAATAAAAGAAACAACACTAAATAAGCACGTGATAAAGTTTGATGTCTATATAAAATGAATTAATTATTATCCTAAATAAAATCGGGCAGCATTTCCCCTATAATAGTGACCTAACAATCTGCATGCAAATAGCAAAACAAACAATTCAAACAACATACAATAAGTTTCTTCCTTATAGGATGTCTATATAAAACTAATTGTTTATTATCCTAAATAAAATCGAGCAGCATTTCCCCTATAATAGTGACCTAACTATTTGTATGTGAATAACAAAACAAACAATTCAAACAACATACAATAAGTTTCTTCCTTATAGCTCCGCAACACACACCCAAATTTCTTAGAACATACTTCACTAAAACACACAAGTTCTCAACCTTCCGTTATCACTGCAGCACACAATTTTAATCTCAGAACCTAGTTCAATATGGATAAATATTTAAGATATTCAAACTCCTCTAACATTTGTTTAATAATATTAAAAGTAGAAGTAAGAGAATATATATGTACCTCTTGCAATTAATAATCCAAAAGCTAGCACAATTACTTCACGTAGTAATCGAATTCACTATTAAATCCACAAACCAATAAAATTAAATTAATAAATAATAAATAAAATATAACTAAATATCTATCAATATATAACTTATTATTGTAATTTTAGAAACTTAATTACCTCAAATGTGTGATTGATAAATAAATTTTGATGCAAAATACTCTCTAAAATCTCACCAACAAAATCACAACCTTCGAAATTAAATTAATTAATATGTTAAACATTACTAAAAAAAATATCACTAAATATCTAATAAGTAAATGATTGTGAAACAAATAAAAAAAACTCCAATGAGCCACTAATTATAACCTAAACAAAAAATCAATAAAAATTTCATATATTTATATTTTTAAAATTATTTAATAAATTTATTTTAACATAACTATATATATATATAACAAAATAGTTAGAATTTAAAAAAAAAAGTTTAAATATATATACAAAAATATATCTAAATTTCGAAATAAATAATGATAAAATTTTTTAAAAATCACGAACATATATACTCTAATTTAATCTATACAATGTGATAGGTTAATTTAAAAAAAAATTAAGAAATCATAAATTTATAAAAACCTACCATGGAAAACCTAATAAATCCTACAATGTATAGAAAAAAAAATGCATAAAAATGTAAAACTAACACAAAATCATGTATATTACTCATCCTAATGCTAAACCTATGATTTTTTTTCAAAATAATTAACTAAAATTCATGAAAATTAAAAATAAAAATAAAAACTTACCTTAAAACCCTAAAAACGCAGCCCCCTTCGTGCTCTTTGTTTGCTATATGTCTCGAATATGCATATGTGAGGAAGGAGAAGAAGGAAAAATGGCTAAATATGCCAGGGGGACATCCAACGTCTCCCACTGGGAGACGTGGGACACGTGGCACGTCTCCCACTGGGAGACGTTGGATGTCCTCCTCATACATCCAACATCTCCTAGTGGGAGACGTTGGATATCTCCCTTGCCACGTATCCAGCATATTATCAATGTCTCCCACCATCAGACATTTAAATCCCTGATAAGTTTTAATGTCTTACATCAATGGTGTAAGACATTGTAGGGAGTCATTGTATATCAAATTTGTTGTAGTGTTTCAACGCCCACAATGTAGTCGCTACTTATCGTTGCTAGATATTTGTGGCTATAGGGTATGTTTTAGGGACAAAAATTAAGATGTCGTGGCTATAGGTAATAGTGAAAACATTGTAGTCATTCTAGGATGATGTGTTTCATTGCTATACATACCCCAAAATTTAAATATTCGAATACCTATAGCAACTACATGTGTTACCCTATAGTGACAACATTTTGTACTTTAAATATAATATAATTTAAATAAATATAATAAGAATTAGATCCAAAAATAAAAGTTTATATAAATTTGTCCTTTTAATTAAACTAAGAAGTATAATAGAATAAAAATACATAAAAAAATCCTACTAAATAGATCATGTAGTAGGATCCTGACTATATGACTATATGATGAAGGTATTGACTGCTAAGAATTTTTTGATCATGAGGCTCCACCTACTCTAAGGTTAGCGACATCATGCTCTAAGGCTTGTATATGCTCTATCATCTCCTAGATAGTCTCAGTCATAGGCGAAGGTGGAGGAACTACAACTGCTGGTGGTGCTACATGATGTACCTTCTAGCCAATTCTACGACCGAGTCTTGTATGATGGCCACATTTCCTTCAAAATACTAACTCAATGAGTGCGATGTTGATCCCTTATGTTGGGGGAGTTCTCAATGAGTGCAATTGACAAGCTCGCAAAATGCTATGACTGTCGCATGTCACGCACAACGAGCATCTTATCATGTATCAAATAATTTGTAATATTAACAATAAGAATTTACAAGTAAATAAAGTAAGAAATCTAAAAAAAAATACAAATTTACTTATTTAATTATCATTCGCTGGCTAACCCACCCCTCACCGACTTCGTACTTGGTTGCCATCCATGTTTCTGGGATCCCAATAGAAAGTCTAGTCTCTAAATTTCACTGTAACACAAGAAGTTTTAAAAATTTATTGATAAAAGATTAACTAAAAATGAATTGATATTTGAACTGGAAAAAAAGTTACCTTCTTATAACAAAGCGTCAGCATCGACTATGAATCCTGCAAGCTGTGAATCCTGCAAGCTATTGTGTTTATGTTTTGTGTGATTAGCCGAATTGATCTCATAGCGCCTTTGCAAAACAATTGTGTTAGTTGAAATATTAATTAATAAAGCTAATTAATTATTTAAATAATTAATTAAAAAACCATATAACCAATCAAATTTAAATTAATTAAACAAAAATATCTACAAATCATAATACTTCATTTTTACATAAAGTATAATGAAATAAAATTACACAAAAATTCAAAGTTCAATACAATCGAACTTTCCCTATTTTTTATTATAATATTTTTAATTTATTCTAATTATTTTATTTAAACAAATGAGATTATAAATTAATTTTATTTCTATAATAAATATAAAATAAAAGTATTATAAAAAAACATAAATATAAATATTAATATGGTTATTACCTATAGATGGTTACGTTAATATCAATTATTTGATTAAGATCAATGATTCATATTTACAGTTGTTAATTAATATTTCTAAAAATAAAATTTGATTTTTTTTTAATTTTTGGAAGGGTTACCAGATGAAAAAAATGTATTTAATATGAAAATATAATATTGTAAACTTTTCATTTTTCAAATGCATGTCAATTTCTAAATATAGCTAGTGTCACTCATTATTTGGAAACAACATTAATTATGACAAAAGAAATATAACTAAATTCAAAATTAATGTAGAAAAAAATATTTACCTGTTGGTGACTTGCTATACCAAGTTACTATGTTGTCACATCATCATAATTGTTAGTATTCATCTTTGGGTAGTAACCATTGATAAGTCTTCCATATATAAATATATAAAAGTATGTTCTTGATAAAAAAACATATAATATATATTACCTATACAAAAGGGGTGGACAGGCGGGAGGGAATGTCACTGTCAGTACTATCCGGACACACACACTTTAATTATTTATTGCTAATTTTAATTTATTTAATTGTTTTTTAATTCACTTATTTTTTATTTGATTATTTTATTTTACTATTCTTTTATTATTGTCTTGTTTACTTGTTTAATTAGTTGCTATCTTATTTACTATAATAATTATTCTTTTATTTATTTATTTACTTTATATTATTTACTTATTTATACTTTGAATCAAGTATATGATAAATGTGTGCACATGTGTGTGCATGGGATAGCATTGGGCTTGTGGTGTGTGTGTAAAAGAGAAGTGTGGTGAATGATCATGCTTTGCTATGTATGAAAAGACTAATAAGAGATGATGTGGAATAAGCAAGATTGATTTCTTGATATCTTGATGAGTTAGAGATTAATCAAGAAGGGTGTCTTATCACCATCATGGATACAATTTAGAAATATAAATGGTAAGTATTTTCGAATTCTTAAGGTGCATTTAGTAAGGGTGAATCATGATAACTAGATGACTAAGAGGTGACTCGATAATGAGGTGTGTAATCGTCTTGGAATTTCCTATGATTTTCAACAATGGTGTGTAGCTATCTATTAGATATTTTGTTGACTTATTCAGGGGAACTAGATCATGTAGATTTGGTATAATGAGTTGGTGATTGAGAGAAATAGGGAAACTGAAGGTATCCTATTAGGCTAATTTTGAAATTGGCAAAGAGATTACCCCTCATTAAGTGTGATTAATGGCAAGTCAATGAAGTATAATCAAAGAGTGATTGATCTTTCCTTTTATAAGCGATTTTTGAAATTAAGGGGATATGAGAGATGATTTTGGGAATCATGGTGATTTGATTTGGAATCATGAACTTGGTACAAGGAATAGACTAGGTTCATAAATTTATAATGGATTCAAGTGTATAAATGGTAAATGTAAATTAGGAATCAATTAAGATTATTTGATTGGAAGAGTAGAATCAATCAAGATTATTTGATTGGAAGATTGGAATCAATCAACATGATTTAAGAGGATTTGATGAGAGTGTTGATGGGTGGCCTTGGAGCCTATAAATAGAGAGAGCTTAGCTCTCATTTTCCTACAACACAAGGAGAAGAAGAAGAAGAAGAAGAAGAAGAAGAAGAAGAAGAAGGAGACGTATGTAACGCCCTGGATAACCAAGACCGTTACACTGTGTGTTTAAAATAATTCAGGACTCGCTAATCAAGTCATCTGAATAAAGATGTGATCCTAAAGTCATAATAAAGTTAGGGTTAAAAGATCTTGGTTGTAAAAGATAATTTTCATTAAAATAAATGTTTAGTACATGGGATCCCAAAAACAGGGTTTAAAGGACAAATTTACAAACTTCCAAAAGTTATATACAATCAAGGCCATTCTAATGGAAAAATATACATTTTAGGTTTCTATCCCTGTACAATCCCTTGACCGTGGCGGATGAGCAACTAACAATATACACCTCGGCCCCAGAGCTCTCTAGTCATGGTTGATCCATCTTACCCTTACCTTTACCTGCACCACGTAGCACCCGTGAGCCAAGGCCCAACAAGAAAACCATAACAGCATAGCAGACACATAATCAGTGATGACAATTAATGAATCACAAGTCAATCATCCAGATATTCAACTAGCCATAAGAATCAGATTAACAACAAAAAACATATTTATATTCAACAGTTTATCACAATCATCATACAATATTCAGGGTCGACGCCCTTAGGTCGCACCCTCTATTTAACCCACTGACTCCAGCTCACTTGGGCTGAGTCCAGTGTTTATCTAGCTGACCGCAGCTCACAGTGGCCGAGTTGTGTCCTATGCGCAAATTATCTGCCCCGACACTCTTTGGCTGTTCATTTTCATGCTCACCTGGCATTGTTACATTTATACAGCATATGTATTAAAATACAGTGAATCTCAGTCCCAACATAGCCACATAAGGGTGTATTTTTCTTACCTTTAATTCTGAATGAAGAAAATTAAATGCTTCCGAGCACGATCCTCAGCCCCGAGCCATGGCGAAAAACCTAGTCACAGTGTCCAATGGGTAATTGTTAACTTCCAATCCAAATAAATACTTAGGAGACAGAAGCTAGCCTCTGGGATCTCAATTTCTACTAAACCGGGTAGTAGAAACTGTCTCGAGCGCCTAGGCTCGAACCCCCGAGCCTTACGAAGTCTAGAAACAATTCTAAGGCTAAAATCCTCAGGCGGGTCGCGACTTGCCCCCAAGTCAGAGAGAAATTACCCAAGCCAAAGGGGGAGGCGGGTCGCGACTTGGCTTAGTGAGTTGCGACACACCCCCAAGTAAGAGAGCATCCCAGGACAAAATGTCCACACATGTCGCGGCGCCCCAGGGCTGGGTCGCGACGCGCCTCCTTCAAACCCAGAAAATCTGGTTTTTCTCGTCCAACTTTTTCCGGCCAAATTCTCCAGAATCTTCACCTTAACAATCTCCCAATCCACAGTCAAGTTAACTACGAGTTCAAGACATTAATCCACATATTTTAACCATAAAATTACCTCAAGACACTAAGGTTTCTATCCCAATTCATCAGCCCAAGTTAGAACTAAACAAGCACCAAAAACTCTATCAAAAATCCAACCAGAAACTCAAAGATGAAGATTTAGAATTTTACCTCAATTATGACTGACTTCTCATAGGCTTCAACCTCCAAATCCTGAGCTTAAGTCTCAGCTAAATCCCCTAGTTCCAGAGCTTTAAATCACCCAAACTCCTACCAAAATTCCAGCTTCAAACCCAAGTTCTTCAACTCCTTAACTTCCTTCAGCAGCTCAAACTCAATCACCAAGAGAGAGAAGAGAAATCGTGTGAGAGATGGAGAGAGAAAGAGAGAGTTTTTCTTAAGTTGTTTCTACCTCTTTCTATTTAGTTCTAATTGTTATTGAGTTTATCCTTTGATAGTCAAAAGACTTTTTTACCCTTCCTAGCTATACTATATCCTTTAATTATTCTAAGGGTAAATTAGTCATTTTCCCCCAATTCCTACTAACTCCTTAAATGTTCCTAATATTTGCCTATTAATCCCGTCATCCAACTAACCACCAATTATTTATTCAATACCTAATAATCCCTGATATATTCTCTAAATTCCCAAAAATACCCCTAGCCTTCCCCCGAGCTGGGTATTAATCCCCGCTGTGACAATTTCACCAATCCGCTCACTAGGACCGTCTCGAGCCATATGCTGCAAATATATCCCCATAATAATGTGGTATCAACAATTTATCTCATATAACCACATTTATGCCCTCAACGGGCCAAAATTACAAATATGCCCTTATAAGATATAAAGGGCCCACATGCATATATAATACTCACAAACATGCATGTCACATAGTCATATAATCATATTAATCATGCATGCCATATAATCATGCATCCAAACATTTAAATCACACATATACAATTATGCCCTCCCAAGACACCAATCAAGGTCCTTAAGCCTTATTAGTGATTTTGGGTCGTTACAAAGTACGTGTGAGAAAGAATGAGAAAAAGAAAGAGAAGATGGAGGTCTAGCTCTAGGGCTAGAGATTTTTTAGTGAAGAAGGGGATCAAATGTTAAGGTAAGATCGCGATGGTTGGTTTGAATTTGGTTATGAGTTTCTTCTTTTCTTCTTGGTGGTCATTGAATATGGTTTTGTGTTTTACAGGTGTTCGAATTCCAAGGAATCAAGGAAGGGTAGGAATTGACTTTCGATCTCCAAAGGTATCATTATCATTATCATTTTTTTTAGTTTATGTTCACTTAAGGTTGTATAGGTTTAAGTTTGATTACAAAAGAATGGATATTATGATCATGGATTTAATGCATGTTATGCATGGCCCATGTAAAGAAAGTGGGACGTGTGGCTTAGATTTTGGGCATGATGTTTGCAATGTCTTCCTAATCTAGGACCGTTACACTCTGTACTTTAAATAGTGTCAGACTTGCTAATCAAGTCATTTGGTTATAAACATGTAACTAAGGTTAATGTCAAGGGTTAGGGTTAAAAATTTTGGTCAAAGAAAATGTTGACTTTTCATTTGAAAGTTTCATACATAGATAGGATCCCAAAATATTACAAACAAATGTTTAAAAGGGTATATACAACTCAAAAGTTACAATTAGCCGGCCTAAGCAGCAAAATAAGGGATACAACCCTAGTTCCTCTAAGATATCCTCGGTCATGGTGGACGAGCAGCCGCATATGTACATGCCGCCACCGAAGCTCTTCAACTCATGGCTGGTCTAGATTTCCTTTTCCCTTACCTACACCACATAGCACCCGTGAGCCAAGGCTCAGCAAGAAAACTTAACATGTGCATGAGCATTAAATACATATTCCAAATACATATCTATCATTCTCAGCAGTAATAACCTACTTATGCGTGCATACAATTACAAATAAATGATCATTGGATCATACTGGGGCCCGCTGCCCTGAATAGTTGACCATAGAGTCAACCCAGGGCCCTATGCCCTAGTTATGGACCATAGAGTCACTTGGAGACCTTGCCCTTAACTCTGAGTAACTAGCCATAGTGCTAGCCAAGCGCTTTGTTTTCCAACGATCATAGGGTCGGCCAACGTAATAGTACGTCCCTGATTGGGCCTTAGCCTCTCGACCAACGCGCAATACGCTATTGCCGCCCTTGACTAATAAATCAAGGCTTTAATCAGACATTCATATACATATATAGATAAGCATACTTCAGACAATACAAGCATGTATGCATATAAATCATTGTATCTTAACCAATCAAACACAAACAAAGTAATAACTATGTTCCTTAACGGGGTCGAGCCCTGCCTATGCAAACAAGGCAAGAATTCATTAAACAATTATCCAGACATGGAGCATCTGAGCATAACCTAAATCACATTCATTCTCAGGGGCCGAGCCCTAATCATAGTTATGATCAACAACTACTCAAGGCCCTAAACACATATATCACGTATTGGGTGCAGTTTTCTTACCTTAGGTCCGAGTGCAAAGTGTATTAAGAATGACCCTCGAGCACGATCTTGGTCCCGAGCCCCTAACGATAAATTAATCACAAGCAATAGAGAATCTAGTCAAAACGAGCGAATAAAGGCTTTCAAACCAAATCCTAGCCTCCGGGGCATCGAATTCTACTAAACTGGATAGTAGGATCGATCCCGAGCCATTAGGGTTGAGTTCCCGCACTCGAAACCCTCCCGGGGTCAGAAACCCTTCAAGTGTCGCGGCTCAAAACATAGGAGTCGTGACCCACCCCAAGTCAGAGAGCCCAAGCTCTCCTCTAATTCGACACATGCCGCAGCGTGCCCTAGCAGGCACCGCGACTCAAATGGCCCGAAGGCACCTGCTTCTCCCACATTCATGTGAGCCGCAGTGCCCCAAGAACAGGGTTGCGACTCGACATGAAAACCCTGTTTTTTCTCCATTTTCCTCAAGCCAAATCCCTCATAAAACCTATCTGAACATAGCTAAAGCTCACAAGTAAAGTCCCTGTAACGACCCCAAATTCAGTATTAAGGCTTTAGGGCCTGGAGTAGTGTGCCTGGAGGGCATGATGAGATTTGGTGTGTGTGTTTTTATTGAGTTTTATGCATGATTATCATTTAATGCACGTTATATGACTAATTGATTAATTGAGATGCATGACTATGTGAATTAGTATGCATGTAGACCTGATTGTCTTAGAATGAGCATGATTGTAATCTGGCCATGATAGGGCATAACTGTGATAATTGTACTATGTTAATTGTGCCATGTGAGGTGTTTTTTTTATCAGGATGCACACATCGAGACGGTCCTAGTGAGCCATTTAGTCTAAAAGTCACAACGGGATGTTGTACCCGGCTCGGGAGGAGCCTAGGGGTACTTCGGGAATCTTATAAGTTGAGTTGAGAATGAGTGGTTAGTTATTGGTAATTGGGTAACCTGGGTAACCATTTGTAACGGCTGTGGGTAACAAGTTTTAAGATAGAAAGTGGTAGAATTGAAATGAAAGTGTAAAGACTTAAGTGCCCTTGAAAGTTTAGCTAATAAGGATTAGTAGGAAGGGGTAATTTGGTCTTTTGGAAAGGCAAATAGGCAAGTTTCAGCTGGGTATATGGGGTATACGGTTTGGGCATTGGATCATTTAGTGCTTTGATAGAAATTGAAGAGAAGAAAGAGAAGGAGAAAGAAGAGTTAAGGCAAGCAAAAAGAAAAGAAGAGGAGGGGTAGAAGGGCTGAAGTGGGAGCTTAGGAGGAGTTCAAGGAAGCTTGTTGGGGTGGATTCTTCACTTGAGGTATGGATTTATTACACACTTAAGTTTTGTTTCTGTGTTGATTTGAGGAATTTAATGCTTGAGTTAAGATTTTCATGGGTTTTGGTTTGAGTTGCTGAAATTTAAGATCAAAGGTGTGGATCTTGGGTGTGTTGATGTTTTGATCTTGTTTCTAGTGTCTATAGGTTGTTAGATTGTTCATATGAGGTTTGGAATTGAGTTTTGGGGTTGAGATATGTGTTTGGGTCGGTTTGGAGGTATTTTGGATGAAGGAATTGAAGGTGAAAAACCCAGAAATTCTGGGTTCGCGATGGAGTGCCGCGGCCCTGTACTTGGGCGCCGCGGCGCAAGGATGTTCCAGTCAGGGGTGGCTCTCTGACTTGCTGGGCGCCGCGGCCCTCTTGGGTAGAGCCGCGGCGCTAGGCCATTTTCTGGGCATTAAAGTTTTCAATTTTTGGGCTTTTGCTCCGGGGGTTCGGGGGATGTTTCCAATGTTTTATTATAGGAATTTGGGGGTCCCGAGAGTACGGGATTGGTCCCAGGAGGTAGTCTTGGGCTTGGTTAGTATTAAAAGTGTTTATGTGTGTTGTGACTAGGATTTCGGAGGGGCTCGTGCTAGAGGACCGTGCTCGTGACCGTGGTGCATCGGAAAGCACGAAATATAGGTAAGAAAACCGTAACACCCGAGAATAGGGCATAGGCCCACTGTGTGACTGCAGGGCACGGCCCTAGATTTTATTGTGTGCGAATGTGTAATCTTAGATAAATTATTGTATGTTTGAATGGTCATTTCTGAATGTATTATATGTGTGATTGTAATGGAATGAACGGCTAAGGCCGAGAGCGGCGTAGGCCTGGTACGGCAGCGGGGCCGGAAGTAACGCTCAGCACATGGGATGCTATAGCCAGGGTGGGACCCAAGGGATACATGGGTTATCCTACGGTAATGACCGAGACCCCCAAGCTTTGGTAAGGCCTCTGGGGCGGCATGGCCGTGCTTGTTTAAATTGATGATTTTCCTATTTATCTGTGAATTATGCCAGCTATATTATTTGCATATGTTATGTGCTATTTGGGTTTTCTTGCTGGGCTTCGGCTCACGGGTGCTCCGTGTGGCAGGTAAAAGCAAGGAGTCAGTCAACCGGCCATGAGTATGGAGAGCGTGGGGGCGGCGCGTACATGTTCGGTCTGCCCGACTGCTTTGGTTGGGGGCATTTTGTAAATGGCTGTATTAATCCATTCTTTTGATAGATTAGCCTGGTGTAAATCTATTTTTGAATTGTAAATATTTTGTAAACCTTACTTTGGGATCCCAGATGTTTTATTTTTAACGTTTTCAATGAAGTTAAACATTTTAAAAGAATACAGCCTTAAACTCTGGTTTAATCACACTTTTGGTTTTAGAAACCACTTTGAGTCAATTAAATGCACAATTTCTGTTTTAAACTCACTTAGTAACGTCTCTAAGGTAGTAGGGCGTTACAGTCCCCAATCAATTCAGTAGCTCAGAACCATTAAAACCCAAGTAAAAGCTTGGCCAAAACCCCTTCAAATTCCCAACTAGGAACTGATTTTGTAAAACTCCAAGAACTTAACTAAAAGCTAGAAAACACAGAGATTTAGGGCTAGAAATTGTTACCTCTGTTTCCCCAATCGATGGTAAGTATTTCCTCAAGCAATCTCGAGCCTAAACTAGCCTCGATTCTCCTTAACCGCAAGAATTCCCAAGGAATTTTAAGAAAGTCTTTGAACGATACTGAGAGAGAGAGAGAGAGAGAGAGAGAGAGAGAGAGAAAGTGTTGAACATGTTTTCCTCTGTTTTTGGTGTTTTGTGATGTTTACTTAGACTCTAAATAACCTTAAGCAAATCTCAAGGTTCGGGGTACCAAAAACATCCCCGAGGGAAAAATGGTCAAAACTCCTGAAATTCCCTCCTAATCTCACTAATACCAAATATATCCTCGAATATTCATTCTTGTTACCTGATAACTCAGTAATGTACTAGATATCCAAAATACCCATTGACTCGCCCCGAGTCAGGAATTTGGTCCCGTTGTGACTTTCCCGCTAACTTGCTCCCTAGGATCGTTTCGTGCCGAGTAACCCAAATATATCCACATAATAATGTGGTCTCACACATATATCACATATATGCCAAATATACCCATAACAAGCCAAATTACAAAAGTTGGCCTTCTAATAAGAAGTGAGCCCACAAGCATATTTAATACACCTAAACATGCATATAAGCTCATAGTATCATATAATTCACATAGTCACATAATTACACACATATATATCACATAAACATATAATTTCCATAAATTGCCATCTTGGCCCCCTAATCAAGGCCCTAAGCCTTATTAGGTAATTCAGGACGTTACAACTATCCCCTCGTTACAGAAATTTCGTCCTCAAAATTTTACATGAACAGCTCGGGATACTGATTTTGCATATCTGCCTCCAACTCCCAGGTCAATTCCTCGACCTTGATGTTCCTCAATAATACCTTAACTAAAGGTATAGTCTTGTTCTTCAGGACGTTGTCCTTCCTGTCTAAAATCTGTACTGGCTGCTCCTCGTAGGACAAATCTGTCACCAGTTCTAGATACTTATAACTCAATACATGAGTCTCATCTGATACATACTTCCTCAGCATGGAAATATGAAATATGTTGTGCACACTAGATAGTGCAGGGGGTAAGGCCAATCTATTGGCCACCTGGCTGATCCTCTCCAAGATCTCAAATGGTCCAACAAACCTAGGGCTCAGCTTGCCCTTCTTCCCAAATCTCTTCACCTCTCTCATTGGTGATACCCCAAAGAAGACATAGTCTCCTACCTGGAACTCCACGTTCCTCCACTTTGGGTTTGAATAACTCTTCTGTCTCCTCTGAGATGCAAGCATCTGAGCTCTAATCTTTTCAATAGGCTCAATGTTCCTCTGAACTGCCTCAGGACCCAAATATTTCCTCTCACCCAACTCATCCCAGTGAATGGGCGATCTGCACTTCCTACCATACATCATCTCATAAGGTGCCACTCCAATAGTCGACGGGTAGTTGTTATTATAGGAAAACTCTATCACAGGTAAATATTGTTTCCAAGACCCTTCAAAGTCCAATACACACGCTCTCAATATGTCCTCCAATATCTGGATAGTCCTCTCAGACTGACCATCGGTCAGAGGATGATAAGCTGTACTGAATTTCAGTTGTGTACCCAAAACTTCCCCAAAAATGGGAAGTAAAGATAGGGTCCTTATCAGACACGATAGACCTTCGGGTCCCATGAAGGCAAACTATCTCTCTCACATAGAGATCTGCGTATTTTTCAACCATGTAGTTTATCCTCACTAGTAGAAAGTGAGCTGATTTCGTATACCAATCCACGCTGACCCAAACTGAACCACGAAATCCATCGTGATATCCTCCCACTTCCACTTTGGGATATCCAGAGGCTACAACATCCCTTCTGGTATATGATGCTCTGCCTTGACCTGTTGACAGGTCTGGCACCTTGCCATGTACTCAGTCACGTCCCTCTTCATCCCAGGCCACCAATATAAAACTTTAAGATCATGATACATCTTCGTGGTGCCTGAATATAGAGAATAAGGGGTAGTAGTATGAGATTCATCCAGCATCTCTCGTCTGATCCCAGTCTCCATTGGAACGCAGATTCAACCATGTATCTCAATAAGCCCATGTCTGACACTGTGTAGCGCTTAGCTACTCAAGCTAGGACGTCCCTTCTGATCCTTCCCTACTGTGGGTCACTTAACTGCTTTTCCTTAATCCCCTCCAAAAGAGTAGAATGCAGGGTCATGTTGGCTAACTGGCCCACCACTAGCTCAATACATGCTCTAGTCATATCCTCAGCCAACTCCCTAGATATATGCCTAGCACTATACAACTGCCTCGGACCCCTCCGACTTAAGGCATCTACTACCACGTTGGCTCTCCCCAGGTGATAGAGGATCAAAAAATTGTAATTCTTCACTAGCTCTAACCAACGTCTCTGCCTCATGTTCAAATCCTTCTGGGTGAAAAAGTATTTCAAACTCTTGTGATCCGTGTATATCTCACACTTCTCACCATATAAGTAGTGTTGCCACACCTTCAGTGCAAAAACCATTGCTGCAAGTTCCAGATCATGTGTGGGGTACCTCTGCTCATACTCATTCAGTTGGCGTGATGCATAGGCAATCATCTTCCATGTCTGCATAAGGACACAACCTAGGCCTTGCCTCGAGGTGTCAAAATAAACCACAAACTTGTCCTGATATGTAGGAAGACTAAGAACTAGAGCAGTCATCAAATTCTTCATCAGTCTCTAGAAACTGTCCTCACACCTGTCTGATCATATGAACCTCTAATTCTTGTGTGTCAACTCTATCAGTGGTGACACAATCTTGGAAATCCCCTCCACAAAGTGTCTGTAATAACTTGCCAATCCCAAGAAACTCCTTATCTCTGAAGCATTCTTTGGCCTTGGCCAATCTCTGACTGCCTCAATCTTCACTGGATCCACCATAATTAAATCCTTCCTGACTATGTGACCTAAGAAAGTCACCTGTGGTAACCAGAACTCGTACTTTTTAAATTTCGCATACAGCCTGTGTTCTCTCAGCCTTTGTAGTACCAATCTGAGGTGCTGCTCGTGCTCTATCTGTGACTGGGAGTATACCAGAATATCGTCGATAAAGATGATAACAAATCGATCTAGGTAATCATTGAACACCTTGTTTATCAGATCCATAAATGTTTTTGGGGCATTAGTCAGTCCAAATGACATCACCAAAAACTCATAATGCCCATACTTGGTGTGAAAAGCTGTCTTCGGTGTATCCTCCTCCCTGATCCTCAACTAGTGATAACTAGATCGAAGATGTGTCTTTGGGAATACCGTCCTACCCTATAACTAATCAAACAAATCATCAATCCTTGTCAGAGGATACCTGTTATTGATAGTCAACTTGTTCAGTTCTCTATAATCGATATACATCCTCAGAGAACCATCTTTCTTCTTCACGAAGAGAACTGGTGTGCCCCATGGCGAGAGACTGGGCCTGATAAATCCCAAGCCTAGTAACTCCTGTAATTGAACCTTTAGTTCCTCCAGCTCTGCTAGATCCATCCTATAAGGTGCCCTAGACACTGGCTCTATCCCTGGCGACAATTCAATTACAAACTCTATCTCCCTATGTGGAGGTAACCCTAGCAGATCCTTTGGAAACACATCCAGAAACTCACAGACCAATCTGGTCTGTCCTTGTCCCACTAGCACAACCTGAGTGGTATCCACCACACTAGCTAAGAACCCCATGCATCCCCCTGCAATAAGTCTCTAGCTCTAAGTATAGATATCAAAGGTATACGAGGTCCATGCATAGTGCCAACGAATACAAAGGGGTCTTCACCCTCAGACTCAAAGGTTGCCATCTTCTTCTTACAATCTATCATTGCCTCGTACTTCTCTAACCAGTCCATACCCAGAATTACATCAAAATCAGTCATAACCAACTCTATCAACTAAACTGACAACTCCCTACCATCCACTGACACTGGTAGTGATCTAACCCATCTCTGGGAAACCACTAACTCCCAATAAGCAGCATAGTACCAAACCCCATAGGATAAAAGTCACACAGTCTACACACAATCCATCTATAATCATATTGACAACAAAAGAATGCATAGCACCTGAGTCAATCAAAAGAGTATAAAGGGTTCCAGCACTAGAAAGCTGACCTGTAATCACCAAGGGACTAGCCTCGGCCTCCACCTGGGTCAAGGTGAACACTGGAGCTGGCGTCAAGCTGTCCACCTTCTTGAGCTCTTCCTTTCTGGCTTTCGGGCAGTCCTTCTTCAAGTGTCCCACATTCCCGCAGACGAAGCAGGCCTTTGCCCGACATTCCCCAATATGGCACCGAGTACACTCTAGGAATGCTTTCAAGGTCTCACCGCCACCCTGGCGGTCTATCTGTATGCCGTGTGGCCTCCTATCTAGCCCTGGAGCTTAAACTGTATCTGGAGTCCTTCTCTTTTGGTCACAGGGACCTCCACCCCTACCAAAGCCTACAAATGGAGATCCCGGCCTCAAATAATCCCTTCTAGCCGCATTCTCACGCCAGATCTTATTCTCTGAGCTCTCAACTGTGAGCGCCTTCTCCACAGCCTGCACATAGGTAGTCACCCCTGGCACAGTAAAAATACGAACATCCCGGGCTATCATAGGTTGTAGCCCCTGGAGAAACCTTTCTCATCTAGTCCCATTAGTGGGAACCAGATCTCCGGAAAACTTTGTCAATCTATCAAAATTTAGGGCGTAGTCAATCACTGTCATGTTACCCTGAAGTAACTTGCTGAACTCTTCATCCTTCGCAGCTTTAATTGCATCATTGTAGTACTTTTCATTAAACAAAGTTCTGAACTCTTCCCATTCCATGGTGTTTACTGCTTTGGTCTGGGATACCACCTCCCACCATATTCGGGCATCCTCCTGAAACAAGTAAGTGGCGCAGGCCATTCTCTCATTACCACCTACCCTCATAAAATCCTAGATGGTGGTTATCTTAGTATTGGTATTAGGTTAAGTTTGATTTATGGAAATGAGGAACTATTGATTTATGGAATAAAGCTACGTGTTGCATGGCTCATGCAAAGAGGTTTTTGGGCGTGCAACTTAGCTATTTAAGCATCATATTGTCTAAATAAGGTTATTGTTATTTTTATAGATAGGCTTTGAATGTTAAACGAGATCATTGTTTTTGGGCGTGCAACTTAGCTATTTAAGCATGATTCCACACATGCACCAAGGTATGGAGGTTAAACATGTTTTCTTGATTGCAAATGTTTATTGAATGCATGTTTTATGCCAAATGTTTTAGGGAATGTACTTGGGAAGGTAAAACATGGACAAAAGGTCGCCACAGTTTTGACCATAGTGGTAGCAGAGAGGACCTCAGTGCTTCCTCGTAGTATCACTCCCATTTACATGCGTAGTGCACGCATAAGATTTCTGTGTGATGATTCTGTGTTCTGTTATGATATGAGCATATGGTTTTCTAAATAATGTTTGCTTGTTTTTTTTTGTTTGTTTTACTTCTCATTACTAGGCTGTTAGTTCACCCCCTCACCTTTCGCCTTGCAGGAAATTAGTGAATGTCTTATATGTTGTGTGGCGAGTTGAGATCGATCCAGAACAGAAGTGTGTATCATGTGGGGTGCCAGATGGACGAAAAAAGATCGAGAACCCCATCGAGTTATAAGCTATTTTTATCATGATTGTAATTTTGTAATGAAAGACTAGTGGATGTTATTTTCTTTAGAGTTCATGAACTAAATGTTTTGCATAAAAGATCCACTTAATATTTTTCTCATATTATTTGTAAATTTGTCAACTTTATTTAAATATTGTTCATATTTAAAAGTTATTTTGTTGACTGTCTTTTTCGCTATCAACTAACTAAAATAAACTTAAAGAAATTGTAAGAAGAACACACAGATTTTATGTGGTTCAGGTTATTAATCAACCCTAGTCAACGAGTCAATTGTATTAGGAATTGAGGAAGGTTTAGAGTCTCAAGCTTCAATGGAGTTCAGGCAGCTTTTAGCTATGCTTTGAATGCAAAAAGTAGGGATCCTTTACAATGTGTGCCCTTGTAATGCCCTACTACTCAGGGACCGTTACACTGTGTATTTTAAATAGTGCTAAACTCGCTAAATGAGTCATTTGGCCATAATCGTGTAACTAAACGTGATTAATGGTTTAGGGTTAAAATTTTTGGTCAAAGATTCAAACGTTTCACTAAATGTTTATTATATACATGGGATCCCAAAATACATTTAAAATGTTAATTACAATAAAAGAGTTACAACCTGCCGACCTAAGCAGCAAAATAAGGTTTGACCGTTGTTCCTCTTTAAACCCTCGGTCGTGGTGGTCAAGCAGTCGCATATGTACACATCGTCACCTAAGCTCTCCAACTCGAGGATGGTCCAGCTTTCATTGCCCTTTACGTGCACCATATAGCACCCGTGAGCTGAGGCTCAGCAAGAAAACTTACACATGCTCATAAGCAGTTATTGTTAGGAAAAATTAGATTGCCTCAATGGATATAGGTAAGAATATTAAAACTCTAGGCAATATATTACAAATAAATATAGATTGATTAAATAAGGTTACAACTCAATGACTGAAAGTACAAATAAATATAGAGATAGAAAAAGAAGAGGATTGAAATAGAAAATACAACTTTTGACAAAAAGATACAAATAAACTTGAGGTAGTAGAAAGAAAGATGTAGATGAGATTACTACTCTTAAGCAAAGATACAAGTAAATATAACAAGAATGATAAGAAGAAAAACAATGGAAGAAAATAAGAACAAGAACAAAATAATAAGATTCTCTCACTCACACAACCAAAGTGAAGAGTGTTGGGGATCACCAACTTGAACAAGGTTTGAAACCTTTATCCAAAAACTTATTTCCCCCTAACTCAAGCACTAAGGGATCTCTCTCAGATTTTGGAAATGCTTTCTGGAATTATCAAGCCTCAAGGTGTTTCTAGCCAAGTGCTCTAATGGATAGAAATGTTGTGTCTTTCAAGTGAGCTATAGGCTCCTATTTATAGAGCTTGGAGACACCCTTTGAATTTCAAATTCCACCAACCCCCATGGTTGTTACCAATGTTTAATTGGATTAATATGGAATTAAAAATGGGATTTGGGAGTTATTTGGGTTTTTGGAGCCGTTCAACAAAGATTGAAAAAACTGAAGAAGAAAAAAAATGGTCAGTTTTGGCCTGTGGCCACGGCCAGAGACATTAGTGGCCGCGGCCACTACTCTCTATCCCACTTTCCGCGGCCACCAACATTCAGTGGCTGCGACCATTGACCATTTTCAGCACTTAAAAATGTGTTGTTTTTCCAAACGGTTCCAAACCCTCCCAAATGATTTTGTAACTCCCAAAACACATTATTGGGGTTAAAATCATATCTCTAACAGCCATTTCACATATGGCTTTATGAAATTCATCTCAATATTATGTAACACCAAATTTACGCAATAAAGGGTAATATTTGGAAGTTACAAATTCGTAACACCAAATATGTTACATTATTTGGATATATCTCATATATCTAAATATTGTAACTCTCTATTATATGTTACAATATGTGACACTCTTTGTCACATTTATTTAATCTAAAACATTATATTATAATATAATATTACATTATATTATAAAATAATATAACAGTTATAACATATTACCACATCATAATAAGTACGCCTAGTAGTAATAACCCTACTCATGCATGTATACCGTTCATAAAAATGACTACAGTGTCATATGGAGCCAATTGCCCTAGATAAATGATCAATGGATCATATAGAGGGTCAATGCCCAAAATACATGATTATGGAATCATACTAGCCCAACACCCTAGGATATGGGACAAATGAGTCACCCCGGGGCCCTTTGCCCTGTCATTTGTATAACCAGCTTTGGAGCTGATCTAGCGTACATGACGTTGAGTTTTCCTCGATCGATAGATTGGTCAAGCGTATAATGAGCTCTTGGTTAGGCCAAATCATATGGACCAGCGCTAAGTGCACTATCTCCATGCTTGACTACAACGAGCACTCAGTGTGTTAATGTCGTCCTTGACAAATAAGTCAATGCTTTACGACTAGCGCTCAATGCTATTGTCTACCTTGACTGATAAGTCAATGCTAGGATATGGGACTAATAAGTCACTCTGGGTCCCTTAGTCCTATCCTCTGTTTCATCGTGCCTGGCGCTTCTGGTTAGCCTGACCAAAATGACCAGCGCTCAGCGCGCTATTGCCACCCTAGACTAATAAGTCAAGCCTTTATCAATAAGATAATGCAAACAGACATATATCATATGTCAAATATCCAGATACAAAGTATTCAGCATGATTAATCCATAATCACAAGCATAATCATGCACATACTTAGGCGTTCATGCCCTATTCATGTTCTTGTTCAACAATTCGGGAATCACAAGCATAATAATAATCATGCACATTTACATAGACTTAAGCTCTGATCAATTCCATATTCAACATTCAGTCCAAGCCATAATCACATGTATCATATACTGGGTGCAGTTTTCTTACCTTTAGTCCAAGCACAGGTTACCAATAAATGACCCTCAAGCACAATCCTGATTCTGAGCCCCTAGCGATAACCTACTCACAACCATAATATAGAATCCCATAAAAAATGAGTACATAAAGGCTTCCGGACCTAGTCCTAGCCTCCGGGACGTCGAATCCTACAAAACTGGGTAGTAGTATCGATCACGAGCCCCTAGGTTTAAGTTCCCATCACCAAAATCCCAAATTGGCCAAAATGCTCAGGCAGGCTGCGACTTGACCTTGGGGGTCGCGGTGCACCTCCCAGACAGACAACCCTCTGCCTGGGCTTCAGGACGCGAGCCACGACTTACCCCCTAGAGTCGCAGCCCCCCCCCCCCCCCCCAAGGAAGAACCCTTCCTAGTCCTGGATTCACACAAGTCACAACGCCCTAGAACAAAGTCGCGACCCAACCTCGAACCCAGCCACTTTCTCCATTTTTCCCATCTCAAAATCGTCCATAAACCTATCCAAACATAACCAACTCCCAAAAACAAAGTTCCCAAACATCCCAATGGACAAAAACCATCAAAACCCAAGCTTCAAACAATTCAAATCATCAAAATGTAAAATCCAATCAAAGCTTAAAAACTCAAAAACTTCAAACTTAAAGCTTGGATTACCTCCAATTAATTCGTTTCTCAGTTAAATCCTTTGGCTAACAAGCTTCTAATCTTCCTTAGAATCGTTATGACTCTAACCTTGCTTCAATCCGAGTCCTAAAACTTGAGTTTCCTTCGAAAATGATATTGAATGCCAAAAGAGAACGGGAGAGAAAGAGAACGTGACTGAATGTTCTTTTCATTTCTTATTTATTCTATCAGGTTACTTCAAGCTTAAGTAACCTCAAGAAAATCCCGTTGCTCGGGGTACCCAAAACGTCCCCGGGGGCCAAATAGTCAAAATCCCCAGAATTCCCTCCTGATCTCACTAACTCCAAATATATCATCAAATATTTATTTCCATTACCCAATAACCCGGTAATGTACTACATACCCAATATACCCATTGACTCACACCGAATCAAGTATGGGTCCTGGTGTGACTTTCCCACTAGCTTTCTTTCTAGGATCGTCTCGTACCGAGTAACCCAAATATACTCACATAATAATCTGGTCCCACACATATATCAAATATATGCTAAATATACTCATAACGGGCCAAATTATGAAATTTTCCCTTTTAATCAGAAACGGGCCCACATGCATATTCAATTCACCTGAACATGCATTTCAAGTCATATTATAATATAATTCACATAATAATATAATGATACACATATATATATCACATAATCACATAATTTCTATAATTTTCCGTCCTACCAAGGCCTTAAGCCCTATTAGGTAATTTGGGACGTTATAGTCCTAGCCTTATTTATAGAGGCTGAGGACAATTAACTCCCTTAATGGGGATTTATTAAAAAACATTCCCATTTAATGGGGTATAAATGCTATTAAATATAAACTCATGTGATGAAGGTGATGGTGGGCTTAGGCGTATTACACGTGGTTCATTTATGAGGTTACATCCCACAAACATTTGGGGTAACGCGTCTGTGATAGTGTTAGGGGATAGATGCACGTGTTCCAATGCCAAGCAGCGTCGTGGGACATGCCTCGTGTCGCCTGTATGGACTCTATACCACAATTTGGGTAACAATAACATGCGAGATTGTTGCTTGTGGTCCAGGGTTGCCATGCTTAACACCTGGCACTATGCTCCAGGTCCAGAGAATGCTTCTCGTAGACCTGGAGGACTTGGATGGAGAAGACAGAGGATATCATAACTATGGTCCTCGAGGCGTAGCTCGCCTGAGGACAACCTTCTCCGAGGGCATTGCATGAACATGGGGAATGGCTTACCTTCTGAGGAGCTCTGGGCGAGCTCACCAAGGATTTATTAACTTACGTCGAGCGTAATTACTTTCTAATGAATGCCACGTGTCAGTTGGTGAAAACACGAACAACATAGTCAATTGAGGGCGTTACAACAAAATACAGATTTATAAAAATAAAATATATTTATATATATATGAAAAAAAACTTAAAAAATATAGGGATATGGATTTTTGTGTGAGGCATTTGTTGAGATTTATTAAATATAAAGGTTAAATAGTATTACACAATGTGATGTCAAGCACCTAACAGTTATTCACTTAAGTTCAAGTAAAAATATGAGTTTTTGTTGCAGGGATTAATAATTTAATTATAGCTCCAAAATGATACAATGAGGAATTTAAGTTTACCCTAAAATCTTGAAATCATGTGGAGGTAATTAAGAGTGATTGTGAGCACCCTAGGCAGTGGGGAGGCGACATGTCGCCACAAAGATTAAAACCAAAACCAAGACAGAGGACAGGCGACATGTTGTTTGTCTCAAGATTTAAATTATGTGTTTTAGCTCTAAAATATTGTTTTTAAAAGCTCTAATCCTATTGGTTTAGCCCAATGACGGTGCCTACATTTCAAAAGGGGCCTTTTAGAGTTGAGAAGCCTTGATCACACTTGTCAACTCTCTCTCAAAACTCTCTCTCTCTCTTTCTCTCTAGCTCTCAAAGATCATAAGTTTTCTCCAAGATATTCATCAAGAAAGTGCTTTTCTTGAGTGTAACGCCCTGCATAGCCAAGACCATTACACTTTGTATTTAAATAGTGTTAGACTCGCTAAACAAGTCATTTGACCATAAACGTGTAGCTAAAAGTGATTAATGGCTTAGGGTTAAAATTTTTGGACAAAAGGATTAGTCATTTTATTTAAAATGTTAAGTTCGTACATAGGATCCCATAATAAACATTTACAAAGTCGTTTATAGTTACAAAAGGGTAATTACAATTCAAAATTATAAACAGCCGACATAAGCGGCAAAATAGGGTTTGACCCTAGTTCCTCTAAGAAACCCTGGTTGTGGTGGTAGAGCAGCTGCATATGTACACATTGTCACAGAAGCTCTCCAACTCAGGGGTGGTCTAGCTTCCTTTTCCCCTTACCTGCACCACATAGCACCCGTGAGCCAAGGCTCAGCAAGAAAACTTAAGCATGCTCATAAGCAGTTAATAACTTATTACCTAATCATAATAAGCATGCCTAGCAGTAATAACCCTTCTCATGCATGCATTCTATTCATATAAATGACTACAACGTCATATCGAGGCCAGTTTCCCTAATTAACTGACTAATAAGTCATACTAGGGCCCAGTGCCCCAGGATACGGGAATAATAAGTCACCCCGCGCTCATTTCCCTATCCTCTATATAACAAGCCTTAGAGATGGCCCAGCGTACCTGACACTTTAATTTGCCACGACCATTGGGTCGGACAAGCGTATAATGCGTTCCTAATTAGGCCTAACCATAACGACTAGCGCTCAGCGCTATTACCATCCTTGACTTATAAGTCAAGCCTTTCTCAATTAGATAATGCATACATATATACATTATATAACAATTATCCAGATATGGAGCATTCAACATGCTTAATCAAACAATCAAAAACATAATCATAATCATGCGCACTTACAGGGGCCCAAGCCCTAATCAAATATATATTCCACAACTGGGTCAAGCCCTAATCACATATATCAGGTATTGGGGGCAGTTTTCTTACCTTTGGTCCAAGCACAAGTTAAATATAAACGACCCTTGAGCACGATCCTGCTCCGAGCTCTAGCGGTAAATTATTCACAATCATAAGTAGTAATCTCATTAAGATTCAATCACAAACACAAACTCCAGGACCACTCCTGTGCTCTCAAGACTTCCAATCCTACCTAATTGGGTGGTGGAACCATCCCCCGAGCCCCCAAGTCCTTCCCAAGCCCTAAAATTGGGCCTTGCTGAAGTTTGTATAGGGTAGGGGCGCCCAAACAAAATAAAAGGCCCCCAAGAACTCTCTTGCATAGCGCAAGGGCGCCCAGTACAAGGGCAGGGGTGCCAGACCCAAACAAAGAGCCCCAAGGGCCCTCACCTGCATAGTGCAGGGGCTCCCAACAACAAGTGCAGGGGCGCTTCCCTGCGAACTCAGAAATCATGGGTTTTCCACCTACATTTTCCCCAAACTCAAACCACCAAAATCCAACCTAAACACAACCCAAAATCATAATTCAGTTTTAGAACATCATCAATACATTAAGACCAACAAAACCCAAGTTTACACTTGATCAAAATCCCACCAAAACTTAAAACCCATACCTGAGCTTCAAAGCTCAAGAACACCTACTAAACATGAAGAATTTACAGGAAAATGAAGTGAACTTCTTACCTCAGTTGTGTAATTCAAGCTTTAAGTTGTTCCTAACCAAATCCTAGCTTCAAGCCTCAAATTTTCAAGCTAACTCCCTTCAAAATTCAAAACTTCACCCAAGAGAAGTGAGGGAGAGAGAGTAACGAGAGAGAGAATGTGAAAGCTGAGATAGTGTTTCTATTTGTTTTGGTGCTACTAGGATCTAAGGTTAACTAAGTATATCCCTTCTCTAGGAAGAAATGATTGAAATACCCCTTAGTCAAGCTCAGGTTCTTTAGTGCCCTCATGGGCAAAGTAGTCATTAACCACACTTCTCACCAATCTCCAAATTATCTCATAATTACCCAATTAATCCCAATATCCTCAAATACTCATCAAATAATTTTCCCATTACCCGATAATCCTTGGTAATGCACTTAATTACCAAAATACCCCTAGGTTAGCCCCGAGCCGGGTATTTGACCCCATTATGACTAAATCACTACTTTTCTCGCTGGGATCATCTAATGCCGAATAACCCAAATATATCCACATAATAATGTGGTCTTAGTCAATATACTCACATATATATACAAGTATGCCTTCAACGGGCTAAAATTAATAAAATGTCATTCTAATAAGAAACGGTCCCACATGCATGCAAATACAATCATATTATAATATAACTCACATAAATCATTTATACATGTATCATATCACATAATAATGCAATTAATCATTTATTGTCCTCCTAGCCCCCTAATCAAGGCACTAGGCCTTATTAGGCAATTTGGGACGTTACATTGAGAATTTCAAAGGCTTGTTCAATATCAATTCCTTTTCCTCTTTGAAAAAGCCTCAAGCATCAATGGTGGGATAGGAAATAGAGAATTTGGACAGCGATACTTCTTGTGTATGAGCCTTATGATGTTTATCCCCCAACATTGAAGTTACAAGTGGTGTTCTTCTTTTCGTCATAGATTGGATTTCGTTTTACGAGTAACACTTGTAATCTTCCCTGGATTGGGGAAGAATAAATTAGGGGGAGCAGGGTCATGGTTTTTTGGGTATGGAAGAGAAAGAGAGAGTGGAGAGGAGGTTGGCATGTGAGATCAGATAAGTCTAGGTGGTAGCTTCGGCATCCTTGTATATGGTTCTAGGCGGATCTGAGCAAACAACAACCACGACAGATCTAGGTGGACGACGAGCTTTGGAGTCATTGCATCAGCGACCATGGTCCTCATGGTGGTAGATCATGATCTGGGTTTTCTAAAAAATAAATAAATAATTTCAATTGAATAAATGGTTTTTATTTTAGTATGTATAGTTTATTTTTTTCTGTTTGTTTGTATTTTGAATTTAAAATTTTGGTTTAGTTATAAAAACTTATGAGATATATTTGGTTTGGTATTAAGTACCATTGATGGTGCTTGATAAACACTAACAAACTTACTTCAAGAACAAATTGGCTTCAAGGACACCATAATATTTTTTAAATTTAATTAATTTTAAGATTCAAGTGATTAGTTTAGAAAAATGTAAACCCAAAAGTTCAAAAGAAGGGAGAAAGATTGGGAAGAAGAAGAAGTATTTCAATTTTGTTTTAATAATATTTTTTTGAATGACCTAATATATATAAGTGTTACAAAGTGAAAGTATTAGGTTTTTATGTCATTTTTTTTCCTTGTAATCATACATAAAATTAGAGATGTTAAAATTGATCAACTATCTACCCGAGCAAAACACGTGTATTTATATATATATGTGTATATATATAAGAGTAATTTACGGAAAAACCCCCTAATATTTAAATTTTCTTGCATTTAACCCCATATTCTTTATTTTTGGGGGGTAAACCTCCCAAACTACACTTCTGTTAGCAAATGTACAGTCTCGTCAATTACACTCTGTTATCTGCCAATGTGGAGTCATGTGGAAGTCTAAACTAATGCCATGTCATAAACTTTTCATTATTTAAATAAAAAAATAAATACAAATAATTTTAATTTAAAATAGACCAATTAAAATTAATAAAATATTTTAAAAAATAAAAATTATTTTAAATATATAAAAACAAAAACAAATATTATTAATTTGTTAATCTAAACCCTATTTTTCTCTTCTTCTTCTTCTTCTTCTTCTTCTTCTAGGCGAACCCAGATCCAAAGAGCCCATCACCTGTTCTAGTCGAACCCCAACCCCCAGCTACCATCGACTTCGAGCACCCTGCCCTTGCGCCCCTCAGCTGCGGTCGATCTCACCTTTGCATCCCCAGCCAAAGCTGCAGTCGACTTTGACTGGGCTTGGTGGGTCAACGACCACGGTTCAGAGATGGAGATAGATGTTTAGGGAGGGTAGAGAGGGAGAAGGAGAGTGAGAATTTGAGGAAGATTGTAACATCCCAAATTCGCTATACATTTTTGAAACAGTATTTTTGGATCCCAATGTATAACTTTTATGACTTTAATGAATGTCCAAATCTTTTTAATTAACATTCGTTAAATGATTCTTTATTTTGATTTAATCACTTTTCAACCAAAAACCTCGATTAGCGAGCTAATGTCACATTTATAAATCACATGATAACGACCCTAAGATAGTAGGACGTTACAAAGATGGTGAGGGCGAGATCGGAACGGTGAGATTTGGGATGGCTAGGCTTGGTGGAACGATGACAATGGTTCAAATCTGTATATATATATATTTCATTTTCCTTAATTTCTAGGTTTAGATTTGGGCTGGGTGGGCAATTTATTTTGGTGTTTGACTTGTATTGGTATTTCTGTGTTGTTTCTGCAAGATTTGAATTTGTGTATTTGTTTTTTAATCTATATTGGTGTTTGGATTTGTTCTTTTTATTGGTTTGAAGATTGTTTCTAAAATGCTTTGTGATAGGATTGGACTTGCTGGGTTTAAAAGATGAAAATAATGAGAGGAGGATGAACATGATAAAATTTAGATTTCACTTTAATTTAGTGTTATTGGGTGTTCTTGACAAATCTGAGTTAGTGTTATTGAATGAAAATTTTGGTTTTTTAAATACTTTTTTAATTTTAATTGGTCTATTTTAAATTAAAAAGAATTTTCCATTTATAATTAATTAAAATAATTTAATTTATTTTTTTAATTTAAAATAATTAAAAATATTTGACATGTCATTAGTTTAGACTGCCACGTGGCTCCATGTTGGTAGATAACAGAGTGTAATGGACAAGACTGTCGTTTGCTAACAGAAGTGTCACTACAACAAAAATAGATTTTGGAGGTGACACTATTAGGGGCGACGGTGTGTCATCCCTAATATACACATTATTAGGGTTGATAAGTGGCGTGCCGCCCATAATATTATGAAATAATATAGGGGTGATGCATCGCCCCTAATATATCAAAAAGTTTCCCCTGATAATCAAGAATTTTGACCAGCAGTACGGGGGGGGGGGGGGGGGAATTAACTTGATGAAACAACGTGTTATATCATTACCCGTCACCCTTGAAAAGGTTATATACCCAGATCCTCTTTTTCAACTCTGCCATTCGAATCTGCAAGTAAAAAACCAAAATCCCAACGTCGAAACCAGATCTCTTGCTTTCTCTCTTTCGCTATCTCTTCCTTTCTCTCCAAATCTCCCTTTTTCTCCAAATCTTCATTTCTCTCATTCTCCAAAACCCCCTCCCCCTTCTCTCTCTCCCTCGCCGATTACATAACCACCACCACCACGAGCAGATCAGATAGCTGATACCATCACCACCAAATCTGCACCACCACCATAGTATATATATATTAGGTTTTTTTTATTTATTTGTATTTTTTTTATAACTATACATATTGTGTTTGTATGTAGAAATTGAAGGAGTCTCCATTAGAAAATTGGAGTATCTCTAATTTTGTGGCAGCAAGGTAATTTTTTTTATTATGTTGTTTTAATTAATTTAATTTAGTTAATAAAAAATATATTCATATTTGAAATGTTTGAAATATTAGAATTATTGTGTACTAACAAAAACAAATTTGTATACTTAAAAAGAAAAAAAAAACTACATTTGCATTTGTTAATATTAATAAGGATTTTGTGGTAATATTAGTGTTATTATTATTTATCTAGAAAAATATATTGTGAATGTGTGTAGAAAATAATAGGTGTTTGGTATTATTAATATGTGTGTAGAAAAACATATTGTGAATGTGTGTAGAAAAATGTATGATGTATTAGTGTTTGAATTTGGTCCATAATATGTAAATTGTGAATGTTCTAGGAATTTTTTTAGTGTCATTTGCAGACTATTAAATTTTTAGGATAGGTTAGAATATAGTCGTTATGCTGCCGAAATTTTAGTATAGTTAGGAAATTTTTTAGCATAGTTAGGATAAATCATTATAAAACTAATTGATAATAAATAATTACTTAATTTTGAATCTAATAAAATAATTGAAAAATATAAAATGATAAATACTTTTAATATATATTTGAAAAAATAAATTGAATTAAATTAAGTTTTATAAAAAAAATTAATTGATACTCATAAATTTAGAAATGAGATAAATCTTTCTAATAATTAAATTTAGAAAGAAAAAAACATTATCCAACATAACTAGTAATAAAGCAAATTAATAATAAACTTAACAAATAATAAATAATTTTAAAAAAAATAAGCCATTGATAATTTAAACTTTTAAAAAATAAGATTATTCATAAATTGAAATTGAGTTGATCTGGGTTGCGATTGGATATCATCCCTAAACTTTTTGGCAAAGTTGATGCACTTGAAAGTTAGGGAGAAGTGGCCAAACAACTCTTTCGAAGAATTTTTGAAGTTACTAAAGTTTACATTTCCGATAGATAATAAAATTCCTCCAACACACTATGAGGTCAAAAAGAAACTGGGTAAATTAAGGTTGGGATACCAATGAATCCATGTGTGTAAATATGATTGTTTCTTATATTACAATGAGCATACAACCAAAGAGTCATACCCGGTGTGTGGGAGTAGCCGATGGATCAATGAAAAGAAGAAAGGGAAAATGATTCCACATAAGATGATGTGTTACTTTCTGCTGAATCCCAAATCAAAATGAATGTACAGTTCAAGGCATACAACGAATGGCATCATACTATGAAATCGAAAGTAGATGGGGTGATGCGTCATTCGGTTGATGGGTCCGCATGGAAGGACTTTGATGCCACACATCCTGAGTTTGCAAAAGATCCCATAAATGTTTGTCTGGGCATGGCTACCAATGGGTTTAATCCTTTTAACAACACGAGCCTATCGTACAGTATGTGGCCTATGGTTTTGACGAACTGCAATCTTCCGCCCTAGTTATGCAAGAAGGAGGAGTAGATTAAGCTAACTCTCATTATTCTTGGGCCAAAATCTCCAGGTAAATACATGTATGTATTTCTAAGTGTAACGCCCTGGTTACTCCAAGACCGTTACTGTGGACTTTAAATAGAGCTTAACTCGCTAAACGAGTCATTAGGTTATAAACATGAATCTAGGTGTTATTATTAGGCCAGGGTGAAAATCTCGGTAAAAAGGAATGGATATATTTTATTGAAAACGTTAAACTGTACATGGGCCCATAAAAGTGTTTACAAAGTTATTTACAATCCAAAATGTCCATTATAGTATAAAAGATACAACCCGCCGACCTAAGCGGCAAAAATAGGGTTAAACCCTAGTTCCCCTGAGAAACACCTTGGCCGTGGTGGTCAAGCGGCCGCATACGTACACATCGCCACCTAAGCTCTCCACTCAAGGCTGGGTAAGCTTTTCTTTCCCTTTACCTGCACCACATAGCACCTGTGAGCCAAGGCTCAACAAGAAAACATATTACTGCATGTATGTAATATCAATAAATGATCATATAATCATTATGGGGCATGCAACCTTATTCAGATAGGTGACTAATGAGTCACACTTTGGATAGGTGACTAATGACTCACACTCTGGGGCTTTGCACCCTAAGCGATGTGACGTTTCAGCCACCTGAGCCTTCTAGCCCTGGCTCTAAGTAACTAGCCTTTAGACTAGACAAGCGATTTAGTTTTCTTCGACCTTTATGTCGATCAAGCATTTCGTGCTCATGTTGATTTGATGTAATCATTTTGGCCTGTGCTAAACACATTAATGTCGTTCTTGACTCATAAGCCAATATCATACGACCAGTGCTCAGTACTATCGCTAATCTTGACTAATAAGTCACAGCTTCACAACCAATACTAAACACCAATGTCATTCCCTTACTAATGTGTCAGTGCCATTCACAAGTAAGCAAATTTGCTATGCATTTACAATGTCCATATATAGATCACTCAACATGCTTCATCAATAACCATGCATGTCATATACTGGGTTCCGTTTTCTTACCTCTGGTTCGAGCGTGAGATAATTTAAGAACGACCCTTGAGCGCGATCCTGACCTCAGACCCTTAGCGGTAACCTAATCATAACCAAATACAATAATCTCATAAGATTCAATCCTTAAAAACAAACTCTGGGACCACTCATGTGCTCTCGGGACTTCCAATCAACCCAACAGGGTGGTGGAACCATCCCTCAATCCCACAAAGTCCTCTAAGGCCCTAGAAATGTGTCTTGATTACATAGCGCTGGGGCGCCCATGGGTAGCGCTGGGGTGCTGGCCCAAGTCAGAGAGCACCCGAGCTCTCCCCTACCTATCGCGGGGGCGCTAGTTCGACAGACCAGAATTTTCTAGTTCTTTCCCCTGCATTTTTCCCTGAGTTCCAAACTTCAAGACCAATGTAAACATCGTCAAAACTTATAATTTAACCCCAAAACTTCATCAATACCTCAACCTCATCAAAACCCAAGTCCAAACACAATCAAAACTCCATAAAAACTTAAAATCACTTCTTGAGTTTTGAAACTGAAGAACAACCCAAGAACACCACTAGAAAACTCATAAAACCATGAATCAAAGTGGGGTTAAAGCTTACCTTAGTGATGGATAACTTTCTCCTACAAAATTCCTAGCTTGAACCTTCAATTCCCTAGCCTTTCCTCAAAAATCAAGATCAACCTCCAAGACTTTTAGAGTGAGAGAGAAACGTGTGGAGAGAAAGGAAAATGAGCTGATTCTATTTGGTTACTTTGTTTTACCCTGTTATTCCACAACCTTCCCTTGGCTGAATCAAGCCTATCTAATACCTGAAATGACAGATGTTACACCCAGATTTCGAGCCTTAAGAATTGTGATCTCGAAAGCTGGATTCGTCAGGTGTGAGCTCGCAATATCTAGAATACGTGTTCGCAACCCAGGCGCCGAACCTACAAAGCAAGTGGCAACCTCGAAGATGGGTAGCCTCGAAGTCCTTCCAAGCTCGAAAGACATAACATCGAGATACGTCCATTTTCGTGTGACCTCGGATCAAGTGGTCCAAGCTTGGCTTAAGTGTGAGCTTGGTGTTTCATTCTAAGTTGACTTTGAGAAATACAATTTGAAAGTCAATCAGAGACCTGGGCTGGTACGATGCTGGCGATGTTGATTGCTGACTTCAAACATCTTAGTGAGTCACTTGGAGAGATGCAGTCTATATTTATTGTTGTAACTTCCCTATAATAAAGGGATATTTATTAGTCAGTTATACGCCCCTTGGTCTTCAGGGGACGTTTCCTTGTATATAGGAGTTACAGGCTTTTAAAGCCATTAAATTTATTAATGTAAAGGATAACTTCTCAGAGACGTGTGGGGGAGTATCCTGAGACTTCCTCTATAAATAAAGAAGTCCTGTACCTTTGTAAAGGACCGAATTTTTGTGATCTTGAGAGAAACTCTGGAGAATTCATCTCTGAAGAATTTCCAGGAATTTCCTATGTTCTAATAACAAAGACTCGTGGACTAGGAAGAGTTAACTGCTGAACCACGTAAAAAATCCTACTTGTTTTATTGTATTTTTCTGGCCATAACTATTTATTGTTTACGTGCTCTATATTTACTGTTGACAAAAAACGGCGTCAACAGTTTGGTGCTTTCATTGAGAGCCTTAAGCACTCAGTCCCTGAACAAGTTATGGCCGAAAATGATCAAAACATTCCTGAAGAAAACTATCTGAGACGCCCTGGGAAGCAGCCAATGGTAAACCCGGATACTGAAGAGAGAAGCGAGTCCTCCAATTCTCGGGGACCACCAACACCTCCAAGGAATGAGGATATGTACTACAATCCTGAGCGGTACGTTCCCATTGTGGAACTTGAAAACTGGCAGCTGAAACAGCAGTTGGTTGAAGCCAACAAGCAGAATGAGGAGTTGGCTAGGATAGCCGCAGAGGCTTAGGCGGCTTGGCCCCCGCCTCCGCGTGAAAACCAAGCCCCTCTTCCGAGGGACGTGCATGTTCCTCCCCGCAGGCCTCGTGGGTGTCCACGAAAAAATGCTGCCACAAGAAGGCCGGAACAACCTCCGCCACCAGCAGAGCCATCCGCTCCCTCGAGGACCCAGAGAAGTACCCGAGCTAGGGCTCCGTTTAATTCAACTGCGGAGGTACCAGCGAGAACTGGGAATAACCGAACCCCTGCAGAGGCTCAGACTCAAATCCCTGGTAACACGCAAAATGCAACCGACCCGTCTCGGGCAAACTCCGGGCCGTCTAGGCCTCGAAATGGGTGGCAGCCACCTTCACCCATACGCTTCCCGCCATCACCTATAAGATACCCTTCACCGCCTTACAAGAACACTCATCCAGTTCGTGATGATGGGGAAAGACGTGCGGGAAGAAGGCAAGGGAACAGAGAAGCCATCAGGGAGCAAAGAGGCGCCCAATCTACAAGAAGTCAGATGTCCCGGTCCCACACTGCCGAGACGAGGCAGCATGAAAGAGACCCATCTCGAAATAATCATGCGACGAGTCTTACCAATGACGACTCAGGAGATACTAGATCGGTCAGTATGTATGATCGAGGTCAAAAGAATACTGGGAGCTGCAGGAATCGCTCCGACCTACGGGAACACTTGAATCAGAATCGGGGTAATGTTAACCCGACAAACCCGGACTTGAGGGATCGCCTAAATGGGCGTAAAAATCCCATGCGGAGGCGCGAGCCTGGAATTGTGATCAATGATAGCCAATTTCAGGCAAGACCCCTCACGGACCCGGTCCAGGAAAGAATTTATCAGTTGGAGAAGGCCTTCAGACTTTTGCAAAATGAGCAAGGCCAAGTTCGGCATGAGGACTCTGATGAGGAGCACGAACCGTTCGCTCCCCATATTTCCAATACCCCGTTTCCTCAAGGATTTCGGATCCTTCACGTCCCAACATTTGAGGGAAAGTCCGACCCATACAGCCATCTGAGTACATTAAATACCATAATGAGAGCAAGTAACGAGGGTTACGAGCTCAGATGTATGTTATTTCCGGCATCGCTAACGGGACCAGCCAAGAGCTGGTTCGAAAAATATAGAAGACACTCAATCACTTCTTGGGATCAGCTGTCTAAGGACTTCAAGAAGCAGTTAGAGCCATGATGAGGGTTAGGCCTGAGGCATCAACTCTGACAAACGTTCGGCAGCAGCCAGGTGAGACATTAAAAAGTTACCTTACAAGGTTTAACTTGGAAGTTGCCTGAGCTCGAAATGTGGATGACAACGGTCATCTAATGGCTCTCCAAGCTGGAGTAATGCCAGGAAGTGCTCTCTGGGACGACATGCAGAGAAAACAGGTGAGGTCCCTAACAGAGTTTAACAAATGAGCACAGAGGTTTGTCAATGTAGAGGAAGCGAGGTCGACACTTAATATGACCTCCCAACCCGTAACTACAATGATAAACGTAAACTCTGCCTCAACCTCGACGGACCCACCAGCCTCAAAGCCTGCTGTGGAAAACCCTTCCAAGAGAAAGAAGAACGAAGGGAGTAACCCCGAAGCTGAGGGAGGAAAGAAAAAGAAGGGGGAAAGATATTTCTCCGTGTACAGAGTGTACACCGAGCTCAACGAGTCTCGGGAGAACATATACCTGGCTAATGAAGACCAGGTCCCCTTTAGACGTCTAGACCCAATGAGAAATCAGAAGTCCAAGAGGGACTCCAACAAATATTGTCGATTTCACAGAGACACCGGGGACACTACTGACGAGTGCCAAGAGTTGAAGGACGTGATCGAAGGATTGATCTCGAGAGGTTACTTTAGGCAATATGTCAAAAACCAGAATACTAATCAGGCGTCTACAAGCCAGAGGGCAGCTGCGCCACAACATGCGCAAAACAACAATTCCCGAGCCAGGGAAGAAGATAGGCCCCCTCCGATTGATGGAGAAGACGTGATAACCATCTCGGGAGGGCCTCATCTCACGGGAGTGGGCAGAAATTCCCAAAAGAGATATGTGAACGAGCTAAAAATTGGGGACGGGTCTCCTTACGAACCCGAACCTAGAGCTCCTAAAAGTCAAAAGATAGAGTCTCAGCCAATAACCTTTACTGAGGACGACGCGTCCCATGTTAAGTTTCCTCACCATGATCCACTGGTCAGCACTCTCCAGCTGGCAAATAAGAGAGTTCACCGAGTTCTCATAGACAATGGAAGCTCAGTTAACATTCTCTATAAGGCCACCCTAGAGAAAATGGGACTCACTCTTCGCGACTTGAAAGCATGTGCGACAACACTGTACGATTTTTCAGGAGAAGGGACCGCTTGCATGGGATCCATTGAACTTCCTGTAACCTTGGGAGACTACCCAGTCTCAACAACCAAGATGATGGAGTTCATGGTAGTAGACCTGCCTTCGGCCTACAACGTGCTGCTCAGAAGACCCGCCCTAGTAGGGCTGGGGGCAGTCTCGTCTGTGAGGCATCTGGCCATTAAGTTCCCCACTCATAGTGGCATCGGGACGTTGAAGGGAGATCAGTTGGCTGGAAGGGAATGCTGTAGCATCTCCCTAAGAGGAAAGAAACAGACGAGTTCACAGGCACTCATAATTATTCAAAACAAAGATGGGACGATCTTGGAGATAGATGAGGAGATCGACCCAAGGGTGGAGGAGAAAGTTGACCTCGATCCATTAGAAGAGCTCGAAGAAATCAAGCTCGAAGAGTTAGATCCTTCCAAAACAGTAAAGGTCGGGAAACATCTCCAGGAGGAAACTAAATAGCAATTAATTTGCTTCTTGAAGAAAACCAGGATGTCTTCGCGTGGTCACATTCGAACATGGTAGGAATAAGTCCGAACATAGCGAGCCACGCACTAAATATCGATAAAAGCTTCCCACCGAAGCAACAAAAGCGAAGACAACTGGATGACGACAGAAAAAAGGCACTGAAGGAGGAGGTCGACAGGTTAAAAGCAAACAGGTTCATTAGGGATGCTTTTTACCCTTACTGGGTAGCCAATTCGGTGTTGGTCCCGAGCCAAATGGGACTTGGCGAACCTGCATTGACTATTCGGACCTCAACAATGCTTGTCCAAAGGACTGTTTTCCTTTACCAAGGATTGACCAGCTCGTGGATGCCACGGCAGGGCATTGACTAATGTCGTTCATGAATGCCTATTCTGGATATAACCAGATTCCCATGCATGCCCCTGACCAGGAACATACGAGTTTTATAACAGACAAAGGACTATATTGTTACAACATCATGCCATTCGGGCTCAAAAATGATGGGCCCACATACCAGCAACTCATGAACAGGATGTTTTCGGAGCAAATAGGGAACAACATGGAAGTTTATGTTGATGACATGCTAGTCAAGTCTCAACTTAACGATAACCATGTTGATGACCTCGAAGAGTGTTTTGCCGTGCTCCGGAAGTATAACATGAAGCTTAACCCTCATAAATGCTCCTTTGGGGTATCATCCAGAAAATTCCTGGGCTTCATTATAAATGCTCGTGGGATAGAAGCTAACCCAGACAAGATCTAGGCCCTAATCGACATGCCCTCACCTCGAAGACACAAAGATGTCCAAAGTTTGACCGGCAGGATGGCGGCACTGAGTAGGTTTATCTCGAAATCTACAGACCGTTGTCTTCCATTTTTCAACCTATTGAGGGGAGGCAAGAAATTTGAATGGACGGAAGAGTGCGAGCTGGCCTTCCAAGAGCTTAAAAAGCACCTCGCAGAACCCCCCCATCTTATCAAAACCTATTACGGGAGAAGTACTATACTTATATCTTGCCACTACCGAACATGCAATAAGTGCAGTGCTCGTGCGAGAAGAGGAAAAGGTACAGAGGCCCATATATTACATCAGTAAAAGATTACTGGGGGTAGAGTCGAGATAGCCCTTGATGGAAAAGCTAGCTCTCAGCTTAATTCATTCATCTCGCAAATTACGACCCTACTTTCAGGCGCACCCCATCCATGTATTAACCGATCAACCGCTGAGGCAAGTCTTGTCTAAGCCAGAAGCTTCAGGTCGACTTCTTAGATGGGCGGTTGAACTTCGGCAATTTGAGATCACCTACCACCCGAGGATGACCATTAGGGCACAGGCCCTGGCAGACTTTATAGTGGAATGTACTGGCATGACCAACGATGAAGTTATAACCCCGGCCCACAAGCTGTGGAAACTTTACGTCGATGGGTCATCTAATGAAAATGGATCGGGGGCAGGGGTCATTTTGATTACTCCCGCAGGAAGCAGATTTCATTCTGCCTTAAGATTCGACTTCAACACATCGAATAACGAGGCCGAATACGAGGCTTTACTGGCGGGACTCCGTATAGCCAAAGAGCTCAAAGCTAAAGCAATACATTGCTACAGCGACTCCCAGCTTGTGGTTAACCAAATTTTGGGAGAATATCAGGCTCGTGGCATGAAAATGGCAGCTTACTTTTAAAAAAAAGTGGTATGAGATTCATCCAGAATCTCTCGCCTCATAGTAGTGTCTAATGTAACACACATATGGCCTTTGTATCTTAACAAACTCATATCTGACACTATATAATCTCTGGACACTCCAGCCAAAACATCCTTTCTAATCTTGATCAGCTGTGGATCACCCAACTGACCTTCCTTGATCATCTCCAACAACGTAGACTATAGCGTAATCTTGACCAACTAGCCTACCAGCAACTCTATGCCAGCTCTGGTCATATCCTCTGCTAATTCTCTGGATATCAGCCTCGCACTGAAAATCTGTCCCAAACCCTTCCGGCTTAAAGCATTTACTACCACGTTGGCCTTTCCAGGATGATACAAGATTTCACAATCATAATCTTTTACTAACTCAAGCCAACGCCTTTCCCTCATGTTTAAGTCTTTCTGTGTGAAGAAATACTTCAGGTTCTTGTGGTTAGTATAAATCTCACACTTCTCTCCATAAAGGTAATGCCTCCATACCTTTAATGCAAAGACAATTGCTGCCAACTCTAAATCATGAGTGGGGTACCTCTGTTCATACTCCTTTAGCTGACGTGAGGCATAAGCAATCACCTTCCCTGACTGCATCAGAACACAACCCAAACCCTGATGTGAGGCACATAGTATATCACAAACTTCTCTTATTCTGTTGGAAGACCCAGAACTGGAGCTGTAATCAATCTCTGCTTCACTTATTAGAACTTGTTCTCACACTTGTCCGACTACACAAATCTCTTATTCTTGCGTTTCAGCTCAGTCAATGAAGTGGCAATCTTTGAGATCCCTTCCACGAAACGTCTGCAATAACCTGCCAACCCAAGAAAAATCCTAACCTCTAAATCATTCGTTGGTCTTGGAAAATCTCTAACTACCTTAATCTTAGCTGGGTCCACTTTAATCCCCTCCTTACTGACCAAGTGCCCAAGGAAAGTTACCTGAGATAACTAGAACTCACACTCCTTAAATTTTGCAAAGAATATGTGTTCCCTTAGTCTCTATAGAACCAACCTCAGATCTTGCTCATGTTTTGACTCTGAGTGAGAATAAAGAAAAATATCATCGATGAAGACGATCACAAACTAGTCCAAATAATCCGCGAACACTCTGTTCATCAAATCCATAAAAGTAGCTGAGGCATTAGCAACCCAAAGGACATGACTAAGAACTCATAATGCCCATATCTAGCGCAAAAATAGTCTTTGGTATATCTCCCTCCTTGACCCTCAGCTGATGATAACCAAATCGAAGGTCTATCTTAGAGAATACCCTTTTACCTTGCAACTGATCAAATAGATCATCTATCCTTGGCAGAGGATATATGTTCTTGATTGTTAACTTGTTCAGTTCTCTATAATCAATACACATCCTCAAAGAATCATCCTTCTTCTTCACAAACAGAACTAGTGCACCCCAAGGTGAGAAACTACGTCTAATAAACCTAAGTCTAACAACTCCTGCAGTTGTACCTTCAATTCTTTTAATTCTGCTGGGGCCATTCTGTAAGGTGCTCTAGACACTGGCTCATCACTGGTGCCAGTTCTATCACAAATTCAATCTCTCTATGTGGTGGCAACCCTAGTAAATCTTCTGGAAACACATCCAAAAACTCATAGACTAGTCTAATCTCCTCTGGTCCCACTTGCATGACTTAAGTGGTATCAACCACACTGGCTAACAATCCTATGCGACCTCCTTGTAATAGATCTCTAGCCCTCATAACCGATATCATAGGTTTACGGGGTCCTTGCATAGTGCAACAAACACAAAAGGATCCTCACCTTCAGGCTCAAAGGTTACCATATTCCTTCTGCAATCTATGTTCGCCCCATACTTTACCAACCAATCCATACCCAGAATCATGTCAAAGTCAGTCATAACCAACTCTATTAAATCAACTGATAACTCTCTGTCCTCCACTGTGACTGGCAATGATCTGACCCATCTTCTAGATACTACTAACTCCCCAAAGGGTAATAAGGTCCCGAACCCCACAACATAATAATCATGTGGTCTACACAGTCTATCAATAATTCTACTAGCACCAAAAGAATGTGTAGCACCAGAATCAATCAAAACAGTATAAGGGGTTCCAGCACTAAAAATCTGACCTGTAACTACTGAGGGTGAAGCCTCAACTTCTGCCTGAGTCAATGCAAACACTCGAGCTGGGGCCGAGCTATCCGCCTTTCTTGGCTCTTCCTTTCTTGCTTTCGGGCAATCTTTCTTGAAATGTCCCACTACTCCACATAATAAGCAGGCTAATGCCCTACACTCCCCTATATGGCGCCTCTTGCACCTAGGGCACTCAGGATAATTCCTCAAGGCCTCACTTCCACCGTGGTGGCCAATTGAAGTACCACGTGGTCGCCTGTCAGGGCCTGGAGCTGGGAAGGCAACAGGAGGCTTCCTCTTCTAATCACTGGGGCCTCCGCCCCTACCTAAACCCATAAATGGAGGTCCTGTCCTCCTGAAATCTCTTTTGGCTGCACTATCCCACCAGATCTTGTTCTCTGTGCTCTCAGATGTGAGCGCCTTCTCAAACACCTGTGCATAAGTGGTAACTCCAGCCACAGTGGTAATACGAACATCACGGGCTACTCTAGGTTGTAGCCCCTGGATAAACCTCTCCCTTCTAGTCCCATCAGTGGGCACCAGCTCCACTACAAACTTTGCCAGTCTATCAAACTTTAAAGCATACTCAGCCACTGACAAACTTCCCTGAATCAGCTTGCTGAACTCTTTAGCTTTTGCAGCCCTGATGGCATCAGTGTAGTACTTTTCATTTAATAGATTCTGAAACTCTTCCCAACTCAGGGCATTTACATTTCTAGTATGGGATATCACTTCCCACCGAATTCGGGCATCCTCCTGAAACATGTATGTGGCACAAGCCACCCTCTCATTTCCAGAAACCCTCATAAAGTCAAGGATGGTGGTAACCATGCTCATCCATTGCTCAGCTTTAGCTGGATCTGCACTACCCTCAAAAACTGGAGGGTGTTGTTTCGTGAACCTTTCATAAAGAGGTTCCCATTTACTTCCAGCCTCTGGAAGCTTCTCAACTGTTGGCACCGCAACAGGTGGTGCCTCTGGCAAAATGTTCCCTACAGGAACCTGTTGTTGTATCAGGAGGCGGATTTCTTCTTCCTGCCTCATTACTCTAGCTTGTAAATCAACAAGCAACTGTTGTCAATTTTCAGGAGTTGGCTGAGGGATCTGACTCTGGTCATTCTCTTGACCCTTTCTGTCATTCTAGCCCTGATCATCCTTGCCAGTTGATGATTCTACCTATCTTGGAATCATATTATCAACTTATACCTTGCTTCAATAATCAATATGACCAGTTAGGTAGTGATAACTAAACCTCTTGCCGCCTCACGGTCCAAGATCAAGCAAATATTCATCCATGTTCCACAATCATATCTATAGACATATAAATTCATGATCTTAACATTTAGCATTTAACACTTAGCAATTAACAATGCTAATAAGCATGTTCTAGCAATATCATGTAATCATTCTAGGGCTAACATCCCTATTCAGGTAGGTGACTAATGAGCCACACTCGGGATAGGTGACTAATGAGTCACACTCTGGGGCTCTGCACCCTAAGCCATGTGACGTTTCAGTCACCTGAGCCTTCTGGCCCTGGCTCCAAGTAACTAGCCTTTAGACTAGACAAGCACTTTAGTTTTCTTCAAACTTTAGGTTGGTCAAGCATTTCATCCTCATGTTGATTAGATCTAATCATTTTGGCATGTGTTAAACACATTAATGTCATTCTTGACTCATAAGCCAATACCATACGACCAGTGCTCAGTAATACCGCTGATCTTGACTGATAAGTCACAGTTTCACGACCAATACTAAACACCAATGTCGTTCCCTGACTAATAAGTCAGTGCCATTCACAAGTAAGCAAGGCTGCTATGCATTTACAATGCAACAAATATCCATATATAGAGCACTCAACATGCTTCATCAATAACCATGCATGTCACATACTAGGTGCAGTTTTCTTACCTCTGGTTCAAGCGTGAGATAATTTAAGAATGAACCTTGAGCGCGATCCTGACCTCAAGCCCTTATCGGTAACCTAGTAATAACCAAATACAATAATCTCATAAGATTCAATCCTTAAGAACAAGCTCTGGGACCACTCCCGTGCTCTCGGGACTTCCAATCCACCCAACGGGGTGGTGGAACCATCCCCCAAGCCCCCAAAGTCTTCCCTAGCCCTAAAAATAGGTCTGACTGAAATAGACATAGTGCTGGGGCACCCATGGGTAGCACTGGGGCGCTCCCCCAAGTCAGAGAACACCCAAACTCTCCCCTGCCTAGTGCTGGGGCGCCAGTTCGACATACCAAAATTTTCTAGTTCTTTCCCCTGCGTTTTCCCATGAGTTCCAAACTTCAAGACCAACCTAAACATCATCCAAACTTATAATTTAACCCCAAAACTTCGTCAATACCTCAACCTCATCAAAACCCAAGTCCAAACACAATCAAAACACCATTAAAACTCAAAATCACCACTTGAGTTTTGAAACTAAAGAACAACCTAAGAACACCACTAGAAAACTCAGAATACCATAAATTAAAGTGGGGTTAAAGCTTACCTCAGTGATGGATAACTTCCTCCTACTGAATTCTTAGCTTGAACCTTCAATTCCCTAGCCTTTCCTTAAAAATCAAGATCAACCTCCAAGACTTTGAGAGTGAGAGAGAAACGTGTAGAGAGAAAGGAAAATGAGTTGATTCTATTTGGTTACTTTGTTCTACCCTGTTATTCCACAGCCTTTCCTTGGCTGAATCAAGCCTATCTAAACCTAGAATGATAGAAATACCCCTAGGGCCCAACTAATTCCTCAAAGCCATCCAAGGGCATAATTGTCATTTCCACCTACCCTCGTTAATCATAATTAACGTCCTCCAAATCCCACTACTCCCAATATCCTCAAATAATTACCAAATAATTTCCTCCCATTACCTGATCCCGGTAATGTACTAAATTACCAAATTACCTCTAGGCTCGCCCCAAGCCCAGTATTTGACCCCCGTTATGACCAAACCAATAACTTGCTTCCTAGGATCGTCTGATGCAGAATAATTCAAATATATCCACATAATAATGTGGTCTCACTCATATATCACAAACATGCATGTAAATATATAAATATGCCCTTAATGGGCCAAAATTACTAAAATGCCCTTCTAATAAGAAGTGGGCCCGCATGCATGTAATTATCATCATATAATAATATAACTCACATAATCATGCCTATAATCACATAATTGCATATTAAATTAATTATGTCCCTCCTGGCCCCCTAATCTGGGCATTAAGCCACAATAGGGAATTTGGGACGTTACACTAAGGCCCTTAATGAATGGTTATGTGGAGAGAATATATCATCCACAACAGTTTACTTGTCAAATATTCTTAGAGAAAGTCAATGGTTTACCACCTCGAGTTTCTGATAAACATGACAGATTTGGGGGGTGAAGTACAAATGAGGTGAAAAGGAGAGTAATTGGAGGAAAAAACGTACTTTCTCTGAACTTGAATATTGGAGTTCAACCTAGTTAAAACACAACTTAGATGTGATGCATGTCAAAAAGAATGTGTGCAGTAGTCTCCTTGGAACTTTATTGGATAATGATAGTCTAAGGACACCACTGATGCAAGACATGATTTGAAAAATATGGGAGTTAGGAAATCATTGTGGATTTACGAAGATGCCACTAAAATACTAATAAAAATTCATGCTCTGTACATTTTGACTCCTGAACAAAGGCGAGAATTTCGTCGATTTCTAAATGGAGTAGACTTGCCAGATGGTTTTTGCTCTAATTTGAAGAAAAAAGTCATTAATAATGACTCAAACATTGTTGGGTTGAAGTCTCATGATTATCATGTGATAATGCAATGATTACTTGAAATAGGTGTTTGAAAGTTTTTATCAGAATCTATATCAACCACCATTACAAAATTGTGCAATTTCTATAAATAATTGTGCACTGGGACACTGAATATAAACGACATGGAGAAAGATAAAAATGACTTGATTATAATTTTATGCTAGAAGGAGTTGATTTTCCCCCTAGCATTATTTGACATAATGATCCATCTAGTGTTGCACTTACTTGATGAAGCTATATTGGGACCCCCCATATTTATGAGGTGGACGTATCATTTTTAATGATACGTGAAAAAAAAAAAAACTGTGACAGGAAAAAAGCTCGTCCAAAAGGATCCATAGTGGAAGGATATGTTGCAGATGAGGCTTTGCCATTTTGTTCAATATATTTCAAAGGTGTGGAAACAAAATTTAATCAACCTGATCAGAATGAAGATGCACCATATGTGAAGCGACACCTCACAGTGTTTTAATGTCAATGTCTTCCACTCGGTGTGGGAACTCCCGTGTCCCTCAACGAAAACACTCGGAACCGAGCTGAGTGGTTCATATTGGATAATTCTCTAGAAACTGTAGTGTATTTAGAATAAGTTAATACAATTTTAATCTTCACATTATTCATGCTCCAACTATAATCTCAACAATGTTAATTAACAGAGAAGACCTTATTAAGGTGCAACAAATAAATCTAGGTGTTGATCATAAATTGATACAAAAAAAAAAAAGTTTTGTTCATGGTTTCATAAGAAGGTAATTTGTACTTATTAAATTGTTTAATAAAAATGACATTCTCATTCTAATATATTTTCCCTATTTTTAGATATATGACCTGCACCAGCTCGGGTCATTAGAGTATGCCGATGAATTGCTAGCTTTAACATTTGGGTCGAATCTTTGGCCTACTCCTATCAAGCATGTATAGTTAATGGAGTTTGATTTTTTTTTCATACAATCGAGATTGCAATCGAACTACACAAAATAGTGGAGTGTCTGTTGCTGGGACTGAAAGTTTTAACTATTACGGGCAACTTGAAGAAATACTCCAGCTATGTTTTACTGTGCGTATTCAGTGGTATTGTTTCGATGTAAATGGTTCAACGCGGATCCGAAAAAGAAGAAAACAGTTACTAAAATTAATATTACTAGTATCAATGTCAGTGGTGAATGGTATAAAGATGAACCATACATACTAGCTAGCCAAGCGAAGAAGTTTTTCTACATTGATGATCCCGTTAGAGGACTAGATTGGACAATTGTTCAAGAAGTGAATGATCGACAAGTTTGGGATATTCCATAAGCTTCAGAAATGATTATTGATATTGATGTTGTACATGACACTAACTCATCTAATTTTGTATTGACTGTGGAACTCAGAGAGTTGGTTGTGCAACAATCTGATCAACTAGCGACACAAGTTGACACTGCCCATCGACCTTCTTTTGTTGTTCAGGATGATGATGGATTTATTAATGACGATAAAGATGATATGTTGGACAGCGTAGAAGAAGCAAATGATGATGATGAATTGTTTGTCAACCTTAGTGATGATAATATTGATCATGTGTCCCCAATAGATGTTAATTTAATTAGTGATGACAGTGACTATTCTACTTAGTTTTGTAACACTGTAAAAGAATTATATATATTGAGAAATAAAAAATTTGTTTCCAAATAACATGTTTCAAAGTAACTAATAAATTAAAATAAAAATCACTATAAAATTAATTATAAATAAGAATTAAATTTAAAAATAGATCAGTTAAATTACTGTCATGTTAGCAGATGTCAACAGATGTGGCTAGAGCACACTATGGAGACACTGGTGGTGATCCTCCACCAGATCCCAACTTCATGTGAATCATGTAATTTATTTTCGTTTTGTTATTCCACTAAATATGTTTATCGTAAATATACTAATGTTCTCAGTATTATTATTCAAAATAAATACAAAAGCCCCGGCTAAGAGAAAGGGTCGTGGTGCTGCTATTGGAAAAGAGCTAGATGACAGACGACAAGGAAATGGAAAATCACTAGAAAAAGTGTTTGACCAGAAAACGTACAAGGTTGTTGGGGGCAAGCATGTTGGTTTTGTCCACCTCGTAGGCGCTCAAATTAAAACGAAGGTTCCCAAACATTACAATTCATGGGAATTAGTGCCTCAACATTACAAGGACCAAGTCCTTAGCATGATCAAGGTAAAAAATTCATTCAATTATTATTTTTTAAATGTGTCTTTTATATAGTATATTATTAATATGTTTATTTTTCAATGTAGTGGTATATTATCAAATAGATGGTCACAAGGATTACACAAAGTGTGTAAAGCATATCAATCGAGAGATGAAAGATCGATACCATGATAAGAAAGCAACAAGACATAAACACTTTGAGAAATACTACAAAGGACCAGAGGATTGGGACAAGATTCTAGACAACCCAACCAATGATGTTTAACAAAGAGTAGTGGAATCAAAATTTTCATTTATTTACAAGTGCGAAATTTATTGCACACTCCCAAAAGAACAAGGGAAATCGAAAGAAGTAGAAGTATCCTACAATGCTGGGTACAAAATCATTGGCGACAATTCGTCATGAAAGAGTAAGTGAAAGTAAAAATGTTATCAAAATTATTCTTCTAAGAGTAATTAGCGACAAAACCCCCAATCTTTACTTTCTTATACACTTCACCCCCCACTTCTTCTTTTTCGCTAGTTAAAGCTCCCAAACCCACGTTCTATTACCATATTTACTGTTTACGTCCATTTCCCTCGCTATCTCCCCAAACCCTCCTATGTGACCCATTGAAACCTGTCCAGCTCACCCATAGGTACCCACATAGATAATTAAATTAGAAAAAGAAATAAAAAATCCCGGAAATGAAAAAGAAAGTAAATTAAATTAGAACAAAAAAAGGGGCAAATGGGTTTGAATGAATGCAACTATCGAGTATAGGCCATGGTTCAAAAAGTAAATAGGTAGCAATAATTTCTTTTTTTTTATGTTCTGCGAAAACAAAGAAGAAGCAGAGAAAGTCGAGAAAGAGGAAGAAGAAAGCAGGAGAAGAACAAATGACAAAAAGAGGAAGGAGAAGAAGGACACGCAAAGAAATGGCATTTTAGAAATGCGGTAAAGACAAGGCTCCTCCTGACTACGGCAAGCACCCTGACCTTCTTCCTTGAGTTCTTGGTTAAGATTTCTAGCGTTTTAGAAGAAAATGGTTGTACTACAATGCTTGCTGGTTCGATGGGTTAAATGGGTCAAAAGCTTTAAGGGTGGGTTTTATAGGGTCAAAGTCGTTTTGAATAATGTGCTAAAAAACAAAGGGTTCAGTGGTTTTAGGGAATCTAGTTGCAATTTTCAGTGAGGTACGATTGCATGTGGCTTTGGATTTTTTTTATGTCTGTTCAGTGGGGTACAATTGCACATGTTTTTTTTTTTTTTTTGTCTGTTTGTTTGTTGTGGGGGTGAAATGCTAATGGGTTTTTGTCATCCATATGTTAAAAGGTGAAGGGTTTTTATCCCAATTTTTGGTCATGTACCGATCATTCAACTGAATTCCACTTTGCAGGAATTGAACCTGACCTATTCACTGTGAAGCTATACCATGGGGGTATTTGGTTTACTCCTTTTGGAAACAGGCGACATGAAGGATGGTATGTTACCTATTTTGAAAATTGTGAGTTTAAGAAGTTTAAGAAGAAGGATTTAGATGATATTGGTCAAGAGTTAGGTTACAAATTTCCCTATGGTTTTTGGTTCAAGCCCTATGGGAAACACCTAAATATAGGGATAATGGTTGTTGGGGAGAAGGAGGTTAGAATTTTTTTTGATGACATGAAGGACCGAAGTTAGAGGGAGGTTCAAATATACATGGTGTTACCAAATGTTGTATTTTCTGTGGCGTGGAAAGATTATGACATGACTGTAAGACATATCCCCGAAGCAGGTCCTGAAAAATTGAATTTGGGTTGCTGCCTCGAGGAAGTGGAATCTGATCTCCCTAGTAATGTTGTTATCAATCCACCTAGGAAAATGAACCACAATGATTACTTTTCCAACTTGTTTGTAAAATGGGGTGATTTTCTTGCTTAAGTGGATGATGAAGAAGTCCATTCATCTAAAAAAGACTCTATGGATTCCTCTGAAGAAGAAATAATTGAAATTAGTGATGATGAGCAAGAAACAGCCAATGAAGGCCCAACAAATGTCCCACAAACCATATAATTTGAGGGTTTAGTGGCTGAGGTAATTTATCAACCAATTTTGATATTTCTTATTCTACTTAGCTAATGCATTTTGGTTTTAATCTCATGCCATTTTTATTGTAGGAAGTCCCAACTGAACCTCAATTTCCCGAGGTAGTTATAGGTGGAGATGGACCAAAAATTGCTGAGGAAATTCCAAGGAGTAGAAGACTGACACTGAGAAGGATGATGAAGGCATATGTTGCTCAAGAAGTTCAACCAGAAACTCCTCCTCAAGGTGAAGAAATTCAGCCAGATCTTGGACCAGAAACTCAAGCATTTTTTCAACCAGAAAATGCTAGCCGAAAATAACCTCAAATTGTGCCACAAAATGAAATTGAGGATGATCCACAAGGTACCACACAAACTCAAACAACCCCAGATGTTGAGTATGATTTGCATGAGGAGTATGATGGGCAACCTAAAGTGGAAAGGCATGAGTATGTCCCACCAAATCCAAGCACTTGGTGGGGGAGTGTTACAGAGCTATGTGTTGAGACAAATGCTGCTAAAGATAATCATGGAATTGAATCAGATGCTGACCTGGCAAGTGTAGATAGTGATGATGATTAAGGTACTCCAAAGACCACCAAAGCAGAATATAATAAAAAAAACAAAGGTATCTAATTTGAAATTCACTTTGGGGATGTGCAGTTACTTAGACGCGCTTTAAAGGAGCATTTTATACACACAAATAGAGGGTACATGTTCACAACCAATGATGCAAAAAAACTAAGAGCAAAATTGGATACGCCTGAAAAAGACCGATTCTCCAACTTTATGGATGGCTTAGAAAACAGAAATGAGAGCGGTCGGCTGTTAACTGATTGGTCGTAGGTTCAAACCCTACTTGGGGAGAATTCATAGTTATCACATTTCTGACCTAGCGACCCCTGTCCTTCTCCTCTATCAGCAGCGAATTCCCCATACAGATAGAGGCGCCTATCAAAAAGATACTCCGAAGGCTTCAGGATCGAGGTAAAGTTGTTGGTTGTCCTTGGGTGGTTTATGCTCACGTGAAGGCAGATGGTATAACTTTTAGAGTTAATACCTTATTGGACACACACAACTGTGGAATATTACTGAATAACAGGTACATTGATGCACAGTGGCTTGCAAAGCACTTTATCGACCAATTTATATTGTATCCCAACATGGATTACTCTGCTTTTAAGGAGATGACTCAGAACACAAAGTGCTCCATGGTTTCAGCTTCTTAATTCTATAGATCTCGCAACACTGCTAAAGAACAGCTTGAGGGTTCAGTGGTACAACAATTTGCAATATTGGAGGATTACTGCAAACAGATTTTAAATACCAACCCTGGAAGCACAACTAAGATACAGAATGAGTTGAGGGGTGAGAAAAGGATACGTAAGAGGGTCTACATATATCTAAAGGCTTGCAATGATGGCTTCTTACAAGGTTGCAGGCCACTGATAGGTTTAGATGGCCGTTTTTTGAAGGGGTGCTATAAAGGAATATTGTTGGCTACAATTGGGATAGATGGGACCCATTCAATCTTCCCAATAGCATATGCAGTAGTTGAGAAGGAGAATACTAACAGCTAGACTTGTTTTTTTGGAGCAGTTGAGAGATGATTTAATCCCCACATATCCAGCCACATTCACTATCATTAGTGATAGACGAAAGGGTCTAAAAAATGCAGTGGAGGTTGTTTTCCAAGGAGCAAATAGTCAATTCTGTGTCAGACACATGCATGGTAATTTCAAAAAGGACTTCCCTGGCCTTCTCCTTAAACAATTGCTTTAGGCAGTAGCAAGGGCACCACACCTGCTGAATTTGATCAGAAAATGAAAGACTTAAAGGATGTCAATGAAAGGGCTTACAACTGGCTAGCTGCTAAAGAGCCTTCTGAGTGGAGTAAGACTTATTTTAAAGAAGAAGTGAAATGTGACATGTTTCTGAATAATGTTTGTGAAAGCTTCAACCACACAATCATGGATGTGAGGTACAAACCAACAATTACACTCTTAGAGAAAATTAGATATTGGTTGATGTGTAGATTCAGCAAGAAAATAGAGAATGTGGACAAATCAAAGCATCCTGTGCATGCCAACATTGTGAAGATATTTGAGAAGCGAAAACAGATTGCTCGTTATTGCACAGTGACACATGCAAATGCTACAAAATTCCAAGTTAACACCAACACTGGATCTGGTTATACAATTGATTTGGAAAAGTGTAGCTACACATGTAGAAGGTTTGAGCTCACAGAGATTCCATGTGGACATGGATTGGCTACCATTTGGCTTTGCAAACATGAAATATGGGGGTATATTCATAAGTGTTATCACAAAGCAGCATTCCACGTAGCTTATGCAGGCATAGTGGGGCCTATGCTAAGCCCAAGCAATTGGCCAATAACTGGTCTCAATCCAATTTTTCTGCCAGGTGACAACAACCTACCAGGAAGGCCTAGGAAAATTGAACGAGAGACGTGGATGAGCCACCTCCTCCTACAGCCACTAAGACAAAGAAAACAGGTCAAGTTGTCCATTGTAGAAATTGCCAGCAACCAGGACACTTCAGGACAACATGCACAAGTGCATCAACCGCTGAGGTATTGCATAATTGATAACTCTATATTTTAGAGTTATTAATTAAGCTTTTGAACTTAAATATTTAAGTGAAATAGAGTGTTTGTGTTATTATTGTGTGGTTTTAGTCATTTTATCTTTTAACTTTGTTTGTGTATTTTGTTTTAATTAGTGATAAATCTTGTGGAAAATAATGGGATTATGTTCTAAAAATGTGGTATCTATTTTGAAGGCATAAAGAAAGGGTGCTTGGAAAACTTAGTGAAACATATGCAAGGAAATCATCTTGGAGCTGAAATTCTGACACTTTGTTGTAGCATCAATAAACTTTGCACACTTGGCAAGTAGTTAAATGAGGTGGAGAGACTTGAATAATGGGAGGATGGGGTGGAAATGAGCTGAAAATTTCTGAAAAGAAGAGTGGTCCCCACGTGTAGAGAGAAAAAGAGAGGGTTTATATCCTTTTTTAGCCAAAAAAAAGGGAGATCATCTTCTCCAAGAAGGGAAAAAAAAAATCCCAGCTGCCTATCACCATTGAAGGAGTTTTTCTGCACTTTTGGGAGCTGAAACATCAAGAAAAGAAGATGAAAAACCTAGGAGAAGGAAGCTAGAAGAAGAAGAAGAACTAGATGACAAAGAATAGATGATTTCTATCATTTTGGCTTGTCTTTCTAAACTCTCTTTTCCTATAATTTTATTTTTCTCATCTTGAACTCTTGAGAAAATGTTGAATATATATTGTGGTGATTTGGGTATTTTGATTATGAGCTAATTTGTTGTGTTAGGGGTATTGATGAACCCTAATTTGTAATCAACCCCAAAGTGTTGAATGTTTTATGCAATTTTTCTCTTGTTCATTTGAGCTATATTTATTGTGCAACTCTTGCTTGAGAATGATCAACTTAGGTGAGGAACAAGCTAGTTTTAATTTCAGAAGGGTTAGAATTAGTGGAAGTGCCTGATTGATCATGTTGATAAATTTGTTATTAATTAATGGATAACTTAAGGATATTTTATTCACCTTCCAAACTTGTAGGATTGATGCTTGAAATTATGTTCTTGAAATTAAATTTAGCATAGGAGTATGTGAATTTGATTGATGGAACTTTAACATGAGCATTTGGAAAAATGGAATGTGAATTAAATTGGAAATCCTAGTTACAAGAGAACTTTGCTATGAACTTTGTTGCAACATCAGGGGCAAAACTACAACTTAGGGGGATTTGATATGACTAACTTTTATCATAATATTAATCACAATTTGTCATTTTCTAGCTTTAGTGTTAATGAGCTATTTTAATTATCTTGTCTAGTGTTTTTAGTTCAATTAATTAAATCATACAAAAAATTAATTGTACCCCAAATTGTGTGGTGTTGATTTTTACAATATTTGTTTGGCAATCCTTGAGGAGACAATAAAAATTATTTCATTATATTACTTATTTGACGACTGTGTACACTTGCACACTCTTAGGAAAATTCGCAACAAGTTCTTGGCGTTGTTGCCGGGGGATTGCTTAAAGTCAATTGTTGTAAAGTTAATTATCTTGCAATTTGGTTTAAATTTTCTTTTGTTATAACTTGGGTGATTCTCATGAAAAATTCAGGTTTACATAGTGTATGAATGAGAATCAAGACCCTAAACTAATTCCCATCGACCCAGAAATCGAGCGTACATTTAGAAGAAGGCGAAAAATACAAAAATAAAAAAGGGAAGTAGTAGTGATGGATGTTGAGCAAGGGACTCAACAGGGAGCCGCTTAGAGGGCAGCAAATCTATCAAGAGCTGCTCAAGGGGCAGAAAATGTAGCAGGAGCCGCTCATGTTCCATTGATAAATCTAGCATGAGTTGCTCAAGATCGAGTAGCTCAAGGGGGAGTAGCTGCCAATAATGGGCAAAATGCAGTTATTATCGCTGATGACAGAGATCGTGCGATTAGGCAATATGCTCTCCCCCTCTTCAATGAGCTCAATCCGGGCATCGTTTGACCAGAAATTCAGGCCGCACAGGTTGAATTGAAGCCAATCATGTTCCAGATGCTTCAAACTGTGGGCCAGTTTAGTGGGATGCCAACAGAGGATCCATACTATAATGCCCCACGTCACTATGGCTGCTTCCTGGAATGAAGACTGGCCCTACAAACCAACATGAGTCTTTCCAGTGTGCATTGTCCTCACTCGCACCCTTCCTGGGAAAACTTCCCTGGAGGTCACCCATCTTGAGATTACTCCAGGTCAAGCACGCTTAACTTTGGAGTTCTCAAGTGATGGGCTACCGAAAAGAAGATGCATCTTGTTGGCATAGGTAGTACCCATCAATCCATTTAAGCCCTCTTCAAATGTATAGTCCCATACCTACACAGTCTTAGAATCATCACACTTGACCTTCCCCAGGCGGTGTGGGATTGTACAGCTTTACCCGGTCTTTCCCCTTACGGATCACGGGATTCTGACTGCCACACACACCTTCACCTTCGCTTGTTCATTGAAGTGAGTGATTCTTTCAAGGTGCCTGGAGTGATAGAGGATGCCTTGAGACTAAAGTTGTTCCCATACTCCTTGAGAGACAGAGCTAGAACTTGGTTGAACTCTTTGCCATCTAATTCTGTGAATACTTGGCAAGAGTTGGCTGAGTGTTTTTTGATGAAGTATTTTCCTCCCACTAAAAATGCCAAGTTCCACAATGAGATTACTTCATTTCAACAACTTGATGAAGAATCTTTATGAGGCATGGGAGCAATTTAAGGAGTTGTTGCGCAAATGCCCTCACCATGGCATTCCACATTGCATTCAGATGGAGACTTTCTATAACGATCTCAACGCTCATAATAGAATGGTCGTTGATGCTACAGCGAACAGGGCTCTTCTTGCTAAGTCCTATGATGAGGCATATGAAATCCTTGAGAGAATATCCAACAACAACTATCAATGGCCCACTTCTAGATTGTCTACAGGTAGAAATGTGGTTGGTATTCATGATGTAGATGCCATCACTTCTTTGGCAGCCCAAGTGTCCTCTATTTCTAATATGCTCAAGACAATGAATATGGAGATGAATCAATCAATGGGGCAGCCTATGGGGACACAAATGGGGCACATGGAGAGCATTTCTTGTGTGTATTATGGTGAGGGTCATACTTTTGACAACTGTCATTCGAATCCAGCAGCTGTGTGTTATATGGGGAACAAAAATACAAATGGTCCTTATTCTAATTCATACAACCCATCTTGGAGGCAACATCCCAATTTTTCAAGGAGTAATCAAGGGGCTGGCCCTAGCAATCCTTCTATGCCTCCAAGACCAAATTTTCCATCAGGTTACCCCCCACAAGCACCACATACAAGGCCACAACAATAAGCAATGCAATCTAGCTCTCTTGAAAACATGTTGATGGAATATATAGTGAAGAATGAAGCCATGATTCAAAGCCAAGCGGCTTCATTGAGGAACTTAGAAAACCAAGTTGGGCAACTAGCTATTGAGCTTAGAAATAGACCCCATGGTACATTGCCAAGTGATACCAAGAATCCAAGGAATGTGGGCAAGAAACATTGTAAAGCCGTCACTTTTAGGAGTGGGAAAGTGTTGGAGAAGGACAAGACCAATTTTGGGCATGAGGTTGATGTTAGGAGTGTGTCCTAAAAGCATGTAAAGACATTTGTTTTTCTGTGAATAAATAAATATAATGGTTCATTATTATTGTTATATTTAGATTGTTAAATTGTTGTTTGAATAATTTTGTAAATATAAAAAAAAATCCATATTCATTATTGAGGATGTGATCTTGTATTAGAACGAGAGAATTAAGATCACATGAATGAATAAAAATAGTCAACAACAACAAATTAAAGTTATGGAATTCTTTAATTGGAGTTGTAAGTACGGTTTACTGAGTATCATAATGATACAAATAATCTAGATTCGGATTATTGATGTGGAAAGACATCTCAGTAATGGTGCTTTATATAATATGATTATATATGACATGGACCGATATGAATTAAAGTCTTTATCCAAAAACCATTTAACAATAAAGACTTGTAATTCATATCATAACTGATGATCATTTATAGATCAACCTAAATCCTGGGTGTTCATGAACCATGTTCATGTTTATTAAATCTTTTGATTCATTCATTAAGGTCTCTTCAAAGAATGAGGCTAATGACTTTTGTTTTGGAGATTTAATATCATGGATGGCTGGGAACATGTATCAACAATACGGAATCTAATCTTTCCTAACGGATCATATATTAGTTCCCTTAAGGGTTAATTCTGGAACTGAATGATTTTGAGCTCAAATCTATAATTAGATTATAGATTAATTATTCACTAGTGAATTAATGGTACTTAAGGAATAAGAAGTAAATTAGAAAGGTAAAATGGTAATTCTTCCATTCTAATTTATGAACTAATTAATTAGAGGGTTGAACTATTGTAAGATGGTTATATCAATGGACGACTTAAGAAAAGATTTCTGTAAAAGTATATCTATAACATAAAGAGTGTAATTCTGAATTTATAGTGGAGTAATATCAGAATTAATAAATTAACTATTATAATTAAAGAGTTTAATTATTTAGTTTATTTATTGGAGCTTAATGTTATAGGTCCATGGTCCCCGAAATGGCTCAAACAAACACTGACAAAGGTAAACACAAAAAATGGGAAAAAAGACTTATGTGATAAGTAAAATATTTTTCTATGTATCAAACATAATTATTGTTTAATTGTGTGTAATTAATTAATTAAGAATTAAGTAATTATTTGATTAAACAAAAATATAATTAATTTATTTTTTAGGATTTTTGGTATTTAAATAATAATAAAAATTGGGAAAAATCACATGCCATCTCTGGCATGTGGTACACGTGTAGCACAGTGCACAGTCACTGTGCTACACGCATAAGAGATTGTGTTCAGTTTCTTGGTTCCACAATTTTAGTTATTTAAATATTAAATAAATAATGAGATATTTTAATATGATTAAAATATTATTATTTAAACAAAAATCTGATAACTGGTCAGTTATTTTAAATTGTTTAAAATAACAATATTTTTAATATATTGGATATATTAAATATAGGATATCAGTTTTACAGAACGTAACTTTTCAGGGATAGAAAAATATCTAGAAATCTCTCTCAGAGAAAGAGAACAATGACATAAACAGAAGTCATTGTTCTTCACAAAACCTAGGTTCAAACTTTATCAGATCTCATGTGTTGAGAACATCTGATAAATAGTTTTTTCCTATTGTTTGTATAGCGAGCCCACACTCGTTCTTTGTGTGCTGAGAACATTTTGGAAGATCTTGGTGTGAGATCTCAAGGATTTAGCCATACAAAAAGATAGCAGCAAGGAAGGACCTGAGGTAATTTTTCTTTTCTTGTCTTTGATTCAATATATATATGCATGTGAAGAAGTGGATCTAGAAATCTTTTGGGATTAAACTAACAATTTGATTGTTGTTCCACTGCGTATAATCTCTGATTTGATCAATAAAAACCAACAGTTGAGCCCTCCTCAATCCAAATAAATGAGGAATTCCAAAAAGATGCTGAACTTCCTAGTGCACAAAAATCTGCCTCTACCCAGAATGCTACAGGGGATGCCGCAACATTGTCACCTAGAAAGTTCAATTTCAAAGAAGCCACCTCCATTTCCTCAATGTTTTCAGAAGAAAAAATTGAATTTTCAATTCAAGAAATTTCTAGATATGTTGAAGCAGTTTCATATCAACATCCCACTTGTAGAGGCACTTGAACAAATGCCTAACTATGTGAAATTCATGAAAGATGTTCTTACAAGGAAGATAAGGTTAGGAGAGTTTGAAACTGTGACTCTAACCAAAGAGTGTAGTTCATTTCTGCAAGACAAGTTGCCACCAAAGTTGAAGGATCCTGGGAGTTTCACTATTCCATGTACTATTGGAGAGACTTATTGTGGGATCGCTTTATGTGATCTGGGTGCCAGCATTAACTTGATGCCAATGTCTGTTTTCAAGAAATTGGGGATTGGAGAAGTTAGGCCTACTACAGTTACTCTTCAACTTGAAAATAGATCTCTTGCTCATCTAGATGGGAAGATTGAAGATGTATTGGTGAGGGTAGACAAATTCATATTCCCTGTTGATTTTATTGTGCAAGACTATGAGGCGGATAGAGAGGTGCCCATTATCTTTGGAAGGTCATTTCTTGCGACAGGAAGAACTTTAATTGATGTGTAGAATGGGGAGCTAACTATGAGGGTCCAATATGAAAAGGTGACTTTTAATGTTTTTAAGGCTATGAGATTTCCTGATGAGGTTGAGGAATGCTCAGTGGTTTCAGTGGTAGATTCTTTGGCATCAAGGGATTTTGAGACTAGTAACGTTGATGATCCATTAAAGAGGTTATTGTTGTTTGATTCACACAATGATGAAGATGATGAGGAGTACTTAGCTTGGTTGGAGGCTAATTCTCAAGGGTTAAGAACAAGAGGCCAATTTGATTCATTGGAATTGTCGTCTAGGGAGTTCAATGCTCCTAAACCATCCATTGAAGAGCCACCTGAGTTTGAGTTGAAAGTTTTGCCATCACATTTGCGATATGCCTACTTGGGTCCATCATCCACTTTACCTGTCATTATTTCAGCAGAGTTGAATCATGATCAAGAAGAAAAGTTGCTCGAGGTGTTGAGAAAGTTCAAAAAGGCCATTGGTAGGACTATTGCAGATATTCGAGGTATTAGTCTTCTTTGTGTATGCATAAGATCTTAATTGAAGACAGTGAAAAAGGTTCTATTGAGGGGCAAAGAAGACTAAATCTTATCATGAAGGAAGTACTAAAGAAAGAAATCATCAAGTGGTTGGATGCTGCCGTTATTTATCCTATCTCTGACAGTTCATGGGTGATTCATGTACAATGTGTACCTAAGAAGGGTGGGATCATAGTGGTGAAGAATGAAGACAATGAGTTGATTCCTACTAGAATTGTGACTGGATGGAGGATTTGCATGGACTACAGGAAGCTAAACAAGGCCACTAGGAAGGATCATTTCCCTCTTCCTTTCATTGATCATATGCTAGATAGACTTGCTGGGAGAGAGTACTATTGCTTCCTTGATGGGTACTCTGGTTACAATCAGATAGTCGTGGCCCTATGTAACGTCCTACGTTTTTGGGTACCTTTAAACGACTCGGGTCGGGATTTTCCCCCCGGGTTAAGAATATTATTTTAAATAATATTATATTTTGTTTGTAAGTATTCCATGAGTTATTGCTAGCCAAAATATGAATTTTGTGATTTTAAAAGTCAAGATAAGACTTTCGGTCCTGGACCGACACAAAAACCCTGATCGGGTAAAAATCTCGGAAAATAAAATGAAAAATCATGGAAATTATATTTTGGGCATAAAATACATTCATAAAAGTTAAAGTTTGGTCAAAAATAATAAACCTAAAAGAAAATGGAAATTTTAAGGCATTTTGTGGTAAATGCCTAATTTTGCCGAAATGGGGAATTTTATTCCATGAATGGACCTTAGGTTAAATTTTATTTTGTGGTTAATTAAATTAAATATGAGAGACATTTAATTTAATTAATTAATAGTAAGTTTGGTGATTAAAACTTAATGAGAGTGAAAAAGGTGTAAGAAGTCAAGTGGGCAAGTGGGTAGAAAAGCACTCAAGTGTTTTGTGATATTTTGAAGAGTTGTGTGAGCCATTCTAACCCCCAAATCCGACCACTCTCCCTCCCTCATTCACTCTCATCGGATTTTTGAAGACTCTCTCAAGTGTTCTCTCCATTTGCAACCCCAAGAACACCAAAGAAACTTGGAAGCTAAGTCTTGGTCTAGGAAGGGTTTTCCCTAAGGTAAAGTTTCATTAATCTAGACTTTTGTAAAGTTTTAAGCATAGAGTTTCAAATAGCTAATTGACTATGTTGTTGGGGGAAGTTTGTTAGGGTTTTTGAAAGGTTTTGAAGGAGTCAAAGCTTATAGGAAGGTCCAAACCTTAAGCAAGAACACCAAAGAGGTAAAAAGTTTACTTTTGATGATTTTGTTGTAGGGTTTTTAGTTTTAAGCATTATTTTGTATATCTAATGCTTAGAGTTTCTTGTTGATGATGTAATAAGGTTATGGTAGTTGTTTAATAATTTTTATGATGCATGAGTATTGATTTTTGAAAATGGGAACCAAAACCCCCAAGGGTTTTGTAGGATACCCTAAAACAAAACATGTTTTGAGCTGTGACTTCCAAGGGGTCAAGCAGCCACTGTATATTGTTTTTGTAAAATTAAATTGTACTGTGATGTTGTTGAGATTGAGTACATAAAATTGAGCTTTTGAAACACAAAAAAATGTTTAGAAATGAGTAAGTTATGCTATTTCAAAGATTAGGTAAAAAACTGTTTTTTCGTATTCTTATTTTTGGAAACAAGTTTGGACAGCCACTGTATAGGTCAAATGAACCCAGTTTTTTCTAAAATTTTGTGGACATATTACTTGCATAACCTATTATTCCACTGTAAAATTTGGAAAGAAAATATTGAACGGTTTGAAATTTATTAACTGTCAAAGTTTGGAAAAAATAAGGACTAGAAAATAATGTCATTTTTACCTCATTGTTGGAAAATGATTTCACCAATAAAAAATGCTCATTTTGACCTAAGATTTTTCAAAGACCTAAATGGCATAACAAAAATGGAATTGGGAAATTTTGGTAACAATTGGGTAAGTAAATTTCAAGTTATGAACTAACGAAGTATGTAGTGAAAAATGTGAAAAATAGGTTTTTCACACTTAGTGTAAAAATGAGATTTTGGAACATAAGGTAAAAAGTAAAATTTTGTTTATTTCAAGATATAAAATGGTAAGTCTTGAAATCATATTTTCACTAAAATTTACCCTTTGAGTTTAAATGAATTATTTTTATTAAAGAGTTTTTATTCTTTCTAAAAATAAGAGATTTAATTTATTAATAGTTAATAAATTAAAAGAGGGATTAAAACCCTATATTTTGAGAAAAATAATTAAATAAATTATTTTCCTAGTAAGTAAAATTGATTAATTGCTTTTGGAAAATTAATTAGTCAAGATGAGAAATTTATAACGGTTTTCCTAATTAAGACAAATTAGGCAATTTTCTTAAAACGGTTTTTAGATATTAAAACCTTAAGAAAAATAAAAGGAAAATTTAAAGAGTTTATTTTCTTTAAAAATAATTAAGGAATTTATTTGTATTTTCTGGATATAATACCGGCTAAAATCTTACATATTTTAACCGACTAGTCGGAAGTGCGGGTTAATAGCGATACCTGGAAAGAATAAGATTTTTAGCAGATTGTGGGAAATACCATTGTGATACCCGAGCCTAGGTATCGAGACCTTAGGATAGGTCTCCCCGAGACTTAAGGTTTAGTCTCGAATATTTTGTATAACTTTCCTTAATAAGTTTAAAACCAAATAAGGATTGTAAATCCTTACAAATGACTTTTATTAAAATGACCAAACTGCCCAAAATAATAATAATGAATTATGAGTGCCATAATTAATCTGAGTATACTGTATGGATAACTACAGTATTGGCTAAGCGTAACTGGACTGAACATTGGAGGGTGAAAACTTGCTGAGCGCTAAGGACTCCAAGTAAGTCAACTTATATTGTATGGCTGCAACATGAAATGATTATTGTCTTGTATGTTAGTATAGGGATACATGCATATACATAGGCTGTCATAGAAAGTTGCTTAGAGACGTTAGTCTAGTGAGTGCTGATTTAGAAAATATGAACGGTAGAAGTCCGTCATATCCTAGACGGTTGACCCCCGTCACACTGCTTGATTTTATTTATGTCCGGTTCATTACCGAGACGAGTGGCCATGAGATGAGGATAAGCTGGTTAAACCTAGGGGCGCCAAGATAAATGGGACCTAGGGGCCCTCATGCTTACTTAATCATTGGACGGTTAGAATCCGAGCAAGTGCTCTGATAAGTTATTCCCGGATAGCAGCCGTGAATATTGGCCATTCCGTGAGAGTGCCTAGAGATACTAGGGGTTGCCAAGATAGAGTGAGGTTGAACACCCTAGGGGCAGCTGCTCACCAGCACCACTGATTAACATAGAAGTCTCCATAAAACCGTGTAAATTGGATTACACTCTTGAATATGTAGCGATGCCCTAAGTAACACGATAGTTACCCTTGATGAGAATATTTATTGGCTAGATCTTAGTGTGGGGACTCAGTTCTCTTTTACAGATTAGCAATTATGTTGGAGGGCGCGTTACGCATGAATTGTTGGAAATTGTCGAGCGTTGGTCTCGAATTATAGTTGTGATATAATATATCTGCTTGCTCTGGGATTTTCTGAGTGCAGGGATATAATTGTTGATAAGATATAGTTGTGATATAATATATCTGCTTGCTCTGGGATTTTCTGAGTGCAGGGATATAATTGTTGATAAGATATAGTTGTGATATAATATATCTGCTTGTTCTGGGATTTTTCTGAGTGCAGGATTTTTATCTAGTTACGATTTAATTTATCATTGGTTATCAGGCATGACCATAAGTTTGCCAGGACTCTTTAGCGTTCTTGAAATTGATTGTTTAGGGTCCGGATGGGTCCGGAACCCTAATTCTCTACATGCTTTGTTTGAAAGTTGATCTTACTAAGCGTTTTCGCTTACCTAGTTGTTTCATGTTGTAGGTAAGAGCAAGGGCAAGGCAGAGCAGTGAGCGCTGGAGTCTTCCTTGCAAATGTACATGTGGACCGACCTTTTGGGAAGCCGTTTTATTTTTGGAAATGTTGTGTAATTTTCCTAAACTAGGCTCACTCTACTCTTTATAAAATATGTTGAAACTAAATGTTAAGTATGGCCATACGACTTTTTAAAAAAGTTTTTTTTTTATACGGGTTTTTGAGACATTTTGTTAAATGAAAACATTTATATTTCCGCATTATCGAGTCTTGAAAATCCGGGTCGTTACACCCTAGAAGATCAGCACAAGACTACATTCACTTGCCCCTATGGTACCTTTGCATTTAGAAGAATGCCCTTCGGTTTGTGCAATGCTCCTGCTATGGGTCATCGATGTATGATGGCTATCTTTACTAATATGGTTGAGCAGTTTCTAGAGGTGTTCATGGATGAATTTTCAGTCTTCGAGGATTCTTATGATGATTGTCTGAATAACTTGTCTAAGGTGTTGAAGAGATGTGAAGAGACAAACCTAATCCTTAACTGGGAAAAGTGTCACTTTATGGTTAAGGAAGGTATTGTTTTGGGGCATAAGGTATCTAAGCAAGGGATTGAAGTTGATAAGGCAAAAATTGAAGTCATTGAAAAGCTACCACCTCCTAATTCAGTGAAGAGCATTAGGAGCTTTCTTGGGCATGTCGGTTTCTATAGAAGGTTCATCAAACACTTCTCTAAGATCTCCAAACCACTTTGCAATCTTTTAGAGAAGAATACACCTTTCCATTTCGATGGAGAATGTTTGAAGGCTTTTCAAGGGTTGAAAGAGAGATTAATTTCAGCCCCTATCATTATTGTACCGGATTGGATTTTGCCCTTTGAATTAATGTCTGATGCTAGCGATTATGTCATTGGGGATGTGATGGGGCAGTGAAGGAACAAGGTGTTTCACTCTATTTATTATGCCAGCCGCACATTGACAGGAGCTCAATTGAATTACACTGTAACTGAGAAGGAGCTACTAGCCATTGTCTTTGCTTTTGACAAGTTTTGCTCCTATCTTGTGGGAACTAAAGTGATTGTCTACATCGATCACTCAGCCATAAAGTATTTGATTGCCAAGAAGGATGCAAAGCCAAGATTGATTCGATGGTTGCTTTTGCTTCAAGAGTTTGATGTTGAGATTCAAGATAGAAAATGGGTAGAAAATTAAATGGCTGACCATTTATCAAGAATGGAGCGTGAAGAAGATTCCAACTCTCTTGTCCCCATCAAATAAACATTCCCTGATGAACAAGTGTTTGGGATCAACCATTCTCATGAGCTTCCATGGCTTGCTGATTTTGATAATAATTTGGCTTGTGGGTTGATGCCACCAGAGATGACTAGCCAACAAAGGAAGAAATTCTTGCATGATGTGAAGTCTTATTTTTGGGAGGAGCCCTTTCTATTTAAGCAATGTGCAGATCAGATGATTAGAAGATGTGTTGCTGGACATGAGGTAGAAGGTATTCTATTTCATTGTCATTCATTGCCTTTGGTGGTCATTTTGGGGGAGCACGTACCGCCGCCAAAGTTTTACAATCTGGTTTCTTTTGGCCTTCTCTATTTAGATGCTCATGCTTATGCCACTAGTTGTGATCGTTGCCAAAGGGTTGGAAGCATCTCAAGAAGACATGAAATGCCTCTAACTAATATACTAGAAGTTGAATTGTTTGATGTTTGGGGGATTGATTTCATGGGCCCCTTCCCACCCTCATATGGCAACTTGTATATCTTGGTGACTGTTGATTATGTCTCTAAGTGGGTTGAAGCCGCTGCCTATCCGACTAATGATTCCAAGGTGGTCATAAGGTTCTTACACAAGCATATTTTCACTAGATTCGGCACTCCAAGGGCTATCATAAGTGATGAGGGAACCCATTTTGTGAACAAAGTGTTGGCTAGTATATTGGCTAAGTATAGTGTGAAACATAATGTGGCTACGGCATACCATCCTCAAACCAATGGCCAAGCTGAATTGTTTAATAGAGAAATAAAGGGTGTGCTTGAAAAGGTGGTGAATTTGAATCGCAAGGATTGGTCTAAGAGGTTGGATGATGCTTTATGGGCCTATCGAATGACATTTAAAACTTCATTGGGGATGTCTCCTTATCGCCTAGTGTTTGGAAAAGCATGTCACTTGCCAGTGGAGCTTGAGCACCATGCTTATTGGGCTATTCAAACACTTAACATGGATTTGCAACTTGCAGGAGAAAAGAGAATGTTGCAGTTAAATGAATTAGAAGAGATGTGCTTATTCTCTTATGAAAATGCCAAACTTTACAAGGAGAAAACAAAAAGGTGGCATGACAAGCTTATTCAACCCAGAGTGTTTGAAGAAGGCCAGTGAGTTTTTCTCTTTAACTCGCATTTGAAACTATTCCAAGGCAAGCTCAAGTCAAGATTGTAGGGCCCATTCTTGGTGGTGAAGGTGTATCCTTATGGAGCGGTGGAATTGCGTGAAGAAGGCTCCGGAAGGGAATTCAAGGTTAATGGCCAAAGGATCAAGAATTATTGGGGAGGTGAGGTTGAGCGAAACAAGTCCTCAGTCTCTTTGGAGGATCATTAAAGAATATGTAAAGTCTTGGGTTGCTATGGAACTTGGAAATTTAATTGTAGAGCAACCCAAGCTTTATATAATTGTATATTATAAAATATATATATGTAATACATTTCTTTGAGACTTTGATTTTTGATGGTTTAATGTGTTTATGGTTTCAGAAGGAAAAAAAATGGAATTAAAAAAAAAGGTTGCAATTTTGGGCTTGCTCTCTGACTTGATTTTGCTACAACAAAGTTCTATGATGTTACAACATCAAATTTGGCCTTGCTCTCTGACTTGATCACCCATCTCCACCTGACACCCCCCCTGCCATGACCAGCTGCTTCCCCAATCCATAACCCACATCTTCGCCTCCCAAACCCACGAACCTCGCCCACCCGAACCAGCCGCGACCCACCTCCAGGCGCGCCCGACCCACGAACCCACAGCCCAGATTCGCAACCTCGAACCCCACCCACCTCCACCTCCCAGCCATCTACGCCTCTCACGACCCACCTACATCCGCCCCTGACCCACAAACCCACAAACCCATGGCCCCACCTAGCTCCGATCTCACCACCAAGAACCCCGTCCACCCGAACCCACCAAGAACATCACCCACCCACAGCCCGACTCACCCCCCCTATCGTGAACTTCCCAAACCCATAGCCGCTCCATCCACCAGCCCGACGACCAAACCCATGACCACCACCCATATGCCACTACCTTCGCCCCTGCCTCCGAAACAAAACCCAACCCCCCCCCCCCCCCCTCCCTGATTCTTCTTCCACTCAACACCCAAGACCCATTCCAAACTCTCACTCCATCTTGGCTCTCACGTGCCCATTCACGATCAAGATTTGGAAACTCATTGGATTATCTTCATTGGGGTCTCAAGAAATTTTTCCACAACCAAAGTGCATTCGAAAGGGTATCCTGCTCCTCCAAGGTACCATATTACCCTTGTTTCCTCACTTTGGGCATTACAATTCACTGTGGCTGCTGGAATTTTTGCTATTGAGCATTATGCCTATAAGCAAGCAAGTAGAAAATAGAAAGAAAAAGTCTGTGGCAATGAACAACCTATTGTTGAAAATTTTATATCCTCGAGGGCTGTCAAAAAAGTTAGGTAACTTGTCAGGCGCGATATTTGGTTTGAGAGAGCATTCCCCACTGTTGGAAATCCGGACTATGTGACCACTGTGATTAACAATCGTGGGTGGCTTAATTGTTGTACAATACCTCGCGAGGCTATTGTTCCTTGGGTCAAATAATTCTATGCTAACTTTGTGTCAGAGAAATTGAGACAAGTCACGGTCTAGGACAAGCAAGTTAGTTATGCACCTCAGGAAATCAATGTTGTTTTTGGGTTACCTAATATCGATGCGGCTGAGTATGGAGACGTTGCCCCTAACCAAAGTGATGCGGAACTTGCCAATATGTTGATAGAAGTTACTTTGGCGAGCACACAATGGAATGTTTCACCAAAATTTGGATCTTATACTATTCCTCGCACTTCCTTAACGACTCTTGCTCGTGTATGGAATCATTTTATCAAAACCAACATGTTGCCCACCACTCATGACACCTCGGTCAGCAAAGATCGTGTCGTCCTACTTTTTAGCATTTTGACTGGCCTATTAATTAATGTGGGGAAGTTCATTTCAGAAGAGATCGTCGCCTTGGGTGATATCAAGAACAAGGGACCATTATTTTCTCCCACATTGATCACTGCCTTGTGCCGCAACGCGAATGTGCCCCTAGCTCTGGATGATGAACGACGTCATTCTCCCGATTACATTGATGCCCATACAATTTGGAAGGTTACCAAAGTTGCTTCCATTCAGAGAGAGCAGGCCTCGAACTCTGCCCCACTGCCATCGTCTGACCATGACTCTGATGTGCCTCTGAACCCCACTGTCGCTGAGCTTTATGCCACTCAGCAAAGTATGCTTAGTATGATGCATCATATGGATGCCCAGCAGCACACCTATTGGGGATATGTGCGCCAGCGTGACAATGTATTGCATCACTCTTTCCGGCCCACTGAGCTTTTCCTAGAATTTCCTGAGCGTGACAATGTATTGCATCACTCTTTCCGGCCCACTGAGCTTTTCCCAGAATTTCCTGAGGCCGTCATGGAGCAATGGCGTGCACCTAAACCATCTGTTGTGCCTGCCTCTTCGAAAAAGAGGAGGATGGCAAGTAGAGGGAGTTTATTTATTTTCTAGCCTCATTTTCATTCCATGTTCTATTCTATATTGTGTTATCTGTGTTATTTGTTTTTTCTGTTGTTTTTGTTTAGGGGGGGGGGGTTGTTTATAACTGTTTTATGTTCTTTTAATTTCCTTTATGTTTCTTAAGTTTTAGGTATTGCTAGGCGTGTTTTGTTTGAAGTCTTGAGTCTTGAGTTTAGTTATAATGGAATCAATTCTTGTAATGGTTGTGTTTAAGTGTGGAATGGCTCGATGATAAAATGTCAGAAAACAAAATTGCATCATTTGTTAACTCTTGTGTATGAGCGAGCCTTTAGTACTTAAAGTTTTTGGTGCTAATTCAACCATAGTGAGAATGTGTCCCAATTAAGTGTGCATAGTTTGACCATGAAATCTCTCACTCTAGATTAATCTAAGTATTCATGAAGGTTTAAGTTTTTATAATTGGTTTGATAATTCCCTTGAGGTGAAATCCTAGGAGGCATAGTGATTTAGAGAGGATTTAGGCAATTTTCTAGGACCGTTTGAGCTTTTCGTGCCTACCTTGAAATTACTATCCGTAGTGACCCAACTTTGAGCTTATTGGCCTATTTTGTTTATATAACCTCAACTTGATAGCCAATCCCACTTTTGAATATCCCATTTTTATTTCTCACCAAACCTTAAGCCTAGTTTGTCTTGGATATTATTTGAGTTAAGTTTGGGGGGAAGTGAAGAAAGGGTATCTTGGTTATTTGGGGGTGTTCATATTTGTTAATTAATGCACTTATATGCACAGATTTGTTAAGTTATTTATGTTTTATTATCTCCAATGTTTTATTTTCAATTTATTGCTTTTAAGCTGCCTCGTTTTCTTATTATTAAAAAAAATTGAAAAAAAAAAAAGAAGAAGAAAATAGAGAGATATATATAGTTAGTGTAAATAAGCAAGCTTGTAGTTTACTTGTAATCATATTTGAGCATATAAATGTGGTGTGCATAGCAGAGCGAATTGAGTGTTATTGAGTGAGTTGGGGGGAGTGAGTTCACTTGTAAGAGAGGGTTCTAAAAATGTTCTAAAAATGTGGTATCTATTTTGAAGGCATAAAGAAAGGGTTCTTGGAAAGCTTAGTGAAACATGTGCAAGGAAATCATCTTGGAGCTGAAATTCTGACACTTTTTTGTAGCATCAGTCAACTTTGCTGCAACAAAGTGTGTGCAGCCAGCAACATAAAGTTTGCACACTTGGCAAGTGATTAAATGAGGTCGAGAGACTTGAATAGTGGGAGAATGAGGTGGAAAGGAGCTGAAAAATTCTTAAAAGAAGAGTGGTCCCCACATGTAGAGAGAAAAAGAGAGGGTTTATACCCTTTTTGAGCCAAAAAAAGGGAGATCATCTTCTCCAAGAAGGGAAAAAAAACCCAGCCGCCTATCACCATTGAAGGAGTTTTTTTGCACTTGTGGGAGCTGAAACATCAAGAAAAGAAGAGGAAAAACCTAGGAGAATAAGCTAGAAGAAGAAGAAGAGTTAGAAGACAAAGAGTAGAAGATTTCTATCATTTTGGCTTGTCTTTCTAGACTCTTTTTTCCTATAATTTTATTTTTCTCATCTTGAACTCTTGAGATAATGTTGAATATATATTGTGGTGATTTGGGTATTTTGATTATGAGCTAATTTGTTGTGTTAGGGGTATTGATGAACCCTAATTTGCATTCAACCCCAAAGTGTTGAATGTTTTATGCAATTTTTCTCTTGTTCATTTGAGCTATATTTATTGTGCAACTCTTGCTTGAGAATGATCAACTTAGGTGAGGAACAAGCTATTTTTATTTCTGGAAGGCTTATAATTAGTGGAAATGCTTGATTGATGCATGTTGATAAATTTGTTATTGATTAGTGGATAACTTAGGGATATTTTATTCACCTTGCAAACTTGAAGGATTGATGCTTGAAATTATGTTCTTGAAATTAAATTTAGCATATGAGTATGTTCTTGAAGGATGGAACTTTAATATGAGATGATAAAAATTACTTTCATTATATTACTTGTTTGACGACTGTGTACACTTGCACACACTTAGGAAAATTCGCAACAATAATTCACTTTAGTGCAAAAATTAATTGAGAAAACTTATTGGCAGCAATTGACACTTAATATAATTCTTTTTGCTTTTCTTAGGTGCGGGAGAAACAAAGGAGGCCGCCCACCAAGCAATAGCTCTACCCAAGAAACATTGAAGAGGAGGAAAAGAAAGGAGAAACAACAAGCAAGGGAAGCTGCAAGTGCATCAAGTGTTGTAGAAGCAAGTGCATCAAGTGTTGTAGGGGCAACTACACCAAGTGTTGTAGGGCCTAGTGCTTATGATTACTACTGACTTTTGCAAGCTTGTATATTTTGATGTAAATGCTTAGACATTTTTTTTTTGCAAAAAAAAAAAGGCACCTGTGTATATGTTGGACATATAGGCAAAGACTTTTTTGTTTGGGAGCAAAGGGCAACTAGGTATATGTTAGAATTGTTGCCTTTTTTTATGTGTTATGAACAAATGACAATTGCCATGTATTTATCATTTCACTAATTCCATAAATGAAACTTACTAAAATGAAAGATGTTGATTTCATTGACTACTTAATACACACAAATTAATTGAAAGTTAAACTATTTTATTCAAAATAATTGCTACTTTTCATTTCATAGGTGAATTTGATACAAAATCCAATAGTTACAACCTAAACACCATTTCAATACTTCAAGCCATAACAACACAAAGAAAAATACAACACAAATCATAAGAGAATTTTGCAAGCTTTATTTGAATTTGTTCTCAAAAACTACAATTTTTGGGCTGCATTCACCATAGCTCTCCATATCTGATTGATTTATTTCCATAGACTTCTGTGTATCACTGATTGTTTTCTGTCCATTAAATATAGGGGGTTCATCAACTTTGGATAAGGAAGAAACTTCACTCTCCAGTTCTTGAATCTTCCTAAGCAGCTTGGGTATCACAACTGTCGAATGCTGGCACATTTCTAGGTTCAACCAACGCTAATAATTATAGCATCCCAGCTCCTTCATAGACCGTCCACCATTAAACATCACAAGGAACTAGTGCAAAATTTCATTTTAAAAAAAATGAGAAAACAAACTCACGGGATGCTTGCAGCAGGTTAGGAACCTTCTTCCTGGGTTTGTATTCATCCAAGACGTCTTCACCAGTACTGGTTTTGGTGGCCGAAAACGACATTTAACTTGTCACAGTGATACCATCTTCATCAAACTAGGGCTTCGACGGAAGCATTCATTCAAACCTATTTTCCCATTTTTTGTTCTAATTTAATTTATTTTCTTTTTCATTTCTGGGGTTTTTTATTTATTTTTCTAATTTAATTATCTACGTGGGTACCTATGGGTGAGCTGGGCAGGTTTCAACGGGCCACATAGGAGGGTATGGGGAGATAACGAGGGGAATGGACGTAAACAGTAAATATGGTAACAGAACATGAGTATGGGAGGTTTAACCAGCGAAAATAAAAAAGTGGGGGTTAAGTGTATAAAAAAGTAAAGATAGGGGGTTTTGCCGCTAATTAATATTCTTTTAAATTATATATTTTGTAACATTTTGGTTATATTTTTTGGCGAACTCGGACCTTATTGAATCGAGGAAGGAGAACCATTGGAAGAAAGAAACAAATAATATTGTGAACGACGATGATCGCCAAGATTATGTAAGTTTAAATTATGTTTTTTTAATATTCATAGAGTTATATTTTTTGTTGTTGTATCTAAAGTTTCCTAAAACCAGGAAAAACTGAAGGTTGATTTTGAATTACAAACTTGGCAACCATCTGCCCGCTTCCAATGATGATGGTTCAAAAATAGTTGATCAAGTGGAGGTGCTACAAACTGTACTAGTTCGAAGGTGCGGCCACAAGCGAGGAGTGGGCCGCAAATTGAAGGGATCGAGGTCATCATCTACCCAGCGCTCTCACTATAGCAAGTCTCAAGCCCCTCCTCAACATTCTTTGGAAGAGTTTAGTAATCTGGTGAATGTCGTAAAAAATTTGGCTGAACAAGTCAATTTTTTTATCCTAATTTCTTCCATCTAAAGTGTAACACCCAATATTTTCATAGTACATTTTTTAGATAAACCAAAGTTTTCAATACATAAAATGTACAAGTTTACAAATTTAAGAAATAATAATGGAAAATAATTATTAAAGCATGATTTTATGATATTAACAAGATTAAAGACTGAGAGACTTAAGTAGTCAAGTATTGGACCTAATGCCATATAAATTAAATTGGGGATTTTTATAAAATTGAGATAGTTTTACTGAAGGGCTTATTTGAAAAGAATTTTAATATTTTGGGTCCAAATGTAATTTCAAGAAATATTAAAAAAAAAGGGAAAGGGAAATGCCTCAGCCTTAATTTTCCCTAGCCTCTTTCTCTCTCCTCATAATTTTTTTCTTTCTTTCTCTTTCTCTATCTTATTTTTCTCTCATCTGCGTGCGTCTGTCCAACAACCGAAGACCCACCAGTGGCAACCACATACAACCATGCGCTGTACCGTTGGAATCATAGGCTTCAGAACCATCAACTACTCGGGAATCTGGACCTCACTTGCCGGTTAAGTACCTCAACCAGTCAATTGAAGTTCGGCCACTGCGCGACTTCAAAGTTGCAATTTGGCCGCCTCGACCATCCGTTAGCCGATCCATCACCACCATCATGTTCCTCTTGTTGTGGCCTTCAAACCCACTAACTTGTTCCCACATCTATCACAGTTGTGTGGCAGGCCCACCACGAGCCACCGCCATCCACTGCAGACCAACTGTCAAAACTTAGTTTTCGAGGTTCCGAAGTTCGTTTTGAAACCCCAGTCATTATGGTATAATTTCTTTGACCAATATGTTATGATTTTTAAATATTATGATTAATTGGAGTAATTATTATTATGTGTATTTATAGTATATTTATATATTCTTGATGCACTGAATATTTTTCTATAATTATACTGTCTGTCTGGGATTATATATATATTTGATATAGGTTTTAATTTTGGGATTGTCCATTTTATAGTTGCTGTGCTACTCGATTTTCTAGAAAATAATGGGTACTTAATAAATTGTAGGAAGATATATATATAATTAATTTTCTATTAATATGAAAATTATTATGAATAGTTAATTTTAACCATTTATATACTATTATTTCATTAAGTATATATATGTAAATTGTGATTCATAGTAAAATTATTATTTAATAGTTATTATTGTGTGTTAATATTTTGGTTAATATTTGAATACTAAGATAATATAAAATATTATTTTCTTACAGTTATTAATATTTGTAAGATCATTGAATTTTGTATAAATTATATTTATTATATCAATGTGATTGATTTTATGGCTAATTGTAGTAATATAAAGCTTTATATTTATATTATTATCATTATATTGATTATTATAATTTTACGACTAAAAACATGATTTCTTTTATAAAATGATTATTTAAATATATATATTGTTATTGAAGTATTTAGTTATTAATATTATAAATATGTTAAAAATTATTCTAATATTGAAAATAATTTTAAATAAACATTTATTATTGTTGTTGTCGTTTCGTACTCATTAAAGATATTGTTGAAGAGGTGCACACTTCTACTCACCTTGGTCAAAGTTTCCTAGTTTACGAAAGAAAAAAAAACTACGGCTAAATCATCAATGAAAATGGACCACGAGATGAGAGAAAATGAGTCATTTTTTGCACCGGGTGAATGGGAAAAAAAATTCTTCTGTAGAGCAAGATGAAAAACAAGAGCTTGGAGCGTATTTCTTATACGATGAAAGTTTAGATGGTAGTGTTTTTTATGATAATGGGGATGGGGATGAAATAATTGAAGTAGATGGCGAGGATAAGGAAGAAATTATGGTTCACATAAGGAAGTTATGGGAAGATAATGAAGAATTGGCTATGGAAAATAACTTGGTCAATCATAGTTTAGTCTCTAATTTTGGCGGGGAGGGTGAGGAAGAGCAAATGAGTATGTATGAAGATTCTAAAAAAGCTTGTGAGAAAGATCAGATTAAGGAGGGCAGCGAGCAAGTGGAAGTTAGGGTGTCTTTTCGTGAGTCTTCAGCAGCGATGGGAGTGGAACTTGTCCAGCGTAAGGATGTCGTAAGTGGTGCTCATAATCAGTTTTTTTCCTCAAATAGGAAGAACAGAGAATTGAAGAAGTTGGCATTTAATGTTAATTATGATTGAGGCTCTGAGAAAGAGCAGGGTGATGTCTCCTTTAGATGAAAATCATTTCTTGGAATGTTCGAGGTAGTGATGCATCGAAGAAAAGGAAAGCAATAAAAGAGACAGTGTTTAAGATAAATCCAGATCTTATTGTCCTTCAAGAGGTGAAAAAAAGTCAAGTGGATAGACGTTTCATTTGAAGTATTTGGAGATCAAGGTTTAAAGCGTGGGTTCTTTTACAGTCTATTGGAAGGTCGATGGAATTTTATTGCTAGCGGATACTATTTCTGAAACTCAAAGGGCTTTTTGTAGAAGGAAGGCAGATTTTAGATACCGTCTTCATGACAAATGAAGTAGTGGAAGAGTATCGTAATAAAGGGAAGAGCTGGTGGGTGTTCAAAATTGATTTTGAGAAAGCTTATGATTGTGTGGAATGGGATTTTCTGGATTTTGTTTTGGAGCAGAAGGGGTCCGGTATTTTTTAGAGGAAGTGGATGGAGGGGTGTCTTACTTCTGTGTCCTTCTCGGTGTTTGTTAATGGTAGACCTAGGGGGAAGTTTGGAGCCTCTCGTGGGCTCGGGCTAGGGGATCCTTTATCTCCTTTTTTGTTTACTTTAGTGGCGGATGTGCTTGGTGGTTTGGTAGATGAAGCTAAGGCTTCACCTATATTCAGAGGTTTTTTGGTGGGGAAGGAAAAAGTAGAAGTGAGTCATTTTCAATTTGCTGATGACACTGTGTTTTTTGTTAATGATGAGGACTCACTTCATGTTATATTAGATATTCTTAAGGTGTTTTTCGCCGTCTCTGTTTTGAATATTAATTTGCAAAAGTGCCAATTGTTGGGGCTTAATGTAGCGAAGAACGTGGTGGTTTCGCGAGCAACAACAATTGGTTGTGGGGTAGGAGAGTGCCTTGTGAAATATTTAGGCTTGTCGTTGGGAGCTAATCCGAGGTTAAAGAAGTTTTGGGAGCCAGTATTGGCTAAGTGTGCTAAAAGATTAGCGGGGTGGAAGTGTGCTTTTCTTTCAATAGGGGGCGGCTTGCTTTGATTCAATCAGTGATTTCGTCTTTACCAGTGTATTATCTATCGCTTCTTCGAGCTCCTAAATGGGTTTTAAAGATATGGAGAAACTGATGCGAGATTTTTTGTTGGAAGGAGCTGAACTTTCAAGTTCAGATCATTTGGTAACTTGTTTGTAAGCCTTTATTTCATGGAGGTCTTGGGATTGGTAATTAAGAAGAAAGAAACAGATCATTCCACTTGAAGTGGTTGTGGAGATTCCCGTTGGAGTGTGAGCTGTTGTGGCATAAGGTGGTTCTAAGTTGTTATGGGAGAGCTGATGATTATTGGGATACAAAAGTGGCGAATAAATATTCTGTGAGGGGCCCTTGGAAGGATATCTCTTCCCTTTACGACGAGTTTTTGGGTTTCATTCATTTCAAGGTGGGTCGTGAAGATTTAGTGAGGTTTTGAGAGGATGTTTGGATTGACGGGAGAGCTTTGAAGGAGCGGTTTCCTACCTTAGCGTTAGTCTTTGAAGAAAAAAAATGCTTCTATAGCTGATTTGGGTGTTGGAAGGGAGGATAGTGAAAGGGTGGTTTGAGATTTGTGGTTTAGAAGGTCTCTTTTTGATAGAGAACAACCATCTTTAGTGGAGTTGTTGAGAATCCTAGAGTTTGTTAAATTGTCATCAATTCTGGATGACAGACGGGTTTACGAGCCTGATTCTAGCGAGTTGTTTTCTTGTAAACTTGCTTTTCAGAGGCTCAGATCAGTCAATGAGTGGGATGACGTGAGGTGTGCTAAGATTTTGTGGAAGATTTGTGCTCCATCCAAAGTTAAAGTTTTTAGATGGATATTTTTTGTTGAGAAGCTGAATGTTAATGTTAATCTACAACGACGTTGTCATTATCAGTGCCTATCCCCTAGTTGGTGTGTTTGTTGTAAAAGGGGGGCTGAATCTTTTAGTCACCTGTTTTTCAGGGCTCGAGAATTATGGTCAAGAGTTGTGGGGGAGGTTGGTTTGAGTTGGTGTATGCCAGTTTCTTATATTCAGTTATTGTCTTGTAGGTTACTGGGGGATAAAAGACTGAATCAGAATTGGAGGTCCACTATCTTGGCTTGTCTTTGGGCGATTTGGTTAGAGAGGAATAGAAATTTTTTTGAAGATAAGTATTCTTCGTGTGATCAAATTTGGGAGAGGATAAAGCTCTGGGTTGCCACTTGGTTGTATCGCACAAGAGGTTTTGAGGGGTTATCTTTTTTAGACCTCACTAGGGAGTGGAGTAGTTTTTTGTTTGTGTAGTTTTTGTGTTTTGTAGTCGGGATTGTTCTAAAAAAGTTTATATTTATTTGTTCTCTTGTCTTTTGATTGTGTTGCTAGAGATGTCTTTAGTTTCTTGTATTTCTCTAGTTTTCTGTTTGTTTCCAATGTTTTCCTCCGCCATAAGTAAGGGTTTTCAATAAATTTGGAAGAAGGTCACTCATGGATATGTGACCTTTATCTCTCTTTCAAAAAAAAAAAACAATAGTATATTATATTATCAATAAGGTTTAAAGTATATAGTGTTTTATAAAAATGGATATGATGTAGGAGAGTCCTTAGCATTATGATAATAATAAGTATTACTATTATCATTTATGTGGTTTCTAGTATTGTTAATATACGATTTTGATAGAATTTAATAAATGATGTGCCTTGAATAGGATTTGTATGGATTGGATTGATTGACTCTTGGTGAGAAGTTAAAATAAGTTAACCTAAGGTAAGTAAATCTCACATTTTGTGCTTAAGTGGGAGATACACGACTACATTGATTGTATATGTCTAATGAGTTTAAGCATGAGATGATGATACATGTACTATGTGATGAATGATTATATGAGTTCTATGTGACATGAGTAATGGGACAGTATTGTATTGAATATAATTTATGAATTTTGTGATATGTGAAAGTTGTATTATTTGGTTAAGTTTGATTTGAATTATGTGCAAAATAAAGAGACAAGTTAAATGTATACTTTGGCAAGATAAAAAAAAATTCACTAAGGAATGATATCTTACCGTGAGGGTCATCCCCAAGGCTGACTCCAAAATGTTCTCCGGGCTCCGCTCTTCTATCATCCTCAGGTCCCTTGGGTTGGCTTTATAAGCGTGCCCCACCATGTGGCTCGCTGTCTCGTAGAGGATTCCCCGAAAGACATCTAGAATCTTCTCTAGGTCCTGGGGATCAACTGGGATACGCACAGTTGCAGCTGAGACAGGAGGAGTTGGGGGATCAGCTTGTATTACCTGATCCCGACCAGGCGCAAAATGAGGAGGAGGAATCCTCTTCTCTATCACGGTAGACGCTGGAGAGCTCGCGCCTTTCCCCTTAGCAGGGGATTTGGAGGTGTTTCCTGCCACAGGAGGGGTTTTCTTTGTAAATCGCAGCCTCTTTATAACAGGACCTGAGCTGGACTTTCCGCCATGGAAAGTTGTACGGAGGTCAGGAGCTCTGAATCGTTCCATCTCTTCGCCTGAAAAGAATAAGAAGGGAATTAATTCACAAGTGAAGTCAGAAACTTACACAAAAGAAATAAATAAAGGTCCTACCCTCCAGGCTGGGGGAGGAGTCTATTATCACGACCTCCGGTCTTGGGACTACTGGAGGAGATGGGGAATCTAAGTTTAAATTTTTTTGGATTATAGGAGGTTCGAGCTTAGGCTCTACCTCAGAGCTAGAATTGTCCACATATTGCCTAAAACCAGGGGCAAAGGCGCCCTGAAGCAAAGAAGGCCACGACCTACGATTGGTCCCATACTCCTCAAAAATGGCTGACCTAAAGGTTTAGGTATTATCTACAACAATAGTGCCCCTAGGGTAACTCATATCATGGCGCAACACTAAATGATCCACGCACTGGAGCAAGGTGATGTTACGGTCTGGATTGTTAGGTTGGCGATGGACGGGCTAATTTGGGTTAAATCTAACTAGCCTAAAGTCGGCGACAACCCTATCTAATTCCCTACTACCCCCGATGCAACTCGTTCTAAATCAGGTTCTCGAGCAGCCTCAGGAACCTGCCTCTTTCGCACAAGAGGCACTTCATCTTCTTCTTGCTCCTCGCCTTCAGCAACTTCTAAATCTTCTTCTTGGGAAGGCGGGAGCTCGTGGACTATTGGAAGGGTAGCCCGAGTCCTTCTTAAGGATAGCGTTTGGCCTTTGCCGATCAACTTACACACCAGTATCGCGACGTCATTCATGAGCTGGTGGTAGTCCTTCTCGCTGGGTGGAAGCCTATACAGTGTTTCATATTAACCCCCGAGGGTCACTGACTTCCCTGTCCTCGCGAATATGTCTGCACAAAAATAAACTCAATTAACATATGCACAAGGAGTATGTCCTTAAAAAAAAGAATGACTTTCCGAGCTGAGAAAAGAAATAAGACTTACGAGGACGGTTGAAGTATCGATACTCACAGTTTCAAAACTCATTCGACCTGAAGAACTAGTCCTTGTAGTCGTTGGGGTAGCTTGGGAGTTCGATGACCGAAGCGGAGTTCGGGAATCTGGTGAGGTAGTAGAATCTGTCACCTCCCCCTTTTAGCTCTGGGCTAGCCTTAAGGCAGAAGAAGTATGGAATATCTACCGGAGTGGGGACCTCCCACTCGTGCTTCAAAAATAGATATTTCAACCCCGCTAGAAGTCTGTATGAATTTGGGGGGAGCTGAAAAGTTGCCAACTTCACATAATTCAGGAAGTCGGCAAAGTACTGATCTAGTGGTAGGAAGGCCCCCACCATTAGATGCTCGTCACTCCAGTCTGCGAAGTCGTCCTAGAGAGGTGCGCAGCTCCCTTCCCCTTTGAATGGAGGTCAGGCAATGAGGACTCCAAACCCAACCTCTATATTATGGCTCAGCATAATTTTTTTTACCCTTCCTTGGGTTGTAATCTTGTAGGTAATTGTCTCTGCCTCGAAGAACGCATTGGGGTCGACCACAACCTCCCTCTCCAACACTGGACCAAAGTGAGGAAGGGGAGATTCGAAGGTGATCTCTTTTCCCTTATTTTTTTGCTGAGCAGACAAGCCAGATGCATTCTTCTTGGATACGCTCTTCTTGGGTACGCTCTTACTTGATGCCATTAGATCGTCTGACGAACAAGAATGATGAGTTACTTAGTAGGCGATCTAAGATTTTGTACAGGTTATGACACGGATGTAGGGGGAGAAGGCTATCTCTAATATACGAGTTGAGTTAGTCTCAACCCGTTGCGTGATCCCACGCGCTACCGTACGCTACGCACCTCGGTTTCCCAATCCCCTGATGTTTAGGGATCCATGTGTTAGAAAATCCAACCACTACTATCCTTGGGAGGCAGTTTAGAGAAAAACCACCCAAGAAGCACGTTCCCTAAGTAATCTGGTGTTGAACCCTAACCTTTCATCTTCTATATCCCGAATGGGTATTTCCTAAAAATCTCCATAAGCTACCAAAATTTACCCAGAAATGACCCAATTCTGTGAATATCATAGTTTTAGGAAATATTCTAAGACCTTCTCAGTAATCCTAAGTTGAAGCCTATGTGCCAAAAACATTGAGAAAACAACCTAATATTAACTACGATGAAGCATGGGTGAGCATGACAATAAAACACATAAATCAATAAAGAAAAAGTTTCTTCAAAATGATGAAGACTTACAATGTGTTCGTCGATAGAAGAAGTAGATTTCGCAAGGAAGAATTCCTGGAAGACTCCTGAGTAATTAGGCAACTGGGTTTCAGAAAGATTTTGCACAAAAGTTTTTTTAGGTTTCTTTTCTCTGAGAAAGAAAAAGGGTTTGAAAACGCAGAAGAGAGAAAATGAAGAAAGATTTCGAGTAAAAGGTGATGAACTATGGAAATTGTCTATCCTATTTATATGTAAACGACATAGATCAATTTGAGCCATCTGATTTGGTCAGTACAAGATCCAAGGGCTATGTTTCAAAGGACAAAATAGAAGCAAAAGGTTGACAAGAAAATTATTACAGCCCTCGAAACCTGAACAGACGCCAATTGTAGTGTTCCACGTGTACAGTACTCGAGTAGTGAGCAAGGATGGTTTATTGTGATAGAAGTCTAAAAGTCCCTACTGTGTAGGTCAGAAGGTGATGTCATAAACCACGAGCAGTGACTTGGGGGGAAAATGTGTATCCTAATTTCAGCACAAGTCTTTCACTCAGATCGTGTACAGTTGGTAAATAAATGCATGGAAGAATTAGCCAAGGAGTCCATGTATTTTCCATGTAGACAACACGGTTTTCATGATGGTTGTACAAGCTAGGGATGCATAAATTGATAAGCGCAAGCTTATAATATTTATAAGGCATGGCCTCCATAGTACGATCTTGACGGTATATCCAACTCGTGTCAACTTGTAGATATGGCGTGTCAACAGATCCCCGAAGACCCAGATACTTTATACGAACGTTTATGGCCAACCTGTGATATTTAATGTCTCGGATATTAGGAGATTATTTATTTCATGATCATATCATATCCTAATATAAATGGGAATATTTCATATTAAATGTAATAAATGTGTAAATCCATGATTGACTCACGCGGTTACCCAAACTTGTCCAAGAAATTTCTCTATAAATACTGAGAATATTGGACAGGAAAAAGGATGATTATTCTGTAATACCCAAAATCTGTCAAAATAGAGAGAGAAAAGCAGTAATAATATAGACTCGTGGACTAGGTGGATTTTAACCACTGAACCACGTAAAAAGATCAGTGTTCTTGAGAGTTATTTTCTTATGTTGGTTTATCATCAAGCACTAATTCAACCTTGTTATTTCATAATTCATTGTTGACGAAAAACTGCGTCAACAGTCCCCAACCCAAAGCTTCACATATTATGACTGAGCATGTTTTGAGTTATACGACATGTGATAGAGTGTCTTGATTGGATATCATTAAACATGAGTCAAGAACATGAACATTGGCATTTCAGCATTAGCATGTGTTCATGGCATGTACAGTTATATGATGCATCATTATGTGATATAACACCATACATAAGAAGAGTGCCACTATTTCGAGGAAGCAATTAAGTAAGTTCTGTAAAGAATACGGAGGCCTATAAGGCCCATAGTGGCAGCTCACTAGTGTGGGCTAGGTCAGAGTTGACCATTTAAATATGTTTGCCATGTTCCCGTCTTTCTCCTCCATTTATATGTGTAATAAGTATGGCAGCTATGGCAACGATGAAATGAGTATTATGATGAGCCAGCTGCGACGATGGCTAGCCGAAGGAGAACCCATAGGATTTTTATATGTTCAGCAAGACCTGCAAGCACATATGCCAAATCGAACAGTGTGCACAAAAGAAAATGGGCCCATAAAAATGTGAAAGTAAAAGAAAGAGCATAAAAGTAAAGTTCGAAAGTGCATACAAAATAAAAGAAATGCATAAGTATACAAGTCTGCATATGAGTATATGTGCACTTCAAACTCACGACATTCATGTGTATGTGTATGCATGAGATTTGCTTACTAGTATGTTAGCTCATTATGTTATTTTCCAACATATTTTAGGTGTGGCTTTAGATGATTGGCAACTTGTGGAGCACGGACTCAGTAGCAATGCAATAGTGGTTTAGGGCTTTTTCATAATTTTTATATTTAAGATTTAAAGTATTCACACGTGTAATAATTTCTATTACTAAGTTCGTATAAAAGTTTTTAAAATTTTCTATATTTCTGTGTATTATTAAATTTACTTTGTTTGATCAAGTGCTTAACATACTTGTAAACCCTTATCTTATGAGTATGTGGCAAACGTACCCCGCATTAGGGTCGTCACATGAAGCTCATCAGCCACCAAACATTCAGATGTCTTCTATGCCTGATGCACCGTTACAACCTTTGGCCCATACCAACGTGTCTGCAGCTTCGTCTTCTCAACCTCCAGCTCTAGCCTATCCTTACATGTACGTGACAGTGCTGTCACAAACTATGACACCTTCTTACAAGTACGAAGCAACACCATCACCTTATCTGTGGCTGATTGCACTGTTGTCGCAACCGTCATAACCCTACATGTACGAAGTAGGATCGTCCACATTACCTCTGCTATATATGTGGCTAATGTTGTCGCAGCCACCACAACCGCAACAAGAAGACGATATGGAGGACAACGCATCTGATTTAGGAGGCTAGATTTATGTTGTTATTAGTTAATTGTTACATTATATAAACAATAGAGATAGATTTTTAGTCACAACATAGCTTTTTTTATATTAAATATTACTTTTAGTCACAAAAAAAAATTGTATGTAACTAAAAAAATAATATTTAGATAGAAGTTATCACAAATATAACTTTATGCACAACCTATTATATATAGTGATCAAATTTGCTATGGCTAAAAATACATCCAGACATTTTAGAGATGACATAGATATAATATTTTTTTTAGTCATAATTTTTAATATTTAGTCACAAATTTTGTTGTGACTAAAAGTAAGATTTTTTTTGTAGTGCACAATACACTAATTAAGATTGATATATTTAAGAAAAAATGTCATTTTGGCCCCTGTGTTTTTTCTGAATACGCGATCGACCCATGTGTTTTGTTAAATGACAATTCGGACCCTGTGTTTTACAAAATGGATCAAAATAGTATCCTAGACTCAATTTTGGTCAAAATATTTTCAATTATAAGATCAATTCTCAAGTCGTTAGTGATGCGATGGGTTCAAAGAAGTAGAGAAAGTGGTCGAGGAGTTGAAAATTAAAGATTATATTTGAATTTTGTTTGAGCAAAATTGGGTATAAAGTATTATTTTGGTCCATTTTGTAAAACACAGGGTCCGAATTGTCATTTAACAAAACACATGGGCCGATCACATATTTGGGAATGTTACACCTAAATTTTGAGATGAGAAGTTATGACTTCGAAAACTGGGCTCGTCAGATGTGAGCTCGAAACATATGCGGTCATCATATGATCCAACCGTCAAACCTCTTTGAAGTAAACAACAACCTCGAGGATGTGTAGCCTCGAATATTCTCTGAGCTCACAATGGTCATGGTATGACACTTTAATATATTTTTCCCTGATTGCCTTCAGGCAAGATGGCTCGAGCTCCAGAAGTGCAAGCTCGGATGTGACAGCATCGTCAGCATCTACTTATTTCGAGCATAGCACGAAGCTAGGTGACGAGCTCGTGATTGACTCATGGTCTCGGCAAGTTCAAGTTCAATGCCAAATCTCGAAGATTTGATGAATCATCTGGGTTAATCAGTTCTGTGTGAATATGTTTATTGTTGTACAATCCCAATATTTAAGGGATATCTTTTAATCTGTTATCCATTCCCAATCTTCATGGGACATTTCCGTGTATGTAGGAAATAATGCATTAAATAGCATTATATTAATTGATTTACAGAATATCTTCCCGAGATATGTGGGAATGAATTATGCAACCTTCTCATTATAGAGAAGGAAACACCATTTGTAAAGGACCGATTTCTGATTTCTGGAGAGAAAACTCTGGGCAACTCTTCTCTGAAAAGTTTCCAGAAAACTCCCAAGTCTTAATAACACAAACTCGTGGACTAGGCAGAGTTAACTGCTGAACCACGTAAAAATCCTCTTGTTTTCCTCTTTATTCATTTGCACCAATATTTTATTGTTTAATTGCTCAACAGTTTGGTGCTTTCATTGAGAGCTATCAAACAGTACGTGCGTAAGTCTATTTGGTCAGGAAGCCTCTCGGATTAGCAATGGCTGCAAATGATCCCAATATCCCTGAGGAGGAAATTTTAGATGAAGCTGAGTACCCCCGGCACCCTGGAAAGCAATCTATGGTGAATTCTGACCCCGATGAGAGGAGTGGTTCAACTGACTCTCGGGGACCACCTACCCCCAGGGACGACGAGGACATGTACTACAATCCTGAACGATACATCCCAATAGTGGAACTTGAAAATTGTCATCTGCGAAAGCAGTTGGTAGAAGCTAAAAAACACAACAAAGAGCTAGCCAGACAAGCTGTTGAGGCACAAGCGGCTCAGGCCCCACCTACGCAAGATGCCTAGGATCCGCCTCTGCAAGACGTTCACGTCCCACCGCGTAGGCCTCGGGGGCGGCCGCGCAAAAACTCTGCCACCCGAAGATCAGAGCAGCCTCCACCACCAGCAGAACAGCCTACTCCGCCGTGGCCCCGGAGAAGTAACTAGGCTGGAGGTCCTACCAACCCAACTGCGGAGGCACTAGCCAGAGTTAGGAATAACCGAGCCCCTTTGGAGGCTCGGACCCGAAATCCTAATACCGCGCAGAACGTTGTAGAACCTGATCGAGCGAACTTAGGGCCTTCAAGGCCCAGTAATGGATGGCAGCCACCATCGCCAATAAGGCATCCCTCACCAACTCGGAGGAACGCCCAACTGATCCATGGTGATAAGGAAAGGCAAGCTGGGCGAAGGCGTGGAAATGGGGAAACTGCTAGGGAGCATAGGGGTCCCCATCCCACGAGAATCCAAATGTCTCGATCTCACACTATGGAGACGAGACAATCAACAAAAAACCTTTCTCAAAATAATCGTGCAACGAGCCATGTTAGTGAAGGCTTGGGTGACACCAGGTCTGTAAGTATATACGACTAGGAACGTAGAAACACTGGAAATCGAGGTGATCACCTAGATTTACGGGAGCATTTGAACGATAATTGGGGGCGTGACAATCCCCCGAATTCAGACCTGAGAGACCATCTCAACGGGCGCAAGCACCCCGCGCCGAGGCGGGGAACTAGACTTGTAATCAACGATAACCAGTTGTCGTTGCTTCAAGTCAGACCCCCCGTAGATCCAGTCCAAGAAAGGATTGAGCAGTTGGAAAGAGCATTCAGGCTCTTACAAAATGAACGAGGTCGGGAACGGGACAAAGAGTTCGATGAAGAACTCGAGCCCTTCGCCCCGCATATTTCTAGCACCCCGTTTCCTCAAGGGTTCATAATTCCTCATGTCCCACCCTTTGATGGGAATTCGGATCCGTACAGCCATTTAAGTACGTTCAACACAATTGTTGACGGTGAAATCTCGTCAACGATTAAAGGTTAGAAAACTAAGATTTTTATAGTAAGGGTAGATTAGAATCAAGAGGAAAGAACTTCAATCAATAGAAAAAACCAGAGCAACAATGGAACAAAGATCATGTATTTCTAAAATGTCCCCTCATACACTCAGTTTTTCCAACCCCTTAACCTGAGGGGTTGGGGCCTATTTATAGGAGGGCTCTATTGGCCCTGGATACAGACAAGTCCCATACGACAGGGTCGTACACAGGTACTCTGATAGTGTAGTGGCTCAGGGCGTAGTGGTGTCTACCCTGATGATGCCAGAGTCGTGGCCTAGGACATAGTACTGTCGGCTCTGGCGTATGGTTGGGGGTGGCCAAGTGGTACCACTACTCTTCGTACAGGTCCGTACCGCCACTACTCCTCAGATGCAGGTCACGGGGCCGTACCTTTGTTCTCTCCACAACCGTACGCCCCGTGTCAGTACGCGTGTCTTGTACCCGGTTGTCCTCATCAATACACGTTTGGTACCCAATGCTGGCTTGGCATTCCCACTAAGTGTCTATAAGTACCCCACATGTTAATGCCAAGGAGGCTTCATCCTGTATGCGTCATGTGTGGCCGATACGCTAGGAGCCGAGGCTGGTCTATGCAGGTCACGTGAAATCGAGGCTGAAGACACGGGCGGCGCAACAGGGTAGCACCCTCGCATAGCGAGGGTCCCTCGCATAGCGAGGCTGCCCCTCTTCCCCCCGGGTGCAGGCGTGGCGAGGTTCAGAGCATGGACGCCACAACAAGGCCTCACCCTCGCATAGCGAGGGTGTCTCGCGTAGCGAGGTTGACCTTCTTCTCCCAAGTGCAGGCGTGGCAAGGCTCGGGGCACGGACGCCACAACAAGGCCTCCATCCTCGCATAGCGAGGGTATCTCGCGTAGCGAGGCTGGCCTTCTTCTCCTAAGTGCAGGCGAGGCTCGATGCTTGATGGAACAAGGCGCACGCAGATGGCCAACCCGGGACCCTCGCATAGCGAGGGTGACGTTCTGATTGGCAAGCGGCCGAGGGCCCTCGCATAGCGAGGGTGACCGTCCTAGCTCAATTCCCTCACCATCATGTGACGTCCTCATCCCCTTGTGCGGACAATGAGTAGCTTTTAGGATGTCTCGTAGTATAGAGCTTCACTTGTGAATAAGATTTATAAGGGAGGAATTTCCACATTTACACTTCCCCCCGAGTCTATAAGTACAGTTTTAAGTGTGTTTGTAGACTATTTCTATTTCTCTTGCCTGACATGTACGGCCAACCTTGGGGGACTTAGCCTTGGAAAGTTTCACAACGTCGCTCGAAGAAATATGAAGTGAGGCTTGGAGTTGTGTTTCTTTATAGTATCCAAAGAAACACAACAGCCACCTAACACTTGGGGGATCCATGAAAATTCCTAAGATTGCATAAGGACCAATCATCCTCAATCGCAGATCCCAAGGTTACCCATACTTTTGATCTCCTCCATTCATAGGGAGACAGATCCAATGGCTAGGGAGCATTGACTTTCCCTATGAATACCCCCAAGGTTTGAAGCCACTTCTTCTCTCTTTTTTTTTTTTATCAAACTTAAGGGGCTCTGGTAAGTCCCTCTTATTACTGCTGTTCATGGATTACATATTTTTCTCTGATCTGATGGCGATAATCTTTCTGGTGCACCTTGATTATACTTGTAAGGACACGTTAACCCGTTGGGCTGTTGAGGTCCTTTTATATTCTTTGCGCGCGCTTTTTATTGTTTTTTTTTGCGAGAAGCGTCCCTCTCGTCATTAGGCATAGTACTATTTTAGCAAGCGTCTTCTTTGAGACCCTTTTTGCAAGCGTCTTCTTTGAGACCCTTTTTACAAGCGTCTACTTTGAGACCCTTTTTGCGAGCGTCTACGTTGAGACCCTTTTTGCAAGCGTCTACTTTGAGACCCTTTTTGTGAACGTCTACGTTGAGACCCTTTTTGCGAGCGTCTACTTTGAGACCCTTTTTGCAAGCGTCTACTTTGAGACCCTTTTTGCGAACGTCTACGTTGAGACCTTTTTTGCGAGGGTCTACTTTGAGACCCTTTTTGCAAGCGTCTACTTTGAGACCCTTTTTGCGAACGTCTACGTTGAGACCCTTTTTGCGAGGGTCTACTTTGAGACCCTTTTTGCAATTTTTTAGGTGATCTCCCCTCATGTCGGGACTTATATGGCTAGATGGTCCTCGTCCAATTTTAAACTTTGCTAGCGACCCTTCTAGCATGACGTCCCCTTCTATATTGACTCTTCAGACGTATTAGCAGTAGGGTGACTGGAGGAAGGTTCGCTTTCTTCAACATGCGAGTCGTTATGGCCCTCTTCCACACGTATGCACTTGTGTGCTCTATTCGACCCCTCATTGGCTGGGGACTTTACATGGGACTCGCTGTTTCCTGCCTTTAAGTTTGCATGGCCATCCTCCACGTGAATATACTTTTGCGCCATCTCGTAGAAGTCATCTAGGTCGGTGACTTCCCTCTTAAGCATGTTATCCCACAATTTGCTTCCCGGACACACTCCGGCTGTGATGGCCATTTTTAATTCCCTGCGGGTCAAGCTCCCCACTTTGGCTGCCTCCATGTTAAACTTGTGGATGTAACCCTTCAGACTTTCGTTTTCTCCTTGTTTTACATTGGCGAGGCTGGTGCCTGGCATTGTATAATCACGCACGGCGTGATGCTGTCGGAGAAACTCATCCGAAAGTTGCTGCCAAGACCTGATGGATCCTGGGCGAAGTCTTTTGAACCATTTGTACGCAAGTCCTTTCAATGTGACCATGAAACAGTGGCATCTAGCCCCGCTGCTGATCCCTCTTAACTTCATCAAGTCATTGAATGCGTCCAGATGGTACTTGGGGTCTGTGCTCCCCTCATAAGGGGTCATATGCGGCTCCTTGAAGTTGGCTGGGAGTCGGATGGCTTGAATCTCTTTAGTGAAGGGCGATTCATGATCGAACTCATCCTCGATGGTTTGTCCTCCGGGTGCGATGACAATCTTGCTTCGCAGGCTACTTGTCTCTGTATCGAGGCCTTGCCTCCTCTCCTTCAGGGAGTCTCTCAACATGGAGGGGTTGACATCTTCCTTTCCTTTGTCGTCTCAGGGGATAGTAGGAGGTGTAGTTCTCTTGTCTGCCCCTCCCTTGTTGAGCTCTTCCCGTAGATCTGAGGGCGTCCTCTTCGACGTGACCTCGACGTCGTTGTGAGAGCCAACATTGTTCCCCTGCTCGGCCCCTAGGGGTGGCCTCGAAGGCCCGGGACGCTCACGAGTCTTTACCCTAGGGGTATTACTGGTGGAGAGTCGAGTCCTCCCGTCATCTACCGAAACAGTGGTCTCTTCCCTCTCCTTACCTTTCTCTTTTCTTTTGGGCAGGGTCACGCTTGACTTACTTTGCAATAGGTCGTTCAGCACCTCTTGCATATTCTCCAGGATGGTCTCTAACCTTTGGTTTCTACGGTGCAATTAGCGTATTTCCTCTTCATAGAACCGAGACTTAGAACTCGAGCTCACAGAATGGACCCGGGGATGCATATCATGTCTACGCGTCGAGGGGCCCGGGTCCTGCCGGCCGGAGTTTGGTACCTACGGTGATTAGGGGAGAGGGAACTCACTAGCGTCCCCCGCTGGTGCGGTGGTCGCCCTTGGAGGATTTTCACCAGGCGGGATGGCCAGTGACGGGATCTCCCTACCACCTTCGTGAACTTCAGGACCCTCTGGGGGCTCCACATTCCTGGGGGGAGGACGATCCTTCATTGAAGCCTTCAGCTGACCTCCATTAAGGTGGACCTCCACCTCTCGTGGTTCCCTGAGTCGCTTCGAACATCTTGGCATTTCTTCTCGCCGGAAAAAATGGTAGAACAGTAGCTTGGAACTAACGTTCCCACAGACGGCACCAAACTGTTGACGGTGAAATCTCGTCAACGATTAAAGGTTAGAAAACTAAGATTTTTATAGTAAGGGTAGCTTAGAATCAAGAGGAAAGAACTTCAATCAATAGAAAAAGCCAGAGCAACAATGGAACAAAGATCATGTATTTCTAAAATGTCCCCTCATACACTCAGTTTTTCCAACCCCTTAACCTGAGGGGTTGGGGCCTATTTATAGGAGGGCTCTATTGGCCCTGGATACAGACAAGTCCCAGACGACAGGGTCGTACACAGGTACTCTGATAGTGTAGGGGCTCAGGGCGTAGTGGTGTCTACCCTTATGATGCCAGAGTCGTGGCCTAGGACATAGTACTGTCGGCTCTGGCGTATGGTTGGGGGTGGCCAAGTGGTACCACTACTCTTCGTACAGGTTCATACCACCACTACTCCCGAGATGCAGGTCACGGGGCCGTACCTTTGTTCTCTCCACAACCGTATGCCCCGTGTCAGTACGCGTGTCTTGTACCCAGTTGTCCTCATCAATACACGTTTGGTACCCAATGCTGGCTTGGCATTCCCACTAAGTGTCTATAAGTACCCCTCATGCTAATGCCAAGGAGGCTTCATCCTGTATGCGTCATGTGTGGCCGATACGCTAGGAGCCGAGGCTGGTCTATGCAGGTCACGTGAAATCGAGGCTGAAGACACAGGCGGCGTAACAGGGTAGCACCCTCACATAGCGAGGGTCCCTCGCATAGCGAGGCTGCCCCTCTTCCCCCCGGGTGCAGGCGTGGCGAGGCTCAGAGCATGGACGCCACAACAAGGCCTCACCCTCGCATAGCGAGGGTGTCTCGCGTAGCGGGGTTGACCTTCTTCTCCCGAGTGCAGGTGTGGCGAGGCTCGGGGCACGGACGCCACAACAAGGCCTCCATCCTCGCATAGCGAGGGTATCTCGCGTAGCGAGGGTATCTCGCGTAGCGAGGGTATCTCGCGTAGCGAGGCTGGCCTTCTTCTCCTAAGTGCAGGCGAGGCTCGATGCTTGATGGAACGGGGCGCACGCAGATGGCCAACCCGGGACCCTCGCATAGCGAGGGTGACGTTCTAATTGGCAAGCGGCCGAGGGCCCTCGCATAGCGAGGGTGGCCCTCTTAGCTCAATTCCCTCACCATAATGTGACGTCCTCATCCCCTTGTGCGGACAATGAGTAGCTTTTAGGATGTCTCATAGTATAGAGCTTCACTTGTGAATAAGATTTATAAAGGAGGAATTTCCACATTTACAACAATCATGCGAGCCAGTAATGTGGGATACGAGCTCAGGTGCATGTTGTTCCCAACCTCACTCATGGACCAATGAAGAACTAGTTTGAAAAGTATAAGAGACATTCGATTGCTTCTTGGGATCAGTTATCAAGAGAATTGAAGAAGCAGTTCAAGGCCATGGTCGGCATTAGGCCCGAGGCGTCTGCCTTGACCAATGTCCAACAACAGCAACATGAGTCACTAAAAAGCTATCTTACATGGTTTAACTTGGAAGTCGCTCGAGCCCGTGACATCAACGACAGTGGCCATTAAATGGTTGTCTGAGCTGGAGTAATGCCTGGAAGTCCTATCTGGGAGGACATGCAAAGGAAGCCCGTAAGATCCTTAGCCGAGTTCAATCGATGAGCTCAGAGGTTTTTTAATGTAGAAGAGGCGAGGTCAGTATTGAATATGAACTCTCAGCCCATAACAACAACAACAAACGCAAACTCTGCCTCGACCTTAGCGGATCCTACGACCTCAAAACCCCCTAGGGACAACCCTTCTAAAAGGAAGAAGAATGAAGGGAATAATCTCGAGGTGGAAGGGGGAAAGAAGAAGAAAGGGGAAAGATATTTCTCCGTATACAAGGTGTATACTAAGCTAAATGAGTCTCGGGAGAATATCAACCTGGCTAATGAAAACCATGTCCCTTTCAGATGACTTGGCCCCATGAGAAATCAAAAGGCGAAATAAGACTCCAACAAGTACTGCAAATTCCATAGAGATATCGGACATACAACCGATGAATGCATGCAGTTAAAATATGAGATCGAAGGTCTGATCTCGAGAGGATATTTCAGGCAAGATGTGAGAAATCAAAACCCCAATCAAGCTTCCACCAACCAAAGAGCAGTGGCTGCACCACCTGCCCATAACAGCAACTCCCGAGAACGAGAAGATGAACGACCCCCTCCGATTGATGGGGAAGATGTCATAACCATCTCGGGGGGACCCCATATTGCAGGACCATGCAAGAATGCCCAGAAAAGATATGTGAATGAGCTGAAAACTGGTGACGGGTCTCCCTACGAACCCGAACCCAGAGCTCTGAAACAGCAAAGGGTTGAATCTCAACCCATAACTTTTACTGAGGATGATGCGTCTCATGTACAGTTCCCTCACAATGACCCACTGGTCATAACCCTTCAGCTCGCGAACAAGAGTGTACACCGAGTCCCGACTGATAACGGGAGCTCAGCAAATATCCTCTTCATGGCCACTTTAGGAATGATGGGACTCACGCTTCGTGACCTAAAGGCATGTGCAACGACATTGCACATCTTTTCAGGAGAAAGGATTCCCTATATGGGATCCATCAAACTCCCCGTAACCTTGGGAGACTTCCTAGTCTCGACAACCAAGATGGTGGAGTTAGTGGTAATGGATCTTCCATCGGCCTACAACGTACTGCTCAGGAGACCCGCCCTAGTAGGGTTGGGGGCAGTTTCATCCGTTAGGCACCTGGCCATCAAGTTCCTAACTTCTAGCGGCATCGGGACGCTGAAAGGAGACCATCTCGTGGGAAGGGAATGCTACAGCATTTCTGTGAAAGGGAAGAAGCAGACAAGTGCACAAACACTTGCAGTAATTCAGAATAAGGATGGGACAATCTTTGAGATTGATGAAGAAATTGACCCTAGAGTAGAAGAGAGGGCTGATCTCGAGCCGTTAGAAGAGCTCGAAGAGGTCAAGCTCGAAGAGGTCGATCCCCTGAAAACTGTGAAGGTGGGGAAAAACCTTTCAGAAGAAACAAAGTAGCAATTAATCTGCTTCTTGAGGAAGAACCAAGATGTCTTCGCATGGTCGCATTCGGACATGGTAGGGATAAGTCCGAATGTGATAAGCCATGCCCTTAACATTGATAAGAGCTTCCCCCCGAAGCAACAAAAACGAAGACTCCTAGACAATGACAGGAAGAAAGCCCTGAAGGAAGAGGTCGACAGGTTGAAGGCAAATCGATTTATACGAGACACATTCTACCCTGATTGGGTCGCCAACCCGGTACTAGTTCCAAAACCTAACAGAACATGGCGAACTTGTATTGATTACGCTGACCTCAATAAGGCATGTCCTAAGGACTGCTTTCCTTTACCTCGGATCGACTAGCTCGTAGATGTCACAGCCGGGCACAAACTTATGTCATTCATGGATGCTTATTCTGGATATAACCAAATTTCCATGCATGCCCCGGACAAAGAGCATACGAGTTTTGTGACAGATAAAGAGCTGTATTGTTACAATGTCATGCCTTTCGAGCTCAAAATTGCTGGAGCCACCTACTAAAGGCTCATAAATATGATGTTCTCTGAGCAAATAGATAATAACATGGAAGTGTATGTTGATGATATATTTTTCAAATCTAAACATAACAATAACCATGTGGATGACCTCGAAGAATGCTTCGTCGTGCTACGAAAGTACAACATGAAGCTCAACCCCCAGAAATGCTCCTTTGGAGTATCGTCGGGGAAGTTCCTAGGCTTCATTGTGAGAGCGTGAGGAATAGAGGTTAATTCTGACAAGATCCAGGTGTTAATTGACATGCCCTCACCTCGAAAGCATAAAGATGTCCAGAGTTTGACTAACGGATAGCGGCAATAAGTAGGTTTATCTCAAAATCTACAGACCGCTGTCTCCCATTTTTCAACCTTTTGAGAGGGGGCAAAAAAAATTCGAGTGGACAGAGGAATGCGAGCTGGCATTTCAGGAGCTCAAGAAGCACCTTGCGGAGCCTCCTATCTTGTCAAAACCTATCATAGGAGAAATTTTGTACCTATATCTCGCTACAACCGAGCACGCCATCAGCGCCGTTCTCGTCCGAGAAGACCAGAAGGTACAAAAGCCAGTATACTATGTCAGCAAAAGGTTACTGAGGGAAGAATTGAGATGCCCTTTAATGGAAAAATTGGCTCTGACACCCCATCCATATGCTGACTGACCAACCACTACGACAAGTCTTGTCGAAGCCAGAAGCCTTGAGCCGATTATTAAAATGGGCTGTTGAGCTCGGGAAATTCGAGATCACTTATAATTTAAGGAAAACCTAAAAGGATAGGCCTTAGCAGACTTCATAGTGGAATGTACTGGAATGACTAACGACGAAGTTATAACCCCAGCCCGCGAGCTGTGGAGACTTTATGTCGATAGTTCTTCCAACGAAAATGGATCGGGGGCAGGAATCATATTGATCACTCCAACTGGAAGTCGATTTCACTCTGCCTTAAGGTTTGGCTTTGAAGCATCTAACAACGAGGCTGAATATGAGGCTTTATTGGGCGGACTCCGAATAGCCAAGGAACTCAAGGCTAAGGCAATACATTGCTACATAGACTCGTAGTTGGTTGTCAACCAAATTTTAGGGGAATACCAGGCTTGTGGAACAAAGATGGCTGCATATTTAGAAAAAAAAATAGCGCTTGAACATTTCGAGTTCTATACAATAGAGCAGGTTCCCCGGGAGCAAAATTCAAATGCAGATGCACTAGCCAGGCTCGCCACATCCGCCGAAGTCGATGCGCTGAATGTTGTACCAATTGAGCACCTGACAACACTCAATATTAGCAAGCCTGAACAGGAAGATGTCTGCATGATTAACTCCGAGCCGACTTGGATGACCCCTATAGTTGAGTACCTTGAAACCGACACTCTCCCAGCAGAACGGAACAAGGCTCAAAAATGGATGTATCAGATTCCCAGATACACTATTGTGGAATGAAGGCTATATCGGAGAGGATACTCTATGCCACTACTCTGATGTGTGACTGCACCCGAGGCCAAGAAAATCCTAGAAGAGATTCATGAAGGATTTTGTGGGACCACACTGGGGGGCATAGCCTATCAAAGAAAATCATACAACAAGGATAATTCTGGCCCACTATCAAAGTAGACTCATTTGATTATCTCAAGAGATGCGACAAGTGCCAACGGTTCGCTACAATCCCGCGAGCTCCACCTTCTGAGCTAACTATGATGACCTCCCCATGGCCATTTGCGGTCTAGGGAATTTATCTCATAGGCTCGTAGCCAACTGGCAAAGGTGGAGTTAAGTACGCAGTAGTCGTGGTAGATTATTTTACAAAGTGGACCGAGGCCGAACCTCTGACAACGATTACCTCGAAGAAAGTCTTGGACTTTGTGGTGAAAAACATAATCTGCCGATATGGAATGCCAAGGAAGATAGTATCAGATAACGGTACTCAGTTCGACAGTGAACTGTTTACCAATTTTTGTGAGAAAATGGGATAATAAAGAGCTTCTCCTCTATGGCCCATCCCCAAGAAAATGGCCAAGTCAAAGCTGTGAATAAGACTCTAAAAATTTCTATGAAAAAGAGACTGGAAGAAGCTAAGGAAAAATGACCTGAGGAGTTGCCCTAAGTCTTGTGGTCCTATCGAACCACAGCTCACACTTCAACAGGACATACCCCTTTTTCTCTGGCATATGAATGAGAGACCATGTTACCAATCGAGGTCGAAATACCCACTATTCGTAGCCATGCTTATGACCAAATCTCGAACCAATCTCAGCTTGAAGTAAGTTTGGACCTGATCGAAGAAAGACGAGACGAAGCTCAACTAAAAAATGCAGCATATCAGCAGCGAGCTACCTGATATTTCAATAAAAAGGTTCGGGACAGGAAATTTGAATTGGGAGACTTGGTGTTAAGGCATGTGTTCCTAGCTACGCGAGACCCAGCCGCTTGCGTGCTCGGGCCTAATTGGAAAGGGCCTTATCAAATCGAGTCAGTTATTCGACCTGGCCTCTACAAATTGGCAAGATTAAATGGAGAATTGGTACCACGAGCATGGAATGTCGAACATTTGCGACTTTACTGTCAATAGTGTAGGAATGATGTTTCCTGTAACCATGCTTGTTTATCTTTACTAAGCTTCTGTTAATAAATTGTTCAATTTTGAATAAAGTTCATTTTCGTTTCAATATGTTGTATTTTTTGCAAACTCTCTTAATTTAATAACCTATGGTCACACTCATAGGATATTAAGGGGGCATCAGTGGTATACATACCATAAGTATGAAAAAATTGCTCAAAAATAAGCAAACACAAAAACAAGCAAATGTCTGGACCGTTAACCAGATTATTAAAAGTAAAGCGTTTGGATATAACCAAATGCGCGAGCTAAGATAATTTGGACTGTTAACCAGATTATTAAAAGTAAAGTATTTGGATATAACCAAATGCATGAGCTAAGATAATTTGGACATAACCAGATTATTAAAAAGTAAAGTGTTTGGATATAACCAAATGCGCGAACCAAGATAATTTGGACACAACCAGATTATTAAAAGTAAAGTGTTTGGATATACCCAAATGCGCGAGCCAATATAATTCAGACATAACCAAATTATTAAAAATAAAGTGTTTTGATATAATCAAATGCGCGAATCAAGATAATTTGGATATAACCAAAATATTAAAAGCGTCTGGATTTGACTAGACACGCGAACTAGTGTGATCTAAATATAACTAGATCGAATGTAACGACCCAAATTCACTAATAAGGCTTAAGGGCCTTGATTAGTGTGCCAGGAGGGCATTACTGGAGTAATTGTGATTTAATGAGTAATTATATGTTTAATGATGCTTGTATGATAATTGATTATATTATATGATGATATGATATATATATATGTTTGAGATATATGTGAGAACCACATTATGATGTGGATAATTCTGCAGCCGGCGACTCGAGGCGATCCTAGGGCTAGGTAGCAGGAAAAGTCACAACGGGGCATTATAATTGACTTTGGACAAGTCAGGGGTATTTTAGGTATCGGGTAGTGATTTAGACTATCGGGTGATAAAAATAAATAATTGGAGATATATCTGAGGTTAGGATGTCTAGGCGGGATTATTGGGGGATTTTACCGTTTTGGCCTCGGGGACGTTTCCGGCACCCCGAGCCTTGGGATTAACTTAAAGGATAAGTTAGACTTAAGGAAGTCTTTAGAAGAAAACACAAACCGACCAAGTATACTTCTCTCAGCTCACTTGCACGCTCAAAGGGAACCAAAGGAAAGGAAAAACACAGAAAAACAAAGGGAAAAACTTTTGAGTTTGAGAGGGAACTGCTGGGATTGAGCTGTGTCTTTGGGAATTGAAGGAAGTAATCTGGAGGATTAGCTCAGGAACTGATCAAGGTCTGAGATAGAGCTAAGGTAAGTTCTGAATTTTCATTTTTGGGGTTAGGAACTTAAAGAAATGACTGAGTTTTAAATGGTTATGGTTTTGACATTCAAGGTGGAAATTGAGGCTAGGGACTTTGAAGATAGGTCAGGGGATTCTTGGAAAATCGATTCTACAACTGAGGTAAGGTTTAAATTACAGTTTGATGGTTGAATTTGAGAGTTATCATGGCTGGTTTTGAGTTCTATGGGTTGAAATTTCAGAAGTTGGAATTGGGGTTTTGGTGAGTCTTAGGCTGGATTTTTGGTTGGATTGTGTTGTCTAAATCATTCTTATGTTGTTATTATTAATTGGTTTTGGTTTGGGGGCTTTGGGATAGCTTTAGGTGAGGTTTGGAGATTGAAAATGGTGATTTTTTTCTGGGTTCGAAGGGTCGGGCCGCGGCATGGTTCTTGGTGAGCCGCGGCCCTTCAAGGGGTGTTGCATGCTGAGAAAGAAGGGCGGGCCGCGGCATGGTCCAAGCAATGCCGCGGCCCTTACCTGTTTTTGTGCCTGGGATGGCTCTGTTTGGGGGCCATGCCGCGGCATGGGTGGCCTATGCCGGGGCGCTTAAGGGATTTTGGGATTTTGAGATTTTAGGCTTGGAAATTTAACCTAAGGTGCTCGGGGTTGAGTCTTTTACTATATTTGGTGAAGTTCAATGTTCCGAGTACTAGAACTTGGCTTGGGAACTCATTTAAGGTTGTTAATGGTGTCTTCCTTCATGGTTGTGACTAGGTACTGAGCTAGGGCTTGAGGATCGGATCGCGCTCAAGGAGTATCGCCCGTAACTAACTCATTTGAAAGCTAAAGGTAAGAAAACCGCACCCGAATATATGGTTGTGAATGGGACTAAGTGCTCCCGAAAGTTGTATTGTGTCATCGTTGGTATTATGCCAAGGGACACGTATAAGCGGTCTAAGAGTACCGTTCATAATTTTAGCGCACGGGGCGCGAATTGGCCACTGGGAGCCAGAAACATTAGGATAACAGAGGGAGCAGCCTGTGGGCGCTAGCCCTGGTTATCGTCTGTGCATTATGTTTTATGAGATGAAATCCTTAGTATGTGGTATGCTTGAATGATGATATACTTGAAATTTATGAGATGCTAAATGAGTAAATGACTTGATTGCTAATTGTTAATGCTCTGTCATTGCTGTGTTTTCTTGCTGGGCCTTGCTCACGGGTGCTTCGTGGTGCAGGTAAGGGCAAGGGCAAGCTGGACCAAGCCTGAGGTGGAGAGCTCCGAGGTGTAATGTACATAGCCAGCCGTTCGATCACCATGGTCGAGGAGTGTGTCAGGACAGAGACTACCTAACTGCTCATTTTGCCTTAGTACGGCCGCTAATGTATTTAAACCTTGTAAATTTTGTAAATGACCTTTGAAACTGTCATTTTCGGGATCCCATGTAATGAAACAACGTTTAGTAATGAAAATGTAACTTTTGAGACCAAAACACTTTTAACCCTAGTTCCTCTACTGTTTCAGTAACACGTTTTACTTTAACGACTTGGTTAGCAAGTCTGGCACTTTATAAACACACAGTGTAACGGTCTTGGCTATCCAGGGCGTTACAACTTGGTATCAGAGCGTCCTAGGTTTATGGGTCCTGAAGACTGGCTGGGTATGTACATTCGCTGCGGGAGACAAGCTCAACTCAGGGTTTGGTAACTGTATATGCTTGATTATGTGTTTAAATGATTTGAGTGAGATATGAATGTTGATATATGTCTGATGAATACGGAGCATGAGATTCTGATAGGGCCTGGCCCTTGACTATTGCATGATGTTATTGAGGCGTGCTTCTTAGCATTGCGGTGCATGTGGATGAATATCTGGATAAATTGTTATACTTGCTTGCTTGTGTATGATTGGAGTTTCGGTGGTGGATTGTGGAGAGATTATCACCCTGTCATCTTAGCCTAATTGTCGAGTCGTTGTTTGCAGATTGACTTGAATAGATATGCGTTCAAGGAAATCTACTTGACAAGCCGGCAGGTCTGGGGCTAGAGAGGATGACCAGGGCCCAACCCCTTCGCCAGTCCCTGAGAACTGGCAGCAGTTAATGGCAGAAATGCAAGCTAGGCTTCAGAGCCAAGAGGAACTGATCAGAATTCTGCAGCAGGCTCCATCTGGGAGTGTTGCCCCTGCTGGGCCACCGGCACTGGTACCTGTGGTACAGCCTGTTGATGTTGGTAATAAAGTGGAACCGTTGTATGAGCGGTTCAGGAAACAGCAGCCCCCGATCTTTGAAGGTGGACCAGATCCACTAAAAGCTGAGCAGTGGATGACTCTGATCACCACCATACTTGATTTTATGAAAGTAGAAGGTCATGACAGGGTGGACTGTGCCACCTATATGTTGAGAGAGGATGCCCTAATCTGGTGGGAGGTGGCGTCACAGACTAGAAATGTTGCTGCAATGACATGGGAGGAGTTTAAAGATTTGTTCAATCAGAAGTACTATAATGTTGCCGTCAGGGCAGCAAAGGTGAATGAGTTTGTGGGCCTTGTTCAGGGCAGTTTGACTGTTACGGAGTCTGCCTTGAAATTTGATAGACTTGCAAAGTTTGCACCGGATCTTGTTCCTACCGATGCGACCAGGTTAGACAGATTTATTAGAGGGCTAAATGTCATGATAGCCCGGGATGTAAGGATTACTACAGTTCATGGGGTGACCACCTATGCCCAGGCTGTGGAAAGGGCTCTGACTGCTGAGGAAGCAGAGAATAGGATTTGGAGGGATAGTGCAGCAAGAAGGGAGGGCCGTAGGCCGGTGCCTCCATATTCTGGTTCTAGTAGAGGTGGAGGTATCAGTGATTTGAAGAGAAAGACGCCTGAAGCCCCAATTGCTCCTAGGTTTGATAGAGGAGGTCGGGGTATTCAGGGGGGCCGTCGGGGGGGCGGCGATTCGTGGAGGACTTACCCGGAATGCACAAGGTGCAGGAGACGTCATTTGGGCGAGTGTCAGGCTAAGGCCTGTTATGTATGCGGGGTGGTGGGACACCTCAGAAAAGATTGCCCAACGGTAAAGAAGGGCGAGGCAGGGAAGGTGGACAGCTTGACTCCAGCTCGAGTGTTCACTATGACACAGGCAGAGGCCGAGGCTAGTCCCTCGGTAGTGACAGGTCAGCTTTCTAGTGCTGGCACTTCTTTTACTGTTTTGATTGATTCTGGTGCTACGCATTCATTTGTTTCTGATAGGGTGATTGATAGATTGTGTAGACCTAGTGAGGTTAGAGCTTCAGGGTTTGGGACTATATTGCCTACGGGAGAGCTGGTGGTGTCTAGGAGATGGGTTAGGGCACTGCCAGTATTAGTTGATGGTAGAGAGTTGTCAGTGGACTTGATTGAGTTGAGTATGGAGGACTTTGACATGATCTTAGGTATGGATTGGCTGGTTAGATATGGAGCTACCATTGACTGTAGGAAGAAGATGGTAACCTTTGAGCCAGAGGGCGAGGATCCCTTTGTTTTTGTGGGAGCGGTGCATGGACCCCACGTACCCAGGATATCTGCACTGAGGGCCAGAGATCTATTGCAGGGTGGATGTATAGGCTTTCTGGCTAGTGTGGTGGATACCACCAAAGTTACACCACTTGGACCGGAGGACACCAGATTGGTTTGTGAGTTCTTGGATGTGTTCCCTGAGGATATGCCTGGGTTGCCGCCGCGTAGGGAGATTCAGTTTGTTATTGAGTTGGCACCAGGGACGGAGCCAGTGTCGAGAGCACCATATAGGATGGCACCGGCGGAACTGAAAGAGTTAAAGATACAGCTGCAGGAACTTCTGGATATAGGGTTCATCAGACCTAGCTACTCGCCATGGGGTGCACCAGTTTTGTTTGTTAAGAAGAAGGACGGGACTTTGAGAATGTGTATTGACTATCGAGAATTGAACAAGCTAACAATTAAGAATAAGTATCCCCTACCAAGGATTGATGACTTGTTTGACCAACTGCAGGGTAAGACGGTGTTCTCGAAGATTGATCTTCGATCTGGTTATCACCAGCTGAGGATCAAGGATGAGGACATACCTAAGACGGCCTTTCGAACACGATATGGGCATTATGAGTTCTTGGTCATGTCTTTTGGTTTGACCAATGCTCCAGCAGCCTTTATGGATTTAATGAACAGGGTGTTCAAGGATTTTCTAGATCAGTTTGTTATAGTTTTCATCGACGACACTTTGGTGTATTCCAGTTCAGAGGCAGAGCACGAGTTTCATCTCCGACAGGTTCTTCAGAGGTTGAGGGAGCATCAGTTGTATGCTAAGTTTAAGAAGTGTGAGTTTTGGTTACCTGAAGTGACATTCCTTGGACACATTGTAGGTGCAGATGGGATTAAGGTGGATCCGTCTAAGATAGAGGCAGTTAGAGATTGGCCGAGACCAAGGAACGCCTCAGAGGTGCGGAGTTTTCTTGGGTTAGCAGGTTACTATAGGCGGTTTGTAGAGGGTTTCTCAAAGATAGCAGCACCGATGACAGAATTGACAAGAAAGAATTTGAAGTTTATCTGGTCAGATAAGTGTGAAGACAGTTTTCAGGAATTGAAGCGACGACTTATTACAGCGCCAGTGTTGAGTCTGCCTTCGGGGGAAGGGAAGTTTGTTGTTTATTGTGATGCATCGAGGTTAGGCTTAGGCTGTGTGTTGATGCAGAATGAGAAGGTTATAGCTTATGCATCACGACAGCTGAAGGAGTATGAGCAGCGGTATCCTACTCATGATCTGGAGTTGGCAGCAGTGGTTTTTGCCTTGAAGATTTGGCGGCATTATCTTTATGGGGAGAAGTGCGAGGTATACACTGACCATAAGAGCTTGAAGTATTTCTTTACACAGAAGGATCTGAATATGAGACAGAGGCGTTGGCTGGAGCTGGTAAAGGATTACGATTGTGATATTCTTTACCATCCAGGGAAAGCCAATGTGGTGGCTGATGCTTTGAGCCGCAGAGGTCCAGGTCAGTTATATAGCGCAGTTCAGATCTCGAGAGAGTTGGCTAATGAGATGATTAGAGCAGGAATAGAATTGGTTGTGGGCCGGTTGGCTAATATTACTCTGCAGTCGACCCTGCTAGAGCGGATCAGAGAGGGGCAGTTGACAGACGCTCAGTTACAGAGGGTTAGGGAGGATGCCTTAGCAGGAATAGCTAAGGACTTTTCTGTTTTAGAGGTTGGTTTACTTCGGTATCAGGGGCGGATTTGTGTTCCAGCTGATGAGGGGATCAGACGGGAGATACTAGATGAGTCTCATACAACGCCGTACTCGCTTCATCCGGGTACCACAAAAATGTACCAGGATCTACGGACTTTGTATTGGTGGCCCGAGATGAAGAGGGATGTGGTAGAGTACGTTGCCAGATGCTTAACCTGTCAACAGGTGAAAGCTGAGCATCAGCGACCAGCAGGGTTGCTTCAGCCTTTGGGTATTCCTGAGTGGAAGTGGGAAGATATCACTATGGATTTCGTAGGAGGTTTACCCAGGACAGTGGGATTTCATGACTCGGTGTGGGTGATAGTGGATAGATACACCAAGTCAGCCCATTTCCTTCCAGTTAGGTCAACTTATACTGTGGATCAGTACGCTGAGCTGTATGTGAAAGAGATTGTACGTCTCCATGGGGTTCCTAAGTCTATTGTGTCAGACCGGGATCCTATCTTCACTTCCAAGTTTTGGGGTGGTTTGCAGAAAGCTATGGGAACTCAGTTGAAGTTCAGTACAACCTTCCATCCTCAGACTGATGGACAGTCTGAGAGGACGATCCAGGTGTTGGAGGATATGCTCAGAGTATGTGTAATTGATTTTGAGGGTTCATGGAGTAAGTACCTTCCGTTGATTGAATTTTCATACAACAATAGTTATCAGTCAACGATTGGAGTGGCTCCCTATGAGATGCTTTATGGGAGGAAGTGTAGATCACCCATTCATTGGGATGAGATGGGTGAGAGGAGATACTTGGGGCCAGATATGGTTCAGAGGACAGGTGAGGCCATAGAGAAGATTCGGGCTAGGATGCTCGCATCCCAGAGTAGGCAGAAGAGCTACGCTGATCCTAAGCGTAGGGACGTGGAGTTTCAGGTTGGTGACCACGTCTTTCTTCGAGTTTCACCTCTGCGAGGGGTGAGGAGGTTTGGTAAGAAGGGCAAGCTAAGCCCTAGATTCATTGGACCATTCGAGATCCTGGAAAGGATTGGTCAGGTGGCTTACAGGTTAGCTTTGCCACCATCATTGTCTGGAGTTCATGATGTGTTCCATGTCTCCATACTTCGAAAGTATGTCTCAGATGTGACTCATGTGTTGAGGTATGAAGATCTGGAGTTGCAGGCAGATCTGGCTTATGAGGAGCAACCAGTTCAGATCTTGGATCGAAAAGATAAGGTGTTGCGGAATAAGACGATTCCTTTAGTTAAAGTGTTGTGGAGAAACAATAAGGTTGAGGAGGCGACCTGGGAGCTTGAGACAGCTATGCGGGATCAGTATCCGGAGTTGTTCAGGTAAATTTCGAGGACGAAATTCTCATTAGGAGGGGATAGTTGTAACGACCCAAATTCACTAATAAGGCTTAAGGGCCTTGATTAGTGTGCCAGGAGGGCATTACTGGAGTAATTGTGATTTAATGAGTAATTATATGTTTAATGATGCTTGTATGATAATTGATTATATTATATGATGATATGATATATATATATGTTTGAGATATATGTGAGAACCACATTATGATGTGGATAATTCTGCAGCCGGCGACTCGAGGCGATCCTAGGGCTAGGTAGCAGGAAAAGTCACAACGGGGCATTATAATTGACTTTGGACAAGTCAGGGGTATTTTAGGTATCGGGTAGTGATTTAGACTATCGGGTGATAAAAATAAATAATTGGAGATATATCTGAGGTTAGGATGTCTAGGCGGGATTATTGGGGGATTTTACCGTTTTGGCCTCGGGGACGTTTCCGGCACCCCGAGCCTTGGGATTAACTTAAAGGATAAGTTAGACTTAAGGAAGTCTTTAGAAGAAAACACAAACCGACCAAGTATACTTCTCTCAGCTCACTTGCACGCTCAAAGGGAACCAAAGGAAAGGAAAAACACAGAAAAACAAAGGGAAAAACTTTTGAGTTTGAGAGGGAACTGCTGGGATTGAGCTGTGTCTTTGGGAATTGAAGGAAGTAATCTGGAGGATTAGCTCAGGAACTGATCAAGGTCTGAGATAGAGCTAAGGTAAGTTCTGAATTTTCATTTTTGGGGTTAGGAACTTAAAGAAATGACTGAGTTTTAAATGGTTATGGTTTTGACATTCAAGGTGGAAATTGAGGCTAGGGACTTTGAAGATAGGTCAGGGGATTCTTGGAAAATCGATTCTACAACTGAGGTAAGGTTTAAATTACAGTTTGATGGTTGAATTTGAGAGTTATCATGGCTGGTTTTGAGTTCTATGGGTTGAAATTTCAGAAGTTGGAATTGGGGTTTTGGTGAGTCTTAGGCTGGATTTTTGGTTGGATTGTGTTGTCTAAATCATTCTTATGTTGTTATTATTAATTGGTTTTGGTTTGGGGGCTTTGGGATAGCTTTAGGTGAGGTTTGGAGATTGAAAATGGTGATTTTTTTCTGGGTTCGAAGGGTCGGGCCGCGGCATGGTTCTTGGTGAGCCGCGGCCCTTCAAGGGGTGTTGCATGCTGAGAAAGAAGGGCGGGCCGCGGCATGGTCCAAGCAATGCCGCGGCCCTTACCTGTTTTTGTGCCTGGGATGGCTCTGTTTGGGGGCCATGCCGCGGCATGGGTGGCCTATGCCGGGGCGCTTAAGGGATTTTGGGATTTTGAGATTTTAGGCTTGGAAATTTAACCTAAGGTGCTCGGGGTTGAGTCTTTTACTATATTTGGTGAAGTTCAATGTTCCGAGTACTAGAACTTGGCTTGGGAACTCATTTAAGGTTGTTAATGGTGTCTTCCTTCATGGTTGTGACTAGGTACTGAGCTAGGGCTTGAGGATCGGATCGCGCTCAAGGAGTATCGCCCGTAACTAACTCATTTGAAAGCTAAAGGTAAGAAAACCGCACCCGAATATATGGTTGTGAATGGGACTAAGTGCTCCCGAAAGTTGTATTGTGTCATCGTTGGTATTATGCCAAGGGACACGTATAAGCGGTCTAAGAGTACCGTTCATAATTTTAGCGCACGGGGCGCGAATTGGCCACTGGGAGCCAGAAACATTAGGATAACAGAGGGAGCAGCCTGTGGGCGCTAGCCCTGGTTATCGTCTGTGCATTATGTTTTATGAGATGAAATCCTTAGTATGTGGTATGCTTGAATGATGATATACTTGAAATTTATGAGATGCTAAATGAGTAAATGACTTGATTGCTAATTGTTAATGCTCTGTCATTGCTGTGTTTTCTTGCTGGGCCTTGGCTCACGGGTGCTTCGTGGTGCAGGTAAGGGCAAGGGCAAGCTGGACCAAGCCTGAGGTGGAGAGCTCCGAGGTGTAATGTACATAGCCAGCCGTTCGATCACCATGGTCGAGGAGTGTGTCAGGACAGAGACTACCTAACTGCTCATTTTGCCTTAGTACGGCCGCTAATGTATTTAAACCTTGTAAATTTTGTAAATGACCTTTGAAACTGTCATTTTCGGGATCCCATGTAATGAAACAACGTTTAGTAATGAAAATGTAACTTTTGAGACCAAAACACTTTTAACCCTAGTTCCTCTACTGTTTCAGTAACACGTTTTACTTTAACGACTTGGTTAGCAAGTCTGGCACTTTATAAACACACAGTGTAACGGTCTTGGCTATCCAGAGCGTTACATCGAAAATATGTAAGTGTATGGATTACAAACCAAACACGACCTAAATAGGTTTGGAACAAACCAACTAGAACTAATCGATAGAAAGACGGGATATAAATAAACCCACTTCAATTTAAGTTGACATCGAGGCTGGAATATCTTGCAAAGAGATAGTGTCAACCTCATAACGTTGGGAAGCTACCCAAGGACGAGGAAAAGTAACTAGAAAAGCAGGATATAACTAAACTACCTACCTTACACGCCATATAAGTACTTTCGATTGCATGGTAAAAGTAAGTTCTGACCTTGACAGATAACGAGATCGGACATGGATATATCGAACAAACTATGCAAGAATGCATAGAAACTAGAGCTGAAATCCAACATGTGTTTGTATGAATATACAAACATAAAGGCAAACTTTCAATATAAACTGCTTAAAATATTTCGATTTAAGAGATGTAAAGCAAAAATATTAAAGGGAAGTCAAATATGGTATCACAAATATCATAAGTAGGTAGCTCTTGTACGAGCTATAAATTGTTTTTGCCCCAAGGGCATAAAAAACAAAAACGAAAGCTATAAACTATTACAAAAGGCTCAAAGGGACGCAGCCCAGGATCGATATTTAGGAGGTAGGAGTGCCCTCCTTATCCTTCTCAGCATCCTCCTTAGCCTTCTCAGCATCCTCCTAAGCAGCCTCCTCTTCCTCCAGCTGAGCTTGCCATTTGGCTAGAAGTTCGTCCTCGAAAGAGCCTAGGAAACTGGTGACGAGATCGGCGTTGCTAACCCAGATCCTGTACATGGCCAGGTCAACCGCCCGATCCTTCCTCTCCTTGAGCTCTTCAAGGAGACGGACCTTTTCGCCCTCCATGATCTCGAAGGTGGCCTTTTTCTCCTCCTCGAGCTTGGCGTTCAGTTTCTCAAGCTCCTCAACCCTGGAGCTCAACTCTTTGCTCTCCTTTTTTGCCTCCTCGAGCTTGGCTTCCAGCTCCTCAAGCTCCTTAACCCTGGAGCTCATCTCTTTGACCTCGGCCTCTAGTTTTGACTTCGAGGCTCTGTACTCATTTGCAAGCTTGAGCTGGAGATCCTTCGCCTCCTGAGCATAGGACATGCTCGCATGGACCTCGTTGTTCAGCTTGTAATTTAGCTGAACAACCGCGGTAAGAGACTAGCACACAAAATGAATCAAGTTAGAACATACTCTAAGCAAAATTACGATAAATAATAAAGTGCGAGAGGTTACCGCAGCAGCGAGCTCGACACTCTTGTCATAGAGGACGCTGCAGTCTCGAGCGTTGACAAAAAACTGCCACTGAGGAGCCTCGAGACTACTGATGCTTTGGCCCACCCGAGATAGGACGTCCGAGCCAAGGTTGGCCCCATGAGCTCCGGTAGAGTTGTCGACGACATACTCATCAACATGAGTAGAAATCGACAACAAGCGCCCCTTCGAGGTTGCTAGTTTCTTCAGAGTTGGGACGAGCGTTGGGAGGATCTTGATAGTAGGAGGAAAGGGAGGAACATCTGTTGTGGAAGCAACGACCTGGGAAGTAGGGTCCGCTACCGGGCTCAGAATAATAGGAGCTGGGGGAGGAGTTGCCTCGGTCCTTTTAGGGACCTTAGCAGGCCGACCAGATTTTTGCGAGGCTCTCAGGCGCTTGCTCTGCTTGGCCCCCTCACCCCTGGCAAGCACGTTCTCGAGATCGGAGTCCATAGTACCTGGACAATCAAATCACATTAGAAAATGATCTCAAGACGCTAAAATTAGCATAATGCAAATAGTTAAAGGAATTAAAGTCAAATGACGAGGGACCTAACTGGAACTCTCCCCCGAGCTTGTGCTCGGCAACCACGTAATTCCCTTATCTTCGGAGGAGGCAGGGGGAGTACCTTCCCTATATGTGGAAGTCAGCCTCGAAAGGTCCCTATAATCGTTTGTCCCATATTGGATGGTTATTCCATGCCAAACTTCATTCAGACTATACATTGTGTCGTACTTCCCTAGCCAGCTATCAAACATGTGGACCCTGTCGTCCACCCAAGACCATACATAAAAATTGTCCCTATCATCTGGGCATAAGATCAGAGTGTCGGGTTTATGCTTAAGTAGGGAAGGAGACCATAAAGCCGAGCTAAGGATGATCGTACCTCTGTCACTCGAGCTCGAAGCCTCATCATTGGCATCGTTCCCCGAGCACGGACTCCTAGGACGGCGAGCTGGGGATCGTGCCTTAGAGCTTCGCCTCGGAGGAAGGTTGCCGGTTGGAAGAGGTACAAACTCCCACTTGGTGTACTTCTTGTAGGCTCTATCATCTGTGGATTGATCCTTCTCCAGGAGACCACAGGCTCGAAGATTATCTTCATGAAGAAGATAAGATAAAGAGCGCCTACCATAAGGGAGTTGAAGCAAAGTTTCATTGTGCTCCTTCATCTCGTCCGTGGGAGTAGGGCGGTGATAGTTGGCTGGAGAATGGAATATATTATGAGTGGTTCGAGCTTAAACAAAAATCAAGCATGAGAGGAAAAGGATCGTATACTTATGGATTCGCCAGAATGAATAATATCTGGAGGGATCCAGGCCGTCCGTCCAAAAGAATGCTAGCTTGAAGTTGGGAGGATGGTTCGGCAGGTCCTCGAAGATCTTCTTCTCCCTGGGATAGCTCGAGAGGTAGTAGAAGCCATCTCCTCCCCGAGCTCGAGAGGGGTTGCCTTTCAAGAAAAAGAGATACAAAATCTCTTTTGGTGAAGGACCTTCCCACTTTAGCTCGTGGTAAAGCGACCTCAGGGCTGACAAGACCCTGTATGAGTTGATCTAGAGTTGGAAGGGTGCGAGCCCAACAAAATCCAAAAATTCCTTAAAAAAGGACTTCAAGGGCAATAAGGCCCCTGCCCTCATATGCTTGTGGCTCCAGGCCGCGAGCTTCAACTTATTGTCGGGACAACCATCTCCCGGGGTGTAACAACTCCATTCATTGGAGGTCAGAGCTCGACACCTTAGCCAGCCTGATAATCCTAGGCCGTGGCGAGCTAGGATGTTGGTTATCTGCCCCAATGAGGAGACCGAGCTCCAATAATGCTCAACCTCGAAAAATTCTCCCCTCAAGGTGGGCATGGTGGTTGGCTACAAGGTGGATGGGTGATTTTTTTATTCTTCCATCAATGAAAATTTGAGTTCGCCTAGTTTAAATGCGACCGTCACTTTGAGAGTACGGTCGAGAGGAATTGTTCTGGGCTCGGGGTCTGGGTCTGGATAGATTGCGACCCTAAGTTTCTTCCTCTTTCTCTCTTCAACCTCGTCGATCTGTCGTCGAAAATGAGCTCGAGTATCCTCTTGCTTACAATTCAATTCGTGCTCTCGAATCAGCCGTTGGTTCTAAGTAAAGGGTGACTCCGGGCTCAGAGTTGTCGGTGAGTAAGGAATCGCAAGTATTGACCCCCACCGCTTTTCCAAATTCTGCAACATCTAGCAAGAAAGAAAAAGGGTGAGGGCCAGACGAACAAGAGATTAAGGATAAAAATCAAGACGGTCTGAGCTCGAGTGCTCGAGACCATTAAATAAGCTCGATCAAAGGAACGAGATCAAGTTCAGAAGAAACCTGAGCTACCAAAAGAATCGAGCCCCAAGCATGTATTTGACGCGTAGGGGGGGGAAAGTGGATTTATTTTTAAAAGATCCCGGATTTTCAGGAAAAAAGTTGGCAGTTACTCAAAAAGTGATCTTTTTGGAAAACGTGCAATTTGAAAACCCTAATTCTATACCCAATTTCTTGGTCTACACGATATGATATCCTAAAATCTAAATAACACAGTAAAAGCCATATTTTCATTTTTTTATGCAAAGTTTGGGCTTGGAAATCCATAACACCAGATGAACCTAAGAACTACACGACATTGACTAAAGCATTCTGGTACTAAAACGGATGTCCAAAGTGCTACTACAACATAAACATGCATGGAAAAACAAAATGTACATGAACATATGAGATCAAGAACAGATACTTACACAGTGTGGTTGGTGGGTACAGAGAAATCAATGACCGAAGGAAAGGTTGCAAGAACGATTTCACGGAGTCGAACAGGCCAGTGGTGTCTTGTTTCCTCGGCTTGGAGAACATGCAAGAGTCGAACAAGTTTTGAGTTCTGGTTTTTTGTTCTTCTCTTCTCTCTGAAAGCTCTGAATGCTAAAGTAAGGGAAGAAGATGGTACAAGCATATTTATAGACCAAAAAAGAATGTCAAACAACAAATCAATCTAGACCGTTGGACGAGTTTGGTATCTGATCGAACGAACGGGTACAGGCGTGGCAATGGCGGCAAAAAGTTGGCAGATGAGAAGACGTGGGCATGGTGCAAACATACTCAAGTACTCTGAACTTCCAATACCTGCCTGACGCATGTCCACACTCGAGTGCAATTGATGGTACAGTTTCCAAGAAGGGCAGTTCAAAAGTTTCCTTCTCATGGGAATCGAACTGATACTTTTGAGGGGGCAAAATGTTACACCCAGATTTCGAGATGAGAAGTTATGACCCCGAAAACTGGGCTCGTCAAGTGTGAGCTCGAAACATATGCGGTCATCATATGATCCAACCGTCGGACCTCTTTGAAGTAAACAACGACCTCGAGGATGTGTAGCCTCGAAAATACTCTGAGCTCGCAATGCTCATGGTATCACACTTGAATATATTTTTCCCTGATTGCCTTCAAGCGAGATGGCTCGAGCTCGGGAAGTGCAAGCTCGGATGTGACAGCATCGTCAGCATCTACTTGTTCCGAACATAGCGCGAATCTAGGTGACGAGCTCGTGATTGACTCATGGTCTCGGAAAGTTCAATGCCAAATCTCAAAGATTTGATGAATCATCTGGGTTAATCAGTTACATGTGAATATGTTTATTGTTGTACAATCCCAATATTTAAGGGATATCATTTAATCTGTTATCCGTTCCCAATCTTCATGGGATGTTTCACTGTATGTAAGAAATAATGCATTAAATAGCATTATATTAATTGATTTACAGAATATCTTCCTGAGATATGTGGGAATGAATTCTGCAACCTTCTCTATAAATAGAGAAGGAAACACCATTTGTAAAAGACCGATTTTTGATTTATGGAGAGAAAACTCTAGGCAACTCTCCTTTGAAAAGTTTCCAGAAAACTCCCAAGTCTTAATAACACAGACTCGTGGACTAGGTAGAGTTAACTGCTGAACCACATAAAAATCCTCTTGTTTTCCTCTTTATTCATTTGCACCAATATTTTATTGTTTGATTATTTTATTATTAAAATTGACGAAAAGCAGCGTCAATAGGAAAAACACAAAGGCTAAACTAATATTTTTCCTATATTTAAATAAACATTATAAATATATATATATATATATATATATATATACATAGAAAACAATCACAATCATTTTACTAAAGAAAATTACCTTCTTCGAGTAAAACAAATGTAACTTAGCTAGCCCCATTTTCTTTATAAATTAAAAATATGTATTTTTATTTTATATTTATATAAAGCGTAGAGAGATCATAAATTATCCGAATTAAGTTTATTGATTGAAGGTGGTAATATGACTCGGATGCTGATGATGATTCCAACTTTTTAAATGTTGTGTTGGGAATATGTATATACAATAGACGGAATAATTAAGCCACTTAATCTATAAGTTTCTAGCGAGGATCATAAATCATACGCACAGTACTATCGAGTCATTGTTGCTCCTTTAACATTTTACATATATCTCTTCTATATAAAATGTAGGTAGACAACAGAAATTTTTTATATTAACAGTTTTTTATTTTTTTCATTTATTTTAATAAAATATTATTATATCTAACGGTAGATTGTAAACATAAATTAAACTTAGATAAAATTAAATAAATTAAAATAATATATTTTTCAGATATTTTACAATGATAATTATTTAAAAATAATAAATCTATACGTTTTATAACTTAAAATGAAATGTAAATAAATTTAAACTTCACGCATTAAAATAATATCATATTATATATATAATATAATATAATCTATTATCAACTAGCCACAAACTTAAAATTAAAATCCACTTATAATATTAATATTATTTTAAACATATAATATATAATATCTTATTGTAACTGTCAAATTCAAAAAGTAAAACAAACAAAAATTAATTAATTAATGAAAATGTGATATTTTTAAGATATTTTATGATAATTTAAATAATTAACTTATATTTATTTAATAATAATAAATACATACATATCATTTTTTTATCTTATAAATTTGTGTAATAGTTTGTTTTTTATCAAGTGATTGAAGATTTTTTTCTTCATCAAATTCAGCAACGGACATTGCGAGATACATTAGAAATTAAAAATAGTTTATGCATATATACTACTGTCTAAATTATTACTTTTTCTATTATTAATTTTTTTAAAATATTATTGTAATTTATATATATGTCATGCCATGAGGAAAAATATATATATATATCAATGTTGTGTTTAAATGTCATATAGGTAAAGACTATTGATATAAATATTTATATATACTATAGAACTATAACTCATTCTATTATATATATATATATATATACATTTTTTAAAAAAATAATTAACAAGTGTTTATCAAAATTATAAATAATATTTACAACTTTAAAACTAAGCAAGCGTGCATTGCACGTTGCTTCTACCTAGTATACATAATAAATATATAACACCTTACACCATTAATAAATATATATTATATATTTATATGCATATTATATAGTGGGATATATATGGCACTGGAATAATATTTATTAAGGCTTGCTATATCTTACTTCAACTTTTAGGAAGCTATAGATTTTTTGATGTGATAAGTAAAGCAAGCAAGAGCCAGCACAACTTTGTTAGCACTCAAATAATAATAATAACAAAAAAAAAAAAAAAACTCGACGATCACTCTTCAATTCTATAATTTCAGCATATCATATATAATATGAATTGACAAGGTCACTGATTACCTCACTTTATTGTAATTTGTTGCTTAATTTGTCTCCCACGAAGGAGTAAGAAAAAGGAAATAAATCATTTAACAAAATAAAAAAAAATTATATGTATAGTTTATTTTTATCTTTGAAAGAAAAAAGAAGAAGAAGAAGAAGAGGATAATAGTACACTAGAACGCAATTCAAGAAGTTGCAAGGTGAGTAACGACATAAAATAATAATATTCTTCGTGTTATGTTATGGAGCACACATAAGATTTCATATTCAATAAATAAAGAATTTTGGATAAGCTCGGTTTTTGATCAAGTGGGGGTATGTTTTATCTTCTCTCACTTTTTCTTTTTTTCTTTAGTTATACTTTTTTTTTTTTTTTTTTGCAATTACTTATATATATAGAAGGCCCTCCTCACGTCTCTAGATATACCTAGCTACTCAAATTAACAGCTATAGTTGTTTTCATATATTAATATGTATAATTCTTTCACACAAAAATAAATAACTCAGAATCATCATGGGTGATAACAATAGTGTTAATGTTTGTGTAAAATCACCAAATGATGAGTTTGGTGAAGGTGAATCATCATCACCTGGTCCTGGCCAGTACTGGGAATTATTCCATAAGATGACGCCTTTTTTGCTAATGGTAGGGTTGCAGTTCGGTGGCGCTGGAATGTATATTACAACCATGGCTACTCTCAGCCATGGCATGAATCGCTACGTACTTATCGTCTATCGAAATGCTATTGCTGCTCTCGTTCTTGCTCCTTTCGCACTCATTTTCGAAAGGTACTACAACTACGTGTATACATACATACATATAGCTATTGTCGTGCTAGCTAGCAGACCAGCTATATATATATTTTTTGAATATATGTATATATGTATATTACGTTTTGGTTAGGATATTGATGTTAGTTAAATTAAATGAATGAAGAATTTAAAATTACATTAATATCATCATTTTTTATGTTGTGGTTTTAATACATACAAATAGAATATTATAATAGCTTATTGTCAATTAAATACTAATCTTTTTAGTTGGGATAAAGGATTATACTTTTAATCAATAAAAAAAATAACACCATGAAGACTAAAATTGTAGCTTTATAGATATGAATAGTTTCTTACATATATAGTACAAAGAGTACTCAACTATGTATCATTTTTACTTATACCAACAATTGGACAATTAGTACTGCATGTGCCCATGTACGTACGTACGTGTTTAATTTATTTTTAGGTATCTTTATGAATGAATGTATTTGTGTGTATGCTAAAAATGGTCTGATCTCTTTGGGAACATAGGAGCTTGAGTTAATTAGTTCACTAAGGGTGCGTGCCTTTGATGCCCTCTGTTATATCGTATTATATTGTATTGTATTTTATAGCACACTATTGTATAATATTATATTTTGTATTGAAGTGTATTTATATATAAATATATAATATATAAATATGTGTGAAAATATGTTATATAATACAATTTAATATAATACTATATATATATATACAGCACATGCATGTATGTAGCTTATTTTATTATATATGATTCTTTAATTTCTTAGAAGTTATTGTTTAATGAAGAAGAAAAGCCATAAATTGTACAGAGAGGATCAAGAGAGAACTAACCTAAAATTAACTTGCGTTTGTTTTACAGGAAAATAAGACCAAAGATGACACTCCCTGTCTTCCTTCAGATAATGCTCCTTGGATTCTTAGAGTAATATATAATCGATGCCTTTCATATATATATATATATATATGTGCAATTAATGTTATCAATTTTTTATTGGCCAGTTGTACACTAAAAATACATACATATTTTTTTTTAATTTACTCCTTGTCCGTATGGGTAAAATAAGTAGAGTTTATTATATGAATTAATATATATATATATATTTATATACGATCAACATTGACTGGTGTTCAGGCCAATTATTGATCAAGGATTCGGTTACCTTGGAATGAACTACACATCGGCATCATATACATCTGCTATAATGAACGCTGTGCCTTCCGTCACATTTGTCATCGCAGTTGTTTTCAGGTAATAATAACTATTTAATTAATGCTAAATAATATCATATATATATTATGAATAATAATTAATAAACGTCGTAGGTTTTGTTTAATTGGATATAGAAAAGTTTTATTAATGATATATATGTATAACATAACACATTGATGATGATGATGAATGGGATCATCAGGATAGAGAGAATAAAGATTAAGGAGATAAGAAGTCAAGCAAAGGTGATAGGAACCGTAGTGAGCTTCTCAGGGGCTTTGCTAATGACACTGTATAAAGGTCCTGTGATTGACCTCTTCTGGACAAGGACCACAGACCACCATTCAACTATCACCCTCTCCGATAAAAACTGGGTCCTCGGCACTATTTTTATTCTCATTGGCTGTGTTGCCTGGTCCTGTTTCTACGTTTTACAAGTACGTACAATATAACCACCCACAATTATATTTATTAATATATATATATAAACATATATTATTAACTAATTAATTAATTACTACTTTAATATATTTTCACACACTAAACCTTAGATTGAGGAAAGTTATATATTAATTAGTCTGTGTGCATGTGTTGTGTCATTAAGTCATTAGTTGAGTAGGTGAGATAATCTTTAGCAAAAGTTATTAACCTTTTTTACATTTGCTCTTGAAATGAAAATCCAAATACAATTAATAGTAGCTTGAAATTAAGCTTAAGGAACCAGATTGATTTAAATAATTAATTTAATGTAAGCTTACTTTTAATCAATATAAGTACAACCATTTAATAAATATCAACTATAGTACTAGTATATATTTTCTTATTCTTTTTTAAAATATATAGAAGAAAGGAGATACTGCTTTATGAAAACGAGAATGTGATTTTGACGTGTATAAATATATATATATATATATATATTAGATAGAAATAAGAGTCTACATTTTTTTTATAGTTTAAAATTGTAAACATTATTTATAATTTTAATAAAAACTAATTCAATGTTATTTAAATATATATGTATAATAAAATGAATTATAGTTTTATAGTATATGTAAATATTTATATCATTAATCTCTATAAATATAAGATATCTAAACACAGCACATAAATATATATTTACATGGCTACATGATATATATATATATAAAATATAATAATATTTAGAAAGAAATTAATAATAGAAATAAAATAATAATAGAAAAAGTCATAGTGTAGACAATAGTATACATGCATAAATTATTTTTAGTTATCATTGTATCTCACAAAGTCCTTTGGTGAATTTAATGAAGAAAAAAAGCTTCAATAATCACTTGATAAAAAATAAACTATTGCACAAATTTATAAGATAAAAAAATTATATGTATACCTTTATTATTTTTAAATAAATATGATTTAATTATTTAAATTAACATAAAAAATCTTTAAAATATCATATTTCAATTAATTAATTTATTTATTTTTGTTTAAATCTATGTTTGTTCTAGTTTTTTAATTTAATTGTGACAACAAAAGATTGTATATATTATATGTTTAATATAATATTAAGTTTAATTAAATTTTATTTAAGTTATAAAATATATGATTTTATTATTTTTAAATAATTATTATTGTAAAATATCTCATTTTAATTTGTTTAATTATTTATTTATTTTATTTTATTTATATTTAAGTAATGTTTATAATTTACTGTGAAATATAAGAATATTATGTTAAATATAAAAATATTCCGTTAAAATTAACAAAAACAAAAAATTGTTAAAACAAAAAAAAAAAATTATGTGCACACTTTTTATATAGAAGACATATATGTATTTTTAATATTATGCATGCATCAATTAAGTTCACATATATTTAAGAATAATAATAATAATAATAATAATATACAATTTCTTATGCAAAATTAAAACAGTCAATTACGGTGAAGAAGTACCCGGCAGAGCTGTCTTTGTCGTCATTGATATGCTTGTCTGGTGCGTTGCAAAGCACAGCACTAGCCTTAGTCGTGGAACGCCACCCCAGTGCTTGGGCCGTGGGTTGGGACTCCAGGCTTCTAGCTCCTGTCTATACGGTTCGAATCAAAACTCATGATCATCTCAACCTCAAATTAAATTTTCATTTTGTAATTATTTATATTCTATCGAATGATTTATTATATATAGTTACTATATATTTGTAATTAATTAAGAAAAAGTCGGTACAATATATAGATATATATATATATTATTTAATTGTTAAACTAGTCAGCTAGCTACTAGATAAGGATCCAGCACCAGTCCACGTGTGTTTGACCCACTTCTTATAAGGCTCGACCCAATATATGTTTCTGGATTTTGTTTGATTGGGTCCAGCACATCTTTTGTCTGCCATGCCAACTATGACAAAAATCTATTATCTTAGCCTGGTTATAATTTGCCAAAGGGTTTTATTGCAATCATTTATTTATTTATTAATTAATTAATTATATTTTTATTATACAACTAAATAAGCTTACTTTGTTTGATTGACTGACTGGTCAGGGAGTCGTTAGCTCTGGAATTACATACTACGTGCAAGGCCTAGTGATGAAAACTAGAGGCCCAGTATTCGTGACAGCATTTAATCCTCTCTGCATGGTCATCGTTGCCATCCTTGCATCCATCATTCTTGCTGAGAAAATTCATCTTGGAAGGTATATTGTTTTCACTCTTCTTAATTAATTATTACCTTTCATTTTTTTTCCAATCTGCATGGTCATTAATGTTGAAAACTCTGTCAACGTATAGCTTAAGAAATTTTTAACGAAAAATAAATGGTATTGATAATGACAATAGCAGGTACAATTTTTTTTCTTTGAGTAAAAAGATAAAATCATTTCATATACATTGGCCTTGAACCAATCTTTTGCTGACAAGTGTTTATTAGGTACGAGCTCTCACCTCTCAAGTAAGCATAATATATAAAAGTTCACTTTCACATAATAATCATAGTAATTCATAATCTCATTAAGTATAAAAAAATTTAGTGTACACATGTTTTTTTTTTATATTTATATATATCAAAAACTGACACATCAAACGTGTAAGATGGGAATTTACCTTACATATATAGGTTGATGAGACTAACTAACTAGTAGTAATATTCTTGACTAAAGAGTACTAATCAAAATTGATTTTGGACCACTTAACCAATAACCTTAATTAAGTTAATCCTGAAATTATTGAAGCTTTTTTGTACACGCTCTATAATATTAATATACCACTAAGAGCACTCTAAGCTATTACTCTACTCTATTTTTTAATATACCTCACCAAAATATCACTTTATTTATTTTACCTCTAACTTTTATATTACACCATATGTACATCAACTTTTTTATATTTTTTCTCTATATTATTTAAATATTATATTTTTAAATATCTTTATTAACTAAAATAATAAAAAAAGAAGATAAAGAATAAAAAATAATTAATTTAGAAAGAGAAAGAATAACTAGATATGTCAAATATAGCTCAAAATCTATAAAATGACACTTCTAGCATATGTATAATAGCTAAGACATTTAGCTAAGTTATAGTAATATAAATTCTTCTCCACATTTAGCTACATACTATTTATTCTATAAACTTATTTAATTATTTTTTTACTATTCTCTTAGTTTCTTTCTTATTATTTTTTATTTAAATATTATAAAGAGAAATGGTAGAAAAAATGATATATAGTATAATATAAAAATTTAGTGTGAAATAAAAAAGGCCGACTTTCTTATATATTTTGAATGATAAAGAAAATAATTGTTAGGAGTGCTCTAATATGTATGACAAGAAAAAAGTACACAACAACAGTTGCCACAACTTGACAATTTTTAATTTGGAAATAAAGAATATACTCCCCTAACTAGGCCCTGTAGCTATAGCTATTAAGTTATATATATATATATATATATATATATATGATGGAGTTCTTTTTTTCCATCGAGATATACACATATTTTTGTTTTCGTACTAATAAAATAATAAAGTAGGACATAATTATTATTTTTAATTCAAAATGTTAATGAATATATATTTTATTAATTATGCAGTGTGATTGGAGGAATTATAATAACAATAGGGCTATATTCAGTGGTGTGGGGCAAAAACAAAGATTATTCCAAGTCGCAGGAGGATCCGGAGGTACTGATATCACCATCGTCGTCAGTAGTAGTAGTACAACAACAAGTAGTAGCTGAACAGAAGCTACCACTAAGTATTTCAACGTCCAATATTGGGACAACAGTTGCCACTGCCGTAGATAAAAGCGACCAACAAACTACTCATTAAGAACCAATCCAGAATATGTTCCAACAATATTAGTGCTCTTCATCACATTATAAAGTCTTTATAATTATTAAGTGCTACCTTCGTCATTCTATATTATTATTATTATTATTATTATTATTATTATTATTATTATTATTATATTTTCATCCCAGCCCACCCTCTCTTAAATATATATATATAGAGGTTGATTTTATGGAGCACCTCACGAAAATAGAGGTGTACCGGTGCAACTTTTTGGTTTTCTAGTTTGCGAGTAAGTTTTGGTGCAATTTTTTGTATGGTTGTGTACATTGAAATTATTTTGAGCATTTTGTAAAAAAAATTAATTTTTTTTACTAATGTATAGTACTGAAAACAAGGTTTAAAACATGTTGTTTTCCACGCGCATAAAAAAAATAGTCACGTGTGTAACAACATTATTTTAACCTTATTTTCAATACTGTAAATTATTTAGAATTTTCTAAAAAATATATAAAATGTTCTAAATAACTACAATGTACACAATCATAAAAACAAAATATACCGAAATCTACTCCTACAAACACGATAAATTGCACTAGTGCGCCTGTTTTTCTAATGTACTCCTAAAAATTTTCATATATATATATATATATATATATATACTCTTTGTTGAGGGTACTACCACTTTAATTTTGATGCACTAATATATGTACGTATATTTATATATAAATATAATAAATAACTTTTTCTATCTAGAGCGACTTTGTCCTCCGTACCACTACTGCTACTATGATATTATTAGCTAGTTTCTGACTTGTATTGGTCCATATTGCAATAATTATATATTCTCTATGATAGTTTTCATCATGAAATTTAGAAAAAGAAAGAAAAAAAGATGGATCACCTACCCATTTTTTGAATCAAGTTATTTTACAGAAATAAATAACATTTGAGGATTGAATAATTTGCATATATTTTCCTTATTATCATAAATTATTTTTAAAAAAATTCTTTGTCATATTTGTATCAAACTCAATGATACCCATATCTCATCATAAACAAATTCTTAAAACTTATTAATATACAAGAATTAGTTACCACGAACGTCATTTTGGTTAACTAAATTCTCAATAGACCTGTAATGGACATTGTATAACATCTAATATAAAATAATAGTATGCAATTCAAAAATAAAATAAGATGTCTAATTATATATTTTATATCATGATCAGTGACAATTTTGTGTAATCAAGTTTGTTAAAGGTAATGAATAAAATGTTGATAGCCTCCTATATATGTTCGTGAAGTTCATGAACGTGTACTTTAAAGGAAAAGTTTTCCTGAAAAATATGTCAGTATAATAATTAATTTGTTCTCAATTAGAAATTTGATATATTGCATTACTTTTACTTTATTTTTTCAAAAACGTGACTCAAGGCAAAATAAAAAATAGTCCAAATTAAGTTGAATAAAGTAGTTAAAATTAGTAATTTGTATTGTGCTCTTGGCGTATTCATGAGCACATATAAATATATATATATATATTCGTTAGCTGTAATAATTAAGAGCACCGTACGTAATGATCTGTCAAATATACAGTACTACTTTGCTGGTTTCACATGAAGATCCACACTACATGATCATGATCATGATTATGATTAGACTCAACTTGATTTTGTGCAGGTGATGTCCCCATAGTTGTGATATTTTCTCAAACTAGTTTGGTCAACGATGAATGATCACATAATTAATTTTTATCATATATTTATGTGTCCATACCATCAAAACATTGTCCAATGTAAGATTTTTTACAACCTGCAGCCACCAATTATATTTATTTAAAATATGATCGATTATATTAAAATTTATTTACTACGTCATTATTTTTAATATTTGATTAATATTAATAATGCCAAATACCATTCGATATTGACTTATTAAAAATAGTTGAATTTAAAATCGGGACAACACATATTATAATTTAAAATATTAAAACAAATTAAATTTAATCACTCGTAATATTAGATGTTATCTCAAATAGTTTGGACACCATATGATCTTTTATAGTTATAGTACATAATATATGCAAAAAATAAACTGTAATAATAATTCATTAATTAAGTAAATGATTTCATATTGTGTGTACATCTATATATTATATATCTAAAATTATTTTAAAAGACTATTACACCCAGATTTCGAGACCCGAGATTGTGATCTCGAAAGCTGGACTCGTCAATTGCGAGCTCGAAATATCTGAAACGCATGTGCATGACCCAGATGTCGAACCCTACAATCAAGATGGCAATCTCGAGGACATTTTTTAACCTCGAAGTTCTTTCTGAGCTCGAAAGAGCTTAGCATCGGGATATGCCCCGATGTCGGGTGTCTGCGGATCAAGTAGTCCGAGCTTGGCACGAGTATAAGCTCGGAGTGTGACAACCTCGGTGGTATTTACCCGCTCCGAGCTGGTCTTGGGGAAAGGTAACTAGCTCATAACTTATCTCTAGACCTGGACCGGCATGATGCTGATTGTCGACCTCGAACAACTTACTGGGTCATCTGATGAGACGCAGTCCACGCATTTAAAAGATATTTATTGTTGTAACTTCCCAACATTAAAAGGATATTAACTAGTCTGTTATACGCCCCTGGTCTTCAAGGGACGTTTCCTTGTATATAAGAGTTACAAAATTTAATATCATTATTTTCATTAATAAATATGAGTATCTTTCCGAAATATGTGGGAACGAACTCTGAAAACCCTCTATAAATAGAGAGGTCATGAACATTTGTAAAGGACAGATTTTTGATATCTTGAGAGAATTTCTGGAGAATTCATCCCTGAAGGATTTCCTGAAATTTCCAAAGTCTAAATAAAATTAACTCGTGGACTAGGTAGAGTTAACTGCTGAACCAAGTAAAATTCTTGTTTTTTTACTGTATTATTCATCTGCGCCATAGTTCCTATTGTTTAATTGCTCTACGTTTTACGTTGACGAAAAACGGCATCAACAAAGACTCTATCTATTTTCTCCTTTAATCTAATTTTTTATTTATTTTATAGATTATAGTAATTTTTAATAAAATGTAAGTAGTTACATATTTTTTAAATTTAATTAAGATATTATTATTTAATCTATCTATTTTACATATTTTAAAAAACTAAAATTGTTCCAGAACACTTTATCTATTTTCTTATTTAATATAATTTTTTATTCATTTTATAGATTATAATAATATAATAATTTTAAAAAAAAATGTAAGTAGTTACATGTTTTTTAAATTTTAATAAGATATTTACAAGATATTATTATTTACCTTATCTATTTTACACGTTTAAAAAACTAAAATTGCTCCAAATCACTTTATTTATTTTCTCCTTTAATCTAATTTTTTTTATTCATTTTATATAGATTATAATAATGTAGTAATTTAAAAAAAAAATGTACCATACACGTTATAAAAAAATATGTACATGTTTTTTAAATTTAAATAAGATATTTACAAGATATTATTATTTACTATATCTATTTTACACGTTTAAAAAAATGTAATAATAATAAAAATGATATTAATAATTGTATTTTTCTCTCAATTGATATTTTCTCAAGCTTGTCACAAAACGATATTACTAATAGTATTGTTTGGATTTGTGATTTGTTTTCACTATAATAAATAAATGTTTTCTAGATTATAATTTAGTAGACATTCCAGCAGCAACAAAAGATACGAAGGTTGATGTGAGGCACAAAAAATCTTTTTTAGAAACAAAGAACATATTATGAATTAAAAAGTATATAATTATGACAATTGATGTTAATATTGTTTGTTAACTTAATTTTTTCACATCTCTTGCTTTTCAAATTCTATTATACATTCTATTAATGTCTTGAAATGAGAGAAACAAATAATTGATGAATTAGATACTTTTTATACAATTTTACTATTAGAGCATAACTTAAAAAAATGGAGGAATTACAAAAGGTATAAACTTCTCACTCGCATTATACAAATTATAAAATTAATCAAACAAATATAGAATTACTTTAACTATATATAGTTGAATTACAAAATGTATAAATTCAAATTATAATATTTATTAAACAAATATAAAAGTACCTTAAATATATATTTAAAATTATTATAAAAAAAATTATGCGAAAGCATGTATATTTTCTAATATATATGTATGATGTGACACTCTAAAATTGCTCCAACGCACCATTTCTATTTTCTTCTTTTTTCACATTTTTTAATAATAATTTAAATTTGATTAGATATTTAATTACGACAACTGTATAATTAAATTATAAATATAAATAATTGTGAACTTTTCTCATTTTTTATTTTACTTTTCAAATTTATAGCTATTAATTAATTAAGGAAAAAACTCTATCTATTTTCTCTTTTTTATCATTTTTATTTTAATAATAATAATAATAGATGTCAATTAAAAATATATATATAATAATAATATATAATCTATCTATTTGTATTTTTAACCTTTTGACAAAACAAGAGATCCAAATGTTAATTTTTAACAATAAATTATTCAAACGGGTAATCAACATTTTGACAAAACACAAGGTCCAGAAGTTAATTTTAAAAAATAAAGAGTTCAAACGGGTAATCGGCTAAAATACAAAGTTAAAAATGGTGTGAACCCTTATGGAAAACATAAATTATATAGATAATTATATATATATATTTATATAATTTACTTTTTATAAAGAAATTTAACACTTTGACTAAATACACACTACAACAATTAATGTTAGTTGCGGCATAGCTATTAGCGGCGGGTACAGTCCGCCGCTATTATACAAGGTATTAGCGGCGGGCTAGGGGGTCCGCGCGCTAATTAGGTGTGGTTATTTAAAAATATATAATTAATATGTATTAGCGGTGGACTTCCCATTATTAGCGGCGGGTTGTCCGCCGCTAATACAACAGAGAAAAATGCCCGGGAAACAAACGGTATATTTTTTAAAGTGTTATTAGCGGCGGATAATCACCTTTTTTTAGAGGCGGATATCCGCCGATAATAGTATTAGCGACGGAGTATATCATTTATTAGCGGCGGAGTCTCCGCCGCTAATACAATTATTAGCGACGGGCTATAGTAATAGCGGCAGTACCCCGCCGCTAATGATTATGGAGAGGTTACATAATGCACCGCACCTCTCTTCTTCGCATCTGTTCTCTTCTCCGTTTCTCCTGCCTTCGCACAACTTCTCCGCACCGCACCGAGCAGGTACCAGACCCAAGGCGTCGCAGACCGAGCAGGTAGCAACTTCTCCATTTCTCTTTCTCTATTCCGCCTCTTAAACTCTATTCTAACAATCTATTTCGTTGTAGACCCAAGGCGTTTCTTAAACAACCTATTCCACCTCTTAAACTCCATTTCGTTGAAGGCGTTTCTTAAGCAACCCAAGGTGTTTCTAAGGTATATTTTTCTTATGCCATCTCTCTTTTACTTTCTATTCCGTACTGCTATTGGTCATTAAAGAAATTTTGGTAAAGGGTATCTGTGTGTGTGTGTGTGTGTGTTGTTTAAGGTCGGGGGGATTGAGATTGTGGGTGGACCGGGGGCATGGGTTTGGGGTTGTGATGTCAGGAGGTTTCGAGGTTGGGGTTGTGGCTGAGTGATGAGGTTGGTAGGGTTCGCGGTTGGGGTTGTGTGGTCCAGCGGGTTCGGGGTTGGGGCATTTTTTGTAGCAATTTTCTGAGTCTCTGTATTGAACTTATTTTATACAGAAAATATAATGTAATGATTTTTTATGACATTAATTTATTATCTGTAAATTTTGTGTATAAGGTTTTAAATATTGTAGTGTGGAAATATTAATTATATTTCATAAAAGTATAAAAAATTAAGAATAAATATAGAAATTGATAATTATATTTCATAAAAGTATAAAAAATTAAGAATAAATAATTATATAAATAATAAACTATTTTTTGATTAATTTTTAATAATTTAATGAATTAAATAATAAAAGTTTGATATAATATTATCTAAATAAATAATTTAATTTAATTTTTTTATTGAATAATATTGTTTAATATAAATTGCATGAATATAGAAATTGATAATAATATTTAATAAAAGTATAAAAAATTAAGAATAAATAATAATTTAATTTTTGATTAATTTTTAATAATTTAATTTATTAAATTATAAAAGTTTGATATATTATTATTTAATTTAATTTGTTTATTGAATAATATTGTTTAATATAAATTACATGAATATAAAAATTTATAATTATATTTAATAAAATTTTTAAAAATTATGAATAAATAATAATTTATTTTTAATTATTTTTTATTAATTTAATTAATTAAATAATATCTGTTGACGCGGTTCTTCGCCAACAGGTAATTAAAAGAAGAAGAGAAAGAGATTAGTGCTAATAATGAACCGAAACAGATATATGATCTTAGCAAATGGAAAGGTGACTCAAGACACGGTTTTTAAGTGGTTCAAATGTTAAAATCCTTCTACTCCACTAGTCAGTATTATTGCTCTATACTAGGTATTTGATTACAGGGCCTTTCTTACAATTGAGAGTCCAACCCTTATTATCTCCTAGGGTCTCCATATTTATAGGAGAAGGCACCTGGGAGTTGGTAAGAAGGTCATGCCGTGACCTTCTTACCTATCATATCAACTCTGTGACATTCATGATTAATTCCTAAACCTGACACATAAGTGTGGTCAAATCGATAGGTACAGGGGTAATGGGCCGCATGGCCCAACCCAATCGTGGGTGTCTGAATACGCACGTTCCTGCTGCGTGTCCGAGAAGTCAGGGGCGTATCAGACACGTGATGTCTGATATATGCATGTTTACCTTGCGTGTGTAGACTTTACAAAGGGTCATAGCCTCCATATCCAGATAGTACCACGAGCTGGATACTTAACTCGGCCTTCGGCCTTCAGAGTCCGAACTCAGGTCTTAGGCAATCTTGGCAAACCCTTGGGTTACCTCGAGCTAAAGAGGTACGACCTCATGACGGGAGCTCCGGTCTTGGGGATGTCCATGGGATAATCATGATTAGGTCGCAGCTCCGCCTGCTAATCAGACCGTGGTAAAATCAGGGCGTACATCTGCCCCCCAAGTCCCTGCTCGTGGTATGCCACGTCGTATTGGACCACAGTAGGGGCTTTTAGACTTCCCCATGAACTCTTCACATTCCACCTCTTATGCAGGCGCCTGATACGTGGAACATCGTGGTTGGTGACGGTACGTCTTACGAGAACCGCATTTAATGGCCTAGCCTATGCCCAGTCGTCGTTTCGTATTTCGAGTGGAGGGCCTTGGATCCCTCACCAGGGTCATCCAACGGCCATCTACACGTGATCCTTCACGTATATAAAAGGGGGTGGCCACCCTACGCATGGGCCACCCTTTCATTCGAAATTTTTCCAAACCTCTCTCCTTCTTCTCTCTTCATTTCAGAAGAACAAACCCTCTTCTCTGTGGCTGCTACTTTCAGCGTTCAAGAAGCTCAGACGCACGGATTTCTTCAAAGCTCTGGAAGCCAACACACCGACGCAGCTTTCATCAAGGCGATACCTTCATTTACCTCCCAGCCTAACACTGTAAGCTTCCTGACCATGTGCGTTTTGAAAATATATTTCACTGTAGCCTAGGTAAATATTTTACTGTAGCCGCATGCAAGGGTTTACTGGGTTTTGTGGATATGGAGGGTGAAAGCCCTTTTTGGTTAGGGTATCTTTGCTGTAGGAAATCACTTAAGAGTATGGTTTTCAGGATGCTTTTTCTGGGGAAAATTTCTGGGTAGGAGTTTTGGAACTTTGGGGTGCAAAACCGGGTAGCTTAGGGAACACGCCTTACAGGCAGTTTTGCAATTTTTTCCTACTGAAACTTTCCCCCCAAGGAAAATTCTATCCTGACCCTCCTGACACACGAATTCAGAGTAATCAGGGATCTGTTGGGAGCACAGGTGCGTGTTCATAGAACCGCGTGGTCTCACTCTCCACGGGCTGGTCTCACGCTTGGGTCGCCTTTTCTGAAATGTTTTCTTTTGTTCGTTAGGCGACCAGATGGCCCCAAAAAGGAATGCCCCATAGAAGACCGTCGGAAGCTCGGCCTCCCAGCAGGACAAAGGCAAAGCGGTGATGCCGGACTCCCCGATCCCCCGCTTTGGGCCGGCAGTGGAGAAGGAGCTCGAGGTGGCTCCTGATGCATTTTTTGAGGCGGAGAGGATCGTCTCAAAAATGACCGACCAGGTGAAGATCAACAAGATCTTCCTTTCCCACAACATCGCACTGGGGAAGGCGTCTGTGGTGGCCCGACCTGCTGCAGATGGCGAGCGGAGCTGTGCGCCGCTCGACGAATAGTTCGCGGCCTGGAGCGGCGAACATTTTAAGGCGGGGGCCTTCCTCCCACTGGATCAGTATTTTGCTGATTTCCTTAATTATGTGAGGTTGGCACTGTTTCAGCTCCCCCACAACTCCTACCTCTTGTTGGCAGGGTTAAAGTATTTGTTTCAGAAGCACGAGTGGGAGGTCCCCACTCCTGCGGATATTTTATATTTTTTCTGCCTCAAAGCCAGCCCGGACCAACGGGGGCGAGGCGACAGTTTTTACTACTTAACCTGATTTCCCAATACGGCTGCGGTCATCGAGCTGCCCAGCCACCCCAACGACTTCAAGGATCAATTCTTCATGTCGACGGGGTTCAGGAATTGCGAGCTCCACTACTTCAATCGTCTTCGTAAGTGTCTTTTCTCCTTAGCTCGTAAGTTAAGTGTCGTTTTAGCTCCGCCCGTACCCCTTTCTGACTTAGGCTATTTCTGCAGCCATCTTCGCGAGGACAGAGAAATCTATGACCCTCGGGGCTCAATACGAGACGCTAGCGGGCTTGCCCCCCAGCGAGAAGGATTATCGCGCGCTCGTAACAGACGAGACGATGATAGCCTGCAAGCTGATTTTCCCGAATCAGACTTTAAACCTCAGGAGGCCCCAGGGGCTTCCCCCAGCTCGCGACACCAGACCCATCGTCGTGGAGGAGGTCGCGGAAGACGAAGATGAGGAGGACGAGGGCGACGAAGTTCCGCTCGTGAGGAATAGGAAGCGGACCTTGGAGGTCATCCCAGGGACGGGCGAGGAGAGGATCCAATCCGGGAGCAGCCGCGGGTCCTTCTGGCCAAGGTAACCCTTACTTGTTTAGGAGTCTAGATAGGGCCACAGCAGACCCCCGGCTGGCTAGGTTCAATCCTAGGCAGCTCGTCCATCGTCACCGAAGGGATCCGGACCTGAACACGACCCTGCTCCATTGCGTCGAACGGCTTGTGCTGGATTACCAAGATAGCCGACCTAGGGGTACCGTAGTAGTAGATAACACCCTAGCCTTTAGGTCGATCCTATTCGAGGAGTATGGGACCAACCTTCGCACATCGCCATCACTCCAGAGGGGTGACGTAGCTCTGGGGCTTAGGCAGTATGTAGACGAATCTAGCCCTGAGTCAGACTCGGGCCTAGAACTTGCGCCAGCTCGGGAAGTAATCGACTTAGATCCTTCCCCGAGCTCGGGGGGTAGGATTCCCTTAGTATTCATTTACTTTTTACCCCTTAGTTTTTGTATCTGTATGGTTGCTAACTCTTACTAACCATCCTTTTGTTTTGACAGACGAGATGTCTCAGCCCGAGGAGAGCCTGCGAGGTGCGGTCTTCGGGGGGAACCCCTCAGCTGGGCCAAGAATGAAAAGGCTCCGGACGTCCAAGAACGCTGAAGGGACCCCCACCAAGTCTCCTGCAATGGAGAAGGATCAAGCCCTAGCTTCACAGGTTGCGGGAGTGGTTCCTCCTGCTGCAGGGGGAAGCAATATGCCTCCACTGGCTCAGCGAGCTCCACTCGCCGCCCGGGACGCAGGAACGGAGGTCGGGACTTCGGCCATCGTACCCTCCGATGTGCGCATACCAGTCAATCCCCAGGACTTGGAGAAGATCCCCGAGGCCTTTCGGGGAACGGTGTATGAGTCGGCGAACTACGCCGTCAGCCATATATACAAGTTCACCGAGAAGGAGCTCCGGGCCATCGAGACAATGAGTCCGGTGGGCGTGCTGGAGTCTTCACTAGGCATGGCCATGACGGTAAGCCAACCTTAAATTTTGTGGTTTTTTACTTTGTTATTCTTTGCCCTGCTTTTTCCTAAGGCGATTGCCCTTCCGCCCTCGCAGAGCGTTGTCGCCCTTCATTGGAGTATCGTCAGGACCAAAACTCAGCTCAGGGACATGAGGACCGAGCATCAGACTACCCTGCAAGCGGCCAAGGATGCCTTGGCGGCCTCTCAGGTCAAGTTGGAGAAATCCTGCTCGAAGATCCAAGAGCTCGAGTCTTCTCTTGCCACCTCGAAGACGGACCTAGACGCTGCGAAGACTGAGGTCCAGGCTGCACAAGATGCCCTGGAGGCCGAGCGGACAACTTTGGAGAAGTCCATGGAAGATCTGTTCTACCATTGCTGGGTCTACAATCCAGATGCAGACTTTTCTTTCATGTCGGCGAGTCTCTGGGCGCGCTTGCTGGTGAAGTTCCAAGCTCGCCTTGATAAAGAGGCGCCCTCGGAGACTGGGGATGGTTCTGGCGCAGCTGAGCAAGGCGAGACGGAGACCTCCAAGGGACCACCTGGAGGAGCTTAGGGAGTTTCTTTTCTTGTGCCCCCCCCCCAATATAATACTCTTTTTTTTTTTATGTAACCTTTGCATGAGGTGCTTTCACCTCGAGACAATTTGCTTTAACGCTTTTAATTGATCTTCTCTTTTTTGCCTTTACGTATTTCGGTTACAATCTTTTGAAAAACTTAGTTTATGCTGATCTTTATCCATATCTCGACCTCTTTAAGAAGAAGAATGATTAATAGATTTAAATCAACTTCTAAGTTTTATGACCCGATTAGGACCAGGAACTTAATTTGAAAACTTAGTTCGCGTTAACTTTTATCCATATCTCGAGCTCTTTAAGAAGAACAACGATCAATAGATTTAAATCAACTTCTAAGTTTTATGACCTGGTTAGGACCAGGAACTTAATTTGAAAACTTAGTTTGCGTTAACTTTTATCCATATCTCGAGCTCTTTAAGAAGAACAACGATCAATAGATTTAAATCAACTTCTAAGTTTTATGACCCGGTTAGGACCAGGAACTTAATTTGAAAACTTAGTTCGCGTTAACTTTTATCCATATCTCGAGCTCTTTAAGAAGAACAACGATCAATAGATTTAAATCAACTTCTAAGTTTTATGACCCGGTTAAGACCAGGATAGGACTTAGTTATCGTTAACCCTTATCAATATCTCGCGTTTTTAAGAAAACAACGGTCAATCGATATGAATCAACTTCTAAGTCGTTAAGGAGATCTGGTTATTTCCAGGTACCATATGCCCCCCAAGTAACTGGGAAAGAGTCTTTCGTGGTTACTTTATATTACACTTGCAAATATGCATAAAAAGTTTATTTTCATTAATACATAAAAAGTGGCCTTCCAAGCCTTACAAGTGAATCATTGATAATATTTCTTTAAGTGGATGGCGTTCCAAGTTCGCGGGACCGCCCCTCCATCAAGTCGAGCTAGCTTATAAGTTCCCTCCTTGATGACTTCGATGACCTGGTATGGTCCTTCCCAGTTTGGTCCCAAAACTCCATCTTTAGGATCTTTACCGGCGAGGAAAACTCTCCTTAGGACCAAGTCGCCCACGTTAAAGGCGCGTTTTTTGACTTTGGCGTTGAAGTAGCGAGTGATTTTCTACTGATAATGGGCAAGCTGGAGTTGCGAATCCTCTCGCCTTTCATCAACTAGATCGAGGGAATTGCGCAGGAGCTCGTGGTTTCGATCTTGGTCCTAAGATTGGACTCTATGCGAAAGGACCTTAATTTCCACGGGGAGGACTGCCTCACTCCCAAAGGTTAGGGAAAAGGGAGTATGACCCGTAGGAGTCCGATGCGAAGTCCGGTATGCCCATAGGACCTGGGGGAGCTGTTCTGGCCAGACTCCCTTCGTTTCATCTAATCTCTTCTTGAGGCTCGCCTTTAGGGTCTTGTTGACAGCTTCGACCTGGCCATTAGCCTGAGGATAGGCCATGGAGGAGAAACTTTTCACAATTCCATGCCTTTCACAAAACTCGATGAACAGGTCGCTGTCGAACTGAGTGCCGTTATCGGAAACTATCTTCTTGGGCAGGCCGAATCGACAGATGATGCTTTTAACCACGAAGTCAAGCACCTTTTTGGACATTATCATTGTCAAAGGTTCCGCCTCAGCCCACTTAGTAAAGTAGTCGATGGCTACCACGGCGTAACGGACCCCGCCTTTTCCAGTGGGGAGGGCACCAACCAAGTCTATCCCCCAAACGAAAAACGGCCATGGGGACGAGATCATCTTCAGCTCGACCGGAGGAGCTCGGACAATTGCGGCGAATCGTTGGCACTTGTCGCACTTCTTCACGTATGAGATCGAGTCTTTGGACAGAGTTGGCCAGTAATACCCCTGCCTCAGGATTTTTAAGGCCAAGCTCTGCCCCCCAGTGTGGTCTCCGCAGAATCCTTCGTGCACTTCCTGCAGGATGGCCTTTGCTTCACTTGGAAGAACACACCGGAGGAGAGGTAGGGAGTGCCTGCGTCGGTACAACGCCCCATCGACTATCGTATACCTAGGAGCTTGATACAGGACTCATCGTGTGTCGTTACGTCCTTCAGGCAGCTTGCCTTCGACGAGATATTCAAGGATGGGGGTCATCCAGGTCGGCCTGGCATCGATCATCTCGACCTCCGTCCCGACATCTTCTACGCTTGGTTTCTCCAAGAATTCGACTGGTACTATACCCAATGTCTCCGTTTCCCCAGACGTGGCGAGCTTGGCAAGAGCATCTGCATTAGCGTTCTGCTCCCGAGGTATCTGTTCGATCGAGCCTCGCTCAAACGCGGACAACTCAGCTTTTACCTTTGCCAGATAGGCGGCCATCTTGGGTCCCCGTGCTTGATATTCGCCCAGAACCTGGTTTACCACGAGCTGGGAGTCACTGAAGCACTAGACGGAGCTCGCCTTCAACTCCTGGGCTATCCTCAGTCCTGCCAGCAAAGCTTCGTATTCGGCCTCGTTATTGGAGGCTTTGAATCCGAATCTTAAAGCCAAGTGGAATCTATGTCCCTCGGGGGATATCAAAACGATTCCAGCTCCGGAGCCATTCTCGTTGGATGAACCGTCTACAAAGACCCTCCACAAAGCCTGAGGCGTGCTGGTTTGGGGTGAGTTTTCTGCGGGATCCTCCTGGAATCCTGTGCATTCTGCCATGAACTCGGCCAGGGCTTGACTTTTTATAGCAGTTCGCGGAGTGTACAGAATCTCAAACTGGCTGAGTTCGATGGCCCACTTCAAAAACAGTCCTGCTGCTTCAGGTTTTTGCAAACCTGCCTTAAAGGTTGATTGGTCATGACGTGAATCGAGTGGGACTGGAAGTACGGCCTGAGCTTTCGCGAAGCCGTGATAAGGCAGAACGCCAATTTCTCCATCAGCGGGTATCGGGATTCAGCCCCGAGAAGTCTCTTGCTGATGTAGTAGACCGGCTTCTGAACTTGGTCCTCTTCTCGTACCAGTACGGCACTAGCCGCATCCTTTGTAACAGCTAGGTAGAGGAAAAGAGGCTCTCCTGCCTTGGGTTTGGATAGAACGGGTGGCTTAGCCAGATGCGCCTTCAGGTCGAGGAATGCGCTTTCGCACTCTACGGTCCATTCAAATTTATTGTTCCCTCGGAGCAGGTTTTAGAAGGGCAAACACTTATCGGTGGACTTGGAAATAAACCAGTTGAGGGCTGCCACTCTTCCTGTCAGGCCTTGGACATCTTTTCGCGACCTGGGCGAAGGAAGCTCGAGCAATGATCTGATCTTGTCGGGGTTCGCCTCGATTCCTCGGGTATTGACTATGAACCCCAGGAATTTCCTTGACGCGACTCCAAAAGTGTATTTCTATGGATTGAGCCTCATGCCATATTCCCGTAGTATCTTAAAACATTCTTCCAGGTCGGAAACATGGTTATCGGCAGTCTTTGACTTGACTAGCATGTCATCAACGTACACTTCCATGTTTTTTCCAATCTGGTTTGCGAACATTCTATTTACTAGCCTTTGGTAGGTAGCTCCGGCGTTCTTCAGACCAAACGACATGACCTTGTAACAATAGACGTTAGTCGGGGTCATGAAGCTAGTGTGTTCCTGGTCCGCCGGATTCATCGCGATCTGGTTGTAGCCTGAGTATGCGTCCATAAAGGACATTAGCTCGTGCCCTGCTGTGGCATCTACCAACTGATCGATCCTGGGCAATGGAAAGCAATCCTTGGGGCAGGCTTTATTCAGGTCGGAGAAGTCGATGCAGGACCGCCATTTCCCGTTAGGCTTCGGGACCAGCACTGGGTTGGCGACCCAGATTGGAAACTTGGCTTCACAGATAAAGCCACATTTTTTTAGCCGAGCTACTTCTTCTTTTAGGGCTTCAGCCCGAGTTGTTCCTAAACGCCTTTGCTTCTAGGACTTGGCAGGAATACTTTTATCCAGATGAAGTGTATGCATGATGACACTCGGGCTGATTCCCACCATGTCCTCGTGGGACCAGGCAAACACGTCCAGGTTATCTCGCAGAAACTTGGTCAGCTCCGCCTTTCTCTTGCTACAGAGGTTTTTCCCGAGCATGACCGTCCGTGATGGATTCTACGGTTCAATGTTCACTTCCTCGAGCTCCTCAATCGCCTGGAGTTCGAATCTGTCCTCGCCTATTCAGGGGTCAATATCCTCACTTAAGACGACATTTTCCCCCTCGGTGCTTTGAGGTTTTTCAATCTCAGGATCTACTAAGGGTTCCTGAGATTCTTCTTCACTCTGAATGGCCATTGCCAGCTGCCCGGGTTTAGATTTTCCCTTCATGGAAATGCTGTAGCATTCCCTGGCAGCGAGTTGATCGCCCTGGATAGTGCAGATTCCTGTTGAAGTAGGGATCTTCATTGCGAGGTGTCGAATGGACGTGACGGCTTCGAAGGCTATGAGCGTAGGTCGGCCCAAAATGGCGTTGTAGGCAGCGGAGCAGTCAATGACCACGGACTCGAGTAGTTTGGAGACTGTATGAGGTCCCTCACCTAGGGTAATCACCAGCTCGATCGTCCCTATCGCCGCTGATCCTTCTCCCGAAAAACCATACAACATCATGGAGGTTGCCTTAAGCTCGACGACATTCAAACCCATCTTCTCTAAGGTGGACCGGAATAGGAGGTTCACCGAACTTTCGTTGTCTATCAGTACCCTCCTCACCCTCCAGTTGGCGAGCTGGACTGCTATGACCAGAGGATCATTGTGAGGGAACTGGACATGGCCCGCATCTTCCTCCGTAAAAATGATTGGTTGCCTCTCCAATCGCTGCTGCTTAGATTGACGTTGCTCCAGGACGAACTCCACTCCATTGTGAGCCTTTAATTCATTCACGTATCTCTTCTGGGCTCCCCTGCTCGTGCCAGCCATGCACGGTCCTCCAGAGATGGTGGATATCTCTCCTCCTACCATAGGAGGAGGAACATCCTGGTCTATCCGAGACCCGGGCTGACTGGCCGGGACTTTTGGAGCAGGTCGGCTTGCTGGAACCTTGTTCCGTGCATATTGAGCCAAGGGGCCGGCTCAGATACGAGTCTCGATCTCGTCTTTTAGATGTCTGCAATCGTCGGTATTGTGGCCGACGTCGTTATGAAAACGACAAAATTTGGAAGTGTCTCTCTTCCCCTTGTGGTGCTTCAATGGCTCCGGCCTCTTCTAGGGGACTCGAGTAGAGTTGGCCAGGAAGATATTCTCCCTGGACTGGGAGAGCTCGGTATAAGTCACGAAGACGGGCTTAAACTTGTCTAGGGGCTTATTCTTCTTTTGGCCGTGCTGATTGTTTTCGCCATTACCCTTTCTTTTGCCTCCACCGGGCTGGTTGTTCTGTGTGACGTTTTGGGTCGCTACTACGACCTCCGTCCCCACTCCAGCGGGCTGATCAGGGACCTGGCTGGTTCCTGCGGCTGAGGCCTCGGCTTCCTCCAAGTTGATCCATTCTTGGGCCCTGTTAAGGAATTCGTTAACCGAGCTGACTCCCTTTCTTTGTATGTCTTTCCAGAGATCTCCTCCGACGAGGATTCCAGTTCTCATGGCCATGAGCTTGGAGCTATCATCCGCGTCTCTAGCTCGAGCAGCAACGTTCGCGAATCTGCTCAGGTAAGCCTTCAGAGTCTCACCGGGCTGCTGCCTCATGTTAGCCAGGGAGTCGGCCTAAACACGGGCGACCTGGGAGGCTCGGAATGCCCTTTTGAAGTCGGATGGGAAGGTCTTCCAGGAACTGATTGACTGTCTTTTACTCTGCTTGAACCACTACCTGGCAGGTCCAGTCAGTGTGGAAGGGAAGATTAAGCATCTCAGCTCGGGGCCAATGTTATGGGCCATCATCAGGGTGTTGAACATCCCTAGATGGTCCGATGGGTCTCCGTCCCCATTGAACTTTGACAAGTGAGGCATACGGAAACCAGATGGGTACGCCGTTACTGCTATATTGGGGGCGAAGAGTTCCATCTCATCCCCTGAATCGTACTCATCTTTTTCTTTCTCCATCAAGAGCTTCCTCATCAGCTCCTCCATCTGAGTTAGGCGCTCGAGGGTTTGGTCCTGGTGTCCTTGGTTATTCCGGGGCTGTTCAACAACTCCAGATCCATCGTACATATTTGGTGGGTTATTGCCCCTCCTATCTTGAGATAGGTTATTTGGGACATTCCCTCCGTTACGTACTTCGGACAGAGTCCCCCCTGAGCGAGCCTGGCCATCTCCTTCTGCTCGGTCCCCTCTATGAGAGTTGAGGCGATCTCGAAGGTCGCCTCCCTGGGTGGTTTGATGACTTTGCGCCGAACTTAAACGTTGACGTAGATCTCGCCCAGAGAGATCACTCCGGCGACTGCCGATCCAGTGGCTCCTGCTTGATAGGCTCGGAGTCCGCCTTTGTTGGTGAGGATCCGATATTTCCCTTGGCGCCCTGCTACGCCGGGAAGGTCCAGCTGATGGCGGGTTTCTCCTACTACTCCCATAGGCTGGGATGTCTCGAACGGGCTGAGGAGGAGACGGATATCTGATTGGCGAGGGAGGATGCCTGACTGGAGAGGCTATCCTAGTTCCGTCAGGGCGGATTAAGTTTGGTGGGGGCCTTTCGGCCCTGCCAACCTGCTGGTCCCGCGCCTGGCGATCTGGACGAGGCGCAGGACAGTCGTTGGGGACGGGCTGATGTCGTGAGCCCTCCCCGGATCTCCTTCGGGAATCTCCTCGAGCTCCCCTGGGCGTTCTCGAGGATGGCTGGGAGCTAGGAGTCGACGTCCTGACCGAACAGCTGTATTGCTGTTGTCCGGCCCTAGGCATTTCCTCGAAGTTTGCCTCTTGACGGTGTGAAGAAGGGGTGGAGTTGGCTGCTGGAAGTCTATCCGAACGGCTATGCCTGGATCGGTTACCCCGGCGAGACTTAGGAGCCTCACCTTGCCTCTCTCTGACATTAACGTCGGTTGTGAGAGGGGGTAGTCGGTCCAGCATATCCTTGATTTGCTGGCTAGCTGTTGCTAACTGACTCCTCAGCTGAGCGTTCTCCATCTCCACCGCAGTATAATAACATGGGTTCGGATTAGGCGGCCGGGGCGCCGAACTACCAGTATCATCTTGGCCCGCCGGCTGCTTTCCTGGCCGCTGTTGGGCTTCAGGAACTTGTTCACCAGTGATGGCATTATGATGAGCCTCCTGCCCATCATGTTGTTCTGTCTCGTTACCATGCCTGGACCGAGTTGTCACCATAGTTGGATGTTTGCAACAGCACTAATCGAACTTGCTCTCAATGAAAGCACCAAACTGTTGACGCGGTTCTTCGCCAACAAGTAATTAAAAGAAGAGAAAGAGATTAGTGCTAATAATGAACCGAAACAGATATATGATCTTAGCAAATGGAAAGGTGACTCAAGACACGGTTTTTAAGTGGTTCAAAGGTTAAAATCCTTCTACTCCACTAGTCAGTATTATTGCTCTATACTGGGTATTTGATTACAGGGCCTTTCTTATAATTGAGAGTCCAACCCTTATTATCTCCCAGGGTCTCCATATTTATAGGAGAAGGCACCTGGGAGTTGGTAAGAAGGTCATGCCGTGACCTTCTTACCTATCATATCAACTCTGTGACATTCATGATTAACTCCTAAACCTGACACATAAGTGTGGTCAAATCGATAGGTACAGAGGTAATGGGCCGCACGGCCCAACCCAATCGTGGGTGTCTGAATACGCACGTTCTTGCTGCGTATCCGAGAAGTCAGAGGCGTATCAGACACGTGATGTCTGATATATGCACGTTTACCTTGCGTGTGTAGACGTTACAAAGGGTCATAGCCTCCGTATCTAGATAGTACCACGAGCTGGATACTTAACTCGGCCTTCGGCCTTCAGAGTCCGGACTCAAGTCTTAGGCAATCTTGGCAAACCCTTGGGTTACCTCGAGCTAAAGAGGTACGACCTCATGACGGGAGCTCCGGTCTTGGGGTTGTCCATGGGATAATCATGATTAGATCGCAGCTCCGCCTGCTAATCAGCCCGTGGTAAAATCAGGGCGTACAATATCTAATTAAATTATATAATTTAATTTGTTTATTGAATAACATTATCCAATATTAAATAGTTATAAATTACATGAATATAGAAATTGATAATTATATTTAACAAAAGTATAAAAAATTATGAATAAATAATAACTTATTTTTTGATTAATTTTTAATAATTTACTGAATTAAATAATAAAAGTTTGATATAATATTATCTAAATAAATAATTTAATTTAATTTGTTTATTGAATAATATTGTTTAATATAAATTACATGAATATAAAAATTGATAATAATATTTAATAAAAGTATAAAAAATTAAGAATAAATAATAATTTATTTTTTATTATTTTTTATTAATTTAATTAATTAAATAATAAAAGTTTGATATAATATTATTTAATTAAATTATATAATTTAATTTGTTTATTGAATAATATTATCTAATATTAAATAGTTATATTTTGGTTTGAATTTTTTTCGTGTATCTTTTGGTATTAACTTTTTTTTTATTAGGACAACGACACACCCACGACCCCGACACACACACGACCTTGGCACACCCTCAACAGGTGTGGATATATTTTTTGTAATTAATATCTTTTGTATTTTTTGAATAATTTATTTTGTATTTGTTTAGTGTATAATATTTGAGTTTTGAGTCCTTTAGTTAGTATCCTTGGTATGTAAATCTTGACATCTATTGTTAAGATATATGTTTGTTCTTACTTTATTTTTTAATCTTGGTATGTAAATAATTATAGGACTGTTTTGGTTAAAAACAAAATTTAAGTGATAATTTAAATTAATTTATAAAATATAATAATAGATGATTTAGTATTAAGTAAAATATAGTGTTTTTGTTAATATTGAATAAAGAGGATTTAAACTTGATCAATCAGATTATTAGCACCCATATTTTCTTTATCACCATTTTCTTAATTATATAATATTAATTAAACTAAGTGCTAGAAAAATATACAAATTCAATTAAAATTAATTTAAATTTTAAAATATTTTTTTAATGTTTGAATCATTTTTAAATTTTAGTAATAAATTTTGAATTATTTTTTATTTTAAAAAAATTTGTAATTATTTTTTATATTAAAATTGAAACAAACTAATTATATCACGTCTGTGTTTCTCCATTGCCATTATTAGCGGCCACACCAAATTTTTTGAACTACTTATTAATTTTTGTCAAAAAAAAAGTATTTAGTCAAATAAGTGAAAGCTTTTATACTACTAACTAACTTTCATCGCAACTTGATATTTTTAATAGGGAAACTAATTTTGTTTAGATTGTGAAATTTTTTGAAACAAATTTAAGATAGTTTATTTAATAAAACAAGTGAGTATAGAAAAAAAAAAAAACAACAACAATAAGTGCATATTATCATGTTATTTTGTTCTTTTTTCTCCTTTTTGCTTGAACATATGTTATTACTATTATTATAATTTGTAAAAATAGAACAAAAAAATTAATTAGTAGTTAATTTATTTTCTTAGTCTCGGTATGTTTGTGATTGATGGTTGTTGACTACAACCATCAATTACATGGATATCGGCACAGAAATGATAAGTTTAAAATATTATTAATAAAATTTATCTAATTATTTAAAAATATAAATTAGTCTTAAAGTCAAATAATAATTAATTTATAAAATTATTATTATTATTATTACAAATCAAAAAATTATGAATAAATAATAATTTATAAATTACATGAATATAGAAATTGATAATTATATTTAATAAATGTTTAAAAAATTAAGAATAAATAATTATATAAATAATAATTTATTTTTTATTTAATTTATAATAATTTAATTAATTAAATAATAAAAGTTAGATATAATATTTAATAAAATTTTAATAAATAATAAATTAGTTTAGGAAAAAAAATTAATTTGTTTATAAATAACATTATCAAATAAAACATCATAAAATAACATAAGATATTATAATATTGCATAAGATTTCAAAAATGATAACAAATCTCATTTGTTATCAATTTCTATTCACATTACTAAAACTCACACTCTTATAACACTTTATATGGCGATTGACAAGACTTGGACAACATTGAGAAATCGTGGTTGTCAAGAATATTGGAATGGTCTGCAAGCTTTTTTGAGGATGGCGTCGGAACATAAAGATTCTGATGGAAGAATTAGGTGCCCGTGTGTGAGATGCAATAATAATAGATTTGAATCTTTGGATGTAGTTCGGGCACACGTATTCGATAGGGGTTTTCATCAAGCTTATGATAAGTGGATTTTTCATGGTGAGGTGGAAGAAATTGTTGCTGATGAGGTGGTTGATGAGAATGAAGACGATGAGATGATTCATGTTGTGGAAGACTTCCTTTTACCGACAATTGAGGAAGTAGAAAGGGATCCCAGTGGGAGTCAATATTATGACGAGTTATTTGAGGAAATTGAAGCGGAGTTGTATCATGGCTATGATTGGATTTCATCCCTGAACTTTTTAGCAAAGTTATTGCATCTAAAAGTTAGAGGGAAGATTCCTAACAATATATTTGATGAATTGCTGAAGTTGTTAAAGCTTGCATTTCCTAAGGAAAACAAAATCCCCGGATCGTACTACGAGGCGAAAAAGAGATTGAAAAAATTAGGGTTGGGATACGAGTCCATTCATGTGTGTCAGTATGATTGCTGCTTATTTTACAATGAGCATGCATCTAAAGAGACATGTCCAGTATGCGGAAGTAGTAGATGGATTACTTCCGAAATGACGAAAGGAAAAAAAGTGTCACAGAAGGCGATGCATTACTTTCCGTTGACCCCTCGGTTGAAAAGATTATACAGTTCAAGGATTACAGCAAAACACATGATATGGCATCACGCCGGGAAATCAAAAGATGAAGGGGTGATGCGACACCCGGTGGACGGCTCAGTGTGGAAGGACTTTGATGCCAAGCATCCTGATTTTTCAAGGGATCCCAGAAATGTTCGCCTGGGCTTAGCTGCTGATGGATTTAATCCATTTGGCAACATGAACCTTGCATACAGCATGTGCCCTGTGGTGTTGGCAAACTATAATCTGCCACATTGGTTGTGCATGAAAGACAATTATTTCATGTTGACCCTCCTTATTCCTGGGCCAAAATCACCCGGTAAGGACATGAATGTATTTCTGAGACCATTGGTGGATGAGTTGAAGGATCTGTGGGTTAACGAAGTTGATACAAGAGATAGTACGACCAACAGGATGTTAAAGATGCGGGCAGCCCTTTTGTGGACTGTGAACGATTTTCCAGCTTGCAGTAGTTTGTCTGGATGGACTGGTCAGGGATACAAAGCTTGTCCTACGTGTAATGAGGACACAACTTCCATCCGAGTGATCGGTAAAACATCTTACATTGCTCACAGAAGATTCTTGCCAAGTACTCATCGAATGAGAAGAGACAAAGAGTTCGATGGAGAAGTTGAGAGAAGACGTCCTCCGAGACGGTTTACTTGTGAGGATATACTAGAACAAGTTAATGCTCTTGCAACGCAAGTTCCAGGAAAACATGTCCAGTTTGGGGGTGTGAAACGTAAAAGAGGAGTAGATGAAGGTAATTGGAGGAAAAAAAGTATTTTTTACGAGCTTGAGTATTGGTGTACAAACAAATTAAAACACAATATAGATGTCATGCATGTTGAGAAGAATGTGTGTGATAGTCTCCTTGGCACCATCTTAGACAGTGATAAATCTAAGGACACCACTAATGTCAGACATGATTTGAAAAAGATGGGTGTGAGAGAATCATTGTGGATTTATGAAGATGAGAATGGGAAGCTGATGAAGCCGCACGCTCCTTATGTGTTAACTCCGACGCAGAGGCAACAGTTTTGTCAGTTTATAAAAGGAGTTAGATTTCCAGATGGCTTTTGTTCAAATTTGAAGAAGAAAGTGTCCGAGAATGATACAAATATTCTTGGGTTGAAGTCACACGATTGTCATGTGATAATGCAACGATTACTTTCTCTCGGTGTTTGCAAGTTTCTTCCAAAATCTATATCGACCACTATTGCAGAATTGTGCAATTTCTTCAGGCAAATATGTTCGAGGACTTTAAATGTTAAAGATATGGAGGAAGCACAAAATGATCTTATTCAGATATTGTGCAAGATGGAGTTGATTTTTCCTCCAGCTTTTTTTTGACATAATGATTCATTTGGTATTACATTTGCCAGAAGAAGCAATATTGGGTGGTCCGGTATTTATGAGGTGGATGTATCCTTTTGAAAGGTACATGAAAAAATTAAAGAATTATGTGGGAAATAAAGCTCGCCCTGAAGGGTCGATCGCCGAAGGCTATGTTGCAGACGAGGCTTTAACCTTTTGTTCAATGTATTTCAAAGACATTGAAACAAGATTTAACCGTCTTGATCGAAATGAAGATGCAACTTATATCCCACGAAATCTTGCAGTTTTCCAATCTCAATGTCGTCCACTCACAAAGGGAACTTTGAAGACTCTCGATCATAAGACTCGTGAAATAGTTGAGTGGTTCATACTTGAGAATTCTCTTGAAATTGAGTCTTATTTAGAGTAAGTTTATTCTCTTATAAATTAGAACATGTGTGGTTATTATCAGTTTTTTGTTATCAAGAATCGTAACACTATTCTAATTAACAGCGAACACCTACAAGAGATTAAACAAAAATACCCAGATGGTGATCATGATCGTTTGCATAGGAAAAATTTTCGTTCGTGGTTTCATAAAAAGGTAGCTTTGAACTTTGAACTTTGAACAGTGATTTTATTAATGATATATTTTGTGAATCTAATATCATTCTATGTATTTAGATATATGACTTGCACAAGCTTGGGTCTTTGGAAAACGGTGATGAACTGTTAGCTTTAGCATCTGGGTCAGATCATTTGTCAACCTTTTACCAAGGTTGTATAGTCAATGGTGTTCGATTTATTGCACACAATCGAGACAAAAAGCGCACCACACAGAATAGTGGAGTGTCTGCTGCCGGAACAAAAGGTTTTAATTTTTACGGCACGCTTGAAGAAGTAGTGATACTTTCTTTCACTGGTGCATATTCAGTGGCATTATTTCGGTGCAAATGGTTTAATACAAATCCAAGAATGAAGAAAATAGTCATTGAAAATAATATCACCAATATAAACGTCAATGGTGAATGGTACAAAGATGAGCCGTACATACTTGCTACTCAAGCTAAGCAAGTTTTCTATCTCGATGATTTACTTAGAGGTCATGATTGGAAAGTTGTAGAAGATGTGAATCATCGACAGATTTGGGACATTAAGGACAATTCTGATGAGGTTAATGATGTTATTGATGTTGTACATGAAACAAGTTCATCAAATTTTGTGTTGACTGTGGACCTCGGAGAGTTGATTATGCAATCTGATCAACCTGCTGCATATGTTGGAGCTGATGAAGATGGTGACAACGAAGCTGATATGTCAGAACATGAGGATGTTGTAGATGCAGAAGATGAATTGGTTGTTGAACTTTGTGAAGATGAAAATGTGTCTCCGATTATTGATGGAAATGATAGTGATTACTCTGTTTAGTTTTTTTCTATTTGTGTAACAGAACTATGTATTTAAATATAATGAAGTGTTTAGTGATTACTCTGTTTAGTTTTTTCTATTTGTGTAACAGAACTATATATTTAAATATAATGAAGTTTTTTTTTGTAATTATTATTATTATGAATTCAATGTGATATACATCTATTTAATGCTAATTACTAACTAATAAATTTTAAACTGAAGTATAATGTCAGCTGATATAGCTACTTATCACGGCGGAGATGGTGGGGGTCAAGACCCACCAGATCCTTCTAGGGTACCAACATCTTGCGAGTCTTAAATATTGCATATCAAAATTATTTTTAGAAATTATATTGTTAGATAAATATAACATCAATACTAATACTGATTATTGTTAATAAATTTTAAAGCCCCGCTGACGAGAAGAAAAGGTCGTGGCCCTGCTAGTAATAATGTTCTTGAAGAACGAAGGAAAAAAGCTGGGAAACCATTGGATCTAGAGCTTGATCCTATGACCAACAAAGTGGTTGGGCAGGAGGATCAAGCTTTTATTCGCATGTTGGACACTCTAGTTTCCATTTTGTGTCCGGGGCATTATTTGGATTTTGCTGATGTACCTCAACAGTTTAAGGATCAAGTGCTTGATCGTATGAGGGTAAAAAAAATTACAAATCTTGTACTTTTCATTATTTAATTCCATTATTTACAAGTTATCTAATATTTTTTTTTCTTAATGCAGTATTACTATAATATAGACGGTCATCCACAACGTGAGTCAGTTCTGGCAACTCTCAACAAGGAGATGGGTGAAAGATATCGCGAGAGAAAGAACTATAGACATAGACACTTCAAAAATCATTATGCTGGACCAGAAGATTTGGAGAATGTCCTCTCTAAGCCACCTGACCAATGCACTAAGGAGGCTTGGCAGCTTATTTGTGAAATGTTCTTGAGCGAAAGATTTTTGGCTCGTTCCGCTAAAAATCAAGCAAACAGAAGACAAATGAAGTATGTAACAACACAAGGCACAAAGTCGTTGGCAGCTAAGCATCACCAATATGTAAGTGAAGATGTTAATTTAATTTTATAAAATAACATATTCTGAAACATTTTGTTTACATTTGTGTAGGAGAACCCGGATGCGCATGTTGTTGATACTTGGAGGGATGCTCATATGAGAAAATCGACAAAATCTTTTGTCAATGAGGCAGCTCAACAAGATTATGTAAGTGAATAGTATTGTTTTCTTGTTTCTAATGTTTATAATGTTTCTAATTTTTGTTTATAATGTTATCTTTATACAGGAAAAAATGGCAGCTGAGGTTGAGAGGTCACAGCATGAGAGGCAAAGTCAACAGCAGAGTGAGGCATCTCTAAATGTATCTGGTGTTGATTCATCCCCGGTCGATCAATACGAGATACTAAGTAAAGTACTCGGGGAGAGATCTGACTACCAAAGAGGAGTGGGTTATAGGGCGAAAGGGAAGGCAAAAAAGACATCCTCTAGCTCTACAGATCAAAGTCAGTCCCAAGCAAATACTGCTACTTCGCCTAATGAAGATATGAGAGTTATGGCTTTGCTGATGAAGGCAATTCGTGAGACGTTTGAGACTTCGACAACTGTGCATCCCAGTAAACTGTATGACCCAATGCTTGACAGTTTTCTGCAGAGGCATTTGCCACCACAATCCGAAGGTGGTTCGTCTTCTCAGAGTAACACTGCCAATCCTGACCTTCATACACCGCCACAACAGCAGCACCAGCCTCCTTCACAGCAGCAGTATCAGCCTCCTTCACAGCAGCAGTTCTAGCCTCCTTCACAGTATCCGCCACATCAGCTGTACCAGCCTCAGCCAATGTATCCGCCACATGTGTCGTTGCAACAACCTCAGTATCAAAACCAATACATTTTTGGACCCCCTTCCCAGTCTCCTCCACAATATTTTAGTTTTACCGATTTTCCAGGAGGATCGATGTAGCCTCCGCCACCTAATGTTAGATATTGGGAGGTTGGAGGCGGGTCGCAACCAGAGCCACAGCCATAGCCTCGAGATCTGTTTGGGGACCTCACGCTCGGACGATCATCACAACCACCTTATATTCCTTCACCGCCACCGCCACCGCCACCGCCGCCACAGCCACCGCCACCGTCACAGCCGTCGTCCTCACAGCCAGACCAAAATGTTGAAGATGAGGACAATTTCAATATTAATCTTAATGACTTTCTTTAGTTACTAGTTTATATATTTGGACTGAATTAATACTTTATTTATTTTTAATGACTATAGTGATATTTATTAGGTTGATAAATATTAAAACTATTTATATTAATTTTAATGTTAGTTATGTTTAAATTACTTAAATGTTTATTTTTGTTAAATTATATTATAAATTATTTTTAAAAATAATTAAATTTAATAAATATTAATTTATTAATTTATTTAAAATTTAATTTAAAAAAATGATAAAAACAATATTAGCGGCGGACCCCGCGGCTAATAATAATGCCTCGGACATGGGTATTAGCGGCGGGTTCCGCCGCTAATAAATGATTATTAGCGGTGGGTGTGTCAATCCGCTGCTAATAATCATTATTAGCGACAGCTTTTTAGGCGCGGCGTATTAGCGGCGGAGGCCCGCCGCTAATGGGTATTAGCAGCGGATTTGGACATTATTAGCGGCGGAGTCCCCCGCCGCTAATAATAGAATTTCTTGTAGTGACATGGTCCAAATGTTAATTTTTAAAAATAAAGAGTCAAAACGAGTAATCGGTCAAAATATAGTGTTGAAATAACCCATCTATCTATATCTATTTTTAACCTTTTGACAAAACTTGAGGTCCACAAGTTCATTTTTAAAAATAAAGGCCCAACGGGTAATCAGTTAAAATACAAGATTCAAAATGGTGTGAACACTTACAGAAAACATAAATTATATATATAATTTAATTTTAATAAATTTTTTTAACCTTTTCAATAAATACATGGCGCAAAGGTTAATTTTTAAAAATAAATGGTCAAAACAGGTAATCGGTCAAAATACAATGTTCAAATAATCGATTTATCCATTCTTATATTTAACATTTTGACAAAACACGAGATCTAAAAGTTAATATTTAAAAATAAAGGGTTCAAAAGAGTAATCGACCAAAATAAGTCTTACACAAAATATTAATTTTCTTATACATAATTTAGTCTTTTTTATAAAAAAAAAATCATGCAAAGCGTAGAATAATGATAATAATAATAAAAAATAAAAGCATATGTAAAACAAGTTTTTTTTAACTTTATTTTCAGCATTTTAATTATTTTGAGTTTTTCAAAAATCTGTAAAAGGTTTGCTATACAATTAACACTATTGTGAGAAAAAAAGGTGGTCAATACGCCCTCACTTGTCCATATAAAAAGCAGGTTGTACGAGTATGGTGAAGATGAATCCCTACCCTACAATCTCCCAAAAAAATATTTTAATATATGTATATTTTTAATAATTATAAAAAATTAAGCAAAACCCAGTTATGTTTTCTAGTATACAAATATATATATATATATATATATATTTGTGTGGTTGATGTCATCCAAAATTTTGGATGCTTTTGGTCAGTTTATTCATAAAATTGATGATTACATGTATCTTAATTCTCATGTCATGATGATATTTGCATTTGGATTGAATGGTGAAGATATTTATACCTATATAGAAATATAATTTGTGGCTATAAATAAAAGGGGAGAAAAGCTATATATGTACATAATAGAGTTTGTTAGCTTTAATATAGTATTGCTTTCTATAAATGTGTTCTATTTGCTCAAGGAACATAAACTCATGTCATCTCCCTTTATATTGATGTTACTATACCATCTAAAGTATGGGCCAATATTCAATGTACATATGTTCTCCCAAAGCAAAAATTAAAATTCCTTTCTTTCTTTCTTTATTTCTTTCCTTTTTTTTCTTTTTTGGACAAACTAGCAAAAATGTGTACCAACTCGATCCATACATATATAATTCTCATGTTATTATTAGTTTCTTTAGGGGTATTTTTCTTTATTCATATACTTTTTCATTAGAAATATATATTAACGAAAATTTTATTAATGTGCTTCTAAGTACTACCACACTAATTATAATGCACTTTTGCTGTTCTATTCAATATTTATGTGAAAGTAGGAATTAAGATCTTTTTCCCATAAATGTGTACTAATTTGTATCTTAAAAGGAACAAATTTTAACAAATTAATCATTTAAAATATCCACACAAAAAAAAAGGTGATTAAATTTTAGTTTTTTTTCTACAGATGTTGACAGATATCATCAGGATATTAATTCAGAAAATAGAGAAAAACAATTTCGAACTAAGATAAAAATATATAATCTCTAGGCAAATTAATCATCTATAAGAATAGAAACAAAGCTTGCAGCTGTATTCCCTTTTTTCATTTTTTTTATTATTTTTAAATGTAATTAATAAACACAAACCAAACACGTTTTGCTGAAACCTTAAAAGAAATTCTAATTTAAAGCTAGCATGCAGGCACATACGTGTGTGCATATAATTAAGCGCAATTATGCATGAAAATGGCACGTGTGAGTCGATATAATTTGACAATCATACCATATAATTTACATATCTTTTCAATATAAAAAGTGTGTAGATAATGGAAATTCTTGCTTTTAACAGTTTTTTATTTTTTAATATTAACTTTAATGAAATATTCGTATATTTAACAGAATATTTTTATATATAACGGTAGTATGTAACATCATTTAAACTTAAATAAAATAAAATAAATAATTAAAAAAATAGGATATTTTTGAGATACTTTACAACGATAATTATTTAAAAATAATAAATAATTAAACAAATTAAAATAAGATATTTTTTAGATATTTTACAATGATAATTATTTAGAAATAATAAAATCATACATTTTATAACTTAAATAAAATTTAATTAAACTTAAACTCACTTATTAGAATAATATCATATTAAACATATAATATAATCTACTGTCAATTAGCAACAAATTATTTAAAAAAAAAAAAACTAGCAATAAACTTAAATTTAAAATCTACTTATAATATTTAATATTATATTAAACATATAATATATAATCTCTTGTTGTCACTTCCAAATTCAAAAACTAAAACACAAACATAAACTTAACAAAAATAAATAAATTATTTAATTAAAATAAGATATTTATTTGAAATTTATATGACATTAATATAAATTTAATAAAAATAATTAATAAATTCTATAAATAAAACTAAGGAAACGTGCATGTTACTTATATCTAATATATTTATATATATATATATATACTAGGTAAAAATAACGTGTATTATTCTCTACTGGAAAATATATGTTATTTTTAATTAATTAATTAATTAATTTTTGTTTAAGTTTATGTTTTTTCTAGTTTTTGAATTTGGCACTAACAACAAGAGATTATATATTATATGTTTAATATAATATTAATATTGTACATGGATTTTAAATTTAAGTTTGTTGCTAGTTTTTTTTTAAAAGAAATTTTTTTCTAGTTAATAGTAAATTATATTATGTTATATGTTTAATATGATATTATTCTAATACGTGAAGTTTAAGTTTAATTATATTTTATTTAAGTTATAAAATGTATAATTTTATTATTTTTTAATAATCATTATTGTAAAATATATCAAAATATCATATTTTAATTTGTTTATTTATTTAATTTAGTTTAAGTTTAAATCATATTTACAATCTATTCTTAAATATAAAAATATTTTGTTATATATAAAAATATTATATTAAAGTTAAGAAAAATAAATAAAAATTTTGTTATTTACACATTTATTATACAGTTGAGATATTATAAGTTGAATAACCTAATTAATTAATTAATATTAAGTTCTGGCTATTCATATCCAAAGGTCCTTTCAGATAATCAGATATATAAATAGTACGTACCTTATCCTACTGGAAAAGTTACGGATGAATCGATAGTTATCATGAATCATGATCAGAGGTATTTATTCACAATAAAATAAAATAAATAAGCAAATCTGAAATAGATTAGAGCCTTATTTGATTTGACAATGTAGCTAAGCTAGACGAATTTCAATATTCCGAGGTATTAATGTTTACGTACTATATATAAATATATATATATATATGTCGACACAATATGTCGCTTCCAATAATTATGCCAAAAGAATACGAATAATTCTTCTTACATCTTATACAAACATACATACAAAAAAAAAATCTATTATATATGAATATATATAGCTTTAGCCCTAATTTTTATTATAAAGTTTAATTAAATGATTTGATGTAATGATATCATGTATTCGGATAATGAAGAAGAAAAAATAGTTGTTGTTCTTGCTTTTATCTTTCTTAACTTTACATGTACAAATGAGAATCAATCAGAGAGTACAGTACTAGTTGATCTATATGAAATAATATTCTCACATCACAAAAAATAACAGATTATTATTCTCATGTCACAAAAAATAACACATATATATATATGATCATTTCTGGAAGAATATTTAAATCCAATCAAGAACTATTCTTTTATTAATTTTATGAAAGTATAATTTCATATTCGACTGCAAGATTATATATTACCAATTGGGTGTCAAGTAATATAATTTAAGATGTGTTGACATTTAAAAAATCTCCTTTTACCTCACAAAAAAAATAATAAAGATAATATTCTGCGACAATTTTTTCAGGGCACCATATGCATATTGCGTTGGATATTTGATCATAATTATTGATTTGTCCCTTAAATATACATTTGTATAAATCCACTAAATATATACATATATGTTAATTAACGTGGAAAAGGTGGAGGAATATTTTATTTATATAGGCCATACACAAATTAAATAAAATAAAGTTTTTCTTAGTTTAGAGCGAAATAGGAAAAACTTTATGTATGTGGTGTAAAGTAATCGAATGCCAAGAGAGTAATTCACTGAATTTTCTGGCTCTTATATCACTAGTAATTTCTTTATTAATTATATTTAAGTTTTTTTATGAATAATATTTGTAAGCCACACAGTATTTTGAATTATTCAGTGCCATAAAATATTTTTAGTTTGATTTATTATGCTTTTTACCTACTAGCCTTGTTTTGTTTTGTTGTGTGTCTTTCTTGTGTACCGCATTTTAAGGTGGGATTCCACCAACCATATTATTTGTTGGAATCCAAATACGAAAGCACCAACTTTATTTTCTTTGGCTTTGTCCCCCCAACCCAATGGGTTTTTTTTTAAAAATAAAATAAAATAATTAATAGTCTTTAATTAAGCGATTAGTTTACAAGATACTCACTTGAGTATACATAATACACTGTTTTTGATAAACTCTCCATGTAATACTTATATAATTGTATATACCAGGCCACACCTACTTAGCACGAAACATGTTTTTATATATAAAAATATGTATATACACACTTTTACCTGCTTTCCTATATGTGCAAAATTACCAAAGCAATATGTATAAATATCTATATATATATATATAAACATACACTGAATAAACAAAAAAGGCTTTATTATAATTGAGATATAGAAAGAAGTATCATTATGGATCGATTTCCATTCCAACTAACTTGACTAATTAACCACACTTTCTTTTGCACTTAACAAAACCCAAAAAAGCAGCAAAATATTATATTTGTTAAAAATGAAAATATACAGAGCATAACCAAATTAATTAAAGACTACAAAGCATAATTGTTATAGTCAACAGCCGAGCCTCGTCTTGGACAAAGCCGCCGCCTCGTTAAAACGTATATATATAAAGATATAAAGAAAACCAAAGATGTGTATATACAAAATAAAATATATCTCTTTTATATATATAAAAAATGTGTAGATAAAGAAAATTTAGTTTTAACGTTTATTTGTTAATTTTAATAAAATATTATAAATATTTAACTGAATATACATTTAAAATTAACTTAAAAATAAATATTTATTTATTATATTAATATAAATTCAAATATTATAAAATATTATTATAATAATATATAATACAAAATCAGAAATTTAATAACTATATTAATATAAATTTAAATATTATAAAATATTATTATGATAATAATATATAATCTTATTTTTTTTACTAATTAATATGAATTCAAATAATCCTATTTTTTTTACTAATTATATTAATATGAATTCAAATATTATAAAATATTATTATTATAATAATATTTAATACAAAACTAAATATTTAATAATTATATCAAAATAAATTTAAATATTATAAAATATAATAATAATAATAATATAATACATAATCTTAATTTTTATTAAAAAAAATTATCATGTTTTAAAAAGGTTATCATATTATATATATATTTAAAAAAAATTATAAAATGTTTTGCTTTAATTTTTCATTTAATATGTTCATGTCATTCTTTTATAGATAATATTATTTATTTATTTTAAATTATTATGACAATAATACAAATTTAATACATTATATATATAAAACAAAGCAAATGTGCATTGTACGTTGCTTGTATCTAGAATATATATATATATATGTGTGTGTGCAACATTCAATGCACGTTTGTTTAGTTTTATTTATAGAATTCATTAACTATTTTTATTAAATTTGTGTTATTGTTATATAAATTTCAAATAAATAAATAATATTATATATAAAAGAATGACATAAACATATTAAAAGAAAAATTAAATCAAAAGATTGTTTATGATTTTTTAATATATATATATAATATGATAAATTTTTAAATAGAAATGATAATGTTTTTTAATAAAAATTAAGATTATGTATTAAATTTATAATAGAAATGATAATGCTATTTTATAATATTTAAATTTATATTAATATAAATGTTAAATATCTAGTCTTGTATTAAATATTAATATATTTTATAATATTTAAATACATATTAATATAATTAGTAAAAATTAGGATTATATATTATTATCATAATAATATTTCATAACATTTGAATTTGAATTTATATTAATATAATTATTAAATATGTAGTCTAATATTAAATATTATTATAATAATGGTATTTTATAATATTTAAATTTATATTACTACTGACCCCGTTTTTCGTCAACTTAAAAAGGAGAGCAATTAAACAAAAATATATCAGAGGAAATAAAAGAAGAAGAAAACAAGATCTTTTTTACGTGGTTTAGTAGTTAAATCTGCCTAGTTCACAAGTCTGTGTTATTAGTATTTGAGAGTTTTTCTGGAAACTTTTCAGAGAATAGTTGCCCAGAGTTTTCTCTCAAAATCTCAAAATTTCGGTCATCTACAAATGGAGTTTCCTTCTCTATTTATAGAGAAGGTTTCAGAATTCATTCCCACATATTTCGGGAAGATATCCTGTGAATCAAATAATATAATGTCATTTAATGCATTATTTCCTATGTACACGGATACATCCCATAAAATATGGGATTGGATAACAAATTATATAATATCCCTTAAACGTTGGGATTTTACAACAATAAATACGTTCATATTAACCGATTATCTCAGATACGAAGTCAGCTACATTTCCGAGACTATTTGTCAATCACGAGCTCGCCATCTAACTTCGCCTACACTCAGAACAAGTGACCATTGACGAAGTCATCACATTCGAGCTTACACTTACCAAGCTCAAGCCATCTCGTCTGAAGGCAAGAGATGTATCAGGGAAATATATATGTCAAACCATGGTTATTGCGAGCTCAGAGCATATTCGAGGCTACACACCCTCGAGCTTTTTGAGGTTGTTATTTACAGCAATACGGTCCGACTAAAGGATCATATGACGCCCATGCATATTTCGAGCTTATACCTAACGAGCCTAGATTTCGGGATCATAACTTCTCATGTTCGAAATCTGGGTGTAACATTTTGCCCCCTCAAAAGTATCAGTTCGAATCCTATGAGAGGGAAACTTTTGAACTGTCCTTCTCGGAAACTGTACCATTAAGTGTACTCAAGTGTGGACACGCGTCAGCCAATGATTAATTAATCAGAGTACTTGAGTGCTCTTGTACCATACCCACGTCTATTTGTCTGCTGCCATCACTTCATTTATACCTGACCGTCAGATCAAATATGAAATCTGATCAATGGCTTAGATTAGCCCGACCTTTGATCTCCTTTTGGAATTTACGTATATATAGCCTCTCATCTTCTCCTTCTTCACCTTCTTCTTCAAGCTTTCAGAGAGAAAAAAGGAAAACCAGAACCCAAACGTTGTCTTGTCTTTGCATGTTCTCCAATCCGAGAAAACAACAATCTCTTGGCGTCTACGACTCCGGGAGTGCTTTCCTACAACCACTCCTTCGATCGTCCATCTCTCTGTATCCACCGGTGACCGTGTGTAAGTCTCTATTCTTGTTCTAATATGCTTATACATATTTTTTCTTCATACACGTTTGTATTGTTGTTGCACTGTAGGCACATTTATCAGTTTTGCACTAGAATGTTCTTAGCCGATACTATGTAGATTTTAGGTTCTTTTGATATTATGGGTTTCAAACCCAGACTTTGTGTAGGGGATAGAAACATGGCTTTCTCTACTATTGTTATTTAAATTACAGGCACTGTATCGTGTATATGTAATTAGGGTTTTTAAATTGCATGTTTCCCAAAATTATCACCCTTTTGAGTAACTGCCAACTTTTTCCCTGAAAATCTGGGATTCTTTAAAATAAATCCACCCCCCCCCTTCGCGTTAAATACACACTCGAAGCCTGGTTCTTTCAATAGCTCAGGTTTCTTCCGAGTTCGATCCCGTTCTTTCGATTAAGCTTATTCCATGGTTTCGAGCATTCGAGCTCAAACTATCTTAAATTTTATATTTATTTCTTGTATTCCTGGCCCTCACCCTTTCTTTCTTGCTAGATGTCGCAGAATTTTGAAAACGGTGGGGTCAGTACTCGCAATTCCCTATTCTCTGACAACTCCGAGCCCTGAATCACCCTTCACTCGAAATCAGCGGCTAATTTGCGAGCACAAAGTGAGGTGTGAGCAAGAAGATATTCAAGCTCACTTTCAGTGTCAAATCAACGAGGTTGAGGAGAGGAAAAGGAGGAAACTTTGAGTCGTAATCTATCCAGACACGGACTCTGAGCTTAGACCGATCCCTCTTGACCCCAAGCTTAAAGTAACGGTTTCCTTCAAGCCGGGTGATCTTGCATTCTTGTTGATGGAGGAGTCATCAAGTCACCCATCCACCTCACAACTGACTACCATTCCTACCTCAAGGGGGAATTTTTCGAGGCCGAGCATTATTGGAGCTCGGTTTCTTCGGTAGGGCAAATCACCAACATCCTAGCTCGCCACGGCCGAGGATTGTCAGGCTCGTTGAGGTGTAGAGCTCATACCTCAAACGAACGAAGTTGCTACGCCCCGGGAGACGGCCGTCCCGATAATAAGCTGAAGCTCGCGGCTTGGAGCCACGAGCATATGAAGGCAGGGGCTTTATTGCCCTTGAAGTCCTTTTTTAAGGACTTTCTAGATTTGGTTGGGCTCGCACCTTTCCAGCTCCAGACCAACTCATACAGGGTCTTGTCAGCCCTAATGTCGTTATACCACGAACTGAAGTGGGAAGGAACTTCGCCAAGAGAGATCCTGTATCTCTTTTGTCTGAAAAGCAACTCCTCCTGAGCTCGGGGAGGAGATGGCTTCTACTACCTATCGAGTTATCCCAAGGAGTGGAAGATATTTTAAGACATGCCCAACCATCCTCCTAACTTCAAGCTGGTGTTCTTTTGGACAGACGACCTGGCTCCCTCAAAGTTTTATTCATTCAGACGAATCCGTAAGTATATGATCCCCTTTCCTTTCATGCTCGACTTTTGCTTAGGCTCGAACTAATCATAATGTATTCAAATGTTCAGCCAATTATCACCGTCCTACTCCTATGAACGCAATGAAGGAGCACAAAGAATCCATGCTCCAGCTTCCCTATGGTAGGCACTCCCAGTCTTATCTTCTTCATGAAGATAAGCTTCGAGCATGCGGTCTTCTGGAGCAGGACCAGTCAACAGATGATACAGCCTACCTGAAGTACACCAAGTGGGAACATGTGCCACTCCCTACTGACAAACTCCCTTCAAGGCAAAGCTCGAAAGCACGATCCCCAGTTTGCCGTCCCAGGAGTTTGTGCTCGGGGAATGACGCCAATGACGAGGCCTCGAGCTCGAGTGACAGAGGTAAGGTCATTCTCAACTCGGCCTTGTGGTCTCCTTCCCTTCTTAAACATAGACCCAACACCTTGATCTTATTCCCAGATTATAGGGATAACTTTTATGTATGGTCTTGGGTAGATGACAGGGTCCATAGGTTTGATAGCTGGCTGGGGAAATAGCAAACCATGTATAGTCTGAATGAGGTTTGGGATGGGGTAGCCGTTCAATATGGGACAAATGACTATAGGGACCTTTCGAGGTTGACTTCCACATATAGGGAAGGGACTCCCCCAGCCTCCTCTGAAGAAAGGGAATTACCTAGTCGCTAAGCACGAGCTCGGGGGAGAGTTACAGTTAGTTTTCTTGTCACTTGTCTTTATTTCCTTTGATATCTTACGCTTACTTTAGTAGTTTAAGCTCGTTTTCTAATGTGATTTGATTATTCACACTATGGACTCTAACCTCGAGAATATGCTCAGCAGCTGTTCGGGAGCCAAGCAGAGCAAGCACCCGAGAGCCTCACAAAAAATTGGCCGGCCTGTCAAAGTTCCTAAAAGGATTGAGGGGACTCCTCCTCCTCCAACTCCTCTTATTCTGAGCCTAGTCGCGACTTCCAGTCCCCAGGTTGACATTCCTGCGGCAGCTGATCCTTCCCTGCCTCCTGTTGTCCAGGGCCTCCAACCAACTATACCAGCTCCGAAGAAATCAACTCCCACTTGGGAGCGCTTGTTGCCGATTTCTACTCATTTTGATGAGTATGTTATCGACAACGCTATCAGGACTCACGAAGCCACTCTCAGCTCGGACGTCTTGTCTCGAGTGGGCCAAAGCTTCAGCAGTCTTGGGGCTCCTTAATGGCAGTTCCTGATCAACGCTCGGGACTCCAATGTCCTTTATGACAAGAGTACTGAGCTCATTTCCTCGGTAATTTTTCTTACTTGGTCATTTATTGTAATTTTACTTAGAGTATGTTCTAACTTGATTTGTTTGTGTGTTAGGCTCTTGCTACAGTTACTCAGCTAAATTACAAGCTGAACAACGAGGTTCATGCGAGCATGTCCTATGCCCAGGAGTCGAAGGGTCTCCAGCTTAAGCTCGCTGACGAGTTCAAAGCTGCAAAGTCAAAGCTGGAGGTTGAGCTCAAAGAGAAAAGCTCCAGGGTTGAGGAGCTTGAGAAGTTGAACGCCGAGCTCAGAGAGAAGAGCGCCAGGGCTGAGGAGCTTGAGAAGCTGAACGTCAAGCTCGAGGAGGATAAAAAGGCCACCTTTGAGATAATGGAGGGTGAAAAGGCTCACCTCCTCAAAGATTTTAAGCAGAGGAAGGATCGAGCAGTTGACATGGCCATGCATAGGATTTAGGCCAACAACGCCGATCTCGACACGAGCTTCTTGGGCTCCTTTGAGGACGAGCTTCTGGCTAAATGGCAAGCTCGACTAGAGGTGGAGGAAGCTGCTCAGGAGAAAGCTGAGAAGGCTAAGGAGGGGACAGGTGTTTCCAAGGGGGATGCTCTTGCCTCCTAGAGCTCGATCATGGGCTGCGTCCCATTTAAAAAAAAATTGTAATAGTTTAGGGCCTTTTTTTATATATATATGTGCCCTTGGGGTGAAAACAATTTACAGCTCGTAAAAGAGCTATTTACATTTGATATTTTTAATATCATGTTCGACTTTACTTTAATATTTTTGCTCTACATTTCTTAGATCGAAATATTTTAAGCAATTTATATTAGATTTTTGCCTTCACGTTTGTTTATTCATACAAACATATGTTGGATTTAGGCTCGAGTTTCGATGCATTCATGCACAATTTGCTCGATATATCCATGCCCAATCTTGTTATTTGTCAAGGTCAGATCTTACTATTACCACGCACTAAAAAGTACTTAAGTGATATGTAAGCTAAGTAATTTAGTTGTATCTTTCTTTTTATAGTCACTTTTCTTCTTCCTCAAACAGTTCCTTGAGGTTATGAGGTCGAAACTTTTGTTGCAAAATACTCCAGCCTCGGTATCAACTTAACTCATAGTAGGTTTATCTTTTTCCCACTTGTGTCGATCAGTTTTAGCTGGTTTGTTCCAAACCTATTTAGGTCGTTTTTGGTTCGTAATCCATACACTTGTATACTTTTCGATCTAGTTATATCCAGATCACACTAGTTTGCGAATCTAGTCGTTTCCAGACACTTTATTATCTTGGCTCGCACATCTGGTAATATCCAGACACTTTATTTTTAGTAATCTGGTTACATCCAAATTATCTTAGCTCGTGCATCTGGTTATATCCAGATACTTTATTTTTAGAGTACACTTGTAACTTCTATGTCGAGTTTACGGTCTAGACATTTGTTAGTTTTTGTGTATGCTATATTTACGTTATTTTTTTTTTCAAACTTATGGTATATATACCACTGATGCCCCCTTAATATCCTATGAGTGTGATCATGGGTTATTAAATTAAGAGAGTTTGCAAAAAATACAACATATTGAAACAAGAATGACTTTTGAGCAAAATCGAACACTTTATTAATAATTTTTTTGTAAAGATAGACAAGCATGGTTACATGAGACATCATTCCTACACTATTGATAGTAAGGTCGTAGATGTTCGCCATTCCAAGCTCTTGGTACCAATTCTTCGTTTAACCTCACCAATTTATAGACGCCGGGTCGGATAACTGACTCGATATGGTAAGGTCCTTCCCAATTAGGCCCAAGTACTCCAGCAGTCGGGTCCCTTGTAGCTAGGAACACATGCCTTAGCACCAAGTCTCCCAATCCGAACTTCCTGTCCTGAACCTTTTTATTGAAATATCGGGTAGCTCGCTGCTGATATACCACATTTCTCAGCTGAGCATCATTTCACCTCTCTTCAATGAGGTCCAGACTTACTTCGAGCTGGGATTGGTTCGAGGCTTGATCATAAGCATGGCTATGAATGGTGGGTATTTTGACCTCCATTCGTTACATATCCTCGCACCCATATGCCATGGAAAAAGGGGTATGCCTTGTTGAAGTGTGAGCTGTAGTCCGATATGCCCATAAAAATTAGGGTAACTCCTCCGGCCATTTTCCCTTAGCTTCTTCTAACTTCTTTTTCATAAACTCTTGAGAGTCTTATTTATCGCTTCAACCTGGCCATTTTCTTGGGGATGGGCAACGGAGGAGAAGCTTTCTATTATTCCATTTTTTTCACAAAAATGGGTGAATAATTCACTGTCGAATTGAGTACTGTTATCTGATACTATTTTTCTTGGCATTCCATATCGGCAGATGATGTTTTTTACCACAAAGTCCAAGACTTTTTTTGAGGTAATCGTTGCCAGAGGTTTGGCCTCGGTCCATTTTGTAAAATAATCGACCGAGACCACTGCATACTTTACTCCACCTTTTCCAGTTGGCAACGAGCCTATAAGATCGATTCCCCACACTGCAAATGGCCATGGGGAGGTCATCAGGGTTAGCTCGGATGGTGGAGCTCGCGAAATTGTAGCGAATTTCTGGCATTTATCACATTTCTTGACATACTCGAATGCATCTACTTTGATAATGAGCCAGAAGTATCCTTGTCTTATAATTTTCTTTGATAGGCTATGCCCCCTAGTGTGGTCTCCATAAAATCCTTCATGAATTTCTTCTAAGATTTTCTTGGCCTCGGGTGGAGTCACACATCGGAGTAATGACATAGAATATCCTCTCTGATATAACCTTCCTTCCACAATAGTGTATCTTGGAATCTGATACATCAGTTTCTGAGCCTTGTTCCGTTCTGCTGGGAGAATACCGGTTTCGAGGTAATCAACTATTGGGGCCATCCAGGTCGGTTTGGTGTCAATCATGCGTACATCTTCCTTTTCAGTCTCGCTGATACTGGGAGTCGACAAGTGCTCTATTAGTACTACATTCAGCGCATCGACTTCGTTGGACGTGGCGAGTCTGGATAAGGTGTCCGCATTGGAGTTTTGCTCTTGGGGAACCTGCTTTATCGTATAGAACTCGAAAAGTTTGAGTGTTGCTTTAGCTTTTTCTAAAAATGCAGCCATTCTTATACCACGAGCCTAATATTCCCCTAAGATTTGGTTGACCACCAACTGCGAATCACTGTAGCAATGTATTGCTTTGGCCTTGATCTCTTTGGCTATTCAGAGTCCTTCCAATAGAGCATCGTACCCAGCCTCATTGTTAGATGCTTCGAAGTTGAACCTCAAGGCAGAGTGAAATCGACTTCCAGTTGGAGTGATCAATATAATCCCTGCCCCAATCCATTTTCGTTGGAAGATCCATCGACATAAAGTTTCCACAGCTCGAGGGCTGGGGTTATAACTTCGTCATCAGACACTCCTGTACATTCCACAATGAAGTCTGCCAGGGCCTGCCCTTTTACGGTCGGTCTCAGATGATAAGTGATCTCGAACTATCCGAGTTCAACAGCCTATTTTAACAATCTGCTCGAGGCCTCTAGTTTGGACAAGACTTGCCGCAGTGGTTGGTCAGTCATCACATGGATTGGATGTGCTTGGAAGTAAGGTCGGAGCTTTCGAGATGAGTGGATCAGGCTAAGGGCTTGTTTTTCCATTAACGGGTACCTCGATTCTACCCCCAGTAACCTCTTGCTAACATAGTACACTGGTTTTTGCACCTTCTAGTCTTCTCGGACGAGCACAACACTGATGGCGTGGTCGGTTGTAGCGAGATACAAGTACAAGACTTCTCCTGTGATAGGTTTTGACAAGATCGGAGGTTCCGCGAGGTGTTTCTTTAGGTCCTAGAATGCGAGCTCGCATTCCTCTGTCCATTCAAATTTTTTGCCTCCTCTCAAAAGGTTGAAAAATGGAAGACATCGGTCCGTGGATTTAGAGACAAATCTACTTAATGCCACCATCCGTCCAGTTAAACTCTGGACATATTTATCCTTTCGAGGTGAGGGCATGTCAATTAACGCCTGGATCTTTTCTGGGTTAACCTTTATTCCTCGCGCATTTACAATAAAGCCCAAAAACTTCCTCGAAGATACTCCGAAAGAGCATTTTTGGGGGTTGAGTTTCATGTTGTACTTCCGCAAAATGGCGAAGCATTCTTCGAGGTCGTCTACATGGTTATCGTTATGTTTAGATTTGACTAACATATCATCAATACAAACTTCCGTGTTATTACCTATCTGCTCAGAGAACATCCTGTTCACAAGCCTTTGGTACGTCGCTCCAACATTTTTTAGCCCAAAAGGCATAACATTGTAACAGTACAACCCTTTATCGGTTACAAAGCTCGTATGTTCTTGGTCGGGTGCATGCATAGAGATCTGGTTATATCTAGAATAAGCGTCCATGAATGACATAAGTCCGTGCCTAGCCGTGGTATCTACCAGTTGATCGATCCAAGGTAGGGGAAAGCAATCTTTTGGGCATGCCTTGTTGAGACCAGTTCCGTTAGGTTTTGGGACCAGTACCAAATTGGTGATCCAATCAGGATAGAAGGCATCTCGTATGAACCGATTTGCCTTTAACCTGTCAACCTCTTCTTTTAAGGCTTTCTTTCTATCATCGTTCAGGAGTCTTCATTTTTGTTGATTTGGGGGGAAGCGCTTGTCAATGTTAAGTGCATGGCTTATCACATTCAGACTTATCCCTACCATGTCCGAATGTGACCACGCGAAAACATTCTGGTTCTTCCTTAAGAAGCAAATTAATTGCTACTTTGTTTTTTCTGAAAGGTTTTTCCCCACCTTCACAGTTTTTGGGGGATCGACTTCTTCGAGCTTGACCTCTTCGAGCTCTTCCAATGGTTTGAGGTCTGCTCTTTCTTCTACTCTAGGTTCGACTTCCTCGTCGATTTCCAACATCGTGCCGTCCTTATTCTGAATTATGACAAGTGCTTGTGCACTTGTTTGTTTCTTCCCCCTAGCGGAAATGTTGTAGCATTCCATTCCCACCAGCTGGTCCCCTTTCAAAGTTTCGATGCCCCCAGAAGTCGGGAACTTGATGGCCAAATGCCTGATTGACGATACTGCCCCCAGCCCTACTAGGGCGGGTCTCCCGAGAAATATGTTATAGGCCGATGGAAGGTCCACTACAATGAACTCCATCATTTTGGTTACAGAGATTGGGTAGTCTCCCAAGGTCACAGGGAGTTCGATGGATCCTATACAGCTAATCCCTTCTCCTGAAAAGTCGTAAAACGTAGTTGCACAGGATTTTAGGTCGCGAATCGTGAGTCCCATCTTTTCTAAAGTGGCTTTGTAGAGGATATTTATCGAGCTCCCATTATCAATCAAGACTCGATGTACCCTCTTGTTCGCAAGCTGAAGGGTGATGACCAAGGGGTCATTATGGGGGAACTGGACATGAGACACATACTCTTCAATAAAAGTTATGGGTTGTGTTTCAACCCTTTGTTGTTTTGGTGCTCTAGGTTCGGGTTCGTAGGGAGAACCGTCACCAGTTTTTAACTCATTGACATATCTCTTCTGGGCATTCTTGCCCGATCCTGCGATATGAGGTCCTCCCGATATGGTTATCACATCTTCTCCATCAATCGGAGGGGGTTGCTCATCCTCACGAGGTCGAGAGTTATTGTTTTGGGCAGGTGGTGCAATTGCTACCCTTTGGCTAGTGGAAGCCTGATTGGGGTTTCAGTTTCTTACATACTGTCCGAAATACCCCCTCAAGATCAATCCTTCGATCTCATCCTTTAGTTGTCTACATTCATCAGTCGTATGCCTGATATCTCTATGAAAGCTACAATATTTGTTAGAATCTCTTTTTGCCTTTTGGTTTCTCATGGGATCAAGTCGCCTAAAAGGAACCTGGTTTTCATTAGCCAGGTAGATATTCTCCCGACACTCATTGAGCTCGGTATACACCTTGTATACGGAGAAGTATCTTTCTCCTTTCTTCTTCTTTCCCCCATCTTCCTCGGGGTCGTTCCCCTCATTTTTCTTTCTCTTGGAAGGGTTGTCCCTAGGGGGTTTTGAAGTTGTAGGATCCAACGAGGTTGAGGCAGAGTTAGTGTTCATCGTTGTAGTTGTAGGCTGAGAGGTCATATTCAATGCTGACCTTGCCTCCTCTATACTAACAAACCTCTGAGCTCTTCGATTAAACTCGACTAAGGATCTTACAGGCTTTCTTTGCAAATCTTCCCAGAGAGGACTCCTAGGCATTACTCCCGCTCGAACGACCATTAAATGGCCACTATCATCGGCATCATGAGCTCGAGCGACTTCCAAGTTAAACCTTGTGAGATAATCTTTCAGTGACTCATTTGGCTGTTGTCGGACATTGGTCAAGGCTGAAGCCTCGGATCTGATGCCGACCATGGCTTTGAATTGTTTCTTGAAATCTTTCAACAATTGATCCCAGGAGGCAATCGAATGCCTCTTATATTTTTCAAACCAGTTTTTTGCTGGTCCCGTGAGAGAGGCTGGGAACAGCATACACCTGAGTTCGTAGCCTACACTGCTGGCTCGCATAATTGTGTTGAACGTGCTTAAGTGCTTGTACGGATCTGAATTTTCATCGAATGGTGGGACATGAGGAATTCTAAATCCTTGAGGAAACGGGATGCTAGAGATATGTGGGGAAAAAGGCTCGAGTTCCTCATCGAACTCTTTGTCCCGTTCTCGGCTACGTTCGTTCTACAAGAGCTTGAATGCTCTCTCCAACTGCTCAATCCTTTCTTTGACTAGATCTATGGGAGGTCTGGCCTGGACCGGGGGGAACTGGTTATCGTTGATTACAACTCTAGTTCCCTGTCTTGGCACGGGATTGTATATTGGCTGCTTGTGCCCGTTGAGATGATCTCTCAGGTCTGGATTTGGGGGATTATAACGTCCCCGATTATGGTTTAAATGCTCCCCTAAATCTGGGTGATCTCCTCAATTTTCGGCATTCCTGGGCTCCGGGTTATATATACTCACGGATCTAGTGTCACCTGAGCTTTCACTGACATGGCTCTTTGCATGATTATTACGGGATGGGTTTCCTGCTGGTCTCCTTGTCTCAATAATTTGAGATCGAGACATTTGGCTTCTCGTGGGATGGGGACCCCTGCGCTCCCTAGTAGTTTCTTTATTCCTATGTCTTCGCCCAGATCGCCTTTCCCTATCATGAAGGTCTGGTTGCGCATCCCTCTGAACTGGCGAGGGGTGCCTTATTGGCGATGGCAGGTGCCTTATTGGAGAAGGTGGTTGTCGTCTGTTATGGGGCCTAGATGGCCCTGAATTTTCTCGATCAGGATCTGGTATATTCTGCGTGGCATCAGGATTTCAGGTCCGAGCCTCTGAGGGGGCTCAGTTATTCCCTATTCCTACTGGTGCCTCTGCAGTTGTGTTGGCAGCACCTTCAGCCCGGTTACCTCTCTGGGGTCTCGGTGGGACAAGCTGCTCCACTGGTGGCGGAGGTTGCTCCGCTCTCCTGGAGGCTGCGTTTTTGCGCGGTCTCCCTCGAGGCCTACGATGTGGGACATGAATGTCTCTCGGAGGTAGAGCCTGTGCATCTTGCGGAGGCGGGGCCTGAGCCGTCTGCGCTTCAGCAGCTAGTCTGGCTAGCTCTTCATAGCGTTTTTTAGCTTCTGCCAACTGTTTACGCAGTTGGCGATTCTCGAGTTCCATGATTAGGACATATCTCTCGGGATTGTAGTACATATCCTCATCGGCCCTGAGGACAAGTGGTCCCTGAGAGTCGGATGAATCACTCCTCTCATTGGGATCAAAATTCACCATAGGTTTCTTTCCAGGGTGCCGGGGGTACTCATCTTCATCTAAAATTTCCTCCTCAGGAATATTGGGATCATTTGCAGCCATTGCTAATTCGAGAGGCTTTTTGACTAAACAGATTCACGCACGCACTGTTTAATGGCTCTCAATGAAAGCACCAAACTGTTGATGCCGTTTTTCGTCAACTTAAAAAGGAGAGCAATTAAACAAAGATATATCAGAGGAAATAAAACAAGATATTTTTTACGTGGTTCAACAGTTAAATTTGCCTAGTCCATGAGTCTGTGTTATTAGTATTTGAGAGTTTTTCAGGAAACTTTTCAGAGAATAGCTGCCCAAAGTTTTTCTCAAACTCTCATAATTTGGTCCTCTACAAATGGAGTTTCCTTCTCTATTTATAGAGAAGGTTTCAGAATTCATTCCCACATATTTCGGGAATATATCCTGTGAATCAAATAATATAGTACAATTTAATGCATTATTTTCTACGTACACGGAAACATCCCATAAAATGTGGGATTGGATAACAAATTATATAATATCCCTTAAACATTGGGATTTTACAATAATAAATACATTCATATTAACCGATTATCTCAAACGAAGTCAGCTACATTTCCGAGACTATTTGTCAATAACGAGCTCGCCGTCTAACTTCTCCTACGCTCAAAACAAGTGACCATTGACGAAGTCATCACATTCGAGCTTACACTTCCCGAGCTCGAGCCATCTCGTCTGAAGGCAAGAGATGTATCAGGGAAATATATATGTCAAACCATGGCTATTACGAGCTCAGAGCATATTCGAGGCTACACACCCTCGAGCTTTTCGAGGTCGTTATTTACAGCAATATGGTCCGACTAAAGGATCATATGACGTCCGTGCATATTTCAAGCTTACACCTAAGAACCTAGATTTCGGGAACATAGCTTCTCATGTTCGAAATCTGGGTGTAACAATTAATATAATTAATAAATATATATTTTGTTACACCCAGATTTCGAGGATGGAAATCTTGATCTCGAAATACAGGTTCGTAAGGTTTGAGTTCGAAATAAGCACAATTATCATGTGATCTCCCAGGTTGACAATTTGTTGTAAATGACGACCTCGTAAGTCCGAGCAGTGCATAGGCTTGCAACTCGCGTTAGCAAGGATTCAACACTTGTATAAACTTCTTGATGCATCTCTTGCTTTTAGACCAGATGCTTTGAGCTCGAGGGCTGTAAGCTCGAAGGTGACCGCTTTGTCAATGATTGCCTGGTGGGAACATAGGCGAAGTAAGATGATAAGCTCGCAATAGGCAAATGGTCTCGAAGGCGCACAGATCTGGTGTCTAAGCTCGTTGATCCTATGTGAATGTATTTATTGTTATAAATTCCCTATGTTTAAGGGATCTGATGTAATTTGTTACTCAATCCCACATTTTATGGGATGTTACCGCGTATGTAGTAACTAATGCATTTATTGGCATTATATTAATTGATTTACGGAATATATTTCCGAAATATGTGGGAAGTAATTCTGAAACCCTATCTATAAATAGAGATGGATAATTCATTTGTAGAGGATGAAATGATAGTGATTTGGAGAGAAACCTCTAGGAAATTATTCTCTAAAAGTTTCCAGAAAAGTCTAAAGAGCTAATAATATAGACTCGTGGACTAGGCAGATTTTAACTGCTGAACCACATAAAAAGATCTTATTTTCATTTTCTTTATTCACTTCCTCTGGTATATTCCTATTTAATTGTTCTTCTTTCTTAAGTTGACGAAAAATGGCGTCAACATATTTTTAATTAGTTTTAACGGTATATTCCGTTAAATATTTAGAATATTTTGTTAAAGTTAATAAAAAACCATTAAAACCAAGAATTTATATTATCTACGCATTTTTATATAAAGATATATATACTTTTATATATTGTTATTCTATTTAGGGGTCCTTGGCAAAATGGCCTATTTTTATAGTGCAATTTGCACTATGGCCTAGTTTCAATAGTTTTTAGCTAAATAACCTCTTTTATTAATGAATTTTTTATATTACCCATTTTACCCTTAAAATAAAATAATAATAAATTAAAAACAAAAATCCTAATAATAACTATCATCTTCTTCCTCTCACCCATCCACCCACACCCATCCACAACTACCCACTATCATCCCCCACCGCCACCACCACCACCACCACCGGCGACCACTGCCCCCTACCGCCGGCGAACACCGCTCATCACCGGCTGCCACCATTTCTCCGCAAATCCGGCCACCACTCATTCAAAATATTGGTTTATAAAGCTTTTTTTATTTTTATAAAATATGAGATTTTTTATATTGTTTTTGTAGATTTAAAATGCAAAATGATTGTTTTAGTATGTTGAAAGTATAAGTAAGAATTTAGGTTTATTTCTTGAGTTTTATGGAGGTTAAACCTTGAAAATCTGAAAAAATTAATGGTGGTTTCGGTTATTTTCGAGATTGAAAAATCCAGAATTTTTGACAGCTTGTCTAATTTTTCGACAAGGAGTCTAAATTTTAGACCAGTTGTCTAAATTTTAGACCAGTAGTCGTATTTTTTCGACCATCTGTCTAAATTTTCGACCAGTAGTCCTAAATAATCGGATATTCAGGAGATTGTGTGAGTTAAATTCGGGATCTTCAAAGATCTTTACAGTAATATTACATTGCATGCGGAACCATCGACCAGACTGGTCGCCGGTAAGACTGGGCTGCTGACTGTTTCTAAAACGTCTTCTGGTTGATACACTAACAGAGTTCCTCCAGGTGTCAGCCACGTGTCCAGGGATCATTTGCCACGTCATCAATGCCAATTTTTTGGATAACATTTGCCCCCAAGTTTATTTATTACGAGCAATAAATAAACTTTTGAGCGAACGACCCTTCGGTAACCTCACCATGCGTGTCAGAACCCTTCGTGTGTCCTTGGAAAAAGCAACCTACTTCTGGCTAATCATGACCTTTCGGTTCCCCAGTAATAATTCGACGGCTATTCCGCTTCCCCATACTTCGAAAAAGGGAAACTGATGATTACACCTTTTTTATGCCACAGACAAACTTATATAACATCTCAAAACCTTCCTTTTTCTTTTTACGCACGCCATTGCCTTCTCAAGAAACCCTAAAAACCAGAGCTTTAATCTTCTCTGGAGACCGTTCTTCTGCAATTTCAAGATTCAACCCGAGAGCACCCCGACTTCCGAAGACTTTTTACCATTCTCAACGATCTTCTTTCCGGTAAGTCTTCGAATCTTTATGTTTTAAATTTTCATAATGCATGCTTCTGTATGTTGACTGTTTGAGTTCATCTGCTTCTGGTTTGAGATGCTTGTGAGTAGAATGTCTTGTAGGCAAAAAAGGTTACGAGTTAGTTTAATAGTCGGGATCATACTTTTAGGATGTAAAATCAAAGTAAAAATTTGATCTTTAGGCTAGTTGGAAAATAGGTTTTTCCCGCCCTAAGGGGAGTTGAAAAAGCTTTTTTTGAAAAACTTTTTACTTTCACCCTTTGATCCGTTTCTCAAACTGTTCGTGTGAAAAATTTAGCTTTTTGTTAGAATGCTATTGTATAAAAGCTTGACTTTTATACTCGACCAGCGCCATTCTAAAAAGCCTTTAAAAATTCTCTATGCTCACCTCCCCATTCTTCTGTTTGCATACTTTGATGCCAGATTTGTGGGGAGGTGAACGGCCCATCGACGACGATCTTCTCGCCCAGCTGCTCGAAGGCGAAGAACAACCGGCCGACCGAATCCACGAGATTCCCTTCTCACGATCCTCTTCCAGACCTCGTCCTTCTCCTCCTCAAATGGCTCGTTCCAAATCTTTAGGCAAGAGAAGACCTGACTCCGACGATAGTCCAAACCCTCCTGCCCAGCCTGATTCGCAGGCTAGGGTTCCCTCGACCAGCGATCGAGACAATCCTGTTCCTAACCCTAACATCAAAATTAGAGCCCACCCTCGCCATCAGAATCTACCTGATGTCGAGTGGTATATCTCCCCGACCAGCCTAGTATTTCAGGAAGTATCCTCTCACAGGGGTTACCATTAGAATTCCTGCTGCAGACCAAAGGGCTAACCTCCCCGAAGGTATATACAGCGCCTGGTCTCAGTATCACATAGAGGCGGGGGCTTTCCTCCCTCTACATCCTTTTTATCAGGGGGTGGCTAATTATTTCGATGTCGCCCCCTTCCAAATTACTCCAAACGGATATAGAATGCTGGCCGCACTCTATATCCTGTACAAACTTAAAAAATGGCCAGAACCTATCCCCCATGAGCTCAATTATCTTTTCAACCTTAAATCCAACCCACAACAATATGGGACGGGTTTCTTCCATCTTTGTCACCAGGAGACAGACCGGACGTTCCTGAGTGACACTACGCACATATCCAACATGGGGCAGCACAGTAAGGAGTACTTCCTTACTCCGGACATAACCAGCAACAACCTGGCCTTCGCTCGAGGAGGTAAGTTCTGTCTTTTACTGGTCGATACTTTTTAATCAAAGAGTCCCCCTTCATTCTTCTCAAACTATACTTTGTCTTTCAGGTCCATGGTTACGTCCGACCCCAACACCAGACATGGTGTTGAGGTCCAATGCACTGGCCAGAATGACAGATGCAGAAAAAAGCGTCAAGTCCCTGGTTACTGATGAAAACCTGAGGCTGTCTGGCCTCCTGGCTCCTCGCCATGAAACAAGAGGACCCGTGGTAGCCGATGCCACTGCCGAGGGGGTTCCCGAGCAGCAACCTCCTGCGTCCCCTCCCCGAAGGAGGCCGACGGGGGTTACAATCAGGGAGCCCATGGGCAATCCTTCCGCAGAAAGGCCTTCTGCTCCCCAAGGAAAGGGGAAACAAAATGCCAAAGAGCCGGTTGTGGACTTGGGGGAATCCTCTAATGAGAACGGTAAAGTTATTTTGCTTTTAAATAGCTTGCCAATTCCCTGTCATTTGTTTGACGGGGAGGGAAACTGTACATATACTCCAAATCTAGGGCCAGACTTCTTCGTGCCAGATAGTGAGTGTGTGACTAATAGAGTCAATAGTATAGCGACCAATAGTTGTAGCTCGGGTATTAACTTTGTGACCTTCTTTTCCATTGGATAAAGAGTCTTCATCTGCCTTTATCTTTACCCTTTGCTTGTGTCTACCTGGATGCAGATATGGCCACTCCCAACGTCTTCGACCTATACCAGGCTGAGGAGGAAGAGGAAGTTCCTCAGCTCCGGCGAAATTCGTCAAGGAGACACAATGGCAAAACGAGCCAGGGACCTGCCAAAAAGAGTCGAACAGAAGACCCTCCCAAGGACGTGCCAACTGGGCAAACTTCTGCTCATCCTCCGGCTCCTGCTGAGAAGCAGACTCCTCCTGCCCCGTCAAACCCTCTGGCTGCACCCACCAGGGAACAAAACAAGCGGGAAGAAACTCTTGGGGCCAAACTCTCGAACCATGCCTTACGAGCAGCAAAAGACCATCTTGGGCATATCATGAAGAACGACCGCGTCAAAAATGCAATGGTTGAGGCAGAGAGTATGGGGGTCGACCAGATTCTAAACAGGACCCTGAACGAGATAGCCAGCATAAGTGCTTCTTTATCTCTTTGGCCTTAGTCTTTTATTCTTTGCAACAGGTTCTAACTTTTTCCTTTGTTCACAGGATTTGCTATCTGCAACTGCTGCTCGTACCCGTGCCCAAGCCTCTATCGACCAGGTTCGGGCAAAGGCCATCGAGAGGAGCTCTCGGTTGCAGAAGCCAGGCATGCGAAGGAGTTGGAGGCGATCGTTCAGCAGAGGGATGCTGCGGTGACCAAGCTATCGGAGGCTGAAGCTTCGAAGGCTGCTATAATAAAGCAGAGGGAGGAGTATCAGGAGGCCAACCGAGTCCAATATCGCGAAGTCAAGAGACTGGGCGAGGAGCTTAAGTCCAGGGACGAGGCCATCGCTACTCTTGGGGGCAAAGTAGAGCAACTGAGGCTTGACAACTTCAAAAATCTGGAAAGATATAAGAAGACGACGCTCCAGTGTTTTTACAACTTCTGGAAACACAATCAGGGCGCCGACTTCAGCTATCTTTCAGAAGATGTTAGGACTGCTGAGTTGGCTCGCTGCACTGCTCAACTGGCTGAAGAGGAGGCAAGAGCCAGGGTCCCTGCTTCCCCAAGCATTGCTGGCGTAAAGGAAGAAGGAGTTGCTGAGGATGTTTCCAACCAGAATGCTGATAAGGACCCTCCTGCTCCCAATGCCTCTTGAGCTTTTTTATTTTTTCTTTCTTTTGATTACACAACCCACGGGTCTTGATGTAAAGACAATATCTTTTTTTTGAATTTGCTGCATGGGCAGCAAACTTTTCCTTTTATTTGAACAGTTACATCCAAGCAGTGATGCTTGCGGTGTAAAAGATTGCTTCATGATGCTATAACATTTTCATTTATTATAACATTTGTCTGCATGACCGAACTTAGCATAGTACTTTGGCTTGATTTAACAAAATATAAATTTTGAAAAATACTCTAAGTACCTTAGCATGCTTTCACTCATTTTGTTCAAGTGTTTACATACCTCATGGTACGCTTTGCTATCGATGTGCCTTATATGCCCCCCAAGTGATCGAGGAGCTTTAGGTCCTTGGTCACTTGCCTTGACCATGACCTGTTCGAACATTTCTGCTCGGGTAAAAAAGTAATACTTGTAATATAGCAAAACAACACACGTAATGAACAAATACTTGTAAATATAAATTTACAAAGGTTGGCAAGAATGACTGGCTGCGCACAGTCCCTTATAATCTCGTATTAAAAATGGACTAAACATGTCTTTACGAGTGATTCTAAAATAGAATCTTACATATTCGAGCGATTAGCCATACAGTGTGGCTAACCCTCTTTGCTAAACTTGTAAAAAAAAAAATTAATACAAGCCAGTCCTTTAAAAAGGACTGTTCACTGATAGTACTTGCGCAGGTGTTCTCTATTCCAATATCGTGGAACGAGATCTCCATTTAGGCGTGCAAGTTTGTAGGTGCCCGGATGAAGGACTTCTTCGATCTGGTAAGGTCCTTCCCAATTAGGTCCGAGTACTCCAGCAGTGGGGTCGTGGGTATTTAAGAAAACTCGTCGTAACACCAAGTCAGCGACGTTGAATTTTCTTTCTTTAACTTTGGAGTTAAAGTACCGGCGACTTTTTGCTGGTAAGCAGCGACTCGGAGTTGGGCTTTCTCCCGTATCTCATCAATTGAGTCTAGGGACTCCATCATTAGTTGGCTGTTCTAGTCCTGGTCGTATGTTAGGCGTCGATGTGAGGGGGGATCTAACTCGACAGGTAACATAGCTTCATATCCGTAGGCTAAGGAAAATGGGGTATGTCCTGTCGCTGTTCGGTGAGACGTTCTATACGACCAGAGGACTTCAGGCAGCTGCTCTGGTCATGCTCCTTTAGCTTCTTCAAGTCTCTTCTTCAGGGTGTCTTTAAGAGTTTTATTCACGGCCTCGACCTGCCCGTTCGCTTGGGGATGCGCAACAGAAGAAAAGATTTTAATAATTCCATGCCTTTCGCAGAAGTCGGTGAATAAGTTACTGTGAAATTGGGTTCCGTTGTCTGAAACTATCTTTCGGGGCAAACCATAGCGGCAAATAATGTTCTTGATGACAAAGTCAAGAACTTTCTTGGTCATTATGGTGGCGAGTGGTTCAGCTTCGGCCCATTTAGTGAAGTAATCGACTGCCACGACTGCGTACTTTACTCCTCCTTTCCCCGTAGGTAGGGATCCAATCAAATCTATTCCCCACACCGCAAACGGTCACGGGCTTTGCATCTGTTTCAATTCGTTTGGAGCTGCTCGTGGAATCTTCGAAAATCTTTGACATTTATCGCATCTTCGTACAAACTCTATCGAATCCTCGTTCATAGTTGGCTAGAAGTAGCCTTGCCTCAGAATCTTCTTTGCCAAACTCTGCCCCCCAGCGTGATCCCCGCAGAAGCCTTCATTCACCTCTTTCATGAGTTCCTTAGCTTTTCCTGGTGTAACGCATCTGAGTAGTGGCATTGAATATCCTCTTCGGTACATAATACCATCGACCAGTATGTATCTAGCGGCTCGCCTTTGTAGAGTTCTGGCTTTGTTTCTATCGGCTGGTAGCACACCGTTCGTCAGATACTCCAAGTAAGGTGCCATCCACGTATCCTCCATTCGAATCTCCATATTGGTCTCAACCGCTTTTATGCTTGGATCACTCAGTCTTTCTACTGGCACAATGTTCAAGGTGTCAGCATCTTTCGCGCTCGCAAGTTTTGCTAAGGCGTCTGCGTTTGAATTCTGATCCCGCAGTATTTGCTGTAGGGTGTATTCCGTGAACTGGGCTAGCAGGTCTTTTGTTTTATTCAAGTAGGCCACCATTTTTAAGCCTCGCGCTTGATATTCTCCTAGAACTTGATTCACCACTAGCCGTGAATCGCTGTAAATATCAAGCGTCTTTATGCTCATCTCTTTCGCCATTCTCAATCCAGCGAGGAGTGCTTCGTATTCGGCTTCATTATTCGATGCGGTGAAGTCGAACCTAATGGCGCAGTGAAATCGATGCCCTTCCGGCGTTATCAATATCACTCCCGCTCCTGCGTGGGATTCGTTAGACGACCCATCCGTGAATAACTTCCACGAAGGAGCTTTCTCTTGAGGCTCAGGCGCACTAGGCAGTTTGCACTGCTCGCTGTCTGGGAGTTCGGTGAACTCTGTAATAAGATCGGCCAAGACTTGTCCCTTGACTACTGCTCGCGGTGAATAAGTTATATCGAACTGCCTTAGTTCGACTGCCCATTTTAATAATCGTCCAGCCGCTTCTGGTTTTTGGAGGACTTGCCGAAGGGGCTGGTCAGTTAAAACTGTGATAGGATGGGCTTGAAAGTAGGGGCGTAACTTTCTAGAGGCTAGGATTAAGCAATATGCTAACCTTTCAATTGGTGGATATCTCAATTCTGCCCCGATCAGTCTCTTGCTAACATAGTAGACTGCCTTTTGTACGCCTTCGTCTTTTCGCACTAGCACCGCGCTAGCAGCAACTTCAGTAATTGCCAGGTAAATAAACAAAGTTTCTCCTTCGATTGGCTTTGATAAGATGGGAGGCTGTGCCATATGAGTTTTCAAGGTCTGGAATGCCTGTTCGCAGTCTCCTGTCCATTCAAACTTCTTATTTCCCCTAAGTAGATTGAAGAAAGGGACGCACTTGTCTGTTGACTTCGAAATAAATCTACTTAGGGCTGCGATTCTGCCGGTTAAACTTTGTACATCTTTGATCCTTTCTGGCGATTTCATGTCGATCAGGGCCTTTATCTTGTCAGGGTTGGCCTCGATTCCTCTTGAATTTACAATGAACCCCAAAAACTTCCCTGATCCAACTCCAAAGGAACATTTGAGGGGATTTAACTTCATTTGGTATTTGTTCAATACATCAAAGCACTCTTGTAAATCCCTTACATGTCCTTCTGCCTTTTTAGACTTTACCAGCATGTCGTCCACATATACCTCCATGTTTACTCCGATCAGCTCCTTAAACATGTGGTTGACTAGCCGTTGGTAAGTCGCACCTGCGTTTTTCAGTCCGAAGGGCATTACTTTGTAACAGTATAAGCCCGTATCGGTCCGAAAGCTGGTGTGATCCTCGTCGGGGGGATGCATGCTAATCTGGTTGTAGCCCGAATATGCATCCATGAACGAGAGGATCTCGTGCCCTGCAATTGCATCAACCAGCTGGTCGATTCTTGGGAGTGGGAAGCAGTCCTTTGGGCAGGCTTTATTGAGGTCTGTAAAATACACGCAGGTTCGCCATTTGTCGTTAGCCTTGGGAACCAGCATTGGATTGGAGACCCACGATGGATAAAATGCCACCCTGATGAACCCATTCTCCTTTAGTCTTTCAACTTCTTCTTTTAAGGCTCGCGATCTATCCTTATCGAGCAGCCTTCTCTTTTGTTGCACGGGTGGAAAAGTCTTGTCTATATTCAGGACATGGCTGATAACTGCAGGATCTATCCCAGCCATGTCTTTGTGCGACCAGGCAAAAACCTCCTGGTTCTTCCGCAAAAATTCCACCAGTGCGTGCTTTGTGGTGGGCTCTAGGTTCTTCCCGACCTTTACGACTCTGGTCGGGTCTTTTTCGTCGAGTTGGACCTCTTCTAGGTCCTCAACGGGTCCAACGTTTTCTTCAAAATCCCCAAAGCGAGGATCTAAGTCTCTATCCTCACTTTGGGCAACACCTTATTTGGTGACTTCATCACCGGATTGGGTTTGTGTATCAACCGCCATCTGCAACCTATCTGAGGTAGTGCTCTTTGATGTTCCTTTTTTCGCCTTCGTTACTAAGGCGTTATAGCACTCCCTGGCTTCCCTCTGGTTTCCCAACACGCGTCCTACTTCTGCGTCCGTTGGGAACTTCATGGCTAAGTGCCACATAGAGATGACAACCCATAGATCAACTAGTATAGGCCTCCCAATGACGGCATTGTACGCCGAACGACAATCGACCACTACGAAAGTGGTGAGTAATGTCCTTGTTGCAGGCGTTGCACCTGTCGTCACTGGTAGTTTGATTAATCCGGCGGGGGCGAGTCCTTCTCCAGAGAAGCCGTATATCGTTTGGTTGCAGGGCTCCAGGTCCTTAACGGACAGCTTCATGCGTTCCAGCGAAGACTTATACAGGATATTCACCGAACTTCCTGTATCGACCAGCACTCTTTTCACCATCATGTTGGCCATTTGGATATCCACGACTAGTGGATCGGAATGTGGGAACCGGACGTGTTGGGCATCACCATCAGAGAAGGTTATTTCGCCCTCGTCTGACCGAGCCTTTTTTGGCGCGCGGTCCTCCACAGTCATCATCTCGATGTCCTGGTCGTGGCGCAGGGTCCGAGTGTATTGTTCCCTAGCCTTTCCGCTATTTCGCGCGAGGTGTGGGCCTCCACAAATGGTCAGTAATGTGCCAGTCACGGGGGCAGGCTGTAAGGGCGGCGAGCGTTGGTGCGTGGGTGCCTGCTCGTTGCTACCCGGAGCTTCTCGTTGGGAATTCCCCGAGGCCCTTACGTATCTTCTCAAGTGTCCTTGTCTAATAAGGGACTCGATTTCGTCCTTCAGCTGGTTGCATTCGTTGGTGTCATGTCCGTAGTCGTTATGGTAACGACAGAACTTGGTAGTGTCCCTCTTCCAAATATCCTTTCGAATGGGGCCAGGTTTTTTATAAGGCACACTAGAGCTTGTGGCCTGATAAACCTCTCCCCGAGACTCAACGAGGGCAGTATAGTTAGTGAACCGAGGTTCATAACGGTTACCCTTCGCTCGTTTATTGTTGGAGGTGGAAGGCTCGTTATACGGCCGTTTTCCACCATTCTTGCCATTCCCGTTGTCGTTCTCGTTACCATTAGGTTTGGACCCATTGGCGGCTTTGGCGGGCTCAGCTGCTTTCTTATCCTTGCCAGAAGGCTTTCCATCGTCGGCAATGGCATCTTCGAGCTTGATGAAACGATCAGCCCGGTCTAGGAATTCCTGGGTAGTTCTTACTCCTTCCTTTTGGAGACTTTTCCAGAGGGGGGAACGACGCCTAACCCCTATGGTTATGGTCATCATTTTGCCTTCGTCCCCCACTATTTTTGCTCCAGCTGCTGCTCGCATAAAGCGCTGGATGTAGTCCTTCACTGATTCTCCATCTTGCTGGCGAATTTCAACTAGCTGGTTTGCTTCGGTCGGATGCACACGACCTGCGTAGAACTGTCCGTAGAATTCCCTTACGAACATCTCCCAGGAAACTATACTTGCGGGAGGGAACTTAAAAAACCATTCCTGCGCGGCTTCAGAAAGTGTTGCAGGGAAGATCCTGCACCGAGTGTCTTCGGACACTTTCTGAATGTCCATTTGTATTTCAAACTTATTGACATGAGACACTGGGTCTCCGTACCCGTCAAAGTTTGGAAGTGTAGGCATTTTGAACTTGCTTGGAGTTTCTGCATTAGCTATCCTCTGTACGAAATGAGTGCCTTTCCTCCTATCGTGGTCGATATAAGATGTCTTTCCCCTGACCAGCTGTTGCACTGCCTGGTTGAGGGCATCTATCTGGGCCTGTACAGCGACAGGAATCGTTGTGGCCTCTGTTGCTGGGGGGACGTTCTCACCATGCCGCTCACGGCGATCGTTGAGTACGTCTCGCAAATCCTCGTCTCTTCTCCGCTGCTCACTACCCCCGAGCCGGTTGAAGACATTATTTTTCCTGGGCTGCCCCCCAGCATCCCGTCTATTGGGTTGGTCATCTTGAGGTACCTGGCTCCCGCCTTTACCTCTTTCTTCATTTCTTCGGCCAGCGTTTCCCTTTCTTGAGTCGGCCTCATTATATCCATGGCCATCTCTGAACCTTGATTGGCTATGGTGGGATTGGCTGTTCCCTCGATTTCCATTCCTGGCTGAAACGTCCCGAGCGTTAGAGGGTGGCCTGCGTTGGTCGTTATGTCCCCAGGCATTATCATGCCGTGGGGGACCCCGGACCGCAGAGCCTAACTCAGAGTTCCTCCTATCACCAGGAGGATACTGACCTCTGTTCGGTAGGTTTGGCTCATCGCCCCTACGGCGTCTAGGACTACGAGGCTGACGGTCGGACCTATTCTGCCTCTGTTGCGGGGACCAGCCTGGGATGGAGGCTGTGCCTCAGGGTCCATCGGGACATCGTCATGGGGCACCTGAGGCTGCTCGGGCCTTTGTGGACTCGAGGGTTGGATTGGTGGGCTAGGATTTGGACCCCTCTGGGGTGGCCCATTGATAGGTTGGTCAGGCTGTGAAACAGGTGCGACCTAATTCCTAGCCAGTTGCAAGGCTTCCTCGAGGGCTGCCATGGCTTCGCTCTGGCGGCGGTCCATCTCCGCCTGCCTTTCGCTTAATTCCGCTCGCTGCCGTTCAATCTCCTGCTGCTGCCGCACCACAACTTCGGCAGCAATCTCTTCACTGGCTCTCAGATTAGCCAGCTCTTCTTGTAGCGCTCCCAGAGTTCTCTTCAGTGTTGCATCATCCATCTCCTCCTCCTCGAAGTCCAGATGTGGCTCATCCTCCGCCACGCTTGCAGGGGGAGGAGGAGGTGGGTTTGACGGTGCAGCGGCGGCCGCCTGTCCAACTTTCCTTGCAGTTTTTGCCATTGGTTTTCTCAACAATGATAAATCAAGCTCTCAATGAAAGCACCAGAATGTTGACCCAGATTTTGGCCAACTAACACGGAGTCAGAATATGCTTGATGTGAATTAATGCGTTGAGAAGAATCGAATGACGAAAAGTAGTAAGAACACAATATTGTATAGTGGTTCGGCCCCAGGATCTGGTAATAACCTACGTCCACTTAGACTGTTATTGATGTAAGAATCAAAGGAGTGATCAAAGAACTAGGGTTCAATGAGTTTCACCAACCTCTGAAGAACAATACAATCTTTCAGATAGAATTACACTAGTATCAAGTAATTCGAAAGCCAAAAGTCCCTTCCTTGAGCTATCTTTCTCTATTTATAGGCTCAAGGGGGATTACATGATTTAGTTGCCGATATTTTCTCCTAAATAATCGGATATTTAGGACATTGTGTGAGTTAAATTCGGGATCTTCAAAGATCTTTACAGTAATATTACATTGCATGCAGAACCATCGACCAGACTGGTCGCCGGTAAGACTGGGCTGCTGACTGTTTCTAATACGTCTTCTGGTCGATACACTAACAGAGTTCCTCCAGGTGTCAGCCACGTGTCCAGGGATCAGTAGCCACGTCATCAATGCCAATTTTTTGGATAACATTAACTTTAATAGAATATTCTAAATATTTGACGAAATATACATTTAAAACTAACTTAAAAATAGATATTTATCAATTATATTAATATAAATTTAAATATTATAAAATATCATTATTATAATAATATTTAATATAAAACTACACATATAATAATTATATTAATATAAATTTAAATTCAAATGTTATAAACTATCATTATTATAATAATATATAATACAAGACTAGATATTTAATAACTATATTAATATAAATTTAAATGTTATAAAACATTATTATGATAATAATATATAATCCTACTTTTTTACTAATTATATTAATATGTGTTTACCCAAAAACGGATTACCTAATGACGTGGTAGGATTGACCTACACGTGGAATACACGTGCCAGTTTAAGTAAGTATGGTCTGTTCGACCATCGATCAGTAGAGAATTGGCTCATTAGACATCATAATTATGGGCGATCAGCCTGGTTGCGTATATTCATTTATTTCTTTCAGATATGTAATCTTACAATTACGTCTTAGTTGTAATTGTCATTATTATTTAGATACGCCTGTATTAAATATAATTAAGGCCCATTGACCCATGTAGAACTCTTTGAACCTATAAATAAGAACCAAATGGCTCAAGAGAGAGGACTTTTTTTGGATTTTTACTTTTTGGAACTTCAGAATTCTCAGAGAGAAATAGAATGTTTTTATCTACCATAATTGTATTCATCCAAAAACTTGTGAAACTCGTACACCCTAGTTCACTGATCACAATTTTTGGAATTCTACATCAATAAGAACACTAAGTGAACGTAGGTCATTACCAGCTTATTGGAGCCGAACCACTATAAATCTTTCGTGTCGTTTATCTTGTTGTCTTGATTTCATCTCGTTTTTGATTATTTTACATGACTCCGTGTCGTTGACCAATTTGAGGGTCAACAATATGAATTCAAATATTATAAAATATTATTATTATAATAATATTTAATACAAGACTAGATATTTAATACTTATGTCAATATAAATTTAAATATTATAATAATAATATATAATACACAATCTTAATTTTTATTAAAAAAAAATTATTGAGAATACTAGATATTTAATAACTATATTAATATAAATTTAATTGTTATAAAATATTATTATGATAATAATATATAATCCTATTTTTTTACTAATTATATTAATATGAATTCAAATATTATAAAATATTATTATTATAATAATATTTAATACAAGATTAGATATTTAATACTTATATCAATATAAATTTAAATCTTATAATAATAATAATAATAATAATATATAATGCATAACCTTAATTTTTATTAAAAAAATATTATTTATGTTTAAAAAAGTTATCATATTGTATATATATTTAAAAAAATTGTAAACAGTGTTTTGGTTTAATTTAAATATTATTATAATAATATTTAATACAAGACTATATATTTAATACTTATATTAATTTAAATTTAAATATTATAAAATATTATTATAATAATAATACATAATACATAATCTTAATTTTTATTAAAAAATTATCAAACAAGTAGATATTTAATAACTATATTAATATAAATTTATACGTTATAAAATATTATTATGATAATAATATATAATCTTATTTTTTTACTAATTATATTAATATGAATTCAAATATTATTATTATAATAATATTTAATGCAATACTAGATATTTAATACTTATATCTATATAAATTTAAATCTTATAAAATATTATAATAATAATAATAATATATAATACATAATCTTAATTTTTATTAAAAAAATTATCATTTATATTTAAAAATATTATCATATTATATATATTTAAAAAAAAAAATCGTAAACATTATTTTTATTTAATTTTTCATTAAATATATTTATAATATTTTTTTATATAATATTGTTTATTTATTTAAAATATTATATGTCAGTGATACAAATTTAATAAATATAATTAATAAATTATATAAATAAAACTAAGAAAACGTACACATTATTTGTATCTAGTATATATATAAACGTGTGAACATTATAATTATTATTAGTCATAGTAAACATATAAATATATATAAAAATCAAAATCATATACTTGTTTATCGACTTGATAATTTCATAATTATCTAAATAATCAATCAAACTAAGTACCATTTGTAGATATTAATTATGGATTTTCACTTTATGACTACTTGTATAATCAACAATTTCTAAGACATATATATATATATATAAATATACACACTAGAATCGAATGACATATTTTTTTAGAATATGTTATTACACTAATTAACCATGCATATATATAAAGCCACATATGAAATGGTATGCATTAACCACTCTTTAGCTGTCAGATACCCTGTATCCTGCCATAGGATTCGAAGCGGAAGACCTTCCGAGCAAGCTTTAACATCGGGGTGCCTTGACTAAAATACTCACCAACTACGGGGTAGACGACAACGAGATATTAGTGCGCATGGCTCGGGAGGATGAGAGGGTGCACGAAAGCATTCACGGGCTCGGGCCTTGGAGCGCCTCATATCTTCAAGCGGGTGTAGCCCTACCGCTGCAACAATATTATGTCAACTTCCTCAAATTCGCCGGCATAGCCCCATTTCAACTGTCTCCGAATGACTATTGGGTATTGGCTGGACTCTACATCCTATACAAGATCAAAAACTGGCCCACTCCATCCCCCGCCAAAATAATGTATATCTAAAGTTTTTGGCAATGCTCGAAGAAAGGGGAAAAAGGGGGATATTATACCCTGATGAAACATACAAGACCGGGGAAAGGCTATAAAGCTCCATGCAGCAACGAGAAGCATGCTCGGGCTTATAAAGATCAATTCTTTGGGCAAATGGTTTTCCTATGAGGACTAATCCCACCTTGCTCCTGGACTTCATCATCGTCTGTAAGTATCAAACTCGCGTAAGTTAGCTCGATGGCACTTAGCTCGTTACTTATCTCTGTTCACGTGAATGCCAAAAGTTGGACATGACCCTGAGAGGGCCACAATCAACACTCGAGAGAAAAGGTGAGGCTTTCCCCTACTAACCTCGGGCACACCAAGCAACCTCGTGTCTTACACCATGCAAGACCCATGCCTCACGTGAGGCCTTCGCGGATCTTCCTCGTCTCACCCCGCACGAGGCCCTTGCGAGGCCGTGACCCCTGGTGCACCTCACCTCGCTCGCCTGATGCCTCACGGGAGGCCTTCGCAGTTCGGCCCCGTCTCGCCCCACATGAGGCCCTTGCAAGGTCGTGACCCCTGGTGCACCTCGCCTCACCTGCCTGATGCCTCACGCGAGGCCTTCGTGGATATGCCCTGTCTTGCCCTACGTGAGGCCCTTGCGAGGACATGACCCCTAGTGCACCTCACCTCGCCCGCTTGCTGCCTCACGCGAGGCCTTCGCGGATCAGCCCATGTCTCACACCACACCTCGCACGCGCACGCTGATAAGCCCACAAGCGCCTCACACACCCCTGGTGCATCACAAAGCCACGCCACCAACCCACGTCTCGTGCCACACTTTGTAAGACACCACAGTCTCGTGCGTGCAGTCGCGCCACAGCCACGCACGTGCGACCTCGCCTCGCACCTCAAACTCGTGAGAACACCCCGTGTGCCCCGCCTCATACGCCTACGGAGCCACACTTTGTACCCAGAATATGCGCTTGGGCTCGAGAGGCCTCTCTCGTCTCATTTTCATAGAGCCATCTCACAAGATCCTTGATTGCCAAGCATCTTGGAATAATATATAAGGATTTCAGCACTTGAAGCCCTTCGGAATAAGGTACCTTGCGAGGGTAAGAACTTGTGGCTTGAGGAGCTCGTACAAAAACGGAATGTACCTACAAACCAAGAGGAGTCAGAGTATGGACACGAGGTACATGCCAGACAAGTAGTGGTCGTACGAGTAAGGTACCTAGTGTGGTCATCATCAGCCAATCTCTGACACTCGTACTAAACAAGTGGTGGAGGTACATCCAAGTACTGAAGTTGAGGTGCTCCAACAAACCCTCTGTATGTACTAAAACCGACCACCACACTCCTGGCACCACTACCACCTGTAAACTGCATATGCAGGGTCGTGTCCTCAAGGACCACAGTGTACTAAGAGTCATCACTACTCTACTATAAATATGACCTCCCCTTCATCTGGGGAGGGGGGGGAGAAATTTTGGGAGAATTTTGTAACCACGCATTGTTAATGGGAATAGACACTTTACATTCTCTCTATTTTTCATTCTAAAATTTTAGCACTTATATTTTGTGTTCTTGACATCATAAGAGAGTAGAATTGAAGTTCAATTGATTTAAATTTACTTCTTTTACAACTCACGAAGTTCTTGATCTAACTTAGTTGACGAGTTCTTACTGTCAATAGTTTAGCGCTGTCTGTGGGAAGGATAAGTGTCAAGCCACCGTTCTTCCATTGATTCTGGCAGAGAAAGATGCTGAGACACTCTGAGAAACTGAGAGAACCACGAAAGGTGGAGGTCCACCTCGATGGAGATCAGGTGAAGGCCTCCTCGAAGAACACTCCGCCACCCGAAAATGTGGATGCACCAAAGGAGCCCATGGTTCCTAGAGATGAAAGGGAGGCTTCATCCCCAGCTGTCCAGCCTGATGAAAACTATCCAAGACCATCGACTGCTCCCGCAAAAAAGGCCAAAATTTTCTGCCCCCAAGGCCACCGCAGGTGCCGAACTCCAGCCGGAAAGATCCGAGTCCATCAATGCGCTGGCCAGACAAGAGCCCCCAATTACATTCCATAAGCTCGAGCTCTAGGTCTCAATTTGACGAAGAGGAGATACGCGAGTTACACTGGAATAACCAAAGGCTAGAAACCACCTTAGAAAATATGCAAGAGGTGTTGAATGACCTGCTACAAGGAAAATCAAGCGTGCCTCTTCCTAGATGAAAAGAGAAAGGCTAAGAGGATGGAGAAATCACAATCCCTGTGGACGATGTGAGGACTCGACTCTCCACTAGTAATACCCCTTTGACAAAGCAGCACGAATGTCCCAGACAGGCGAAGCAACTCCAGAGGCCAGGGGGGAAGAACAACGCCAACCCTCATAAAAAAGTTGAAGTCATTTCAAAGTAACACCCTCATACTTAAGGGAAGAACTCAACAAGAAAAGGACGAACGAGAGGACTACACCTCCTATGGCTCCCCAGGATGACAAAAGAAAAGGAAAGGCCAACCCATTCGACTTGAGAGACTCCTTGAACAAAAGGAGGAGAGACACTTAGACACCGAAATGAGGAGCCTGCGGAGTAGGATAATCACTGCATTTGGGGGACACGCTGTCGATGATGAGTTTGATTATGAATCGCCCTTCATTAGAGAAATCCAAGCTGTGCGACTCTCGGCCAACTTCAAAGTGCCTCACATGATCCCTTACGAGGGCAATACAGATCCAAAATACCATCTGAATGCATTCAATGACCTAACGAAGCTAAGGGGAATTACTAGCAAAGCCAGATGCCACTGTTTTGCTGTCACGTTAAAGGGTCCTACATACAAGTGGTTTAAGAGACTCCACCCAGGGTCCATCAGGTCTTGGCAACAATTTTCTGACGAATTTATCCAACAACATCACACTGTGCGAGAATACACAATGCCAGGCACCAGTCTCACTAATGGAGGCATCCAAAGTGGGAAGCCTAACCCGTGGGGAGTTAAAAATGGCCATTATAGCCGGGGTGCACCCGGGTAGTAAGTTGTGTGATAACATGCTAAAGAGGGAGGTCACTGACTTAGACGATTTCTACGAACGAGCCCAAAAGTACATTCATGTCGAAGTCGACCATGAGAACCTGAAGGCATCACTTGTTAATCATTCAGCCCCCGAAGGTTCGAATGATGCGAAGAAGAAAAGAGTGTACGAAGGGCCAAGAGATGACCACCAGAGGAAGCACAAGCACCAAGGTAGCCCCAAACGAACATCCCACACTTTCTACATAGACCTAACACATACTAGGAAACGTATCTTCGCAGTGAACGAGAATCAAGTCCCCTTCAGGAGACCCCCACCAATGAAAAAAGATCGGTCAAAAAGAGATTTTGGAAAGTACTATCAATATCATAAAGACATTGGGCACACCACTGCAGAATGCACTCATTTGAAGATGGAAATCGAAGAGCTTATACGCAGGGGACACTTCAGTAGATACGTCCACAAAGAAAACCAAAGACCGGAAGAAGGAGTACCCTCATCATGGGCACGAGATGAAGCCCCAGAGGTGAAAGGAGAAGTTAGGACCATCTTCGGAGGGCCAGGGTTCTGAGGCAAATCAAGGAAAGGGCGAGACAAGTATGCTAGGGAAGCCAGGCGAAGTCCAACTCCATGCGTCTTAAGTTTGGAACAACGCCCCCCAAAGAACTTTAAGGGGTAGAACGATTCAGTAACCTTCAGCGAAGAAGACGTGCGGGGTGTGCATTTCCCTCACAATGACCCCTTAGTGTTGACTGTTTAGCTTGCTAACATGAGGGTACAACGGGTTCTGGTGGACAATGGAAGCTCCATAGACATCCTATATCGCCCGATCTTAGAGAAGATGAGACTAGGCATCAGGAACCTAAAGCCTTGTAACACCTCCCTATATGGGTTTACACGAGTCTCGATACAGCCCCTGGGCACAATCGAGTTAGCCCTCACCTTGGGAGAGCCGCCCAGACAGACCACTATAACGATGAACTTTGTCGAAATAAGTTGTTCCTCATCCTTGAACGCGGTATTAGGGAGAAACTCTCTGAGAGAATTGAAGGCAATAACCTCGATATACCACTTGGCCATAAAATTCCCAACTCCTGGGGGGTAGCGAGTGTGAAAGGGGAGCAGAAAGAAGCAAGGGAATGTTATAACATGTCCCTTCGCACAGCCATAACTTATGGCGATGGTAGTGCATGGGACCACAAACCCGAGCGAGTTCAACCCCAAAGTTACTTAGGAGATCATACGCATACGCACTTGAGAGGGAACATCAGGTAAAGCTCCACTTTTAGTATGATAAATCAAAAGGATTACCATAGTTAGCCCCCCAACAACTATGAATTAGAGGGGTAACTTAGATGCCTTGATATGTAGTAAGAACATTGTCGCCACAAATACCTATGTACTCTCCTTATTTGGAATGAATATGTTTCTTATTGGCATGTCACACTCCTCATCTATGTGAGCACGTATCTAACTATTGTGTACCTATCACCAATTGGAATTATCAAAGTGCATGAGCAAAATGATCAAAGTGCACGACGAGATAAATCTCGCCAGCCTCTTGGGGGACAGAGTACACAACAAAAAAGGGTCCTAAAAGAAACCCTTATAAAAAAAATAAGGAAGAAAACCTTGCAATGCATCTCTCGAGTTCACAAGGATTAGCTACCCTTATGAACATCAAGAGGGTCAAAAGCTCCTACATGATGAGTCTTCTAATAAAGGTTGATACCTCCACGAAAGGAAAGGTCTCAGGAAGAGCCTCCTAATAAAGGTTGATACCTCCACGAGAGGAAAGGCCTCAAGAAGAGCCTCCTAATAAAGGTTGATGCCTCCACGAGAGGAAAAGCCTTAGGAAGAGCATCCACCAATAAGCCTAGAGTGGCCGCCAAGCCGTCTATCCAAAAAGGGTCCTAAAAGAGACCCTTGCAAAAATAGTACTATGCATAATGACAAGAAGGATGCTTCTCGCAAGAAATAATAAGCGCGCACAAAAGTATATAAAAGGATGGCTAGAACCCAAAGGGTCAACATATCCTTATAGATACAATCAAGGTGCACCAAAGAGAGACCTATCAAACCCCTTTTTTCGGGCTCAAAATGATCTCAAGCATAGAGAAGCATAAACAAATGATCACATATATATATATATAAATGAGAAAGAAAGTTGCGATAATGTGGTAGGACCTAGAAAAGTTCCGAAAAAATGAGGTTCAAATGAGCATACAACCAAATCGAATGAAAAGGTAAAAATTGTGGAAGCAAAATCTCAAGGCCTCGCTCCGCGAGCATTCCACTCGACCACCTTGGCAACGACATGCTCACCAAAGGAGGAGAAATCAAAGTTAGGATTTTTCCTTCACATTCCAAAGAGGGTGCGCTCTATGGACTTGTACTCGACCTCAGCCAAATTAGCCTCCAGGAGAATGACCCTTTCTTGCAACATCGCAGCCTTGCCTTCCGCTCCAACCAAATCAGCCTCCAGGCGAGTGACCCTCTCCTACAACATCACAACCTTGGCTTCTGCTCTCCTCCTCTTTTTTGACGACGAAGTGGCCTTCGACAGGGCCTTCTCCAACTTAATCTTGGTGTCAGTAAGCTCTCTCTCAAGCTCTTGAACTTTGACGGCTAGACGGTCCCTTTCAGAGTTCGACGAAGAGAGGTCCTGTGCCGATTCGGCGAAGTGTTGATCCACCAGAGAAGCCTGCAAGGAAGCAAAAAAAAAATGATGAGCAAACAAAGAACCCAAAAAAAAAAAAAGAGAAAGAGACAGACCAATGTAAGACGCATGAAATCACCCAGGTTGTGGAATACACAAGGGTCCCCCCAAGCTCTGCCATGGTAAAATTCCCGAGACCTCTCCACTCGGTCTCAGGAATACCCTCGGCGACTCGGGTATACCTTTGCTCGTAAGGGGCCACCATGCGACTCACCTAGGATGTCTCCTACAAATGAGGGGCACTCGGGTGAGCAAGGACAGATGACCCACTCACCGAAATAGGAGGAGGCACAAGAACATCAGAAAAATGGGGCCTCGAAGGACAATGATTAGTGGGAGCATGAGGAAGATTATCATAGTCCTCGGAGAAGGGCACAACGAAGCACCCTAGCATGGCCTGCGGACCGTGGGAATGAGAGGCCAAGTCACGGTTCGTAGGGACAAAAGGAGGGCACCCCTAGGGGACGGAGATGACTGGGTTAGGCGCCTAGATTCTGGGGAAACCTCCCCAGGCACCCACTCCACATCACCCTCATCCGAGTGAAGCTCAACTAGAGTCGCCTTCTTCTTTCGTTCAGAAATATGCCACAGTAAATCGGGCTCCGAAACCGTGGATAAACCATAGTGGTTAAGGTTGGCTACAGTGAAGAGATGGGCGACCATTTTTATAGTGGGGTCGGCATCGAGAAAGGTGTCTACTGGTGCTACCTCCGACTCAAGAACGTCGGGGATACTGAAGCACTTTAAACAATCAACACAGTTATCAATATGAGCATAAGTTCCAAAATAGAAAATTCAATGAAAAAGGAAAAGAAGCCTATAGAACTTACTTGGGGATGAGCGAAAATGTTCACGGACGGAAAGGGGACCTTTCACAAAGAAAAATTCCTGCTTCCAGGAACCTAGGTTGGACACGAAAGCCTCAATCAGGGAGACCTGAGAGTTGGATTTTTGCAGGAAGTAGAAGCCTTTGGATTTAGGGGTAGGCATGAGATTATACATAAAGTGCACCTCTTGGGTCGTAGGAGCACGACGGTTAAGCTCCATAAATGCCATATATAGGCAGCTTAAAGTCAACCAACTATTAGGCGCCAGCTGAAGCGGAGCAAGGTCGGAGTGGTTGAGGACCATGACGAAGAACAGGTGTAAATGAATGGCCCCACCTGCCTTCAGGATGTGCTTGCTCATGGCTCGTACCCCTGGGGGGGATTATCGGCCTGACACTTGTTGGAAGGAACATACAACTTGTACTCCTTGCCAATATGATATTTCTTGGATAACTCCAACAGCCGGTTCTCCGACATGTTGGACACGATAGTGGACGCCAATAGAGGGCCAGAATCTAGCTTCTCAGGAGCCACCTATCGTTGCATTCTCTTTAACATATCTGCAAAACCCAAGGAAAAAGGTGAGGTCCAAAAACAGGGCACTTTACGCTCCATTTTTTCCGTCTTGCGAGAGTTTTCCATCAAGGCACTAAGTGTGGAAGCATCGAATACGGGTGGATTGAAGACAAAGGTTGAGGGGAACCGGGTGTGACCTCAGGGCTACTATAGGGTGAGAATGAGGCAAGAGGTTCAGGAGGGAGGTTTCCCTCCATGAACTTCAACTCTATTTGTAGAACAAAAAGCCCACTCTAAGGTTTGCAATGTGATCGTTATGGTCAAAAGAGAAAAGGACTCCATCACCCCGCAAAACCAAATCTATTTCGCTCTCCCCCACACAGATTTTACGCCTAAGCTCGGCCATGCGCTCAAGGTGACATATATGAGCCCTCCTCAAGGTGTCATGGTCTTGGTAAGGGTTGTTATCGGGGGACCCCGAGTCTGAAGATAAGTCTATAAACTCGACCCCCAGAGGAACGCTAGACGACCCCCCACATGCCATGAAACCTCGCCTTATTGGTAGTAGGGGTGCAAGTGTAGATGGAAAAGGTGCTACAAAATACAAAGGAATATGCTCAAAACCTCCAGACACAAGTGCTCGAAATGACCAACTACGGGGTGCAAGGATGGGTATATGTGCAAGCAAGGGCATGTAAGTGGGTTGGCTCACAAGGAGCTTCGACCAAGACAGCCCATCTCGAGTAATGCTAATTTAAACCCATTGAACATAAGAAAGGAAGAAGGTATACCTTGAGCGGGTAAAATTGAGCACCATCGCTGTCGGAGGAATGCAAAAGGTCGAAAGTACCGTCGCGGTTAGAGGAATGCAAAGGGTCAAAAGCACCATCGCAATCGAAGGAATGCAAAGGGTCGAAAGCACCATCGCAGTCGAAGGAATGCAAAGGGTCGAAGGCACCATCGCAGTCGAAGGAATGCAAACGGTCGAAAGTATGCATTTGCAAAAATAAAGAAGAAAGGTGTTTTAGTCTCCTAGCACCTATATAGACGTTTACATAGAAGAAAGGAATTTAAATAATACAGAGGAAAGAAAGCCAAAATGACTTTGTGATGAATGGAACCCCTTACCTCTTGGAGGATGTGAAGACACAAATACCACCAAGCTAAGAAGAGAAAGTGTAGGTATTATGTTTGAGGTGAAGGTCTATTTATAAGAACCACAAAATCATCTTAGCCGTTGAATCCAATGCTTGATCAATGGACAAGAAGGAGGCTTGGCACTCGCCTTGGGATCCACGGAGCACAATGATAGACTCACATTCACTCTCAAAATCTCATAATAGTTCACAACCCAAAAGTGTGTTTCTCTATAATGCCAAAATGAATAAGCAAGATAATACCTCATGGGCATCCTAAAAACATCTCACCTTGGAGTCTACCAGAGAGCCTGAAGACCCTCTTGTATATTGGGGGGCAAGTGTGAATGCCAAAAATTGGGCATGATCCTGAGAGGGCCACAGTCAACACTCGAGAGAAAAGGTGAGGCTTTCCCCTAGTAACCCCGGGCACGCCAAGCAACCTCGTGTCTCACCCAACACAAGACCCATGCCTAATGCGAGGCCTTCACAGATCTTCCCCGTCTTACCCCACACGAGGCCCTTGCGAGGCTGTGACCCCTGGTGCACCTCGCCTCGCTGGCCTGATGCCTCACGTGAAGCCTTCGCAGATCTGCCCTGCCTTGCCCCATGCGAGGTCGTGACCCCTGATGCACCTCACCTCGCCCGCCTAATGCCTCACACGAGGCCTTTACAGATATGTCCCGTCTCGCCCCACGTGAGGCCCTTGCGAGGCCATGACCCTTGGTGCACCTCACCTCGCCCCCCTGTTGCCTCACGTGAGGCCTTCGTGGATCAGCCCACGTCTCGCACCACACCTCGCGAGACACCACCGCCTCACACGCTCATAAGCCCACAAGCACCTCGCGCACCCCTGGTGCATCACGAAGCCGCGCCACCAACCCACATCTTGCGCCACACCTCGCAAGACACCACAATCTCACGCGCACAATTGCACCATAGCCACGCCGCGCGGCCTCGCCTCGCACCTCGGCCTCGCGAGAACACCCTGTGTGCCCCGCCTCATACGCCTATGGAGCCACACTTTGTGCCCAGAATATGCGCTTGGGGTCGAGAGGCCCCTCTCGTCTCATTTTCATAGGGCCATCTCGCAAGATCCTTGATTTCCAGGCATCTTTAAATAATATATAAGGATTTCAGCACTTGAAGCCCTTTGGAATAAGGTACCTTGTAAGGGTAAAAAATTGAGACTCGAGGAGCTCATACAAATACGGAATGTACCTACAACCCAAGAGGAGCTAGAGTACGGACACGAGTTACACGCCAGACAACTAGTGGTCGTACGAGTAAGGTACCTGGTGTGGTCCTCATCAGCCAATCTCTGACACTCGTACTAAACAAGTGGTGGAGGTACATCCATGTACTGAAGTTGAGGTGCTCCAACAAACCCTCTGCATGTACTAAAACCGACCACCACACTCCTGGCACCACTACCACCTGTAAACTGCATATGTAGGGTCGTGTCCCCAAGGACCACGGTGTACTAAAAGTCATTAGTACTCTACTATAAATATGACCTCCCTTCATCTGGGGAGGGGAGAAATTTTGGGAGAATTTTGTAACCACGCATTGTTAATGGGAATAGACACTCTACATTCTCTTTATTTTTCATTCTAAAATTTTAGCACTTATATTTTGTGTTCTTAGAATCATAAGAGACTTGATTTAAAGTTCAATTGATTTAAATTTACTTCTTTTACAATGCACGAAGTTCTTGATCTAACTTAGTTGACGAGTTCTTACTGTCTACAGTTCATATTGTCCTAATCAAGTTCGTATTGCCGTACCCCTTTCATTGATTCCTTCGATGAAAGGCTTCGGGCAATAGGCTCTCCCTGCAATGAGGAACTAGAGCTCTCCCTCCTCGTCACTGATGCCCATCTTTGACAATAAGGGTTGTTGCAGGCGGGGCAAAGCATAAATGCGGTGGTCCTTAACCAGTTTCGGGACTCGAAGAGATCTCAGATGGAAGCGAAGCTACACACGGATTTCATGGTGGCCAAGGTGCTCCAACAATACCAGCAGTGTCTTCACGAAGAGCACGTAGAGAGTGTTCTTGCTATCAAAGCCATCGCGAAGGCGAAAGAAAACGAAGAGATTGAGGCGGAGCTAGAAGCGGGGATCGAATTGTCCTCCATGCGTCAAGGTAAATCTCCGATCTTACTTCACTATGCTAGGGGTGTAGGGGAGGGAACTAGTATCGACCATATCTTGTTTTCTACCTCCCTTCTCGAATGTGGCCAAGTTTTGGAGCGTCGTTGGTCTGCGGAAGAGTACCAAGATTACCAGGATCTCATCGATGCGTTCCTCCACAACCCGAAGAGAAAATGGCACCCTCACGGATTCGTGCCTCTTGACGAGTTGACGACCATGCATACCTCTTTGTTTTATCAGTTTGAAACCAATTTAAGATAGGAGATGGGTCATCTCGTATGCGAATTCGCTAGTACCATCCTCAATTCCGAGGAGCTTGATCATGGTGGGGCTCCCGAGGAGTTTTATCTTTCTGCTATGCATGTATTATTCTGTTATGGTTTTCCTTTCATTAATCGGAACTAACCAGGGTGTTTCCTTTGTGCAGACAGCATGGGCCTTTCAGACCTGGTGCGCTCAAAACGCCAAAGGGTGTCGGGCCATTTTGAGATCGACCTCCTGACGGCCCCGACAATAGTGCCCATGCCCCCTTCATCTGTTCCAACACCCTCAGCCACTACTCCAACAACCCTTACCTCGAGCGCAGCAGTCACCGACAAGGTCATAGACCTTGAGGCCTCCTTTCCTTGAGATGAGGGATTCTCTAGGAAAGGCAAATAAATTCCTCCCAATCCCCCTCAGGCCAAGGATCCCCGGTTGGTTATCTTTCCGAAGTATTATGATGACGATGGCTCGGGTCTATATAGGGAGGTCACTGAGTACTACAATGCTCGCATCGATGAAGGCAACAAGAATGTCTGACTGTTGACTATGTTTCTGTGTGAGGACTAGTCGAAGGAACCTGTCTCTACTCCTCACTACGAAGAACTTGAACCTCTCCTCATGGGGAGAATAGAAGAGAGGGTCGTACCACTCGGCACGAAATTCTTGCAGGGACTAATGACATCCTTGTGCGAGATGATCGCAGGCAGCTTCACCCGTTGCGGTGAAGACAACAAGGTGGCAACTAGCCGTCACGCTGCCACTAGGGTAAGTCTTGATTTCTGTTCAAGTCTTGGTGTATATCTTGTCTTTTTGGCTGATTCTTCATTCTAAATTTACAGGTTGCGGCCTTAAATCAACGACTTGAGGACCTGGTGCTGACGCGATCCCTTGAGTTGAAGAAGGCTCAAGAGGAGCTGGCTCACGTCCAGGTGGAGCTTGCTCACACCCAAGAGACTATAGTTCCCCTGGAGGAACATTCACGACTCTAGAAATAGGTGGAGGACACCAGGGCCTGTGTCCGAGAGGTGGAGGACCAACTGGTAACGGAGAGGTCGAAGTTGTTCACCTTAGAGGAAACATCTGCCAAGTTATTGGAAGATGCCACAGTCCGCACACGGACCGTGGAGGAGGAACTGGCCCGAGTTCGCGAGGAGTTTCGATTGAGCCGAGTGGAACTTGAAGCCCATGTCGGTGAGTTGGAAAAAACCAACGGGGAACTGGCCAAAGACCTCGACGTGATGGCTGAGGACATGATCTTCGTTGCGTGGCAGAGCAAAAAGGACATGGACCTCTCTTTCACAGAGGATCCTGACATGAGGACCAAACCCAAGGCATGTCTCGAGGCGAACGCAACCCGGGCAGCTCAAGAGAAAGAGGCCTCGGCAGCGGGCCGAACTCTCAAGGACAACCCAGTGGTCAAGTTGGTGATAGAGGTGCCATCAAGCGAAGGCCCCCAGTAATTTTTAAATAGAACAATCCTGCGTGCCACAGTCTTTAGGGGTACAAACACTCTATGTTCGAGACCCCGAGCACACTTGTAATTACTTTCAATACATCTTTCCATACTTTCTCTTGATTTGGTTCTCTGAATTCAACGTAAGTTAATTACCACGAGAATTGGGCGATTGGTTCTATAAATTCAACGTAACTCAACTGTCATGAGAACAAGAACTCAAACCATCTTAAAAAAATTTGGTTCTATAAATTCAACATAACATGCATGTCACGAGAACGAGAATTCAAACCATCTTAAAAAATTTTGGTTCTATAAATTCAACGTAACATGCATGTCACGAGAATAAGAACCCACACTGTTTTATACACTTGGTTCTATAAATTCAAAGTAACACGAATGTCATGAGAACAAGAACTCCAAATGTTTTAACCAGTCGATTCTGTAAATTCAACATAACATGAATGTCACGAGAACAAGAACTCAAAATGTTTTAAGTAGTTGGTTCTGTAAATTCAACGCAATATGAATGTCACGATAACAAGAACTCAAACTGTTTTAACCAGTTGGTTCTGTAAATTCAACGTAGCACGAATGTCACGATACCAAGAACTCTAACTGTTTTAATCAGTTAGTCCCTTGTAGGCTCATAGTCCTAGAAGTAACTTTGACGTGAAAATTTACCATTGGTCCATACTCAGCGTCCTATGCCCCTGCAATCAAAAGATTCAGACTATCGGGGGTCGTTGTACGTGAAACTGCTTGCCCCCTGAGTACACAATACTCGGGAGATCGGCCGAGGGTTTGAACATTGCTCTCTAAGTGCATATCTCATCACTTTTAGGTCATCTCACATCTCCTCGGGAGGTGATGTTAACGAGGTTCCCAAGCATAAATGGCTCGGACATCTACCCGTATCTCGCAGATTAGGATTTGGTTATTACTCTCCTGATGCGCGCTGTCCTCGAGAGGTAACCTGAATTCTTAAGTCTGCGTTATACTAGGTTTTCTAGCTGTGGGATATAGTGACATTAGGGGCGCTTCACTCATTGACTAGCCAAGCTCCCCATGCCACAGATTTCATGAGGCCAAGTATGGGGTACTCGGCCTTCCATTTGCATCTCAATATCAAGAGACTTGGTCAGAGCTCCTCGGGTCGGTGTCCACGCGAGGTGACAATAGTCTATTCTCGCGCTACTTGGGTTATCTAACTCCTAGGTGCTAAGCTTAGTTCTGCCTAGAACAAGTTTCCTTATAGGCTAGATCTAACTAGTTTCCTAGGATTTTCTATTCTTGGGATGGAAATGCTAGGCTTACTCTTGACAATTGACAAGTTTAGTTTCCTAAGTCGTTCCCTGCGAGGCGTAGTGCTGCTTTAACTCCATGCACCCCCAAGTGATCAGAGACTAGGGTACGGTCACTTGTCCAGGAGAGCGGGTGCTCTTACATAGAATTAATAGAATATAAAGGAAACCAAAGAATATAAACAGAAAATAAATTTCTTACCATGTTTTATATACACGGTTTCCATTACCTGTGCCCGAAGGCTACAGGGAGTATTACAGAAAACAGACAATGTTCGCTGCTCATATTACTGGTAATACCGGCAATGATGCTCGGCATTCCAGACGTGAGGAATCAGCTCCCCACTTAGTCGAGCTTATTTGTATGTTCTCGGACACACAACGCTCTCGACTTGGTATGGACCCTCCTAGTTAAGTCCCAACACTCCTGCACCGGGGTCTCAGGTGGCTAAGAAAACTCTTCGCAACACCAGATCTCCGACCCCAAATTTTCTATCTTTCACTTTGGAGTTAAAATATATGGCCACCTTCTGTTGGTAGGATGCTACTCGAAGCTGAGAAGCTTCACGTAGTTCCTCCACGAGGTCCAGGGACTCCCGAAGTAAAGCATGGTTCATGGTCGGGTCATACATATCCCATCGGTGTGTGGAGATTTCTGTTTCAACTGGGAGCATAGCCTCATACCTATAGGCCATCGAGAAGGGAGAATGGTCGATTGAGGTCTAGGTAGTGGTGCGATAGCTCCACAACGCCCTAGGCAGCTCCTCGGGCCAAGCTCATTTTGTCTGCTCCAGCTTTTTCTTCAAAGTGGACTTGAGTGTCTTGTTAACTGCTTCACTTGGCCAATGCCCTGTGGATGGACCAAGGAAGACAAGCTCTTGATGACACCATGTCATTGAAAAAATTCCATGAACACTTCACTGTCAAATTGCAACCCATTGTTGTAGACTATCTTCCTACCAACAAACGATGTTTTTGATGACAAGATCCAAAACCTTTTTGGAGGTGATTGTAGCGAGTGGCTTGGCCTCAACCCACTTCGTGAAGTAGTCGATGGCCACTACGACATATTTCACCCCTCCCTTCCCTGTAGGTAGGGACTCGATAAGGTCGATGCCCCAAACAACAAAAGGGCATGGGCTGGCCATCTGCGTATGCGCATTTGGAGGCACTCGGGGGATATTTGTGAAGCGCTGGCACTTGTCATACTTCTTGACGTAATCCATCGCATCTTCATTCATGGTGGGCCAAAAATACCCTTGCCTTAAGATCTTCTTGGAGAGGCTCTGCCCCCCAGCATGGTCTCCGCAGAAACCTTCGTGTACCTCTCATAGTATTAAATCGACTTCTTACTTGGACACACATCAAAGCAAGGACAAAGAATGACCTCACCTGTAAAGCCTATTATCCTTCATTATGTACCTCGGTACTTGATACAACAACTTTCGAGATGCTTTCTTATCTTGGGGCAACTCCCTGGAGATGAGGTATTTAACAATTGGCTTCATCCACCCATCTTGGGGTTGTATAAATTCCACCTCGTCTGGAGCTGAGATACTCAGAGACTCCAAGTAATCAATGGGGACCACATTGATTAACTCAACATCTTTGGTCGTGACCAGCTTAGCCAGGGCTTCCGCATTGGAATTTTGCACTTGCGGTACTTGTCGAATAGTGAATCTTCGGAAGTTATGCAGAATTTCTTGAACCATTGCCAAGTACACTGCCATCTTTGTTCCCCAAGCCTGGTACTCTCCGAGAACTTGGTTCACCACGAGTTGGGAGTCGCTAAAGATCTTAAGTCCTTCGGCCTTGAGCTTCAGTGCCACTCGGAGCCTAGTAATTAAGGCCTCATATTCTGCTTCATTGTTAGAGATGCTAAACCCAAAGCGGAGGGCATGCACCCTATGCCCCTCGGGGAAAACCAAAATAAGTCCTGCCCCAGCACCATTTTCATTCAAAGACCCATCCACGAATAGTTTCCAGGCTGGCCTGACCCCTGGGTTACCCTCAGTCTTCTCTTGATTCCCTGTGCACTCAGTGATGAAATCGATGAGTGCTTGACCTTTTATGGCAGTCCTCGGATGGTAGGTGATGTCAAACTGACTCAAGTCCACCGACCACTTCAAGAGCCTTCTCGATAACTCAGGCTTCTGAAGGACTTGTCTGAGGGGATGGTTGGTGAGGACCTTAATCGAATGTGCCTGGAATTAGGGTCTTAGCTTTTGAGAGGCCGCCATTATGCAAAAGGTTAACTTCTCCATCAGCGGGTACCTAGACTCTGCCCTGAGGAGTCTTTTGCTAACATAATAGACGGGGTGTTGAACACGACTTCTTCCCTTAGCAATGTGGCACTGATGGCATTTTCTGAGACAGCCATGTAGAGTAGGAGAGGCTCTCCATTTGTTGGCTTGGACAGAATCGGAGGGTTTTCCATGTGTGACTTGAGTTGTAGGAATGCCTATTCGCACTCTTCAATCCATTCAAACCTTTGAATCCCTCAGAGAACATTGAAGAAAGGGATGCACTTGTTCGTTGCCTTGGAGACAAAACAACTCAAAACTGTGATCCTCCCTGTCAGGCTTTGAACATCTTTATGTTTATGGGGAGATGGCATCTCGATTAGGGCCTTGATCTTCTTGGGGTTTGCCTCAATCCCTCGAGCACTGATGATGAAGCCTAGGAACTTGCCGGAGGCAACCCCAAATGTGCACTTTTGGGGGTTTAGCTTAATCTCGAACCGGCGGAGCATCGTGAAGATCTCAGTCAGGTCACCCACATGGTATGGGGTAGTCCTAGACTTGACCAACATATCGTCCACATAGACCTCCATGTTCCGACCCAATTGGTTTTTGAACATCTTGTTAACCAGCCTCTGGTAGGTGGCGCTAGCATTTTTCAGTCCGAAAGGCATCACAATGTAACAATAGACACCCTTGTCGGTTCAAAAGCTAGTGTGCTCCTAATCGGCGATGTGCATGGATATCTGGTTATATCCCAAGTATGCATCCATGAATGACAGCAACTCGTAACCAGAGGTGGCGTCGACCACCTGGTCTATCTTGGGGAGTGGAAAGCAGTCCTTTGGACATGCCTTGTTAAGGCCCGAGAAATCGATGCATGTCTACCAAGTGTCATTTGGCTTTGGGACAAGGACAGGATTGGATAGCCACCTGGGGTATTGGACTTCTCGGATAAACCCATTGGAGAGGAGCTTGTCCACTTCAGCCTTGAGAGCCTCTTTCCGAGTTTGATCAAACGTCTGTTGCTTCTACTAGACGGGAGCAAAGCTAAGATCGACATTTAAGGCATGGCATATGATATTTGGATCAATACCAGTCATGTCGGAATGTGACCATGCGAACACGTCTTGGTTTCCTCAGAGGAAGCCCACCAATACCTCTCAGACTTCCGTTTTTAAGCTTCCCCCAACTTTTACTTTTATGTCGGGGGTGGACGTATCAAGAACTACCTCCTCTACCTCCTATATTAGTTCACTGGACCTCTCCTCTTGAACCCTTTGATCTAACTCGTCGGATCCCGACATCTGGACAACTTGTACCTCTGAGGCCTCGCACTTCTCGGGACCTTCCTCCCTTATCATCATCACTGGAGCCTCGAGGGAGACATTGTAACACTGTCTTGCCTCTTGCTGGTCACCACAGACTGTGCCGATACATGCATCTGTGGGGAACTTCATGCACATATGTCAGATGGAGGTGACGACTCCAAACTCCAATAGCACTGGTCGTCCCAGGATGGCGTTGTATGCCGAGGAATAGTCCACCACCACAAAAGTGCAGTACTTGGCGAGACACTTCTCCAAGCGTCACAGGAGCTTTATCTGTCCCATAGGGATGAGGGCCTCTCTCGAGAATCCATAGAGTGTCGAGGTGCACTGGGAAAAATCTGTCCAGGTTAGTCCTATCTTCTTGAAGGCTAACTTAAATAGGATGCTTACCGAACTCCCGTTGTCTACCAGAATCTGCGCCACCATTTTTTTGGAGATTTGACTCTCAATCACCATTGTAACGACCCAATTTTCCTAATAAGGTTTAGGGTCTTGATTAGGGGGCCAGGATGGAAAATTTTGGAATTATATGATTATGTGATATTTATGTGTATCATTATGTGATATGTGAATAATATCATAATATGACTTGATATGCATGTTTAGGTGTATTAAATATGCATGTCGACCCATTTCTGTTTAATTGGGTAATTTTCATAATTTGGCCTGTGATGGGTATATTTGGCATATATGTGGTATGTGTGTGGTACTTCATTATTATTTGGTTATGTTTGGGTTGCTCAGCACGAGACGATCCTAGGAGGCAAGCCAGTGGGAAAGTCACAACGGGATCCATACTTGACTCGGAGTGAGTCAAGGGGTATTTCAGGTATTTAGCACATTACTCGGATATTGGGTAATGGGAATAAATATTTGGTGATAAATTGGGAGTTAGTGAGATCAGGGGGAAATTCTGGGAATTTTGACTATTTTACCCCGGGGACGTTTTTGGGACCCCGAGCTTTAGGATTTGCTTGAGGTTGCTTAAACTTGAAGCAACCTGTCAGAATTATAAAAGAACGTTCAGAACATTCTCTCTCCTTCTCGTTCCATTTTCGACACCTGTTCAAATTTTCGAAGGAAACTCGAGTTTTAGGACTCAGATTCAAGAAACTATCGAGGCATAGCGATTCTAGGAAAGATTAGAGGCTTATTAGCCAGAGGATTTAGCGAGAAATGACATAATAAGAGGTAATTTAAGCATTGAATTTCTGAGTTTCTGTTTCCTAGAATTTCTTAAGTTTTGAATTTCGATTTTACATTTTAAGGAGTTTTTGAATGGTTTGAAGCTTGGGTTTTGATGGTTTTGGGCCTTTGAGATGATTGGGAACTTTTTTTTATGAGATTTGGGTATGTTTGGATAGGTTTTTGGAAGGATTTGAAATGGGAAAATAAGAGTTTCATGGCTGTGTTCGTGGTTGAGTTGCGACCCTTTTATTGTGTGTCGTGACCCAAGCTTGAAAAAATAGGTTTTTGGCTGTTGGGGGCACTTTGGGCCGCTGCCCCTTTTTTTCAGGCCGTGACCCACGACGTAGGCAGAGAGGGGTTTAGTCCCTGTTCTTGATTAGGCCACGGCCAGGGTTTTTGGGGCCGCAGCCAAAAGGGAAGAAATGGCCAAAATGGGTTTTTAGTCACGGGAACTTAAACCTAAGGGCTCGGGATCGATCTTACTACTCGTTTTGGTAGGATTCGACGTCCCGGAGGCTAGGACTTGGTCCGGAAGTATTTATTTACTCATTTTGATGGGATTTTATATTATGGATGTGACTAGGTTATCGCTAGGGGCTTGGAAACAGGATCGTGCTTGTGGCTCATTTATTGGTAACCTTTGCATGGACCAAAGGTAAGAAAACTGCACCCAGTATGTGACATGCATGGTTATTGATGAGGCATGTTGACAGCTCTATATATGGACATTAATTGCATTGTAAATGCATAGCAGTACATATGATTAGGGCATGGCATGAATGTTGAATATGAGATTGATCAGAGCTTGAGTCTCTGTAAATGTGCATGATCATAATAATGCTAGTGAATGTTGAGTAATCATGATGAATGCCTTATATTTGAATATTTGACATATGATATATGCCTGGGTGCATTGCTTATTTGTGAGTGGTACTGACTCATTAGTCAGAAACGACATGAGTCGTATGGAATTAACCTATGAGTCAAGAGCGACATAAGCATATTGAACACAGAGCCAAAATGATTAGATCTAATCAACATGGGCATTAAATGAATCATCATGAGCATTAAATTCTTGACCGACCTCAAGTTCGATGAAAATAAAAGCACTTGTCTAGTCTAAAGGCTAGTTACATAGAGCCAGGGCCAAAAGGCTTAGGTGACTGTAATGTCACGTGGCTTAGGGTATGGAGCCCAAGTTCGTGACTCATTAGTCACTTATCTGATTAAGGTGCAGATCCCAAGTGTAAGACTCATTAGTCACTTATCTAGTTCAAGTTCGTGACTCAGTCACTTATCTGGTTCAAGTTCATGACTCATTAGTCACTTATCTGGTTCAAGTTCGTGGCTCACTAGTAACTTATCTAGTTAGGGTGAAACCCAAGTTCGTGACTCATTAGTCACTTGTCTGGTATCATTTACTTGGACTTGCTTGCATGCATGAATAGGGCTATTATTGCTAGGCATGCTTATTGTGATTTGGAGACATGTTGTTACCTGTGTATGAGCATATTGAGTTTTGTTGCCGAGCCTCGGCTAACGGGTGCTATGTGGTGCAGGTAAAGGCAAAAAAAAGTTGGACGATTCTTGAGTTGGAGAGCTTAGGTGACGATGTGTACATATGCGACTGCTCGACCGCCACGACCGAGGATTTAAAGAGGAACTAGGGTTAAACCGTATTTTTCTGCTTAGGTCGACTGGTTGTAAATATTTTATGGTAATTAACCTTTAAAATATATTTTTGGGATCCCAATGTATACAGTAAACGTTTTAGTGAAACGTTGTATCTTTGACCAAAGTTTTTAACCCTAAACTGTTAATCACATTTAGTTACACGATTATGGCCAAATGGCTCGGTTAGCGAGTTTAGCACTGTTTAAAATACACAACGTAATGATCTCGGGTAGTAGGGCGTTACAACCATTTTTTTGGGAAATGTACTCTCCGAGCATCGTCTTCGGAGAATGTTATGACTTGGTCAGTCATTTGTGGCATTTGGGCAGGCAGCTAGGCCAAAGCCATGACCTCATCATCGTTATTCAAAGCCCACACATACCTGTTCTGCGAGCTTCATGAAGTGCCCCCCAAGTGAGGCCCTCCTGAGATGGTTCTTCCCCGCCCATTTATCGGAGGAGGTCCTTAGGCCACTGGATGATGGGGGGCTACAGGAGCTACTGCTGGGACTTGTGGTGCAACAGGTGGTACCACCGTTCCTACCACGAGAGGCTGTGTTGTACGTGTTACACCCTTGGCATATTGGTGGAGGTGTCCCAGCTTGATGAGATTCTTAATCTCGTCCTTGAGTTGACGACACTCATTGGTGTGGTGCCCTATGTAGTTGTGGAAACGATAAAACTTGCTAGGGTCCTGCCTATCCCTGTCTCATCGGATGGGTTATGACTTCCTATAATGAACATGTTGTGTCGTGGCCACAAAGATATTCTCTCGGGAGTCTACCAAGTTGGTGTACTCGGAATACTGCGAGACATACTTCTCGGCTGAGGTGACTCCCTGCTCGGGCTATGTGGTTCCGCTCCCCCTGGGTTTCGAGCCCTTACCTTTCCCTCTACGCCTACTGTCATTGGGAGCTCAATTGGATTCTGCAGGCTGGGAGGGGGTAACAACTCCAGCACTGAATGTTGCTTGAAAAGCACTATATCCAGTGGGTGCTGCCCCGAACCCTGCTGGAGCCATTCCAAATCTAGGAACGAACATGACGTTATAACCAGTAGGTGTTGCGCTCTGGCTGGGTTGGACTTCCCCTGAGCTCTGTTGGAAGACAACATAGGGGGAATAATGGATCCCTGAAGCCATGGGGCTAGGTGCACCTGATGTAGGGAAAATGGCTGATGATGGCTGATGCTCCGAATGCCCTGATCTGGGCATCCTCCCAGCTGATGTATTCTTATGCTCGATGAATAAAGTCGTCGAGACGCTGGCATCCCCTTCGTTGGAGATCATCCCAAAGCGGGGACCCTGCACGGATATCAGTGTGTAACGCCATCAATTGCTGGCCATCATCGATCCTTTTAGCTCTTGCTGCTTCCGCCTTGAAGTGCTTGATGTAGGCCTTGAGGGTCTCAAAGGGCCCTTGCTTTATGTTGGCCAAGGCGTTGACCTCAAAGCTTACCTTTCGAACTCCTATAAATTGTCTTCGGAAGGCAGATGATAATTGGTGCCATGATTGAATGGACCCTGATCAGAGCTTTTTGAACCATTCATATGCTGGCCCCGTCAGGGTGATCGGGAACACATGACACTTGGCGTCGTCAGAAAAACGATTCACCGACATTAACCTATTGAACTTAGACAGGTGGTCTGTGGGATCCCAACCACTGTCATAGGGCGGTATGGATGACATTTTGAAGCTTAGTGGTAGTGGGGTCTCAACAAGGTGAGGGGCATATGGCTCCACCTCTTCATCCTTCGAGTCAGATTCATGGCCTTGCCACCTGGCCATCCTGAGCATTATTCGCTTCAGACTTTCAAACTCTGTGCGGAGCTGGTCACGATCCCAGTTGACGCTCTGAGTTGGGTTATCTCTTCTCCTAGCGTTGAGATTATCTCAGAGATCTGACGAGCCTCTCCCAATAGGCTCGCATCCTCCTGCCTTATTACATCTCTGGGCATTAAGGTTGTCTCGAAGGTCGACTTATCCTTGAAACGCACCGCTATCCTCTGGATGAGCCACTTCAATCTCTCCATCGGACTCAACATTTTCGTTTACCAAGATACTGATGCTGCGGTCTCAGTTTTGTGGGGCATTCCTCAGGCGGATCCCTGTACTGTTATTCCTATAGGGTTGGTTAGGTCTCAAGGGGACACTAGCTCCAGGCCTCGTGCGGTCCGTATAGGCGCATCGGGGGGGAATGCCCCGAGCTCTACGAGCGCTGACTGCCTGGTGGTGCCCTTGGGGCCCTGGGTCATGACCTCTGCCAGCCTCAAACCCAAACCGAATTGCACAGTACATCTTGTGTCCTTCGAGTCCCGTCATCATGATACCTGCTCTAGACCCTCCTTCATTGGACGCCCCGTCCACATGCAGGCACCATTCCTCTAGACCCCATTGTTCTTCCTCTATGACTGATCGCTCCCCTTCTTCGCTTCTTCCTTCATTCGGCTGACTGGTGAACTCCACTATGAAGTCTGCTAGCACTTGTCCATTGATGGAAGCTCTCGGGGTATAAACGATATTGAATTGGCTCAACTCGATCGACCATTTTATCAGCCTTCCTGAGGTCTCAGGTTTATGCAAGACCTGTCTCAAAGGACTATCTGTGAGAACTTCGATTGGATGAGCATGGAAGTAGGGTCTCAACTTCCTCGAGGCCACAACTAATGCATATGCCAACTTTTCAATTTCTGGGTACCGATCTCCGCATCCACCAACTGCTTGCTGATATAATACACGGGTCGTTGCTGTTTCTTCTCCCCTCTAACCAAGGCCGCGCTTATGGCATGCTCAGACACTGCCAAGTATAAGTATAGATTTTCACCTTTTTCAGGTTTTTCCAACAGGGGTGGCTTCCCCAAGTGCTCCTTCAGCTTAATAAATGCCTTTTAACATTCCTCACCCCAAGCGAACTTTTTGCTCCCTTTTAGGATGTTAAAGAAGGGGAGGCATTTGTCGGTTGACCTCGAAATAAATCTATTAAGGGCCGCCACCCTTCCCGTTAGGCATTGCACTTCCTCCTTGTTCTTAGGTGGGTTCATTTCTATCAGGGCCTTTATCTTATCAGGATTAGCCTCGATGCCTCTGGAGTTGACCATGAAACCCAGGAATTTTCCCGAGGATACACCGAAAGTGCACTTTATGGGATTCAACTTCATTCGATACTTCCTGAGTGTGTCAAACATCTCACCTAGGTCCTTGTTGAGTTCTGTAGCATTCTTGGTTTTTACCAGCATATCGTCAACATATACCTCCATGTTTCTCCCTATCTGGTTGGCGAACATCTTATTGACCAACCTTTGATAGGTGGCACCCGCATTCTTCAACCCGAAGGGCATCACCTTATAGCAGTAGAGTCCTTTATCCGTTATAAATGACGTATGCTCTTCATCAGCTGGGTTCATAGGAATCTGGTTGTATCCAGAGTAGGCATCCATGAAGCTAAGTAATTCATGCCCTGCCATCGCATCAACCAACTAATCTATTCTCGGGAGCGGGAAGCTGTCCTTAGGACAAGCTTTATTCAGGTTTGAGAAGTCGACGCAAGTCCTCCATTTTCCATTCGGTTTTGGGACTAGTACTGGATTCGACACCCATATAGGGTAAAATGACTCGCAGATAAACCCATTGGTCTTCAGCTTGTCGACCTCTTCCTTTAAGGCTGCGTACCTCTCTGGGTCCAACGCTCGCCTCTTCTGCCTAACAGGCCTCGCCTCAGGGGAGATATTCAAATGGTGGCACATAACGCTGGGATCTATACCCACCATATCTTCGTGACTCCACGCGAATACATCCAGATTATCCTTCAAAAACCTTATCAACTCCTCCTTCACGTCGCTCTGCAGGCTTTTTCCTACCTTCAGTTTTCTCAACGGTTCCTCCACTACTATAACCTCCTCTGCTTCCTCCATAGGTTCTGCTCCTGACTCCTCCACGATTCGGGGGTCTATCTCCTGTGGGCTCCCCGCAGGCACACGTAGCGCCTCGTGTATCACCATGGCCATTGGTTCCTGTGGTTTCACAGACGCGCGGAGGGAGGTGTTGTAACACTCCCTTACTTCTCTCTGTTCTCCTTTCATACTAGCGACTCCTCCTGGAGTTGGGAACTTGACGACCAAGTGATATATAGAAGTTATGGATTTCAATTCTCTTAGGGATGGTCTCCCCAATACTGCGTTGAAAGCTGAAACACAATCTACCACGACAAAGTTAGCCATGACTGTAGTTTGCCGGGGTTGCTCCCCCATGGTGAGTGCCAACTCAATCATCCCTAGGGGTTACATCGAGTCCCCCGTGAATCCATATAGGGAAGATTGGCAGGGCTTCAGGTGACGAATGCCCAGTCCCATCTTTACCAAGGCAGGGCGATACAGGATGTCCACTGAGCTTCCATTGTCCACCAGGACCCGATGCACACGCATATTGGCCAACTGAACTGTCAACACCAGTGGGTCGTTATGGGAAAAATGCACCCCCCGTGCATCCTCCTCTGTGAATGTGATCGAGTCGTTTTCTCCCTTGAAGCTTTTCGGGGGTCGTTGTTCCAAACTCATGACACAGGGTGGCGGACTTCACCTGGCTTCCCTAGCATACCTGTCTCGTCCCTTCCGAGAATCTCCCCCAAACCCTAGACCTCCGAAAATGGTTCGGACTTCCCCCTGTATCTCTGGGGCTCGTCCCTGCGCCTGGGGTATCACAGGCTCGTCCTCCGGCTTCAGCCTTTCTCTCCTGACATATCGGCCTAGATGCCCCCTGTGGATGAGCTCCTCAATTTCTTCCTTCAAATGGAGGCACTTTGCTGTGGTGTGACCGATATCCTTGTGGTACTGGCAGTATCTACTGGGATCCCTTTTGGACCGGTCCTTTATCATCGGTGGGGGCTTTTTGAAGGGAACTCGTTCTTCGTTAGTGAGGTAGATATGCTCCCTGATATCTGTAAGGTTCGTATAGAAAGTGTAAGCTGTCTCCCTATGACCGCTCCCCCGTTTGGTCTTTCTCTGTTGATCATCCCTCGACCCTTCATATGCCCTTTTCTTCTTCGCTCCATTCGACCCTTCATTAGCTGGGGGCTTTACGTTGGACTCCTCCTTTCCTGCCTTTAAGTTTGCATGGCCATCCTCCACACAAATGTACTTATGTGCCCTCTCGTAGAAGTCATCTAGGTCGGTGACTTCCTTCTTCAGCATATTATCCCACAATTTTCTTCCCGAGCGCACTCCGGCTGTAATGGCCATTTTTAACTCTCGGCGGGTCAGGCTCCCCACTTTAGCGGCCTCCATGTTGAACCTATGAATGTAGCTCTTCAGACTCTCCTTTTCTCCTTGTTTCACATTGGCAAGACTGGTGCCTGGCATCGTGTAGTCCCGCACGGCGTGGTGCTGTTGGAGGAATTCATCAGAAAACTGTTGCCAGGACCTGATGGACCCTGGCCTAAGTCTTTTGAACCATCTTTATGTGGGTCCTTTCAATGTGACAGCAAAGCAGTGGCATCTGGCTCCGCTACTAATTCCCCTCAACTTCATCAGATCGTTAAACGCGTCTAGATGGTACTTTGGATCTGTGTTTCCTTCGTAGGGGGTCATATAGGGCTCCTTAAAATTGGCAGCGAGCCGGATGGCTTGGATCTCCCTCACGAAGGGTGACTCAAGGTCGAACTCTTCCTCAAAAGCTTGACCTCCAAAGGCGGTGACGATCATGCTTCGCAGGCTCCTCATTTCTGTGTCCAGGTCTTGCCTCCTCTTGCTTAGGGAGTCTCTTAAAGCGGACGGCTTAAGATCCCCCTTTCCTTTGCCCTCTCGAGGCGCCATAGGGGGCGTGGTCCTTTTACCCGCCCTCTTCTTGTTGAGCTCGTCCCGTAAATCTGAGGGTGCTCTTTTTGAGGTGACCTCATCATCGTTGCGAGGGGCAGCATTGGTCTTCGGCTCTGGTTTCTGGGCCTGCTTCGGTGGTTCAAGATGTTCTCGTTGCTTCGTTCGGGGGGTGTTACTAGTGGAGTGTCGAGTCCTCCCATCGTCTACCGGAACGGTGGTCTCTGCCCCCTCCTGACCTTTCTCTTTTCTCTTGGGCAGGGTCACACTTGACTTACCTTGCAACAGGCCATTCAACACCTCTTGCATATTCTCCAGGGTGGTCTCCAACCTTTGGTTCTTACGGTGCAGCTCATGTATTTCCTCTATATAGAACCACGATTTAGAACTCGAGCTCACGGAATGGACCCAGGGATGTTTATCATGTCTACGCGTCGAGGGGCCCGGGTCCTGTTGGCCGGAGTTCGGTATTTGTGGTGGTTTAGGAAACGGGAACTCGTTGGCATTCCCGGGTGGTGCGGTGGTTGTCCTTGGAGGATTCTCACCGGGCGGGATGGTCGGTGATGAGACCTCCCTATCACCCTCGTGAACCTCAGGGTCCATTGGGGGCTCCATATTCCTGGGTGGAGGATGATCCTTCATGGAGGCTTCAGCTGAACTCCGTTAAGGTGGACTTCCACCTCTCGTGGCTCCCTGAGTCACTTTGAACGTCTCGGCATTTCTTCTTGTTGGGAGTAATGGTAGAACAGTATCTTGGTACTTAGCTTCCCACAGACGGCGCCAAACTGTTGACGGTGAGAACTCGTCAACTAAGTTAAGTTGGAAAAATTGCAATGTAGAAATTATCAAAAGAAAAGCTTTAAAAATCTAAGTAGGAATTCCAAGAATAATTGCAGAAGAAAAATGGTGAAATCAATTTGTATTGATTATGGTGCAATGATACAGTAATTTTTCCAACCCCATTACATGTGGAATTGGGGTTCATTTTATAGTGGGCTCTAATGGCCCTGGATACATGGTGGTCCAGGGGACCAAGTGGTACACAGGTACACTGTCGGGAGAGTGGTTTCAGGGGTAGTGGTGTTTGGAGAGTGGTGGTCGGCCCTGGTGCGTGTCAGGGGCGTGGTGGTGGTGTTGCCATTCCTCGTACTACTCCTAACTGCCACTACCTGTCGGGTTCAGGTGTCAGGCCTGTCCCTTAATCCTTACAGGCACATACTTACCTATTCAGAGGTACCTTGTTTGTATTCTTTGCCTCTTGTGGGCCACCTTGAACGGCATATCTGGCTGGCCTTCTCGCAAGTGGTCCCTACTGGCTAATTGAATGGAGTGCGCTTCGTTGATGGCCCCAACCTCACCAAGCGACATAGGGCCTTTTCTACGAGATGGGTATAGCATGTTATAAGGCCAGTGAGGCCTCGCGGGGACATGGGAAGGTCCTGGCACTGTGTGCAACCATGAGGCGCGAAGCATTATGGGCGCGCGAGGTGGACGGGCCTCGTGAGACACTGGGCAGGTGAGGCGGACGGGCCTCGCGAGACGCTTGGTGCGCGAGGCGGACGGGCCTCGCGGGATGCCTGGGCACGCGAGGCGGAGGGCCTCACGAGACGCCTGGTGCGCGAGGCATTCAGGAGCGGCCTCGCGGGATGTCTGGACACGCGAGGCAGACGAGCCTCGAAGGACGCCTGGGCACGCGAGGCGGAGGGCCTCGCGAGACGCCTGGTGCGCGAGGCGTTCAGGCGCGACCTCGCGGGATGTTTGGACACACGAGGCAGAGGGGCCTCGCGAGACGCCTGGTGCACGAAGCGTCTGAGGTGCATGCCACCCTTACGAGGCGTGAGGCCATCTGGGCAGACGTGCGAGGGGATGGTGGCTCGGGGCCACCGCAACTCAGCCATACACTCGGATGTTCATGGGACCTGAGCATGTACTTTGGGTCTTTTACAAGCACGAAATTTTGAGCATTCACAACCATGCTTGTTTTGAATTTATTTTGACAAAATTTAAAGTTAAATGCCTTATTTCTCTCTCTCTCTCTCTCTCTCTATATATATATATATATCTTTTATATAACTTTATTCTTGGTTTTAACAGTTTTTTTTTTCCGTTAACTTTAACGAAATATTCTTATATTTAACATTAAAATGTAAATATGACTTAAACTTAAATAAATAATTAATTGAACAAATTAAAATATGATATTTTTGAGATATTTTACAATGATAATTATTGAAAAATAATAAAACCATACATTTTATAACTTAAATAAAATCTAATTGATATTAATATTATATTAAACATATAATATATAATCTTTTTTTGTCTTTGCCCAATTCAAAAACTAGAACAAACATAAACTTAAACAAAAATTAATTAATTAATTAATTAAAATAGGATATTTTAAGGATATTTTATGATAATTTAAATAATTAAATCATATTTATTTAAAAATAATAAATACATATATATCATTTTTTTTATCTTATAAATTTGTGTGATAATTTATTTTTTATCAAGTGATCATTGAAGCTATTTTTCTTCATCGAATTCACCAAATGACATTGCGAGATATTTTAGAAACTAATATAATTTATGCATATATATTATTGTAATTTATATATATGTCATGTATCTATGTAAATATATATATATTTATGTTAATATTGTGTTTAGATGTCATATATGTAGAGATTATTGATATAAATATTTATATATACTATAGAACTATAATTGATTATATTTTATATATATATATATATTAAAAACAGTGAACTTGTTTTTATTTAAATTATAAACAATATTTATAATTTTAAAACTAAGCAAACGTGCATTGCATGTTGCTTCTACCTAATATATATATATATATATTTATAACGCACGTTATTATTTAGATTGTTCGACAGGAAAACCTTGGAAAAAAATTTACTATAGTTATTAGCCATGTCATTCGCACTAGCTATAATAAAGATTTAATTATAAACAAATAATTAATTAATCTCATAAACAAATAAATAATGTGTTTTCACAGCTAGCTAGCTAATTAATCAGTGATGATGAGTTGAGTTCATCACATTAATTGGCTTTTATTTCTTGAAGTGGTGTCCACTCTTCATAGCACCCACTCTTTACGAAAAAAAAAACCCATATAAGCTTTGTCTATGTCATTGAAGAGCACTAAACCTAATCCCTATTTGATGGTCAATGAATTAAATCCGCACTTCTCAAAAAACAAACATAAATATAAAAATAAGAAAACAAACAAAAACAACACCCCCCTCAAAAAAAAAAAAAGATACTAACATTATTTTCAAAGAGAACCAATTAATTATAAACCCCTCATTACTACCACTCTCCTTTTTTATTAATATTATTATTTACCTTATTTGATTCTGATAGCACAATGGATTCTATTGCTTTGGAATACCACGGAATTTGTATTCGCTTAGTGGATAAGGGAATCCTAGTGGGGAGAGCTAGACGTGTTATAAGGTACTAAAAGTGGGCCATCTTTTAAAAAAATAAAAATAAAAAATTACCTGTTTTATTTATTGATATGGTTCTTCCTTTTTGTGCCTATAAGAAGAGGCATTTCTCATTTTGGTGTACATTGGCAGGCAGCAAAAGAAGAAGTATCAATTTTATCACCTATATATATACATATAGAGAGAGAGAGAGAGAGAGCGAGCTTGAGAAGCTAGAATATATATATATATATATATACAGTACTAGCTAGAGCTAATTAATTGTTAAGATATATATATAAAAATAAATATGGGAGATAATAGTATTATTGCCTCATCATCACATGGGCATGGAGGGAAGATTAGTGAGACTCTGACGAAGATGAAGCCATATTTGGCTATGGTTTCTCTGCAGTTTGGGTATGCAGGGATGTATATCATTAGCATGGTCTCCTTCAAGCACGGCATGAGTCACTTCGTCTTGTCTGTATACCGTCACGTTGTTGCTTTTGTTATCATAGCTCCCTTTGCCTTTGTTCTTGAAAGGTACGTACGTACGTACTTAATTATATATCTTTACTGATAATTTCTAGCTACCAATTTCTTATATTATCCATGCTACTGCTTTCTTTTTCATCTCCTAATAATATTATTTACACATAAACATTAACCCAAACAACTATAGTTTTGGATAGGTATATCGATCATGCATATATATATATGTGTGTGTGTGTGTGTACGTTTTCTCAATACTTCAATTTTCTTGTTTACAGGAAAATAAGGCCAAAGATGACTCTCCCGATCTTCCTACGCATAATGCTGCTTGGTTTCTTAGAGTAATGCCCTATGACATGATGCGCTTAATTATTCATAACTTTAATTACTAGCTGTTTCACATACATATATTTATATATACATATATATATATGTATGTATATAAGTTTATGTTTTGTATGTGCATGCATGGTTACGAATAATTAAACATATATCATAATTCATCATGTGGTGACACAATATTTTGAATTTTTTTTATAGTATATATATGTATGTATTTTATATAACGCATTTTTATATGATGCATATATATATTATAGCTAATAATAATATAAGCTAATATATTTGATTGGAATAAACATGAGTCACCTGAGGGTGGGCCTATGGAATATTCCTTGCATCTTTATGAAAACTTTTTCATGCACACACGCACACATGCTGACATGCATGTACAGTAGTTAAAAATAACTTCAAAAATAAAAAAAATAAAAATTTGACCTCTCTTTTTTTTTTTTTGTCGTGTTTACTTTTTATATTGCTCTTATTATAAGCAACTCATCTTTAAGTTGCTAGTAAATATAAACTTAATAATTACAAGTTGATCATGAAGATTCTAATTTCATATATAATATATACCAATTGCTTTATTATTGGGAAAGAAATATCCAGATAAATCATATCTTTTGTATGTAGACAGTGGCAATCTTTGCTAATGGAAATGATATGTCGATAGCCACTCTTATTAATTGTTGTCTTACTATATATGTTCTCCATTTGAGAATAGCTAGGCCCACACTCATATATATAATTATATATGTGTGTGTATATAATAATGTTGACCTGTATGTGCTTTTAAATCTGTATTTTCTGCGTATATACACACACAGATATATATATATATATAATGTATTTTGTAGAGTTTCATAGAAAAAGCTAGGAGCTTATAGTAATTTATATATTATTTTTATCTAAATTTAATAATTTAATATATCTCTTATACTTCTAATGATAAAAAAAATATTTGTTTGTAGTTGCAGTTGCTTTATCATGGTATACGTATATATAATATAATTAATTGCTAATATATTTATATGTTTTTCATATTATTTACCCCCAGATATTTTCAGTAATAATTTATTGTAGATTAATATTGTAATATAACAAATATATTTCAATTAATGAGAATAATACATAATATTAACTGTTAATTAAGATATTAATTTTTCAAATAACATATATATGGTAATTGTTATTTAATTATGAGTACAAATGGAAACCTACATGCAGGCCAGTACTGGATCAAAACTTGTACAATTTGGGGATGAAGTACACCTCTGCAACATTCGCATCCGCTATTGTCAATATTTTACCTGCTATTACCTTCATAATGGCTCTCGCCTTCAGGTAACTTTTCTTTTCTTTTCTTTTTTTTTGTGTGTTAAAGGTACAATAATAAGTTTGATACTATTAATTACTTCCCAAACAAAAATAATAATAATAATAATAATAATAATAATAACAAATTAATCTGAAAATTAATGTAGTCGTACGTGTTTCACTTTATGGTGAATAATATTTTTAGTGGGTGCATATATATATATATATATATGTGCGTGATCTATTTAGTCAATATCATATATATATAATAATTAATAATAATTATTAATTATATATATATGTACGATCGAGCAGGTTGGAGACGGTGAATGTGAAAAAGTGGCATAGTCTTGCAAAGGTAATAGGGACAGTAATTACAGTGTCAGGAGCAATGGTGATGACTCTGTACAAAGGCCCCATCCTTGACATCATACATAGCAGCAGCCATGGTAATTCATCCAGTCAGCAAAGCTCCAGTACCGCCGAGTCCACCGACCACCACTGGGTCACCGGAACCCTCATGCTCGTTGGCAGTTGCGGTGGCTGGGCCAGCTTCTTCATTGTACAATCATTTACGTTGAAGAAATATCCGGCGGAGCTGTCTCTCACAGCGTGGATTTGCTTGATGGGTGTGTTGGAAGGTGGGGTAGCCACTCTTGTGTTCGAACGCGACATGCATGTTTGGGTTCTAGGCTGGGATTCCAGGCTTCTTGCTGCTGTCTACTCTGTCAGTAACCTACCCACCTGCCTACTAATTATTCTTTTATATATATATAAATTTTCATTAATTATTAACTAATTAATTTTGCAAAAAATTAAAATAGGGTGTGGTTTGCTCTGGAATTGCATATTACGTGCAAGGAATGGTGATAAGAGAACGAGGCCCAGTTTTTGTGACATCTTTCAGTCCACTATGCATGATCATAACATTCGCTCTTGGTGCCATTGTCTTGGCTGAACAAGTCCACCTTGGAAGGTACGTACATCCATATATACCTCTTATTATTATTACTATATATTTAATCATTAATTAACTATAATATATATAATTAATAACCTACATTTTCGTTTTCTTTTTCTAATGTGTTTCTCTTTTTTTTTTTAATTGGAAAAAATCAGTATAATTGGAGCCATATTCATAGTCATGGGACTCTACACTGTGGTTTGGGGTAAAAGCAAAGATCCAATAGAATCATCAGCACCGTCCAAAAATATTGATCAGTTGCCAGTAACAGACACCATTAAACCAATTAGTGTTGTTAGTGTTACTTCTATCAATAATGGAGGACCCGTAGAGATGTCTAAGATTTCTACGTCTTCTCAGCTCGGTTCATAAATATATATAAATATATATATAACATTTTGGGGCTGGCTATGTTGTTGTTATATATATCCAAAAGATTGCGTACATCTCCTAGACGAGATCGTAATCTGAAGAAATATGGAACTTTGGTTCTTTTTTTTTTTTTTTTTCTTTTTTTAATTTTTAGCTTTTTTTGATCTTCCCCTTAAATGTAACTTGAGAGTAATTACGAGTTACAGTTATAATATTGGCTAGCTAGCTCCTATTGTGTTTTTTTGCTTACACTTCTCTTAATCCATTTTCTCTCTTTATATTTATGATCTCATTATATATACTTTAAGTATATTTAAATTTTTAATTATATTCAAAGAATATATATATATTTGTATATGTTAACTAATAAGCTATATTATGGATATAATAGTAATAACCAGAGAGAACAAAACAGAATCGAATAACTAACTTTTTCTTTACATGTGTCTGTGTGTGTGATAGATAGTGCTGCTGTTTCAACTCTCAAGTACCATATGAGGATTCTCTTGTGTCATGTCTGTGGAGCTAGAATTTTTTATTTCACGATATCTATGAATAGAAAGATTGATACCTTATTTAAGATATATAGAAGATATACATGTTATTTATTTTATTTATTTTATAAACCATATTATTGTTTGATTAATACCATTTTAGTAGTATTTTATATATAATATATATAAATCAGTTCAAAATTATACATTTTTATATAAATATATTTCTACAAAGAATTTATTAATATATTTAAAATTATTCCATTTATATTCTTTTTTCGATTTATATCTTTCTATATAAAATTTTTTTTGTAGATAGCGGAAATTATTAATTTTCACGGTTTGTTTTGTTAATTGTAACAAAATATTCTAAATATTTAATGGAATATACTTTTAAAATTAATGGAAATAGATATTTATTAATTATATTAATATAAATTCAAATTCAAATGTTATAAAAAAAAAATTGGTTGTATTACTCAAACAACCAATTACATTTACAATTTTTCAACTTTTGAATACTAAAGTTCCTGTATCCCCTGTTTCCCTTACATCTATACAATCAACTTTGTATATCTCTACAAATTGTATTAAACTATTCCCTATTTATGTTCCTTGCCTTACTCGGCATTACAACAGCCTAAATTTAAAATCTCTTTGAATTGCTTGTACAGTATGATTAATATGCCAAAGTTTTTGAGACCATAGCACATTATTTCTCACTTTCCATATGTGATACACCAAGGTTGCAACATATTGAGCCAATAGATAAAGAAGCCTCAGAGTCTCTAGAAGAAGTGTAACTAAGTGTGAGCTGTTGCCAGCTAGCACTAACTGCTTGTAACAGATTCTAACAACTTCCTCGATTGTAGGATATTGTTATAATCACTCTTCTCTCATGTACTGCTCTCTTGAGCTTGTATAAATATAATTCAAGAAGCTCAACTCTGCATCGTTTAGATCAGAGCATTCTTTCACTCAAACATTTTCTCTTCTGCATATTCTTTTCGATTCCTCATTTGGTATCACAGCCAGAACAATGGCGACTCAAGCATCACCTTCCACCACCCCTGCTAGTTCTTCTTCCACTGCTGGTACTCCGATGTCCCGTCTCATCGCTGCTTTTCAGTCGAATCTCAGCACGGTGGTCTCAGTGAAGCTAGACAGGTCCAACTATGTCCTATGGCGATCTCAGGTTGTTCCAGCGGTGCGCGGTTACGATCTCGGTGACTACATCTTCGGCCGACGCACATGTCCCCCAGAAAGAGTGGAGATAACTGATGAGACCGGTGACCGTATACTGATTGACAATCCAGAATTCTCTATGTTCGTCCGAGAAGATCAATTGCTAATGAGTTGGCTTCTGTCCTCTCTCTCGCTTCCGATTCTCAGTCAAGTGGTGCGCTGCAAGACCAGTAATGAAGTTTGGGAAGCACTTGAGCGCTTGTTCTCCTCACGAAGCAGGATCCGTGTGATGCAGTTGAAGAACCAGATGCAAACAATGAAGAAGGGAGCACAATCTGTCTCAGATTATATTGCACAAATGGAGAGTCTCTATGATGTGTTGATGCTGGCTGGAGTTGAGATGTCTGAGGATGACCTGATCATGCATATTCTACAAGGATTCCCACTGGAGTATGATGCTACGATCTCAAGCATACTCACTCAACAGAATGTGAATCTGAATCTTCAAGAAGTTCAATCACTTCTCTTGAGCCAAGAAAATCGCCTCGAGCGATGGTCCAGCACAGCTACAATTGACATTCCTCATCCATCTGCAAATTATGCTCAAGTCAGCCATCGAGGACGAGCACGCAACTCAGGCAGAAGAAGCAGAGGAAGCTATCGAGGACGTGGACCTGGACGGCACAACAACTCTTTTGGCCGCACAAACTCGAACAATCGACTTGCTTGTCAGATCTGCGGAAAACAAGGACATGGAGCTCTCAGCTGCTGGCACAGGCTTGATGAAGAGTTTCAAGGTGATAAACCCATTGGTCCTGAGATTCACAGCAAGAATGCATTTCTTGCAACACCAGAGACTGTTACTGACCCAGACTGGTACGCGGACAGTGGCGCCACCGATCACCTCACTGCAGATTTGAACAATCTCAAACTGCCTAGAGAATACCAAGGCCCCGACAAACTGATGGTTGGTAATGGTACGTGCATTCCAATCTCTCACACTGGTTCATCTGTGTTAAAATCTAATATTACACAGAAGTCTATAAAATTAAACAATGTTCTGTGTGTGCCTAAAATCAAGAAGAGTTTAGTGAGCATCTCTAAACTAACTGCTGATGACACTGTCTTTGTGGAATTCCACAAATCTGTTTGTTATGTGAAGGACAAGACCACAGGGGCTCCACTGCTGGAAGGACGACTTAGGAATGGACTGTACACCCTCACCTCACCACCTGTCCAGCCCCAAATCCATTCTCTGTCAAGATCGAATAAGTACTCCACTAGCAATACTCAATGTTTTAACTCTGTATCTTCTAATAGCTGTGTTTGGCATAGGCGCTTAGGTCACCCGAGCCATAGAGTATTAGCATATATGCCTAAGAACATTAGTGGATGTACATTCCTTTTGACAAGTAATAAAAATCTGATTTGTTCAGCTTGCCAATATGGAAAAAGCCATGTTTTACCATTTAACAGATCTGAAACCAAGACAAATAAACCTTTACAACTTGTTCATTCTGACTTATGGGGACCTTCTCCTACTGTCTCAAGTGAAGGGTACAAGTATTACATATCATTTCTTGATGATTATACCAGGTATACCTGGATATATCCCATGCATACTAAATCTGAAGCAATCAACATCTTTAAAACATTCAAAGTCTTGGTAGAGAAACAATTTGACTTGCCTATAAAAGAATTTCAAAGTGATTGGGGGGGTGAGTTTAGACCATTTAAATCTTTCCTGTTACAACTTGGGATCCATCACAGAAAGCCTTGTCCTCATATCCATCAACAAAATGGGAGAATAGAGCGAAAACATAGACATATAGTTGAAACCGGACTTACTTTGCTTGCCCAAGCCTCAATGCCTCTTCATTTTTGGTGGGAAGCTTTTCAAACATCTGTATATCTTATAAATAGACTTCCAACTCCTGTGTTGAAAGGAAATAGTCCATATTACAAGTTGTACAATTCTCATCCTGACTATAATTTCCTCAAAAATTTTGGGTCAGCCTGTTATCCCCATCTTAGACCTTATAATAGACACAAACTTGAGTTCAGGTCTTCTATGTGTCTCTTTATCGGGTACAGTAGTGAACACAAAGGTTACAAATGTTTACACCCATCTGGTCGAATCTATATTACAAGAAATTGTGTTTTTGATGAAACTTTGTTTCCTTATTCTTTGCTTTTCCCTACTGTACAATCTGCTTCATCTAACACCAAAAATACTCCTCTTCCCACACTTAAATTCTCTATTAAAGGTCTGTCTCCCATGTCCCATGACACCCCTCAGTCCAATTCTACAGTTGCTTCCCATAGCAGTGAGCTCCCCGCATCTGCTTCAGCAAGTTCGTCAGCACATCTCTCCAATAATCAAGATCGGTTTGTGTCTTCCAGTGGTTCACCAAACCCATCTGCTCCTGCTTCTGTCATGAACACAAATATGGCAGCTGATATTAGTGCTTCAAGTGACTCTCCACACATTGATTCTGCCCCAGCTCACGGCACTACCTCTCAGAATGTTGCTCCTACACCAGAAAGTGTTATGGCTCCACAAGCTGCTGCAACAGAAGCTGTTATGGCTCCAACAGCTGCTGCCCCTACACATTATATACCAGCTTCATCATCCATTCATCCCATGACAACTCGTGTTCGAGCTGGTGTTGTGAAACCAAAGACATTACTCGCCTCTAAGCATCCTCTTTCCGTCAATCTTGGCCCTACTGAACCAACATCAGTTGCTGCAGCTTTAAAAGATCCTCACTGGTACGCTGCTATGGATGATGAACACACAGCTCTGCAAAATAATAGAACATGGACTTTAGTTCCCTATGACCCCTCCATGCATGTAGTAGGCAATAAATGGGTTTTTAAACACAAGTTTAACTCTGATGGCACTCTTCAACGCTACAAAGCTCGGCTTGTGGCAAAGGGGTTTCACCAAACCCCTGGAATTGACTACTCTGAAACTTACAGTCCAGTGGTAAAGCCTAATACAGTTCGTGTGATTCTCACTCTTGCTGTTAATTTTGGCTGGGATGTTCAACAACTCGATGTCAACAATGCGTTTCTCAATGGTGTCCTTCAAGAAACTGTTTATATGGTTCAGCCCCCTGGCTTTGTTGATCCCCAGTATCCCACTCATGTGTGTCATCTTCACAAAGCCTTGTATGGCCTTAAACAGGCTCCACGCGCCTGGTTTCAACGCCTAAGAACAGCTCTGCTGCATTGGGATTTTGTTAACTCCAAATCAGATGTCTCTCTCTTTATTTACAACAAAGGCTCCAGTATCATCTATCTTCTCATCTATGTAGATGATATTCTAGTCACAGGGAACAACAACACTCTCATCCTCACCTTGATCTCTGATTTGAATACCAAGTTTGCTCTCAAACAGCTGGGAACTCTTCATTATTTTCTTGGTATTGAAGCCTATAGAGACACCACTGGCCTTTATCTTTCTCAGTCAAAGTATATTCGGGATCTTCTCACTAGAGTCCACATGGAAGGTGCCAACGGCTATTCCACTCCTGCAGCCCCTCGGCAAACCCTGTCCAGGAGTGAGGGGGAACCTCTACCAGATCCTTTTGTCTACCGGAGTACAATTGGGGCTTTACAGTACTTGACTATTACACGTCCGGACATTGCTTATATAGTGGCCAAGCTAAGTCAATTCCTCCAATCTCCAACAACTGAACATTGGAAAGCATGTAAGCGAGTGTTGAGATATCTCAAAGACACCATATCTCATGGTATATGCTTCAAGAATACTAACTCTAAGTCCTTGGTTCTTCAAGCCTTCACCGATGCCGATTGGGCAAGTTGTCTGGATGACAGAAAGTCCACTGGTGCTTATTGTGTCTTTATTGGATCTTCTCTAATATCTTGGAGCTCAAAGAAACAACAAGTGATTGCTCGGTCAAGTACTGAATCCGAGTATAGAGCACTTGCTCACACGACAGCTGAAGTATGTTGGATTGTTGCACTACTGAAAGAGCTCCATGTTTCACTGTCTCGGCCTCCCATAATATGGTGTGACAATATTGGTGCAGCTTCATTGGCTGCCAATCCCGTTCACCACGCTCGGACCAAACACATCGAAATAGATGTGCATTTCGTTCGAGACATGGTCATTAACAAGTCGATTGAAATTCTCTATGTGCCCACTTATGATCAAGTTGCCGATGTTTTGACTAAGGGTCTCTCTGTTGACAGATTCTTAAGGCTTCGAAACAAGCTTCAAGTGATGAAATCTCCCTTTTGCTTGAGGGGGAATATTGAGCCAATAGATAAAGAAGCCTCAGAGTCTCTAGAAGAAGTGTAACTAAGTGTGAGCTGTTGCCAGCTAGCACTAACTGCTTGTAACAGATTCTAACAACTTCCTCGATTGTAGGATATTGTTATAATCACTCTTCTCTCATGTATTGCTCTCTTGAGCTTGTATAAATATAATTCAAGAAGCTCAACTCTGCATCGTTTAGATCAGAGCATTCTTTCACTCAAACATTTTCTCTTCTGCATATTCTTTTCGATTCCTCATTCAACAGCTGCTATAAGCATGCTTTTCCTGACTTTACTCAAATGTTTGGCCTTTGTAATCTATTGAAGCAGTCTGTCATAGTTCTCTGCTTGTGCTCTCCATCCTAGCCAAGTCTTCATTCTCATCAAACAATTCTTGCTATATTGACACTAGAAAAAGAAATGTTGAATATCTTCATTGTACTCACCACACAATAAGCATGTTTGATCTATGTGTGGATCATATTTCCTGATTTGAACTCTGGTGTGAAGTTCCTGCATCATTACTAACCAGAGGATGAAACGATGCTTGAGAATGCTAAGTCTTTCCTAAACAACATTACTCCAATGCACTTTGATTGTATGATCAAATAAAAGGTCGTGCCCTATTTTAATGCTATACTTTGTTGCTGCAAAAGCATTCAGATCAATCTTGGCTTTAAATGGATGTTTGACAGCAACCAATCTCTTCCAATACCAACTGCAATCAGTGGGAATTTTGTATTCCCACCAGTCAAGATTGTTCAAGTAAACACTGTGAATCCACCTAACCCACAAATTATCTTTTTCAGAGGCAATGGCCCAAATATATTTCCCCATAGCTACAACATTCCAATAAATTACCTTCCTAAAACCCAAGCCTACAACTTTCTTGGGAAGGCAAACATTGTTCCAAGCAACTAATCCTGGCCCCGAGCTATATGTCATTCCTTTCCAAAGAAATGCTCTACATATAGCTTCAACATCTCGCAATAGCTTCTTTGGTAATATCATTATCTGTGCCCAGTAAGAGTGTATTGAAATCAATACAAAGTTGATTAATGTAACTCTTCCCATGTAGGATAAATTCCTTGAACTCCATTGCCGAATTTTTTGCACCATTTTTTCTAAAATACTCCCACATTCTGCAGTAGAAATATTTTAAGAGCAAATTGGAATGCTAAGGTACCTGAAAGGTAAATGACTTCTAGTGAAACCAGAGACCTTAACACTCTGCGCACCTCAGAATCATCCATGCCACTACAGTATATCGCAAATTTGGTCTCACTTGGCAGCAGACCAAATGAAGATGAGAAAATCTTTAGTCCCCTGAGCATCAATAAAATGGAGATATAATCTCCATGAGAGAATAGTAGAAGATCAAATGCAAAACACAGATGAATTAATCTCAATTGAGTGCACCTGTCATGATATTTGTAACCAGTCAATGATCCCATTTTAATCATTATTTGAGACATGTATTCCATGCCTAGTACAAATAATAATGAAGACATTGGGCCTCCTTGTCGCAAACCTCATTTGGATGCAAGGAACCCATGCATTAATCCATTGATCATCGGTGAGAATCTCGGTGTTCTTACACAAATCATGATGAGTTTAATGAGCTTCTGTGGAAATTTAAAGGCAACTAGCATCTCTTCAATGAAATCTCACTCAACCGTGTCATATGCTTTCCTCAAATCTAGTTTGATCATACAACTCGGTTTGCAATTTTTCCTTCCATATTGATGAACCAGATCTTGACATAACATGATGCTATGAGCTATGTACCTCCCATGGACAAATCCCCCTGGTTCTCTACAATTGAATCAGGTAGTATTTGGCGAAGCCTTGAACAAATCATCTTCGTAGCTACTTTGTATATCACATTACAACATGCTATAGGTTTGAAACTACTCACATTATCAGGACATTTTGTCTTTGGAATGAGAGTGATAGACGTTGCATTCACTACAACAAAATAGGCATTTAATGGCTATATGGGGGAGACATTGTAGACATTTAATGTCTCCCCCCAGGGGAGACGTTGTTGCAGGAGCCATCTAAAGTGGCCATATGACGTCTCCCATGGGGAGACTTTATAGACTTCCAACGTCTCCCCCTGGGAGACGTCATTGGTTTTTGTAATTTTTTTTTTAAAATAATTAAATAATTATTTTCAGTATATTAATTAATATAATTAAATATATTAATTTTTTTTTTGAAATAGAATTAAATATATTAATTAAAAAATCTAAATTATATTCAAATTTAAATTGTAAATTTTCATTAATAAAACCAAAATGTGTATATAATATGTTTTTGCTAGCTAAATATACAAAATTGTAATATTTGTTGTTAAACATACAAAATTAACAAATATTACTCTAGCTAGCTAGACATATGGTAAGAAATAAAATGTAAAAAAAAACCTAATATGTGGGACGATGACCTTGAATTATCGGTAGCATATGGTTCGCCCAGTGTTCTCGCAGTTCATTAATATGTGCTGGTGTATATGGCGTAGTGTTTAGCTACAAAAAAATACAAAGTAAAATATATTAGTTAATTATTATTTAATTATATATACTTTAATAATAAATAAATTGTTAACTATGTCTATGAAAAATTAAACTAAAAAAACATACTAAATAAGCATACGAAAAATTGGGCAGCATTTCCCCTATATTAGTAACTTAACCATCTGTCAATCTAATCAAATCCAATCGAATAAGCACAACACAATACAAATAGAATAATAGAATAATAAAATACATAATTCTAGACAAAATCGAGCAGCATTTCCTCTATAATAGTGATCTAACCATCTGTGAACAACAAGTCAAAAAATTCAAATAACACACAATAAGTTTCTTCCTTATAGCTCCGCAGCACACAAACAAATTTTACAGAACCTACTTCACTAAAACACACAGTTCTCAACCTTCTGTTATCACTGAAACACACAATTTTAATCTCAGAACCTACTTCACTATGGATGAATATTTAAGATATTTAAACCCCTCTAACAAAAGTTTAATAATACTAAAACAAGAAAGAAGATAATGTATGTACCACTTGCAATTAATAGTCATTGCTAACAAATTTACTTCACTTTGCAAAGAGCACACTTTGCTATTAAATTCACAACCTACAAAACTAAATTAATTAATAAATAAAATATTAATAAACAAACTTCATTAAATAATTAGATTAACAATAATTATTATTGAAATTTTATAAACTTAAAAACCTCAAATGTGTGCTTGAAATCGAAAATTTGAAGCAAAAATCTCAGTTAAAACCACAACTTAAATTTTTTAATTAATTAATTAATAAAAGATTACTAAATCAATAAAATAACATAACTGTATATAAATAACCGACTTAAATTTTAATAAATATTACAAATATATATAATTTTCTAATTAAATAATAATATAAATTAAAAAAAATTATAAACATTATAAACTTGAATTACTATTTTGTATGTAAAATTCAAATTAAATTATTTTTCTTATTTTAGACAATTATTAAATACATTTTAGCAAAACATATTTACGTATATATACTTAACAAACATTAAAAATTAATTAAAAAATGTATAATTTTCGGATTAAATAGTAATAAAAAATTAAAAATAGTAAATAATGTGGTATCATCTTAAAATTAAACAATATAGTATCTCAAATATACATAAAAATTATTTTTCATACTTTAAACTAATATTTCTAATAAAACCCACAAATCATATTAAAAAAATGCACAAAAATAATTTTTTATACCATTCTAACTATAATACATTGTTTAATCTTGAAATCCTACCTCAAATATGATTTAAATCCACTTTGTTGAGCCAAAAATCACCCAAAACCGCAACTCATAAACCCTAAAATCCCAATATCAATTCCTTAATAACTAGAGACAATAAGCATGAAAATTATCCTAACTATTATACAACACTTATAAATAATAAAAACTTACCTCAAATGAGACTTTATAGCCTAAAATCGGCCAAAATCGTCAAAAAATTGCCCTGAAATCGCCCAGAAAATCGCCCTTCTCCGCCTCTGGTTCGTGCGCTCGGGGAAGACGAAAGAAAGGCTGAATATATATATTAGGCCAAACATTTAACGTCTCCCCTGGGAAGACGTGCCAGACATCTAACGTCTCCCTTGGGGAGACGTCCCATGTGGCACGTCTCCCCAGGGGAGACGTCCCATGTGGCACGTCTCCCCAGGGGAGACGTTAGATGTCTGGCACGTCTTCCCAGGGGAGACGTTAGATGCTCTTACAAGTCTGATATTTTATAAATAAATAATTTTATATTCATATTTTTCAATTAACGTCTCCCACCACTTTTAATGACTTACCTTGGTAGTCATCAACAATAACTTTTAATGACTTACACCATTAGACTTTAAATATCCCAGAATACTTTTAATGACTTACACCATTGGTGTAAGTCATTATAGAGAGTCATTAAAAGTGAAAATTGTTGTAGTGATTAATCTCTTTAAGTAGTTTTCCAACGTTTAAGAAAGATAGGACAACAACACTTACTTCAGGACCAACCAAATCCCAATTGTCTTGAAAGAAAAAACTGTTAAATCCATCCGGGCCAGGTGCCTTCATCCCTAGAATTGAGAAGATTGCATCTTTGACCTCCTGTGTTGTGAATTATGCCTGTAGCAAATGAATGTGAGATTCATAAATTAAAGGTCCTAGCTCCACAATTGACTGAAAAATCTTTGTTCTGTTATTCATAGTTGTCCCCAACAGGTTGTTATATTACTCCAAAAATGCATCTTTAACACCATCTATTGTGTCTACCCAAATTCCCTTCTCACTCTTAATTGAGTGAATTCGATTCTGAATTCTTCTAGCTTTCAAGGAAGCATGGAAGATAGTAGTATTTTCATCTCCATTAAAAACCCAAATTGTTTTAGCTTTCTGTGCTAAAAACAAAGTATAGGCTTTATGGAGCTGTATATACTTATCCCTAGCCAGTTGTTCCTGCTCCATAATAGTGAAATTGAGGGGGTCTTTGTGCAAGGCTTCCTGAATTTCCATCATGCTTTGTTTTTCTTGAAACTTTGCCTTTTGAATATCATTAAAACCTTCTCTATTGATGTCCAAGAGAACATGTTTCAATCTCTTCAATTTCTTTGCGAGCTTATTCATCTTAGTACCTGTAATTGGTTCATTCCAAATGGCTCTAACTTTGTCAGCGTAGGTTGAAGCCTCCTTCCACATTCAAAAAATATCTGAAAGGATGCTTCCCCAAGTTCACATCCTAGTAAGAGGATATAAGAATAGGGCTGTGATCAAAGCTACCTTCTAGAAGAAACACTGCTTCTGAGTTCAGAAATGTATTTGTCCCTCTCGAGTTCACCAGAGCTTGATCTATTTTTTAATACACTCGTTCATCAGGCTGTTGTTTGTTATTCCAGGTGTAGAAGCATCCTTAGTATTTTAGATCTTCCATTTGACAATGTATCAAGCAATCTCGAAGCTTTGAGAAGGTTTTTTGTTAGCCTTTTTCCATATTCTTTCATTTTGATTAAGGATCTCATTGAAATCCCCCAGTATCATCCAAGCCTCATCAATTTGAGAAGCCAGCCCCATTATGTCTTGCCACAAACTTTCCCTGTTCAACTCATCATTAAAGCCATACACAAAATTAATGCGAAATCTACATGCATGATGTGATGATTGAGCAATACAATGTATTAATACTCTAATATCAAGAGAATACATACTAGGATTCCAAGCCACAATTATTCTTCCTTTATCTAGCCAAGGATTTTTATTAGTAAAGCACTAACCAGAAAATAAACTAGAGTAAAGTGATCCCATATTTTTATTCTTCACATTTGTTTCTAAGAGACTAACTAGCCCAACCTTCTTTGAATTGATCAATTGCTTGATCTCACTGTGTTTATGTTGGCTGTTAATCCCTCTTACATTCCAACATAGAATTCTATCCATTGGAAGTAGAGGGATCTCCCCCCGCCCCCCCCCCCCCCCCTCTCCAGTGTTTTGCCCTTGTAGCTCTCTTGTTCCATGATCCTTAGCCAAGATGGAATACTGATTTGTCACTGTAGTTGGAATTGCATAGATCTCCTGCACCTTTTTCCCCTTAACCACTTTCTGAAATCCTTCATCGTATACTTCTAAAATTACTGTTGGTTCATTCTCTGTCAAAATCTTCTTCGGCACCCATGTCTGTTTGACTTGATTTTTCTTCCTACACATCTTAGTCTCATGTCTCATACCAGAACAATTTTGGCACACAATTGGTAACCATTCGTAAGTCACAACAAGCTCTATTTCCTTATCAAATTTATTTGTGAAAGAAATTGTGTTTGGAAATTCCTGAGCAAGACTAACCTCAATAAGAATTCGAGGATAGTATAATCTGTCCTTGTGTTTAGTACTGTTGTCAACTTGAAGTGGTTTCCCTAGCTGTCCCACTATCTTAAAGAGAGATCGTTCACCCCATTATTTGATGTCTAAACCTCCCAATTGAATCCAAGTAGGTACCGTAGTGATGTCCTCTTTAGTGAAATCATCCACTGAGTTCCATAGTTTCATAATGAGAGGCTTCTTGTCAGAAGAGGTATCCTCCATCTAAGACTCAATCATGGAATTCCAGATTTTGAAATCTAATGATAAAAATGCCATGAGAAAGCACCCCTACCTTATCGACATTATATTTCCAGAGTCTCCTCGCTAAACCATCCAGAACGCTGACAGGAGGATTAACTCCAACTACATAGCAAACTATTGAATGTTGCTAGTAGCTTATCTCCTCAGCAATGTCCTCTGGTTCTATTTTAATTCCAGATCTCTTGGCCTGATTCGAAGGGTTTGCCATTCCATTTTCTTGTAATACAAAACTGCTTTCCAGATTCTTCACTATATTATCAGATCTTAAAATCGGAGGTGAAACCCTCTTCCCTAGATCCACATCCTGCGTAGCTCTGTTGGAAGCACTCAACTAATTAGAAAATTCAGTTCAAATCTCACTTTGCCTCTGTAAAATCTCCTCTGTCTCCTTAGGAGAAAAAATTCTTCCTAATTACTCAGAATCCTCTTTTTCATCTTCTGTTATATCCAGTTCTTCAACTCCCAAGATTGCATCCATCGATCTCGTTTTGATTACCCTATCAAAGGACGTAGATCCTATTTTCTTTGCTTTGCCCTCTGTCTTAGCTTTCCTCACATTCCTTGCTCCCTTAGCCATGGCTTCGGCGAGAATCACCAAGAGAGAAAAGAAGTTTTTGTACGTACCAAATTATTTCGTTATAAAATATTATAATTATAATAATATATAATACAAGACTAGATATTTAATAATTATATTAATATAAATTTAAATTTTATAAAATATTATTATAATAATATTTAATACAAGACTAGATATTAATACTTATATTAATATAAATTTAAATATTATAAAATATCATTATAACAATAATATATAATACCTAATGTTAATCTTTATTAAAAAGTTATTATTGATCTTTAAAAAGGTTAACATATTATATATTTTTTTAAATCATAAATAATATCTTGGTTTAATTTTTTTTTAATATGTTTATGTTATTTTATATAATATTGTTTATTTATTTGAAATTTATATAGCAATGATACAAAATTAATAAAAATAATTAAGAAATTGTATAAATAAAACTAAGTAAAACGTTATTTGTGTCTAGTAATAATAATACTCGCTTAAATCTACACACCTCTATCTATATATATATATATATATATATATATATGGTTGGATATACATTCTGGTTTATATTCCAGCGTAGATTAATTAACCCTTTATTAATTGCATATTGGATTACTGGCTAGCAACTGTTTTGTTTGTTATAAAGACTGGAATAATCATTCTTTCTTTTAATAATTCTCTTCTGGAACTCTTTATTGGATTATACAAAAATCAAAAAGATTATTACACATGTGCCAATTATAAAAAAATGAATTTTTTTTTTTAAGTCTCAACTTTAATGCCCTATATGACGACTATATAATGAAGGGAAAAAAAATCATTAGAATATTTAGAATCTGAGCATATTTTTAAGAAACTATGTATCATTATTCTTGTAAAAGGACATATGAAAAGAAGGCTTATATCATTAATCATTATATACGTTCCCATGCACTAGATTTTTTCTCATTTTCTCATTTTTATGAGTGCTACCATATGCTACTTTAAGGTGTACATCCCCCTATGATAAAACACTTATATATAAATATAATTTAATATCAAATCTATTTATTTAAATTTAAAATTATAAAATATATAATTATATATTGTGTTATATATTATTGGGCACCGTATAGTGTGCAATAGCAATATTCTTCAACTTATATCATGAGAGTACCATTCATCATGGTGCAACCACCTAACGATATCAAAAATTCCTAATAATTGAACCCATTAAATTCACTTTAAAAATTTGATCATATTTTTCATAGGGTCGGGTGTTATTAGGTGACAGTTGATTGTGTTTATATCATATATTTCACTCTCACTACAACAAAAAAATAGTTTTACAGACGACACTATTAGGGGCGACTGTGTGTCGCCCCTAATATACATGTTATTAGAGGCGACGGGTCGCCCTTGATATTTCAAAATGTGCCCCTAATATTATGAAAATTTGACCAGAAAGCAGAGGGAGGCGGTTAGTCCTTTTATGTAAAATTTATTAGAATATTCTGCGTTGTCGCCCCTGGTGTTATATACCCTCACCTTCTCGACCATTCCGTCATTTTCATCTACAACAACAAAAAAAACCATTTTGATCCCCCCTTCTCTAAATCGAGAAGACAACCAATTTCCCTTCTCTCTCTCTCTCCCTCCCTCTCTCTCACCCATTTAGACCACCCTCTCTCTCTCTCCCACCTGAGCGCCGCTGCCCCCTTGGATCCGCCCACCTATCGTCGCCACCTCGGATCCGCCCCACCCACTGGATATTGAGGTATATATATACATATTTAATTTTTTTTATCTATATATAGTGTGATGTGTATATATATATTTATATATTTTTAGTTTTTTTTGTTCATTTATATTTTTTATAAATATATATATATATATATACATAATGTATAAGTGTGCCCGTGGTGTGTATGTGTATTTATTTATATATATATATAGTTTATTTATTTTATAAATATATATAATATGTTAGTCGTGTATGTATATACATATATATTAGATTTTTATTTATTTATATTTATAAATATATGTAGTGTGTAGTTTATATATATATATAAATTTATTTTTTTATTTATATTTTTATATCAATTTATATGTATATTTTTATATATATTTCATATATATATATGTGTGCCTGTATATATATTTATTTTTTTTATAAACATATATGTATTATTTATGTAAGTTTATGTTTAATTTTTTTATAATATATGTATATATAATATGTGTGCCGAGGATATATATATAAATATATATTATGTGTGTGACGAGTGTATATATATATTTTTAGTTTTTATTTATTTAATTTATTTATAACAATGTATATTATATTTGTGTAGAAATCGAAGGAGTATCTCTTGAAAATTTGGTGCAAAGATATTTCTAATTTTATGTCATCAAGGTATTTATCTTTTGATTATGTTGTTTTAATTAATTTAATTAATATGTGAATGTGTATAGAAAGTAAGATGTGTTTAGTGATATTTATATATGTGTGTAGAATAACATATTGTGAATGTGTGTGTTGACGTTGTTTTTTGTCAACTTAATTATGTGGAGCAATAAACAATTAATTAGGAAGAAAATAAAAGAAATAGTTTTTACGTGGTTCAGCAGTTAAAATCTGCCTACGTCCACGAGTCACTTTTATTATGAACACTACGTGAAAGCTTCAAGTGAGAGTAATTTTGCAGAGTATTTCTCAGTACAAGATTGTGTGTGAGTACAAATGACCAGATCCATGCTATTTATAGATCTGGTTACAAGAATATCTTCCACCCAATTTAGGGAAGTTACAACACATATTTAAATTCAAATGAATATTTGAATAATAATAATAATAATAATAATAATAATAATAATAATAATAATAATAATACAACTTAAATGCATTATTTAAATAAAGATCTCATAAAAATAGGGTTTTAACACACGATCTTAACTAATCCAAAAGAAATAGGAATTTCCTAACAGCTTTTTCGTGTGTGTTTAATGTGTCATCGAGCTCGAACACTGCTTCAACGTGCCTTTGAGATCACTCATAGCCTCAAGCTCACCATTCCAGTTGTCGCCTCCTCTTCATTTGATCAGTCTGTTGAGCTCATTCCTCAGAGAAGGTTAATGCCCTCGAGCCTACAACTCATGCTCGAATGCTAATGACAGCTCTGAAACCCCATGAAAATTCGTACAAATATAATGTTAACACCTGGTAATCCCGAGCTTACTCTTTACGAGCTTATATTTTGAGACTACTTATTTATTCTCAAAATTTGGGTGTAACATTTTGCCCCCTCAAAAGTGTTGGTTCGAATCCTATGAGAAGGAAACTTTTGAACTCCAGTACTTTCGGGAAACGTGCCTACCTACTACACTTGAGTGTGGACACGTGTCCTTGGGGATTGCATATTGAGAGTACCCAAGTACTCTTTTCTCTGCACACGTCATTTCCTATTCCCCTTTTTGCCGCCAACTTTCAAAAATAAACATGGTGCATTGGATCACAATTCAATCCTCTTCAAGGGCTTAGATTAATTCCCCAACGCCACCCTTTCACCTATTTGAATTCCCATTCTTCTCCTTCATTCCCACAGTGAACACCGCAAATTGGACATGATCCTGAAAGACCTAGGCCTCACGCAAGGCCTTCGCGAGATTGACCTATCTCACCCCACGCGAGGCCCAAGCTCACTTCACCTTGCTTACCTCACTGAAGGTCCTATGGACCCATGCCTAGGTGTCGTGCACCTAGGCGCTACGCGCTGCCAGCCATGCACCCAGGCACCTTGCGCCACCAGCCACACATCATCATCTCGCGAGGCCACAAAGGCGTGCCCAGGACCGCACGCCTCATCTCGTCTCGCGAGGCCACACAACGCAGGCCACACCTCAGCCGCACCTAGGTGCCTAAGACGGCACATCATCTCATGAGGCCACGCCTCTGTCGCACCTAGGTGCCCAGCAACGCGCACCATTCCATCTCGCAAGGCCACGCCACGACCGTGCCTAGCTTCCCAAGACCGCGCACCGTCTTGGGAGCCACGCCTCGGCCGCACCTAGGTGCCCAGGCCCGTGCACCATCTCGCGAGGCCACACCATGACTGCGCCTAAGTGCCCAAGACCGCGCACCATCTCGCGAGCCACGACTCACAGGCCTCGCCTCGGCCGCACCTAGGTGCCTAGGCCCGCGCACCATCTCGCGAGGCCACGCCACGACCACGCCTAGGTGCCCAAGACCGCACATCATCTCGCGAGGCCACGCCTCTACGATATAAGCATATGCCCCACTGATGAGGCCCTTCTATATTTTCTAAGGAAGGTGTCACCAGCGGGGCGCGACTCCCACATACTTCTCTCACTCAAGACTACAAGTCCTCTTATACTTAGCAAAATAAAAAGGGGCTTGGAGCAAGGGTGTCTCTTGGATATACGAGAGCAACCTTCAGGTACAAGGCACGCGTATGGGAACAGGTTGTACGACCATGAAGAGCACAGAGGCGTGACTCTGACATCCGTATTAGACAGATAGTGATAGTACAAGTTAGTACCAATGGTGGAGGCACAACCTGCACGTCTCTGACCATGTATCAGGGTCGACACTACCACCTGTGCCACTACGTCTGATGCCACTTCCCTGAAAATGTGCTTATGAACAATCTGGTCCCCTAGGACCACAATGTATTAGGGGCCATTAGAGCCCACTATAAAGGGAACCTCACTTCATCATTGAGGGGGGTTGGAAAAACACTGTAGCTTTGTATAAAGAGAAATACAAGTTCTTTCCTCCATTTCCTTCTGCAACTATTTTCTAAGTTTCTTATTAGGTTCTTGAAGTTCTCCATTTATAAGCTATATACTTTGATTTTTCTAACTTAACATTATTGACGAGTTCTCACCATCAACCCCCACTTTACAATATTATTGAGCCTCGATTTGTTCAACGACACGGAGTCACAAAAATAATAAGAATTAAAGAACTAAATGCAAGAATGTAAATGACACTAGGATTTTATAGTGGTTCGGCCCCAGGGATTGGTAATAACCTAGGTCCACTTAGCGTTTTTATCAATGTAAAACCCCAAAACCTGCGATCAGCGAACAAGGGTCCACTGAGTTTCACAAGTCTCAAAGATAGCTACAAGTACTGTGTATAAAATTACTATTTATCTCTGGATACCAAATATTGTGCCTGAAATAAATGAATCCCATGAGTCTTATTTATAAGCTCAAGGATGTACATATGGGCCTATGGGTCGCCCTTAACTTGCGTTACAAGCATAACCAAATAGTAACAAAAATAATGATATTTACAAATAAAAATAATCAAATATCTTGGGAATATCTAACTCATAACCGTTTCTGAGAATTTGGCTCGGTTCAACGAGCAGCTCTGGTCATATGCATCTGCACCTCTTCTTTTCCAGCTGCTCAGCATATCCATTAAGCCTATCGAGCAGCTTTAATTTCCTCTTGATACACTGGTCGTTAGTCGACCAGGCCTTCATTAATAACCAGTCATGTTCCGTTCAGGTGCAACATGCCAGGTGATCATGCATATATTTTGGAAAACATTTTCCCCCCAAGTTTATTTTAATGCAATCAGCATTTAATAAACTTATTCCAACAACATTCCCACTGATCTGTCACATCCGACTGTACTTACTCCCTCAAAAAGGTAAGTAATCATGACCTTTGTTTCCCAGAAATGATTCGACAGCTATTGCTATTTCCCATGCAAAAACCCTCACATCTCATCATTACTCTTCAGACACCCCTAACCGATATAAATACCCATCTCCTTCCTTTATTTCATTTTTACATGATTATTCTCTCTCTTCAAGAACACTAAAAAAAACTTCCAAGAACTTCAGACATTTCAATGTGATATGAGGCGTCTTCAAGCAACACCTTCGTGATTTCTTCTACAAGTTGTACTCCAAGTAAGTTTTCAAACCCATCCTCTTATCTTTGTTGCAATTTTTATGCATTTTGGCCGTGATTTATCTATTTTCACAACTGGATTTTGAATGTTCTTGATGAGTTTTTTGGTAAATCGGGTTTAGGCAAAAAAAAAACCTAGAAACACTATGATAAAATATGTATAGTAGGCAATGTAGTGCATAAAACAATGTTTAGAAGGAGTATTGGGGTTTATTTACACTGATTTCGGGTCCAAAATCGAAGTGAAAATTCAATTTAGGGTTTTCGGAAAAACTAGGTTTATCCCGCCCGTTTTCAGAGTCGAAAAGTTTTTCCAAGAAAACTTTCCACATTCACTTTTTGATCCGTTTGTCTAACCTGCTCGCATGTTTGTTGTATTTTTATCAGGATGATGTTGATTGTATAAAAGCTTAAATTTTATCCACGAACAACGTTATCCTTATTTTTCTTTTTCTTCTTTCTCTATTGGTCGCAGATTCTCACTTCCCCTTTGTTTTTCTCAGATATTCATGCATGATCCCTGGGGAGGTGAGAGACCAATAGACAGTAATCTACTTGCTCTGCTGTTTGAGGATCAGGAACAACCTTCTCTGCTCTTTATAGAGCCTTCGGCACCACCCCCAATTCCTACGACCAACCTTCCTCAAAATTCTCCAAAGAAACAACCAAACATGGGTCGTGTCAAACATACTGCTCATAGGAAAAGAAAAACCAGAGACTCACCTACCAACCAGCCAGTTGCTAACATCGAGGATCCTTCGAACGGCCCTCAACCCTTGAAAGTTGCATCACTAGAGATTCAACCTAAGGCTCGTCCATATGAAGGCCCACGAGCAGAGGTACGGAAGGTACATCGCCCCTACAAGCGTCATATCGACCATGATGGTGGCAAAATATCCCAAGAAGTACAGACTTCCTGGGAATACTCTACACAAGCCTACACCCGACCAGAGGGTGAACGTGTCCGGGGGCGCATTTAGCGCTTGGTCAAAGTATAACATAGAAGCGGGGGCAATTCTTCCCTTGCACAACTTCTTTGGAGGGGTAGCCAATTATTTCAAGGTCGCCCCATTTCAAATAACTCCAAATGGATATAGAGTACTTTCGGCACTCTATATCTTGTACAACCATAAAAAGTGGCATGTGCCCACCCCTCCCGAGATCAATTACCTATTTGATCTCAAATCCAACCCCAACCAAAGTAACATGGGGTTCTTCCACTTTTATCACCAGGAATCCGGTTGCACATTCCTAAGTGATATAACCTATAAATCCAACGTGGGAAAGTAATTCCAAGAGTACTTCCTCGGACTGATCTAGTCGCAGATAACATGGCCTTCACACGAGGAGGTAAACTCTTTAATCTCTATTCGACATTCTTCTAGTCACTTTTTTTTTTCTATCCTTAGTCGATTTATTCTATGTCTAGGTCCATGGTATCGACCAGAACACACTCCAGAGATAGAGATAAAGGCTACAGCCCTAGACAACATGGCGCATATAGAAAAGAGCATCAAGGAGTTAGTCACGAAAAGCAATTTGAGGTTGGTCGGCCTTCTAGAGCCTCACCAAGAAGTGAGGGAATCAACTGTGGGGAGTACCACCGGAGATGGTACTGAGGAATAAGAAAACTCTTAATAGCAACAAGATGTGTCACAGCCCCAAAGGCATCATCCAACAGGAGTGGCCATTAAAGAGCCCAACCCCAACGCTAGACCATCTAATATCCCTCCCTAACATGGGAGGGAAAACAAAAATTACCTGAATATGCTGGTCCTATATTTGAATCCTCCGACAATAACAGTACATATTTTTCACTTTTAGATACATTGCCTATCCATTATCATCTATTTGATAAGGACGACAACTTTAAATTTTCAACCAGTAGTTTTAGCTTGGACTTCTTCGAGGCAGATGGTGATAGTAGTTGTAGTTCCTTAGATAATGTAGCAACCAATAATTGTAGTTCGGGTATAGTACTTAGAATTTCTTTTGATTGGCTTCCTTATTATGCAGAACTATTTTCTTGACATGGTTGCTCGTTCTTTCTCTTCTTGTAGTCATGCAAAGCAATGCTGCATTTGACATTTATGCCTCTAGGGGTAAACTTGGGAGCTCAAAGAAATCGAGCAGGAAAAGTACTAGAGATGCCACTGGGGAACATTTGAGAAAAAAGACTCGATCAGAGAATCCTCTAGCTCCTACTCTTCCAGAACAACCACTCCTCCTCCTCCTCTTCCCCGCACTGAGCCTCCATCGACCAGGCGAGAGGATCCATGGTGACAGAATTGTTGAGCAAGGCTTCTTGCTCAACAATTGATAAAGTCCAGTATGTAGCCAGGCACCGCCACAGCCAAGTGGCCTTTGCTTCTCTCCCTTCGCTGAGACCCGATCAGGTCCTTGCTCATGGGTTCAACAAAGTAATCAGCGTAAGTTTCTTTTCTGTATTTTATTTTAGTCAAACAACATTTCCTTTTATTAGCTCTGACATCTTCATTAATCAACTATTCTCAAGGTCTTCTAACCGTGAACAACGATTGGCGTCGTGTCGAGGAGGTGGACTCAAAACATGCTAAGGAGATCAAGGCATGGGAGGCCAATGTCAGAGCGCTGGAGGCCAATGTTAAGACAGCTGAAGAAAGAATCAAAACAGTCGAGGACAAAATCAAAGTAGCTGAAGACAAAGTTGTTTTTTTGACCGAGGAGTTGAAGAAGAGCAAAGAAGATCTGGCTAAGAATGTTTCTGCTAAGGACAAGTTCAAGGAAGCCTCTAAGACCAACTATAAGGAGGCAGTCAAGTGGAAAGAAGATCTGGTCGCAAACTTGAAGGAGGCCAACAGACTGGACGATTGGATCAAACTACTCGAAGAACAGAACGCCAGTAATTTTGAGAGGTTCCAAGGAGCCACCTTCAATTGCTTCTACATGTTCTGTTAGAACAATCAAGGTGCAAACTTTGATCACCTTCCCGAGTAGGTAAAACAAGTTAAGCATGCCCGGTGTGCTGCTCGCCTGGAGGAGGAGAAGAATATCCCGGAGTCTCCTGAATTTTCCTTGGCGACAGGCAATGACGGAGTCGAAGAAGAAGAAGCTGGAACAACCGTCGACCAGCAACCTCAGCAGGACCCCCCCCCCCCCCCCCGGCAGCTGCACAGTAGACATATTTTTTTATATGTAACTAGAACACTCGAACAGACGGTTCGTAGTGTTAAGACAATTTGCTGCCTAAGGAAGTTTTATTTACTTTAATATTTTTAATTACATCCGAGCAGCAATTGCTCGTGGTATAAATATATTTTGTTTTGATATTACAACTGCTATTATAATATCTGATCGTATGACCGAACCTAGCATAACACTTTATTATCTTACAAAATCAGCTGAAAATTTTGAAAAATACTCTAAGTGTCGTAGTATGCTTTTCCTTATTTTGCCCGTGTGTTTACATATGTTTATAATATGCTTTACTCGCTTAGTATATTATATGCCCCCTAAGTGATCGAGGAGGTTAAGTTTCTCGGTCACTTGCCATTGACAAATACATGTTCGAATATTACTGCTCGTGTACTTATAAACAATCAATGATAATATAGAAACAACACACGTAATGAGCAAATACTTGTAATAAATACAATAATTAGCAAGAATAACTAGTTGTGCACAATTCCTTTTATTTCTCGTACAAAATAGACAAAAATCTGTGTCTGTACGAGTGATAAAAAATGATCTTACACTTATAAGAGACCAGCCATCTAACTAGCCAGCCCTTGCTCAAAAACTTGTAAAAAGTAGATTAATACAAGAAAAATCTTTAAAAAAAAAAAAGAAATGTTCACTGATAATACTTGTGCAGGTGTTCTCCATTCCAATAGCGAGGGACGAGATCTCCATTTAAGCGAGCAAGTTTGTATTTGCCTGGTTGAAGAATTTCTTCAATTTGATACGGACCCTCCCAATTTGGTCCAAGCACTCTAGCAGCCTGATCGTGAGTGTTGAGAAAAACTCTCTAAGTACTAAGTCTCCTACACCAAACTTTCTTTCGCGTACTTGGAGTTAAAATATTGAGCGACCTTTTGCTGGAAGGCTGCAACTTGTAGTTGGGCTTGTTCGCACCTTTCATTAACCAAGTCCAAAGACTCCACTAGTAACTGATTATTCGTATTCTGGTCGTATGTTATTCTTCTATGCGAGGGTGGATCTAACTCAACTAGTAACATGGCCTCATTCCTGTATGCCAAAGAAAACGGCATATGGCATGTTGTTGTTCGGTGTGTTATTCTATACAACAAGAGTACTTCGGACAATTGTTCTGGCCACGCTCCCTTTCCTTCTTCGAGTCTTTTCTTCAGTGTGTCCTTCAAAGTTTTGTTTACAGTTTCTACCTGTCTGTTGGCTTGTGGATAGGCAACTGATGAAAAACTCTTCGTTATGCCATGCTCCTCACAGAAATTGTTAAACAGGTCATTGTTAAATTGTGTGCTATTATCTAATACAATCTTTTTTGGCAATCCATATTGGCATACAATGTTTTTGACAAAGAAATCCAGTACTTTCTTGGTCGTGATTGTCACGAGCGGTTCAACTTCAGCCTACTTCATAAAGTAGTCGATACCAACTACTGCATACTTGACATTCCCTTTTCCTGTGGGCAAAGATCCGATCAGGTCTATTCCCCAAACTGTGAATGGACATGGGCTTTACATCTATTTAAGCTCATTTGAGGCTGCTCGAGATATTTTGGAGAATCTTTGGCATTTATCACACTTCTTAACAAATTCCATAGAATACTCGATCATTGTTGGCCAGAAATATCATTGTCGAAAAATCTTTTTTGACAAACTTTGCCCCCCCCCCCCCCCCCCAAGCATGATCTCCACAGAACCTTTCATGTACTTCTTGCATCAATTCCTTAGCTTTTTCCTTGGAAATACATCTCAATAAAGGAATTGAATATCCTCGTCGATATAGAATTCCATCGAGAAAAATAAAGTGAGCTGTTTGCCTTTGTATTGTCCTCACCTTATTCTTGTATGCAGGTAACCATCCTTATTCGAGATATTGAATAATAGGAGTCATCCATGTGTCAGACACTTGTATTACTAGGGAGGATCTTCTACTTAAGTACTGGGAGTTGTCAATCATTCGCCCGGTACTATACTCAAAGTGTCGGCGTCTTTGGCGCATGCTAGTTTGGCTAAGGCATCAGCGTTGGAGTTTTGGTCACGAGGTACTTGCTGTAGATTATACTTCTCGAATTGTGCCAACAAGTCTTTTGCCTTGTTTAGATACGCAACCATCTTATGACCCCCAGCCTGATACTCTCCAATGATTTGATTAACAACTAGTTGTATATCTCTAATGACTTTATGCTCATATATTTGGCTAGTCTTAAACCTGCGAGCAGTGCTTCGTACTTGACTTCATTGTTGGAGGCAATAAAGTTGAATCTTATTGCGCAGTGAAACTGATGCCCTTCAGGGGTAATTACAATTAACCCTGCCCACGAGTTATGCTCATTAGATGACCCGTCTACGAATAGTCTCCAGGCAGGAGTTTGGTTTTGAGCTTCAGGTTCTATAGTTGGCTTGCTGGCTGGGAGTATGGTGAATTCAGCTATGAAGTCTACTAAGGCTTGACCCTTTATGGCTGCTCATGGTGCATAAGAAATTTTGAACTACCCTAGCTCAACTGCCCATTTTAGTAGTCGACCAGGGGCTTCTGGTTTTTGCAATACTTGCCGTAGTGGCTGGTCGGTAAATACTACTATGGGATGAGCCTAAAAGTAGGGTCGTAATTTTCTTGATGCTAGTATTAAGCAGTAATCCAATTTCTCTATAGCTGTAATTTTGCTCCCACCAGCCTTTTACTTATATAGTGTACTGCCTTTTGAATGTTGTCTTCCTCCCTGATTAAAACAGCAATGGCAGCATACTCTGTTATGGCTAAGTAGATGTACAAAGTTTCTTTTTCGACAGGCTTGGACAGAATGGGCGGTCGTGACATATCGACCTTAAGTGCCTGAAAATAGTGTTTGCACTCTTCTGTCCACTCGAACTTTTTGTTTTCTCTAAAGTAGATTAAAAAATGGGACGCACTTATTTGTAGACTTAGATATGAATCTACTCAGAGTCGTGATTCTACCTGTCAGGCTTTGTACATATTTAACTTTGGCTAGTGACTGCATCTCGATCAGTACTAGAATCTTTTCAGGATTGGCTTTGATACCTATCGAGTTTACTATGAATCCCAAAAAATTTCCTAATCCAACTCCAAAAGAAAACTTAAGAGGATTAAGCTTCATCTGATACTTGTTCAAGATGTTGAAGCATTCCTGCAGGTCCTCGATGTGTTCACCAGCTCTTCTCGACTTAACCAACATATCATCGACGTAAACCTCCATTTTATTGCCTATCTGTTCTTTGAACATATGGTTTACTAGTAGTTGGTAAGTCGCACCAACGTTTTTCAAACCAAAGGGCATTGCTTTGTAGCAGTTAAGCCCCGTATATGTTCGAAAGCTAGTGTGTTCTTCATCAAGTGGATGCATACTAATTTGATTATAGTCGGCATATGCATCGATGAATGATAAAATTTCATGTCCTGATGTAGCATCGACCAACTGATCGATCCTTGGAAGTGGGAAACAATCTTTCAGGCAGGCTTTATTGAGGTCTGTGAAGTCCACACACGTTCTCCACTTACCATTCGGTTTAGGGACTAGTACGGGATTAGAGACCCAAGATGGATAAAACGCTACCCTGGTGAATCCATTTTCCTTTGACTGCTCGACTTCTTCCTTTAAGGCTTTAGACTTGTCCTTGTCGAGCAGCCTTCTTTTTTGTTGTACTGGTGGGTGGTTTTTGTTTATGTTCAGGACATGGCTGATAACTGCTGGGTCTACTACAACCATGTCTTTATGAGACCAGGTAAAGACCTCCTGGTTCTTCCATAAAAACTCCACCAGCTTTACTTTGATTGTTGTCTCTAAGCTTTTACCGACTTTCACGTGGGTACACTCTCGATGCCCTGAACTTTATAATAGTTCAATGTTGGCATTTGAGTTAATCTCGCCATTTCGAGCCTTCAGGCTCGATTAAGGCGATCTCATTATCTCGAGCATACAAACTCGAGTTATCAAGATCTTAATCTTTTCCACTTTCTTTTTTTTGTAATGGGCCCTAACATTTTTCTTTCTTGTTAGATGTCACAGTCTTTAGAGAATCGGTGGGGGCCCGAGCTTTCCAACCCTTACCACCCACCATCTCCTCGACCTGAATCGCCGTTCACACAAAACCAATGGCTAATCTACGAGCACAAGGAATCACTTGAACGAGAGGACATCCAAGCCCATTTTTGACATTAGATCAACGAGGTCGAAAAGAGGAAAAGAAAGATGCTTCGAGTTATGGTGTATCCCAATCCAAACCCCGAGAACTGGAGCTTAAAGTCACTATAGCCTACTCCCTTAGCACACTCTCATTCAACCTCATGGAGGGTTCATCAAATTAACCATCCATAGCCCCCAAATTTTTTCCATCCCAGCCTCGGAGAGCTCCTTCTTTGAGGCTGAACATTACCAAAGTTTCAATTCCTCGACCTGGAAGATTTCAGATTTATTATCCTACCATGGGCTAATGATATCCAAAAAGATAGTGTGCCAACCCACCATCTCATACAAGAGAAGTTGCTTTGCCCCTGGCGAAGACGATCCTAAGAGGAAAGTTAAGCTTGCGGCTTGTAGTCGCGAGCATATGCGAGCTGGGGCTTTACTGCCCCTAAAGGATTATTTCTGAAGCTTCACGGACTATGCTGGCATCACCCCGTTCCAGCTCCAGACTAACTCATATAGGGTCTTGGCCGCTCTTAGATCCTTGTACCACAAGATAAAGTGGGACAGGCCTTCGACACGGAGATTTTATACCTCTTCTGTCTCAAGAGCAACCCCTCCCGAGCTCATGGTGGAGACGAGCTTTACTATCTGTCGAGTTTCCCAAAGGAGACAGTTGTTTGAGGATATTTCCAACCATCCTCCCAACTTCAAGACCATATTCTACTAGACAGACGATCTCACTCCCTCCCATTTCTACCCATTCCAACGGATTCATAAGTATCTTGTCATGATTCTTTGGTTTTTTCTTTTATTTCAAGCTTGTAACGCTCATCCAATCTGTTCATGTCGCCAATTACCATCACCCACAGCCTACAGAGGCCATGAAGGACCATGGGGAAGCAATCCTCAAGCTCCCTTATGGTCGACGATCCCTCAACTACCTTCTTCACGAGGACAAGCTCCGGTTTTGTGGCCTCCTTGGTGAGGGTAAGTCTACAGATGACTCGGGAATCCATTAGTACGCGAGGTGGGAAGAAGTCCCAGTGCCAATGGCCAAGCTTCCTACCAGAGGTAAATATGTGGGTTCGATCTCACGCAGCTCTGCACTTCGGCCCATCAAACCTTTGTGCTCGGGTAACGAATCACAAGACGAGGCCTCAATGAGCTCGTCTGAAGAAGGTAAAGTTGCGCTTGACCTATCCAAATGGTCTTCCACTTTGCTTAGATAGGAGCCCAATACCATAGTCTTATTTAATGATCCCCAAAATAATTTTATGGTTTTGTTAAGGGTAGACCTTAAGGTACATAGGTTTGATAGCTGGTTGGGGAAATAGCAAATGATGTATAGTTTAAACGAGGTTTGGGATGGGATAGTCGTCCAATATGAGACCAACAATTATAGGGAACTTTCGAGGATGTCTCCAACTTTTAGGGAGGGGACTCCATTAGCCTCGTCAAAAGATAGGGGAATTTCCTGGTCCCCGTGCTCGAGCTCAAATGAGTCCTCCAGTAAGGTTCCTAATACTTAGTCGTTTTCAATATTAGACTTGTGTAGTTTTTCTTTTCTCAACATAATTGATCTTCTTTTTTCTTTTCAAGCTAGATGGATTCTGACTTGGAGAACATCCTGGGATGCCTCCTAAGGCCTGAGGTAGCAAGTGGGGATGTGCCACCTCGAAGAAGGGCGCATTTCCTTCAAAGGTCATGAAGGTTGCTGAGGACCCTCTCTTGGCGGCCTCGAAAGCTGCCTCTAATGAGCCCAAGCCCCAGACTCCTGACGCTACGAAGGTGGTCGAGGATGTCACTCTCGCGACCTCGAAGGCAATCATAAATGAGTCTCCAATTACTGTGCCATCTCCTCTGGGAAAGAAGACTCCTCCTCCTCCTCCTCCTCCCCGTTGGGGACAAAGGCAAAAAGGTTGTAGACCCTTCGACCCCGAAACATGTGGGTGCCCTGACTCCAACCATGGTTCGACTGTTCTGTGCTGCACCACATATGCCCGAGTATCCTCTGGAAAATGTGGCTGGGAGCCTAGGAGCCAACCTATGCTCGGGCTTGCTATCTCAGGCAAGCCAATCGTGCAGCAACCTCGATGCTAATGTGAGGCGATTTCTGAGGGGAGATAACACCACAATTTTCTTTGACCAGATTATGGAGCTCGGGGTTTCTGTAAGTCTGCATTATTTGACTTTTATTTTCTTGGTTACTTGTTATTTATTTAACTATTACAGTTTTGTCTTTCAGACTCTTCTTGGTGTCATACGCTAGAGCTCCCTTCTCTCCTCGAAAATAGTTGTTGCCAATGCCTTAGTCCACGATGCCCACCATGCTCGAATCTGTGCCGAGGATGACCTAAAGGAGGCCAAGGAAGCCCAAGATAAAGCTAAGAGTCTGCTCAAGGAAGCCATGGAGGCCCAAGAACGCATTGAAATGTTGCTCCGAGAGGCCCAAGCCAAAGCTGAGGATGCCCTCAAAGCTTCCCATGCCAAGCTCTCTTCTTCCGAGGTTGACGCTAATAACTTGAAGGTTGAGCTTGACACTGGGATGGCTAATTTTGACTCCGCTAAGGCCGAGATTGATCACCTAAAGAAGGAAAAAAGTGTCGCTTACGAGATCCTCGATGATGAGAAGAAACGCATGCTTGAGGAATTTAAGGCCAAGAAGAATTGGGCCACCGACTGAGCTATGTACAAGATGTGATATTTGAACCCTAAGATGGCCACCTCGTTCTTCCTGGATAAGGAGGAGGAGTTCATCTCCAAGTAGAAGGTTCGTTTGGCCGAGCAGGAGGTAACTGTCACCACCTTGGATGGCAGAGGTGAAAAGGAGAAAGGTGAAGAAGCTGAGTCTACTCCTGCTGGCCAAAAATGAATCGTATTTCTACAAGGGCTGCGTCCCTTATTATTATTATTATTATTATTATTATTATTATTATTATTATTATTATTATTATTATTATTATTATTATTATTATTTTGTAATTAACTTTGTTTTAGGCCCTTTGGGCAAAGACAATTAAAACTCAAGGTTTGAGTTTTTCTTTTATATGTTAATGGTAATTTTTATTTTATGCTTAAATCTCTTTCTCAAAATATTTATGCATATTGTCTACCTTTAACGTTTTTTCCTTTATCGCATGCTTCACATTTCTATCCTCGAAATATTTTGAGCATACCCATAAAGTACTTACTTCTATATTTGTTTATCTACACAAATACTTGTCGTGCTTGAGCTCAAACTTCCATGTATTCAGACATAGTTCATTCGATTGCACATTTTTCGACTTCGTTATCTTCAAAATCGAATATTACTTTTACCATGTGTCTTCGTTTAAAATACTTTTTGATGAGTAACCTTATTAGTCTAGTTATTTTTTGCTTAATTATAGTACTTTTTTCCTTATCCTCGAGTATAGTCTCGAGGTTGAAACTTATTTGCAAATATTTCCAGCTGTCTCGACTTATAAATTTTTATTGGTTTATCTATAATTCCAAATTTTAACCATGTCGATTAGAATTTTTTGGTTCATTCCAGACTTGTTTAGTTTATGTTTGGTTAATAATTCATACACTTGTTTAATTCGTGCCTGGTTAATAATTCATACACTTTGATTAATTTTATTTCATTTTTATTGATGTTATACTTTCGAGCTTATGGTATTATTGTATACCACTTATGCCCCCTTAATGTCCTATGATTGCAATCTTAGGCTATTGGATTTTGAGAGCTTGCAAAAAGTACAAAAATACACAAAATTTGAATAAAAATCAGTGCTTTATTGATAAAAAGAAAAAATTAAATAAAAGCTTGGTTACAAATGAATAAACATCATTCCTACATTACTGATAATAAGGTCGTAGATATTCACCATTTCAAGCTCATGGTACCAATTCTCTTCTCAATCTCGCTAGTTTATAAACACCAGGTCGAATAATGGATTTGATTTGGTATGGTCCTTCACAACTAGGCTCGAGCATGCTTGCCAAGGGGTCTCGGGAGGCCAAAAACACGCGTCTGAGCACCAAATCTCCCAATCCAAATTTTTTGTCTCAAACCCTCTTGTTGAAGTATCTCGTAGCCCTTTGCTGGTATGCACCGTTCTTAAGTTGGGCTTCATCTAGTTTTTCTTCAATTAGATCTAGAGTTTGTTCGAGCAAGGATTGGTTTGAGGTTTGGTCGTATGCCTCGCATCTAACTGTTGGGATTTTGACCTCAATAGGTAGCATAGTTTTGCAATCGTAAGCTAGGGAGAAAGGGTATGTCCTGTCGAGGTCCGAGTTGTTTTTTATGCCCATAGGACTTGTGTTAATTCCTCTCGCCATCTTCCTTTAGCCTCTTCAAGACTTTTTTTAATAGAGCTCTTCAGAGTATTGTTCACTTCTTCGACCTGGCCATTTGCTTGTGGATGAGCTACAGAGGAAAACTTTAGATTATCCCATTCTTTTCGCAAAACTATGTAAACAATTCGCTATCAAATTGGGTCTCGTTGTCTGATACTATTTTCCATGGTACCCCGTATCTGCAAATTATACTCTTCACCACGAAATCCAAAACTTTATTCGAGGTGATAGTAGCTAGAGGTTCAGCCTCAGACCACTTCGTGAAGTAATCAACAGCAATTACGGCATACTCCCCCCCCCCCCCCCATTTTCATGTTTGTAAGGATCATATGTAACGCCCTGGGTAACCAAGACCGTTACACTGTGTGTTTAAAATAGTGCAAGACTTGCTAATCAAGTCATTTAAACAAAATGTGAATCTAACGTCATCAACAGATTAGGAATAAAAGATTTTGGTCATAAATAGGTTATTTTATTAAAAATGACAGTTTAGTACATGGAATCTCAAAACATGGTTTAGATGACATATTTACCAAAAATTCCATAAGTTATAAACAACTCAGGCCATTCTAATGGTAAAATACACATTTTAGGTTTTCGTCCCTGTAGAATCCCTCGACCGTGGTGGCCGAGCAGCTGACAATGTGCACCTCGCCCCCAGAGCTCTCCAACTCATGGTTGATTCTACATACCCTTGCCTTTACCTGCACTACGTAGCACTCGTGAGCCGAAGCCCAGCAAGAAAACATAACACCATAGCATGATCAATATCAATAACCAACTATTCCACAAAGCATAACCAAGTATTCAGCAATTCATAACATTCACCTATTCAGTGATAACAATCGACAAATTAGCAATTTGTCATCCAGATAATCAACATATCATATTCATCAGGTTAACAACAATAATCACATTCATAATCAACAGTTTATCACAACCATCAAATGATACTCGCCCTTAGGTCACACCCTCTGTTTTAACCCACTGTCTTCGACTCACTTAGGTCACCCCCAGTGTTATACCCACTGACTCCGGCCAGCTTAACCGAGCTCAGTGATTAATAAGCTGTCCTCAGCTACCAGTGGCTGAGCTGCGCCCTATGCACAAATATTGATTCCGGCACTCTTAGGTCGTTTATCATATGTCCCCATGGCATAATACCATCTCATGACATCATATTCGAGTATAGGGAGCTCTTATTCCCTTTATGTTCACATGGTTTATCACAATCACATAACAATGCATACAAACATAGGGAACACTTAGTCCCAACCTAACCACATCATCGGGTGCAGTTTTCTTACCTCTTGTTCGAGCAAGAAACACATTACGAACGACCCTTGAGAACGATCGATCCTTTGATCCCTTAGCAGTCACCTAGTCATAACCAAATATGGAATCCAATTAATGAAAACTTCAATAAAAGGGGGCTTAACCTAAACCTCACGCTTGGGACCCTGAATTGTACCCAAAGGTGAGTAGATTCGACCTCAGTCCCTAAGGATTGAAACCCCGAGCCAAAAACCCTTTAAAACACCTAAAATGAGCATATGAGAAAACAGGGTAGCGCTACAACCAGGGACATTTTTCCCTGGCTAGCGTTGTAGCACTACCCTCTGGGCACTATAGCACTAGGATCAGGCAGACATGGCCCTGGTTCTTCTTCCTTCGAATCCTCCATTTCCAACTTGATTCAAAAGCTTCCAAACACCATTTCAACCCCCAATTGAACCCAAATAACATATATACTAGTCCTATGCATCATAGTTGTAACGCCCTAGATAGTCAAGACCGCTACACTATGTACTTATAAAGGTGCAGGACTCGCTAATCAAGTCTCTTAATTAAAAATGTGTCACTAACCATGAATATGCTAGGGTTAAAAAGGGTTTTGGTCTCAAAAGATACAATTTATATAATTAAAAAGTTTTACACATGGGATCCCGAAAACAAACAGTGTTTAAAAGTTGGTTTACAGAATCTCCAAAATACAGACAACTATCAGCCATTCTAAGGCGAAACAGACATTTCTAGTTCCCATGTTCTTGCTTTCCCCTCAACTGCGGCGGCTGAGCACTTGGTCATGTACATTTAGCTTGCAAAGCGCTCCTAGTCAGGGCCGATCGAGTTTGCCCTTGCCCTTACCTGCACCATGTAGCATCCGTGAGCCAAGGCCCAGCAAGGAAACATAATATGCAACACAAACAACAACAACAGATAATCAATCCTTTAAGCATGATCAAACACTTAGTACTCCACATTAACCACTCAACACACATTCAGAACCAACGATGCAACTAATCACTAATAACAATTAGGTCACATAATAATCAGGGTCGAAAACTTAGGCCGCACCCTCTGTTTACCCCACTAACTCGGGCCCGCTTAAACCGAGCTCAGTGCATAATAAGCTGTCATCGGCTACCAGTGGCCAAGCCGCGCCCTGTGCGCTAGTGTAACCCTTGGCACTCTTAGGCTGTTGGTTTACTGTTTACATGGCATAATACCATCCTTTCAAGCATACATATTAGGGAGCCCTTAGTCCCATTACAAATACACAACTGGGTGTGGTTTTCTTACCTTTGATTTCTACATTCACTGATTACGAGCGACATCCCTCGAGCACGATCCGTTTCCTGAGCCCTAGCTTAACACCTAGTCACAACCAAGGTAATGGATTCCATTAATATTCAAATAAAGGTTTCCGGGTACAATACTAGCTTCCGGGACATCAAATTCCACCAAGCACGGTGGTGAAATCGATCCCGAGCACCCTAGGTTAAGTTCCCATGCTTAAAATCCCCAAAAGATCGGAAATGCACCTAAGGGTTACGGCCCTTGAAACCTAGCCGCGACCCACCCCTAAAATAGAGCCCAAGCCCCCCAGTAAGCAGACACATGTCGCGGCCCTGCCCTATGGCGCTGCGGCGCTCTCCTTTGGCCGAGCCTCCCTGGTTTTCTTAGTTCGTAGGGCCGCAGCGCTCTGGAACAGAGTCGCAACCCTACCCTTCATGCCCAGAAAATCCACCATTTCTAGCATCCTAACCTCATTCAAAACCATCCCAAAGCACCCTAATTAAAAACCCATTAATTACAAAACTTTTAACATGATTCTAACAGCATAATCCAACAGAAATCCAGCTTAAAAACCTACTAAAATTCCATTTTGATTTCTGAAACCCAACAACTCAAAACACCAAAACCAGTCAAGCAAAACTCAAATTATAACCTCTAAATTATGAATTGAAGCTTACCTCCTTTGCTGAACCACTTCCTTGACAACCTCTGAGCTAAAACCCAAGCACTCAGCTTCAATTCAGCCCTTAAACATCAATGTCATAAACACCTTAATATTCAGCCAAAAAAACTCAGAGTTCTAAGACCCAAAATCACAACTCAACTCTTACCTTAATCTTGGTTGAGTGACCCTTAGTCTGAACTAGGCTAAACCTTCATGAATTCAGCTCAAACACAGAATTTTCCAGTTGAGTTTCCCTTAGATTCCAGTGGTTTCTTGAAAGAGAAAAGAGAAGGAAGAGAAGAGCTGAAACGGTCAGTTTGTGTTTTATTCTTCTGCTTTCCATTAACTTAGTCTAATATTAGCCAGTTAAGTCAATCCCAAGGCTCGGGGTACCGGAAACGTCCCCGAGAGCAAAACGGTAAATTTCCCCAATATTCCCGCCTAAGCTTCATATCCTCAAATATATCTCCATATATTTATTTCCATAACCCGATAGTCTAAATAACTAGCCGATACCTAAAATACCCCTGACTTATCCAAAGTCAATTATTAAGCCCCGTTATGACTTTCCCGCTATCTAGCTCCCTATGATCGCCTCAAGTCGCACACTGTAGATCTACCCACATAATAATGTGGTTCTCACAGATATAACATTTAACCACAATTACATTCATATAATCATTCAAGCATGCTTATCATATAATCATGCATTAATTCAATAAATTCACACCTAAGCCAATTATGCCTTCCCAACGCACTAATCAAGGCTCTTAAGCCATATTAGTGATTTTGGGTCGTTACAATAACCTACCCAAGCTTTGCCAAAAATCCCATTGAATTCTCTACTTTCAAACCCAAAATCTCAACAGAACAAAATAAGAAAACAGAGCAGAAAACTAGAGTTCTAATGGTTAGAATCTTACCTCAAGCTCAGTATGAACTCCTCTTCAATGGTGGAGCAATACCCTAGATCCTCAATGTAACGACCCAAAATCGCTAATAAGGCTTAAGGGCCTTGATTAGTGTGCCAGGAGGGCATGTTGGGATTTATGTGTGATTTTATGAGTTAAATGCATGGTTATGATTTAAAGCGTGTTATATGACTATTTGATTATTTGAGATGCATGACTATGTATATTAGTATGCATGTAGGCCCAAATTGTGTTAGAAGGGCATAATTGTAATTTTAGCCATTTTGGGCATAACTGTATTGATACGTGATGATTGTTGAGACCACATTGTGATGTGGGTGTATCCGTGATTTGTGACTCGAGACGATCCCAGAGAGCAGGCTAGCAGAAAAGTCATGGCGGGAATTTATACCCGGCTCGGGGCGAGCCTGGGGGTATAAGCAGGAATTTAGAGAATAGATTGAGATTAATTTTGATGATGGGGAATACTTATTTGGTGATTTATCAGGTGTTGGAAAGCAACGGGAAAATATTAGAGACACTTGAGGATTAGCGGGAATTGGGTCAAATGACTAAAATGGCCTTACTTGGACAAAAAGGGTTTAGAGTTAATAGGGAGGGCATTTTGGTCAATTGGCTTTTAGAGATTGATTTATGAGGCTTTATATACTTAGTAGGATTGGTAGAGAGAGTGAATGGCTGTGGAAAAGAAAGAAAAAGGAAGAAAAAGAAAAGAGAGAAAAACAGAGGGGTTTTGTTTCAAAGGATCGGTTTGGGGTTCTAGCACCATTTCTCTTCAAATTTCTTGGAGCAAAGCTTAGTGGAGAGCAATGATAGGCTGAGCATCAAGGATCTTGAGTTAGACTTGAAGATTTGGCAAGGATTAGCAAGAACACATCAGCTTTTAAGGTAAGTTTTTAGAGTTTTCAGTTTTAAGGGTTTGGCTGGTTTGAGCTGAGATGATGGGAATTATAGGGAATTTCTGGGCAAGCTTTGAGGAAGAGCAAGCTATGAAGGTCTAGGAAATGAATCAAGGTCGAAAGTGCATCAACGGTATGAATTCTAAGCCTTTAACTTTGTTGTTTGACTGAATTTCTGGGTTTAGGGTTGATCATGGTGAATTTTGAGATTTGGGTTGAATGTGCTTGGTTTTTGAGGATTTGGGATGCTTGGGATGAGTGGAGAGTGTTTATAAGCTTGATTTTGAGTTTGGTGAAGATTTGGGTAAGTTTGGGTTGAGATTGGCTCAAAGAAATCGCAGAAATGTAATTTGGGTTTTGCCTGCCTGCAACTAGCGCTACAGCGCTAGTCTTTGGGCACTGTAGCGCTAGGCCCTATTTCTGGGGTGGTGCTGATTCTGCTTGTAGCGCTATAGCGCTCTCTTTTGAGCGTTGTAGCACTACCTTGTGCCCAGAAAGGGGTTTTGGGGCTATTTGTGAGGGATTTTGACCTAGGGTTCGGGGTTCGATTCCGCCATCTTGTTTTGTGGATCTAGGACTTCCCGGGGGGCTCGGGATTGGTCCCGAGGCTAGGTTTTCGGACTTGGGGTTCGGTGTTGACTTTTGACCTATGGTTGTGCTTAGGTGTGTGCTAAGGCTCGAGTGGGATCGTGCTCAAGGAGTCAAGTGTTGAAAGCTATCAAATTGACAGGTAAGAAAACTGTAGCACCCGTAAGACAGGGCATGGGCCCATGATGTGATTGTAGGGCTCGGCCCTATATTGCATGTTGAGATGATTGCAGGGCACGGCCCTATATTTATTTACATGTTAGGGTGCAAACTTGATTGAATTGATATATGTTCAAATGTTATTTGAGTAGACTATCTGTGATTATAGTTGAATGAAACGGCAAGGAGCCGAGAACGGCAAGGAGCCGAGAATGGCAATGGAGCCGAGAACGGCCTTGGGGCCAGAAGTAGCACTTAGCACATGGGATGCTTATAGCCAGGGTGGGACCCAAGGGATACATGAGTTATCCTTACGGTAAGGAACGAGACCCCAGGCTTTGGTAAGGCCTCTGGGGCGGCATGGCCGTGCTTGTCTAGTCTGAAGGTTTTCCTATTTATCAGCGGATTATATGTCAATTATATTCTATGCATATGTTATATACTGTATGAGTTTTCTTGCTGGGCTTCGGCTCATGGGTGCTCTGCGTTGCAGGTAAGGGCAATGATTGAGTCAACCAGCCATGAGTACGGAGAGCATGAAGTGACGCGTACATGTTTGGTTTGCCCGACTGCTTTGGTTGGGGGTTTATTTGAGAAATGGCTGTAATAATCTGTGATTTTAATAATTATCGACTGTAAACTTATTTTAAGTTGTAAATAGTTTTCAAACCTTATTTTGGGATCCCAAATGTCAAATACTAGAAGTTTTCAACGAATCAACGCATTTTTAAAGATTACAGGCTTAACTTTTGATTAGTCACACTTTCGTTTTAAAAACCTCGGTTAGCGAGTTCATTGCACACTGTTTTGTCTTAAAACTCACTTGGTAACGGCTCTAAGGAAGTAGGGCGTTACACTCAAAACTTGATTCCCTAGCTTGGTTCCTCAAAAGAAGCTTCAAAATCCAAAGAGAAATGGAAGGGAGATGATGTACGAGAGAAGAGGTGAAGTGCTCTGTTTTGCTTCCTATTTTCTACAGCCTTCCTTGATTCATATACATCCTTAAGGTAAAAAGACCTAAATGCCCTCAAGTCTAATTAAAATCCTTAACAGCCACCAAGGGTAAAATCGTCCTTTCGCACCTATCTCATTAACCATAATTAACACCCTCCACTTCCTGTTATTCTCAAAATTCTCGAATACCAATAATTCATATCCTGTTACCCCTTAACTCCCGGCAATGCTCTAATCACCAAATTACCCCGGGACTCACCCCGAGCCCCGAACTTAATCCCGTTATGACCAAACCGCTAACTTATACCCAAAGATCATCTCATGCCAAACAGCTCGAACAAATCCACATTATAATGTGGCCTCAACAATAGCTTACCAATATGCACACAAATATACAATTACGCCCTCAATGGGCCAAATTACCAAAATGCCCTCATAACAAAATATATATACCCATATGCATGCATTTATCATCATATAATAATATGATCCACATAATCATGCATATAATCATATAATGGCACAATAAATCAATTATGGCCCTCCCGGCCTCCTAATCGAGGTCCTAAACCTCATTAGGAAATTTGGGTCGTTACATCCTATGAGGTCAATTCCCCATACCGCGAATGCCCACGGAGAACTCATCATGGTGATGTAATGACCCAACTATTTCTAAGACCTTGGACCATTAAAACTACTAGACATAGCTACTACTATTTTGATACAAACATAAGAAATAACATAACTTTATTGAAAACCTAAAATATTGTATCAAAAACAAGATAATATAAAAATATAAAATGTGATAGACATGGTATGGGATCCCATTGTTAATAAAACATAAAACATAAACTTTAATTCAATTGTTTTAAAAAAATAAGTGCGAAATTACAAAAGAAGCATAATTCAAAAGACTAAATAATGTCATCCTCGATCGACACGCAGTCCATTCATTCCATTCATCCTTAACACACAAGCCTAGCTGCCATGAATCATTCAGCCTTCCATAATCATTTTCCTGCATCACACTAAAAATAAAGGAGTGAGCCTAATGCCCAGCAAGAAAAATCTACTAAAAACATACATCATAAATCATAAACATAAGACTATATCATAAACATATGACTATAAAAACATATATCATATAGGACTACAATATTAATAGTCATTAATTCATTAACATGGCATGTGATAAACCATCTAGGTCCTCTGTCTACTAATCGAGGTAGGTTAGATCACATGGTAGTATATGATAACCCATCTAGGTCCTCTACTAGTCGAGGTAGGGTAAATCATAACTCTAACCCATGAAAATGATAAATAATCTTGGGGTTTTCTATCTAAGCAACTATAAGCCCCAAGCGACATAAAAGATTGGGGTTTGCTAGCTAAGCAACTATAAGCCCCAAGCATCATAAAAACATTGGGGTTTGCTAGCTAAGCAACTATAAGCCCCAAAGACTACAAGACATATTCATATATAAATATACATATCATAACGTAAAACATATAATAACATAAGCATAAAAACACATATAATCTATCCTATTTTCCTTACCAAAAACTGGGATATTTGAGAACAAGAATGGGATTGGAACACTCCTAAAAACCAACAGCAAAACCATGAGTATTTCTAAAGAATAAGAGATGAAAAGAAAACTAAACCATCCGAGTAGAAACTTACCAAAAAGAACTTTAAACACCTAATAAAAAATCATGAACAAGAGTTAGGATCTGAAAGAAAATAAAAGAAAACTAAAGAACCATAAAGAACTGAACTTAGGGATAAGAATACCTTGAATAATATTATGGATTGATCTAAAACTCAATACCGAAATCTCACTATATCTCACTTCCCAAGTGTTTAGAAAAGCTTAGAATGATAAAGCTTTAACCCAAAACTCAAGTGTATGTCTCTATAGTAACACTAGCAACTTGGAGGCTCTTAAGACTACTTGAAGAATGAAGAAAATGACTAAGTACTAGGTCCTATTTGTAGAGTTCAAGGAGTGAAACTAAGCCCTTTTAATTTGAATAAATAAATGATTATAAAATGAAAAGGATTTGAATTTTTGTTCAACAGACGCCCAGAACTCGGTTAAAATCGTTCAAAGGCAAGTCCAAGTGGTTAAGGGTGTTTTTAAATTAAAAAATCATCAATATTCAAAAACCATGCCTTGGAGCTGATATATCGCCCCCCATAGGCGATATACCGCCTCCCCTAAATTTCTGAGCCTCATTCGTGCATTTATGCAAAGTCGACGTGTTTTCTGTATCTCCCGTAAGCGATATATCGGTCCTTATAGCTGCGATATATCGGCATACATTGATATATCAAATACGTATTTGCACCTTTTTAGCATATTTTGAATTGATAAAACAGCTTTGACTGAGTCATAAATATGATCTTAATAGTTTCTGGAAGGTTCTAGTGCTTCTAGATCTTTCTTTTTATTAAAACTATCCATCAAAAATACTTAATTCCTTAATAATCATGATTATGACAAGTGTCACACTCTTAATGGTTCTATCTAAACCTTAGGTTATAATAACAATATATCTAAGACCAGCAATATTAATCAAACATTATGTTATAATTAATATTCTTAAACTATAGGTTAAACTTATAAAATCCATAATTGTTGTTGTGAGTTTCCAACTAATTCCCGACTTGAACCAAAATCCACGGAATCTATCATACTACAAACTAATACTAACTACTCCTACTATCTAGCTAGCTAAGTAAATATTCTGGAACTCTACAGGTGAGCTCGTGGGATTGAAGCGAACCGCTGACACTTGACACAATTCTTGACGTATTCAAACGATTTCGCTTTAACTGTAGGAAAGAAGTATCCTTGCATAATCACCTTTTTTGATAGACTATGCCCCCAGTGTGATCTCAACAAAATCCTTCATGGATTTCTTCTAAAATTCTTCTGGCTTTGGGTGGAGTTACACACCTTAGCAGTGGCATAGAATACCCTCTTCTGTACAACTTCCCTTCCAAGATAGTGTACCTTGGTATCTTGTACATAAGTTTCCTAGCCTCATTTTGGTCTGCTGGGAGGCTCCCGGTTTTAAGGTAGTAAATTATGGGGGTCATCCAGGTGGGTTACGAGTCAACCATGTTGATGTCTTCTTCTTCAGACTCGGCTATGCTTGGGATCGATAGGAACTCGACCGGTACCACATTGAGCGCATCAGCTTCTTTGGTTGTTGTGAGCCTTGCTAGAGCATCTGCATTCGAGTTTTTCTCCCGTGGAACTTGTTCAATGGCATAGAACTTGAATTTCCTGAATGATGCCTTGACTTTCTCCAAGTAAGCTGTCATTTTAATGCCACGAGCCTAATATTCTCCTATGACCTGGTTAACTACCAATTAGGAATCATTATAGCAGTGAATGGTCTTCGCTTTGAGCTCGGAAGCTATCTGAATTCCTGCTAATAGTGCTTCGCATTCAGCCTCATTATTTGAAGCCTCGAAGCCAAAATGTAAGGTTGAATGAAAACGATTTCCAGTCAGAGTGATCAAAATAATTCCCGCCCCCAACCCATTCTCATCTAAAGACCCATCGACGTAAAGTCTCCATAGCTCGCAGGCTGGGGTTATGACTTCCTCGTTGGGAATTCCCATACATTCAACTATGAAATCTGCTAAGGCTTGTCCTTTTATCATTGTTCTTGGGTGATAAGTGATTCTGAATTGTCTAAGCTTGACTGCCCATTTTCGCATTCTTCCGGTCACCTCAGGTTTTGACAACACCTGTCTTAATGGTTGGTCAGTCAATACGTGTACAAGATGTGCCTGGAAGTAAGGTTGGAGCTTTCGAGAGGCGTGTATCAAGCACAAGGCCAGATTTTCCATTAATGGATATCTCGACTCTTCCCCCAATAACCTTTTACTAACATAGTAAACAGGTTTTTGTACTTTTTATCCTCCCAAACAAGTACTGCGCTGATGGCATGCTCGGTTGTGGCGAGATATAAGTACAATATTGTAATACCCTACTTCCTTAGAGTCATTACTAAGTGAGTTTGAAACGCGCTAATCACTCGCTAATCGAGGTTTTAGGTTGAAATGTGTAGTTAATTAAAATGTAAACTTGTTTAAATAAGATTTCGTTGTAAAAAGTCAGTCGTTCTTTTAGATCATGAAAAGGGTTACGTTGGGATCCCAAAAATATTATTTACAAACATATTTACAACTCAAAAAGTTACTTTACAGTCGACCTAAGTGACAAAATCAATGTTCATGACCAACTCCTCAAAATACCCCAGCCATGGCAGCCAGATAGGCCAAACATGTATGCACTGCTCCATGCCCTCTAACTCATGGTTGATTGATATTTTCCTTGCCCTTACCTGCACCACAGAGCACTCGTGAGCTGAGGCCCAGCAAGAGAACCTTAAAACACAACATACTATAATTTATCCCAACAAATAAACACTTAATTCAAGGCAATAAACCACCTATAAACTGTTATTAGAATATGCAATGGCACAATAGCACAACAACATCATATCATAGCAGTATAGCAGCACATAGGTACATAAACATAGCATCATAGCAACATATTAACACATAAGCACAATAGCACAACATCTTAGCAGTACATTATCACAGCAGTTCAGTATTACAATAGCATATAATGAAGCATCCAACAAGCTAAACACATAGCGGCCATGCCATCCCAAGTGCTTTCCAAGCCCTGGGTTTGCGGTCTGCACCGAGAGGATGACTCCAGCATCCTATGAGGGTCTCTCCCTAACGACTTGCACTCCACGTGCTCAACACCGTTCTCGGCCCCTTGCCGCTCCCGGCTCTTGCCGATCCCGGTTCTTGCTTCTCCCGGCTTTTGCTGCTCTCGGCTCTTGCCACTCCCTGCTCTTGCCTCTCCCAGCTTTTGCTGCTCCCAGCTCTTGCCAATCAATCACATTCACATATATGACATAGCAAACCATAAACAATACACACAGTACAACACACCACATAGCTCTACGAGTACAAACAGTTCTCTTACCTGTGTCCCGAGCTTTCTAACCGATGTCCCGAGCACAGTCCCTTTGTCCGAGCCTCACTGATAACCTAGTGACAACACATCTACAACGTCCATCCATCAAGTTCTAATCCATTAAATAACTTCGGGCTGCAACTCTAGTTTTCGGAACCATGGATTCTATCAATCCGGGTGATAAAATCCATCCCGAGCCTTAATAATTGGGTTCTCAAGCCAAAAACCTACAAAACAACCAACTCTTTGAACTAAGGTCGCGGCCCAACCCCTTAAGGGTCGTGGTATGCCTCGAAACAGAGGCAAAATGCCTCCCTGGAAGGAGACACGGGCCGCGGCATGCTTAGCGCAACATCGCGGCACGCCTCAAGAATAGAGGCCTCCCCAGGCCTCACGCACACAGGGGCTGTGACATGCCCCTTCAAGGGCCGCGGCTTGACCTGCAAACCCAGAAAAACTAGCTTTTCTCTCAAGTTTTTCCCCGAGCTTAATCCCATTTCTCACACCCCATACTTCAGCCAACCCCAGAATTAAGTCTAGAATTCATATCCATATGGCCTAAACATCCCAACAAGCTCATAAACTAATTCTTACACCCATCAAACATTCAAAACCAATCTTGGAAACCAATCCATGCATGCCTAAGTTCTAGCAATCAAAACCAGCAGAATTTCAGTTGATCAACAGGTTTAAAAGCTTACCTTGAACCTGAATAAGTCTCTGAATTAATCCCCTAAGTTCCAAGCTTCTAGCCCCCAAAGTTCCATCTTTGAATTCCTCCCTTGATCCCAAAGAAGATCAGCTTTCTTCTCCTTCCTTTCCTAGCTTCTGGTTTTCTCTAGACTTCCAATGGAAAATCAGATAGATGCCTAAGTGTAGAAAATGTGAATGACTTCTCCTCAGCCAAGTCTATCCATCCTTAAAGCCAAATTACCCTTTTGCCCCTTAAACCTATCCTTAACCCTTAAGTAACCCCAAGGGAAATTAAGTCAATTACCAAATCTCGTGAAGTCCCCGAGTGTTCCTATAAGTCTCTGTTTAATCCCAACATATCCCAACCATTACTAAATTACTACCCGTTACTCAATAATTCCCGAACACATTATAATATTCCCAAAATACCCCTAAGTTCCTCCCGAGCCGGGTATTTGACCCCGTTGTGGCTTTCTAACTAAACTGCTCCCTAGGACTATCTCGGATCGTGCATCTCAAATATATCACCACTCACACATGGTGTCAATCACAATAATCACAAATATTGTATTTATGCCCTCAACGGGATAAAATTACAAACATGCCCCTAATAACTAAACGGGGCCCACATGCATATTTAATTCACCTAAACATGCATTTCTAATCACATACTCATTAAATTCACATATCAACATAATAAATCACTTATTGCCCTCCAGGCACGCAAATCAAGGCCCTAAGCCTTATCAGCAAATTTGGGACGCTACAAATACTTCCCCTGTGATTGGTTTGGATAATATTGGTGGTTGAGTGAGGTTCTTTTTAAGAGCTTGAAAAGCGAGCTCACACTCGTCTGACCATTCAAATTTATTGCCCCCTCTCAAAAGATTAAAGAATGGAAGACATATGTCTGATATGAACCTACTTAAGGCCGCCATCCATCTAGTTAAACTTTGTACATCTTTATGTTTTCGAGGTGATGTCATATCGATTAACGCCTTGATCTTATCCGAGTTTGCCTCAATTCCTCAAGCATTTACTATGAATCCGAGAAACTTTCCTGAGGATACTCCGAATGAGCATTACTGCGAGTTAAGTCTCATATTGTATTTCTGGAGTATAGCAAAGCATTATGCGAGAACATCAATGTAACGCCCTAAACTCCAGGGACCATTACGGTGTGCATTTTAAACAGTGTTAAATTCGCTAATCGAGTCATTTGGCCATAATCGTGTAACTAAGTATAATTAAGTGTTTAGGGTTAAATTTTTTGGTTAAGATACAATGTTTCACTAAAACATTTACTATATACATTGGGATCCCAAAAATATAATTTAAAGGTTAACTACAACAAAATATTTACAACCAGCCGACTTAAGCGGCAGAATAGGGTTTAACCCTAGTTCCTCTTTCAACCCTCGGTCGTGGCGGTCGAGCAGCTGCATATGTACACATCATCACCTAAGCTCTCCAACTCAAGGATGGTCTAGCTTTCTTTTGTCTTTACCTGCACCACATAGCACCCGTGAGCCGAAACCCAGCAAGAAAACTTAATATGCTCGTGAACAAGGAATAACATGTTACTAAGTCATAATAGGCATGCCTAGCAGTAATAACCCTACTCATGCATGCAAGCAGGTACAAATACATGTTTGTGAAGTCCTGCGCTCTGAGGTAGATGACTAATAAGTCTCTCGCTCTGAGGTATATGACTAATAAGTCACTCTCTAAATAGATGACTGATAATTCCATCTCGGTCAGATGACTAATAAGTCTATCTTGGTCAGATGACTGATAAGTCTATCTTGGTCAGATGACTGATAAGTCTATCTCGGTCAGATGACTGATAAGTCTATCTCGGTCAGATGACTGATAAATCCATCCCGGTCAGATGACTGATAAGTCCATCCCGGTCAGATGACTGATAAGTCCATCCCGGTCAGATGAATGATAAATCCATCTCAATCAGATGAATGATACGTCTATCTTGGTCAGATGACTAATAAGTCTATCTCGGTCAGATAACTGATAAGTTTATCTCGGTCAGATGACTAATAAGTCTATCTCGGTCAGATGACTGATAAGTCTATCTCGGTCAGATGACTGGTAAGTCTATCTCAGCTAGATGACTAATAAGTCTATCCCGAAGGTCCCATACCCTCATATCCATGTGACATGTAGGTCACCCTAGCCTTTTGGCTCTGGCTCTAAATAACTAGCCTTTAGACTAGACAAGCGCTTTTAGTTTTCATCGAACTTGAGGTCGGTCCATAATTAATGCTCATGATGAGTCATTCAATGCAGATTTCGATTAGATCTAATCTTTTCATCTTGCGTTAAACATGCTACAACCATCCTTGACTCATAAGTCAATGTCATACGACCAGTGCTCGGTACTACTGGCGAACTTGACTAGTACGTCACAACTTCACAGTTAATACCGACACCATTTCTGATTCTGACTAATAAGTCAATGCCATTAACAAGTGAGCAAGATTTTCTAAGCATTTGATATGCAATCAATGTCCACATTTAAACACTTAACATGCCTCAATAATCACCATGCATGTCACATGTGGGATGCAGTTTTCTTACCTTTGGTCCAAGCACAGGTTACCAATAAACGAGCCACAAGCACGATCCTGATTCTAATCCCCTAGCGATAACCTAGTCACAACCATAATATAAAACCTCATCAAAACGAGTAATAAAAGGTTCCCGGACCAAGACCTAGCCTACGGGACATCGAATCCTACTAAACCAGGTAGTAGGAACGATCCTGAGGCCTAAGGTTTGAGTTCCCATGATCAAAACACTACTTTGGCCAAAAATTCCCTCAAGCGTCGCAACCTGCCTCCCCAAGCACTGTGGCCCCCAGGCCTTTTAGCACCACCACTCACCTGCACCAAGCTCGGGCCAGCACCCAATAACAGGGTCGCGGCCCCACCTTGAAACCCAGCCAAAACCTCGATTTTACCATTTTAAAACCTTCCAAAAACCTACCCAAACATCTCCAAATTCCAAAATCAAAGTTCCCAAACATCCCCATGATCCAAAACCCACAAAACTCAAGCTTCAATTCAATCAAAAACTCATCAAAATACAAAATCCAATTTATGCTTAAAAACTTAGAACTTAAAACTTGGATTACCTCTGATTGAGTTGTTTCCCAACTAAATCCTCCGGCTAATAAGCTTCTAATCTTCCCTAGAATCGCTATGCCTCGATCCTCGCTTGAATCCGAGTCCTAAAACTCAAGTTTCCTTCGAAAATGTGATCGGGAGACGAAAATGGAACTTTGAGGGAGAGAGAACGTTCTGAACATTCTATTTATTTCTTAACAGGTTACTTCAAGCTTAAGTAGCCTCAAGCAAATCCTAATGCTCAGGGTCCCAAAAACGCCCCCTAGGGGTAAAATAGTCAAAACTTCCAGAATTTCCCCCTGATCTTATTAACTCCCAATTTATCATCAAATACTTATTCCCATTACCCAATAACCCGGTAATGTGCAAAATACCCCTTGACTCACTCTGAATCAAGTATAAATCCCGCTGTGAATTTTCCACTAGCTTACCTCCTAGGATCGTCTCGTGCTGAGTAACCCTAGCATAACCAAATAATAATGAAGCACCACATACATGCCACATATATGCCAAATATGCCCAAAATGGCCAAAATATGAAATCACCTAATTAATCATAAATGGATTCACATGCATATTTAATACACCTAAACATGCATATAATCATTTCATTGAATAATAAATCAATTATGGCCCTCTCGGCCTCCTAATCAAGGTTCTAAACCTTATTATGAAATTTGGGGCATTACAATCAACATGGTTACAATTATGCTTAGACTTGACCAACATGTCGTCAACATAAACCTCCATATTGTTCCTTATTTGCTCAACAAACATCCTATTCACTAATCTTTGATATGTGGCCTCGGCGTTCTTGAGCCCGAAAGGCATCACATTGTAACTATACAAACCCTTGTCGGTCATAAAGCTCATATGTTCCTGGTCGGGTGCATGCATGGCTATCTGGTTATATCCATAATACGCGTCCATGAATGACATGATGTCGTGACTTGCGGTAGCATCTACGAGTTGATCAATTCGAGGTAGGGGAAAGAAATTGTTTGGACATGCCTTGTTGAGGTCTGAATAATCAATGCAAGTTTTCCACTTGCCATTTGGCTTCGGAACTAACACCAAATTGGCTATCCAATCGAGATAGAAAGAAACTCAGATAAATTGATTTGACTTCAGCCTTTCTAAATCTTCTTCAAGGCTTTCTTCCTTTCATCATCCAGGAGCCTTCTTTTTTGTTGCATTGGAGGGAATCCTTTGTCTATGTTGAGCGCACGGCTTATAATGTTTGGGTTGATCCCAATCATGTATGAATGCGACCATGCGAACACATCTTGATTTTCCCTCAGGAAGCAGACTAATTGTTATCTCGGATCCTTTGGGAGGTTCTTCCCTATCTTTACCACCCTAGTGATATCCTTTACATCGAACTCTACGTCCTCGAGCTCCTCGATTGGTCTGAGATCGGCCTTATCCTCTTCTATTCTGGGGTTGATTTCTTCTTCGACTTCGAAGACTGTCACGCTTATTTCTCTAATGACAACAAGTGTTTGTGCACTTTTTTGGCCCTTCCCCCTCATGGAGATGCTTTAGCATTCTTGAGTGGCCAGGTAATCTCCTTTTAGCGTCCCAATGCCACTAGGTGTTGAGAACTTGATGGCCAAGTGCCTCACAGATGAAACTTCCCCCAGCCCAATCAGGGCTAGTCTCTCGAGCAGTATATTGTAGGCCGATGGAGTGTCCACCACTATGAAGTCCATTATCTTGGTTACTGAGACTGGATAGTCTCCCAAGGTCACTAGGAGCTCGATAGATCCCGTGCTGGCTATTCCTTCTTCTGAAAATATGTACAACGTCGTCACATAGGCTTTCAAATCTCGAAGTGATAGTCCCATCTTTACCAAGGTTCCCTTATAAAGGGTGTTAACCGAGCTCCTGTTACCTATCAGGACCCGGCGCACCCTTTTATTGGCGAGTTGGAATGTGATGACCAAAGGGTTATTGTGGGGAAACTGGACATGTGAGGCCTCTTCTTCAGTGAAAGTAATGGGTTGAGTTTCAACCCTCTGTTGTTTTGGAGCTCGGGGTTCAGGTTCGTAGGGAGATCCTTCCCCCGCCTTGAGCTCGCTGACATATTTTTCAGGGAATTTCTGGCCGACCCAACGATATGCGATCCTCTGGCAATGGTTACTATGTCCTCCCCATCTATCAAGGGAGGTAGGTCATCCTCCCTTATGCGTGGGGTCGTATTCTATTGGGCAGGTTGTGTAGGAGCTGCCCTCTATTCTGCCAAAGCTTGGGCTGGATTCATGTTTCTAACATACTGGCCAAAATATCCTCTTGAGATCAGATCTTCAATCTCATCCTTAAGATGTCTACATTCATTGGTGGTATGAATGATTTCCCTATGGAATCTACAGAATTTATTGGTATCCCTTTTAGACTTCTAATTTCGCATCGGATCAGGTCGTCTGAATGGGACCTGGTTCTCATTTGTGATAAAAATGTTCTCCTGGGTATCTGTAAGTGATAAGTACCGAATTTGTCTACTTTTAATTCATTATTCTTCTATAATTATGTACTTGATTATTTATTTTTATATGTTTAATTATTTTATTTTGTGTTTTTAGGATTTTTCAAGACATTTGGATGAAAACGAATGAATTTGGGATGTTTTTCAAGCAATGTTAAGCTTGGAATTACAAGTCTGAAAATTCACACTAGATTTTGATAATTTTCCATTACTCTTTTGGAAATATTTCAAGAACTACAAGTTTTAGATATTTTTCTTATCTTTACATATCTTTTTGAATCATCCAATTCCAAGTTATATCGAGGAAGTTATGGTTAAAATACTGTCAGTGGCTGCATTTGAAGAAAACCGAAAAACCGAAAAAACGAAAAAAAATTGCTACGGCCGCAGCCGGGGGACAGAACGTAGTAGCCACGACCAACAATGTCCCAAATCATGGCCGAAGCCAAATTTTCTAGAAAATACATTTTTTTAGTGGCCGCAACTGCCAAGAAACACTGGCCGTGGCCGACAATCGATTTTTTCCTTAATTTTTTAATTTTAAATGTATTTTTGAAAGGGATATTAAAGGGGTTAAGGTTAACTTTTATAACAACTTTGGATTGCGAATTTTAGAGGCTAGAGCAGCAGATGAGGAGAAAAGACATCAGCATAAACATTCTTCAATCTAGTTTTTCTTTCTTCTCAAAACTCTTTTATTTTCATTGAATATTTATGTTTATGAATATGAATGTGATTATGGAGTAGTTTTCTTTATAGTTGAGGGTTATTTCAAAACCCTAGACATGAGATCTTGAATGCATTGATGAATTTTATTTCTTCTATTCCCTTATCTTAAATTGCTTCAATTTTTCTATTTGAATGTTATGAATCTTGTAAGATCTTGTTAGGTGGCCAACTAATTAGGATTTTGCATTGTTCGACCATCATCTTAGGATTGATATTCACCTATTATTTTAGGATTCTAAGTAGAAAGATAAATTACAATTAGGATATTGGGACGGGTATTTTGATTGTGATGAAAAATAAAACCTAGGTTAAATGAATTGAATGCTTAATGAATTTGTTGCCTAGATTAACATGTTTCCACAAAGTGTAATGTTTTTACTAGGTTAAATAAATCGAATGCTTAATGGGTTTATTGCTTGGTAAAAAGGGTTAATTAAGAGCACTTAGCTTTAATTAAGTATAATAGGGAAACTGGGATAATTGACTTCTTAAGTGTTATCTGCGGGGTTAATAGTTTAATTGGGAACAGGGAATATTATTCGTCATTGTTGATAGGTTGATTATTGAAGGTGGAGAGTAATTCTTGACTATTTCTTTAATATCGTTTTATCCTTAGTTATTTAATCTTTGATCTTTATTTCATTTTATGTTTTCAGTTTTTAAAACTAAAATCCCTTTCTAATTTCAGTTTAGTTCTTATTTTGAATAATAATTTGATCATAGTCATCGTGGGTTCGACCCTTATTTATCGCTATACTTAAGTCGTTGGTGTAAGTGAATAAAAAAAAAATATTTAAATTTGATACAGAATACGACACCCATCAAATTTTTGGTGTCGTTGCCGGGGACTATTTTATTTAATTTTATATTCATATTTTTTTTCTTTTTACTAACTTGGTCTATTAGTTGTGGTTGGTGTTTTTAGGGCTTGTGTTGAACTTGGTTTGAGACATGGCAATGTGCTATCAACACTGTTATGATCCTCAAATGAATAGATATGAGTCATATTCTAGCAATTACAATTCACAATGGGAAGAATATTCTAATACTTTCTATGATGGAAATCAATATGTTGATCTGAATTACTACTCTCCATCAGAATATAATGAGTTCGCGCCACAATATTCAGATCCATCAATTGGAGATCTCATCAATGCAATGAATGCCAGCAATCTCCAACTTCAACAGATGTCAGAGCAGGCTTATGGGCCTTTTCCTCAACAACCTCGTACAAGAATGTCACAAGATCAGGAACCATCAATTTCAAATATGCTAAAAACTTTGGCGGCTTCAACTATACAGACCCAAGTTATTCTTTAGAGTACAAAAGCGTCTCTCAAGAATTTGGAGAGTACTATGGGAAAATTTCTACATCATTGAATAATCTTGAGGATGAGAATATTGGATAATTACCCACAGAATTAGAGAGTAATCCAATAGAGAATGATGGTACCCTAACTCTTCAAAGTGGTACACAACTTGACATGTCATCTCATCCAAACATAACATTTGATCTAATTCCAACTCAAGAAGTCAACAATTCAACCTCAGAAGCTTCTTCTCCACTGGAGATCGAAACTTTTACGTTAGTTGGTCCATCATCACAGAACATGCTACACAAACCAACTGTCAGATCGTATGTCCCTATTCCTCCTTTTTCAGATTGACAAAATTTAAGAATGAGGAGGAAAATAAGGTGATCCTTAAAATCAATATTTTTCTCCTTAAAACCATTAAGAAAGTACCACAATATGTTAAACGTCTTAAGGATTTGTGCACAAATAAAAGAAAACTTAAGGGTGATAAAAATATAAGTGTGGGGGAGAATGTCTTTGTTGTTCTTAAAAGGAAGTTTCCATCCAAGTGTCAAGACCTTGGGATGTTTAAAAATCCATACACCATCGGTAAAACCAGGTTTGATCATTGTATGTTAGATTTAGGAGCATCTATTAATGTTATATCTTATTTTATTTTTGCTTCTTTAAATCTAGGGTTATTCAAAGAAATTAGTGTTATTATTCGATTAGTTGATCGCACTAATGCTTATCCCCTAACGGTAGTTGAAGATGTTTTGGTGCAGGTTCAATTTGGGAGGCCATTCCTACTGATTACAAGTACAAAGCTGGATGTCAAAGCATGGGTACTTACAATGAAATTTGATGGTGAAGTTATACAGTTTGATATGTTGAATTCTATTGATAAGTACAAGAGGAAGAAGGTTCTCTTAAATGACCCACCATGACAATTATGACCACATCATTCAGTCGAGCTAACAACGTTAAACAAAGCAAACTTGCAGGAATTTTTCTTACCCTTATCTTTTTATTTTGCATTAATTTTTTATTTAGTATATGCCTTGAGGACAATGCTAAAATTAAGTGTCGGGGGAGGGAAAACTTCTTGTTTTATTTTTATTTGTCATTTCCTTAGTTGTTATTTGTGTTTGTGTTGTTTAGATGTTTTTAGTTTTTTTTAGGATGTCATAAGCATGGTATGTTGAAAGTTGTTTGTCAATGATAAAACTTTTGATTGAGATAAGAATATGTCTTGGAACTTGATGAATTCTGCATGAATTGTATGCATAACTCTTGTGTGGTTGTTACTTAAGCTTGATCTTAGATTTTTATGCATGTTATTATCTATATATAGTCTCGACCACTCTAGAAACCATTGATTATTTGTTTGAGGTGAAATCCTAAGTACACATGATTAGGAAGATGATTAAGGCATGTTCTTTAGATCGTTTGAGCCTTTCAAGCTTACCTATGAAATTGAATATCCTAATTTCCCATTTTTGAGCTATAATGACTAATTTTTTTCTTTTATAAGCCAATATCTAAACCTTTGTAGCATGAAAATTTTATCTTTTTCTGTGACCCATTACACCATAGTTTTATATGATTGTTTGATTTGGTTGGATGGGTTATGGATTATAAGAAGGGGAAGTTGTATTGGTTTGTTAGAATATAATGTGAAAGTATATGATCTACTATTTCTTCCAATGAGTTGAATTGAAAAAAAAACAGAGAAAAAATATGCATAGAGAAATATTGAAAAAAAGAAGAAAAAAAAGTTTTGCAAAAGTATAAGTGTGGGGGAAATAGTAAGATCAATGTGGAAATAAAAAATGGAAATATTATGTATTTTCTTGAATTGAATGGGAAATTTGTGGGAAGATCTAGAGAATAGACAAAAATATAGACTATGGTGTGATTTAAGCTTAAATATTCATTTTTCATCTGTCTTTAACCTTAGCCTTACATTACAAGCTTTTGAAAACCTTTTGATTCTTGATTATGTGTGTTTACATTAGTGGAGAATAATTGGTTAATGTCTATAGAGTGGGTATTTTTCACGAAAAAATTGTTATATATTAGACTTTAAAACATAATATGGCATGTATAAATTGATTCGAATGTTTGTGTTTTGGTAAGTTTGATTATGCATAATCATAAAGAGATCGAGTTTAAGTGGTAACTGCATTGAGTTGAAATTCTGAGGAACGTGGAATTTGAATTTTTCCTATGACTTATTTGTTTGATCAATTTTTGAGACAACTAGCGCTTTCGAAAAAAACCATTACTTATGTATTTAGTTTTTATTTTGTTTGCTAGAGGACAAGCAAATATCAAGTGTGGGGGAATTTGATAAGTACCAAATTTGTCTATTTTTAATTCATTATTCTTCTATAATTATTCACTTGATTATTTAATTATCTATGTTTAATTAGTTTATTTTGTGTTTTTAGGATTTTCAAGACATTTGGATGAAAACGAATGAATTTTGGATGTTTTTCAAGCAATGTTAAGCTTAGAATTACAAGTCTGAAACTTCACACTTGATTTTGATAATTTTTCAATACTCTTTTGGAAATATTTCAAAAAATACAAGTTTTATATATTTTTCTTATCTTTCCATATCTTTTTTAATCATCCAATTCCGAGTTATATCGAGGAAATTATGATTAAAATACCATCAGTGGCTGCAGCTGAAGAAAACCGAAAAAACGAAAAAATTGCTACGGTCGCGGCCTGGGGATAGAACGTAGTGGCCGCGGCCGCCAAGAAACACTGGTCGCAGCCAGCAATCGATTTTTTCCTTAATTTTTGAATTTTAAATGTATTTTTGAAAGGGATATTAAAGGGGTTAAGGTTAACTTTTATAACAACTTTGGATTGCGAATTTTAGAGGCTAGAGCAGCAGATGAGGAGAAAAGACATCAGCATAAACATTCTTCAATCTAGTTTTTCTTTCTTCTCAAAACTCTTTTATTTTCATTGAATATTTATGTTTATGAATATGAATGTGATTATGGAGTAGTTTTCTTTATAGTTGAGGGTTATTTCAAAACCCTAGACATGAGATCTTGAATGCATTGATGAATTTTATTTCTTCTATTCCCTTATTTTAAATTGCTTCTATTTTTCTATTTGAATGTTATGAATCTTGTAAGATCTTGTTAGGTGGCCAACTAATTAGGATTTTGCATTGTTCTACTATCATCTTAGGATTGATATTCACCTAATAGTTTAGGATTCTAAGTAGAAAGATAAATTACAATTAGGATATTGGGGTGGGTATTTTGATTGTGATGAAAAATAAAACCTAGGTTAAATGAATTGCATGCTTAATGAATTTATTGCCTAGATTAACATGTTTCCATAGAGTGTAATGTTTTTACTAGGTTAAATAAATCAAATGCTTAATGGGTTTATTGCTTGGTAAAAAGGGTTAATTAAGAGCGCTTAGCTTTAATTAAGTATAATAGGGAAACTGGGATAATTGATTTCTTAAGTGTTATCTTTGGGATTAATAGTTTAATTGGGAATAGGGAATATTATTCATCATTGTTGATTATCGAAGGTGGAGAGTAATTCTTGACTATTTCTTTAATATCGTTTTATCCTTAGTTATTTAATCTTTGATCTTTATTTCATTTTATGTTTTCAGTTTGTAAAACTAAAATCCCTTTCTAATTTCAGTTTAGTTCTTATTTTGAATAATAATTTGATCGTAGTCCTCGTGGGTTTGACCCTTATTTGCCGCTATACTAAAGTAGCTGGTATAAGTGAATAAAAAAATATATTTAAATTTGATACGGCATATGACATTAATCAGTAAGCTCGGTATAAACTGTGTAAATGGAGAAATATGTATCTCCTTTTTTCTTTTTACCCCCATCTGCCTCCGAGTTGTTCCCTTCATTTTTCTTCCTCTTTGAAGGGTTATCTCCTGAGGGCCATGACATTAAGGGTGTAGCCGAGGTCGAGGTTGAGTTGACGTTCGTTGCTGTAGTTATAATGAGCTGAGGAGTAAGTTTTAATGCAGACTTTTCCTCTTATAACATTGACAAATATCTGAGCCCGGTTATTGTCCTCGTGGGTTTCCTTTGCATGTAATCCCAAAGGGGACTCCCTGGCAAGACTCCAGCTCGCACTTCCATGAGATGACCACTGTCATCGACATTTTGAGCTCGTGCCACCTCTATGTTGAATCTTGCCAGGTAGCTTTTTAATTACTCTCTCAGCTATTGTCTAACATTAGTCAAGGTCGAGGCCGAGGGCATGACACCTACCATGGCCTTGAATTGCTTCTTGAATTCCTTAGCCAGTTGTTCCCAAGACAAGATAGAGTGCCTTTGGAACTTGTTGGACCAGTTTTTTGCTGGTCCCGCGAATGTGGTTGGAAAGAGCACGCATCTATGCTCGTATCCAAAATTGCTAGCATGCATTATTGTGTTAAACGTACTCAGATGGCTACATGGGTCTGAGGTCCCATCAAAGGATGCCACGTGGGGTATCTTGAATCCATAAGGAAATGGAGTGTTTGATATGTTGGAGGGAAAGGCTCGAGCTCCTCATCAGAGTCATCAGCCTTGTCCTTATTTCTTTCTTCTTGAAGGAGCCCGAATGCTCTTTCAAGTTGGTTTATTCTTTCTTGGAACAAGCCCACCGGAGTTTGAGCTTGCATTTGGGGTAGCTGGTTATTTTTTGTGAAAACTCCAGCTCCCTGCCCTAGTACAGGGTTATATTGATTCCCGTGTTCTGGCTGCATGGGCTCTTTTTGGGTATTTAAATGTGTTCGTAAATCTGGGTTTGACGGGTTAACATGCCCCTGATTTTGATTCAAGTGATCTCGAAGATCAGGATAATCATTCTCGTAATTTCCAATATTATTGGGCTCAATCTTGTATACACTCACCAATCGGCTAAGGTCCAGACTTCCACTGAGGAAGCTGGCATTCCTCTTTGGTTGTTGTTACGTGACTCGATTGTTGCAAGGTGGGTTTTCTGCTTGCCCCCTTGCCCCAATCGTTTGTGACCTCAACATATGACTTCCCGTTGGTTGGCATGCCCTATGTCCTCGGTGAGCCTCTCGTTCACCCCCTTGTCCAGGTCGAGCTCTATGATTTCTATCTCGGCTCCCACTCCGAGAGGGTCTCTGGGGTGCCTGTTCCCCTGTCTGGTTCCAATTGGGAGCTGGATGGTTTACTTCTCGAACTGGAGAAGGGTGTCTAATTGGCGAGGTAGGATGCCTAATTGGTGATGGTGGTGGCCTTCCGTTATTGGGTCTGGAAGGTCCAGAATTGGCTAGAACAGGCTCTGGGTTGTTCCTAACAGGTTCGGGGTTATCATTCCGAGCTACGGAAGGAACTCGGTTATTCCTCGTTCCAGCAGTTACACTTACCGCAGGGTTGCCCCTAGCATCATTTTGAGTATTTCCCCTAAGACGACTATTGTCAGTATTTTTTCTGGGCTTCGGTTGGGCTTATTGGGCCCTTTTTTCAGCCATTCTGGCGTCTGTACTCTCTTGGGGTCGTCCTCTGATCCTTCGAGGCAGTTCCTGTACTTTAGCGGCTTGCCTAGTCAACTCCTTATTTCACCGTGTAGCTTCGGCTAGTTGTTCGCGCAATCTGCGATTCTCCAATTCCACGATTGGAATGTATCTTTTAGGATTATAACACAGATCCTCGTCGGGTCTGAGGGGCTTTGAGCAGGTTGCCCCCTGGAGGCCGATGATGCACTTCCCTCATCGGGGCTCTGATCTACCATGGGCTACTTCACAAGCCTCCGTGGGTAGTTCTCAGTCTAAGGAGTTTGCTCCTCGAGGATTTGTGGTAATGATCACCCACCAGCTCCAGGATTGTTCGCGGCAGCCATTGATGGTATGCAGAAGGATTTTTATTAAACAATACATCGATTTGCTTAATGCTCTCAATGAAAGCACCAAACTGTTGACGCCGTTTTTCGCCAACTTAAATATGAAGAGCACTAAACAAAAATATATAAAAAGTAGAAGGATTCAGAGGTTTTTTACGTGGTTCAGCAGTTAAAATCTTCTTAGTCCACGAATCACTATTATTCTCTAGTACAATTTTTCGCCTCCCTGCAAATGAATTACCTCAGGCTATTTATAGACCTGGATATGAGAATATCTTCCTCTAATTTAGGGAAGTTACAATCAATCAAATAAATTTGAAATCAATACAATAAATGTGTTAATTACATAATATCTCATGACAATGGGGATTTAATATATGATAATAACGAATCCCTATGAAATAGGGATTTCCTAACAATCTTTCCACATGCCAAACGTGTCACTAAGCTCGATCGTTGTGCAGACGCACTTTCGAGATTGGTTTGGCTTCGAGCTCATCGTTACAGTTATATCCTCCTCCTCATCCAGTGATTTTGTCGAACTCATCCCTCGGAGAAGGTTGGTGTCTTCGAGCCTGCAACTCAGGCTCGAACGATGCGACTCGTGCTCGAGTGCAAATAACAGATCTGGAACCACTTGACAATTCATATAAGGGTACTGCTAACATTGGTTATTTTCGAGCTCCCTCTTTTCGAGGCTATTTATTTATTCTCGAAATTTGGGTAACAGAGTTAAGCACTATTTTAAACACACGATGTAACGGTCCTAGATTAGAAGGACGTTACATTTTCTATCCCCGAATGTTAAATGGGGTGGGGATAGCACTCCCCGCCCCAACGGGGCCTTATTTAATTTTTTATTTATTTTATAATATTTTTATTTATTTGACATGTTTCTTTATGTGATTTTGTAGCATATTAGTAAGTTTATATAGATTTTTAATTTTATTTTGGACAATATTTAATACTTTGAGCTATTAATATAGTGTAATATATATATTAATTTTAGGTAATCTACATTTTTGTAGTTTACTTTTTAATAAATGGGTACCCATTGGGATTCCTCGCCCCAACAAGGACCTGCTGCCCTACCCCCGATGAATATGCAGGGATGGGGGCGGGTACAGGAGGATCACTCCTGCCAATTATCCACCCTGTTTCCATCCTTACATGAAACCCTAAATCGTCATGTTAAAATCAAACACCCCAATCTCCCAAAAATAAATCTTATTGTGTATAACATCATCAATTGCTAGGAATGTATTCTCTCAAAATACCAAAACCAAAAATAAAATAAACCTTATCGTGTATAAAAGTCATTGAAGATGTTATCTCAAAATACCAAAACAAGAAAAAAAAACCCATAAAAATTAAACCAAAACGTCGAAAACACAGTCGAAACCATTAATCAAACCTTAAAAATGGGCATCATAAGATCTCATTCTCATACTCGTATGTTTTGAGAGTTGCCATGATGAAAATGGTTTTTTCTTGAGAACTACCGTGAAAATCATATAGGGAAAGAGTTTTGAGAAGAAATACTGGGAAAATTAGTGAGAGGGTGATTAATAATATTTTATAAAAGGTAATTAATTAAATGGGTGTTGACGCCATTTTTCGTCAACTTAAAATGTAGAGCACGTAAACAATAAAATCTATGGCAAAGATGATTAATACAGTAGAACAATGAGGATTTTTTACGTGGTTCAACAGTTAACTCTGCCTAGTCCACGAGTCTTTTTTATTAGGACTTTGGAGTTTTCTGGAATTCCTTCAGGGATGAATTCTCCAGAAATTCTCTCAAGATAACAAAAATTCGGTCCCTTTCAAGTGTCCATGATCTACCTATTTATAGAGGGTTCTCAGAGTTCGTTCCCACATATTTCGAGAAGATACTCCTCTTCATTAATGAGAATAATGACATTAAATTATGTAACTCCTATATACAAGGAAACGTCCCCTGAAGACCAGGGGCATATAACAGACTAGTTAATATCCATTTAATGTAGGGAAGTTACAACAATAAATATCTTTTGGACGCATGGACTGCGTCTCATCAGATGGCCCACTAAGCCGTTCGAGGTCGGGAATCAGCATCATGCCAGTCCATGTCTTTAGGTAAATTATGAGCTATGCAGCTTTCCCCAAGACCAGCTCGGAGTGGGTAAATACCACCAATGTTGTTACATTCCGAGCTCATACCCACACCAAGCTCGGGCTACTTGATCTGAGACACCTGACAAGGGATATACTTCGATGCTAGGTCTTTCGAGCTTAGAAAGAACTCCGAGGTTACATATCTTCGAGGTTGCCACCTTGCTTCGAGGGTTTGGCACCTGGACCATGAACATGCACTTTAGATATCACGAGCTCACACCTGACGACTCCAGCTTTCGAGGTCACAATCTTAGGTCTCGAAATCTGGGTGTAACATTTTGCCCCCTCAAAAGTATTAGTTCGAATCCTATGAGAAGGAAACTTTTGAACTACTTTCTTCGGGAACCGTTCCATCACATACTCGAGTATAGACATGCGTCAGTTGAGTATTACTTATTCAGGGTACTTGAGTGCCTTGAAACTCTGCCCACAATTGTTCGCCTGCCGACTTTATGGTCCCATCATGTCACTTGTGCCTTGCCATCATGTCACTAGAAACTTTTGCCTAGTTCTTGCATGTTCTCCAAGCCGAGAAGACAAAGCAACGTTGGACTTTTTGATTCAGTGAAATCGTACTTGCAACTGCTCGTCCAATCATCCATTTCTCTGTTTCCACCGATTTCATTGTGTAAGTTTTCGGTTTATGATTTCTTTGTGTTATATATATACACACATTTTTTTTATGCATGCTTATACTCCTGTTACACCGTAGGCATTAGGACTTATTCTCGTCCCATTTATCAATTCACTAGTTTAATCGCACAAGGATTAGATTCAAATCCAGCTTCTGCGAAAAAGGGTCCAAAAATGGTTCCTTTTTTGGGTTTTCAAATTTTAGAAACCATAGCTTGCACACGAAGATATCGGGTACAAAATTAAGGTTTGCCTTTAAGGAGTACACGATTCCTAAAAATATCACCTTTTTAATAACAGCCACCTTTCTTTCCTAATATTTCAGGATTTCCCATGACAAATCCACCTTCCTATCCTTCGGTGGAACACACACTCTGGGACTGGTCTCGTCTCCTTTGGATCGAGCTTGCCTTGTAGCCTCGATCATTCGAGCTTAGGTACTATTTATCTCTATACTTCTTGCTTGCTTGGCCCTCACCCTTTTACTTTCTTGTTAGATGCCGCAGAATTCGGGAAAGTGGTGGGGGTCAAACCTCGCAATCCCCTATTCGTCAGTAACTCCGAGCCCGGAATCTCCTTTCACTCGGAATCAAGGTTTACTTCGGGAACACGAACTGAGGCGTGAGCAAGAGGACACTCGAGATCACTTCTGACGTCAAGTAGACGAGGTCGAAGAAGGGAAAAGGAAAAGACTAAGGGTCTCCCTACATCCAGATCTGGACAACGAGCCTAGACCGATTCCACTCGACCCTTCACTTAAAGTAATGATTGCTTTCAAGCCAGGTGATATTTAGTTTTCGCTGATGGGGGAACCCTCTACCTCGCAGCCGAGGAGGGAATTTTTCGTGGCCAAGCATTATTGGAGCTTGGTTACGTCACTAGGCCAAATAACCAATATCCTGGCCTTTCATGGTATAGGACTATCAGGCTCGCCAAGGTGTCAAGCCCCGACCTCCCACGAGCGAAGCTGCCGCGCTCTAGGAGATGGAAATCCTAACAACAAGCTGAGATGCGCAGCTTGGAGCCAGGAGCACAGGAAGGCAGGGGCGGTACTGCCCTTGAAGTCTTTTTTCAAGGACTTCACAGATTTTGTTGGGTTGGCCCCCTTACAGCTCAACACCAACTCTTACAGGGTTTTTTCTGCCCTGAGGTCGTTGTACCACGAGCTAAAGTGGGAAGAGATCCTGTATCTCTTTTATTTGAAAAGCAATCCCTCCCGAGCTCGGGGAGGGGACGACTTCTACTATCTTTCGAGCTATCAGAAGGAGAAGAAGGTGTTCGAGGATCTTCCCAATCACCCTCCTGACTTCAAGAAGGCCATCAATAGGACAGATGGCCTAGCCCCGTCTCGATACTACTCGTTCAAACGGATTCGTAAGTATCTCAACCTCCTTCTTTTTTGTGCTCGAACTTTGTTTTTAGGCCAGTACTTAGTTGAAATGCATTTGACTTTCCAGCCAACTACCATCGCCTTACTCCCACTGATGAGATGAAGGAGCACAGAGAGACTCTGCTCCAACTTCCTTACGACAGGAGATCCCTTTCATATCTCATGCATGAAGACAAGCTCCGGGCTTGTAGGCTCTTGGGAGAGGATCAGTCTACATCGGACTGGTCAAATAAAAAATACGACCGGTGGGAGCTCGTGCCTCTGCCAACGGGCAACCTCCCCCCAAGGAGAGAGGCGAGGCCTCCACCTCCAGCTCATCAAAGGAGTCCACAATCGGGGAATGAGGCCAACGATGAGGCCTCAAGCTCGGGCTCAGATGAGCAAGGTATAGTCATCCTAAGCTCGAATATGTGGTCCCTCTCCCTACTAAAGCATAAACCCGATAGGTTAGTATTGTGTGAGGATGATAGGAACCATTTTTATGTATGGTCTTGGGTAGATGAACGGGTTCATAGGTTCGATAGCTGGCTCGGGAAGTATGACACCATGTATAGCCTGAACGAGGTATGGAACGGAATAGCCGTCCAATATGGGACCAACGACTATAGGGACCTTTCGAGGTTGACGTCCACCTATAGGGAAGGTACTCCCCTCGCCTCTTCTGAAGATGGGGGAATTTCATGGTCACCAAGCTCAAGCTCGGGGGAGAGTTCCAGTTAGGTTTCTCTCCACTTGTCTTTTTATCCCATGTATGTTTGCATTATGCTGAGTTACTTTATTTTTCGATAACTCTGTTGGTTTTTATTGATCAAATCAGAGATTATGCACAGCGGAATAACAATCAAATTGTCAGATTAATCCCATAAGATTTCTAGATCTACTTCTTCACACTCATATATATATTGAATCAAGGACAAGAATAGAAACATTACCTCAGGTCCTTCCTTGCTGCTATCTTTTCGTATGGCTGAATCCTTGAGATCTCACACCAAGATCTTCCAAAATGTTCTCAGTCACCCAAAGAACGAGTGTGGGCTCGCTATACAAATAATAGGCAATAACTATTTATCAAATATTCTCAACACATGAGATCTGATAAAGTTTGGACCTAGGTTTTGTGAAGAACAATGACCTTTGTTTTTGTCACTGTTCTCTTTCTCTGAGAGAATCCTAGATATTTTTCTATCCCTGAAAACTTACGTTCTGTGAAAACTGATATCCCATATTTAATAATATCCAATATATTAAAATATTTGTTATTTTAAACAAATTCAAAATAACTGATCAGTTATCAAATTTTTGTTTAAATAATAATATTTTAATCATATTAAAATATCTCATTATTTATTTAATATTTAAATAACTAAAATTGTGGAATCAAGAGACTCAGTCCTTCTCTTATGCATGTAGCACAGTTCCTGTGCACTGTGCCACACGTGTACCACATGCATGTGCAGGCATGTGATTTTTCCCAATTTTATTATTATTTAAATACCAAAAATCCCAAAAATAAATTAATTCAAAATTAATTACATTTCTGATAAATCAAATAATTAATTAATTCTTAATTAATTAATTACACATAATTAATCAATAATTATGTTTGATACATAGAAAAATATTTTACTTATCACATAAGTCCTTTTTGCCCATTTTTGTATTTGCCTTTGACAGTGATTGTTTGAGCCATTTCGGGGACCATGGACCTATAACATTAAGCTCCAATAAATTGAAACTAAATAATTAAACTCTTTAATTATAATAGTTAATTTATTAATTCTGATATTACTCCACTATAAATTCAGAATTGCACTCTTTATGTTATAGATATACTTTTACAGAAATCTTTTTCTTAAGTCGTCCATTGATATAACCATCTTACAATAGTTCAACCCTCTAATTAATTAGTTCATAATTAGAATGGAAGAATTAGCATTTTACCTTTCTAATTTACTTCTTATTCCTTAAGTACCATTAATTCACTAGTGAATAATTAATCTATAATCTAATTATAGATTTGAGCTCAAAATCATTCAGTTCCAGAATTAACCCTTAAGGGAACTAATATACGATCCGTTAGGAAATATTAGATTCCGTATTGTTGATACATGTTCCCAGCCATCCATGATATTAAATCTCCAAAACAAAATTCATTAGCCTCATTCTTTGAAGAGACCTTAACGAATGAATCAAAAGATTTAATAAACATGAACAAGAGTTCATGCACACTCAGGATTCAGGTTGATCTATAAATGATCATCAGTTATGATATGAATTACAAGTCTTTATTGTTAAATGGTTTTTGGATAAAGACTTTAATTCACATCGGTCCTTGTCATATATAATCATATTATATAAAGCACCTTTACCGAGATGTCTTACCACATCAATAATCCGAATCTAGATTACTTGTATCATAATGATACTCAGTAAACCGTACTTACAACTCCAATTAAAGAATTCCATAACTTTAATTTGTTGTTGTTGACTATTTTTATTCATTCATGTGCTCTTAATTCTCTCGTACTAATACAAGATCACATCCTCAATAATGAATATGGAATTTTTCTGATATTTACAAAATTATTCAAACAATAATTTAACAATCTAAATATAACAATAATAATAAACCCATCGTATTTATTTATTCACAGAAAAAACAAATGTCTTTACATGCTTTTAGGACACACTCCTAACAAACTCATATTGTGGTGTAACTGTGCAGGCGAGATGGACTCTGATCTCGACAACATCCTTGAGAGTGGCGAAGCCAAGAGGAGTAAGCATCCCAGGGGGTCGCAAAAGACCGACCGGCCCACCAAGGTCCTTAAGAGGACTGAGAAAACACCACCTCCCCCGGCTTCGGTTGTTCCGAGCTCAGCTCTAAGTCCATCTGCCCAGGTCGGGACTTCCTCGTCGACCCTACCCTCGGCTCCTTCTGCATCCCAAGCCAATCCCCCAGCTGGCCTGCCTCCAAAGAAACCCTCGTCCTCGAAGACACCACTACTCTCGATCTCTACTCATGTTGACGAGTATGTGATCGATAATGCTGCTGGATCCCACTGGGCAACACTAGGCTCGGACATCCTGTCTCAGGTGGGCCAAAGCTTTGGGAGCTTTGACGCTCCTCACTGGAAGATTTTGAGCAATGCCAAAGACTGCAACACTCTTTATGAGAAGAGTGTTGAGCTCCACGCTGCGGTAATCTTTCTTCCCCCGCCAGTTAGTTGCATTTTTTTTTTACACTTAGTCCATATACTAATTTTGTGTGTTTTTTGTATGTCAGGCTTTTACTGTCGATGCTCAGCTTAATTATAGGCTGAACAACGAAGTCCTCTCGAGCATGACTCTTGCTCAAGAGGCGAAGGATCTTCAGCTCAAACTAAGTGATGAGCTCAAGGCAACAAAGGCAAAGGTAGAGGCAGGAGCCGAGGAGCTTAAGGTCAAGATATCCGAGCTTGAGAAGTAGAACGCCAGGCTCACAGAGCTTGAGAAGGAGAATGCTCGGCTCGAGGGGGTCAATGCCAAGCTTGGAGATGATAAGGTCGTCACTTTTGAGATCATTGAGAATGAGAAGGCTCGTCTTCTTGAAGAGTTTAAGGAGAAAAAGGATCAGGTGGTCGACCTGGCCATGTACAGAATATGGGCCAACAATGTCGACCTCGATAGTAGCTTCTTAGTCCATCTTGAGGCGAAAATCATAGCCAAATGGCAGGCTCGGATTAATGAGGAGGAGGCTGCTCGAGATGACGCAGAGGGAGCCGAGGGGGATGCTGATGCTGAGAAAGCCAAGGAGGATGCTGAGAAGGCCAAGGAGATTGCTCCTTCTCTTTAGATGATACCTCGGGGCTGCGTTCCTTTATTTTTTGTAATTGTTTTAATTTATGCCCATTGGGCTGATACAATTTTTCTTTCTTTTTGACTTCCTTTTAATATATATGCTTTACATTTCTCGGGTTGAAATATTTTGCACATTTTATATTAAAGAGTCATATATGCCTATTTAATCACACAAACATAGTTTAGATTTAAGCTCGAGGTTCAATGCATTCATGCACAGTTTTCTTGAATTATCCGCTTCCGATCTCGTTATTTATCAAGGTCGGATATTACTTTAACCATGCACCCGAAAGTACTTGTATGGTGTGTAATGCAAACAGTTTAGTTATATCTTACTTTTTAGTTACTTTTTCTCATCCTCGGTTAGCTCTCCAAGGTTATAAGGTCGAAACTATTGTTTGCAAGATACTCCAACCTCGATCCCGGCTTATACGAAGTGGGTTATGCCCCAACTTACTGCCGATTAGTTTTAGCTGGTTTGTTCCAAACCTATTAAGGTCGTGTTAGGTTTGTAATCCATACACTTACATTTTAATCTAGTTTTCATATTTGTCTACATCCAAACATTTTATCTTTTTGCCAGCTTGGTTATATCCAAACTTATCTCATTTCGTGCATTTGGTTATTTCCAAATACTTGTGTACTTTTGACAGTTTGGTTATATCCAGACTGTCTTAGCTTGCGTTTTTGGTTACGTCCAAGCACTTGTATGTTTTTATTTTTTTGTTTGATAGTTTGGTTATATCCAAACTATCTTAGCTCGCGCATTTGGTTATATCCAAACACTTGTATGTTTTTTATAGTTTGGTTATAACCAAACTATCTTAGTTCGCGCCTTTGGTTATGGCCAAAGACTTGTATGCGTTTCGTATATGCTATTTTATTTTTCAAGCTGATGGTATATGTACCACTAATGCCCCCTTAATATCCTATGAGTGTGACCATAGGTTATTAAATTAAGAGAGATTGCAAAAAATACAGCATATTAAACGAAATCAACCTTTTTTGACAAAATCCAAAAATAGAAAAATAGCTCAGATAAACAAGCATGGTTACAGGCAACATCCTTCCTATACTATAGATAGTAAGGTCGTAGGTGTTCGCCATTCCATGCTCGCGGTACTAGACTTCCATCCAATCTCGCCAACTTGTAAACACCGGGTCGGATGGCTGACTCTATATGGTAGGGTCCTTCCCAATTTGGCCCGAGCACGCCAGCTGCTGGATCCCGTGTCGCCAAGAATACACGCCTTAGCACCAAATCTCCCATGCCAAATTTTTGATCCCGAACTCTTTTGTTGAAGTACCGGGTAGCTCACTGTTGGTATGCAACATTTTTTAACTGAGCTTCATTCCTTCTTTCTTCGATCAGGTCAAGAGTTTCTTCGAGCTGAGAGTGATTCGAGGCTTGATCATAAGCGAGGGCTCGAATTGTGGGAATTTCGACCTCGATTGGTAGCATAGCCTCGCAACCGTACGCCAGAGAGAACGGGGTATGTCTTCTCGATGTACGGGCCGTGGTCCTATATCCCCATAGGACTTGGGGCAATTCTTCGGGCCATCTTCCTTTTGCTTCTTCCAACTTTTTCTTCAGCGAACTTTTTAGAGTCTTGTTCACAGCTTCGACCTGGCCATTCGCCTGAGGATGGGCCACTGACGAAAAACTCTTTATTATTCCATTTTTTCGCAAAAGTTGGTAAACCAATCGTTGTCGAACTAGGTTCCGTTATCGGACACAATTTTCCTCGGCATCCCATATCGACATATGATATTTTTCACCACAAAGTCGAGGACTTTTTTGGAGGTTATAGTCGCCAAAGGTTCAACTTCTGTCCATTTTGTGAAGTAATCTACGGCGACTACCGCGTATTTTACTCCACCCTTACCAGTCGGAAGAGAGCCTATGAGGTCGATTCCCCATACAGCAAATGGCCATGGGGAGGTCATCATAGTCAGTTCGGATGGTGGAGCTCGAGGAATCATGGCGAATCATTGGCACTTATCACACCTTTTCACATAGTCGAACGAGTCAGACTTGATGGTAGGCCAGAAGTATCCTTGGCGTATGATTTTCTTGGACAGGCTATGCCCCCCTGTATGGTCTCCACAGAACCCTTCGTGAATTTCTTCTATTATTTTCTTAGCTTCGGGTGGAGTCACACACCGAAGTAATGGCATGGAATATCCTCTTCTATACAGCCTTCCATCTATAATGGTATAACGAGGGATTTGATACATCAACTTTCGAGCCTTGGTCCGTTCTTTCGGAAGGATGCTGGTCTCGAGATATTCAATTATCGGAGTCATCTAGGTAGGCTCGGAATCGATCATACACACGTCTTCCTGCTCTGGCTCGTTAATACTAGGTGCTGAGAGATGTTCAATCGGTACGACATTCAGTTCGTCATTCTCGGAAGAGGTAGCGAGCCGGGCTAAGGCATCCGCATTCGAGTTTTGTTCTCGGGGGACCTGTTCTATCGCATAGAACTCGAAATGTTCCAATGTTGATTTTGACTTTTCCAAGTATGCTGCCATTCTTGTACCAAGAGCCTGGTATTGTCTTTCCCAAAATTTGGTTAACCACTAGCTGGGAGTCGCTGTAGCAATGTATTGCTTTAGCTTTGAGCTCTTTGGCTATACGAAGTCCCACCAGTAAAGCCTCGTACTCGGCCTCGTTATTTGACGCGTTAAAGTTAAATCTCAAGGCAGATTGAAATCTGCTTCCTGCAGGAGTGATCAAAATTACTCCTGCCCCTGATCCATTTTCATTAGATGACCCATCAACGTAAATTTTCCACAGCTCGTGGGCCGAGGTTATAACTTCATCGTTGGTCATGCCAGTACACTCCACTATGAAGTTCGTTAAGGCCTGCGCCCTAATGGTCGTCCTTGGATGATAGGTGATCTCGAATTGCCCGAGTTCAACTGCCCATTTAAGAAGTCGACCTGAAGCTTCCGGCTTAGACAAGACTTGTCTTAGTGGTTGATCAGTTAGTACATGGATGGGGTGCGCTTGAAAGTAGGGTCGAAGTTTTCGAGATGAGTGAATTAAGCTGAGAGCTAGCTTCTCCATCAAGGGATATCTCAATTTTTCCCCCAGTAACCTTTTACTGACATAATACACGAGCCTTTGCACCTTTTCTTCCTCTCGTACGAGTACTGCACTTATGGCATGCTCGGTCGTAGCAAGATATAAGTACAGAACTTCTCCCGTAATAGGTTTTGACAGTATAGGGGGCTCTACGAGGTGTTTCTTGAGTTCCTGAAAAGCGAACTCGCATTCCTCTGTCCATTCAAACTTCTTGCCTCCCCTCAACAGGTTGAAAAACGGAAGACAATGGTCTGTAGATTTTGATATAAACCTACTTAGTGCCGCCATCCTGCCTGTCAAACTCTGGACATCTTTGTGTTTGCGAGGTGAAGGAATATCGATCAAGGCCTGGATCTTATCCGGATTAGCCTCTATTCCTCGAGCATTTACAATGAAACCCAGGAATTTTCTTGAAGATACTCCGAAAGAGCACTTCTGAGGGTTAAGTTTCATGTTATATTTTCGGAGCACGGTGAAGCATTCTTCAAGGTCATCAACATGGTTATTGTTAAGTTGAGATTTGACTAACATATCGTCAACATAAAATTCCATGTTGTTCCCTATTTTCTCGGAGAACATCATGTTCACGAGCCACTGGTATGTGGCCCCAGCATTTTTGAGCCCGAATGGCATGACGTTATAACAATACAACCCTTTATATGTTATGAAGCTCGTATGTTCTTGGTCAGGAGCATGCATGAAAATCTGGTTATATCCAGAATAGGCATTCATAAATGACATTAGTCCATGTCCTGCCGTGGCGTCCATGAGCTGGTCAATCTGTGGTAAAGGAAAGCAATCCTTAGGACAGGCCTTGTTGAGGTCCGAGTAGTCAACGCAGGTTCGCCACGTCCCATTAGGCTTTGGGACCAGTACCGGATTGGCTATCCAATCTGGGTAAAAGGCATCCCTAATGAATCGGTTTGCCTTTAACCTGTCGACTTCCTCTTTTAGGGCCTTTTTCCTATCGTCATCCAGTTGTCTTCGCTTTGGTTGCTTCGGCGGGAAGCTTTTATCGATATTTAGCGCGTGGCTCACTATATTTGGACTTATTCCCACCATGTCTGAATGTGACCACGCGAAGACATCCTGGTTTTTCTTCAAAAAACAAATTAATTTCTATTTAGTTTCTTCCTGGAGGTTTTTCCCGACCTTTATCCTTTTCGGGGGGTCTGACTCTTCGAGCCCGACTTCTTCGAGCTCTTCTAATGGTTCGAGATCAGCTCTGTCCTCCACTCTTGGGTCGATTTCTTCATCTATCTCCAAGATTGTCCCATCTTTATTCTGGATAATGATGAGCGTTTGTGCGCTCGCCTGATTCTTTCCCCTTATTGAAATGCTATAGCATTCCCTCTCGGCTAACTGGTCTCCCTTCAACGTTCCGATGCCACTAGAAGTCGGGAACTTGACGGCCAAATGCCTTACAGATGAGACTGCCCCCAGCCCTACTAGGGCGGGTCTCCCGAGCAGCACGTTGTAGGCCGATGGCAAGTCCACTACTATAAACTCCATCATCTTGGTTGCTGAGACTGGATAGTCTCCCAAGGTTACAGGGAGTTCAATGGACCCCATACAGGCAATCCCTTCTCCTGAAAAATCGTACAAGGTCGTTGCACAAGCTTTTAGGTCTCGAAGCGTGAGTCCCATATTTTCTAAGGTGGCCTTATAGAGAATGTTCACTGAGCTCCCATTATCAATGAGAACTCGGTGAACTCTCTTATTCGCGAGCTGTAGAGTGATGACCAATGGGTCATTGTGGGGAAACTGAAAATGGGACGCATCGTCCTTAGTAAAGTTTATCGGCTGAGATTCAACCTTTTGGCACTTTGGAGCTCTAGGTTCGGGTTCATAGGGGGACCCGTCCCCAGTTTTTAGCTCGTTCACATATCGTTTTTGGGCATTCTTGCCCGTCCCTACGAGATGAGGCCCGCCCGAGATGGTTATCACATCTTCTCCATCAATCGGAGGGGGTATATCCTCTTCTCTAGCTCGGGAATTATTGTTTTGAACAGGCTGTGGCGCAGCTGCCCTCTGGCTAGTAGAAGCCTGATTATTATTCTGGTTTCTAACATATTTTCTGAAATATCCTCTCGAGATCAGTCCTTCGATCTCGTCCTTCAACTGCCTGCATTCATCAGTAGTGTGCCCAGTGTCTCTGTGAAATCGACAGTACTTGCTGGAGTCCCTTTTGGACTTCTGATTTCTCATGGGGTCTGGACGTCTGAAAGGGACCTGGTTTTCATTAGCCAGTTATATATTCTCCCGAGACTCGTTGAGCTTGGTGAACACTTTGTATACGGAGAAATACCTTTCCCCTTTCTTCTTCTTTCCCCCTTCTGCCTCGGGGTTACTCCATTCATTCTTCTTCCTTTTGGAAGGGTTTTCTGCAGGGGGTTTTGAGGCTGATGGGTCTGCCGAGGCCGAGGCAAAGTTTACGTTTATCGTTGTAGTTACGGGCTGAGAGGTCATATTCAGTGTTGACCTTGCCTCTTCTACATTGACAAACCTCTGAGCTCGCCTATTAAACTCAGTCAAAGACCTCACAGGCTTTCTCTGCATATCATCCCAGAGGGGACTTCCCGGCATTATCCCAGCTTGGACGGCCATTAGATGACCGTTGTCGTCCACATCCCGAACTCGGGCAACCTCCAGGTTAAACCTCATTAGGTAGCTTTTCAACGTTTCGCCTGGCTGTTGCCGAACGTTGGTCAGGGTTAACGATTCGGGTCTTACATCGATCATGGCTTTAAACTGTTTCTTGAAATCCTTTGATAGCTGGTCCCAAGAAGTGATTGAATGTCTCTTATATTTCTCGAACCAGCTTGTTGTTGGTCCTGTAAGTGATGCTGGAAATAACATGCATCTGAGCTCGTAACCCACATTACTTGCTCTCATTATGGTGTTAAATGTACTCAAATGACTGTACGGGTCGGATTTCCCTTCAAAAGGAGGGACATGAGGGATCTGAAACCCTTGAGGAAACGGAGTGTTGGAAATATGGGGAGCGAATGGTTCGAGCTCCTCGTCAGAATCCTCATCCCGACTCCGACCTCTCTCATTCTGCAAGAACCTAAATGCCTTTTTCCAGCTGATCAATTCTTTCTTGAACCGGGTCCACGAGGGGTCTCGCCTAAAATTGGCTATCATTGATCACAATTCCAGGCTCGTGTCTTCGTAAGGGATCTTTGCGCCCATTTAGGCGATCTCTCAGGTATGGATTCGATGGATTACCACTACCCCGATTCTGATTCAGGTGTTCCCACAGGTCGGAGTGGTTCCTATGGTTTCCAGTATTTCTTTGACCTTGATCATACATGCTGACTGATCTGGTGTCTCCTGAGTCGTCACTGGCGAGGCTTGTGGCATGGTTATTCCGAGATGGATTTCTTTCATGCTGCCTCATCTCTGTAGTGCGAGACCGAGACATTTGGCTTCTCATAGGCTGGGCGTCTCTCCGTTCCCTAGCAGCTCCACTCTTACCTTGTTTCCGTCCTACCCGCCCTTCCTCATCACCCTAAGTTGACCTTGCGTTCCTCCTAGGTGGTGAAGGATATCTTATTGGCGATGGAGGGAACCGTATGGGTGACGGTGGCTGCCACCCATTCCGGGGTCTGGATGGTCCCGAGTTCACTCGCGCCGGCTCAGTTGCATTCTGCGGATCGCCAGGAGTCTGAGTCCGAGCCTCTGTAGGGGCTCAATTATTCCCAGTTTCTGCTGGTAACTCTATAGTTGAGTTAACCGGGGCTTTAGCTCGAGTGTTTCTTCGGGGTCTCGAGGGAGCAGGTTGCTCCGGTCTCCTTGTGGCAACGTTCTTTCGAGGCCGCCCACGAGGCCTGCGGGTAGGAACATGAACATCCCGCGGAGGTGGGGCTTGGTTCTCACGTAGAGGTTGGGGCTAAGCCGCCTGGGCTTCCGCAGCTAACCTAGCCAATTCCTCATTCCGCTTCTTGGCCTCAGCCAACTGTTTTCTTAACTGTCGGTTTTCAAGTTCCACAATGGGGACATACCGTTCAGGATTATAGTACATGTTCTCATCATCCCTTGGAGCCGGAGGTGCTGGAGGTCCTCGAGAATCGGAGGACTCACTTCTCTCTTCAGTTTCTGGATTTACCATTGGTTGCTTCCCAGGGCGTCGTGGATAGTTTTCTTCAGGAATATTCTTATCATTAGCGGTCATAGCTATTCAGGGATTGTACTACTTAAGACTCTCAATGAAAGCACCAAACTATTGACGCCATTTTTCGTCAACTTAAAATGTAGAGCACGTAAACAATAAAATTCATGGCAAAGATGATTAATACAGTAGAACAATGAGGGTTTTTTACGTGGTTCAGCAGTTAACTCTGCCTAGTCCACGAGTCTTTTTTATTAGGACTTTGGAGTTTTCTGGAATTCCTTCAGGGATGAATTCTCCAGAAATTCTCTCAAGATAACAAAAATTTGGTCCCTTTTAAGTGTCCATGATCTACCTATTTATAGAGGGTTCTCAGAGTTCGTTCCCACATATTTCGGGAAGATACTCCTCTTCATTAATGAGAATAATGACATTAAATTTTGTAACTCCTATATACAAGGAAACGTCCCCTGAAGACCAGGGGGCATATAACAGACTAGTTAATATCCCTTTAATGTAGGGAAGTTACAACAATAAATATCTTTTGGATGCATGGACTGCGTCTCATCAGATGACCCACTAATTTGTTCGAGGTCTGCAATCAGCATCATGCTAGTCCATGTCTTTAGGTAAATTATGAGCTATGCAGCTTTCCCCAAGACCTGCTCGGAGCGAGTAAATACCACTAAGGCTGTTACATTCCGAGCTCATACCCATACCAAGCTCGGGCTACTTGATCCGAGACACCTGACAATGGATATACTCTGATGCTTTGTCTTTCGAGCTTAGAAAGAACTTCGAGGTTACATATCTTCGAGGTTGCCACCTTGCTTCGAGGGTTTGGCACCTGGACCACGAATATGCACTTTAGATATTACGAGCTCACACCTGACGACTCCAGCTTTCGAGATCATAATCTCAGGTCTCGAAATCTGGGTGTAACAATGGGTAATGAGTAAATATAGGGATAATATATCCCCTAATTAAATATGGTTGTGTAAAAAAATTCTAATTTGGAAGTTTTTTTAATTTGTAATTAATTTATAATATAAACGTTAATATTTTTAAAATAGTACTGAAATCTTTGAAATTAAAAACAAAATTGTACATCAAACTATAATAATTTAAAAATGTTATAGAAATGGGATAAGAATATTAATTGTAGTAAAAAAAGTGATTTTCCTATTCATATATTCTAAATAATTTTAATTCATAAACTAATAGGTAAAGCTTAAAGTAGGTCTACGGCTCAACATAGATAAATACTTAGTACAAATAAAACACTATATAGTCAAATTAATAGAAGAATATTATTCATAATAGAAATACATGATTACATTTTCAAAATATATACTTAAGTCCATATATTAAATTTTTATTTTATTTTTTTATATAAGAAACAGGACAGATCCGAAGCTAAGGTGGGCTAGACCCACGCCTAGAGGCCCCTTAACCCAATAACCCCATTTTCTAAAATTTCCATTTAAATTAATATACATTTTATTAAATCTTTATTAAAAGGCCTCCACTAACAATTTTTTCCTAAGACTCATCATCACTCAGGCCAACTCTGACAAGTGATAATTTATACAGAAGGTTTTAAAAATATGGATTTTTAAAAATGATAGATAACCATTTGGTACTATGTATTTTTGTAAAGTATCATTTTAGTACCTTCTGTTTTCAATAATATTCATATGGTACCCTGTATTTTAAAATCGTACATATTTGGTACCCTAAACTTAAATTTAATTAATAAAATTTTACCAATTTAATCAAACTGTTGTCAATTATATAAGTTTCAAATTTAAATTTAATTACTTAATTACATATAACTGATAACAGTTTGATCATATTTACAAAATTTTATCTATCAAATCTGAGTCTAGGGTATCAAATATGTATAATTTTAAAATACAAGGTACCATATGGGCATTATTGAAAACAGAGGGTACCAAAATGATACTTTGCAAAAACATAGGGTACCAAATAAGAAAATTCCCTTTTAAAAATTAATGTATAAAAATATAGTTTAACCATATGTGTAAGTTTTGCTTGAATTATTTTTAAAAATGTCATATTTTATATGACTTTTTTTGGCAATTTAGTTTTAAAAAATCTCATATTGTACATGTGTTAACTAATCCTCCAACAACAAAAAATATTAAACATGAATAATTAATAAATTATTTATATAAAATACACTCAAAATTAAAAAGTTATATGATTCGTTTAAATTTATATATTTATATATAAATTGATTTTGTTATTTTTATTTGTATATATGTATATATAGTTTTGTTATCCGTAGTTTTTTATATATGTTATTTTTTTAAATAAATTATTTTTCCCCCTTGAACTATGACCACTATATCATCGTACCCCCGAATGATTCGCGATGTTAAAAATTCTCTTCGAACTATGCACGTTACTGAAATATGGGACTTCTGTTAGATTTCATCCTAGGTGGCTAACAGAATGATGATGTGGTATTTTGTCTGTTGATATGGTATTGTCATGTGTAGAATAATTAACAATTTTGTCCCCCGAACTTTTACCGCTACCAAATAATACCCCTTTTATTAAAATAAAATAATTTTTTTCTAAAAATAATTAATTCCTTACAAAATTAAAAATTTAATTAATAACAAATAACTCTTTTTTAGTTTTACTTTTTCTTTTCTTTTACAATATAAAATAAATCTATTTTAGAATGAAAATTTAAAATAAATACTAAAACAAAGAAAAAATATTTGAGTAAAGAGGATGACGAATGACAAAGGGCTTAAATAAAAAAAATAAAAAAACACTTGTAATTTAAGAGGAGGAAGATGAAGGGGAACAAACTTTGTTTTATAATTTTTTTTTTATTTTTTTAAAATATATTTATTTTATATAGTAAAAGAAAAGAAAAGGTAAAAAAAATTATTTGTTATTAATTAAATTTTTAATTTTTGGGTGTTTAAAAATTTATTTATTTAGTTTGAAACTTTTAGTATTGTTTATTTTCTTAATCTTTTAAAATGATTTTTTTTATTTAATTTTTAAGGATATAATTATTATTTTTAAGAAAAAAATGAGGTTTTCTTAAAAAAAAAAATATAGTTTTAATAAAAGGGCACCATTTGGTAGTGGTCAAAGTTTGGGGGAAAATTGTTAATTATTCTACACATGGCAGTGCCACATCAACAGACAAAATGCCACATTATTAATCTGTTAGCCACCTAGGACAAAATCTAACAGAAGTCTCATATTTTAGTAACGTGCATAGTTCGGGAGGAATTTTTAATATCACGAATCATTCAGGGGGCACAATCATATAGTGGTCATAGTTCAGGGGGTAAAAATACTATTTATTCTTTTCTTTTTTTTTGTATAGTTTATGTATGTTGTGGTAGATATTCTCAAATGTAAGAATGATCATATAAAACTTTATATTAAAATTTGAATAAAATTCAAGTATTATAATTTTGGGATATTTGTGGCAAAACCCCCTATTTTTTTACAAAAGTTGCGACAAACCCCTCTATCAAAAAATTTGTTGGCAAAACCTCCTATTCTCTTACAAATGTTGGGACAAACCCCTCAATCAAAAATTTTGGTGGCAAAACCTCCTTCCGTTAATAGTTTGTTGCAAGTTACCAATTTTAGGTGTTAAATGTCATGTAAGCAAGTTAAGTGTCAACTAAGATACACATAGCAACACTTTATAGGGTCACATGTCAAAAAATAATTAATTATTTTTAAATAATAAATTTAAGGGAATTTACTCATTTGGTACTTTATGTTTTTGCAAAGTATCATTTTGGTACCCTCTATTTTCAATAAAGCTCATATGGTACCCTGTATTTTAAAATTATACATATTTGATACCCTAGATTCAGATTTGATAGATAAAATTTTGTCAATATGATCAAACTATCATCAGTTATATGTAATTATGTAATTAAATTTAAATTTGGAACTTATATAATTGACAACAGTTTGATTAAATTGGTAAAATTTTATTAATTAAATTTGAGTTTAGGGTACCAAAGATATACGATTTTAAAATACAGGGTACCATATAAGTATTATTGAAAACAGAGGGTACCAAAATGATACTTTAGAAAAATACAGAGTACCAAACGATTACCTATCCTAAATTTAATTAATAATAAATAGAAAAAGTAAATTTTAATTTTTTTCAATTTAATTTTTTTGTTTAATTTTAATTATGTATTATTATTATAAAATATTATAATTTTTTTTTAAAAAAACTTAAAATAAAAAAATTAAGAACTTTTTTCAAATAAATTTAAATTTTGAAGAGAATAAATTTTTAAAAAAAATTCAAATAAATTTAAGTTTTGAAAAAAGTTTTTAAATTTATATTTTTGTTTTAGTGTTTTAACTATTTTTTCTATTATTATAATGTTTTAAAATAATAATAATAATAATAATAATAATTATAATTAAAATTAAAATTAAACAAAACTTAATGTTTTAAAATAATAATAATACGTAATTAAAATTAAACAAAACTTAAAATTGAAAAAGGTTTTAAATTTATTTTTTCTATTTTTTATTATTTAAGAAAATAATAATTAATTATTTTTTGACATGTGGTCCTATAAAGTGTTGTCACGTGTATCTTAGTTGTCATTTAACTTGCTTGCATGACATTTAACACCTAAAATAGGTAACTTGCAACAAACCATTAACGGGAGTGGGTTTTGCCACCAAATTTTTTTATTGGGAGGTTTGTCGCAACTTTTGTAAAAGAATAGGGGGTTTTGCCACCAAAATTTTTAATTGGAGGGTTTGTGGCAACTTTTGTAAAAAAAATAGGGGGTTTTGTCACAAATATCCCTATAATTTATATGCATATGAGTAGTTTATATATAAAGAAAACTAATTAATATTCTCTTTTAACTTATATATATATATAACAAAGTACATCTTTTTTTTCGTCCATTTCATAAATATATATATAATTATTTACTAATTTTCCTATGTTCCTTGTATAGAGAGACACCAATGTCAGCATTCAAAAAAAATTGAATGACTAGCTTTATATATATATATATATATATATATATAATTTTTTTTTTTGCTTATACACATTCATAGTTATTGATTTTATTTTACCTAATTTCAATAATCGTCAATCCACAATTCTATTAAAATTATTGAAACTAGCAATTGATTTCTATGTGGAATTTGAATATAAAATTATTTTTATTTCTGAAATCTTGAAATCGTCATAATATCCGGTTATAATAAAAAAAATTGTAACTCATTACAACTATTTCTTGTTTGAGAGTTGTAATTGGTTCTATGTCTGCAAAAAAAATCAATTTGATTCCAGACTTATAACTAGTTACCATTCTCAAATTGAGAAATGTTGTAACTGGTTTCAAGTTTGCGATGTTTTTTCTTCTTTTGGTTCCATACTTATAATTGGTTACTATTCTCAGACTGAGAAATATTATAACCAGTTACCAATGTGAAACTGAGGAAGTGGTAACTGGTTACAAAGATAAGATTTTACATAAATATTTTTATCTCACTTGATTAACATTTTATAATTTTTAAAGTGGGTAACTAGTTACAAATATGACACTAATTGGTTACAGTTTTGTAGAGTGATAACTGTTTACAAATTAACATGTCACACTATTGGTAATTTTTTTCATATTTTAATAAGAGTTTGGAGTGTACCTATACACAAATACAACTAGAAAGAAGTTTATGTGCTATATTATTTATGAATAAATGGATTGATTTGAATATATATATATATATATGTTTGAGTAAATTGTGGCGAAAATTACTAATGTTTTCAAAATGTTGCACTTTTATACTTGTTGACGTCGTTTTTCGTCAACTTAAATAAGAGAGCAATTAAACAAGAAAATATTAGAGGAAATAAGCAAAAATGAACATAAGAGGTTTTTACGTGGTTCAGCAGTTAAATCTGCCTAGTCCACGAGTCTATATTATTAGAGCTTGGGAGTTTTCTGGAAACTTTTCAGAGAATAGTTGCCCAGAGTTTTCTCTCCAGAAATCAGAAATCGGTCCCTCACAAACGGAGCTTCCTTCTCTATTTATAGAGAAGGTTTGCAGAATTCATTCCACATATCTCGGGAAGATATTCTGTGAATCAATTAATATAATGTTATTTAATGCATTATTTCCTATATACATGGAAACATCCCACAAAATGTGGGATCGGATAACAGATTAAATGATATCCCTTAAACATTGGGATTGTACAACAATAAATATATTCGCATGTAACTGATTAACTCGAATACGGGATTCATCAAATCTTCAAGACTAGCAATTGACATCGAGCTCGTCGAGACTCACGAACTCGTCGCCTAACTTTGCTTATGCCCAGAGCAAATAACTATTGATGAAGTCATCTCATTCGAGCTTACACTTCCCGAGCTTGAGCCATCTCATCTGAAGGCAAGAAATGTATCAGGAAAAAATATGTGTGTCAAACCATGGTCATTGCGAGCTCAGAGAATATTCGATGCTACACATCCTTGAGTTTTTCGAGGTCGTTACTTACAACAAAGCAGTTTGATTGAAGGATCATATGACGATCGTGTATATTTCAAGCTCACACCTGGCGAGCCTAGATTTCGGGGTCATAACTTCTCATGCTCTAAATCTGGGTGTAACATTTTGCCCCCTCAAAAGTATCAGTTCGAATCCCATGAGAAGGAAACTTTTGAACTGCCCCTCTTGGAAATTGTACCATTAATTGCATTCAAGTGTGGACACGCTTCAGCCAGGGATTGAATGGTGAGAGTACTTGAGTGTCTTTTGCACCATGCCCACGTCTATTCGTCTGCCACCTTTATGCCGCCATCACTACGTCTGCACCCATTCGTTCTATCAGATACCGGATTCGGCCAACAGTCCAGATTAATTTGACATTTGACATTATTTGGGGCCTATAAATGTGCATGTGTCATCTTCTTCCCCTTACTTTCGCATTTAGAAATTTCAGAGAAAAGAGAAGAAAAAACCAAAATCGAAGTTTGCTCTATTCTTGCATGTTTTCCAAACCGAGAAGACAAAACAACTCTGGTTTGTTCGAATCCGTAAGATCATTCTTGCAACCACTCCTTCGGTCATCAATTTCTCTGTATCCACCAGCTTCATTGTGTAAGTATCTGTTCTTGACCCCACACGTACATATATTTATTCTATTTTTCCATGCACGTTTGTATTGTTGTTGCACTGTAGACACATTCACTGGTTTATTACTAGAATGTTTTAGCCAATGTCGTGTAGTTCTTAAGCTCATCTGATATTATGGGTCCTAAACCCAGATTTTGTGTAAAAGATGCAAATATAGTTCTTTTACTGTGTTATTTAAATTTCGAATAACATATCGTGTAGACCAAGAAATAAGGTATCGAATTAGGGTTTTTAAATTGCACGTTTCCCAAAAATATCACCTTTTTGAGTAACCGCCAACTTTTTCCCTGAAAATTCGGGATTCTCAAAAATAAATCCACTCCTCCCCCTTCACGTCAAATACACGCTCGGGGCTCGATTCTTTCAATAGCTTAGGTTTCGTACAAGACTAACCTCGTTCCTTTGATCGAGCTTATTCCATGGTTTCGAGCATTCGAGCTCAGACCATCTTGATTTTTATCCTTAATTTCTTGTGTACCTAGCCCTCTCCCTTTTTCTTTCTTACTAGATGTCGCCGAATTTGGAAAAACGGTGGGGATCAGTACTCGCTGTTCCTTATTCCCCAACAACTCCGAGCCCAGAGTCGCCTTTTACTCGAAATCAGCGGCTAATTCGTGAGCACAAATTGAGGTGTGAGCAAGAGGATACTCGATCTCATTTTCGACGCCAACTCGATGAGGTCGAAGAGAGAAAGAGGAAAAAACTTAGAGTCGCAATCTATCCAGACCCGGACCCTGAGCCCAGGCCAATTCCTCTCGACCCTACTCTTAAAGTAACGGTCGCTTTCAAACTGGATGAACTCAAATTTATACTGATGGAAGAATAAAAAAATGGTCCATCCACCTCGCAGCCGACTGCCATTCCCACCTCGAAGGGAGAGTTTTTCGAGGTCGAGCACTATTGGAGCTCGGTTTCCTCATTGGGACAGATAACCAATATCCTAGCTCGCCATGGCCTAGGATTTTCAGGCTCGCTAAGGTGTCAAGCTCCGACCTCCAACGAACGTAGCTGTTACACCCCGGGAGATGGCAATCCCGACAATAAGTTTAGGCTCGCAACCTGGAGCCACGAGCATATAAAGGTAGGGGCCTTATTGCCCTTGAAGTCCTTTTTTAAGGACTTTCTGGATTTTGTTAGGCTCGCGCCCTTCCAACTCCAGACCAACTCATACAGGGTCTTGTCAGCCCTGAGGTCACTTTACCATGAACTAAAGTGGGAAGGACCTTCGCCAAGAGAGATTCTATATCTCTTTTGCCTGAAAAGCAACCCCTCCCAGGCTCGGGGAGGAGATGGCTTCTACTACCTTTTGAGTTATCCCAGGGAGAAGAAGATTTTCGAGGACATGCCCAACCATCCTCCTAACTTCAAATTGGCGTTCTTTTGGACGGACGGTCTGGCTCCCTCCAAATATTACTCGTTCAGACGAATACGTAAGAATACGATCTTTTTCCTCTCATGCTTGACTTTTGTTTAGGCTCAAATTATCTCATAATGTATTCCATTCTTTCAGCCAACTATCACCGTCCCACTCCCACAGATGCAATGAGGGAGCATAAAGAAACTTTGCTCCAACTTCCATATGGCAGGCGCTCCCCGTCTTATCTTCTTCACAAAGATAGGCTTCGAGCCTACGGCCTCCTGGAGAAGGACCAATCAACAGACGATAGGGCCTACAAGAAGTATACCAAGTGGGATTTTGTGCCTCTCCCAACCGGCAGTCTTCCTCCGAGGTGAATGTAACGCCCTACTTCCTTAGAGTCGTTACTAAGTGAGTTTTAAAACGTGCTTTCAACTCTCTAATCGAGGTTTTAGGTCAAACCGTGTAATTAAGCCATGAACAAAGGAAAAACTTTAGAAATAGTACTTTCCATAGTAAATCATAAAAGTTTTACACTTGGGATCCCAAAATACAGTTTAGAAATATTTACAACATATAAACTGAACCAAGTCGACTAAACAACAAAATCTAGGTTTATTTACAAGCATCTCCCAAAATCCCCTGGCTGTGGCAGCCAGGCTGGCCAAACATGTACACACCGCCTCATGCCTGCTGTACTCATGGTTGGTTGACCTTCTCTTTACCCTTACCTGCACCACAGAGAATCTGTGAGCCGAAGCCCAGCAAGAAAACCCACAAACAGATAACATATGCAACACATATAACAAGCATATAAACAGGCCACCAATGGGCTAAACACATATGGCCTAGCCGTCCCAGGCGTTTACCAAGCCCTGGGTTCGCTAACCACGCCGTGAGGATATCCTAGGTATCCTTTTAGGGACTTGCCCTGGCAACTTGCACTCCACGTGCTCAACGCTGCTCCCGGCCCCTTGCCGTTCTCGGCCTTGCACTCAACGTGCCCAACGCCGTTCCTGGACCTTCGCCGTTCTCGGCCTACACCGTTCCCGGCTCTTGCCGATCATTCACATAATGGCATACATAGCATAACAAGCAAGTACAGAATTCTAGCATGTTTAGTTAAAGGGCAACACCCCGCAGTTCTAACATATCGGGCTCAGCCCTGCATGCCAATTCTATTCACACACATTGGGCTCGGCCCTGCACACAAGCTCTATGGGAACAAGGGTTTTCTTACCTGAGTCCCGAGCTCTCCGAGCACCGATGTCCTGAGCACAATCCTCTAACTTGAGCCTCTCCGAATCCCTAGTCACAATATATTAACAATATCCATCCATCAAATTCTAATCCAATAAATAATTCTGAGCCATAACCCTAACCTCCGGGACCTTGAATTCTATCAATCCGGGTGATAAAATCCATCCCGAGCTTTACCCATTGAGTTCCCAAGCCTAAATACCCTTAGAAGCACAGACTGGCACTAAGAGTCACGGCCCCACCCTCAAGAGCCGCGGCTAGCCTCAAAACAGAGGCTAGCACACCCCTGCAACACACACGGGCCGCGGCGCGCATGAACTCCTCGGCCACCCTCGGCCGCGCGCGCACACAGGCCGCGGCGCGTCCATCCTAAGGCCGCGGCCCTCATCACCGAACCCAGATTTTCTCACCATCTTTCTACACCTTTCCTCAAGCCAATTCACCCAAAACTTGGCTAACATTCCTAGATAACCAACACAATTATTTTAGCTCAGTAACAGCACCAAAACCCCATTAGAACCTACTCCAAAACTTAGCTAAAACACTCAAGACAGATCAAGTTTAACTAACATGCAACTCCAGCAAACCAGCAGCAATTCTTAGACAAAACCTTGATAATTAAAGCTTACCTTTGCTGAACTCTCCCTGAGGTTGATCCTCAATCCTTAAGCTTCAAGCTCCTAAGATATCTCAGCTAAAATCCTTCTAGTTTCTAGCCAATTCCTCCAAGTTTGCCTTAGAGAGTGAAAGAGAAAAGAAGTTGAAAGCTATCTCAGCTGAAAGCAAAAGTATAAGTCGATTCCCCAAAGCTTCTAATTAATTCTTCCTTTCTGTTTTATTCATCTTAAGTCTATGTGGTTACCTCAAGGCTCGGGGTACCAAAACGTCCCCGAGGGCAAAATGGTAAATTTCCCCAATATTCCCGCCTAGTCATTCTATCCTTAAATATATCTCCAAATATTTATTTTCATATCCCGATAATCCCGTAACACACCTAGTACCCAAATTACCCCTCGACTCACCTCGAGTCCGAATCTCAACCCTGTTGTGACTTTCCGACTAACCGCTCCCCAGGACTGTCTTGGGTCGTGCTGCACAGACATATAACATATATATATCGCAGTTATCACATTTATGCCCCTAATACACAGACGGGCCCACATGCACATTTAACTCAACTAAACATGCATCATTATCATATATACACATAAATCCATGTATTAGCATATTAAATCATTTATTGCCCTCCAGGCACACTAATCAAGGCCCTAAGCCCGATTAGCAAATTCGGGTCGTTACAACTATCCCCTCCTTACGGAAATTTCATCCTCGATATTACCTGAACAACTCGGTGTACCGCTCCCTCATCTCTGACTCAAGTTCCCACGTCGCCTCCTCAACCTTGTTGTTTCTCCACAGCACTTTCACCAAGGCGATGGTCTTGTTCCTCAAGACCTTATCTTTTCGATCCAGAATCTGAACCGACTTCTCCTCATAGGACAAATCCTGATCAAGCTCCAAATTCTCAAAACTTAGAACATGCGTTGAATCTGACATATACTTTCGGAGCATGGATACATGGAAAACATCATGAACCCCTGATAAAGCTGGAGGCATCGCTAACCTGTAAGCTACCTCTCCAACTTGTTCCAGAATCTCGAAGGGGCCAACAAACCTAGGGCTCAACTTGCCCCGAACACCAAATCGTTTCACACCCCTCATGGGTGAAACCCTAAGGAACACATGATCACCAACCTGAAACTCCACGCTCCTGCGTTTCAGGTCTGAATAACTTTTCTGTCGACTCTGGGAGGCGAGCATACGTGCTCTAATCTTCTCAATTGCCTCATTGGCCCTCTGAACCATCTCTGGACCCAAATACCTCCTCTCACCTGTCTCATCCCAATGGATAGGTGATCTACACTTCCTTCCATAAAGCATCTCATACGAAGCCACACCAATGGTCGCCTGGTAACTGTGTTGTACAAGAACTCGATCAAAGGGAGATACTTACTCCATGATTCCCCAAAATCAAGCACGCAGGCTCGCAGCATATCCTCCAATATCTTAATCGTTCTCTCAGGCTGTCCATCCGTCTGAGGATGATAAGCAGTACTAAACCGTAACTGCGTGCCCATAGCCTTCTGCAGACTCTCCCAAAACTTGGAGGTGAAGGTGGGGTCTCTGTCGGATACTATCGACCTCGGAGCCCCATGAAGTCGAACAATCTCCTTCACATACAACTCAGCGTACTACTCCACAGTATAAGTTGTCCTAACAGGCAAAAAGTGAGCGGACTTGGTATACCTATCCACAATCACCCACACTGAGTCATGCTGTCCCACAGTTCTCGGTAAACCAACTACGAATTCCATAGTAATATCTTCCCACTTCCATTCTGGGATCCCCAAAGGCTGCAACAACCCCGCTGGCCTCTGGTGCTCAGCCTTAACCTGCTGACAAGTTAAGCACTTAGCCACATAATCCACCACATCCATCTTCATGCCCGACCACCAATACAAAGCTCTCAAGTCCTAGTACATCTTCGTCGTACCCGGGTGCAAAGAATAGGGAGTGGTATGTGATTCATCTAAGATCTCCCACCGGATATTAGAATCCATTGGAACACAGATCCGACCCTTGTACTTCAATAACCCCATCTTTGAGATGGAGAAGTCCTTTGTCGCTCCGACTAAGGTACTCTCTCTATGACCTCGCAACTGAGAATCTTTCCCTTGCACTTCCTTGATCCTCTCAAGGAGTGTATACTGTAGAGTGATGTTGGCTAACTGTCCAACCACCAACTCTATACATGCTCTGGTCATCTCCTCAGCTAACTTATCAGATATCTGCCTCAAACTAAACAACTGTCCTGAGCCCTTCCGACTCAATGCATCAGCCACTACATTAGCCTTCCCAGGATGGTATAGGATATCACAATCATAATCCTTAACCAACTCCAGCCACCACCTCTGGCGCATATTCAAATCCTTCTGTGTAAAGAAATACTTTAGGCTCTTATGGTCGGTGTATATCTCGTACTTCTCACCATAAAGATAATGCCTCCAAATATTAAGTGCAAACACCACCGCTGCCAACTCTAGGTCATGTGTAGGATACCTCTGCTCATATTCCTTCAACTGTCTCGATGCATAGGCTATCACCTTGCCTGCTTGCATCAACACGCACCCCAAACCCGACCTAGATGCATCACAGTAGACCACAAACTTTTCATTCTCTGTCGGCAAGCTTAACACTGGCGCAGTAATCAGTCGCCGCTTCAGTTCCTTAAAACTGTTCTCACACCTATCCGTCCAGACATACCTTGTCTTCTTCTTTGTCAGTTCTTTCAATGGTGTAGCTATTCTGGAAAACCCCTCAACAAACCGCCGATAATACCCTGCTAAACCCAGAAAGCTTCTTACTTCAGGAACACTGCTCAGTCTAGGCCAATCTCTGACCGCCTCAATCTTACTTGGGTCAACCAAAATCCCCTCCTTACTGACAATATGTCCCAGAAATGTAACTTGTGGCAACCAGAACTCACACTTACTGAACTTAGTATATAACTTATGCTCCCTCAACCGCTGTAGTACCAATCGCAGATGTTGCTCGTGCTCTGCCTCTGACTGGGAGTACACTAGGATGTCGTCGATGAATACGATCACAAACTTGTCCAGATAATCCTTGAAAACCCTATTCATCATGTCCATGAAAGCTGCTGGGGCATTGGTTAATCCAAATGACATAACCAGAAATTCATAGTGTCCATACCTCGTCCGAAAAGCGGTCTTTGGTATGTCCTCCTCTTTAATCCTTAGCTGATGGTAACCTGATCGGAGATCTATCTTGGAAAACACTGTTCTTCCCTGTAGCTGATCAAATAAATCATCGATCCTAGGCAGTGGATATTTGTTCTTAATGGTTAACTTGTTCAGCTCCCTATAATCAATACACATCCTAAGGGACCCATCCTTCTTCTTAACAAACAACACTGGAGCACCCCATGGCGAGAAACTCGGTCTAATGAACCCTAAATCAAGTAGCTCCTGCAATTGAATCTTCAACTCCTTTAGCTCCGCCGGAGCCATTCTATAGGGTGTCCTAGATACTGGCTCCGTTCCTGGTACCAACTCTATAACAAAGTCAATCTCCCTCTGCGGCGGCAACCCTAGCAAATCCACTGGAAACAAATCCGTAAATTCACACACCAATCTAGTCTCACCCGGTCCAACCAGCACCACCCTAGAAGTATCCACAACGCTTGCCAGGAATCCTATGCAACCTTCCTGCATCAGATCCCTAGCCCTGAAGGCTGAAATCATTGGTACACGCGGTCCACTAACTGACCCCACAAACACAAAGGGTACCTCCCCTTCTGGTTCAAAGGTCACCATTCTGCGCTTGCAATCAATCGTTGCCCCATACTTGGATAGTCAATCCATTCCCAAAATCATGTCAAAATCATCCATCTCTAACTCAATCAGATCAACAGACAGCTCCCTACCATCTACCTCTATTGGCAATACTCTAATCCACTTCCTAGAGACTACCAATTCTCCTGTTGGCAACAAAGTCTGGAATCCCCTAGCATACACACCACTAGGTCTACAAAGCTGATCTATCACCCTAGAATATACAAATGAATGGGTAGCCCCTGAATCAAACAATGCAGTATACAAAGAACCAGCACTAGAGATCTGACCTGTCACAACTGAGGGGCTAGCCTCCGCCTCAGTTTGTGTCAAAGTGAATACCCTGGCAGGAGCAAGACTGTCACTCTGCTTCTGCTCCTCCTTCTTAACTTGAGGGCAATCCCTCTTCAGATGACTAGCACTCCCACAAACAAAGTAGGCCCTGATCCTGCACTCACCCTGGTGTCGACGCCTGCACCGCGGACACATAGGAAAACTCCTCCAGTTATCACTGCCACCCTAACGGCCAGTAGAAGCACCCCGTGCCCTCCTATCTAAGCTGGGAGGAACAAAGGAATCTGGGGCCTTCCTCTTCTACTCACTAGAACCACCACCATGACTGAACCCAACGAAAGGAGGCACTGTCCTCCTGGCATCGCGCCTAACAGCGCTATCCTTCCAAATCTGATCCTCAGCCCTCTCAGCAGTAAGGGCCTTATCCACAGCTTGGCCATAAGTAGTAGTCTCTGGATCCAAGGTAATGTTCACATCGCGGGCGATCATAACATTCAATCCCCGCACAAACCTATCCCTTCTTGCCGCATCAGTCGGCACTAGATCTGGCGCAAACTTCGCCAATCTATCAAACTTTATTGCATACTCTGTCACTGTCGATCGATTCTGGGTCAGGTTGATAAACTCATCAACCTTTGCAGCTCATACTGCCACACTATAGTACTTCTCATTAAACATGTTTCTGAACTCTTCCCAAGTCATAACTGATACATCCCTTCTCTGAACCACCACGTCCCACCAAATGCGGGCATCCTCTCTGAACATGTAGCTAGCACAGGCTACCCTCTAATTCCCCTGAACTCTCATAAAATCCAGAATTGAGGCAATCATATTCATCCACTGCTCTGCCCACAGTGGGTCTGATCCACCCTCGAAGGTGGGAGGATGCTGCTTCCTGAACCTCTCATACAAAGGCTCCCACTTATTCTCCAAAGCAGACGGAACTGGCACTGGCGCTGCAACCTGCTGCACTGGTAGCCCAGTAACCTGAGGTGGGGCCTGTTGCCTCAACTGTCGCAACTCTTCCTCTGTTCGCTGTAGTCTTGCTTCCATCTCAGCAAACATCTCTTGCCAATTCTGTGGGGCAGGTGGAGGGTCCTGACCCTGGTTGTCATCCTCGGCCCTACTGCCGCGGAGTCTAGCTGATTGTCGAGGAATCTCAACAAATATTCCTGCAACCAACGACGCCGCTCATCAGGCATGATAACAACATCCAAAAACCACCTCCCAAACACATCGATCATCCATAATAATATCTCATATAGCATATAACACACAACGAGCCATGCCCTAACATCATGCATATGTTAACTCATTCATCATGCTCTAAACAAGATAAGCAGGCAAACAGGGCATTCAAACACATATTCAGACATATTAGCCAATCTTACCAACCAACCATGAGTTAAGCCTATCACTGACTGCGTGTGTACATGTTCGGTCAATCTCCAGAACCAATAACCTTGGCTCGCTCTGATACCAAGTTATAACGCCCTACTTCCTAAGAGTCGTTACTAAGTGAGTTTTAAAACGTGCTTTCAACTCGCTAATCGAGGTTTTAGGTCAAACAGTGTAATTAAACCATGAACAAAGGAAAAACTTTAGAAATAGTAATTTCCATAGTAAATCATAAAAGTTTTACACTTGGGATCCCAAAATACAGTTTAGAAATATTTACAACATATAAACTGAACCAAGTCGACTAAACGAAAAAATCTAGGTTTATTTACAAGCATCTCCCAAAATCCTCTGGCTGTGGCAGCCAGGCTGACAAAACATGTACACGCCGCCTCATGCCTGCTGTACTCATGGTTGGTTGACCTTCTCTTTACCCTTACCTGCACCACAGAGCATCTGTGAGCCGAAGCCCAGGAAGAAAATCCACAAACAGATAACATATGCAACACATATAACAAGCATATAAACAGGCCACCAATGGGCTAAACACATATGGCCTAGCCGTCCCAGGCGTTTACCAAGCCCTGGGTTCGTGAGCCACGCCGTGAGGATATCCCAGGAATCCTTTTAGGGACTTGCCCTGGAAACTTGCACTCCACGTGCTCAACGCTGCTCCTGGTCCCTTGCTGTTCTCGGCCTTGCACTCAACGTGCCCAACGCCGTTCCTGGACCTTCGCCGTTCTCGGCCTACACCGTTCCCGGCTCTTGCCGATCATTCACATAATGGCATACATAGCATAACAAGCAAGTACAGAATTCTAGCATGTTTAGTTAAAGGGCAACACCCCGCAGTTCTAACATATCGGGCTCAGCCCTGCATGCCAATTCTATTCACACACATTGGGCTCGGCCCTGCACACAAGCTCTATGGGAACAAGGGTTTTCTTACCTGAGTCCCGAGCTCTCCGAGCACCGATGTCCTGAGCACAATCCTCTAACTTGAGCCTCTCCGAATCCCTAGTCACAATATATTAACAATATCCATCCATCAAATTCTAATCCAATAAATAATTCTGAGCCATAACCCTAACCTCCGGGACCTTGAATTCTATCAATCCGGGTGATAAAATCCATCCCGAGCTTTACCCATTGAGTACCCAAGCCTAAATACCCTTAGAAACACAGACTGGCACTAAGAGTCGCGGCCCCACCCTCAAGAGTCGCGACTAGCCTCAAAACAGAGGCTAGCACACCCCTGCAACACACATGGGCCACGGCGCACATGAACTCCTCGGCCACCCTCGACCGCGCGCGCACACGGGCTGCGGCGCGCCCATCCTAGGGTCGCGGCCCTCATCACCGAACCTAGATTTTCTCACCATCTTTCTACACCTTTCCTCAAGCCAATTCACCCAAAACTTGGCTAACATTCCTAGATAACCAACACAATTATTTCAGCTCAGTAACAGCACCAAAACCCCATTAGAACCTACTCCAAAACTTAGCTAAAACACTCAAGACAGATCAAGTTTAACTAACATGCAACTCCAGCAAACCAGCAGCAATTCTTAGACAAAACCTTGATAATTAAAGCTTACCTTTGCTGAACTCAATCCCTGAGGTTGATCCTCAATCCTTAAGCTTCAAGCTCCTAAGATATCTCAGCTAAAATCCTTCTAGTTTCTAGCCAATTCCTCCAAGTTTTCCTTTGAGTTTGCCTTAGAGAGTGAAAGAGAAAAGAAGTTGAAAGCTATCTCAGCTGAAAGCAAAAGTATAAGTCGGTTCCCCAAAGCTTCTAATTAATTCTTCCTTTTTGTTTTATTCAGCTTAAGTCTATGTGGTTACCTCAAGGCTCGGGGTACCAAAACGTCCCCGAGGGAAAAATGGTAAATTTCCCCAATATTCCCACCTAGTCATTATATCCTCAAATATATCTCCAAATATTTATTTTCGTATCCCGATAATCCCGTAACACACCTAGTACCCAAATTACCCCTCGACTCACCCCGAGTCCGAATCTCAACCCTGTTGTGACTTTCTGACTAACCGCTCCCCAGGACTGTCTCGGATCGTGCTGCACAGACATATAACATATATATATCGCATTTATCACATTTATGCCCCTAATACACAAACAGGCCCACATGCACATTTAACTCAACTAAACATGCATCATTATCATATATACACATAAATCCACGTATTAGCATATTAAATCATTTATTGCCCTCCAGGCACACTAATCAAGGCCCTAAGCCCGATTAGCAAATTCGGGTCGTTACAGCGAAGCTCTAAGGCACGATCCCTAGTTCTCTATCGCAGGAGTCTGTGCTCGGGGAACGATGCCAATGATGAGGTCTCGAGCTCGAGTGACAGAGGTAAGGTCATTCTTAGCTCGTCCTTGTGGTCTCCTTCCCTACTTAAACATAAACCCGACACCCTGATCTTATGTGAAGATGATAGGGACAACTTTCATGTATGGTTCTGGGTAGATGATAGGGTCCATAGGTTTGATAGCTGGCTAGGGAAATACAACACAGTGTATAGTCTGAATGAGGTTTGGGATGGAATAGTCGTCCAATATGGGACAAGCGACTATAGGGACCTTTCAAGGTTGACTTCCACATATAGGGAAGGGACTCCCCCTACCTCCTCCGAAGATAAGGGAATTACGTGGTCGCCGAGCACAAGCTCGGGGGAGAGTTCCAGTTAGGTTCCTCGTCACCTGTTTTTAATTCCTTTAACTATCTGCTTTACTCTAATTTTAGCGTTTTAAGCTCGTTTTCTAATGTGATTGTGTAGGTACAATGGATTCCGAGCTCGAGAACATGCTCGCCAGTGGTGACGGGACCAAGCATAGCAAACGCCCGAGGGCCTCACAGAAAACTGGTCGGCCTGCTAAGATCCCTAAAAGGACCGAGAAAACTCCTCCCCCAACTCCTACTATTACGAGCCCGGCCGCGGACCCCACTCCCCGGGTCGAGATTCCTACGGGAGATGCTCCTCTGCCTCCTGCCATCCAGATCCTTCCGACCCTTGGCCCACCTCCGAAGAAACCAACGATGACTAAGGGGCGTCTGTTGTCGATTTTTACTCATGTTGATGAGTATGTCATCGACAACGCCACCAGGACTCACGGAGCCACTCTTGGCTCGGACGTCATGTCGGGTAAGCCAAAGCATCAACAATCTCAGGGCTCCTCAATGGCAGTTCCTGGTCAATGCTTGGGACTCTAATGTCCTTTATGACAAGAGTACCGAACTCATATCCTCATTAATTTCTCTGACCTTTCTATCTATTGTGATTTTATTTGGAGCATGCTCTAACTTGATTTGTTTGTGTGTTAGGCTCTTACTGCAGTTGCTCAGCTAAATTATAAGCTGAACAATGAGGTTCATGCGAGCATGTCTTATGCTCAGGAGTCGCAGGAACTCCAGCTCAAGCTCGCCGACGAGTTTAAGGCCGCAAGGTCAAAGCTGGAGGCTACGATCAAGAAGGTGAAGGTCAAGCTTAAAGAGAAAAGCTCCAGGGTTGAGGAGCTTGAGAAGATCAATGCCAAGCTTGAGGAGGAGAAAAAGGCCACCTTCAAAATAATAGAGGGCGAAAAGGCCCGTCTCCTTGAGGAGTTCAAGCAAAGGAAGGATCAGGCGGTTGACTTGGCCATGTACAGGATTTGGGCCAGCAACGCTGATCTCGACAAGAGCTTCTTGGGCTCTTTTGAGGAAGAGCATGTGGCCAAATGGCAAGCTCAGCTTGATGCAAAGGAAGCTACTCGAGAGGATGTTGAGAAGTCTAAGGAGGGTGCTCCTGCCTCCTAAATCTCGATCCTGGGCTACATCCCTCTGAATCTTTTGTAATAGTTTATAGCTTTTGTTTGTCATGCCCTTAGAATAAAAACAGTTTACAGCTTGTAAATGAGCTTTTGATATTTTTAATACCATGCTCGTAAAAGAGCTTTTCGATGTTTTCACTTTAATATTTTTCCTTTACATCTCTCTGATCAAAATATTTTAAGAAATTTTTATATTAAGAGTCTACTTTTATGCTTGTTTATCCATACAAACACATGTTGGATTTAGGCTCAAGTTTTCATGCATTCTCGCATAGTTTGCTCGATATATCCGTATCCGATCTCGTTATTTGTCAAGGTCAAAACTTACTTTTACCATGCACTCGAAAGTACTTATATGGCATGTAAGATAAGTAGTTTAGTTGTATTATGTTTTTCTAGTTACTTTTCCTCATGCTCGAGTAGCTCCCCGAGGTTGTGAGGTTGAACCTTTTGTTGCAAAATACTCCAGCCTCGGTATCGACTTAGCTCGCAGTAGGTTAATTTTTTCCCACTTGTGTCGATCAATCTTAGCTAGTTTGTTCCAAACCTATTTAGGTCGTGTTTGGTTCGTAATCCATACACTTATATATTTTCGATCTAGTTATATCTAGATCATACTAGTTCGCGTATCTAGTCATATCCAGACACTTTATTTTTAATAATTTGGTTATGTCCAAATTTTAGCTCGCGTATTTGGTTATATCCAAACACTTTGTTTTTAATAATTTGGTTATGTCCAAATTTTAGCTCGCGTATTTGGTTATATCCAAGCACTTTATTTTTAATAATTTGGTTATGTCCAAATTTTAGCTCGCATATTTGGTTATATCCAAACACTTTAAACATACACTTATGACTTCTATATCGGGTTAATAGTCCAGACATTTTTTCTTTTACATTATTTTATTTTTTCAAACTGATGGTATATATACCACTGATTCCCCCTTAATATCTTATGAGTGTGATCATAGGTTATTAAATTAAGAGAGTTTGCAAAAAATACAACATATTGAAACAAAAATGAACTTTATTCAAAATTGAACAATTTATCAACAGAAACCTCGTAAAGATAAACAAGCATGGTTACAGAAGACATCATTCCTACATTATTAATAGTAAGGTTGTAGATGCTCGCCATTCCATGCTCGTGGTACCAACTCTCCATTTAATCTTGCCAATTTGTAGACCCCAGGTTGAATGATTGATTCGATGTGGTAAGGTCCTTCCCAATTAGGTCCAAGTACGCCAGCAGCTAGGTCTCTTGTAGCTAGAAACACACGCCTTAACACCAGGTCTCTCAACCCGAACTTTCTTTCCTGAACCTTTTTATTGAAATATCTGGTAGCTCGCTGTTGATATGCTGCATTTTTCAGTTAAGCTTCATCCCATGTTTCTTCAATCAGGTCCAAACTTACTTCGAGTTGGGAATGGTTCGAGGCTTGATCATAAGCATGGGTACGAATAGTGGGTATTTTGACCTCGATTGCTAACATGGCCTCGCATCCATATGCCAGAGAAAAAGGAGTATGCCCTGTTGAAGTACGAGTCGTAGTTCGATATGCCCACAAAACTTGGAGCAACTCCTCGGGCCATTTTCCTTTAGCTTCTTCCAATTTATTTTTCATAGAACTCTTAAGAGTCTTATTCACAGCCTCGACTTGGACATTTTCTTAAGGATGGGCAATAGACGAGAAGCTCTTTATTATCCCGTTTCTCTCACAAAAATTGGTGAACAATTCACTGTCGAATTGAGTACCTTTATCTGATACTATTTTCCTTAGCATCATATCAGCAGATAATGTTCTTTACCACAAAGTCTAAGACTTTTTTTGAGGTAATCGTTGCCAGAGGTTCGGCCTCGGTCCACTTTGTAAAATAATCGACCGCGACTACTGCGTACTTAACTCCACCTTTGCCAGTTGGCAACGATCCTATGACATCAATTCCCCACACCGCAAATGGCCATGGGGAGGTCATCATAGTTAGATCAGATGGTGGAGCTCGCGGGATTGTAGTGAATCACTGGCATTTATCGCATTTTTTGACATATTCAAATGCGTCTGCCTTGATAGTGGGCCAGAAGTATCCTTGTCTCATAACTTTCTTAGATAGGCTAGCCCCCCAATGTGGTCCCCACAAAATCCTTCATGAATTTCTTCTAGGATTTTCTTGGCCTCGGGTGGAGTCACACATCGGAGTAATGGCATAGAGTATCATCTCCGGTATAACCTTCCTTCCACAACAGTGTATCTGGGAATCCGATACATCAGCTTCCGAGCCTTGTTCCGTTCTGCTGGGAGAATGTCGGTTTCAAGGTAATCAACTATTAGGGTCATCCAGGTTGGTTCGGAGTTAATCATGCAGACGTCTTTCTGTTCAAGCTCGCTAATACTGGGTATCAACAGGTGCTCAATTGGGACCACATTTAGCGCATCGACCTTGGTGGACGTGGCAAGCCTGGCTAAGGCGTCTGCATTTCAATTTTCCTCTCGGGGAACCTGCTCTATTGTATAGAACTCAAAAGGTTCGAGTGCTGCTTTCGCTTTTTCTAAATATGCGGGCATCTTTGTTCTACGAGCCTGGTATTCCCCTAAGATTTGGTTGACCACCAACTGCAAGTCACTATAGCAATGTATCTCTTTAGCCTTGAGTTCCTTGGCTATTCGAAGTCTTGCCAATAGAGCTTCATATTCAGCCTCGTTGTTAGATGCTTCGAAGCAACCTTAAGGCGGAATGAAATCGACTTCTAGTTGGAGTGATCAATATGATTCCTGCCCTCGATCCATGTTTGTTGGAAGATCCATCGACATAAAGTTTCCACAGCTCGCGCGCTGGGGTTATAACTTCATCGTCAGATACTCCCGTACATTCCACAATGAAGTCTACCAGGGCCTGCCCTTTTAAGGTCATTCTCGGATGATAAGTGATCTCGAACTGTCTGAGTTCAACAACCCATTTTAACAATCTTCTCAAGGCCTCTGGTTTGGACAAGACTTGCCGCAGTGGTTGGTCAGTCAGCACATGGATGGGATGTGCTTAGAAGTAAGGTCGGAGCTTTCGAGATGAGTGGATCAGGCTAAGGGCCTATTTTTCCATTAACGGGTACCTCGATTCTACCCCCAGTAAACTCTTGCTGACATAGTACACTGGTTTTTGCACCTTCTGGTCTTCTCGGACGTGCACAACGCTGATGGAGTGCTCGGTTGTAGTGAGATATAGGTTTCGACAAGATGGGAGGTTTTGTGATGTGTTTCTTTAGCTCCTGAAATGCGAGCTTGCATTCCTCTGTCCACTCGAATTTTTTTCCCCCTCTCAAAAGGTTGAAAAATGGAAGACGGCGGTCTATAGATTTCGAGATAAACCTACTTAATGCTGCCATCCGTCCAGTTAAGCTCTGGACATCTTTATGTTTTCAAGGTGAAGGCATGTCAATTAGAGCCTGGATCTTGTCAGGATTAACCTCTATTCCCCGTGCGTTCACAATGAAGCCCATAAACTTTCTCGACGATACTCCAAAGGAGCATTTCTGGGGGTTGAGCTTCATGTTGTACTTTCGTAGCACGGCGAAGCATTCTTCGAGGTCGTCCACATGGTTATTGTTATGTTTAGATTTGACCAACATATCATCAACATATACTTCCATGTTATTACCTATCTGCTCAGAGAACATCATGTTTACGAGCCTTTGATACGTGGCTCTAGCATTCTTAAGCCCGAAAGGCATGACATTGTAACAGTACAGCCCTTTATCTGTCACAAAAATCGTATGCTCTGAGGCATGCATGGCGATCTGGTTATATCCAGAATAAGCGTCCATGAATGACATAAGTCTGTGCCCGGCTGTGGCATCTACAAGCTGGTCGATCCGAGGTAGGGGAAAGCAGTCCTTAGGGCACGCCTTATTGAGGTCAGAGTAATCGATACAAGTTAACCAGTACTGGGTTAGCGACCCAATCAGGGTAGAAGGCATCTCGTATAAATCGATTCGCCTTTAACCTGTCGACCTCTTCCTTCAGGGCTTTCTTCCTATCATCGTCCAGGAGTCTTCTTTTTTTTTGTTTCGGGGGGAAGCTCTTGTCAATGTTAAATGCATGGCTTATTACATTAGGACTTATCCCTACCATGTCCGAATGTGACCATGCGAAAACGTCCTGGTTCTTCCTTAAAAAGCCAATTAATTGTTATTTTGTTTCTTCTGAAAGGATTTTCCCCACCTTCACAGTTTTTGGGGGATCAGCTTCTTCGAGCTTGACTTCTTCAACCTCCTCTAGAGGCTCAAGGTCGGCCCTTTCTTCTATTCTTGGATCGATCTCTTCGTCTATTTCGAAGACTGTCCCATCCTTATTCTGAATTACAACAAGTGTTTGTGCACTCGTCTGCTTCTTCCCTCTAATGGAAATGTTGTAGCATTCCCTTCCTACAGGTTGGTCCCCTCTCAGAGTCCCGATGCCACTAGAAGTCGGGAACTTGATGGCCAGATGCCTAACGGACGAAATTTCCCCCAGCCCTACTAGGGCGTGTCTCCCAAGCAGAACGTTATAGGGTGATGGGAGATCCACCACTATGAACTCCATCATCTTGGTTACCGAGACTGGGTAATCTCCCAAGGTTACAGGGAGTTCGATGGATCCCATGCAGGAAATCCCTTCTCCTGAAAAGTCATACAACGTAGTTGCACAGGCTTTTAGGTCGCGAAGCGCGAGTCCCATCTTTTCTAAAGTGGCTTTGTAAAGGATATTTATCGAGCTCCCGTTATCAATCAGGACTTGGTGTACCCTCTTGTTCGCGAGCTGAAGGGTGATGACCAGCGGGTCATTATGAGGGAATTGTACATGGGACGCATCATCTTCAATAAAAGTTATGGGTTGAGATTCAACCCTTTGTTGTTTCGGAGCTCTGGGTTAGGGTTCGTAGGGAGACCTATCACCAGTTTTCAGCTCATTAACGTATCTTTTCTGGGCATTCCTGCCCGATCCTGCAATATGGGGTCCCCCCGAGATGGTTATGACATCTTCTCCATCAATCGGAGGGGGTCGTTCATCCTCCCTTTCTCGGGAGTTGTTGTTCTGGGCAGGTGGTGCAGTTGCTGCCCTCTGGCTGGTGGAAGCCTGATTGGGGTTCTGATTTCTAACATACTGCCTGAAATATCCTCTCGAGATCAGTCCTTCGATCTCATCTTTTAGTTGTCTGCATTCATCGGTTGTATGTCCGATATCTCTGTGGAATCTGCAGTTCTTATTGGAGTCTCTTTTCACCTTTTGGTTTCTCATGGGGTCAGGTCGTCTGAAAGGGACCTGGTTTTCATTAGCCAGGTAGATATTCTTCCGAGACTCATTGAGCTCGGTATACACCTTGTATACGGAGAAGTATATTTCCCCTTTCTTCTTCTTTCCTCCTTCCGCCTCGGGATTATTCCCTTCATTTTTCTTTCTTTTAGAAGGGTTGTCCCCGAGGGGTTTTGAGGTCGTAGGATCAACCAAGGTTGAGGCAGAGTTTGTGTTTGTTGTTGTAGTTATGGGCAGAGAGGTCATATTCAACGCTAACCTCGCCTTTTCTACATTAACAAACCTCTGAGCTCGTCAATTGAACTCGGTTAAGGATTTTACGGGCTTTCTTTGCATGTCTTCCTATAGAGCACTTCCAGGCATTACTCTGGCTTGAACAGCCATTAAATGTCCACTGTCGTTGACGTCACAAGCTTGAGCGACTTCCAAGTTAAACCTTGTGAGATAACTTTTCAATGTCTCATTTGGCTGCTATCGGACGTTGGTCAAGGTAAATGCCTCGGGCCTAATGTCGACCATGGCCTTGAACTGCTTCTTGAAATCTCTTGATAATTGATCCCAAGAAGCAATCGAATGTTTGGGAACAGCATGCACCTGAGCTCGTAGCCCACATTACTGGCTCGCATGATTGTGTTGAATGTACTTAAATGACTGTATGGATCTAAATTTCCATCGAATGGGGGGACATAAGGAATTCTGAATCCTTAAGGAAACGGGGTGCTATAGATGTGTGGGGCAAAGGGCTCGAGTTCTCCATCGAACTCTTCGTCCCTTTCCCGACTTCGTTCGTTTTGTAAGAGCCTGAATGCTCTTTCCAATTGCTCAATACTTTCTTGGACTGGATCTACAGGGGGTCTGACTTGAATCAGCGGGAACTGGTTATCATTGATTACAACTCCAGTTCTGCGCCTCGGCGCAGGGTGCTTACGCCCATTGAGATGATCTCTCAGATCTGGATTCGATGGATTATTACGCCCCTGATTATGGTTTAGATGCTCCCGTAAATCTGGGTGATCACCCTGATTTCCAGTGTTTCTACGTTCCTGGTCGTATATACTTATAGACCTGGTGTCACCCGAGCCTTTGCTGACATGGCTCGTTGCATGGTTATTACGAGATGAGTTTCTTGCTTATCGTCTTGTCTCAACAGTTTGAGATCAAGACATTTGGCTTCTCGTGGGATTGGGACCCCTATGCTCCCTAGCAGTTTCCCCATTCCCACGCCTTCGCCCAGCTCGCCTTTCCTTATCACCATGGCTCAGTTGTGCATCCCTCCAAATTGGCAAGGGGTGCCTTATCGGCGATGGTGGATGTCTTATTGGCGATGGTGGCTGCCATCCATTACGAGGCCTAGAAGGCCCTGAGTTTGCTCGAGCAGGTTCTGCAACATTCTGCGCGGTACCAAGATTTCGGGTCTGAGCCTCTGAGGGGGCTCGGTTATTCCCTACTCTGGCTGGGACCTCCGCAGTTGGGTTGGTAGGACCTCCAACCCGGTTACTTCTCCGGGGTCTCGGCAGAGCAGGCTGCTCTGCTGGTGGCGGAGGTTGCTCCGCTCTTCGGGTGGCTGCGTTTTTGCACGGCTGTCCCCAAGGCCTACGCAGTGGAACGTGAATGTCTCGCGGAGGTGGAGCCTGGGTATCTTGTGGAGGTGGGGCCTGATCCGCCTGTGCTTCAGCAGCTAGTCTGGCTAGCTCTTCGTTGCGTTTCTTAGCTTCTGCAACTGCTTTCGCAGTTGGCGATTTTCGAGTTCCACTATTGGGATGTATCGTTCAAGATTGTAGTACATATCCTCGTCGTCCCTAGGGGCAGGTGGTCCCCGAGAGTTGGATGAACCACTCCTCTCATCGGGGTCAGAATTCACCATAGGCTGCTTTCCAGGGCAACGAGGGTACTCAGCTTCATCTAAAATTTCCTCCTCAGGAATATTGGGATCATTTGCAACCATTGCTAATCCGAGAGGCTTCCTGACTAAACAGACTCACGCACATATTGTTTAATGGCTCTCAATGAAAGCACCAAATTGTTGACACTGTTTTTCGTCAACTTAAATAAGAGAGTAATTAAACAAGAAAATATTGGAGGAAATAAGAAAAAATGAACACAAGAGGTTTTTTATGTGGTTCAGCAGTTAAATCTGCCTAGTCCCATGAGTCTATGTTATTAGAGCTTGGGAGTTTTCTGGAAACTTTTAAGAGAATAGTTGCCAAGAGTTTTCTCTCCAGAAATCATAAATCAGTCTCTCACAAATGGAGCTTCCTTCTCTATTTATAGAGAAGGTTTGCAGAATTCATTCTCACATATCTCGGGAAGATATTCTGTGAATCAATTAATATAATGTTATTTAATGCATTATTTCCTATATACATGGAAACATCCCACAAAATGTGGGATCGGATAACAGATTAAATGATATCCCTTAAACATTGGGATTGTACAACAATAAATATATTCGCATGTAACTGATTAACTCGGATACGGGATTCATCAAATCTTCGAGACTAGCAGTTGACATCGAGCTCGCCGAGACTCACGAACTCGTCGCCTAACTTTGCTTATGCCCGGAGCAAATAACTATTGATGAATTCATCTCATTTGAGCTTACACTTCCCGAGCTCGAGCCATCTCGTCTGAAGGCAAGAGATGTATCAGGGAAAAATATATGTGTCAAACCATGGTCATTGCGAGCTCAAAGAATATTTGATGCTACACATCCTTGAGCTTTTCGAGGTCGTTACTTACAACAAAGCAGTTCGACTGAAGGATCATATAACGACCGTGTATATTTCGAGCTCACACCTGACGAGCCTAGATTTCGAGGTCATAACTTCTCATGCTCGAAATCCGGGTGTAACAATACTCAATATTTTTTTGTGATAAATATAATCAATATCTTCAAAACGTTGCACTTTTATACCCAAACTTTTTTTTGCGATGAATATACTATGTTTTCAAAATGTTGCACTTTTATACTTATTTTTTATTATTATTTTGAGAAATAATAGGAAAGTGAAAGAAAATATAGGTTTTTAATTTTAAATTATTTTTAAATTCTTATTCTTTCTCAAAATAATAAAAAAATCATTTAAAATTTTAAAATTTATCAAAATAATTAAAACTTGTATTTTTCCTTCACTTTTTTCTTTAAAAAAAAAACTTATATTTTGAATTGATGGAAAAATATAAGTTTTCAATTATTTTTTATTAATTTTAATTTAAAATAGTTATTTTGAGAAAGAATAAGATTGAGAAAATAATTTAAAACCTATATTTTTCTTTCACTTTCTTATTATTTCTCAAAATAATAAAAAAAACAATAGGTATAAAAGTACAACATTTTAAAAACATTATGTATATTTACCACCAAAAAATAATTTTGGTATAAAAGTGCAACATTTTGAAATATATTGAGTACATTTATCGCCAAAAAAAAAAATTAATATAAAAGTATAATATTTTGAAAATATTGGTTATTTTAGCCGCAGTTTACTCAATATGTTTATATCTAGTTTCTCATTTTCTCTCTTCTTTTTTTTTTCTTTCTAATCTAGTATTTAACTTGGGATTTTAAAAGTCAATTTTATGGGTATTTTATACAATATGTTTGCATGATCAAAATAATTATATTCCAATAACGGAGATAATAATAAGAAACTCTGTATTTAATTACACTCTTATTTCTCTTATTATTACGTAATTATACTTATTATGTTCATGTATCTAATAAATGAAAAGAAAAGAAAGACAAAATCAGTATTTATTTTATTTATATAATATTAATTGATAAAAAAAAACAAAATCAATACTTATTATAATCCATCATCGTACAAAATAATAAGAAACTCATTATTTAATTACACTCATATTATTATGTAATTATACTTATTATATAAATATATCTACTATTATTGTTGATATTATTATTTAATTTTTTTAGTACCATGGAATACTAATTGACGAGAGTGAAATAGTGACAATACTTGCTATTATTGGCAAGAGTGAAACTAATTTAATATAGCTTCAAAATTAAAAATAAAATTAAAAAAGACAAAAAAAATTATAAAATCAATTTTTTTGTAAATTTAAAATAAGAACTGAATATAAAAATACGTTGAAAATAAATTGATTATTAAATAATTATTTATGTAAAATTTAAAATAAATAAAAAAGTGAACATACATTCAAATAAAAAGCTTGAAAAACGGTTTAGTAAAATGCTAAGTTAAAATAACAAAATCAAAATTACAAAACTACATTAGAAAATAATACAATTTAATTATGCAGAAGACCATGACATATTTTATAAATTATACATTTACATGGGAAATAAAAAGATATATATTTGAAAAACTTAAAAAACCACAAGTGAAATTTCCATATAAATAGTTAAGTCGGAAAAAAATGTATAAATTTCACTTATTTTTACTTGTATATTAATAGACATACAACTGACATGCTTTGAATTAGTGTAGCTAGGTCAAGTCCATATATAGTATAAATTCCACTTATTTTTACTTGTATATTAATACATACAATTGACATGCTTTGAATTAGTGTAGCAACTAGCAAGGTCAAGTTCAGGTTGCATATTAACTCGAAATCGACCTATTAATTTAATCTACATATCAAACCTATTTATGACCATTACTTGTATTGGAAACTTAATCGCACTAACTTCATGCCATATCAAGAATTGTTTTGTGTAATTGTGATTTGTAACGAGAAGTCTAGCATTCCTAGAAATATCAGAGAAATTATTCTGAAGTGACATTTTTATATTAAAAAAAAACATTTGAATATAAGCATTCCATCATGTTTCCCTTCGTATTCTAACGAATTAACGTTTACCTCATAAAACCCAAACACTAAGCTTACCTAATTAAGCTTGTAGAACAAAAGATGGAAAAAACTAAATTGAGAGAAATGTTTGTTTGCTAGATTTCGTGCTTTTCTTTAAGTTAGTTTCCCACTCTAACTTTGTTTCGGTTATAAACTTTTGCACACTCAAGACAACTTTTTATTAAAGGTAAAGTTTGCCATAGTGCTTTAATTTCTTCCACTTTTATGGGTGCAGGGTAGTTAAATTTGAAAAGTCGTCACAATAAATACATATTCTAATTATTCTTAAAAATCCTGAAAAACAAGAGATTTGCGTCAAAAATTAGATGCCTTAGATTTTAGGGAAAAAAATACCCAACAAACCCTCACCCATATGACTACATGTGTATAAATATCAATAAAAGTACCGTGTATGTGTATTAAACACAAGATGGTCTGTAAATATCAGACCCTGTAAAGTTGAACGTGTTTGGTTTTAACATCAAACAAAGCTTACTTCGGTAGTAAAACCAGTACTAGTCAAGAGTGAAAACATGGCTACCGATTACCAAATGCCTTAATCTTATGGTATATATAAACGCCCACCCATAATACTAAATAAATAAATATGACTACTTTCCTACAGAGCTAACCATGCATAGGTGTACCGATTGAGTTGGACTGCTGAAAGCAAATTAGAATGCCATTACCTGTCCCTATATAGAACACCCAAAAGCAAACTCTTGAAATGACACTTTATAGTACAAAAATGCTAAATCGAAAACTTATCGTACACTAACGTGACTGTCACTGAGGCTCCTCTATAAATAATCTTCCAATTATATTAATGCAAATTCAATCACTGTTCTCATCATTATCTGCATACAAAGAGCAAACATCTTGTCAGAAGTAGACATGGTAACTAGGAAGAGATAATGTAGATTCGAGGGTTTAGTAATATGAAATATTATACTTGTAGGATAATTTCATTTTAGGAGAAAGTTATAACACAACTCTGTTGTCTTTTTCCTTATTCTATTCTTCGAAGGACCAAAAAAGAAAAGTTTTAAAAAGAAATTTAAATGACAGGAAACACAAAGAAAGACTCGATCATATATTGATGCTGTCTTTTAATTATGTTAATGTTCCCTTCTTCCTAGGGACCAAAACAAAATGCAGTGACTAGGTGATTCCAAAAGATCCAATGTTAATATTAAAAATGGTTTAGCTTTAACATGAAAATCAAATACCACGCCAGAACATGGATTCTGCATCTTGGAGATTTAACATCATATAAGCTTATAATATAAAGACTGAACTACCTGAAAAACCCGCAAAACTCCAGCCAAAAAAAGAATTCAAGCTTTATGTTACAACACTGAATGCCTATTCTACAAGGTGCTGGAGAATAAAATTATATGGCTAGCCACTAGGTAATACAAGAAGGCTTATAATAAACACTGAAACTTGAATAAAATAACAAATAAAACTTACCCTCATTAGACTCTTCACTCTGGCTGTCATCACTATCACCATCATCATCATCCTCATCATCGTTGTCATCTTCATCTTCTTCAGTGTTGTCACCATCATTTTCAACTGGTAATTTGGGCCTTGGAGGAGGTACAAAACTGGTTGTCGACCTTCTACGAGTACTAGATACAATATTGCTCATATCAATGCCCTCAAGTTCTTTTGCTCTTTCCTTTTTCTTTCTTACTTCCTTAATTTCTGACAATAAGAAATTGAAAGCATCAATCATACACCCCTTGTGAGACACGAGAAGTATTCACCCTATAATCCACAGTTTAATCTCCCTACTATAATAAGAACCGAAATTTCAATGAAAAGAAAATAACAGAAATAATTTATACAGAAAGTACAATTAACAGATTTTTATAAAGAAATGACATTGATATAAGATGATATTATCATCCTGAAAAAACGATCAAATATGCTATGACAAAAGCTAACACAAAAAAGAAATTACAAACAAAAAAAGTATGTCAATCATTTACTAACGCCAAAAATGGAAAAACTTCTAAATCAACAGTGTTAAAGATCCATAACGCTGCCCAGTACCCAGTATTTAACTCTATCCCACATGGAATATATATCAGCATCCACATCTTGAAAATTTCTATTGTTCCTCTCTAACCACAATACCCACAGAATAACCAAGACTGCAGCATTCCACAACTTCTTGCGTCTACTTGCAGAGACACTCACACAACCACCTATACTGCAGGTAGTTCTTGAGTCTAACAAGATGGCAAAGGTTTTATAAATGTAGCTACTGGCATTAGTTCGAAGAAATTGATTAAACAATTATTTGGAGGATATGATGAAAATATTACTTATACAAATATTTATATATATATATAAAAATAGATCATTTGTGGGTTTCTCGTTTCAACTTGCCTATCATGGATTGAGCTTTGTGTCCGTGCACTACCGCATGCAATGTATGATTGTTTTTCTATCATCTTTTGTAACATTTGCTTCAGTTCTAAATATAGCTCTTAATGCTGCTCCAATTCCAAAGAAGAAAAATAGACACTTTTACTAACCTATTGTCATATTTTCTTGTGTTATACACTCATCAAATCCTCAATTTTACTTTATTTTACACTTTTACTACAGCCATGTACGTCACTTTTTTGTTTCTACTCTAATCTGTCATTCCCCACCCACAAAACTGGTATTCCGGGACCTGGAAACTTTGTTTCACCGTTAATGTTTCAGCAACATAATCAATGTACACTAGGATATCAAAAGAAATATACTGCTCAAAGTCCCAAATCTATCATTTAGTAAAACATGTAGAGCATATTAGCATGTAAATGAAAAAATTGTACAGAACCAATATGCAATAGTTGATCTCTGTCAAACATAGAGTTTGAAGTCACACCTTTTTCAGAGGGATTGGCAGACAATCCTTCTTTAGATAGCATCTCCTCTAACTCCTTTATTAGATAGGCTTCACGTTTGTTTTCAGACACCTGCTTGGCTTTCTTGTAAACTGAGGGAGGAACACTGTAAAAAAAAAATTAATTCTAAAGGCAATCATTAACAAAAATGAAAGCTAATGAACTCTAAGTCAAAGATATAAAACCTCATCCCACATGCTTTGATAACTGATTTTAGACTTTCCACACGCTTTCCGTATGCAGGTGCAGGAGCTGACACGACTTTCTTCTGCATTTTAAATGAAAGAACTATAAGCAGAACTACATCATTTGATCAACTTGTATAAGTTGCAATGAAAAACATATTCACCTTTGTAGATTTTTCAGCAGATGAATGAGAATGATCGTCTTCAGAAACAATCCCATTGTCTTCCGCATCAATATTGTCCTCTGTCATTGTTTCTTTAGCCTTGATCCTCTTCGTGCCAGAGACATTTGAATCCTTTGTTGGTTTTTTTCTTTTCTTAGACTCATTAGAGTCCTTTCCTTTAGTATTTGATTTCTTTCTAGGTTTGACTAGATCTTCATCCCCATCACTCTCACTATTTGCAGAATCAGAACTCTCTTCACTTCTAACCTTTCTAGCTACTTTTCTTTGAGAATCCTTCTTAACAACATTTTTCTTCGCATTGGTAACCGATTGAGAAACTTCACAAGAATTTAGTATCTGATGAAGAATAAACAAGACATCTCATTATACATGTTGCTTGGAATTCGATAATGAAACATAAGAAATTCTACTCACCACATCAACTTGGTCCTTTATAAACTCCTTGTAGGAATCAAGAGCCTTCTTTTCAAGTTCAAGATCTTCCTCCAAAAGCCGGCGAAGTCCTGCAAGTGTAACTTGCCTGAAAAAGAACATAACAAGAAAGTGATGCGGGCTGATTCTATTTTTGCAAGCCAAATGAAAAGTACATACTAGATTAGATCCAACAGATACCACAATAGATCACCCAAGAATAGGAAACAAAACTCAAGAGAATCTTCGGTTCGACATTAAAAACAAAATAATGAAACAGGAAAAGAAACTGCTAAACAATTCAAAGAATGAAGAAACATACTCTGAATTATCTATCAGATACCGAGCTCTTTTCCTAAGGGCTGCTTTTATTGTTGCTTTACTCAGGGCCTTCTTTTCATTGACTCGTTCAGATTCCTTATTTTCAATTTTGGTTGTTTTCTTTCCAGTCAAAAGGCCTAAGACAGGTGAATCGTTCATTTTATCTGCATCTTTAGAAAAAGATTCACTGGCGTCAATGTTTGACTCATGACCTTCAGGTGATTCACATTGCTCGTCTCCTGCTACACTTTTTTCAGCAGTCTCCACATTACTTCCCTTTTCCCTCCTCTCCTCGCAGTTCTTTGAATCATTACCATCACCAACTCCTTCTAACAACTACAATAAGAAACAAAGCCAACAAAATATTTAAAACATGCTCGGTAATTAAAAAAGAGGATATTTTTAAACACCCATCAACAAAGAAGTAATTACAATAAATGTCTCATATAAGCATTGACAAGCAGAAAGAAAATCTATTTGCAAAAAGTTTTCAAAACATTCCAGCTGTAAACATTTCAACTCTTATCAGCAATGCAAATATTTCTAATGGTAAGAATATTACATTACAAATCAATGTGCTCATGGATGATTAATTCAATCACTGATAGGCAGGTCAATTCTACCCCATGCACATATGATAATAAACGTTCATTTTGCACCCTTATAAGATTGGGATCCAGCAGCCACCCCAAGTTTTGCTCTGATTATATCAAATGTTTATTCCAAGAATCCAGAGGGACTCCTTCAACCCCTTTCTATATTTCCCTACCAGCAAAAACAATGTCTTCCTAGTGATTTGTCAAATTCCAATGGTTAACACCTACCAGCTTTGAGTTGAACAAAAAGCACAATTCATGTTAAGCATATGTTTTCTTTCCTGTGATTGTTGCACCACAATATTGCCCTGTACGAGAACAATTCTGCTACCTTTACATGTCTCCTATGCTACCTTTCCAATCCAATGTTGTAGTGTTCCAATGGATCTCCAATTCCTCAAAATATGAATTGCAAGTTTCCTGTCCTTTCCTTTTTGTTCATTCAACCTCCACCAAGACTCACCATGTTCAAGTTTAGTGTGCCTAAGAGTGTTACCTGTCAGGACATGGGTTAAGGAATTTGTTAACAAGGACAGCTGGTTGTATTGTTAGAGGACAGGTGGTAAGGTAGTTTGTTAACCTAGAGAATGAGGTTTGAGATGATTCTAGAGTTTGTTAGGAATATTCTAGTTTGTTGAGAGGGAATAAATAGAGAAGGAGAAGAGAGTAAAGGATGTGGATTGTTTTGTAAACTTTGGGAATTCTTTGGGAGGCTTGGATCCTTGAATTTCCCCTTCTATGCTTCATTTCTCATATTTCTTTGGATTGATTTTCTACAGAGAAGGCTCCATAGCCATTTTCAAGTTTTGGTTCCTATCAAAGTGGTATCAGACCATCAATGTTGGACATGGCGGAAGAAGAGTTAGATGCTGAAACAGAACCAGCTCTAGAAGTTCACCTCAATTGATTGGAGAAGAAACTAATAGAATTTGATAGGCACACTAGTGCGGAGCTAAGGAGTGTTTCATGCTCCATCAAATCAATGATGAACAAGATGTTGGGGGATAAGGATTTATTTAACAACAATGGAGGAAAAGGAAACAATGGAAAACAACAGCAAAAACAAAAAGAGAGAGGCTTGCACAAGTTGAAGAACTTTATCCAAGTTCTCTATTTCAACCATTTTATGGTGATTGCTTGAGGTTCTTGAAGTGAAATGAGAATTGGGACTAATCAAGCCTGTGAGATCTTAAAGCAAGCAATTTCTTAGAAAAATTCTTAGATAAAATGGTTGATCTTTGGGAGCTAGAGAGAGTGCAAAAGTGTGATTAGTCTCTTTGAATCCTCCAAAACCATTTAAATGGTGTTAGCACCAACCAAGGCAAATCCCCACTTGTTTTCATTCAAAAAACACAACTTGGAGCCAAAATCAAGAACAGGCGATGCGTCGCCACCTTAAGTGTACACGTTGCCTCGCGTTGCCCTATATGGCGTCAAGCGTCGCGTCACCTCATGCCTTGCATTAAGGCAACACGTTGCCTAAGGGGATGGTGACGTAATGCCACCCTCTCTAATTTTTACTCCCTTTTTATTGCCTGTCTTACTCCCAAAAATGCTAAAATTGCTTACAACATGTTTAATGGTGTTTAAATACTTCATTGTATTAATCTAAACTCAACTTTGTCATATTTTGAGCAAACCACAAAATCTCAAATTTACCCCAACTGGTGTATAATTTTTCAAATAACTTTACACCTACTTGTGTATTATTTAATTTTATATTTAATCAATTATAACACAAGATGGAGATGTATATCGGGTTGTAGTTGATGGAACCTGCCAAAGAGGATAATGACAGCAACAAAGAACTTTCTACAACTAGTGTCGAATCTGGTGTTCGACCAACGCAATATTGTTGATTCTCAAGCACATGCAAGGCATTGGAAAGCACAACGCTCTGCCATTGTCGCTATGTGTTAGGTGCTTTGGGCCAAAGAAGATGGTGATGCTGCTGGAAAAATCCCAAGCTATACAAATCGTTCAAGTAGTTGAAGAACTCACAAAAGATGAGGGCAATGAGACCACAGAAACCCAATGGCATTCTAGTGGTTGTTGTCCAAATAGCCCAATATCATGGGCTTGAGAAAGTACCAAGCCCAATGAGTGGGGCGAGATTTTCAAGGTCCAGCATCACTTTTTTCGAGCCCAATAAGAACCTTTGATATTGTGAAAAAGCTATTGAGGCTTACGCCTCAAGGCGATGAGGTGCTCAGAAAATGCCTCTAAAACTAACCCTCAACAGGTTTAGTTGAAGCTTAAGCCTGACATGTGAGGCTTATGCCTCTAAGGCATGTGAACTTAAGCCTCACATTGCTGGAGTCATTTGGGCTTTTTTGGATGTATTTAGTCTTTTCAATTGGGTTTTTTATTTGGGCTTTCATTTTTTAAGTGTTTTTAACACATTTTTGGCTTTAAACTTTGTCTATATCACAAAAATATACCCAAACTCCAAACAATTAAGAAATCTTTTCCATGCCCCCATTCTCAGCCTCCCATATGTCTTATACTACAGTTTTTATCTTCTCCAGCCTCAATTTTTAGAAAATCTAAATAGTGATGATAACAATCATGAAAATGAGGACTTATCTTTGAACTTGTTTAAGACTTTAAGTTCTACTCTTATGTTATTAATTAAGATTTTTAATTTTAAGCTTTTGATGAATTTAGTTTGTGGTTTTATGACCCAGAAGTAGTAATTTCATGAATTGTACGACTTTTGTAATGCAATTATGGGTATTTCTATAATTTTTATGATGTTTTATGAAGTTTTTGGTCTTATTGTTGAGGCTTATGCCTCGCCAAGCTAAAGCAAAACACCTCAGTTTCTGATTAAGCTAGTACATAACAAAAGAGTTGACTACTTTCGGTGGAGCAAAAGTCTGCCCTAATAGTTTGCTGTCTTCACTCTGCCCTCATAGTTTGTCTTCTTAAATGTCTCACATAACCAAGCCACCCCTCCAAAGTCAAAAGTGATACGAAGATCTGCCACTTTGTTCCTTTTAATCAACTTAAAGGTTTGTTCATCATCCAAAATTCTTATAATGAACACTTAATTTTCAATCTGAAATCTCCATCTAATTGTTTCAAATTTCCTCTATGACTCATGTTTAAGGCAAACATAAGCCAAAAAAAAAAGACTACGCAAAGCCCCTAAAGGCTTGAGCAATTAGCAAGCATTCTTAGTCAATTAGTAAGTTACACTTGTAAGCTTCCACAATGTCAAAGATTGGCAAGACAATAGAATAAACACAGACATATGTAACTGTCCCATCAAATAGAAGCTTCCCAGTCAAGAGAGTTACTTCACTTAGAGGTGTGCAGAAGAGTGTGTGAGGCGCTAAGACCTTATATTAGACAAACAATAAAGCAAGGAACAACAGATGACAATGAAGAGAAGATTTTTCCAAAGTAATTTACCAACACCTGAAAATAATTTTGTCCCAAATTCACCACAAGCAGGTTAAGAAGAACTTTCATTTCAAATGCACCACAAACTCCTAAATGTGAGAGAAATAAATCAGCTTTTCAGAAGTTTAAATCCATTCAATGAACCGGTGGTTTCGGCTCCAAATGTAGCCATACATATGAACTTGAAGCATTGGGAAAGTTCATCAAATATATGTGTCCTATCCTAACAATTACATATTCATATTACGGATGTCTACTTCTTTGGTTTTACAAAATAAAAATAAAGAAATAAATATATTTTCATTAAACTTAAATCAAATAAAACAAGATACCTCTTGTAAACGCTGCTTGATAAACCTCTTGTGCACATCCAATGAACATCTCTCCATCCCCAAGTCCTTCTCTAACAATCTTCGAACTCCCTCAAAAGTCAAAGAGCTGAAATACAAAGAAAATTACAATAAATAATCGACCATAAAGATCTGCATTTTTCTTAAAAATGAGGGTCGCAGTTTTAGCCATTAGCAAACCTAGAAGGCAGGATCCAACGGCATAAACCCTGCATCGGGTGAGTAAGGTGTGGACAAATATCTCAGACTGGCTTAGCCCGTGAATCTTACCCACTCAACTCACCAAACACTGGATAGCTAGTTAGATTTAAAAGGGGCCTTATGCAAAATCAAATATCTGCAAATTAACGCAAAAATGGATAACTAGAATACTAACAAACATTTTACAGACCAAAAGTATCACCTAAATTTTCCGTCACTCCTCATTTTTTTCCCGAACCGAAACACTAAGCCTGTGACACTCAAAAACGCCCATAAAACAAATTTATGGATGCAACTCCAGAAAACCTATTCAACTCTTAGGGAATAATTGGGAAAGCTTATTCCAAACGAAGATAGCAGTTTCAGTGGTGTATAGATATACAAAAAATATAACCCCAAACACGATTCAAACTCTGGCATAGCACACTAAATAAAATTTTCAATTATACATAATTTAATGTTTCCCTAACAATATCTGTATGCAGATCAGAGTAACAGTAACTCCTTCGGAAAGACAATAATTTATCTACATAGAGAGAGAGGGAGAGGGAGAGTGAGAGAGAGAACATACTCGGACTGTTCCTTGAAATAGGCGATTCGGGCTCGCATAACAACGTTAATCTGCGAGTCGATATCTTCCTTCTCAACTTTAACAAGGGTCTCGCTCTCTTTGGCCTCCTGGTCCGTCATTGTCGTGAGCTTAAGCTTTCTGGTTTTCTAGTGGTAGTGACCAAAAATTGGGAAGACAGTACTGCGGATTTCTATTTATGTTTTTCCTTTTTTTGGTTTGATTTTTATATTAACTTAAATCTTCTTTTTTTTTTTTAATGTCTATATTGACATAAAATATGTGTATTCACACCAGCACCACACTGTCCTCAAATTACATTAATGCCCTTATATATTATATGGTTCGATATTTTAGCGGCATCCCAAATTTTCAATTTTTAGATGTGTGTGAGTGGTGCGCGCCAATAATCCAATTTATTTGACAGAGTATTTGCACAACTATATTCAAATAAAAAAAATTAAGACAGTTCGTTTATACATTTTACAATATCACTTCATTATGATTCGTCTTGTATTTTTAGATGCAAAAATACTAATTAAATTTTTTGAACAATTTTATTTTTAATAAATTCTTAGCCAAACTATTTAATTTTTCTTGGAATATAATTGAACTAAAGTAAGATACTTCAATTTTAAAGAAAAAAAAATACTTTTATTTATATTTTTAATAAGCCATTCAATTTCCTATTGCTAATTTTTTACTGTTTTTATTTCTATTATTTATTTTTAACTTTTATACTTTACTTGTTATTATTAATGACTCGCTTTTGGTAGTAAGGTACCATTCTTAAAAAAAAAGTTATTGGCGACATAATTAGTTTGTTGCACATATATTCCCAATCAAAAAATTTGGTGGTAAAACTCCCAAATGATACAATTTTCGTTACATCTGAGCATTTTTTGTTGTTAAGTGCCAATTAGATTCGTTAGGAAAAAAAAAAATTAAAGTATCTTTTTTTATTTAAAAAAATATAATTTATTAAAAAGAACTTTAATCTAATGTGTACTCTCGTTAGTCTCTTCCTCCCCCATTTCTTCTTCATTTTCTTTCTTTCTTACAAATTATTCTTTTTCTTCTTTCTTTTCTTTTTTTCTTCATCCCCTTCCCGAACCTCTTCTTCTTCTTCTCCCTATTTCATCAACCATCACACATCATCAACAAAATGCTTGCAGCCATGGCTGGATGCAGAACCCAAATCGCAAGACCCTAACCTAGATCTATGGACGATGATAAGGAAGCTTTTAGCCATGGTCCTCAGATCTTTTGCTGGATTTTTAGAAAAAGATGAAGAACCAATTCTTTGCGAGATGGTGACTTTGTCGTGGGTATCGCAAGATCTTCGGGGTATCACAATGAGTCTTCATTGTTCGCCACGCATGGGTCTTCGCTATGGGGATTTGGGCAATGATGAAGATGAACATGGGCATAACAATGTTGGGTCAGGTATCGTATTTGTGATTTTTTCTTGTTGGGTTTTTTTTCTGATATGATTTTTTTTCCTAAACATGTGTTATGAGGAAGAAATTTCTTGATGTAGCTGAGTATGATTGTTTGAGATAAAGATTGTTTTTGACAGGTCTAAGTTTTTTGTTTCTAATGGTATGAGTATCTAATTTCTAGGTTTGATTATGAATTTCTTTTAGGTTGATGATTGCAGGTTGCTAGGATTATTTAGAGTGATATTTATCAATTTTGATTTGGGTGTTGTGTAAGATTTTTATAATAGATTTAAGAAAGAAATGAAAGGTTGGTTGGGTTTCTGAGTGCCGAAGAAGGAAGATGTAGAAAGAGTTATGGCTTTGATTTTTTTTTTTTTGTCTTCAAGTTTTAGTTTTAGGTTTCTTGTTTTGTTTCCAATTTTTGAATTAATCAATAAATTTAATTTTTTTAATGTTAAGATAATTTTAGTTTCTTTTAATTACGTTTGAGATTTTTTTAATAAAAAATTATTATATGCTTTTTTTTTCTTCATTTCTTTTGTTTTTTAAATAATTAATTAAGTATTTAACAAGTGACTCAATAAATTATTGTCATGTGTGTCATCGCTGGCACTTAACAGCTAAAAGTGCTCATATGCAACGAAAAGGTAACATTTGGGGGTTTTGTCACCAATTTTTTTTATTGAGATTATAAATGCAACAAACCTAAATGATTGGGGGGTATGCCGCCAATAACCAAAAAAAAAAAAAATACCAAAGATATAACTTTCATTTGTAAATCTAGCTACAATTTGTGGAACACTGTAACGCCCTGCTAATTAGGGTTTGTTACCATGTGTGTTTTAAAATTAGTGTTGAACTCGCTAAATGAGTCATTTGGAGTAAACATGTGATTAAGCCACTAAGGGTTCAAGTATTTAAAATTTTGGTAAGTCATAAACATTTGCATTAAACAAAACTTTGGTCTTTACATGGAATCCCAAAATACAAGTTTAAAAGTCGGTTACAGCCTCAAGGTTACAAAATACGCCGACCTAGGTGGCAAAACTTGGTCCAACCCTAGCTTCCTTAAAATCTCTCGACCGTGGCGGTCAAGCGAACTGCATATGTACACGTCACTGCTATCACTCTCCAACTCATGGCTGGCCAAGCTTCTCCTTACCCTTACCTGCACCACAAAGCACTCATGAGCCAAAAGACTAAGCAAGAAAACATGTTCAAGCAATTCACGAAATAATACAGTATACTTAGCAGTAATAACCGAAACTAAGCATAAACACTATACAAATCAACAACCATGGAGTTGCACAAGTGCATGTTGCACTCCCTTTCTATTCATATGGCATCCGAGCCAGTCAAGTGCTTAATGCACTCCCGTGGTGGCCCAGCCATAGCGCCCTGCGCTCAACGCACATTATGTCTGTCTCGGCTCATAAGCTGAGTCTTGCAGATCCCCGACTTATAAGTCGAGCCTCGTAGACCCCGACTTATAAGTCGAGCCTTAAAGACCCTCGACTTATAAGTCGAGCCTTGGAGACCCTCAACTTATATGTCGATCCATTTAAATCAAGTATGCCCTCGACTAGTAAGTCGATCTTTAACTAGATACAACAACGAATCCTCAACTTATAAATCGAGCTTCCTTTCCATGACAGACAATCACATAATATGTTTATCACACGTACAGATACAATGCATTAAAACATACATACACAGGCATAATCATAAACATGTGCATTTACAGGGCCAACGCCCAAATCAAGACTATGTCCAGCATTCGGGGCAAGCCCTAATCATGTATATCATATTCTGGGTGTAGTTTTCTTACCTTTGGTCCCTGATCCGAGCCCCTAGCGATGACCTAGTCACAACCATGATAAAGAATCCCGTCAAAATGAGAGAATAAAGGCTTACGAGCTGAATCCTAGCCTTTGAGACATCAAATTCCACTAAACTGGGTAGAATGATCGATCCCGAGCCCTTAGGGTTGAGTTCCCGCACTCAAAAACTCTCTCGGGGTTCAAAAAACCCTTAAGCGACGCGGCCCCATGCCTCAGCGTCGTGGCCTGTCCCAAGTCAGAGGCTCAGCCTCCCTTTTTACTAAACACGCATCGCGGTGTGCCCTCGTGACAGAGCCCTCCCTGGCTCCCTAGGTTCAAGAGGGCCGCAACACCCTAAGAACAGGGCCGCAGCCCGACCCCGTTCGAACCCAGAATTCTTGGGTTTCCATTCACCCAAACCCAATCAAAATCACCCCAAATCAAACTTAAAATCTTAGTTCAATTCCCATAACTGATTTAACACCTCTCTAGCAACAAAACCTTACTTAGAACTTGATTGAAAACTTATCAAAATCCAAAATTCAATCTTCAAACCCTCTCACATGCAAACTCTAAACTTCCTACTGAAACAACATAATTGACATAAAGAAATTCAACTTTAGATCCTTACCTCTGAGATATTTTCACCCTTGAGCTAATCCCTAAGTTCAACAAGTCTAACTCTTCAATTCTTTGGCCTAGAATTTCCCCAGAATTCAACAACTTCCAAGCTTCAAGAAGAGAGAGGGAGAACCGTGAGATTGAAAGGGAGAGCTGAAGTCTTCTACTTCTTTCTGAGTGTTTCTAAAGTCTCAGCTGCCTAAACCAAGCATATCTCTTTTTACCAAAAGTCCAAAATGCCCTTATAACTAACTTAAATCCCATAGTGACCTCAAGGGCAATTCCGTCAATTGCCACCTCCCGTAAATCCTCGAGTGTTCCTCTAAATCCCCAACTATCTCAAAATAATAACCATTTAATCTCCCATTACTCGATAAACCCGGTAATGTACTAAATTACCAAAATACCCCCCCTAAGCTCACCCCGAGCTGGGAATCTAACCCCGTTGTGACTTTTCCGCTAACTTGCTCACCAGGACCGCCTCGCATAACCCAAATATATCCACATAATAATGTGGTCTCAATCACACATATGCATATTTAATATTTCTAAACATGCAAGCATAATTACATTATAATATAATTCACATAATGACATGCTCATAATACATTAGCACACAATTAAAACAATTATTGCCTCCCGGCCCCCTAATCTAGGCACTAAGCCATATTAGAGAATTTGGGATGTTACAAACACTTACCAACATATACTAACAAAAGATCATTACAACCCATTTAGTGCACTGTTGATGTCAATGATCGTATCACTAGTTAGATATTGATGACTTGCATTTTTAAAAAAATGATGTTAGACGTGTATTTTTGCAACTACTAAAATTATGTGGGAGCCTTAAGTGAAGGGCGAGTTGGATGTAGGATTTTACTAGTTGTATCACATAGGTCTTCAATCATTTTTTTTTGTAGCAATTAGATCATTGACCTTTACTTTTTGAAGAATACAGATTTACCATAGGTATTAAAATTCAATAAGGTTTTAGCGTGGTTCGGATATCAATAAATCCTACATCCATCGTGAGTCAATATTATTAAAAGGAAAGCTTGTAGAATCAGTAAGCTATAGCCACTGAGTTTTCTATAATTTCATTGAGAATACAAATTGACAGATTTTGTAACGTCCTACTAATCCAGTACCATTACACTGTGTAATTAAAATAGTGTTTAACTCACTACACGAGTTATTTGGACTTAAAATGTGTAATTGAAATTAATACAAGGTTTAGGTATTAAAAATTTCAATCAAACAGTAATCATTTTACTAAAAAGGTTTTAAGTATGATATATGGGATCCCAAAAGAGTTTAAAACTGTTACAGATCCAAAATGAATACAAAGGTGGACCTAAGGAGTAAAATCAGGGTCCAACCCTAGTTCCGATAGATATCCTCGACCGTGGCAGTCGAGCCGGCTGCATATGTACACCCTACCTCTGAAGCTCTCCAACTCATGGCTGGTCCAACTTTTATTTTCCTTTACTTACACCGTATAATACTTGTGAGTCGAGGCTTAGCAAGAAAACATAATCATGCTCATAAGCAATTAATCAACAGATTACAAAATCATAATTAACATGCCTAGCAGTAATAACCATACTCGTGCATGTATTTAATCCACGTAAGTGACTATAGAGTCACATTGTGGCCCATTGCCCTATTTCCTTCTAACTAGCCTTAGAGCTAGCCCAACGCATCTTGCACTTTATGTTCCAGGCGACCATAGGGTCGTTCAAGCGTATATCACGCTTCTAGGTTAGCTTAATCACATCGGCGTGCGTTCAGCACGCTAATGTCCCCCTTGACTAATAAACCGAGCTTTTCAATCATATATGACGGATCAACCATCGACTTATAAGCCAAGCTTTTCAATAAGTTATAATAGGTAAACTCTTGACTTATAAGTCGATCATTTCTATCAAATTTAACAGATAACCCTCGACTTATAAGTCAAGCTTGTCATTTAGATATAACAGATAACCCTCGACTTATAAGTCGAGCTTTTCATTAAGATATAATAGATAACCCTCGACTTATAAGTCGAGCTTTTCATTCAGATGTAATAGATAACCCTCGACTTATAAGCCGAGCTTTTCAATCAGATACACTATATAACACAATCATTACTTAACATAGGTATGCACAACGCAATCAACATGTTTAATAAAACATTCTAAGCATGGTTATAACCATGTTCAATAACTGGGGCCCGAGCCTTAACCACAGTCCATGTGCAATTTTCTTACCTCGAGTATGATCATTTCCTCCTGATCCTAACGGTTCACCCTAGTCACAACTATAACAAGGAATAACTATCAAGAAACGAACCAATAAAGACTTCCGGACCAAGTCCTAGCCTCTGGGATCCTGAATTCTACTCAACCGGGTAGTGGAACCATTCCCGAGCCTTTAGGTTTGGGTTCCCACAACCCAAAACACAATTTCTGACTTTTTCCCATTTTGAGCAGCAAAGCCCCCCACTAAGGGCTGCAACACTCATCTAGGCAAAGAGCACTCAAAATCCCCTACACATGCACAGCGGCGCAACCCGCCAAGCGTCGCGACGCTAAGGCGGTTCGAGGCACCCTTGCCTCAACCAAGTTCATGAGGGTTGCAGCACTCCAAGAATAGCGTCGCGACGAAACCCTGCGAACTCAAAAACCAGCGATTTTAGAAATCGCAACTGACCCCAAATACATCCCAAAACATAGTTTTGACCATTATAATGGTCCCAACAGCTTAAAATACTATAAACACCCTTAAAACTCATAAAAACCCAGTTGGAACTCAAAATTCAAGCAAACTTTGGAATTTTCAAAACTAAAAACCAAAACTTAAAACGAGAATTACCTATGCCAAAAACGTTTTCCCCAGCCGTTTCCTTAAGCTTTAACAACTTCCAAATCCCTTAGCAAGCTTGCTTTCAAGCCCTAGAATCCAAATTTTCTTCCAAAGTCTCAAAAACTTAGAGAGAGAGAGAGAGAAAGAACGTGAGAGAGAAAGAAATTGTATTATATTTTCTTTCTTTCTGAGTTGATAAACTCAACTGAGCACATCAGCCTAATGGTCCAAAAGACCATAATGCCTCCACTTAATACTTTCTTCTCAAAGCCCACTAAGGGCAAATTCGTCATTTTATACTCTCGTCTCACATTACACTTATAATCCCAATTAATTCCGCCAAACCTGGAATATCACTATTTTCCCAAAATTTGACTCATACTCCAATGAATCCTAATAATTCACCAAATTACCAAAATACCCCTTGGCTATTCCCGAGCCAAGTATAAATCCCCGTTGTGACTAAACCAATATCTTGCTCAAAAGGACCAACTCCTACCGAATATCTCAAATGTATATTGTGGTCTCAATCATACAATGTCATATAATCACTATTATACCCTCAGTGGGTCAAAATTACAAATATGCCCCTTTAAATAAAAGCGGGTCTGTTTCGCATATTTAATACACTTAAACATGTCTAATCAATCATACCATAATATAACTTACGCAATTCACACAATCACATAAATATCCAATTAAATCACATATTAACGTATAATAATAAAATAATGCCCTCATGCCCCCCTAACCAAGGCACTAAGCCTTATTAAGAACTTTAGGACGTTACAACTATCCCCTCCTTATAGAAATTTTGCCCTCAAAATTTACCTGAATAGCTCGGGATACTGGTCTTGGATATCTTTCTCTAATTTCCAGGTTGCTTTCTCGACCTTGATGTTCCTCCATAATACCTTAACCAAATGTATGGTTTTGTTCCTCAATACTTTGTCCTTTCTATCCAAGATCTGAATTGATCGCTCCTCATAGGACAAGTCTGTCTGCAGCTCCAGATCCTCATAACTCAACACACGAGTTACATCTGACACATATTTTTGAAGCATCAAAATATGGAATACGTTATGAACCCCTGACAGTGATGGGGGTAGAGCCAATCTATAGGCTACTTGACCAATCCTCTCTAGGATCTCAAAAGGTCCCACAAATCTAGGGCTCAACTTTCCCTTCTTCCAAAGCGCTTCACTCGTCTCAAAGGTGAAATACGCAGGAAAACAGTCCCTGTAACGCCCTGGATAGCCAAGACCGTTACACTGTGTATTTTAAATCATGATGGACTCGCTAATCAAGTCATTTGGACATAATTGTGTAACTAAAAGTAATTAACGGATTAAGGTTAAAAAAATTTGGTCAAAGGAATCTTTACTTTCATTAAAAAGTTTAAGTTCGTACATGGGATCCCAAAAGTACACATTTAAAAAGTTATTTACAACTCAAAAGATTAATACAAAATGTGTCGGCCTAAGCGACAAAATTAGGGTTTAACCCTAGTTCCTCCTTGAATCCCTGACTATGGCAGTCGAGCAGGCTGGATATGTACACGCTGTTGGAAAAACAATCAGAATGCACAGTGAAATTGGTATGATGGGCCTAGTGTTTAAAGACAAAAAATTTCCATCTTTCATATAAACAATTTATATGTTCAAGAAAACACTCAAACAGAAACATTAATATATAGTATTATTAATCATGCAACATATATATAAATATACACATACTTATATATATCATGTGAACATATACACAAATATTCAAGAACATAAATATTTACCTCTTGAAGCCTATCAAGTGTCCTTGAGTCTTTTCGTATATATATCGATCTTTCTATCCAATGCTTTGAGTATTCAAACCACGATCTTCCGGAGTGTTTTCTACACCTCAAGATGTGTGTGGGCACATAGAGAACATGAGTTTGTAATTTAGAAATCACAAGTATATCTCAACACATGAGAACTTGGATTATGGCTTGAGAAGGGTTAGAATAAAATAAGAAGATAATGACAATTTCTTGTTTGACAAATTCTGAAACTTTTTCTGAATTAGCACTGACTTGTTTTTCTTCTTGTTATTCTATATTATATATGGAGAGATTATGTATTACCTTATTATTCCTAATAATAATAGTATTATAATAATATCATAATGATGATAGGAATTGATTTAGGTAGATATCTAACTTACCAAATTTGAAAATATATATTTTCAAATTATTAATTAAATAAATAATAAAATAAAAAAAATATTGATACATTATCAGTATATTGCTACATGCATGGCACAGTCCCTAGACTGTGTTATGCGTGAATAGCAGTGTTATCCCCAAAAATTGGAAATCAATGACGTGGCAATAAAGGTGACAAGTGGCAGTGCATGGTCAGTAAAAGACATATTAATAGTCAATAAATACATTGACTCCTCAGAGTTGTGATAAAGTGACCCGGTAGACTGGTGAAGAGTTTGGACTGCTTGAAAGATGTCATAACCAAGCCAAGTGCATCCTAGGAGATCCCAAGGGTGTGGTTCGAGGAGACCCCAAGGGGGTGGTCCTAGGAGAGCTAAGGAGAGTGCATCCTAGGAGATCCCAAGGGTGTGGTCCGAGGAGACTCCAAGGGGGTGGTCCTAGGAGAGCTAAGGAGAGTGCATCCTAGGAGATCCCAAGGATGTGGTCCGAGGAGAGCCCAAGGGACTTTGTTCCGAGGAGAACCCAAGAGAGTGGTCCTAGGAGACCCCAAGAGAGTGGTCCTAGGAGACCCCAAGGATGTGGTCCGAGGAGAGCCCAAGAATTTGGTCTTTATGCATATGTCCAACCAGTGCATGGTTGTCCAAATAAAGAAATGGCATGCTAGAGGAGAGTGCCATGTTAGAGGAGAGACATGGCATGCTAGAGGAGAGGAGTGCATGTCCTACCACCATGCACATGTCCGACCAGCACTTGCGTGTCCTACCAGCACTTGCATGTCCTACCAGCAAATGTATGTCCGACCAGCATGTGTATGATCGACCAGAGTGGAGGTGAGGTGGATCAACTAGCTAGAGGAGGACTAAGTCAAGATTCCCAGAAACAGCTTTAATAAGATACGCGGGAATCTCTCATTCTTCCCACAAATTGGGGGTTTTGTTACATTTTGAATGTTTTTTGTAATTTAAATGTAATAAATATAATAAAATATCCCGATTCTAGGGGATACCGTATGTATGACCCTAAGCCTATAAATAGAGGGCTTATGGGATTAGAAAGGGGTTCTGCTTCTTCTTTCTAGACTTTTGGGAAAATTTGGGTCTAAGTATTCTAGAGAGAGAAAATTTGGGTCTGAGTATTCTAGAGAGAGAAAGTGCTGGTATTTGAAAAGATTCTTGTATTTTCGCAATCTGTACTGAAGAAACTCAGTTGGCTCAGTCCATCTGATCTTAAGTACAGATCTATAATCACAACTCTAAGTGGATTAGGCTATTACCGACTGATCGGGGCTGAACCACTATAAAAATCTTGTGTGTTATTTACTTTTCTTGATAAAACTGTCTGTGTTATTTATATTCTCTTGAAGGTTTGTCGTATTTGACGTTCTCACGTCGTTGGCTAAAAACGCAGTCAACAAGCAGCATTCCCTTTTTCAGAGATATTGCAATGTTCTTTTATTTATTTATATAATTAAAATCAATCATTCCACAAAATATGGTATTATCTTTTTAAGGAAAAATCACAACCATATTTTTAAATTTAAATTAATGATCATCATTATCATCTTCTTTTAAAATTCAATAAATCAAAAACTATTTTGACTTACCAATTTTATTTTCTCCCACTCAAATAAAATAATTAATTTCAAAATTGTATTTATTTATTTATATATATATGAATTTCAAAATTATATATTTAAATTAATAAACATATTTTCGAAAAATTTATAATTAATTATTTAATCTCAATTGTCATATAATTGTATACTTGACCGGAAGAATAAAATTCTTCTTAAATTTCTAAATTACAGTTTTAACCTTGTATCAACTCTTACCTTGATATGGTGTTGATAGAGCCACCCTAGGGACCTATGGACCTATAATATCAAGCTCTAATAAATATTAGATTATTAATCAAAGTTCTTTGATTAAATAATCATATTTATTAATCTCATGATTACTCCACTATAAATATGAGATTGAACTCTTGATAATTATAGACATATATTTACAGAGTACTTTATTAAAGAATAAAGTGTCCATTGATATAATCATTAAATACAACGTTAATCCTCTATTAATGGTTCATAATTAAAAGGGAATAAAATTATCGTTTTACCCTTTTAGCTATGTTGACCCTGATTTTGGTCAACTGACATGGAGTAAAAAATGCTTGATGTAGACAGATATGTTGAAATGAGGATAATGACAAAAACAGTAAAGCACACAAGAATTTATAGTGGTTCGGCCCCAGAATCTGGTAATAACCTACATCCACTTGAGCTATTATTGGTATAATATTTCAAAGGAGTGATCAAAGAACTAGGGTTCAATGAGTTTCACCAACCTCTGAAGAACAAACAATGTATCGAATGTGATAGCTCTAATTCACTCGTAAATCTTTAATCTCCAGTAATTAGAAAGCCAAAAGTCCCTTCCTTGAGCCATTTTTCTCTATTTATAGGCTCAAGGAAGATTACATTAATTTGTTACAGATATTCTTTCCTAAATAATCGGATACTCAGGAAATCATGGGAGATAATTTCGGATATGATCATAACTGTATAAGATTTTCTCCAAATATAACGAGCATATGACCAAGCTGGTCGTATATTACAATTGAGCGTTGCGCCACGGAAATCTTTCTGGTCGATGGTCGAACAAGACTTCTGCCAGGTGTCAGCCATGTGTACCAAACATCTGCCATGTCATCCATGCCTTTTTTTGGATAACATTTGCCCCCCAAGTTTGTTTAATGCGACCAGCAATAAAGAAACTTTAGGGAAACAACCGTTTATATGCCCCACGAAATCTGTCAGAGTCTTCGTGCGTTTTTGAAAACCGTGACATAATTATGTCTAATCAAGCCTTTTCGGTTTTCAAGAAACCAATTTGACGGCTTATACACTCCCCCACGTTTTGAAAATGGGAAAGTCATGATTGCCACTTTTTGCTATACTTCAGCCTCTATAATTAACCTTTTTATCTCTCTTATAATCCTTTACTCACCATTTCAATCAAGAACTTTGCTCCAGAGCCCAGAATTTCGAAACAATTCAGACGTCCTACCGAAGATCTTTCCGACTCAAAATTTTTATTTTTCTGAATCTCCACCTTTGCCTAGGTAATCTCTTAATCTTTCAAACTTTTCGTGATGCCATGCATGTAGTTACTGTGCTCTGTGATTTCCTGCGTTCTTGAGTAGAAATTTATGAGGATTTTGTATAAACCATCTGATGCTTGGTAAGAGAGTGTATTTCTGCTTTATATAAGTTAGGAGTTAGTTCGATATAAAGGATCATAGGTTTAGGGCGTAAGATCGACGTAAAAATTTGATCTTTAAGCTAGCTGAAAAAACTGGGTTTTTTCCTGCCCTTTAGGAGTTGAAAAAGTTTCTTTTCAGAAAACGTTTTATTTCCTTTTTGATCTGTTTTTCAAACTGCTGGCACCAAACTTAGTGTATGGATAGGATGCTGCTGGTCAATAGACGCGAGCAACGTTATCCCAATCTCCCACGTAACTCCCCAGGCTATGTGTCTTATCTCCTCCTTTGTTTGTTTGCAGTTCATATGCAAGACCCTTGGGGAGGAGAAAGACCCATTGAAGACGACCTCCTAGCTCAGCTGCTTGAAAGCAAAGAAAACCCCTCTACTTTGATACCAGATATCCCTTTCTCTCGCCTTAGCTCAAATACTTCTCCAGTTCCAACCCAAAGAATGGCTCGTACAAAAACCGAAGCTCAAAAAAGGAAAATCCCTAACTCCTCATGCCAGCCTACTGCTGATGTCCCATTGACTAGTGGTCGAAGCGAAAATGTTCCTGACAACAATGTACAAAGGCATGCCCATCCTCGACACACTGCTCAGCCGGATGTCGAGTGGCATGTTGTTCCCCAGAGTAGAGTGACGATCAGGATGATCGCCAACTACTTAAATAAGTATAAACTGACAGGGGTGACCCTGGTTAGACCTTCCCTCGACCAGAGGGCCAACCTGCTAGGCAGGGCCTATAGCGCCTGGTCGTGATTTCATATTGAGGCAGGTGCCACTTTGCCTCTTCACTCATTCTTTCAGGGGGTGGCAAATTACTTTGGAGTTGCCCCCTTTCAAATTACCCTAAATGGATATAGAATGCTGGCCACACTCTATATCCTTTACAAACTCAAAAAATGGCCAGAGCCCACTCCCCACGAGGTCAACTTTCTTTTTGACCTTAAGTCCAACCCTAACCAAGAAGGTATGGGGTTTTTCCATTTTTTTCATCAAGCAACTGGGCGCACTTTCCTGGCCGATACTACTCACATCTCCAATGTGGGGAGGTATCACCAGGAATACTTCCTTACTCCTAACTTAGCTGCAGACAATTTGGCCTTCACCCAAGGAGGTAAAAATTCTTATGCACTAGCTTCTTCGCTTAGTGTTTTTCTGCCACAATGTCTTGACATTTCACTGTGTTCTAGGCCCATGGTTACGTCCAACCCCAACTCCAGGGATGGAGTCAAGGGCGACACTCTTAGCCAGCATGCCGAATGCTGATAAGAGTGTCAAAAATGTAGTTACTGAGGCTATCCTTAGGTTGGCCGGCCTCTGGAATCCCCAACCAGCGACGAGCAAACCTTCGGCGGAAAACGCCCAAGCCGAAGTGGAACCCGAGCAGCAACCCCAAGCGTCTCCTCTGCGGAGGAGACCAACTAGGGTTACGATCAGGGAACCTGTCGTCCCTCACTGAACGGAGAAACCCTTGGCCCCTGAGGGCAAAGGAAAACAAATGGCTGCTGAGCCTACCGAACTTTCTGACGACTCGTTGGATGAAAACGGTATAATAATCTCGCTTTTAAATCATTTGCCAATTCCCTCTCATCTATTTGATGGGGATGGAAACTTTAAGAATGCTTCCTCCTTAAATTCAGATTTCTTCCAGGCAGTAGGTAGTTCAGTAAATAATGTTACGACTAGTAGTTGTAGCGCGGGTACTTTACTTGTAATCCTTTTGCTTTCATTCTTTTACCCTGCGTGAACATTTAGTCTTACTGCTCGCGTTGCTTCCTTTTGTGCAGGTATGGACTCCGAGGATGTTTTTGAGCATTACCAGGCTACTGGTGCTTCTTCTGCTCAAAAGAAAGATAGCAAGAGGGCCCGAGGGGAAAGTAGCAAGACCCCCTCGAAGAAGGCTCGAACAGACGATGTTCCAGCCACTGCCCCCTCCAAGGAGAACTCACCACCTCCACCTTCTTCTGAGCAAGTGACTCCCACTCCTGCTGATCCACATCCTTCTTCCAAGGCTCCTGACAAAGAGGCATTGGACATTCGGCCCGAAGGCTCCCTGCCCAGCCTCGTGGTCAGCTCAGCTAGGGAGAGGATATACAAGCTCTCCAAGCACAAACGCAGCCAGGCAGCCATTACTGAAACTACCTCCATGGAGGCTGATCAGGTCATCAATAGAGGGTTGAATGAGATAGTCAACGTAAGTTATCTCTTGTTACTTTATCATTTATTTATGATTTTTTGTCCTTACTTTATCTTATTCTCTGTCTTCAGGGGCTGCTAACTTTAACTGCTGGCTGGCGCCATGTTGGGGCGTTGGTTTCTCGGGGAAAGAACTTTGACTCCAAGCTTGCCAAGACTAAGCAAGCACTTGAGGCTGACCACAACAAGCTGCTCAAGGAGAATAAGGAGCTGTCCAAACAGAAAGAACAACTGTGCGAGGATAAAGCTACTCTCACCAAGGAGCTTCTGGATGCCCGAGATGCCCTGAAAAAAGCCAACGAATCCCAGGAAAAATTCAGGGAAAGTGCCAAGCTCAACACTCAATCATGTGCTCAGCTTGAGCCTGACCTGATCGCTAGCAGACAGGAGACGGGGGAGCTTGAAAAACGAGTGCAGGAGCTCGAGGAGGACGGGGCCAGGAATTTGAAGAAGTACAAGGAGGCCACTCACCTCTGCTTCTATGAATTCTGGAAGCATAACTGGGAGGCTAACTTCGACTACTTTTCCGAACGTTTGAAGAGGGCTCTGATGGCGCAGTGCACCATCCGGCTGGAAGAAGAAGAAAAGGCCAAAGTGCCTGCCTCTCCAGAGATCTCCCTAGCAGGGGGGATTGATGGTGTTGATGCTGCAGCTGGTCCTTCGGCCGACCAAGGCACTCCTCCCAACCCTTAGGACCCTCCAGTTCCTTAAGAATCTTTCTCTTTTTATTTTGTTTTCACGGCCCACGGGTCGTATTGTAAAGACAATTTGTTTTTGTTGCTGCATGGGCAGCTTTTTACTTTTAATTAAACAATTACATCCGAGCAGTAAGAGAATGCCTTTTGATATTATAATATTTCTGTCTATTATAACATCTGTTTGCATGACCGAACTTAGCATAGTACTTTGGCTTGATTTAACAAAATATAAATTTTGAAAAATACTCTAAGTACCGTAGCATGCTTTCACTTATTTTGTTCATGTGTTTACATACCCCTTGGTATGCTTTGCTATCGATGTACCTTATATGCCCCCCAAGTGATCGAGGAGCTTTAGGTCCTTGGTCACTTGCCTTGACCATGACCTGTGCGAACATTACTGCTCGGTAGGAAATGTAACACTTATAATATAGCAAAACAACACACGTAATGAACAAATACTTGTAAATTTTTTTTACAAAGGTTGGCAAGAATGATTGGCTGCGCACAGTCCCTTATAATTCTCATATTAAAAATGGACTAAACATGTCTTTACAAGTGATCTTAAAAAGATCTTACACTTATAAGCGATTAGCCATACAACGTGGCTAACCCTTTTCCAAAACTTGTAAAAAGTAAAAATTAATACAAGTCAGTCCTTTAAAAAGGACTGTTTATTGGTAATACTTGCGCAGGTGTTCTTCGCCTTTGTAACTGAGGCATTGTAGCATTCCCTTGCTTCTCTCTGATTTCCCAACATGCGTCCTACCCCTACGTCTTTCAGGAATTTCATGACCAAGTGCCATACTGAGGTGACGGCCCAAAGATCAACCAGTATGGGCCTTCCAATGACAGCATTGTACGTCGAAGGACAATCGACTACTATAAAAGTAGCGAGCAATGTCCTGGTAGCAGGCACTGTACCTGCTATGACTGGAAGTCTGATTGACCCTGCTGGGGCGAGTCCCTCACCTGAGAAGCCGTAAATTGTTTGGTTGCAGGGCTCCAGGTCCTTGACGGACAACTTCATGCGTTCCAGTGAAGATTTGTACAGGATGTTTACTGAACTTCCTGTATCAACTATTACTCTTCTCACCATCATGTTGGCGATTTGAACGTCCATGACTAGTGGATCGGAATGTGGGAATCGGACATGCTGGGCGTCGCTATCAGAGAAGGATATCTCACCATCCTCTGACCGAGCCTTCTTTGATGCCCTGTCCTCCACAGTCATCATCTCGATGTCCTGGTCGTGACGTAGGGTCTGAGCATATCGTTCCCTCGCCTTTCCATTGCTTCCCGCGAGGTGCGGGCCTCCGCAGATGGTGAGTAAAGTGCCAGCTACGGGGTCAGGCTGCAAAGGTGGTGAGTGTTGGCGTGCAGGCGCATGCTCATTGCCACCTGGAGCCTCTCGTTGGGAATTTCCCGAGGCCCATACATATCTTCTCAAGTGTCCTTATCTAATAAGGAACTCGATTTCGTCCTTCAGCTGGTTGCATTCATTTGTATCATGTCCATAGTCGTTATGATAACAACAGAACTTGGTAGTGTCTCTCTTCGAAATATCTTTTCGAATGAGAGCAGGTTTTTTGTAAGGCACACTAGAACTCGTGGCCTGATACACCTCTCCCCGAGACTCAATAAGGGCAGTGTAGTTATTGAACCGAGGTTCATAACGATTACCCTTGGCTCGTTTATTGTCAGAGGTGGAAGGCTCATTATGTGGTCGTTTCCCTCCATTCTTGCCATTGCCATTGCCATTGCCATTCCCGTTTCCTTTGCCTTTGCCGTTGCCATTGGGTTTTGATCCATTGGCGGCTTTGGCGGGCTCGGCAGTCCCCTTATCTTTCACTGGCGATGGCATCTTTGAGCTTGATGTAACGATCAGCTCGATCTAAAAACTCTTGAGTAGTCTTGACTCCATGATTTCTGAGGCTACTCCACAAAAGTGTGCGGCGCCTAACTCCCGCAGTTAGGGCCATTATCTTGCCCTCGTTACCCACTATTTTGGCTCCAGCCGCTGCTCACATGAAGCGCTGGACGTAATCCTTCAGTGGCTCTCCCTCTTGCTGGCGTATCTCGACCAGCTGATTCACCTCAGTTGGGTGCACACGACCCTCATAGAATTGTCCGTAAAATTCTTTTACGAACATCTCCCAAGAAACAATACTTGTAGGAGGGAATTTGAAAAACCACTCCTGTGCAGCATCAGAAAGTGTTGCAGGAAAGATCCTGCACCGAGCGTCTTTGGACACTTTCTGAATGTCCATTTGTATCTCAAACTTGTTGACATGAGATACCGGGTCACCATACCCGTCAAAGTTTGGAAGCGTAGGCATCTTAAACTTGTTAGGAGTTTCTGCCATAACTATCCTTTGAACGAAAGGAGTGCCTCTTCTCCTATCGTACTCGATGTGAGATGTCCTTCCCCCGACCAGCTGTTGTACTGCCTGGTTCAGGGCATCTATTTGGGCTTGCACGACTTCGGGAATCACCGGGGCCTCTGGTGCTGGGGGAACGTACTCGTCGTGCCGTTCCCGATGATCGTTGAGTACGTCTCTTAAATCCTCGTCTCTTCGCCGCTGCTCGCTAGCACCGAGCCGGTTGAAGACGTTATTTTGTCTGGGTTGCCCCTCAGCATCACGTCTCTCGGGTTGGTCCCTTCTAGGTGGCGGGCTTCTGCCCCCACCTCTATCTTCATTTCTCCGATCGGCATTTGCTCTGCCTGAGTCGGCCTCATTATAACCATGGCCATCTCTGAACCTTGACTGGCCATGGTGGGATTGACTGTTCCCTTGGTTGCCTCCTCGGGCTAGAATGTCTCGAGCGTTAGAGGGTGGCCTGCGCTGGTCGGTGGGTCCCCGTGCATTGTCATGCCGTGGGGGGCCCCGGACCGCAAAGCCTATCTCTGAGTTCCTTCTGTTACTAGAAGGACGCTGCCCTCTGCTCGGTGGGTTCGGCTCTTCGCCCCTATGGTATCTAGGACTGCGGGGCTGCTGCTCGGCCCTATTCTACCTTGACTGCGGGGGATTGCCGCGACCAACCTGGGATGGAGGCTGCGCTTCAGGATCCCTCAGCGGGACATCTTCCTGAGGCATCGGTGGCTGCTAGGGCCTTTGGGGGCTCGAGGACTGGATCGGCGGGCTAGGATTAGGGCCCCTTTGGGGTGGCCCATTTGTAGGTTAATCATGCTGTGAGGCAGGTACAACCTGATTCCTAGCCAACTGTAAGGCTGCTTCGAGGGCTACCATGGCCTCCCTCTGGCGATGGTCCATCTCCGCCTGTCTTTCACTTAATTCCTGGCGCTGTCGCTCAATTTCTTGTTGCTGCCGCGCCATAATCTCAGCAGCACTTTCCTGGCTGGCCCTCAGATTGGCCAGTTCATCCTGCAATACTCCCAGGGTATTCCTCAGCATCTCGGAATCCAGTTCTTCCTCATCGAATTCCAAATGCGGCTCATCTTCGGTCACGTTTGGAGGAGGAGGCGGTTGAGATGGTGCAGCGCCAGTCGCTTGTCCAGTCTTCTTTGTTGTTTTCGCCATTGATACTTCAACAATATTATATCAAGCTCTCAATGAAAGCACCAGAATGTTGACCCTGATTTTGGTCAACTGACACGGAGTAAAAAATGCTTGATGTAGACAAATATGTTGAAATGAGGATAATGACAAAAACAGTAAAGCACACAAGAATTTATAGTGGTTCGGCCCCAGAATCTGGTAATAACCTACATCCACTTGAGTTATTATTGGTATAATATTTCAAAGGAGTGATCAAAGAACTAGGGTTCAATGAGTTTCACCAACCTCTGAAGAACAAACAATGTATCGAATGTGATAGCTCTAATTCACTCGTAAATCTTTAATCTCCAGTAATTAGAGAGTCAAAAGTCCCTTCCTTGAGCCATTTTTCTCTATTTATAGGCTCAAGGAAGATTACATTAATTTGTTACAGATATTCTTTCCTAAATAATCGGATACTCAGGAAATCATGGGAGGTAATTTCGGATATGATCATAACTGCATAAGATTTTCTCCAAATATAACGAGCATACGACCAAGCTGGTCGTATATTACGATTGAGCGTTGCGCCACGGAAATCTTTCTGGTCGATGGTCGAACAAGACTTCCGCCAGGTGTCAGCCACGTGTACCAAACGTCTGCCACGCATCCATGCCTGTTTTTTAGATAACAAGCTATATCTTGTTCCTAGAGTACCATTGACTTTACTAGTGAAGGTTGTGTCCCAACAAGTTTGCGACTTGAGCGCTCATAACCTTTTTAGTTCCAAAAGTCAACCCAATAGGGAACCATTATTCAGTCTACAAGAAGGTATAAATTCCATATTTGTTAAACTATGTCCCCAGCCATATATATCATTGAGTCCCCAAAACAATTGTTCTTAGACTGATCATTCTGATAAACCTTAACGCGTGAATTAAAGGATCATATGACATATATAGGAGTTCATAGCAACCTCAGGATTAAGATCATCGTTTATATGATCATCATTTGATGTGTTTGATTAATACTATGGAACAATGTTTAAACAAGTATTCACAAATCACATCTGGTCTAATTCTATATATCACTATATATAAAGTACCTTCACTAAAGTGTCCTACTACACTAGTGACCCGGATCTAGGTCACTTGTATTCATAATACTAGCAAACCGTACTAGCAGTAATTAATCTAAAGATTCCATAACTTTATTTTACTGTGAGCTATTTCAAGTTTATTATCTTAATCTCGATCCTTTCATACCAATATGAGAATAAGACCATATAGATAAACTTTGGAATTTTATGATATTTACTTAATATTATCAACATAATATCGGACATATTCTACATATATATAATAATTCAATTCAAGTATTTATTTCATTTAAAACATTTGTCAACTACAATTGCTTTAAGGACACTATTCCCAACACACGCCGCCACAGAAACTCTCCAACTCATGGCTGGTCCAGCTTCTCCTCTTCTTTATCTGCACCACATAGCACCCATGAGCCGAGGCTCAAGAAGAAAACATAGACATGCTCATAAGCAATTAATAACAGATTTCAGAATCTTATCTTACATGTCTAGCAGTAATAACCCTACTCATGCATGCATACATCCCAGCTATGTGACTATAGAGTCACATTGGGGCTCGTAGCCCTATTAACTGATAACTAGGCATAGGGCTAGACAAGCGTACTAAGCACTTTGTTTTCCAAGCAACCATTAGGTCGTTCAAGCATATGTTACGCTCCTGGATAGGCCTAACCATACCGGCCTGCGCTCAGTGCGTTATTGTCGCCCTTGACTTATAAGTCAAGCCTTTCGGCCTGCGCTCAGCGCGCTATTGCCGCCCTTAACTAATAAGTCTAGCCTTTCGGCCTGTGCTCAACGCGCTATTGCCGCCCTTGACTCATAAGTCAAGCCTTTCGGCCTATGCTCAGCGCGCTATTACCGCCCTTGACTCATAAGTCAAGCCTTTCAATAAGATGATATAGACAAACATAAATTATTTATCACATATATGCTCAATACAAGCACACATGTTTAACAAAACAACTCAATCATAGTTATAACCATGTTCAATGACCGGGCTTAAGCCCTAACCACAGACTAGGTGTAGTTTTTTTACCTTAGGTCCTTAATGAGACACGTATCACGACCTTGAGCACGACCCTTTTCCTCCTGACCCAATTGGTGAACCCTAGTCACAACCATCATAACGAGTAAATAAGGCTTTTGGACCGAGTCCTAGCCTCCGGGACCTCGAATTCTACTAAATCGGGTAGTAGAATCCTTCCCAAGCCCTTAAGTTTGAGTCCCCGCAACTCAAAACCTCATTTGGCCACTTTCCCCAACTAAAGTTGCGACACATCTCTGGGCAGAGAGCCTTGAACCACAAAGGCACAAGGCACGCGCCGCGCCGCGACGCGACGCCAAGGCGGTTCAGAAGAACCTCAGCGCCTCTGAGTTCATTCGGGCTGCGATGCTCCAAGAACAATGCCGCAGCGCAACTGCGCGAACCCAGAATTCCAGCGTTTTCCATCTATTTTATCCCAACCAAAACCCCTAAAATCAGTCCATAAACTTCAATCAAACTCAAAATTCAGTCTTAAACTCAACACAACACATTATAAGCAGCATACTATCATTAAAAAACAAGCCAAAACCTCACCACAACTCAAAATTCAAATCTTGAGTTTACAACTCAAGAACACTAAAACCAAACTAAAAATTCACCAGAAAGAGAGTATAATTCCTTACCTCAGCTGCGCAATTCGACCCTAAGCTGCACCTTACTCCAATTCCAAGCTCTAAGCCTCCAATTTCAAGTAATCTCCTCCAAAATTCAAACTTAACCAAACTAAGAAGGAGGGAGAGAAAACGAGAGGGAGAAAGAGAATGTGTTTTAGTGTTATTTGATTTCCTCATTTTGAAGGTTTTGGTTTGAATAAGCTAATCCATGAGCATGAAATGACCAAAATGCCCCTTGCCCAAACCTTAGCTCTTTAATGCCCTCAAGAGCAAAATGGCCTTTTGCCACCATTTCTCACTAATCCATAATTAACACCACATTTCCCAATTATTTCCAATATCCCCAAATGATCATCAAATAAACTTCCCATTACCCAATAAATCTCGGTAATGTACTAAATTAACAAAATACCCCTAGGCTCACCCCGAGCCGGGTATTTATTCCCCAGTGTGCCTAAACCGCTAATTTGCTCACTAGGATCGTCTCATGCCGAATAACTCAAATATATCCACATAATAATGTGGTATAAATTACAAAACACATATATTTACAAATACACCCTCAACGGGTCAAAATTATAAAAATACCCTTCTAATAAGAAACGGGCACACATGCATTCTTAATACACCTAAATATGCTACATTAGTCATATCATAATATAACTCACGTAATTCATATAATCATGCATAAAATCATAAAATTTACATAATACCCATTTATGCCCTCCCGACACACTAATCAAGGCACTAAGCCTGATTAGAAAGTTTGGGATATTACAGTCCCCAACCTAGAACTCTATGTCTCTATGCTTGGGATCAACTTAACTATTTTGTCTACTCTGAGAAAAGAGCATTCGAGCTCTAATCTTCTTGATAGCCTCATTGGTCCTTTGAACTACTTCAGGACCCAGATATTTTCTCTCACCTATTTCATCCCAATGGATGGGTGATCTACATTTCCTATGATACAACATCTCATATGGAGCAACTCCAATAGTCGACTGGTAGTTGTTATTGTTGGAAAACTCAATCAATGGCAAATACTTAATCCAGGACCCTTCAAAGTCTAGCACACATGCTCGCATCATGTCTTCTAATATATGAATCGTCCTCTCAGATTATCCATCTGTCTGAGGATGATAGGCCATACTAAACTTCAGTTGTGTACTCATAGCCTTCTGCAGACTTCCCCATAACTTGGAAGTAAAGATGGGGTCTCGATCTGACACAATAGACCTAGAAGCCCCACGAAGGCGACTATCTCTTTCACATAGAGATCAACATACTGATCCACTGTAAAGTTTGTCCTTACTGGCAATAAATGGGCTGATTTGGTATACCGATCCACAATCACCCAAACTGAATCATGCTGACGCACGGTCCTGGGTAATCCCTCTACGAAATCTGAGGTAATATCCTCCCATTTCCACTCGGGAATACCCAAAGGCTATAGTAGCCCTGCTGGTCTCTGGTGTTCAGCTTTCACTTGCTGGCACGTTACGCACTTAGCCACATATTCAATCACATATTACTTCATCCCAGGCCACCAATATAGCGATTTCAAATACTGATACATTTTCGTTGTAATGTTCCAAATTCCCTAATGTGGCTTAGTGCCTGGATTAGGGGGACAGGAATGCCATAATTGATTTAATGCGTTAGTATATGATTATTTGTATATTTATGTGCATGTATGTGATATATGGGTGAGATCACATTATTATGTGATTATGTTTGAGCTATTCGGCATGAGACGATCCTAGGAAGCAAGTTAGCAGTTTGTTCATAACAAGGTTAATTACCGAGCTTAGGGTGAGCCTAGGGGTAATTTGGTGCTTAGTATATTACTGGGATTGAGCGGGTAATGGGATATGATTTCGTAATTATTTGAGGATATTAGGAATGATGGGAATTGGAGGACGTTAATTATGATTAATGGGGTAGGTGAAAAGGAAAAAATAGCCTTTGGGTGGCTTTGAGGGATTAGATTGGCCTAGGGGCATTTTTGTCATTTTAGGGTATTGGATGACTTAGCCAAGGTAGGATGTAGAAGGAACCAAGGCAGCAAAAACAACGCTTCTCCCTCTTCTCTCTCGACCACTTCTTTTCTCTCTCACTCGGTTTGGTTTTGAGGCAAAGCAAGAAGATTAAAGCTTGAGGATTTGAGGCTTGAGAGTTTAGGTTTGAGTTGCAGCAATTCAAGGGATTCAATTCATATCTGAGGTAAGGATTCTAGCTTAACCTTTGAGGTCTTACTCTGTTTTTAAGGTTATTTATAAGCTTGATAGTTTGATCTTAGAATTTGGTATTTGGTGGTGTTTTAAGTGTTATGAAGCTTGGGTTTTATTGTTGAAGTGATGGTTATGTTGTGTTGGGGTTTGGTTTTGATATTGGGATTGTTTGGTTGAAGTTTTGGTTGAGTTAGGATTGAAGAAAATGCAGGGGAGCTGGGTTTGCGGGGTCAAGTCGCGACCGAGTTCATGGGTGCCGCGACTTGAGTGAACCCCAGAGCCTTCACTAGGCTCTGTCTGGCACGCGTGCCGTGACTCTCAAGGGAAAGTCGCGGCCTGCCTGTTCTTATTGAGCTAGGCTTGGTTTTACTTAGTTTTAAGTGCGGGTTTTCAAACCTTAAGGCTCGAGATCGAATCTACTAACTGTTTTGGTAGGATTCGAGGTCTCGGGGGCTAGGACTTGGTCCGGGAATCTTTTATTACTCATTTTATTGATGGGATTCCATATTTGGTTATGATTAGGTGACCGCGAAGGGCCTAAAGTCAGGATCGTTCTCAAGGGTCGTTCTTAACTTATTTTACGCTCAAGTCTGAGGTAAGAATGCACCCATTATGTGACATACATGATTATTGTTGAAGCATGTTGATTGCTCTATAGTTGGATATTTGTTGCATTATGAATGCTTAAATGCATTGTTTATCTGAGCAACGCACTGACTTATTAGTCAGAAACGACAATGGTGTTAAGGGTTGGTTGTGAAGCTCTGGTTTATCAGTTAGGATCGACAATAGTACTGAGCGTTGGTCGTATGGAATTGACTTATGAGTCAAGAGCGACAATAGCGCATTGAACGCTGGTCGATATGATTAGATCTAATCAACAAGAGCATTATATGCTCGTCCGACTTATTGGTCGAAGAAAGCTAAAGCACTTGGCTAGTCTATGGCAAGTTACTCAAAGCCAGGGCTAAAAGGCTCAGGTGACTTGAGGGTCACATGGCTTAGGGTGTAGGACCCCAGGATGTCTTATTAGTCATCTATTCAGGGCGCAGGACCCTAGAATGACTTAGTAGTCATTAATCTAGGGTGCAGGACCCCAAAATGACTTAACAGTCATCATCTGATTAGGGTTGCAAGCCCCAGAATGATCATTTATTAATACTTGTATACATGCAGTAATAAGTTTTCTTGTTGAGCCTTGGCTCATGGGTGTTATGTGGTGCAGGTAAAGGAAAAGAAAAGCTTACCAAGCCTTGAGTGGAAAGCTTAGGTGGCGACGTGTACATATGCGGCCGCTTGACCACCACGGCTAAGGTGTTTCTCAAGGGAACTAGGGTTTAACCCTATTTTTGCCGCTTAGGTCAGCGGGATTGTAACTTTTGAATTATAATGACCATTTTGGATTGTAAACACTTTTATGGGATCCCATGCACAGTTTAATATTTTAAATAAAATATATCCATTCTTTTTTACCGAGCTTTTAACCCTGACCCATTAATAACACTTAGATGCACGTTTATTGCCTAATGACTCATTTAGCGAGTTAAGCACTATTTAAAGTACACAGTGTGATGATCCTGGCTATTCAGGGCATTACATTCGTGGTGCCTGGATGGAGCGAGTATGATGTGGTATGAGATTTATCAAGAATCTCTCGTCTGATAGCAGAGTCCATTGGAACACAAATCCTCTCCATGTATCTTAGTAAACCCTGTTGGGGTTTTATGCCCTAATTAAAACTCAATTTCTTTGTAATCTCATTTTATTATCAATAAAAGAAAAGAAATCAAATTTAGACTTAGTCAATCACTTTCCTCACATGTTTTATTTTCATGATTATTTTTTTTAATATAAACTTCTATTAAATCCCGAACATATAGCTAATTATATTTATAGTGACGTAATCATAGTGGAATATAAATATGATTATATGTTCAAACATAAGTTAGTCATAAGATTAGTCAGTGCACATGATTTACACTGACTTGCCAATCTATAATATGATCTACTTACACATTGCAGTGTTATGTTCTTTCCAGAACATTAGCAAAGTAGATAAGATCAGATGTATTTGTTACATCGGACTGGACCGATATTGACAGTAGATAAGATAAGTAAACATACTGTTATTATCTATTCTAGTCATATCATATAGTTGACCATAGGTCAATTTAATCTCAATTCTGATTGGTTAGTATTCTAACTGATTGTATTATTTGAGTTCTTTGACTTGTTCGTTACTAGCTTACCCTACGGACTAGCCTATACTTACATCTTGGGAACTCGATAGTATAATTGAGTGGGAGTGTTATTCATAGATATGAATAGCTTCTGATGAAGAAGTAAAACGATGGCTTCCTTTTAGTTTGGTTCAAGGTGCTAAATGATAGAGATCTCATTTTAGTAATTAATATTAGTTTACCGAAATATCTTTTACAAGGAACGAAGTGTTTTAAGGATAAAATACAATGAGGGGTAAAATTGTATTTTAGTCCCATCTCATTGTAGACCGTCTATAGAGGATTGAGTGACTATTATGATTGTAACAATGGAAAACTAATAACGTATCTATATTGCTTATAGAGCGTTCTATGAATTCAAGAGTGCAATTCTGAGTATTTAGTGGAGTCATGAGGAATTAATAAGTTAGTAAATTTATTTGTTAAATTTATGATAACTTTTTGGAGCTTGATTTCATAGGCCCAGGGTCCCCACTGTACCTTGGATAAAATCATCTAGATAGTCTCAATTAATTAATTTAATTATCAATTAGAATTATCAAAGTTGACCAGGTCAATTTTGGATAGTTTCATAGAGTTATGCAATTTAGAGAAGAAAATAGATTTTAGGGCAGATTTATTAATTAAGACAATTTGGTGTCTAAATTAATAAATAAATTCAAATCAATGTTCAAATTATAAATAATTAATTTGATGAAGGATTTAAATAATTAATCAATGGAAAATAATACAGGTCTTGCTTTTAAGTCTGATGGGCTTATAATTAAATGGGAAATTTCACGGGCCTAAAACCCATAAGAATTTCTACCTAATGGATGATATTACCTATTATTTTATTGATTTTTTAATTAAAATAAGTAACCTAATTGAGCCTATAAAAGGAATGCTAAGTGAGATTTGAAAACGAAAGTTCAAGAGATCCAAAGATGAACAGAAGATTAGAAGATCTAGTTTTGACACTTTAGGGTTTTAGACTCTCTCTACAACAAAAGTTATTTTCTAAGCCTCAATATTATAGTCTATTCTTCTTCTCTTTCGATCTATCTCATGTGTTGAGAATTGCCCACTCTAGTCTAGGTGATTCTAAGGATACTTTGGAAGAATGTGAAGAAATTTGAAGATCTGTTAAGTTTCTTGGTGACACCCTACGACAGAAAGGATACAAGGGTTAGAGAAACTGAAGGAATGACTTATTCATTCCGCTGCACATAATGTAAGTTTTCTTTATTATTATCTCTATATAAATTTAATTATAGAAACATGTTCTAGGTTTTCTTATATTAATATGTTTTATATATGATTTACATGAAAAATAAACAAGATCATGTATAAGTTTTCACAACAACTAGCCTTAGAGCCTTTGGTAATCTTTATTTTCATGCATGAACATGGTAAAAATTGAATTATTTGATGTGTTGAGTAATTGGATGAATTTCATGTTTTTTATGAAGCATATTGATTCTTATGTGATTATGTGACAGTCAGAATCCCATGATCCGTAAGGGGAAAGACCGGGTAAAGCTGTGCAATCCCACACCGCCTGGGGAAGGTCAAGTGTGATGATTCTAAGACTGTGTAGGTATGGGACTACACAGTTGAAGATGTCTTAAATGGATTGATCGGTACTACCTATATCAATAAGATGCATCTTCTTTTTAGTAGCCCATCACTTGAGAACTCCAAAGTTAAGCATGCTTGACCTGGAGTAATCTCAAGATGGGTGACCTCCTGGGAAATTTTCCCAGGAAGTGTACGAGTGAGGACAAAGCACGCTGGAAAGACTTGTGTTGGAGTAGGGCCAGTCATCAAAGTGACGTGGGGCGTTATAGATTATTAGCAAATTTGGGTTATTTTGTTGTGTTTTTCTATGCAATTAATTTTTATAAATGCTTTATTTGGTGTAAAACATTGTAAAAATTATTTAGAAAACGTTTTTGGGTTGAAAAATTACACAATTTAAAAAAAAAATTCATATTTTGGCCCGCGGCCACCAGGTTTCACTGGCCGCGCCCTGGGGATCAGCGTTTAGTGGCCGCGACCACCATAAATCCCTGGCCGCGGCCAGAGCACGAAAAATACCTAGAATCGTCGCTTGGCCGCGCTAATTTTTTTCTTAAAATTTGAATTTTGAATGTATTTTTTAATGGGTCAATACAAAAATATCATATTTTTTCTATAATTTAAAAATATCTTTTTTGAAATACAATATTTTTTATGTTTGATATTTAAAAATTATATATTTTCTACAAAGATACAAATTCAAATTTAAAAATAGGCTAGCTAATTAATTTTAAATCTTTAAATATATTAAAATATTAGAATTAAGTTATCAAATATTAAAGATATATTTTTTTAATACTTGATATTTTTTGAAATCTTATATTTGAAAATATTAATATGTGATTATTCTATGGATTTTAATATTTAAATTATTTGAAATTTGAAAATTTGTTGATTAGATATTTTTATGGATATTTGAATTTGTTTAACTTGTTTAAGATATTTTTTCAAAAATAGCTAATGATATTTGTTTTAAAAATTTATAATTGGTTAAATTACTTAAAAATATCACGTTTTGCAAACCAATTAATAAAATATTTTTTTAATAAATGAGATTTAAATTAACTCTTGTTGATTGTTGATAAATCCTATTTAAATTAAATTAATATTTTTCAAAATGACTTAAACAAAATTGATTGTTGATAAATGAAATTTAAATTAACTTTTGTTAATTGTTGATAAATTTAATTTAAATTGACTTATTTATTTTTGCAAAAATTTAATTAATTCAAATTTTGGATAAATTCTAGAAAATTAATTGTGGTATTTTTGCAAATGAAATAAATTGTGGTATTTTTGCATAAATTCATAGACTTGCTCATATAGTAACATGATTGGGCCCATCCAATTATAACATGTTTGTTTGCACTATATGTGGTATTGCTGCAATTGGGCTTAGATGCATATAGTGACCCATATATTTGCTTAATATATGGATTTTGCTAAATAAAACATTCATAAAATGATAGGTTTTATTTGGGCCCATTAGAAAATATAAATTTTAAATTCCTCTCTTGTAGGTGGTTCCCCTTGTGAATGCCCATTTGCTTTGCATGACTATAGTAGACCTAATCAATTAATAAAATGAAAGTTTAAATTCCTGTCTTTTGGACCTTGTATGGAAGTATGAGGGCCTTAGTAGTGGGAACGACACACTGGACCCAACCCTCCTCCATACAAGCCCAATTGTTAAGACCCATTTGCGTGAGTTGAACTTAATTGTACAGGTTCATTATAATAGTTAAACATAAATATTGAATTAGGAACAAATTAATTCTAATTTAATTGAATTTGTTTCAATGTAACACTTTAGAATTAATAGAAAATTATAGGACTTTGGTTTTAAAAATTTAATTTTACAATTTTTTGGAGAACCATAGTCATTAATTTTTTGAAAAAAATTAATAATAAAAATACTATTAAATAATGAGCTTATTTTAAGAATTATAATTGATCTCCACCGTTAGTTTAACAAGGTCAATAACTTAATGGGGCCTCGAGACGCTTCGATTCGTCCCCCTACGGAAGGTGTTCATTAGTTATTTTGACAATGTTAGATTTCGAAAGATAAATAATTATAGGTCAAATTCTACTAGACTCACCCCTACGGTGACTACTAGGACTAAATATATGATTATCGAAACCGTGAGCCTAGCTCATAAAATAAGAAATTTTGTTTTCTTATTTTGATCGAATAGTAGGTTGTTAATAATGGTGTCCATTATTAAATGAGTTTACAACTCTATTTAACTAATGATATTTTTTTTTACTTTCGCCTACCGGGACTACAATATCATAGAATAGTTAAAAACCTAAAGAAATAGAGATATGATTATTTTGATATTTTTTCCATATCTTACATATTTAGTGGTATATGTTGTGCTATTTCTTGAAATTAGAGTGAATAAAAGTTTAATTGAGCAAATGTGATTGATTTCTATTTTATTGATAATATGTAGTATTATTATGGCTGTGTCTACTCCCATCATTTCTCAACTTTCTATAGAGAAACTTACTAGAGAAAACTTCCTTAAGTGGAAGCTATATATATCAACATAGTGTTGATTGGTGACAGCGCCAAGTTCGTCATGACTGAGGAATCTCCAAAAGTTCCAGTTGAAGGAGCTACCAAGTCTGTAAGAGATAAATATGAGCGTTGGCAGGTGGTTAATAACAAGGCACGATACTACATGTTGACTAGTATGGTCGACACTCTCAAGACAAAGATGGAGAATGTCAAGACAACCTATGAAATCATGGATCAGCTCCAAGACATGTTCGGTGCAAAGTCTGTGCAGACTCGTTTTGAGGCCACCAAGAAATATGCCAATGCTCAGATGGAACTGTCTAAGCACGTTCATGATCACCTGATCAAGATGACCAACTACTTTCAGGAAGCTGAACTGCATGAAGCAATAATAGATGAGGAGACTCAAGTTGGCTTAATCCTCAATAGTCTCTCTCTAGCTTTCCTGTCATTCACCAACAACTATGTGATGAATAAACTCAACTATGGTCTGACGCAGTTCATAAACGAGCTTCAGAATTTCGAGTCTATCATGGGTGGACCAAGTAAATGAGGAGAAAAGAAGACTACTGCTACTGCTAACCCAGCTAAGACTGAAGCTAACCTAGCTTCATCTTTGAAAGCTGGAAATAAGAGGAAAGGTGGAAAAAACACCAACCCTGGGCCTGCAAAGACAAGTGCACAACCAAGTGCATAGATGCCTAAGGGGGAGAAAAAGAAAAACAAGAAAGTTAAAGGTAAGTGCTTTCATTGCAATGAGAAGGGCATTGGAAGCAGGATTGCCCCAAGTTTCTAGCAATGAAAAACAAAGGTAATGATTATAGTTCATATATCTTAGAAACATGTGTTTTAGAGAATTATAAATCTGTTTGGATTATTTATTCTAGATCTACTTACCATGTTTGTAACTCTTTACAACTTCTTGAATCGTGGGAGGAAGTGGACGAAGGCGGCTTAAAGCTTAGAGTTGGGAATGGAGCATTCGTTGCGGTCCAAGCTAGAGGAAAAGCTCGGCTGAAGTTTGGAAATAAATATTTAATTTTAAAAGATGTATTTTTTATTCCAGATTTCAGTAAAAATTTAATTTCAGTTTCGATGTTGCAATTAGAATAATTTGTTATGACTTTCACAAGTTCTAATATATCTATTTCTTTCAATGGATCACAATTGTGTATTGCATGTTTGGAAAACAGGCTTTATATTTTGTGACCTAATTAACCCCTCGCGCTTAATAATGATTTATTCAAAGTAGCTAAACCTAGGAATAATAAACGTCAAAAGACCGATAACGATAACATGACGTATTTATGACACTTAAGACTAGGTCACATTGGCTATGATAGAATTTAAAGACTTACAAAGGACGAGCCTTTGAGGGAACTCACCTTAGGTGAAATACTTGTCTGTGAATCTTGTCTAGAAGGCAAACTGACCAAGCGTCCATTCTCTGCAAAAGGTGATAAGGACAGTGAACCACTTGGACTTGTTGATTCAAATGTTTGTGGACCTTTGAATGCACAAGCCATGGGCGGTTTATAGTATTTCGTCACTTTCATTGACGATTACTCTAGATACTCATGTCTTTACCTAATGCATAGGAAATCAGAAACATTTTCAAAGTTTAAGGAATTCCTAGCTATGGCTCAAAACCAATTAGGTAAAACGTTAAAGATCTTGCGATCTGATAGGGGTGGAGAATATTTGGATATGCAGTTCCAAGATCATTTAATTGAACTTGGGATTTTATCACAACTTACTACCCCGGGTACTCCACAACAAAATGGTGTAGCGGAACGCCAGGACATAACTTTATTGGAAATGGTTAGATGCATGCTTAGTTACTCAACTCTACCAACTTCATTATGGGGACATGCAATTGAAACTGCGAACGACATTCTAAATGACGCACTATCCAAATCAATCCCTAAAACACCTTTAGAACGCTGGAATGGTCGCGAACCTAGTTTACGTCATTATAGAATTTGGGGGTGTCCCACCCAAGTCCTGAGGAAAAAGGAAGGAAAGCTAGAATCACGAACCGAAGTTTGCATATTTTTTGGCTATCCTACAGGCACTCAGGGTGTACTTTTCTATAGTCATTTAGGAAAGAAAGTATTTACTTCCACGAATGCTACTTTTCTGGAAAATGACTATGTCCAAAACTTCAAACTGCGTAGCAAAGTAGTTTTAGAGGAGATGGCTAAAATTGAATCCAACCAATATTCCATCGTCATCAACACAAGTTGATGATGAAATTCCCACTCTTCATGTCCCATCGACGCAAGTCGATTTAAATGAAGAAAGTACCACTGTTCTTGAGCAAACAGTCACAGAGCCTCGTCGTAGTGGGAGGGTTTCTAGGAACCCAGTTTGCTATGGTTTGGATGGTGAAACCAATATTGTTGTTGGTGATACTAGTGACGATGATCCGTTGTATTTCAAACAGGAAATGGCTAGCCCTGAAAAGGAGCTATGGCTCGAATCCATGAAACAGGAAATGGAGTCCATGTACTCAAATTCTGTCTGGGATCTTGTGGAAGCACCTAGTGACTTTAGGGCCATTAGGTGCAAGTGGATCTATAAGAAGAAATGAGGTGTTGATGGAAAGATCGAAACTTATAAAGCTCGATTTGTGGCAAATGGTTATACCCAAAGAGAAGGCGTGGACTATGAGGAAACTTTTAGTCTAGTAGCCATGCTCAAGTCCATTCGCATCCTCCTATCCATAACAGTCACTCTCGATTATGAGATTTGGAAAATGGACGTCAAGACAACTTTTCTTAATGGGAAGCTTGACGAAGTCATTATATGGATCAACCAGAAGGATTTAAAGTAGCTAGAAAAGAAGGAAAAGTTTGCAAGTTGAATAGGTCCATTTATGGACTTAAGCAAGCTTCTCATTCCTGGAACCTTAGGTTTGATGAAATAATCAAAACCTATGGCTTTTAACAAAATATTGATGAGCCTTGTGTTTACCAACTGAAGGCAAATCAAATAGTGGTATTCTTGGTTCAATATGTAGATGATATCTTACTCATTGGAAACAAAATAAAGAAATTATCAGATGTGAAGAATTGGTTGAGCACTTAATTCTAGATGAAGGATTTGGGTGAAGTAAGTTATGTTTTAGGTATCCAGATCATTAGGGACAGAAAGAACAAACTCTAAGCTCTATCTAAAGCAACTTACATTGATAAAGTGCTTGAACGTTTCTCAATGAAAAATTCCAAGAAAGGACGTCTACCGTCTTGCCATGGAATTCATCTTTCAAAGAAGTAGTCTCCCCAGATTCCTGAAGAGGAAGATACAATGAGAAAAGTTCCTTACACATCCGTAGTTGAAAGTATGATGTATGCTATGTTGTGTACTAGACCAGATATCTGCTATGTAGCGGGAGTAGTGAACAGGTATCAGTCATACCTAGGACCGGAACATTGGATAGCAGTTAAGCATATTCTGAAGTATTTAAGGTAGATTAGGGATTATATGTTAGTCTACAAGAGTGGTGTTTTGAACCCTGCAGGCTACACCAATTCAGATTTTCAAATTGATGTCGATGACAGGAAGTCTACTTCTAGAATGGTGTTTCCTCTTGGGGATGGAACTGTGATATGAAGAAGCATAAAGCAGTCTACGATCTCAGATTCCACCATGGAGGCTGAGTACATATCTGCATCTAAAGCAGCTAAGGAAATAGTTTGTCTAAAGAAGTTTTATTCAGATCTTGGTGTTATTCCAGATATGGATAAATCGCTTGTGTTGTTTTGTGACAACACATGAGCGATAGCCAAATCAAAAGAACCTTGAAGTCATAAGATGAGTAAGCATATAGAAAGGAATTATCACATAATTTGAGAATATGTGGCCATGGGAGATGTGAAGGTTATGAAGATTGCATCTGAAGACAATCTTGCGGATCCGTTTACAAAGACATTACCAGAAGCTACATTTGATAAGCATATCAAGGATATGGGATTAGTAGAATTAAGACATTAGTTTCAATTAGTGCAAGTGGGAGTTTGTTGGGGTTTTATGCCCTAATTAAAACCCAATTTCTTTGTAATCTTCTTTTATTATCAAATAAAAGAATAGAAGTCAATTTTTGACTTAGTCAATCACTTTGCTCACATGTTTTATTTTCATGATTATTTGTGTAATATAAACTTCTATTAAATCCCGAACATATAACTAATCATATTTATAGTGACGTAATCATAGTGGAATATAAATATGATTATATGTTCAAACATAAGTTAGTCCTAAGATTAGTCAGTGCACAAGATTTACACTGACTTTCCAATATATGATATGATCTACTTACACATTGCAGTGTTATGTTCTTCCTAGAACATTAGCAAAGTAGATAAGATCGGATGTATTTGTTACATCAAACTGGACCGTTGACAGTAGATAGGATAAGTAAACATACTGTTATTATCTATTCTAGTCATATCATATAGTTGACCATAGGTCAATTCAATCTCAATTTTGAGTGGTTAGTATTGTAATTGATTGTATTATTTGAGTTATTTAACTTGTTCATTACCAGCTTATCCTACGGACTAGCCCATACTTACATCTTGGGAACTTGGTAGAATAATTGAGTCGGAGTTTTAATCATAGATATGAACATTTATAGCTTATGATGAAGAAGTAAAACTGTGGTTTCCTTTTAATTTGGTTCAAGGTGCTAAACGATAGAGATCTCATTTCAATAATTAATATTAGTTTACTGAAATATCATTTACAAGGAACTAAGTGTTTTAATGATAAAATACAATGAGGGGTAAAATAGTATTTTAGTCCCATCTCATTGTAGGCCGTCTATAGAGGATTGAGTGACAATTATGATTGTAACAATGGAAAACTAATAACGTATCTATATTGCTTATAGAGCATTCTATGAATTCAAGAGTGCAATTCTGAGTCTTTAGTGGAGTCACGAGGAATTAATAAGTTAGTAATTTTATTTGTTAAATTAATGATAACTTATTGGAGCTTGATTTCATAGGCCATGACTGTAATGTCCCAAATTTCCTTATGTGGTTCAATGCCTAGATTAGGAGTCCAGGAGGACCATAATTGATTTAATATGCAATTACGTGATTATATGCATGATTATGTGAATTATATTATTATATGATGATAATTGCATGCATGTGGGTCCACTTCTTATTAGAAGGGCATTTTTGTAATTTGTCCTGTAAAGGGCATATCTGTATATTTATGTGCATGTTGGTGATTTATGGGTGAGACCACATTGTTATGTGGATATGTTTGAGCTATTCAACATGAGACGATCTTAGGTTGCAAGATTAGCGGTTTGGTCATAACAGGGTTAATTGCCAGGCTCGGGGTGAGCCTAGGGGTAATTTGATGCTTAGTACATTACTGGGAATGAATGGGGTAATGGGATATGATTTAATAATTATTTGAGAATATTGGGAGTAACGAGAATTGGAGGTCGTTAATTATAATTAACGAGATAGACGAGAAATGAATGTTTTGCCCTTGGGGGGCTGTTAAGGAATTATATGACCCTAGGGGCATTTTGGTCTTTTGACCATTAGATATGTTTGAAACTTAGAGGGTCGTAGAAGGTTAAGGTAGCAAAACAGAGTCCTTCTCTCTTTCACTCACTCTCGATCATCTCTCTCTCTTTCACGGGTTGAAAGTTTGAAGTATGCTTGATGATTAAAGCTTGGGAATCAAGGCTTGAGGGTTTAGGTTTGTGAATACCACTGGTGAGCTGGTAGTATCCAGGAGATGGGTCAGATCACTGCCAGTGACAGTAGAGGACAGAGAGTTGTCAGTTGATTTGATAGAGTTAGTTATGACTTACTTTGACATGATTCTGGGTATGGATTAGTTAGTGAAGTATGGGGCAACCATAAATTGTAGAAGGAAGATGGTAACCTTCGAGCCTGGAGGTGAGGATCCTTTTGTGTTTGTTGGCACTGTGAATGGACACTGTATACCTATGATATTTGTTGTGAGGGCTATAGATCTATTGCAAGGAGGTTGCATAGGATTCTTAGCAAGTGTGGTGGATACTACTTAGGTCATGCCAGTGGGACCAGAAGAGACCAAACTAGTCTGTGAGTTTCTGGATGTGTTTCCAGAAGATTTACTAGGGTTGCCACCACACAGAGAGATTGGATTTGTGATAGAACTGGCACTAGGGATGGAGCTAGTGTCTAGAGCACCTTACAAAATGTCCCCAACAGAGTTAAAAGAATTGAAAGTACAGCTGCAGGAGCTGTTGGACATAGGTTTTATTAGACCTAGTTTCTCACCGTGGGGTGCACCAGTTCTTTTTGTAAAGAAGAAAGATGGTTCTCTGAGGATGTGTATTGATTACAAAGAACTAGCTAGGTTAACAATTAAGAACAAGTATCATCTGCTAAGGATAGATGGTTTGTTTGACCAGTTTCAAAGTAATAGGGTATTCTCTAAGATAGACCTTCGATCTGGTTATCATCAGCTGAGGGTCAAGGAGGGACATATACCGAAGACTTCTTTTTACACTAGATATGAGCACTATGAGTTCTTAGTTATGTCTTTTGGATTGACTAATGCCTCAGCTGCTTTTATGGATTTGATGAAAAAATTGTTCAAGGTTTATTTAGACCAATTTATGATTGTCTTCATCGATGATATTCTGGTTTATTCTCAGTCAGGGTCAGAACATGAACATCATCTGAGGTTGGTTCTACAGAGACTAAGGGAACACAGATTGTTTGCAAAATTCAAGAAGTGTGAGTTCTGGTTATCTCAGGTGACTTTCCTTGTGCACATTGTCAGTAAGGAGGCGATTAAAGTGGATCCAACCAAGATTCAAGTGGTTAGGGATTGGCCAAGGCCAAAGAATGCTTCAGAGGTTAGAAGTTTCCTTGGATTGGCAGGGTATTATAGACGTTTCGTGGAAGGGTTCTCAAAGATTGCCACTTCATTGGCTGAACTGACACAAGGAAAAAATCAGAAGTTTGTGTGGTCAGACACATGTGAGAACAACTTCCAGAAACTGAAATTGAGGTTGATTACAGCTCCAGTTCTGAGTCTTCCAATAGATTAGGAGAAGTTTGTGATATATTGTGATGCCTCACATCAGGGTTTGGGTTGTGTTCTGATGCAGTCAGGGAAGGTGATTGCTTATGCCTCACATCAGTTGAAGGAGTATGAATAGAGATATCCCACTCATGATTTAGAGTTGGCGGCTGTGGTCTTTGCATTAAAGGTATGGAGACATTACCTTTGTGGAGAGAAGTGTGAGATTTATACTGACCACAAGAGCCTGAAGTACTTCTTCACACAAAAAGACCGGAACATGAGACAAAGGCGTTGGCTGGAGTTAGTAAAAGATTATGATTGTGAGATCTTGTATCATCCAAGAAAGGCCAATGTGGTAGCAGATGCTTTAAGCCAGAAGGGTCCGAGACAAATTTTCAGTGTGAGGCTGATATCCAGAGAATTAGGAAAGGATTTGACCAGAGTTGGTATAGGGTTATTGGTGGGCCAGTTGGCCAACATTACGCTACAGTCTACACTGTTGGAGAGAATAAAAGAAGGTCAGTTGGGTGATCCACAGCAGATCAAGATCAGAGAAGATGTTTTAGCTAGAGTATCCAGAGATTATACAGTGTCAGAAATGGGTTTGTTGAGATATAAAGATCAGATATGTGTTCCGTTAGACACTGTTATGAGGCGAGAGATTCATTTTTGAATCTCATACTATTCTATATTCTTTGCATCCAAGCACCATGAAGATGTATCAGCACGTGAGATCAATGTATTAGTGGCCTGGGATGAAGAGGGATGTAGTAAAGTATGTGGCTAAGTGCTTGACATGTGAATAGGTTAAGGCCAAGCATCAGAGGACAGTAGGGTTATTGCAGCCTCTAGACATTCCAGAGTGGAAATGGGAGGACATCATGATGGATTTCGTGGTGGGGTTACCCAGGACTATAGGTCAACATGATTCAATATGGGTTATTGTGGATCGATATACCAAGTCAGCTCACTTTCTACCAGTGAGGACTACTTTTATAGTTGACCAGTACGCAGATCTCTATGTGAGAGAGATTGTGCACCTTCATGGAGCACCGAGGTCGATCGTGTCAGATATGCAGAGTCAGCATCCCGAGCTGTTCAAGTAAATTTCGAGGATGAAATTTCTGTAAGGAGGGGATAGTTGTAATGTCCCAAATTCCCTAATGTGGTTTAATGCCTGGATTAGGGGGCCATGAGGGCGATAATTGATTTAATATGTAATTACGTGATTATATGCATGATTATGTGAATTATATTATTATATGATGATAATTGCATGCATGTGGGTCCACTTCTTATTAGAAGGGCATTTTTGTAATTTGTCCTGTAAAGGGCATATCTGTATATTTATGTGCATGTTGGTGATTTATGGGTGAGACCACATTGTTATGTGGATATGTTTGAGCTATTCAACATGAGACGATCTTAGGTTGCAAGATTAGCGGTTTGGTCATAACAGGGTTAATTGCCAGGCTCGGGGTGAGCCTAGGGGTAATTTGATGCTTAGTACATTACTGGGAATGAATGGGGTAATGGGATATGATTTAATAATTATTTGAGAATATTGGGAGTAACGAGAATTGGAGGTCGTTAATTATAATTAACGAGATAGACGAGAAATGAATGTTTTGCCCTTGGGGGGCTGTTAAGGAATTATATGACCCTAGGGGCATTTTGGTCTTTTGACCATTAGATATGTTTGAAACCTAGAGGGTCGTAGAAGGTTAAGGTAGCAAAACAGAGTCCTTCTCTCTTTCACTCACTCTCGATCATCTCTCTCTCTTTCACGGGTTGAAAGTTTGAAGTATGCTTGATGATTAAAGCTTGGGAATCAAGGCTTGAGGGTTTAGGTTTGTGATTAGCAGCTGAAGGAGATTCAATTCCGTGTTTAAGGTAAGATTTTCAGTTGAGGTTTCCTGGTTTTGCTCTGTTTTTAAGGTTAGTTTAAAGCTTGAGGTTTTGATCATGGAATTGGATATGTGTTAATGTTTTGAGTGGTTTAAGGCTTAGGTTTTGTTGTTAAACTGATGGATATGTTGTGTTGATGCTTGGTTTTAATTGTGGGATTGATTTGTTGAGGTTTTGGCTGGTTTTGAATTGAGAGAAAGGTAGGGGAGCTGGGTTTATAGGGTTAAGTTGCGACCGAATTCATGCAAGTCGCGACCTGGACCCATTCTAGAGCCTCCCCTGGGCTCTGTCTAGCAGGCGCACCGCGACCCACTGGATCCAGTTGCGGCCCGCCCCTGGTACCCTAGACAGAGGCTCTCTGTCTTGGGGGCGCGCTGCGGTCCATTGGGTCAAGTCATGGCCCGCCCCTCCCTTTTGTGCTAGGATGGGTTTTCAAGGGTTTTAAGTGCGAGTTTTCATTTCCTAAGGCTCGGGATCGAATCTACTAACCGTTTTAGTAGGATTCGAGGTCCCAAGAGTGTGGTTTTAGACCATGAACCTTTTATGATTTATTTTATTAATGGGATTTCATATTTGGTTATGAATAGGTGACCGCTAAGGGACTTAAGGACCGATCGTTCTCAAGGGTCGTTCTTTTATTATTTCACGCTCGAACCAGTGGTAAGAAAACTGCACCCAGTATGTGACATGCATTGTTATTGATGAGGCATGTTGAGTGATCTATATATGGACATTGACTACATTGTAAATGCTTAGCAGCTTTGCTTATTTGTGAATGGTACTGACTTATTAGTCAGAAACAACATTAGTGTTAGTACTGGTCGTGAAGTCTTGACTTATTAGTCATGATTGGCAGTGGCACTGAGCACTAGTTGTATGGTATTGGCTTAAGAGTCAAGAACGACATTAATGTGTTTAACATAGCCCGAAATGATTAGATCTAATCAACATGAGCATGGGATGCTTGACCGACCTTAAGGTCGAAGAAAAATAAAACCGCTTGTTTGGTCTAAAGGCTAGTTACTTAGAGCCAGGGCCAAAAGGCTCAGGTGATTGAAGCATCACATGGCCTAGGGTGTGGAGCCCCAGAGTGTGACTCATTAGTCACCTACGCAGAGTGTGACTCATTAGTCACCTATGCAGAGTGTGACTCATTAGTCACCTATCCAGAGAGTGACTCATTAGTCATCTACATAGGGAGTGACTCATTAGTCACCTATCTGATTAGGGCTGCAAGCCCCAAAATGATTACCAGCATCATTCATTGATATTGTATACATGCAGTAATAAGTTTTCTTGCTGAGCCTTGGCTCACAGGTGCTATGTGGTGCAGTTAAAGGAAAAGAAAAACTCACCTAGCCTTGAGTGGAGAGCTTAGGTGGCGATGTGTACATATGTGGCCTCTTGACCACCACGGCCAAGGTGTTTCTCAGGGGAACTAGGGTTTAACCCTATTTTTGCCGCTTAGGTTGGCGGGTTGTAATTTTTATACTGTAATGACCATTTTGGATTGTAAATAACTTTGTAAATACTTTTATGGGCCCATGTACAGTTTAATGTTTGTAAATAATATATATCCATTCCTTTTGACCGAGATTTTTCACCCTGGCTTATTAATGACACCTAGATGCACGTTTATAACCTAATGACTCGTTTAACGAGTTAAGCACTATTTAAGGTCCACAATAATAGTCTTGGAGTAACTAGGGCGTTACAATGGTCCCCACTGTACCTTGGATAAAATCATCTAGATAGTCTCAATTAATTGATTTAATTATCAATTAGAATGATCAAAGTTGATCAAGTTAATTTTTGATAGTTTCATAGAGTTATGCAATTTAGAGAAAAAAAGAGATTTTAGGGTATATTTATTAATTAAGATAAATTGGTGTCTAAATTAATAAATAAGTTCAAATCAAGGTTCAAATTATAAATAATTAATTTGATGAATGATTTAAATAATTAAATAATTAATTAATAAATAGAAAATAATACAGGCATTGCTTTTAAGTCCAATGAGCTTATAATTAAATGGGAAATTTCATGGGCCTAAAGCCCATGAGAATTTCTACCTAATGACTGATATTACCTATTAGTTTATTGATTTTTTAATTAAAATAAGTGGCCTAATTGAGCCTATAAAAGGAATGCTAAGTGAGAGTTGAAAATGAAAGTTTAAGAGATCCGGAGATGAACAGAAGATCAGAAGATCTAGTTTTGACACTTTTGGGTTTTAGACTCTCTCTACAACAAAAGTCCTTTTCTAAGCCTCAATATTCTCTTCTCTTCTTCTTCTCTTTGTATCTATCTCATGTGTTGAGAATTTACCACTCTATTCTAGGTGATTCTAAGGATAATTTGGAAGACTGTGAAGAAATTTGAAGATCGGTTCAGTTTCATGGTGATACCCTGCGACTGAAAGGATACAAGGGTTAGAGAAACTGAAGGAAGGACTTATTCATTTTGCTGCACATAATGCAAGTGTTCTTATCATTATCTCTATATAAATTCAATTATTGAAACATATTCTAGGTTTTCTTATATTAATTTGTTTAATATATGATTTACATGAAAATAAACAAGATCCTGTATAAGTGTAATGCCCCAAATTTCCTAATAAGGTTTAGGACCTTGATTAGGAGGCCGGGAGGCCATACTTGATTTATTATGCAATTAAATGATTATATGCATGTTTAGGTGTACTAAATATGCATGTGAACCCATTTCTGATTAATTGGGTGATTTTCATATTTTGGCCATTTTGGGCATATTTGGCATATATGTGGTATGTGTGTGGTGCTTCATTATTAGTTGGTTATGCTAGGGTTACTCAGCACGAGATGATCCTAGGAGGTAAGCTAGTGGGAAAATAACAACGGATTTATTCTTGACTCGGAGTAAGTCAAGGGATATTTAGCACATTACCAGGTTATTGGGTAATGGCAATAAGTATTTGATGATAAATTAGGAGTTCATAAGATCAGGAGGAAATTATGGAAGTTTGTACTATTTTACCCCCGGGGGCGTTTTTGGGACCCCGAGCATTAGGATTTGTTTGAGGCTACTTAAGCTTGAAGTAACTTGTTAAGAAATAAAATGAACATTCAGAACATTCTCTCTCTCTCAAAGTTCCATTTTCGACATCCTATCTCATTTTCGAAGGAAACTTGAGTTATAGGACTCAGATTCAAGCGAGGATCAAGGCATAGCGATTCTAGGGAAGATTAGAAGCTTATTAGTCGAATGATTTAGTTGGGAAATAACTCAATCGGAGGTAATCCAAGTTTTAAGTTCTTAGTTTTTAAAGTTTTTAAGCTTAAATTGGATTTTGTGTTTTGATGAGTGTTTGATTGAATTGAAGCTTGGGTTTTGTGGGTTTTGGATCATGGGGATGTTTGGGAACTTTGATTTTGCAATTCTAAGATGTTTGGATAGGTTTCTGGAAGGTTTTAAAATGGTAAAATCGAGGTTTTGGCTGGGTTTCGAGGTGGGGCCGCGACCTTGTTCTTGGGCGCCGCGACCCGAGCTTGGTGTAGGTGGGTGGTGGTGCTGATGGGCTTGAGAGCCGCGGCGCTTGGAAGGTGGGGCCGCGACACTTGAGGGCATTTGAGGCCGAAGTGATGTTTTGATCATGGGAACTCAAACGTTAGGCCTCGGGATCGTTCCTACTACCCGGTTTAGTAGGATTCGATGTCCCAGAGGCTACGTCTTGGTCCGGGAACCTTTTATTACTCATTTTGATGAGGTTTTATATTATGGTTGTGACTAGGTTATCGCAAGGGGATTGGAATCAGGATCGTGCTTGTGGCTCGTTTATTGGTAACCTGCGCTTGGACTAGAGGTAAGAAAACTGCATCCCATATGTGACATGCATGGTGATTATTGAGGCATGTTGAGTGTTTAAATGTGGACATTGATTGCATATCAAATGCTTAGCAAATCTTGCTCACTTGTGAATGGCACTGATTTATTAGTAAGAATCGACAATGGTGTCGGTATTAACTGTGAATCTGTGACTTACTAGTCAAGTTCGGCAGTAGTACCGAGCACTGGTCGTATGGAATTGACTTATGAGTCAAGGACAGTTGTAGCGTGTTTAACGCAAGCTGATAAAGATTAGATCTAGTCGACAACTGCATTGAATGACTCATCATGAGCATTAATGCCGGACCGACCTCAAGTTCGATGAAAACTAAAAGTGCTTGTCTAGTCTAAAGGCTAGTTACTTAGAGCCAAAGCCGGAAAGGCTAAGGTGGCCTACATGTCCCATGGCTACGAGGGTATGGGACCTTCGAGATAGACTTATTAGTCATCTAATCAAGATAGGCTTATTAGTCATATGACCAAGATAGACTCATCAGTCATCTGACCGAGATAGACTTATCACTCATCTAATCGAGATAGACTTATTAGTCATCTGACCGAGATAGACTTATCAGTTATCTAATCGAGATAGACTTATTAGTCATCTGACTGAGATAGACTTATTAGTCATCTGACCGAGATAGACTCATCAATCATCTGACCGATATAGACTTATCACTCATCTAATCGAGATAGACTTATTAGTCATCTGACCGAGATAAACTTATCAATCATCTGACAGAGATAGACTTATCAGTCATCTAATCGAGATGGACTTATTAATCATCTAATCAAGATAGACTTATTAGTCATCTGACCGAGATGGACTTATCAGTCATCTGACCGAGATGGACTTATCAGTCATCTGACTGAGATGGACTTATCAGTCATCTGACCAAGATAGACTTATCAGTCATCTGACCAAGATGGACTTATCAGTCATCTATTTAGAGAGTGACTTATTAGTCAACTGATGAAGGAATGACTTATTAGTCATCTACCTCAGAGAGACTTATTAGTCATCTACCTCTAAGCGAGAGACTTATTAGTCATCTACTCAGAGTGCAGGACTTCACAAACATGTATTTGTACCTGCTTGCATGCATGAGTAGGGTTATTTCTGCTAGGCATGCCTATTATGACTTAGCAACATGTTATTACTTGTTCATGAGCATATTGAGTTTTCTTGCTAGGCTTCGGCTCACGGGTGCTATATGGTGCAGGTAAGGGCAAAAGAAAGCTGGACCATCCTTGAGTTGGAGAGCTTAGGTGACGATGTGCACATATGCGACTGCTCGACCACCACGACCGAGGGTTTAAAGAGGAACTAGGGTTAAACCCTATTTTGCCGCTTAGGTTGGATGGTTGTAAATCTTTTGTTGTAATTAACCTTTAAGTTATATTTTTGGGATCCCAATGATGTGGTAAACGTTTTAATGAAACGTTATATCTTAACCAAATATTTTAATCCTAATTCGCTAATCATACTTAGTTACACGATTATGGCCAAATGACTCGATTAGCGAGTTTAGCACTGTTTAAAATGCACACCGTAACGGTCCCTAGAGTTTAGGGCGTTACAATAAGCTTTCCCAACAAACCTATCTATGAAATAATTTAGTCCCTAGCAACTCCAGCTAGGACATCCTCTCTGTGCCTCATTTACTAAGGATCATTCATCTGCCCTTCCCTAATCCTCTCCAAGAGAGTAGACTCCAAGGTGATGTTAGCTAACTGGCCCACCACGAACTCTACCCTTGCTCTAATCATTTGATTACAACCTCCTTGGATATCTATTTCAAACTAAATAACTGCCCCGGACATCTCCGACTCAAGGCATCTGCCACCACGTTGGCTTTCCCTAGGTGGTAAAGAATCTCACAGTCATAATCTTTCACCAACTCCAGCCAACGCCTCTTCTCATGTTCAGATCTCTTTGAGTAAAGAAATACTTTAAGCTCTTGTGGTCAGTGTATATCTCACACTTCTCCCCATAAAGGTAGTGCCGCCATACCTTCAAGGCAAAGACCACTGCTGCCAACTCTAGATCATGTGTAGGGTATTGTTGTTCATAATCATTTTACTGGTGTGATGCATAGGCAATCACCTTTCCAACCTGTACAAGGACACAACCTAGCCCTTGCTTTGATGCATCGCAGTAGACCACAAACTTCTCCTATTTTGAAGGAAGACTCAGAACCGGAGCAGTGATCAACTGTTGCTTCATCTCCTGGAAGCTGTTCTCACATCTATCTGGCCATACAAACTTCAGGTTCTTGCGTCTCAACTCTGTTAGTGGTGTCGCAATCCTTGAGAACCCTTCCACAAAACACCGATAATACCCTGCTAATCTAAGGAAACTTCTGATCTTTGAAACACTCTTTGGCCTTGGCCGATCTCTGACTACCTCAATCTTGGCTGGATCCACCTTAATTCCATATCTACTAACAATGTGACCGAGGAATGTCACTTGAGGTAACCAGAACTCGCACTTCTTAAAATTTTCATACAATATGTGCTCCCTCAGTCTCTGCAATACCAACCGAAGATGTTGCTGATGCCATAACTCTGACTGATAATAAACTAGGATGTCATCGATGAAGACGATTACGAATCTATCTAGGTAATCTTTGAACACTCTGTTCATCAGAACCATAAAAGCTGCTGGGGCATTAGTTAATCCAAATGACATGACTAAACATTCATAATGCCCATATCTGGTACGGAAGCCTGTCTTCGGTAGATCTTCCTCCTTGATCCTCAGCTGGTGATAACCATATCGAAGATCAATCTTTGAGAACATTGTCTTGCCTTGTAGCTGATCAAATAAATCCTCAATTCTTTGCAATGGATACTTATTCTTGATAGTCAGCTTGTTTAGCTCTCTATAATCGATACACATCCTCAGAGAGCCATCTTTCTTCTTCACAAATAAAATTGGCGCACCCCAAGGCGAGAAATTGGGCCTAATAAACCCCAAGTCCAGTAACTCCTATAATTGAACCTTCGATTCTTTCAATTATGCTGGTGCCATCCTGTATGGTGCTCTAGACACTGGCTCTGTCCCTGGTGCCAATTCAATAACAAACTCTATCTCTCTGTGGGGTGGCAACCTGGTAATTCTTTTGGGATTATATCCAGAAACTCACAGACTAACCTGGTCTCCTCAGGTCCAACTTTTTAGGATTAATGCCCTCAAAGCATGTAAAGACATTTTATTGGTTTTAAATAAAAGTACAATTTTATTATATTTGAATGTTATAATTATTGTTTGAATTAATTATATAATAATATCAAGAAAATTCCCTATTCATTCATGAGAATATAATCTTGTATTAGTATGAGAGAATTAAGATCATATATAATGAATAATATAGTCAGTAACATATTAAAGTAAGGAATCTTTAATGAATACTTACTAGTACGATTTGCTAAGCATATGAGATGCAAGTAATCTAGATTCAAATTACAGATGTGGATAGACATCTTAGTAAAGGTGCGTTCATCACCAACTATATTATGATCTTCTGCATTCACCACCAACTATATTATGAATAAGTTGGAATTCAACATGACCCAGTTGTTGAATGAACTACAGACATTTGAATCTCTTAACAAATCCAGTACTAAAGAGACTGAAGCAAATGTGGTAGAGGAGAAATCTTCAAACTCTGAGGAGAAATCCAAGAAGAGAAAGAAGAACAATAATAAGGACAAGGGAAATGGCAAAAAGTCCAATAAAGGCAAGAAGACACCAAAAGCCAAGGAGAACAAAATTGACAACAACTCCAAGAAGAAAGAATTAAAAGGAAAATGTTTCCACAGTGGAGTTGAAGGTCGCTAGAAGAGAAACTGCAAGAAGTATCTCTCTGAGCTGAAAAAGAAAGGTAAATATGATTTGCTTGTACTTGAAGCTTGTGTAATGGAAGACGATATGTCATCCTGGGTTTTAGATTCAGGAGCCACTAACCATGTTTATTCATCCATGTAGATACTTGAGTCATCAAGGGAGCTGCCAGATGGCGAGGTGACCATGCGAGTTGGAAGTGGAGCGCTCGTTTCAGCAAGAGCAAAGGGAACAATCCATTTAAATTTTGGGAACAATTATTTAGTTTTGAACAATGTTTATTTTATTCCTGGATTTTCTAGAAACTTAGTTTCTTTATCTATGTTGCATGAACAATTATTTGATATTTCTTTTAGTAATAATGCGATTTTTATTTCAAAGAATGGTTTCAAAATATGTCAAGCAGAACATAATAACAGGCTGTATATGCTCAAACCAAATGAACGAACGCTCAATCATTCAGAATTATTTAAAGTAGCAAAACCACAAGGGTAACAAAAGACAAACCGTTTCAAATGAGGATGACATATATCTTTGGCATCTTAGACTTGGTCTAGATAGGATAAATTGGTTAACAAAATATGGACCTTTGAGAGAACTAAGAGTTGGAACTCTTCTGGTTTGTGAATCTTGTTTAGAAGGTAAAATGACCAAACGTCCTTTCTCAGTGAAAATCAATATAGCCAAAGAACCTTTGGAGCTTGTACACAGCGATATCTCTAGTCCAATCAATGTACAAGCAAGAGGTGGGTATGAGTATTTCGTCACTTTTATTGACGATTACTCAAGATATGGTCATACCTAATGCTTAAGAAATCTAAAACCTTTGGTAAGTTTTGAGAATACAAAGCTAAGGCTAAGAAGCAGTTAAGTAAGACTCTAAAGAAACTTCGATCTGATCGAGGTGGAGAATATTTGGATTTAGAATTCAAAGATTTCTTGCTGGAGCATGGAATTATATCCCAACTCACAGCACTAGGAATGCCACAACAAAATGGTGTTTCTGAAAGAAGAAACAAGACCTTGTTGGACATGGTCAGGTCAATGTTAAGCTACTCTTCACTTCCTCTCTCATTCTAGGGATATGCACTTCAAACGACGACATAAATTTTGAATGTAGTCCCATTTAAGACCATTAGAAAAATGCCACTGGAACAATGGAATGGAAACAAACCTAGTTTGCACCATTTTCGCATTTAGGGCTGTCTTGCTCATGTTCTTAGACTTAAATCAGGGAAACTTGAATCAAGGTTGGAAGTGTGCATTTTTGTTGGCTACGCTCCAAAAACAAGAGGTGGTTATTTCTATAGTCCCAAGGATCAAAAGGTATTTGTTTCAACAAATGTGACCTTCCTTGAACATGACTATATGAATAACTATAAACCTCAGAGCAAGGTAGTATTGGAGGTCTCACAGCTGATAAGATTCCATCACAATCATCTTCATCATTAAATGATAAACAACAAACCCTGGAAACTATGATTCTTGGAAAAAAAACCCTGGTGCAACGTCGTAGTGGGAGGATTGTGAGACAACCTGTTTGCTACGAACATGAGGCACATGTCCTTGTTTCTGATACATACAAGGACGATCCATTAACCTTTAAAGAGGCAATGGATGATCCTGAAAAGGAGAAATGGAAAGAAGCCATGAACCAAGAAATGGAATCGATGTATTCCAATTCTATCTAGGAACTTGTGGATCCACCTAAAGATGTCAGACCCATAGGGTGTAAGTGGATATACAAGAAGAAAAGATGTGTAGATGGGAAAGCAGAGACTTTAAAAGAGAGGTTTGTAGCCAAATGTTACACTTAGAGAAAAGGTGTTGATTATGAAGAAATATTTTCTCCTGTGGCCATGCTCAAATCCATTCGTATCCTCTTATCCATAGCGACTGCCAATGATTATGAGATATGGCAAATGGATGTCAAGACAGCAATTCTGAATGACTATCTTGATGAAAGTATCTATATGGTACAATCAGAAGGGTTCATAAAGAAAGGGGAAGATCAAAAGGTGTGCAAGTTGCTAATATCCATTTATGGATTAAAGCAAGCATTTAGATCTTGGAATATCACTTTTGATGAAACAATTAAAACATATGGCTTCAAACAGAATGTCAACGAAGCATGTGTGTATATATACGTCAAAGGAAAAGTGGTGGTTTTCTTAGTTCTTTACGTTGATGACATCTTGCTCATTGGGAACAATGTAAAGACATTGTCAAATGTAAAGAAATGGTTAGCTGAAAAGTTCCAAATGAAAGATTTGGGGGAGGCGAGCTGTGATTTGGGAATCCAAATCCTAAGGGATAGGAAGAACAAGCTCTTGAAACTTTCTCAAGCTAATTATATAGATAAGGTACTTGAAAGATTCTCTATGGAGAATTCCAAGAAAGGTCAGTTACCAACTAGACATGGAATTGCTATCTCCAAGGAACAATGTCCCAAGAAACCTCAAGAGGAAGAGGATATGAGAAAGTATCCCTATGCTTCAGCAGTTGGGAGTATGATGTATGCTATGTTGTGTACTAGGCCCGACATATGTTATGTATTTGGGATTGTAAGTCGTTATCAATAAAATCCTGGTTTGGAACACTGGATTGTAGTAAAGCACATTCTCAAGTATCTTAGGAGAACGAGAGACTATATGCTAGTATATTTAGGGGGTGAGCTAAACCCTACTGGATACACTGATTCTGATTTCCAATAAGACAAAGACAGTCGAAAATCGACATTTGGGTCAGTGTTCACTCTTGGTGGATGAGCTGTGGTCTGGAGAAGCATTAAGCAATCCAACATAGTTGATTCAACCATGGAAGCCGAATACATAGCGGCTTGTGAAGCAGCTAAGGAAGCAGTTTGGTTGAGGAAGTTCTACACTGATTTGGAAGTAGTTCCAGATATGGATAAGCCACTAATCTTGTACTGTGACAACAGTGGAGCAGTAGCTAATTCCAAAGAACCTAGAAGCCACAAGAGAGGGAAGCACATAGAAAGGAAATACCATCTAGTAAGAGAGATTGTCCACATCTGGTAAGATAGCGTCGAAATAGAATTTGGCTGACCCATTAACCAAGACACTTCCTGCAAAGTCGTTCATAGGCCACGTGCAAAATATGGGATTAAGGGAGATGCCTCACTTGCTTTAAGGGAAAGTGGGAGATTGTTAGGATTAATGCCCTAAAAGCATGTAAAGACATTTTATTGGTTTTAAATAAAAGTAAAATTTTATTATATTTGAATGTTATAATTATTGTTTGAATTAATTATATAATAATATCAAGAAAATTCCCTATTCATTCATGAGAATATGATCTTGTATTAGAAAGAGATAATTAAGATAATATAAAATGAATAAAATAGTCAGTAACATATTAAAGTAAGGAATCTTTAATGAATGGTTACTAGTACGGTTTGCTAAGCATACGAGATGCAAGTAATCTAGATTCAGATTATTGATGTGGATAGACATCTTAGTAAAGGTGCTGTATAAAATAGAGATTATATATGATAGGATCGATGATAATAAATTATCTTTATAAACTTGCCGTTTGACGTAAAGATTTAATTCTTGTCATAATAGATGATCATTTGTAGATCAGTCTAAATCCCGAGTATTCATGAACTTCTATTTATGTTTATTGGATCTTTTGATTCACTCGTTAAGGTCTCTTAGAATAACAAAGCTAATGACTTTTGTTTTGGAGATTCAATATTATGGATGGCTGGGAACATGAATTGCAATATTGGAATCCATGCTTTCCTAATGGATCGAATATTGGTTCCCTTAAGGGTTGATTATGGAACAGAATAGTTATTGAGCTCAAATCTATAATTAGATTATAGATTAATTATTCGCTAGTGAATTAATGGTACTTAAGGATCAAGAGGTAATTAGAAGGGTAAAACGACAATTTTGACCAACTCTAATTAACGAACTAATAATGGAGGACATCACTACATATATTGATTATATCAATGGACTAATAGAGAAAACTCTATAAATATAATTCTATAAATACTTAGAGTGCAATTCCATATTTATAGTGAAGTAATCATGGAATTAATAAATAAGATTATTAGATTAAAGAGTTTAATTAATAATCTGGTTTATTGGAGCTTCATATTATAGGTCCATGGTCCCTAGATCACCTCTATCCTACACTGTCAATGATAAGGATGTCAAAAGAAAGATTTGTTAAGAGAAAGAACTAAATTGCAAAGGAATTAATTTTCTTGGGCAAGGAAATAATTATTTAATAATTATGGGTAATTGATTAATTGTGAATTAATTAATTATTTAACTATATAGTTTTTATTTTGAAAAACTATAGGTTAAAATTAATATAAATCTTGTTTGGATTAATATAAAGAGAGAAAATAATAAATATCTTATTTATAATATGATATTTATTTAATTTAAAACTGATATTTTAAGGTAAAATTAATTTTGAATTAATTGATATTTATTTTGGAATAAATATCTTGTCTTAAAAGTTGATTAAATAAACAAATGAGAAAATTAGGGCAACCCTAATAGGTCTGGGTGACACACACTGTACAGTACAGTGTGTGGCGCCTAGCATAAGGGATTTTATCCTTGTGATTTAAATTTTGAATTTCAAATAAATTTTTTTAATCAATTATTTAATTATTCTTTTTAAATATGATTTAAATAGATAATTAAACGAAAATATCTAATCATTTTTTAATTTGAATTCTATTTTAATTAATTAAAGATTATTTAATTAGATTAAATATCTTTATAAATCTGATATACGTGATATTCAGAATAATGGATGGATAATCAGACTCTCTCTAAAGCGATAGTTTTCTTTAAACCTGAAAACTATTCTAAACCTTCTCTCTATCAAAACTCTCTAGATCTCATGTGTTGAGTACATCTAGGAAGTCACATAAATCAACCTTTTGAATCCTATGTGCCCACACGTACTTGTGTGTTTGAGGATTGGTTTGGAAGATTAGGGTGTGAGATCTCAGAACACTAGATAGGAAGATCGTTGATTTATACAAAAAAGACTCAATGACACTTGATAGGCTACAAGAGGTAATCCCTAATCTATTTGTATGTGATTTAATATTTATATGTATATGATCCTGGATGGTATTAATATTTATTAAAATGGGTTCATATATTCCGTTGCGTACCTTTGATTTGATCATTTAATACCAACACAACTGGCACAAATCTAGTGGTGTCCACCACACTAGGTAGGAGTCCTATTGTAGTGTTCCATAATTTTTACTTAGCTAGATAGTAGTAGTAGTTAGTATTAGTTTGTAGTATGCTAGTTTCTGTGGATTTTGGTTCAAGCCAGGACTTAGTTGGAAACTCATAGCAACAATTATGGATTTTATAAGTTTAACCTATAGTATAGAAATATTATTTATAACATAAGGTTTGATAAATATTGCTGGTCTTAGAAATATTATTTATTATAACCTAAGGTTTAGATAGAATTATTAAGAATGTGACACTTGTCATAATCATGTTTATTAAGAATTTAAGGATTTTTGATGAATAGTGTAAATAAAAGAAAGATCTAGAAGCTTTAGAACCTTCCAACAGCTATTAGGATCACGTTTTGACTCAGTCAAAGCTATTTAATCAATTCAAAATATGCTGAAAAAGTGCAAATACATATTTGATATTTCAACGTATGCCGATATATCGTAACTATAGGGGCCGATATATTGCCTACGGGAGATACGGAAAACACGTCGACTTCACACGAACGAACGAACGAGGCTTGGGATATAGGTCTAGGCGATATATCGCCCCTGGCATGTATTTTTGGAAGCTTGAGGTTTTTAAATTTAAAAACAGCCTTAATCACTTGGACCTGCCTTTGAACGATTTTGACCGAGTTCTGGGCATCTGTTGAACGAAAATTCAAATCTTTTTCATTTTATATTCATTTATTTATTCAAATTAAAAGGGGTTAGTTTCACTCCTTGAACTCTATAAATGGGACCTAGTACTCAGCCATTTCTTTCATTCTTCAAGCATTCTTCAGAGCCTCCAAGCTGCTAAGATTATTATAGAGAGAAACACTTGGGTTTTGGGTTAAAAGCTTTTCTAAACACTTGTGAAGTAAGATAAAGAGTTATTTCAGTATTGAGGTATAGATCAAGTCATAAGATCATTCAAGGTATTCCCATCCTTAAGTTCAGTTCTTCATAGTTCTTTTATTCCATTTTCTTTCAGATCCTAACTCTTGTTTATGATTCTTGGTTAGGTGTATAAGTTCCTTGAACATTAAGGTTTTTGGTAAGTTTCTACTTGGATGGTTTAGGTCTCTTTTTCATCTCTTTTCCTTTAGAAGCTCACGATTCTTACTGTTGGTTTTAGGAGTGTTCCAAAATCCCATTCTTGTCTTGATATCCCGGTTTTTTGTAAGGAAAATAGGATAGATTACGTGTGTTTATATGTTTTGATATATTTTACGTTATGATATGTGCTATGTATATATGCATAAATATGTTTTGTAGTCACTTGGGGCTTATAGTAGCTTAGATAGCAAACCCCAAGAATTTTTATCATTTTCATGGTTTAGAGTTATGATTTACCCTACCTCGATTAGTAGACAGAGGACCTAGATGGGTTATCATAGACTATAGTTGTGATCTAACCTACCTTGATTAGTAGACATAGGACCTAGATGGTTTTATCACATACCATGTTAATGAGTTAATGGCCATTAATATTGTAGTCCTATATGATATACGTTTTTATAGTCATATGTTTTATAATATATGTTTATGATATAGTCTTATGTTTATGATTTATGATATATGTTGTTAGTAGATTTTCCTTGCTGGGCATTAGGCTCATTTCTTTCTTTTTAGAATGATGCAGGAAAATGAATATAGAAGGCGAGAATGATTTGTGGTAGCTTGGCATGTGTGTTGAGAATGAATGAACTGAGTGGACTGCTTGAAGATCAAGGATGAAGTCTTTTGTTTTATATCTTTATGTATTTCCACACCTAGTTTTTTAAACATTTGATTAAAGTTGTGATGTTTTTTTTTTTTATGTTTTTATGTACTAAACAATGGGTACCCATACCTTATTTTGATAAACGAGTTTTAGGCTCGTTTATGGTCTAGTTTATAGGGTGTTTTTCGTTAGTTTGGGATTATTTTATTTTGGAATTATGTTCGTTTGTTCATGTTTCAGGTTTTCCATGCTAAATTGGTAAAAAGAGTGAAAATGAGGGAAAGTGGAACAAAATCAGGTTTTTCGGGATTGATATGTGCAATTTTGGGTGCTGTTAATAGCACTATAGTGCTTCAAGGGAGCGCCGTAGCACTACAAAGGACTTCGATGCATGAATGCTTCTGAATTTAGCGCCACAGCACTATAAATTCAGCGCCACATCGCTATCATGAACAATTAAGCAGCGCTATAGCGCTAGCAAGAAAATTTTCCAGGTGTTTTGGTTCTGACTTTAGCGCTATAGCGCTACAATAAGAGCGCTACAGCGCTAGTACACTAAATTTTGAGGAATTTTGTCACTGACAATAGTGCTACAAATACAGCGCTATAGCGCTGGTGACGCGATTTTCAGATTTTAGACAACTTTTTGAAGGGTAATCTGGTCTTTTCACTTGGGAACTTTGGAGGGCTATTTAAGGAACATGATGCTGCGAATTTAGGAGGACTGGAAGTTTTAAAAACCCTAGATGAAAAGAGGCTACTGTAATTATTTTCTCTATTTTTGTTTTCATCTGAATTCTAAGGTTAATCTTATGAACAATTATTTGCAGTTTATTTTCATCATGGAATTTATGAACTAATTTCTTTTATCTAAGAATTAATGTAGTCACTGAGATTCTATTTAATTTTCTTATGATTTTCTATTGATACTTCTTTTCTATTCTAATCTATATGATGTGTGTTTAATGCTAGTAAATACTTGATCACTATTTGCTTGATTTAATGGTTTTGATTCAAAATTCAAAAGATGAGAATTGAATATGCTATCATTGTATATACATAGGGTGCATATTGGACGAAAGTACCTGTATGACTTGTGTAGTAATTAGGTTTCCATGTTTAGTGCCTTCTATATATTCAAGTTTATCACAGAAATGTAGAAAACCTTCATATAGATTGAGGTCTTATATATTGAAAAAGAATAGGAATCGATTATATTAACCTGCTATTAGAATAGAAAGAAGAGATTTAGAATTGATTATTAAAATTAATAGAATGAACAGTTGATTAAATTAATTCCTAGGTTGTTTTTATTATTGATTCTTATGTAGTGATTCATTGTTTTGTTTCCAGTTCTTTAATTTTGGTTCATACTTTATAAGATTTCTTTTATTTTTAATTGTTCACTTAAATTTTAATTAACCAAATAGAATTCAAAAGTCAATTAGTGGTACTTGGGAGATAGTCTCTGTGGGACGATGTCCGTTCTTCGGAATTTACTACTTGATACGACTACGTATACTTGCGTACAGAAATTATAGATCAAGTTTTTGGCGCCGTTGCCGGGGACTTAATTGCCAATATCACAGTTATTGTTATTTGTTCTAATTTGGTTATTTTATTTTATTTAATTTCTGTTAACATTTATTTGGATCAAGGTTCTATTGTGTTTCATGACTTGTTGGTATATGCGAAGCAATCGACAAAAGGAGATTATACCAATAGATTGGGAAATTGAAAGAACGTGCAGACAGAACCTAAAGTTAAAGAGGAGATTGGAGTTTACCATGGCTAATAATTTGGGAAACGGTGCTAATAATGGTCAAGGGGCTACATAAATTCCAAGGGAGCAAGGACCAAGAACATTAAGAGATTATGTACTTCCTACTGTTACAGGAGTGCATTCATGCATTAGACCTCCAACCATTGCTGCCAACAATTTTGAGATTAAGCCAGCCATCCTTCAAATGGTCCAAACAACTGTTTAGTTTGGAGGTCTGCCAACAGAGGATCCCAATTTACACATAGCTAATTTTCTGGAGTTATGCAACGTTCAAGATGAACGGGGTGAGTGATGATGCTATAAGACTGAGGTTATTCCCATTTTCACTAAGGGATAGGGTGAAGAGTTAGTTGATATCTTTACAGGCGAATTCTATCACTACATGGGAGGAGTTAGCTCAGAAATTCCTTGCCAAATTCTTTCCTCCAGCAAAGGCTGCAAAGTTAAGGGGTAAGATTAATAACTTTTATCAGTTGGATGGAGAGTCACTATATGATTCTTGGGAGCGCTTTAAGGAGTTGTTAAGGAAGTGTCCACATCATGGAATAGAAAAGTGGATGTTGGTGCATAATTTTTATAATGGGTTGAATGGAACCACGAGGACAATTATAGATGCCGCAGTAGGAGGTGCCTTTATGAGTAAGAGTGCTAATGAGGCATATGAGCTATTAGAGGAGATGGCGATGAATAATTACCAATGGCCAACTGAAAGGGGACAACCAAAGAAGATGGCTGGAATGATGGAATTGGATGCTATATCCATGCTTACAGCTCAAGTTGCAGCCTTGACAAAGCAACTACAAAAGACTACACTCCCATCTCAAGCTATGCAAGTTCAAAACCTTTGTGAAGTGTGTGGTACAAACCATCAACCAAACCAATGCCCTGCTATAGATATGAATAATATGCCCATGGAAGAAGTACAAGCTATAGGAAATTTTTCGAGACAACCTAATAACCCCATTTCCATGACCTATACCCTAGCTTGGAAGAACCATCCTAATTTTTCCTGGTTTAACAACCAAAACACTCTCCAACCTTATCCTCCACCTCAGCCACAATATCAACATGCCCAAAATAGGCCACCATATCCACAACAATATGCACACCAAAATCCTCCACCTGGCTATTATCAACCTGCACAAAATAGACCACCTCACCAAATGCCAATGACACCAGCTGAACCTCAACCTAATGTACTTAACCAATTCATGACTGAAACCAGGGCATCCATAAGAAGTTTGGAGACACAAATAGGGCAATTGGCTACTTTAATGTCGAATAGAGCTCAAGGAAATTTTCCTAGCACTACAGAAGTTAATCCTAAAGAACAGTGCCAAGCTATTACTTTGAGGAGTGGAACGAGGTATGAAGGGCCAAAGAAGAATCAATTGGAAGAAGAAGAAGGTCAGAAGGGAAATACTCATGGTAAAGAGGAACATAAGTTAATGATGAAAATGTTACTGAGGACCTTAAGAAAGAAGAGGAGACTCCACCTGTAAGTATTGAGCACCATGTTAGAATTCCATATCCACAAAGGCTTCGCAAGCATAATTTGGATAAGTAGTTTGCAAATTTTTTAGAGGTGTTCAAGAAGCTACATATTAATATACCATTCGCAGAAGCATTAGAACAGATGCCCAGCTATGTAAAGTTTATGAAGGAGATTCTCTCTAATAAAAGAAAGATGGGTGACTACGAAACAGTGGCGTTAACAAAAGAATGTAGTGCGATTTTGCAAAGGAAACTTCCTCAAAAGTTACGAGATCCTGGGAGTTTTACTATTCCATGCACGATTGGGGAGTTTGTGTAATGACCCAACTACTCTAGACTTTGGACCATTAACGACAACTATACATAGACACTAATCTTTAATAAAACTTACAAGTGAAATAATCATTACTTCATTAAAAACTTGTAAAAACAAATGTTAAACTACATTAAACTTAAAGTAGGATATGGGATCCCATTATTTAAAAGAAAAACATAACATACTTGTAAATAAAATGGATTACATAATAAAGTGCGGAAAATACATATAAAACCATAATTAAAGAGACTTCATCCTCGAATCGAACTCTCGGCCCTTTGATTCCATTCCATCTCAATACACATTCCCAAGCTTCCAAGAACCTTTCCTGCCACCAAAGCTATTTTCCTGCACATATAAACATAAAGGAGTGAGCCTAATGCCCAGCAAGGAAAACCTAACACGTAAACCATATACATAAAATTCATAATGCAACATAAAACATATCATAAACATATGTCACATATACTATAATGGCCATTATTACTTGGGGTCCCATAAACAAACAAGTCATATGCCCATTAGATTTGTGGGGCTTGCTAGCTAAGCAAGTCATATGCCCATAAATTTATTGGGGCTTGTTAGTTATACAGGTCATATGCCCAAGTCTACAAACATACATAACATCACATAAATCATAGGTTAATCATAACACATACATTATAAGATAACACATAAGATAACATATAGAATCCTATCCTATTTTCCTTACCAAAAGTACCGGGATATGAGAACAGATTTGGGACTTTGGAACACTCCTAAAAACCATAAATGGAAGGGTGAGTATACTAAAGAGAATGAGATGAAAAGAATGGACGAACTATACCATTAAGAATATACTTACCAAAAACCTTATGTTCAAGATCTTAGATTTCTTATCCAAGAATAAAGAATAAAGTTAGGGTGCTGATAGAAAACTATAAGAACTTAAAGAAAAATAATACCAAATGAACTAGAGTTTGGAATACCTTGAATGCTTCTATGACCAATCTAAACCTTGAAATGAAATGTGCTATAAACCTTACTTCCCAAGTGTTTGGTAAGCTTATAATCCCCAACCCAATGTGTTTACCCTCTCAAAAATAACCTAGCAACTTGTAGCCTCTGAACTTAGCTTGATGAATGAATAAATGGCTGGGTACTAGTTCCTATTTATAGAGTTCAATAATGAAAAGATCTTCATTTAACTTGAACAAAATAATGGCTTTTTAAGTGAAAAATATTTGAATTATCGTTCAGCAGAGGCTGAAGACTCGGTTAGAAAGATGCTGGACTTATCAAGATGTTAAAGATTAAAATGGGAACATTTTAAAAAATATTCAAAAGTACACTGAAGGAGCCGATATATCACCCCTTGTAGGCGATATATCGCCTGGGCCAGCATGCCTGAGGCTCGTCGAGGTGCTCGTGCGAAGTTACATGTTTTTCGTATCCCCATACTGCGATATATCGCCCCCTATAACTGCGATATATCGGCATACACTGAATATTTAAACATGAAATTGCACATTTTAAGCTTAATTTGAATTGAGTAAACAGCCTTGACTAAGTCCTCTAACGTTTTCAAAGCTGCTGACAGATCCTAGGATATTCAAATATTACTCTTAATAAACTAATTCCTAAAAAATACTTAATTATCATTAAATATACACATGACAAGTGTTACTTTCTTATTGGGTCTATCTAAACCTTATAATATAATAAATATTACCATTAATATCAGTTATATTAATCAAACCTCAGGTTAAAATTAATATTCTTAAACTATAGGTTAAACTTAGAAAATCTACAAGTGTTACTATGAGTGTCCAAATAAATCCCGGTCTGAACCAAAGTCTACAGTCATAAAAATACTACTACTATTACTATTATACTACTATCTAACTAGCTAAGTAAAGTTCTTGGACTCTACAGTTTGAATGTAAGCATGCACTTTGTGATTTGGGGGCAAGTATTAATTTAATGCCTTTGTCAGTATTCCGTAGACTTGGTTTGGGGGAAGCTAGGCCAACCACAGTAACATTGCAGCTGGCTAATAGATCTGTGAAGCATCCACGAGGTATTATAAAAGATGTATTGGTAAGGGTGGATAAGTTTATATTTCCAGCTGATTTTATAGTTCTTGATATGGAGGAGGATGAAAATGTTCCTATTATTTTGAGGAGACCCTTTTTAGCAACTGGGCAAGCATTGATAGATGTGCAAAAAGGAGAGTTAAAGCTAAGAGTTCAAGGGGAATCAATTGATGTGGTAGAAGTGGTCTTTAATGTATTTAAGGCTATGACTTATCCTAAAACAAGTGATAGTTGTTTCTCAGTTGATGTGGTAGAAGAAGTAGTAGGAAGAAAAGAAGTAATTGAGGATCCTCTTGAAATAAGCCTTATAGTTGATGATGTAGATGGTGAGGAAAATGAAGAAGCGATGAGTTATTTGAAGTGGATAAAATCATCGGAGTCATGGAGCCATAAGAAATTTGAAGAATTGGGTGAGGGACCGGAAAGACCATTACCGTCGATTGTGAAGCCACCTATTTTAGAACTGAAAGTTTTACCAGACCATCTCCGTTATGCTTATCTTGGTGAAAAAGAGACTCTTCCGGTTATAGTTTCATCACTTCTTTCGGAAGAAGAAGAGGAGAAGTTGTTGAGGGTGTTGAGGGCTCATAAAACTGCTATAGGGTGGACTTTGGCTGATATAAGAGGAATTAGCCCATCAAAAGTTATGCATAAAATTCTCATGGAAGATGATGCAAGACCGACTATTGATGCTCAACGAAGACTTAATCCGACAATGAAAGAAGTGGTGAGAAAAGAGATTTTGAAATGGTTAGATGCTGGAGTGATTTACCCTATTTCTGATAGTGCGTGGGTGAGTCCAGTACAAGTAGTACCTAAGAAGGGTGGTATGACGATGGTGAAGAATGAAAGTAATGAACTGATTCCAACATGGATTGTGACGGGTTGGAGGATCTGTATAGACTATCGGAAGTTAAACAAGGCAAATAGGAAAGATCATTTTCCTTTGCCTTTTATTGATCAGATGTTGGATAGGTTGGCAGGGCATAACTACTATTGTTTTTTAGATGGGTACTCAGGCTATCACCAGATCGTAATTGTATCGGAGGATCAAGAGAAGACAACGTTTACATGTCTTTATGGAACTTTTGCTTTTAGACGAATGCCATTCGGGTTATGTAATGCACCAGCCACGTTTCAACGGTGTATGATGGCAATATTTTCTGACATGGTTGAGAAGGGGATTGAAATTTTTATGGATGATTTTTCGGTTTATGGGTCCTCTTTTGACACGTGTTTGACTAATTTGGAGCTGGTGTTGAGGAGGTGTGAAGAGTCGCATTTGGTGCTTAATTGGGAAAAGTGCCACTTTATGGTAAATGAGGGAATTGTATTGGGGCACAAGATTTCTAAGAAAGGCATTGAAGTGGATAGGGAAAAAATTTCAACGATAGTGAATTTGCCACCACCGGTTTCAGTAAAAGGAGTACGGAGTTTCTTAGGTCATGCGGGATTTTATAGGAGGTTTATCAAAGATTTCTCCAAAGTTTCAAAGCCACTGTCCACTTTGTTAATGAATGGGGTTACATTCGATTTTGATGAGAAGTGTCAACAAGCTTTTAGGATACTTAAGGAGAAATTGATCTCGGCACCTATAGTTGTTGCGCCTCAATGGGATTTGCCATTTGAACTGATGTGTGATGCCAGTGATTTTGCGATTGGGGCAGTGTTGGGACAAAGAGTTGACAAGGTCTTTAGAACGATTTATTATGCAAGTCGTACCTTGAATGATGCTCAAATGAATTACGCAACTACAGAAAATGAGTTATTGGCCATAGTGTTCGCTTTTGATAAATTTTGGCCGTACTTGATTGGGAATAAGGTGGTTGTTTACACGGACCATTCTACGATAAAGTATCTTATGACCAAGAAAGATTCTAAGCCTCGTCTTATTCGGTGGATTTTGTTGTTATAAGAATTTGATGTGGAAATAAAGGATAAGAAGGGTACTGAGAATTTGGTGGCTGATCACTTGTCTAGATTGGAAGTTGATGAAGATTTTAAAGATAAAGAAGTTCAGATTAATGATGCTTTTCCTGATGAGCAGCTGTTTGAAGTAAGTGTTTGCAAGGATGTTCCATGGTTTGCAGACTATGTTAATTATTTGGCTGCTAAGGTTATACCTCCCGAGATGACAAGACAACAACTAAAGAAATTTTATTCAGAGGTGATGCATTATTATTGGGAGGAGCCTATTCTGTATAAACATTGCCCTGATCAAGTTATTAGGAGATGTGTGCCCAAAGAAGAGATGGTGTCTATCTTAACTCACTGTCATAGTTTGCATTGCGGCGGTCATTTTGGCAGAACAAGAACAACAACAAAAGTTTTGCAAAGTGGGTTTTACTGGCCTACATTATTTAAAGATGCTAATGATTTTGTTAAAAGTTGTGATCGTTGTCAATGGACTGGGAATATATCCAGAAGATATCAAATGCCAATGACTGGTATTTTGGAAGTTGAGTTATTTGACGTATGGGGGATAGATTTTATGGGACCTTTCCCATCATCGTATAATAATAAATATATTTTGCTTGCGGTAGATTATGTTTCTAAATGGGTAGAAGCTGCAGCAACGCCTACTTGTGATGGGAAGGAAGTACTTAAATTCCTTCATAAATATATCTTTACTCGATTCGGCACCCCAGAGCAATTATTAGTGATCAGGGAAGTCATTTTTGCAATAAGTGGTTCACTGCTCTTTGCGCTCGCTATGGTGTTCATCATCGAAAGGCGTTATTCTATCACCCAATTGCTAATGGCCAAGTTGAAGTTTCAAATAGGGAAATAAAAGGTATTTTGGAAAAGACAGTAAATACTTCGAGGAAGGATTGGTTGAAGAAGCTCGATGATTCACTGTGGGCGTATCGCACTGCATTCAAAACTCCGATTGGTATGTCACCCTATCGATTGGTGTTTGGTAAGGCTTGTCATTTACTGGTGGAACTAGAGCATAGAGCTTATTGGGCTGTGAAAAAGTTAAACGTTGATCTCTTCATGGCGGGGCAGAATAGGCTTATGGAGTTAAATGAGCTTGAAGAATTCCGAAATGAAGCTTATGAGAATGCGAAGATCTATAAGGAGAAGTCGAAGGCCTTTCATGATAAGCGAATATTAAGGAAGGATTTTCAACCAGGGGATAAAGTCTTGCCATTTAATTCCAGACTTAAACTTTTTCTTGGTAAATTGAAGTCGCGATGGTCAGGGCCGTACACGGTAGTTGTGTCACTTCCTTATGGAGCAGTGCAAGTTCATAGTGAGAAGACGGGACATTTTAAGGTGAATGGTCAGAGGTTGAAGCATTATTTGGAGGGTCCGGTGGAAAAATGCAAGTCCGTGGTGATGTTGGAACCAATTTGATCTAAAAATAAATAAGAGTCCGGCTAAAAGACGTTAAAGACAACGCTTTGAGGAGGCATTCCTTAGTTTATTTATTTTTCTTTTATATTTGAACAAAACATTTTTTTAATTTTTTTTTTTGTATTTATTTGATTTGGAACAATGTTTAGGGAATTTGTTTTAGTTTTTATTTCTATTTTTGATGTATTGTATGAACCGTGAAAATCGTGAAAAAAAACGCAAGATTTTTTAAGAAAAAGGTTAGAAAAATGATGATTGGAGGAGCATTAGTGCCATAGTGCTAATAAGAGGGCGCTACGGCGCTTATCTCAGAACCAAAAAGGGTATTTTGAACGGTCATTAGAGCTATAGCGCTATATTCGTAGCGCTACAGCGCAAGTTCCAGAGAAGAAAAAAAGAATTTTGAAGTTACTAGCGCTACAACGCTGGTCTTGTAGCGCTACAACGCTAGTTCTAAAGGAAAAGCCCAGAAACGATATAGAGCGCTACAGCGCTGTATATGTAGCGCTACAACGCTCTGACCAGAATTTTTTTTAAAAAACCCAGGGGGTTTCGGATTTCATTTCATTCAGCCTCATTTTTCTTGTTCTTCTCATGTTCTCTCTCCCAAGGCCTCCCTAGATCTTCCATTGTAGTTATTACCCAGAAAATTTCACCATACATTCTCCCTTTTTCTTTCATTTTCTCTTCTATCTTAGCCTTTTTACCCTTCCCTTGATTTCTTTATTCTCAAACCCATTCCAATTTCCCAATTCAGTTTTTGAAAACCCTAAAAATTCAGAGTTTTAATTTCTTGTTGAAGAACGAAATTTTCAAGGGGTTATACTCATTCAAGCACAAGGGAGTCCATTTCAAGGGTTAGTAAGTATTTCCATCCCCTCTTATTCTCAGATTTTTGATGCATTTGGGATTGGATTGCATTGTTGATTGTTGTTGGTGGATTGATTTTTGGGCTGTGATTTGGGGTATTTGGTTATTGTGTTTGTGAGGTTGAGAATCTTGAGTAGTTGTGAAGAGGAAAAGTGTTTAATTTAAGGGGAGGTGCTGTTAAAAATTTTGTATTTTGAGTTGGTGAGAGTGTGGATAATGGCTCCAAAAAATAGAGCGGGTAGGAATAAGGATAAGGTGAAAGGACAAGCGTCTACTTCTCAAACAAGAGATGATAATGCAGAGCCATAATATGATGAAACTAGGTTTATTAATTTTCAGGCTCAAGAGTGTTATGAGAAATTTGTTAGAAAACCCTTAATGCCTAAGCGTGAGGTAGATTATCAGTCTGACCATTATCATCATCAGATTTTTGAGTTAGTTAGAGCAAATATTGTGGCTAGGAAGTGGGAAGATTTTGTGAAAAATTTGGCACAGGCAAATGTATCATTGGTGTATGAGTTTTACGCCAATCTACGGAATAAACACAATGATATAGTTTTTGTTCAAGGTAAGCACGTGCCTTTTACTGTAGAGGCCATTAATAAGGTGTTTAAGGTCCCACACATAAAACAGGAGGAGGAGGAATACACTAAGTTTTTGAAGGGATACATAGATTATACTGCTGTGGCTGACAAATTATGTTTTGAAGGTGCTCCTTAGACCTTATCTGGCTCTTTACCAAAAAGTATAGCGTCTTGTCAGCTGAATGTTGAAGCCAAATTTTGGGCCTTCTTTGTTTGTACTCAATTCATGCAAGTAAGTCATGTGTCTGACATGACTAGGGATCGAGTACTTCTCATGTATGCTTTGATGACAGGGATGACTATTAATCTGGGTTCATGGATTAAGGGTAATATTGAGTTCATTGAAGAGGGTCATACTACTGGAGGTTTGGGCCATGGATCTGTCATCACCATGTTATGTCTGAAGGCTAGAGTTTCGGAGTTTGTGACTGATATATATCAGTCGTTGCAGCAGCCTTTATCGATTATTTTGATGAAGGATTATCCCGAGCCTGTTTTATATGTGCCGCAAGCTAGGAAAAAGGGGAAGCGTCGTGTTGAAGCTGAGGTGGAAGAAGAGACTGATCTAGTGCTGCAGGGCGGTAATAGTGATCAGTGCATGCAGCAAGTCAGTGATAAGTTGGATTATCTTATCCAACAAAATCAATATATGGTTCAACAACAGCACATGATGAATCAGTATATGGGTCAAAGGTACGAATATGAGGTGAATCATGTGGCTCGTTTGAACAATCTGGTGAGTCGGTGGTCCTTAAATGAATCGGATCAAACTTATTTTGTGCCACCACCACCATATCCGCCGTATTCTCCATTCTACTCTCCGCCTCCGCATCCGTCATTTGCTGGTTTTCTAGGGCCTCAGCCTCCGCAGTCTCAACCTTTTGAGGGACCTTCGTTTCAGCCGCCACCACCGCCATACTGACGTGGCTGGTTAGCTAAGTCTCTGTTCTCATTCTTTATATATACTTAACATTGGGGACAATGTTCAGTTTTAAGTTTGGGGGAGAGATTTATTTCTTATGTGTTTTTGTTTGTTTTACGGTTTATTTGTTTTTTAATTTTCATCAGTTGTTCATTTGGAGTCATGTTTTAGAGTATAAATTAAGTTGATAATAATTGCCATTTCAATATGATTGACTGTTTTGTAGTATAATCCAAAGGAAAAATTGATGTGTTTCTAAAAATAATCTGTGTGCTTGGTTAGATTACTTTGTTTTTTTCACTGTGATTTGTTGACATTAGAGATCTATGGCTCATACATTGCAAATTTTATACTTGAGTTATTTTATGCATGTCAAATTTGGATTGTGGACTGAAAAGTTTGAAAAATTCTAGAACCTGCTTGCTTACTATTTGAGATGAAATTTGAAACAGTACACATTTAGGAAAATGATATAGGCAATTTTGGACTGGTTGTGCCTTTCAAGCTAACCCTATTAAATTTTATCCTTAGTCAACCCTTTTGAGCCTTATAACCATTTTCTTGATTAACACATTCTTTTGAGCCTATCTGTAAAATGAAATACCATTTACTCTTTTTGACCCATACCATGAGCATGAAAATTATTATATGAGGGGAGTGAATGTGTAATGGGATGTTTGTATTATGTGTTATCAAGGAAATTACTTTTGATTGAGAAAGATATTGAAAAAAAAATTTAAAGAAAAAAAAAGAAAAGAAAAGAAAGTGAAAAGTGATTATGCTCCCAAATAATTATTTATTGAAAAATCAAAGTTTGGGGGAGTTTATTGAAGAAAAAAGAAAAAAAAATGTATATTCTCAATCATTGCACAGAAAAAGGGGTAACAAGGGATGAGTGGTGTGAAATTTTTGGGAAAGCTTGTTTAGTGGAATGCTTATGGTATGATTAAGTCTAAAATTGTCTCTTCATCTACCTATACCTAAGCCTTCTATTACAACCCTTATAAAGTCCTATTGATTCTTATTTGTGCATTTGTTTATATTAATGGAGAATAGTAAGTAATGCAGGCATATGGACTATTTGAGTTTGTGGTTAGTTGGTGAGAATTTGATATGCATAAAGTGGTTTAATTATCTTATTTGTGAGTTATGAGTAAATGAGTTTTGGTGTTGATAAATTGCAGTGAAATGGTGAAGTGATTGAGACTGAAAATCTAGATTAATGTTTAAATAACATGATTGTTTTTCCTGCGAATTATATATGCATAATAGTTTTGAGTGTTGAATTGATTGGTTATGTCAATGTGGTTTGTTAGGTTTGAGTCTAGTTAGATTCTTTACTCGAGGGTGAGTAAAGGGTTAGTTTGGGGGAGTTTGATAAACGAGTTTTAAGCTCGTTTATGGTCTAGTTTTTAGGGTGTTTTTCATTAGTTTAGGATTATTTTATTTCAGAATTATGTTCGTTTGTTCATGTTTCAGGTTTTCCATGCTAAATTGGTAAAAAGAGTGAAAAGGAGGGAAAGTGGACCAAAATCAGGTTTTTTGGGATTGATATGTGCAATTTTGGGTGCTGTTAATAGCGCTATAGCATTATCAAGGGAGCGCCGTAGCACTATAAAGAACTTCGATGCAAGAATGATTTTGACTTTAGCGCCACAGCGCTATAAATTTAGCGCCACATCGCTATCATGAACAATTAAGCAGTGCTACAACGCTACAACAAGAGCGCTAGCAAGCAAATTTTCCAGGTGTTTTGGTTCTGACTTTAGCGCTACAGGGCTACAATAAGAGCACTACAACGCTAGTACACTAAAATTTTGAGGAATTTTGTCACTGACAATAGCGCTACAAATATAGCGCTATAGCGCTGGTGACGCGATTTTCAGATTTTAGATGACTTTTTGAAGGGTAATCTGGTCTTTTCACTTGGGAACTTTGGAGGGCTATTTAAGGAACATGATGCTGCGAATTTAGGAGGACTGGAAGTTCTAAAAACCCTAGATGAAAAGAGGCTGCTGTAATTATTTTCTCTGTTTTTGTTTTCATCTGAATTCTAAGGTTAATCTTATGAACAATTATTTGCAGTTTATTTTCATCATGGAATTTATGAACTAATTTCTTTTATCTAGGAATTAATGTAGTCACTGAGATTCTATTTAATTTTCTTATGATTTTCTATTGATACTTCTTTTCTATTCTAATCTATATGATGTGTGTTTAATGCTAGTAAATACTTGATCACTATTTGCTTGATTTAATGGTTTTGATTCAAAATTCAAAAGATGAGAATTGAATATGCTATCATTGTATATACATAGGGTGCATAATGGACGAAAGTACCTGTATGACTTGTGTAGTAATTAGGTTTCCATGTTTAGTGCCTTCTATATGTTCAAGTTTATCAGAGAAATGTAGAAAACCTGCATATAGATTGAGGTCTTATATCTTGAAAAGGAATAGGAATCGATTATATTAACCTGCTATTAGAATAGAAAGAAGAGATTTAGAATTGATTATTAAAATTAATAGAATGAACAATTGATGAAATTAATTTCTAGGTTGTTTTTATTATTGATTCTTAAGTAGTGATTCATTGTTTTGTTTCCAGTTCTTTAATTTTGGTTCATACTTTATAGGATTTCTTTTATTTTTAATTGTTCACTTAAATTTTAGTTAACCAAATAAAATTCGAAAATCAATTAGTGGTACTTGGGAGATAGTCTTTGTGGGACGATATCCGTTCTTCGGAATTTACTACTTGATACGACTACGTATACTTGCGTACATAAATTATAGATCATATTTTATATTTCATACTTACTTTGTATTTGCACAATATTTTGGGTTTTAAATAAAGATATGTTATTTCTTATGTATGTATTCAAATTAGTAGCTATGACTTAATAGATTTTAATGGTCTGAAGTCTTAGAAATAGTCAGGTCATTACACCTATGCAACCTCCTCGTAATAAGTCTCTAGCCCTCAATGCTGATATAATAGGAATACGAGGTTTGTGCATAGTTCCCACAAATACGAATGGGTCCTCACCCTCAAGTTCAAAGGTTACTGTAACGTCCCAAATTAACTATTAAGGCTGAGTGCCTTGATTACTATGCCTGGAGTGCATAATTGGATTTATATGCAGAATTAATCGAATAAATGTTTGACTACGTGACATACATGATTTATATGGTAATATGAATATATGTGCATGTTTATGTGTATTAAATATGCATGTAGGCCCGTTTTTGTAAATTGGGGCATATTCGTAATCTTTGACCCATTGATGGTATATTTGTAATATATATGCGTTATGAGTGAAACCACAGTATTGTGGAGATATCTTTGAGATGTGGGGTCCAAGGCGATCCTAGTGAGTGGATTAGCAGGATAGTCACAATGGGGTTAATACTCAGCTCAGGATGAGCCTAGGGATATTTTGGGAAACATAGTGAGCATTTAGGATCTATCGGGTAATGGGTAGTTATTTGGTGATTAATTGGGTATGTCGGGATTGATTGGGAATTTATAAGACAATTTGAGGATTAGCGAGAAATGTGGCTAATGATTATTTTGCCCTTGAGGGCATTGAAGGGAAACCATTTGGGTTAAGGGTGTTATGGTCTTTTGCTGGCCTTTGGGTGGGTCTTGGCTGAGGCTAGAAGACTTGAGAAACAATCAGAAAGCACCCAAAAACACTCTTAGCCACTCCCTCTCTCTCTCTATCTCGTTTCTCTCTCTCCCTTGAGGTACTTAGGCATTTTTGAGTTTCTTGGAGAAGGATGGCTAGAGAATTGAGGACCTGGGCAAGGACTAGGATTAGGAAGCAGCTATGGGATTGTGAATCTCAGTGGAGGTAAGACTTGTACTCTGTTTTTTTTGTGATGAATTCTACTATGGTTTAAGTTTTGTTGAGGTTTGAACTTTAGTTTTGAATTTGAGTTTTGGTGAGGATATGAACTAGTTTATGAGGTAATTATGATATCTATGCTATGTTATTATGGATTCTAGAATCAATTTTAGACTTAGCCATTATTTAGGGTAAATTTGGATGGGTTGAGCTCGAAAAAATGAAGGGGAAACGCTGGGGAATTCTAGGTTTTGGAGCTTGAACTGCGACTCTGTTCTTCAAGTGCCGCGACTCGTGTGCATGAAAAGGCTTGGCGGTTCTCTGAAACTGCCCAGGCCCCGCGGCACAGGTTGGGGCGTGTCGCGGCCCGTGCCCCAGGAGAGAGCCTTAGGCTCTCTGACTTATAGCGCGCTGCGACCCTAGAGGGTTGGGCTCAAGCTCAAATTGAAGAAAATAGCCAAAGCATGGTTTTAAGCTCGAGAACTCAAATCTAAAGTCTTGGGAAGGATTCTACTACCTAGTTTAGTGGAATTTGAGGTCTCAGAGGCTAGTATATTATTCCGAAGCTTCTAATTGATTTAGGTTTTGATAGTTGTTCGTTATTACGTTGTGACTAGGTTATACCGCCAGGGCTTAGGGATAGGGATTGTGCTCGGGACTTCCATATGCCAGCTGCTCGGGACTTGAGGTAAGAAAACTGCACCCGGGTTGTGATTGGGGCTCGGAACCCTATTAAAAAATATGTTATGATTGTCATTATAACTATATCTAAGAATATCTGGATAGGCATGCTTGTATATGCTGCCTTTGATTGCTTGTTGTGCAATGTATATTTGTGATTATATCTATTCTGAAGGTCGGCCTAAGGGCGCCGATAATAAGCGTGTGGAACTCAGCTCAACCTAAGCGTGCTGAGGTCGGCTATAAGACCAAAGGACTTGGCCTAAGGGCGTCGGGCCTGAACATTATACAATAAATAGAAGTGCTGTTTGCACTTAACTAATTGTATTGGTTGATGAAATTGGATTATGTGTTTGATTGAGCTGAATATTACTATTAAGCTTATTGCTTATATCCTGTTGTTGATTTAATTTATTGATCTAAGTTTACTGTTTATATACTGGTGCTTATTTGTGCCTGTTGATTTAAGTTTTCTTGCTAAGACTTGGCTCACGGGTGCTATGTGGTGCATGTAAGGGAAAGGGATAGCCGGACCAGCCATGAGTTGGAGATCTTCAGGGGTGGTGTGTACATTTGCAACCTACTCAACCGCCAAGGTCAGGATAGCCTGGGAGGAACTAGGGTTGAACCCTGTTTTGCCACTTAGGACAGCTAATTTGCATTCCTTTTTTTCTCTTTTATCAGCTTGTAAGCACTTTTTGGGTTCCCGTGTATAAACTCAATATTTTAATGAAAAATAATTACTTCGTTGACCAAAATTTTTAATACCTAACCTTGATCTAGTATTTAGTTACACGTTTAAGTCTAAATGACTCGCTTAGCGAGTTAAGCACTATTTTAAACACACAGTGTAACCGTCTTGGCTAACCAGGGTGTTATAGTTACCATATTTTACTTACAATCTATGGTTGCCCCATACTTGGTTAGCCAATCCATACCCAAAATCATATCAAAGTCATCCATAACAAGCTCAATCAAATCCATTGATAATTCTCTATTGTCAACCTCTACCAGTATTGATCTGACCAATCTTCTAGAGACTACCAGATTCCTAATTGGAAATGAAGTCTGAAATCCCAATGCATAATACTCACATGGTCTACACAACCTATCAATCACTCTACCAGATATAAAGGAATGTGTAGCCCCATAATCAATCAACACTATATAAGAAGCACCAGCACTAGAGAACTGACTTGTCACTAATGAGGGACGAGCCTCAGCCTTTGACTGTGTCAATGCAAACACTCGAGATGGAACCAAGCTATTTGCCTTCTTTGGTTCTTCCTTCTTCACCCTCGGGCAACCTTTTTCTAAGGTGCCCAACTATACCATATAAAAATCAAGCCTTTGCTCGACACTCTCCAATGACGTCTCCTGCATCTGACACATTCTAGATAAGTCTTCCAGCTCTCATTGCTGCCCCGGTGGCCAATCCGCATACCCTGCGACCTCTTGTCGGGGCCTATAACTGTAATAGTGTCTTGGGTCTTCCTTCTCTAGGGCCTCCTCCCCTACCAGATTTTGTAAAGGGAGGCCCCACCCTCCTTGTGTCCTTTCTGGCCGCGTTCTCATGCCATATCTTGTTCTCTGCACCCTCAGCAGTAAGGGCCTTCTTTATAACCTGAGCGTAAGTCGTCACTCTAGGTATAGAGATAATTCTGACATCCCGGACTATCATAGCATTTAGCCCTCGAAAAAACCTCTCATTTCTTATCACATTAGTTGGCACCAAGTCAGAAGCGAACTTGGCCAACCTATTAAATTTCATAGCATACTCTGTCACTATCATGGCGCCCTGCACCAAATTACTGAACTCATCTGCCTTTACAGCTCTAACTGCATCATTATAGTAATTTTCATTGAATAATTCTCTAAACTCTTCCCAACTTAGAGTCTTCACATCTCTGGTCTGGGAAACCACTTCCCACCAAATTCGGCCTTCCTCCAGAAACATAAATGTGGCACATGCCACTCTCTCATTACCTATCACCCCATAAAGTCCAGAATGGAGGTGGTCATACCCATCCACTGCTTAGCTCTTAACGAATCTGGCTCTCCCTCAAAGGTAGGAGGGTGTTGCTTCCTGAAGCACTCATAAAGAGGCTTCCACCTGTTCTCAGCCCCTGACTATTGCTATAAGACTGGTACCACGACATGTGGCACAACTAGCATAGCTTTCTCTGCTGGAACCTCTTACTATCTCAATAAGCAGATCTCCTCCTCTTGTCTCTGTAATATGGCTTGCATGTCAGCAAGCACCTATTGCTAGTTCTCAGGGGCTAGTGGAGGGTTCTGGCCTTGATCATTATCTCTGACCTGAATTTTGGCACCGATTAGTTCATCTGATTTCCATGGAAGCATACTTCCAAGTCTATCTGCAATTAATGACTCGACTCATCAGGCAAAAATAACGGTGCCTAGCACCACCCTACGATCCAAAAATCGAACAAATAAGTATACACATGGAATAACAGTGCTAATAAGCAGTTCAAGAGCTTTCACATACATCAATCATGCTATTAAGCACGTCTTTTCATACTCATGCTCACTCATAGTGTTAATGAGTATGTTCTTAGCATTTACAAGCAAATAATGGTGCAATAAGTATTTCTTTAACATTCACAGCAACAATAGTGCTAATAAGCACGTCTTTTATCATCCACATAGCAGTTAAGGGCCAGGCCCTATCAGTATATCTCATGCTTCCTATTCAAGCATGCATATAAGGAATATATACTTCAATTAAGTAGCTAAGAACATAGTCACATTAATAGGTACCAAACCCTGAGTCAAGCTTATCTTTAGCGGCGAGTGTACATGCCTAGCTAGTCTTCAGGAACCTTTAAACCTAGGCCACTTTGATATCAAGTTGTAATGTCCTACTAATCCAAGACCGTTACACTATGTAGTTAAAATAGTGCTTAACTCGCTAAATAAGTTATTTGGACTTAAAACATGTAATTGAAATTAATACAAGGTTTAGGTACTAAAAATTTTGGTCAAACAATAATCATTTTACTAAAAAGGCTTTAAGTTTGATAAATGGGATCCAAAAGAGCTTAAAACTATTACAGATCTAAAATGAATACAAAGGCCGACCTAAGCGGCAAAATCAGGGTCCAACCATAGTTCCGATAGATATCCTCGGTTGTGGCGGTTGAGCAGGCCGCATATGTACACCCCGCCCCTCAAGCTCTCCAACTCATGGCTGGTCCAACTTTTCTTTTCCTTTACCTACACCATATAATACCTGTGGGCCGAGGCTCAACAAGAAAATGTAATCATGCTCATAAGCAGTTAATCAACAAATTACAGATCATAATGAACATGCCTAGCAGTAATAACCATACTCATGGAAGTATTTAATCCATGAAAGCGACTATAGAGTCACACTGGGGCCCATTGCCCTATTTCCTTCTAATTAGCCTTAGAGCTAGCCCACCACATCTTGCACTTTATGTTCCAGGCGGCCATAAGGTCGTTCAATGTATATCACGCTTCTGGGTTAGTTCAACAACATCAGCCTGTGTTCAGCACGCTAATGCTGCCCTCGACTGATAAACCGAGCATTTCAATCATATATGACTGATAAACCCTTGACTTATAAGCCAAGATTTTCAATCTCATATGTCTGATAATGTAACGTCTCAAATTACCTAATAAGGTTTAGGGCCTTGATTAGGGGGCCAGGATGGCAAACTATGGAAAATTATGTGTATATGTGATATTTATGTGTATCATTGTATGAATATGTGAGTTATACTATAATATAACTTGATATGCATGTTTAGGTATATTAAATAAGCATGTGGGTCTGTTTCTTATCAGAAGGGCAATTTTCATAATTTGGCCCGTTATGGGTATATTTGGCATATATGTGATATATGTGTGAGACCACATTATTATGTGGATATATTTGGGTTACTTGGCATGAGGCGATCCTAGGGAGAAAGTTAGCAGGAAAGTCATAACGGGACCAATACTTGACAAGGAGTGAGTCAAGGGGTATTTTGGGTATTTAGTACATTATCGGGATATTGGGTAATAGGAATGAATATTCGAGGATATATTTGGAGTTAGTGAGATCAGGAGGGAATTCTGGGATTTTGACTATTTTACCCCAGGGACGTTTTTGGGTACGCCGAGCTTATACCAAGTTGTAACAGACCGTTACTGTGGACTTCAAATAGTGCTTAACTCGTTAAATGAGTCATTTGGTTATAAACGTGCATCTAGGTGTCATTAATAGGCCAGGGTGAAAATCTCAGTAAAAAGGAATGGATATATTTTATTTAAAGCATTAAACTGTACATTGGCCCATAAAAGTGTTTACAAAGTTATTTACAATCCAAAATAGTCATTACATTATGAAAATTACAACCCGCCGACTTAAGCAGCAAAAATAGGGTCAACCCCTAGTTCCTCTAAGAAACACCTTGGCCGTGGTGGTCAAGTGGCAGCATATGTACACATCACTACCTATGCTCTCCACTCAAGGCTGGGTGAGCTTTTCTTTTCCTTTACCTGCACCACATAGCACCCGTGAGCCAAGGCTCAGCAAGAAAACTTATTATAGCATTTATGTAATATCAATAAATGATTCTGGTAATCATTCTGGGGCTTGTAGCCCTTATCAGATAATGAGTCACACTCTGAGGCTTCGCACCCTAATCAGATAGGTAACTAATAAGTCATACTCTGAATAGATAACTAATAAGTCTATCTCTGGGGTTCTGCTCCCTAAGCCATGTGACGTTCAGTCACCTGAGCCTTTTGGCCAGGCTCTACGTAACTAGCCTTTAGACTAGACAAGCACTTTTAGTTTTCTTTGACCTTAGGGTCGATCAAGCATTTCATGCTCATGTTGATTAGATCTAATCATTTCGGCCTGTGTTAAACACATTAATGCTGTTCTTGACTCTTAAGCCAATACCACACGACCAGCGCTCAGTATCATTGTTGAACTTGACTGATAAGTCCCAGCTTCATGATTAATACTAAACACCATTATTGTTCCCTGACTAATAAGTCAGTGCCATACGCAGATAAGCAAAGGTGCTATGCATTTACTATGCAATCAACGTCCATATATAGAGCACTCAACACGCTTCATCAATAACCATGCATGTCACATACTCCGGTTCGAGCGTGAAATAATAAAAGAACGACCTTTGAGAACGATCGGTCCTTAAGTCCCTTAGCGGTCACCTAGTCATAACCAAATATGAAATCCCATCAATAAAAAATAAATAATAAAAGGTTCATGGCCTAAACCCCACTCTTGGGGCCTCAAATCGTACTAAAACGGTTAGTTGATTCGATCCCGAGCCTTAGGAAATGAAAACCCATGCTTAAAACCTTAAAAAACCCCTCCTGGCACAAAAGGAAGGGGCGGGCCACGACTTGACTTAGTGGGTCACAGCGCGCCCCCAAGACAGAGAGCCTCTGTCTGGGGTACCAGTGCGGGCCGCGACTTGGCCTAGTGGGTCACGGCGCGCCTACTAGACAGAGCCTAGGGGAGGCTCTGGAATGGGTTCAAGTCACGACTTGCATGAACTCGGTGGCGACTTTACCTTGCGAACCCAGCTCCCCTGCCTTTTTCTCAATCCAAACCAGCCAAAATCTTCACAAATTCAATCCCAAAATCTCAACCAAACATTGCCACAACATAACCAACATTTAAACAGCAAAACCCAAGCTATGGAAACACTAAAACCTCATCAAATTCCCACTTCTACAATCAAGATTCAAAGCTTAAACATAACCTTATAGCAAAACAAAAACCTTAAAATTCAACTGAAAACCTTGCCTTAACACAGAATTGAATCCCCTTCAATGGTTGAACTAAGGTCCTAAGTCTCCAAACCTTGATTTCCTAGCTTGAATCCTCAAGTTTACTCCAAAAATCACAACCTGAGAGAGAGAGAGAGAGAGAGATGATTGGAAGAGAAGAAGAAAGAAACTCTATTTTTTCCTTAAGCCTTAACCTTCTACAGCCCTCTAAGTTTAAACATATCCCATGGTCAAAAGACCAAAATGCCCCTAAGCCCAATTAATTCCTATACAGCCACCCAAGGGCAAAACACTCATTTCCCACTTATCCCGCTAATCATAATTAACGTCCTCCAATTTATGTTATTCCCAATATTCTCAAATAATAATTAAATCATAACCCATTACCCGTTCATTCCCGGTAATGTAATAAGCGTCAAATTACCCCTAGATAGTAAACTTACCCCGAGCCTGGAAATTAATCCCGTTATGATCAAACCGCTAATTTGCACTCTAGGATCATCTCATGTCGAATAGCTTGAACATATCCACATAATAATGTGGTCTCATCCATAAATCATAAACATGCACATAAATATACAAATATGCTCTTAATAGATCAAAATTATGAAAATGCCCTTCTAATGAGGGTTGGACCCACATGCATGCTATTATCATCATATATTCCACATAATCATGCATTTAATCACATGATTGCATAATAAATCAATTAGGGCCCTCCTGTCCCCCTAATCCAAGCATAAACCACATTAGGGAATTTGGGGCATTACAACTATCCCCTCCTAACAAAAATTTCATCCTCGAAATTTACTTGAATAACTCGAGATACTAACTCTGCATATTTGACTGCTGCTCCCAGGTCGTTTCCTCGACCGTGCTATTCCTCCATAATACCTTAACCAAAAGTATAGTTTTATTCCTCATGACCTTGTCCTTTCTGTCTAGTATCTGGACTGGTTGTTTCTCGTAGGAGAGATTTGCGTCAAGCTCCAGATCTTCATAACTCAACACATGAGTCACATCTGATACATACCTTCGAAGAGCTGAAACATGAAATACATTATGCACAGCTGACATTGCCAGTGGTAAGGCCAACCAATAAGCCACCTGACTCATCCTCTCCAGGATCTCAAATGGACCTACAAATCTAGGGCTCAGCTTGCCCTTCGTCCCAAATCTTCTCACCCCTTTCTATGGCGAGACTCTAAGGAAAACATAATCTCCCACTTGGAACTCCACGTTCATGCGTTTGGGATCTGCATGAATTTTCTGTCTACTTTGAGAAGAAAGCATCCGAGCTCTAATCTTCTTAATGGCCTCACTGGTCCTTTGAACTGCTCAGGACCCAGGTATCTCATTTCTCCTGTCTCATCCCATTGAATGGGAGATCTACATTATGATGGATTTTGTGGGAGGATTGCCCTGGACAGTGGGACTGCATGACTCGGTGTAGGGGATAGTAGACAAATACACCAAGTTAGCTCACTTTTGCCAGTGAAGACGACTTATACTATAGATCAGTATGCAGAGCTATATGTGAGGGAGTTGTATGTATCCATGGGGTTCCCAAGTCTATAGTATCAGACCGGGATCCTATCTTTACCTCCAAGTTTTGGGGTTGATTGCAGAAGGCTATGGGGACTTAGTTGAAGTTCAGCACGACCTTTCATCCTTAGACTGATGGACAGTTTGAGAGGACGATTCAGGTACTGGAGGACATGCTCAGAGTATGCGTGATAGACTTTGAGGGGTCTTGGAGTAAGTATCTCCATTTGATTGAGTTTTCATATAACAACAGTTATCAATCAACGATTGGAGTTGCTCCGTATGAAATGTTATATGGGAGGAGCATGCGTGATAGACTTTGAGGGGTCTTGGAGTAAGTATCTCCTGTTGATTGAGTTTTCATATAACAACAGTTATCAATCAACGATTGGAGTTGCTCCGTATGAAATGTTATATGGAGGAGGTGTAGATCGCCCATTCATTGAGATGAGATGGGTGAGATGAAATATTTGGGACCGGAGATGGTTAAGAAGACTAATGAGGCTATCGAGAAGATTCGAGCTCGAATGCTCACTTCGCAGAGCAGACATAAAAGCTATGCTGATCCTAAGTGTAGGGACGTGGAGTTCCAGGTAGGGGACCACGTGTTTCTGCGAGTCTCACCACTTCGAGGGGTGAGAAGGTTTAGGAAGAAGGGCAAGTTGAGCCCTAGATTTATTGGGCCTTTTGAAATCCTGGAGAGGATCGGGCAGGTGGCCTATAGATTGGCACTGCTACCATCGTTGTTGGGAGTTCATGACGTATTCAACATTTCTATGCTTTGGAAGTACGTCTCAGATACGACTCATGTGTTGAAGTATGAGGACTTAGAATTGCAGCCAGATTTGTCTTATGAGGAGCGACCAATTCAGATCTTAGACAGGAAAGACAAGGATCTACGAAATAAGGCAATTCCTCTAGTTAAAGTGTTATGGAGGAATAGCAAGGTCGAGGAAGCAACCTGGGAGCTTGAGTCAGCGATGCAGGATTAATATCTCGAGTTATTCAGGTAAATTTTTAGGACAAAATTCTCAGTAGGAGGGCATAGTTGTAACGACCCAAAATCACTAATAAGGCTTAAGGGCCTTGATTAGCGTGCCGAGAGGGCATAATTGGTATATGTGTGATTTAATGGTTTAATGCATGATTATGTGGCATGCATGATTAATATGATTATATGACTATGTGACATTCATGTTTGTGAATATTAGATATGCATATGGGCCCTTTGTAGCTTATAAGGGCATATTTGTAATTTGGCCCGTTGGGGGCATAAATGTGATTATATGTGATAAATTGTTGAGACGACATTATTTTGTGGATATATTTGCAGTATATGGTTCGAGACGATCTTAGTGAGTGGATTAGCAAAATAGTCACAGCGGGGTTTAATACTCGGCTCGGGGGAGCCTAGGGGTAATTTTGGGTATTTAGAAAATATATCGGGAATTATTAGATAGTGAATAAGTGAATGGTAATTAATTGGAATGACGAGATTAATGGGTAAATATTAGGAACATTTGAGGAATTAGAGGGAACTGGGGGAAAATGACTATTTTACCCTTAGAATAATTAAAGGATTAAGTAGGATAGGAGGGGCATAATGGTCATTTGTTAAACAGGGGATAAGCTTAGTAATCCTTAGGATATACTCAGAAACTTAGGGAAAAATAGAGGAAACCAAAAGCTGAAGGAAAGCTAGTGAACACACACATACTCTCTCTCTCCATCTCACGATTTCTCTCTCACTCTTGAAGGAGTTGAAGCTTTGATACTTGGAGAATTGAAGGAGCATAGGCTGGGGATTTGAGCTATGGAAACCAGAGGGTTTAATTGAAATTTAAGCTCAAGGCTTGGAGGTTGTAGCTTGGGAAGATTCAACCACAATTGAGGTAAGTTTTCATCACTAATCATGTTAAAGAATTATGGTATTTGAGTAGAATTAGACTGGGTTTTTGGGTGATTATGGCTAATGAATTGGGATAGTGATTTTGGTATAGTTGCAAAGGTTTTGGTGTCTAAAAATGTGTGATTTAATCTTGAATTCATAGCTAGCTTGGTGTTGAATTAGGGAGGTTTGTTAGGGGGAATTCTGGGGAGAGTTGGTTGGGAGAAGCATGTGAAAAAATCAGATTTTCTGGGCTCAAAGGGGGCAAGCCGCGACCCAACCCTTGGGCATTGCGGCGCGTGTGGCCTTCTGGCCCTAGGATGCTCTCTGAGATAGGGGTGTCCTGCGACCCACTAAGCCAAGTCACGACCCGCCTCCCCTTTGGCTTGGGTCCTTGCTCTCTGACTTGGGGGCAAGTTGCGACCCACTAAGCCAAGTCGCGACCCGCCTATGGATTTTAGCCTTAGAATTGGTAAGGCTCGGGGGTTCGAACCTAGGTGCTCGGGACAATTTCTACTACCCGGTTTAGTAGAAATTGAGGTTCCCGAGGATAGTTTCTGTCTCCTAAGTATTTATTTGGAATGGAAGTTAACAATAACTCATTGGACACTGTGACTAGGTTTATTGCCAAGGCTCGAGACTAAGGATCGTGCTCAGAACCATTCCATTATCTCCGCTTGGAATTAAAGGTAAGAAAAATGCACCCTTGAATGGTTGTAACAGGACTGAGTTTCCCAATACTTGAACATGCTTATTGTATGGCTAAATGAATGATTTGGCATATGAAAATGAACGGCCTAAGAGAGCCGAGGGCTGATAATTTGCGCATAGGATGCGGCTCAGCCACTGTGAGTCGGGGTCACTAGATAAACACTGGACTCGACCTAAGCGAGCTGGAGTCAGTGGGTTAAATAGAGGGTGCGGCCTAAGGGTGTCGACCCTGAGTATTGCATGTTGATTAAGATGAGTTGTTGAATATAACTGTTTACTGTTGTTAGCTTGATGCTATGGCTTGTTGAATATCTAGTTAACTGTCTTGTGAATTAATTGATTATCATCATTGATTATGTTTTATTGCAATGGTTTTCTTGCTGGGCCTTGGCTCACAGGTGCTACGTGGTGCAGGTAAAGGCAAGGGTAAGCTGGACCACCATGAGTTGGAGAGCTCTAGGGGCGATGTGTACATTGTCAGTTGCTCGTCATCCACGGCCGAGGCAAAGTATAGGGACAGAAACCTAAAATTTGTATTTTTCCATTAGAGTGGCCACCGAATGTATATAACTTTTGAGAGTTTGTAAATTGTCTTTTAAACTCTGTTTTTGGGATCCCATGTACCAAACATCTATTTTTAATGAAAATTAACCGTTTGTGATAAAAAAAAACTTTTAACCCTAACCTGATTATAACTTTAGGATCATAACTTGATTATCAAGTCTTGCACTATTTTAAATACACAGTGTAACAATCTTGGTTATCTAGGGCGTTTGTAACGCCCCACGTCACTATGGTTGGTTCCTGGAATGATGACTGACCCTACAAACCAACACGAGTCTTTCCAGCGTGCTTTGTCCTCACTTGCACGCTTCCTGCGAAAACTTCCCAGGAGGTCACCCATCATGAGACTACTCCAAGTCAAGCACGCTTAACTTTGGAGTTTTCAAGTGATGGGCTACCGAAAAGAAGATGCTTCTTGTTGGCATAGGTAGTACCAATCAATCCATTTAAGCCATCTTCAATTGTGTAGTCCCATACCTACACAGTCTTAGAATCATCACACTTGACCTTCCCAGGCGATGTGGGATTGCACAACTTTTTACCCGGTCTTTCCCCCTACGGATCACAGAATTCTAACTGTCACAATCACTAGTTGTAATGTCCCAAATTACCTAATGTGGTTTATGCTTGGATTAGGGGGTCACGAGGGCCATAATTGATTTATTATTCAATTATGTGATTAAATGCATGATTATGTGGAATATATGATGGTAATAGCATGCATGTGGGTCCAATCCTCATTAGAAGGGAATTTTCATAATTTTGATCTGTTAAGAGCATATTTGTATATTTATGTGCATGTTTATGATTTATAGATGAGACCACATTATTATGTGGATATGTTCGAGCTATTCGGCATGAGACGATCCTAGAGCGCAAGTTAGCGGTTTGGTCATAGCGGTTTGGGGGTAATTTGATGCTTAGTACATTACTGGGAATGAACGGGTAATGGGATATGATTTAATTATTATTTGAGAATATTTGGAATAACGGGAATTGGAGGATGTTAATTTTGATTAGCGGGATAAGTGGGAAATGGCTGTTTTGCCCTTGGGTGGTTGTATAGGAATTAATTGGGCTTATGGGCATTTTGGTCTTTTGACCATGGGATATGTTTAAACTTAGAGGGCTGTAGAAGGTTAAGGCTTAAGGCAAAAACAGAGTTACTTTCTTCTTCTCTCACGATCATCTTTCTCTCTCTCTCTCTCTCGGGTTCTGATTTTTGGAGTAAACTTGAGGATTCAAGCTAGGAAATCAAGGTTTGGAGACTTAGGACCTTAGTTCAACCATTGAAGGGGATTCAATTATGTGTTAAGGTAAGGTTTTCAGTTGAAGTTTAAGGTTTTTGTTTTGCTTTAAGGTTATGTTTAAGCTTTGAATCTTGATTGTAGAAGTGGGAATTTGATGAGGTTTTAAGTGTTTCCAAAGCTTGGGTTTTGATGTTTAAATGTTGGTTATGTTGTGGTAATGTTTTTTTTTTTTTATATTTTGGGATTGAATTGGTGAAGATTTTGGCTGGTTTGGATTGAGAAAAAGGCAGGGGAGCTTGGTCCACAAGGTCAAGTCGCGACTTGAACCCATTCCATAGCCACTCCTGGGATCTATCTAGCAGGAGCGCCGCGACCCCCTAGGTTGAGTCACAACCCGCCCGTGGTACCCCAGACAGAGGCTCTCTATCTTGGGGGTGCGCTGTGACCCACTAGGTCAAGTCACGGCCCGCCCCTTCCTTTTGTGCCAGGAGGGGTTTTTAAGGATTTTAAGAGCGAGTTTTCATTTCCTAAGGCTTGGGATCGAATCAACTAACTGTTCTAGTACGATTCGAGGCCCCGGGAGCGGGGTTTAGACCATGAACCTTTTATTATTTATTTTTTATTAATGGGATTTCATATTTGGTTATGACTAGGTGACCACTAAGGTACTTAAGGACTAATCGTTCTCAAAGGTCGTTCTTTTATTATTTCACGCTCGAACCATAGGTAAGAAAAGTGCACCCAGTATGTGACATGCATGGTTATTGATGAATCATGTTGAGTGATCTATATATGGATGTTGATTACATAGTAAATGCATAAAAACTTTGCTTATCTGTGTTTGGCACAAACTTATTAGTCAGGGAACGACAATGGTGTTTAGTATTGATCATGAAGCTGTGACTTATCAGTCAAGTTCAGCGGTGATACTGAGCACTAGTCGTATGGTATTGGCTTAAGGTTCAAGAACGACATTAATGTGTTTAACACAGGCCAAAATGATTAGATCTAATCAACATGAGCATGAAATGCTTGACCGAACCCAAGGTCGAAGAAAACTAAAAGCGCTTGTCTAGTCTAAAGGCTAGTTACGTAGAGCCAGGGCCAAAAGGCTCAGGTGACTGAACGTCACATGGCTTAGGAAGCAGATCCCCAGAGATAGACTTATTAGTCATCTATTCAGAGTATGACTTATTAGTTACCTATCTGATTAGGGTGCAGAGCCCTAGAGTGTGACTCATTGTCTGATAAGAGCTACAAGCCCCAAAATGATTACCAGAATCATTTATTGATATTACATGCATGCAGTAATGAGTTTTCTTGCTAAGCCTTGGCTCACGGGTACTATGTGGTGCTGGTAAAGGAAAAGAAAAGCTCACCCAGCCTTGAGTGGAGAGCAGAGGTGGCGATGTGTACATATGTGTCCGCTTGACCACCACGGTCAAGGTGTTTCTCAGAGGAACTAGGGGTTAACCCTATTTTTGCCGCTTAGTTCGGCGGATTGTAATTTTTATACTGTAATGACCATTTTGAATTGTAAATAACTTTGTAAACACTTTTATGGGCCTATGTATAGTTTAATGTTTTAAATAAAATATATCCATTCCTTTTGATCGAGATTTTCACCCTGGCCAATTAATGACACCTAGATGCATGTTTATAACCAAATGACTCGTTTAGCGAGTTAAGCACTGTTCAAAGTTCACAATAACGATCTTGGAGTAACCAGGGCATTATAACTTAGTATCAGAGCGTGCCAAGGTTTAGGGTTCCTGTAGACTGGCTGGGCATGTACACTCGTCACTGAGGACAAGCTCGACTCATGGTTTGGTAACTATTTATGTGGTTATGTGTTTAACTGCTTTAATAGAATATAAATGCTTCACCTGTCTATATGAGATACATTAATAAGGACGGGCCTTGACTGCTGCATGATAAGAAAAAACATGCTTATTAGTACTGATATTTCTAGAACATGCTTATTTGCATTGTTAATTGTCAATTGTCAATCGTTAATTGCTAAATGCTAATGTTAAATGTTATGATCATGAATCAAATTTTTTATCTGTATGGTTATGGATCATGGATGAATATCTGCATGATCTTGGATCGTGAGGTGGCAAGAGGTTTAGTTATCACTACCTAACTGGCCGCATTGACTATTGCAGCAAGGTTTAAGTTGATAATATGCTTCCAAGGTAGATAGATTCATCAGCTGGCCAGGAAGATCAGGGCCAAAATGACAGGCAGGGTCAGGAGAATAACCAGAGTCAAATCCCTCAGCCAGCTCTTGATAACTGGCAGCAGCTGTTTGCTGATTTACAGGCCATAGTTATGAGGTAGGAAGAAGAAATTCACCTCCTGAGACAACAACATGCAGGGAACATTCTACCAGAGGCACCACCTGTAACAGTGCCAACAATTGAGCAGTTGCCAGAGGCTGGAAGTAAATGGGAACCTCTTTATGAAAGGTTCAGAAAACAACAACCTCCAATTTTTGAGGGCAAAGCAGATCCAACTAAGGCTGAGCAATGGATGAGCATGGTTACCACCATCCTTGACTTTATGAGGGTGTTTGGTAATCAGAGGGTGGCTTGTGCCACATACATGTTTTGGGAGGATGCTCAAATTTTGTGGGAAGTGATATCCCAGACCAGAAATGTAAATGCCCTGAGTTGGGAAGAGTTTCAGACTCTGTTCAATGAGAAGTACTATAATGATGCCATCAGGGCTGCAAAAGCTCAAAATTTCAGCTGATTACTTCAGGGGAGTCTGTCAGTGACTGAATATGCTCTAAAGTTTGACAGATTGGCAAAGTTTGCCATGGAGTTGGTGCCCATTGATGGGACCAGGAGGGAGAGGTTTCTCCAGGGGATACAGCCTAGAATAGCCTAGGATGTTCGTATCACCACTGTGGTTGGAGTTACTACTTATGCACAGGTGGTTGAGAAGGTGCTCACAGCTGAGAGCGCAGAGAACAAGATTTGGCGGGACAATGCAGCCAGAAGAGATGTTAGGAGGACAGGACCTCCATTTCTGGGTTCAGGTAGGGGCGGAGGCCCTAGTGATAAGAAGAGGAAGGCTCCTGATGCCTTCCCAGCTCTAGGTTCCGATAGGCGACCACAAGATATTTCAATGGGCCGCCAGGGTGGTAGTGGGGCCTGAAGGACTTATCCTAAGTGCCCTAGGAGCAAGAGGTTCCATATGGGGGAGTGTAGGGCAAAAGCTTGCTTCTTATGTGTGGCAATGGGACTTTTCAAGAAAGATTGTCCGAAAGCAAGAAAGGAAGAACCCAGAAAGGCGGACAACTCGGCCCCAACTCGAGTGTTCGCATTGACTCAGGCAGAAGTTGAGGCTTCACCCTTAGTAGTTACAGGTCAGCTTTTTAGTGCTGGAACCCCTAATACTATTTTGATTATTCTGGTGCTACACATTCTTTTGTTGGTAGTAGAATTATTGATAGATTGTGTAGACCATGTGATTATTATGCTGTGGGGTTCAGGACCTTATTACCCACTGGGGAGTTAGTAGTATCCAGGAGATGGGTCAGATCACTGCCAGTGACAGTAGAGGGTAGAGAGTTGTCAGTTGATTTGATAGAGTTGGTTATGACTGACTTTGACATGATTTTGGGTATGGATTGGTTAGTGAAGTATAGGCAACCATAGATTGCAGAAGGAAGATGGTAACCTTTGAGCCTGAAGGTGAGGATCCTTTTGTATTTGTTGGCACTGTGCATGGACCTCGTATACCTATGACATCTGTTCTGAGGGCTAGAGATCTATTGCAAGGAGGTTCCATATGATTCTCAGACAGTGTGATTGATACTAGTCAGACCATGTCAGTGGGACCAAGGAGACCAGATTAGTCTGTGAGTTTCTGGATGTGTTTCCAGAAGATTTACCAGGGTTGTCACCACACAGAGAGATTGAATTTGTGATAGAACTGGCACCAGGGACGGAGCCAGTGTCTAGAGAACCTTACAAAATGGTCCCAACAGAGTTAAAAGAACTGAAAGTACAGCTGCAGGTGCTGTTAGATTTGGGTTTTATCAGACATAGTTTCTCACCGTGGGGCGCACCAGTTCTGTTTGTGAAGAAGAAGGATGGTTCTCTAAGGATGTGTATTGATTACAGAGAACTGAATAAGTTAACAATCAAGAATAAGTATCCTCTGCCAATGATAGATGATTTGTTTGATCAGTTGCAAGGCAAAAGGGTATTCTCAAAGATAGACCTTCGTTCTGGTTATCATAAACTGAGGGTCAAGGAGGGAGATATACCGAAGTCTACTTTTCACACTAGATATGGGAATTATGAGTTCTTAGTCATGTCCTTTGGATTGACTAATGCCCCAACTGCTTTTATGGATTTGATGAACAGAGTGTTCAAGGATTATTTGGACCAGTATGTGATTCATTGATGATATTCTGGTTTATTCTCAGTCAGAGTCAGAACATGAGCAACATCTGAGGTTAGTTCTACAGAGACTGAGGGAACACAGATTGTTTGCAAAGTTCAAGAAGTGTGAATTCTGGTTATCTCAAGTAACTTTCCTTGGGCACATTATCAGTAAGGAGGGGATTAAAGTAGACCCAGCTAAGGTTGAGGCGGTCAGAGATTGGCCAAGGCTAAAGAATGCTTCAGAAGTTAGAAGTTTCCTTGGATTGGCAGGTTATTACAGACGTTTCGTTGAAGGGTTCTCAAAGATTGCCACTGCATTGACTGAGCTGACACGCAATAATCAGAAGTTTGTATGGTTAGACAGGTGTGAGAACAACTTCCAAGAACTGAAGCAGAGGTTGATTACAGCTCCAGTCCTGAGTCTTCCTAAAAATCAGGAGAAGTTTGTGATATACTGTGATGCCTCACATCAGGGTTTGGGTTGTGTTTTGATGTAGTCAGGGAAGGTGATTGCTTATGCCTCACGTCAATTGAGGGAGTATGAATAGAGATATCCCACTCATGATTTAGAATTGGCGGTAGTGGTCTTTGCATTAAAGGTATGGAGACATTACCTTTATGGGGAGAAGTGTGAGATTTATACTGACCACAAGAGCCTAAAGTACTTCTTCACACAGAAATACCCGAATATGAGACAAAGGCGTTGGCTGGAGTTAGTAAAAGATTATGATTGTGAATCTTGTATCATCCAAGAAAGGCCAACGTGGCAGCAGATGCTTTAAGCCGGAACGGTTCGAGACAGGTTTTCAGTGCGAGGCTGATATCTAGAGAATTAGCAGAGGATATGACTAGAGCAGGTATAGAGTTTTTGGTGGGTCAGTTGGCCAACATTACGTTACAGTCTACACTGCTGGAGAGAATCAAGGAAGGTCAGTTGGGTGATCCACAATGATCAAGATCAGGGAGGATGTTTTAGCTGGAGTGTCCAGAGACTATACAATGTCAGACATCGGCTTGTTGAGATACAAAGGTCGGTTATGTGTTCCGTTAGACATTGCTTTGAGGTGAGAGATTCTGGATGAATCTCATACTACTCCTTACTCTTTGCATCCAGGCACCACGAAGGTGTATCAGGATGTAAGATCACTGTATTGGTGGCCTGGGATGAAGAGGGATGTAGTAGAGTATGTGGCTAAGAGCTTGACATGTCAACAGGTCAAGGCTGAGCATCAGAGGCCAGCTGGGCTATTGCATCCTCTAGATATCCCAAAGTGGAATTGGGAAGACAGCATGATGGATTTCGTGGTGGGGTTACCTAGAATTGTAGGTCAACATGATTCAGTATGGGTTATTGTGGATCGCTATACCAAGTCAGCTCACTTTCTACCAGTGAGGACTACTTATACAGTTGACCAGTACGCAGATCTCTATGTGAGAGAGATCGTGCGCCTCTATGGAGCACCGAGGTTGATCGTGTTAGATCGGGACCTTGTTTGTGAGAGTCGCGACTCTAATGGTGGGGCGTTGCAACCTTAATTGGGGGCGCCACAAAAAATAAAGGATTTTGGCCAGAAAGTGTTTTGAGTGCGGGAAGTCAAATCTTAGGGCTCGAGATCGATCCTACTACCCGTTTTAGTAGAATTCAATGTCTCGGAGGCTAGGACTCAATGCGTAAGCCTTTATTTGCTCATTTTTTTACGGAATTCTATATTGGTTGTGACTAGGTTATCGTTAGGGGCTCGGGATCAGGATCGTGCTCGAGGGTAATTCTTATTTTACATTACACTCGGACCTGATGTAAGAAAACAGTACCCAATACACGATGAACATGATTAGAGCTTAGCCTGAATGTTGAATATAGACTTGATTAGCGCTTGGACCCTTGTAAATGCGCATGATTATGATTATGCATGTGATTGTTGATTAAGCTTGTTGAATGCTCTGTACCTATATATTTGGTATATGATATATGCCTATCTGCATTATCTGATTGAGAAAAGCATTGACTTATGAGTCAAGGATGGTAATAGCGCCGAGCGCTGGTCGAAAAGCATTGAATTATGAGTCAAGGATGCCAATAGCGTTGAGCGCTGGTTGAAAAGCATTGACTTATAAGTTAAGGGTGGCAATAGCACATTGGGCACTGGTCGATATGGTTAGACCTAATTAGGAGCGCATCATACGCTTGTCCGACCCAATGGTCGTGGAAAATTAAGTACCAGGTACGCTGGGCCAACTCTAAGGCTGGTTATACAGAGGATAGGGAAACAGGCCCTGGGGTGACTTCTGAGTCCCATATCCTAGAGCGCTAAGCCCCAATATGATTCATTAATCATGTATTTTGGGCAACATGCCCCGATATGATTCAGTTAATCATTTATTTAGGGCAGTTGGCCCCATATGACGTTGTAGTCATTTATATGAATGATATGCATGCATGAGTAGGGTTATTACAGCTAGGCATGCTTATTATGATTTGGTAATGTGTTATTAACTACTTATGAGCATGTTTAAGTGTTCTTGTTGGGCTTGGCTCACGGGTGCTATGTGGTGCAAGTAAGGGAAAAGGAAAGCTGGACCAGCCATGAGTTGGAGAGATTAGGTGGTGACATGTGTTAGAGAATATATTTTTATGCTCAATGGAAATATGAAAAACCAAAATACAACTCTATGCAAAAATACAATAGACAAGATAATATTGATTAAAGAAATATTACAACTCAATTGCTCAAAATACAAGTAAATAGAAAGATGTAGAAGAAGAAGATTACAAACTCAAAATTGTAATAATTCAAGTAAATAAGAACAACAAGATCAAAAGAATGAAAATAAAACCAATAAAAGAACAAACTCTCACACAACCAAAGTGTAGAGTAGTGGGGATCACCAACTTGAACAAGGTTCAAAACCTTTATCCAAAAGCTTATTTCCCCTATTCTCTAAGCACTAAGGGATCTCTCTAGGAAATAGCTCTTTGGAATTATCAAGCCTCTATGGTGTATTTTCCAGCCAAGTGCTTTGTGAATGGAAAATGGTGTGTCTTACAAGTGAGCATTAGGTTCCTATTTATAGAGTTTTTGAGACACCCTTTGAATTATAAATTCCACCAACCCCCATGGCTGTTACCAATGATTAATTGGATGTTTATGGAATTAAAATAGAGATTTGGGAGTTACTTGGCTGTTGGAAATGTTCAAAATTGGATAAAACCAAAGTTTGGAAAATGTTGTTAGCCACTTGGGCCGCGGCCTGAAAAACACTGGCCACAACCCAAGACGTTTTTTCAGCAACTAATTTTCCAAATTTGCCAAAACGTTCCAAATTCATTCGCACCTGATTTTGTAACTTCCATACACATTATGGGAGGTAAAATCACATTTCTAATAGCCATTTCACATATTGCTTTAAGAAATTCATCTCAATATTGTGTAACAATAAATCTACACAATAATGGGTAATATTTGGAAGTTACAAATTTGTGATTGAATTTGAAACACCAAATATGTTACATATTTGGATATTTCACATATATCTAAATAATATAACTCTCTATTATATGTTACAATATGTGACACTCTTTGTCACATTTATTTAATCTAAAACATTATATTATAAAATAATATAATATTACATTATATTATAAATAATATAACAACATGTACATATGCAGCAACTTGACCACCAAAGCCAAGGTTGTTCAGTGGAACTAGGGTTAAACCCTACTTTTGCCTCTTAGGTCGGCAGGTTGTAACTTTTGAGTTGTAATTACCCTTTTGGAATTGTAAACAACTTTGTAAACATTTATTATGGGATCCCATGTACAACTTAACGTTTTAATGAAATATCTATTCCTTTTGACCAAAAATTTTAACCCTAAACCATTAATCATGTTTAGTTACACAGTTATGGCTAAATGACTTATTTAGCGAGTCTACCACTATTTAAAATACATAGTGTAACGGTCTTGGCTAACCAAGGTGTTACAACTTGGTATCAGAGCGTGCCAAGGTTAAGGGTTCCTGAAGACAGGCTGGGCATGTACACTCGCCACTAAAGATAAGCTTGACTCAGGGTTTGGTAACTATTTATGTGGTTATGTGTTTAACTGCTTAAATAGAATATAAATGTCTTATCTTCCTGCCTTATTAGGTAGCATAAGATATTCTGGTTGGGCCTAGCCTTTGACTGCTGCATGATTTAAAAGGATGGTCTTATTAGCACTGATATTACTTGTGAATGAAAAAGAAATGCTTATTAGCATTATTATATGGACATGTAGGTCAGGACACACTCATTAGCGTTGTCATAGATACATGTATGCCAGAAAATGTTTATTAACATTGTGTTATCCCTAAAAAATCGAGGGATGATGTGGCGAATGAGAAAGTGACATGTGGCATCACAAATCAGGGAAAAACGACGAAGTATTGAAAAAAGATCGATGATAAAAAAAGATAGGTCTAGGTCCTATAGATAAGTCTACCAGGAAAAAACCCCCTAGGGGTGGTTGCCCTGGCCCCAACCCCTAGGGGTGGTCGGCTTGACCCCAACCCCTAGGGGTGGTTGGCTTAACCTGCTCAAGAGCCACGTGGGTGGTCAGCCCACCCTATTCTTTATAGGGTGGTCTGCCTAAACTCCCAAATACACTTCGCTGGATAAAGTTCACGCTCGTTCAAGCTGAAGTCAACAGGCCTAGCACCCAAAAGGTCATCAGGCCTAACACCCAGAAGGTCATCAGGCCTAGCACCCAGAAGGTCATCAGGCCTAGCACCCAAGAGATCATCAGGCCTAGCACCCAAGTTCTAAAGGGTCATCGGGCCTAGCACCTAAGTCTCATAGACCAACCAAGACTTAGCGTTTTCTCGAAGATTTCAATCGTGCATCGTACACCATGATCAAGAAAAACAATGAGAAGATCCACGATCTCATAATCATGGGGAGGTGGACGCGTATCTCCACTACCCAATAATTGTGTACCAAACCACGATCCCAGTATTACTAATCATGTAACAACCCCTGGGTACTATAAATAAAGGACCCAGGGCTTCATAAAAGGGGCTTCTTATTTTTTGATCTGGCTGGAAACGATTTTGAGAGAGATATTTTCTGGGGAGAAACTCTGGGCAAATTGGCAATGAGTGAATACTTCAGTTCTTCCATGTAATTGTCTATCGAGTGATTCAATACCAAAGACTAAGTGGATTATGTTATTACTGTTCATTAGAACAGGGCTAAACCACTATAAAATTTTTGTGTGTTTATTTAAGATATTTGTACTTTGTCGTATATTATATTCATTTTGTTCAAAATGTGTCGTATACTGTACATACGACCGTTGGCCAATTTCACAGGTCAACACATTGTTATTTGGTTATAAATGTCAGGATGTGCTTATTGGCACCATGCTTGGATATGAACATGAACCTACATGCTAATTAGCATGACTGTTGAACGTGAAAGATTATTTGCTTGGTCTTGGACCGTGAAGCAGCAAGAGGTTTAGTTATTACTACCTAACAGGCCGAATTGATTATTACACCAAGGTATAAGCTTGGAAGTATGCTTCCAAGGCAGATAGAGTCATTAGCTGGCCAGAAAGATCAGGGACTGGATGACAGACATGGTCAAAATAACAATCAGGGTCAGACCCCTCCGCCAGCTCCTGAGAATTGGTAGCAAGTGCTTGCTGATTTGCAAGCCAGGCTATTGAGGCAGGAAGAAGATATCCGCCTCCTGAGACAACAACAGGTTCCTACAGGGAACATTTTTCCAGAGGCACCACCTGTGATGGTGCCAACAGTTGAACAGGTGCTAGAGGCTGGGAACAGCTGGGAAACTCTTTGTGAAGGTTCAGGAAACAACTCCCTTCAGTTTTTGAGGGTAGTGCAGATTCGGCTAAGGCCGAACAGTGGATGAGCATGGTTACCACTATCCTAGATTTTATGAGGGTAGTTGGTAATGAGAGGGTGGCCTGTGCCACATACATGATTCGAAAGGATGCCCGAATTTGGTGGGAGGTGATATCCCAGACCAGAACGTTAATGCTCTAGATTTGGAAGAGTTTAGAACTTTGTTTAATGAAAAATATTACAATGATGCCATTAGGGTTGCAAGAGATGAAGAGTTCAGTAAAATGCTTTAGGGGAATATGTCAGTGACAGATTATGTAATGAGGTTTGATAGACTATCCAAGTTCGCAGCAGACTTGGTGCCCACTGATGAGACAATGAAGAAAAGATTCATTTAGGGGCTACAACCTATGATAGCCTGGGATGTTTGTATTACCACCATGCTAGAGGTGATGGCTTATTCAGTGGTGGTAGAGAAGGTCCTTACTGCTGAGGGTGCAGAGAACAAGATCTGGCGCGAGAACACAGCCAAGAGAGACATTAGGAGGACGGGACCTCCATTTTTGAGCTTAAGTAGGGGCGGAGGCCCCAGTGATCAAAAAAGGAAGGCTCCTAATGCCTTTCTAGTTCCAGGCCCTAACAGGAGACCACATGGTATTCAGATAGGCCGCTAGGAGGAAATGAGGGCTGGAGGACTTTTCCAGAGTGCGCCAGGTGTAAGAGGCGCCATATAGGGGAGTGTTGGGAAAATTCCTTCTTTTTGTGCGGGATAGTGGGACACTTAAAGAAAGAGTGCCCGAAGGCAAGAAAGGAAGAACCAAGAAAGGCAGATAGCTCAACCCTAGCTTGAGTGTCTAACACAGGCAGAAGCTCAGGCTTGTCCCTTAGTAGTCACAGATCAGCTTTTTAGTGCTGGAACCCCTTATACTGTTTTGATTGATTCTGGTGCTACACATTATTTTGTTGCTAGTAGAATTATTGATAGATTGTGTAGACCATGTGATTATTATGCTGTGGGGTTCTGGACCTTATTGCCCAATGGGGAATTAGTATTATCCAGGAGATGGGTCAGATCATTGCCAGTGACAGTGGAGGGCAGAAAGTTGTCAGTTGATTTGATAGAGTTGGTTATGATTGACTTCGATATGACTCTGGGTATGGAATGGTCAGTGAAGTATGGGGCAACCATAGGCTGCAGGAGGAAGATGGTAACCTTGGAGCCTGAGGGTGAGGACCCTTTTGTATTTGTTGGCATTGTGCATGGACCCCGTGTACCTATGATATCTGTATTGAGGGCTAGAAATCTATTTCAAGGTGGTTGTATAGGATTCTTAGCTAGTGTGGTAGATACCACTCAGGTCGTGCCATTGAGACCAGAAGAGACTAGACTAGTCTATGAGTTTCTAGATGTGTTCCTAGAGGATTTACCAGGGTTACCGCCACATAGGGAGAGAGAAATTGTTATTGAACTAGCGCCAGGGATAGAGCCAGTGTTTAGGGTGCCATGCAGAATGGCCCCAACCGAGTTAAAAGAATTAAAGGTACAACTGCAGGAGCTGTAAGACTTGGGTTTTATTAGACCCAGTTTCTCACCATGGGGTGCACTAGTTGTAACGTCCTGGATAACCAATACCGTTACACTGTGTGTTTATAAAGGTGCAAGACTTGCTAATCAAGCCATTTAATTAAAAATGTGACACTAAACCATAACTAAACTAGGGTTAAAAGATTTTAGTCATAAAAGATAAATTTTATTTAAATAAGAGTTTGCTACACGAGATCCCAAAAATAAACAGGGTTAAAGAACAGTTTACAAAATTTCAAAGGTTATACACAACCACAAGTCACTCTAATGGAAAAATAGGCATTTCAAGTTCTCCTGTCCCTGTATCACCCCTTGGCCGTGGCGGCCGAGCAGCCGACTATGTACATTCCGCCCCCAGAGATCTCCAAATTAGGGTTGGTCCAGCTTACCCTTGCCTTTACCTGCACCACGTAGCACCCGTGAGCCAAGGCCCAACAAGAAAAGCATATTACAGGGCATAATCAATAATCAATAGTCAGATAATTCATAAATCATCAATCAGATACTCAGTAGACCACATTATTCACATAATCAGTGATATCAATCTACAAATCAATAATCAATCATCCAGGTAATAAACATGGCATAATCATCAGATTAATAACAACAAAAATATCACACAATATCCAGGGTCGACACCCTTAGGCCGCACCCTCTGTTTATCCCACTGACTCCGGCTCGCTTAGGCCAAGCTCAGTGATTATATACTTAACCTCAGCTACCAGTGGCTGAGCCGCGTCCTTGTGCGCCAATATTAATTTCGACACTCTTAGGCCGTTTATTTCATGTTCACATGGCATAATACCATCATACAACATCACATACAAGTATAAGGAACTCTTAGTCCCAACATAACTACATAACCGGGTGCAGTTTTCTTACCTTTGATTCCGAGCGCTTTAGTTAATAGAGATGACCCTCGGACATGATCCCGTTTTGAGCCCTAGCATACACCTAGTCACATTCCATAAATAGAACCCTCATTAAAATTCAATTATGCAACCCAACTTCAGGACAAATCCCAAGCTCTCGGGAAGCCCAATTCCACCAAATGGGGTGGTCGAATCGACCCCTGATCCCCCAAGCAAAAACCCTAATAGTAATCCCAAAAACCATGTTCTGGAGGCAAGGTAGCGCTACAGCACCACAAGAGGGGCACTACAACGCTACAGTCAGAAACTTAGTCCCCCAAGAACACATGCTAGTGCTATAGCGATCTTAGCCTAGCGCTACAGCGCTGCAACTCGAACATGCAAAATTCTGGGTTTCCTCATCAAACTTCCTCGAGCCAAAACCCCAAAAATCCTTCCCAATTTCCCACCAAACTCAAAATCAAGTCCTTAAACCACTACAAATCACCCAATAAAACATAATAACACCCAAAACCTAGCTAGAAACCCTATCAACCACAGGAATCAAAGTTGAGCTTTGAAGCTCAAAAACACCATCTGAAAACCAAAAAACTCAAACAGTTAAGATCAGAAATGGTTACCTCAAATGGTTGAATCCGACCCTAGGTTGCCCTCAGTGTTCCTCACAGCTTTGAGTCCTTCAAATTCCCAAGTTTAAGTCTTTACACCTCCACCCAAAACCAAACTCAGAAACCATACCCAACAAAGCTCAGCAAATTCAGTCAAAACCTTTTAAACCTTACCTTAATTGGAAGCTAATTCCAGTTGAACTCCTAGCCACTCCAAAGATCAAAGTCCCAAGACCTAGTCTATACTTTCTTTGAGTTCTCAGCTCTAAAATCCACAAGAGAGAGAGAGAGAGAGAAGCAATCGTGAGGAAGAGGGAGAGCTATGTTTTTCTTTCCTTTCTTTTCCTTCAATTTCTACCACTTTCCCTTGTGCTCTAAAAAGAAACATCAAATATATCAAGTATATCTCCTAATAACCCAAAAGACCCTTTTGCCCTCCCAATAAATCCAAATCTTTTAATCCATCATTTGCTCCCAATTCCCACTAATTCCTCGAGTGTCCCTAATATTTACAACTTAAATTCCGTCATCTAATTAATCATCAATTATTTTTCCCAATGTCTAAAAATATCCAATATATTTCCCAAATTCCCAGAAATACCCTCAGGCTTCCCCTGAGCCGGGTATAAATCCCCGCCGTGACTATATCACCAAACTGTTCACTAGGATTGTCTCGAGCCATAAGCTGCAAATACACCCACATAATAATGTGGCCTTAACAATTTACCACAAATAATCACATTTTTTCCCTCAACGGGCCAAAATTACAAATATGCCCTTATAAGCTAAACAGGACCCACATGCTTATTAATACTCATAAACATGCATTTCACATATCCATATAATCATATAAGCATGCTTATCACATAATCATGCATTAAATCATTTAAATCACATATAAATCGATTATGCCCTCCCAACACACTAATCAAGGCCCTTAAGCCTTATTAGCAATTTTGGGTCGTTACACTAGTCCTATTTGTAAAGAAGAAGGATGGTTCTCTAAGGATGTGCATTGACTACAGGGAACTGAACAAGTTAACAATCAAGAACAAGTATCCTCTGCCAAGGATGGATGACCTGTTTGATTAGTTGCATGGTAAGATGGTATTCTCAAAGATAGATCTTCGATCTAGTTATCACCAGCTGAGGATCAAGGAGGGAGATATACTGAAGACTACCTTTCACACTAGGTATGGGCATTATGAGTTCTTAGTCATGTTTTTTGGGTTGACTAATGCCCCAGTTGCTTTTATGGATCTGATGAACAGGGTGTTCAAAGATTATCTAGATCAGTTTGTGATCGTCTTTATCGACGATATTTTGGTTTATTCTCAATTAGAACATGATCAACATCTTAGGTTGGTTCTACAAAGGCTGAGGAAACATAGACTGCTTGCAAAGTTCAAGAAATGCGAGTTCTGGTTACCTCAGGTGACTTTCCTTGGTCATATTGTCAGTAGAGATGGGATCAAGGTGATCCTAGCCAAGATTGAGGTAGTCAGAGATTGGCCAAGGCCCAGGAACACCTTAGAGATCAAGAGCTTTCTTGGATTGGCAGGTTATTACAGGTGTTTTGTGGAAGAATTCTCAAGGATTGCTACCTTATTGACAGAACTGACACACAAGAATCAGAAGTTTGCATGGTTAGATAAGTGCGAGAACATATTCCAGGAGTTGAAGCAACGATTGATTACAACTCTAGTTCTGAGTCTTCCGACAAATCAAGAGAAGTTTGTAGTGTATAGTGATGCCTCAAGTCAGGGTTTAGGTTGTGTTCTTATGTAGTCGGGGAAGGTGATTGCCTATGCATCACATTAGTTAAAGGAGTATGAGCAGAGATACCCCATTCATGATCTGGAGTTGGCAGCAGTGGTCTTTGCATTAAAGGTATGAAGGCATTACCTTTATGGGGAGAAGTGTGAGATAAATACTGACCACAAGAGCCTGAAGTACTTCTTCGCACAGAAAGAACTGGACATGAGACACAGGAGTTGGCTGGAGTTGGTGAAGGATCATGACTGTGAAATCTTGTATAACCTAGGGAAGGCCAACATGGTGGTAGATGCCTTAAGCTAGAAGGGTCCGGGATAGTTATACAATGTTAGACAGATATCCTGGGAATTGGCAGAGGATATGACTAGAGCTGGAATACAGTTGCTGGTGGGCCAGTTGGACAATATCACACTACAGTCTACACTGTTACAAAGGATAAATGAGAGTCAGTTGGGTGATACAAAACTTACAAAGATCAGAGCCGATGTTCTACCTGGAGTGGCTAGGGATTATATAGTGTCATATATGGGCTTGTTGAGATACAAGAGTCGGATCTGTGTTTTGATGGACACTATTATCAGATGGGAGATTCAGGATGAATCTCATACTACCCCTTACTCTTTGCATCCAGGCACAATGAAGATGTATCAGGATGTGAGATCGCTATATTGGTGGCTTGGGATGAAGAGGGATGTGAAAGAATATGTGGCTAAGTGCTTGACATGTCAACAAGTCAATGCTGAGCATCAGAGACCAGCAGGGCCATTACAGCCTCTGGACATCCCAGAGTGGAAATGGGAGGATATCACGATGGATTTTGTGGTGGGGTTACCCAGGACCATGGGTCAACATAATTTGGTGTGGGTTATTGGTGGATCGATACACCAAATCAGCTTACTTCTTACCAGTGAGGATGACTTATACAATTGACCAGTACACAGATCTCTATGTGAGAGAGATAATGCGCCTTCAAGGGGCTCCGACGTTGATCGTGTCAGATCGAGACCCCACATTTACTTCCAAGTTTTGGGGAAGTTTGCAGAAGGCTATGGGTACACAATTGAAGTTCAGTACTGTAACGTCCCAAATTTCCTAATAAGGCTTAGGGCCTTGATTAGGGGGCCAGGATGGAAACTTATGTGATTATGTGATATATATGTGTATCATTATATGATTATGTGAGTTATATGATAATATTACTTGATATGCATGTTTTGGTGTATTAAATATGCATGTGGGCCCATTTCTGATTAAAAGGGAAATTTTTGTAATTTGGCCCGTTATGGGTATATTTAGCATATATGTGATATATGTGTGGGACCACATTATTATGTGGATATATTTGGGTTACTTGGCATGAGACGATCCTAGGGAGCAAGCTAGTGAGAAAGTCACAACGGGACCCATATTTGACTTGGTGTGAGTCAAGGGGTATATTGGGTATTTAGTACATTACCGGGATAATGGGTAATGGGAATGATTATTTGATGATATATTGGGAGTTAGTGAGATCAGGAGGGAATTTTGACTATTTTACTCCGGGGGCATTTTTGGGACCCCAAGCATTGGGATTTGCTTGAGGTTACTTAAGCTCGAAGTAACCTGTCAGAAATAAAAAGAACGTTCGGTACACTCTCTCTCTCTCTCTCCTGTTTGTTCATTTGACACCTGTTAGCATTTTCGAAGGAAACTTGAGTTTTAGGACTCGGATTCAAGCAAGGTTAGAGTCATAACATTCTAGGGAAGATTAAAAGCTTATTAGCTGGAGGATTTAACTGGGAAACGACTCCATCGGAGGTAGTCCAAGCTTTAAGTTTTGAGTTTTCGAGATTTTAAGCTTTGAATGGATTTTATGCTTTGATGAGTTTTTGAGCTATTTGAAGCTTGGGTTTTGATGGTTTTGGGCCATTGGGATGTTTGGGAACTTTTTTTTTTGGGATTTGGATATGTTTGGCTAGGTTTTGGGAAGATTTTTAAATGGGGAAAACAGAGAAAATGGTTGGGTTCGAGGTTGGGTCACAACCTTGTTCTTGGGCGTAGCGACCTGTGTGAACCCACGACTAGGAGAGGTTCTGCCTGGGGGGTGCGCAGCAACTCTAGGGGCAAGTCACGGTCCGCGTCTTAAAGACTAGGCAGAGGGTTGTTTGTCTGGGAGGCACGCCGCGACCCCCAGGGCCAGGTTGCGGCCCGCCTGAGCATTTTTGGCTAGGTTGGGTTTTTAATGACGGGATTTCAAACCTAAGGGCTCAGGATTGATCCTACTACCTGGTTTGGTAGGATTCGACATCCCAGAGGCTAGAACTCAGTCCGGAAGCCTTTATTTACTCATTTTTGATGGGATTCTATATTATGGTTGTGACTAGGTTATCGCTATGGGTTCAGAATCTGGATCGTGCTCAAGGGTCGTTTATTGGTAACTGGTGCCTAGACCAAAGGTAAGAAAACTACACCCAATATGTGATACATGTGATGCATGTGATACATGTGATTATGCCATGACCTAATTGTTGAATATGGAATTGAACAGAGTTTGAGTCTCCGTAAATGTGCATGATTATGATTATGCTTGTGATTATTTATAACGACCCGAATTTGCTAATCGGGCTTAGGGCCTTGATTAGTGTGCCAGGAGGGCAATAAATGATTTAATATGCTAATATGTGGATTTATGTGTATATATGATTATGATGCATGTTTAGTTAAGTTAAATATGCATGTGGACCCCATCTGGATATTAGGGGTATAAATGTGATAAATGTTATATATATGTGATATGTCTGTGCAGCACGGACCGAGACAATCCTGGTGAGCGATTAGTCAGAAAGTCACAACAGGGTTGAGATTCGGACTCGGGGTGAGTCGAGGGGTAATTTGGGTACTAGGTGTGTTATGGGGTTATCGGGACATGAAAATAAATATTTGGAGATACATTTGTGGATAGAATGTCTAGGCGGGAATATTGGGGAAATTTACCATTTTGCCCTCGGGGACGTTTTGGTACCCCGAGCCTTGAGGTAACCATATAGACTTAAGCTGAATAAAACAAAAAGGAGGAATTACTTAGAAGCTTTGGGGAAATCGACATACACATTCTCTCTTAACTAAGATAGCTTTCATCTACTTTTCCCTTTCACTCTCTAAGGAAAATTCAAAGGGAAACTTAAGGGAAATTAACTTAAAGCTAAGGGATTTCAGCTGGGGGATTTAAGGGAACTTGAAGCTTGAAGATTGAAGCATAGGGGGAACTGGTTCTGAAGCTTAATTTAGCAAGAGGTAAGTTCTAACTACTAAGGTTTGGTCTTGAATTTCTGCTGGTTTTGTGGATTGCATGTTAGTCAAGCTTGGTCTACCTTTGGGTGCTTTAGCTGAGTTTTGGAGTAGGATTCAATGGGGTTTTAGTGCTGTTATTGAGCTGAAATGATTGTGCTTGTTACCTAGGATTGTTAGCTAAGCTTACGATGAATTGGCTTGAGGAAAGGTATAGAAAAATGGTGAGAAAATCTGGGTTCAGTGGTGAGGGCCGCGGCCCTAGGAGGGGCGCGCTGCGGCCCGTGTGCGCGCGCGGCCATGGGAGGCCGAGAAGCTCATGTGCGTCGCGGCGCTTGGTGTGCGCGCTGCGGCCCGTGTGGGGGTCAGTGTGGTGCTAGCCTCTGTTTCAAGGCTAGCCGCGGCGCTTGTGGGAGGGGTCGCGGCTCTTAGTGCCAAATTGTGTTTTTTTAGGGTATTTAGGCTTGGGAACTCATTGGGTAAGGCTCGAGATATATTTTATCACCCGGATTGATAGAATTCAAGGTTCCGGAGGTTAGGGTTATGGCTCGAAGTTATTTATTGGATTAGAATTTGATGGATGAACATTGTTAATGTGTTGTGACTAGGGTTTTGGCGAAACTCACGTTAGAGGACTGTGCTCGGGGCATCGGTGCTCAGAAAGCTCGGAACTCAGGTAAGAAAACCCTTGCTCCCACAGAGCTTGTGTGCAGGGCTGAGCCCAATATGTTAGAACTGCGGGGCGTAGCCCTTTAACTGAATATGCTAGAATTCTATGCTTGCTTGCTTGCTATGCTATGTATGCTGTTGTGTGAATGATCGGCAAGAGCCGGGAACGGTGTAGGCCGAGGACGGCAGAGGCCGGGAACGGCGAAAGGCACGCTGAGTGCAAGGCCGGGAACGGCAAGGGGCCGGGAGCAGCGTTAAGCACGTGGAGTGTGAGTTGCTAGGGCGAGTCCTTAAAAGGATACCTGGGATATCCTCACGGCGTGGTCTGCGAACCCAGGGCTTGGTAAACACCTGGGACGGCTAGGCCATATGTGTTTAGCCCAATGGTGGCCTGTTTGTATGATTGGTGTATGTGTTGCATATGTTATTTGTTTGTGGGTTTTCTTGCTGGGCTTCGGCTCACAGATGCTCTATGGTGCAGGTAAGGGTAAAGAGAAGATCAACCAACCATGAGTACAGTGGGCGTGAGGCGGCGTGTACATGTTTGGCCAGCCTGGCTGCCACAGCCAGAGGATTTTGGGAGATGCTTGTAAATAAACTTAGATTTTGTCGTATAGTCGACGTGGTTCAATTTATATGTTGTAAATATTTCTAAACTGTATTTTGGGATCCCAAATGTAAAACCTTTATGATTTTCTATGGAAACTATGATCTCTAAAAAAATTCCTTTGTTTATGGCTTAATTACACTGTTTGACCTAAAACCTCGATTAGCGAGTTGAAAGCACGTTTTTAAACTCACTTAGTAACGACTCTAAGGAGGTAGGGCGTTACATTATTGATTAAGCATGCTGAATGCTTTATATCTGGATATTTGACACATGATATATGCCTATTTGCATTATCTTATTGAGAAAGGCTTGACTTATCAGTCAAGGTCGGCAATAGCGCTGATCGCTGGTCATAAAGCATTGACTTATCAGTCAAGGTGGCAATAGCGCTGAGCGTTGGTCGAAAGGCATTGGCTTATTAGTCAAGGGTGGCAATAGCGCTGAGCGCTGGTTGTTTTGGTTAGGCGAACCAGAAGGGTCAAGTATGCTTACACAAAGGATAGGACTAAGGGATTCGGGGTGACTTATTCGTCCCAAATCCTAGCATTGACTTATTAGTCAAGAACAACTTTAGCACGCTGGGTGCTGGTCAGTGCCAGGTACGCTTATACAAAGGATAGGGCTAAGGAGCCCGGGGTGACTTATTAGTCCCATATCCTAGCATTGAATTATTATTCAAGGATGACATTAGAATGGTGAGTGTTGATCGTAAATCATTGGATTATTATTCAAGGACGGCATTAACATGGCGAGTGCTGGTTGTAAAGCATTGGCTTATTAGTCAAGGATGACATTAACACACTGAATGCTGGTCGTAAGGCATTGACTTATTAGTCAAGCAGGGCGATAGCGTGCTCAGCACTAGTCCTTATTGTTATCCCTCAAAAATCCAGGGATAATGTGGCGAATGAGAAAGCGACACGTGGCATAACAAATCAGGGAAAAATGATGAAGTATTGAAAAAAGATCGATGAGCAAAAAAGATAGGTCTAGGACCTATAGAGAAGTCGACCAAGCCAAAACCCCCTGGGGGTGGTCGCCTTGGCCCTAACCCCTAGGGGTGGTCGACCTGACCCCAACCCCTAGGGGTGGTCGACCTGACCTGCTCAAGAGCCACATGGGTGGTCGGGCCACCCTATTCTTCATAGGGTGGTCGGCCTAAACTCCCAAATACACTTTGTTGGATAAATTTCACGCTCGTTCAAGCTGAAGTCAACATGCCTAGAACCTAGAAGGTCATCAGGCCTAGCACCCAGAAGATCATCAGGCCTATCACCCAAGCTCTAAAGGGTCATTGGGCTGAGCACCTATGTCTCATAGACCAACCATGACTTAGCGTTTTCCCGAAGGTTTCAATCGTGCATCGTCAACCACGATCCAGAGAAACAACGAGAACACCCATGATCTCATAATCATGGGAGGTGGACACGTATCTCCACTACCCAATAATCGTGTACCAAACAATGATCCCAGTATTACTGATCATGTAACAACCCCTAGGTACTATAAATAAAGAACCCAGGGCTTCATAAAAGGGGCTTCTTCTTTTTTTAATATGGCTGGAAACGATTTTGAGAGAGATATTTTCTGGGGAGAAACTCAGGGAAAATTGGCGACGAGTGAATACTTCAGTTCATCCGTGTAATTTTCTATCGAGCGATTCAATACCAAAGACTAAGTGGATTAGGTTATTACTGTTCATCAGAACATGGCTGAACTACTATAAAATTTATGTGTGTTTATTTAAGATATTTGTACTTTTTTGTATATTATATTCATTTCGTTCAAAAGGTGTCGTATAATGTACATACAACTGTTGGCCAATTTCACAGGTCAACATTTTGGTGCTTTCATTGAGAGTATTAAATCAAGAAACACACTTTCATCAGTTTTAGAATGCCTCCAAAACCCAGTCAGAAAAAGAAGATGGCTCCCAAGGATCCCACCACTCAAGATCCCATCTACCCCGTTAACGAACCTCAGGTGGTGGTTAGAGATCAATTTGATGCGGAAGATCCACAGGATGCTCACCAGGAGGAGATGGCGTAATTTCTGGCGAGGCAGGAGGCCTTTGCTGCAGAAATTGCCCTCCAGAGGGAAAATATGGAACGACAACAGCGAGAGATAGATGAGCAGGTCCAGAGGCTGATCTAGAGGAAGCAAGAAGCTGACCGGAGGCACCAGGAGGCTATTGTGGCCCTGGAGGCAGCTACCCAATTAGCTTGAGCAAACGTCAAAGCTGGTGCTCAGGCAGTAAGGGAGGCTCAGGCCAAAGCAACAGGGATGCGAGACAGCAGTAACAGGGAGTCCAAGGGGAGGAGTCGAACCCAAGAACGCTCTTAGAGCGACTTTCCCAGAGACAGGATGAAGAGGCATAGTCCAAGTCTGCTTCCTCCATGACTAAGAAGAATAACACTTCATCTCGGAGTAAGAGTGTTACCAAATCGAAGGCCCCCTTCCAGGGGGACAGACAAAACGACACAAGAGAGGAAGGTCAAACATCTGAGAGGTGTGATAGGAATGGAAATGTCCGCTCAAAGTCTCAAAGTCATGTAGGAGGAGAGGCTCAGGGGCAGGGTCGCTTCGGCAAGGGCAAGGTAGACCTACCACCCCTACACCCTCAGTCTCGCAAGGGAAAGGAACCGATGAACAACACCAATACCGTGTTCAATAGACTCGGGAAAGATGCACAACCTCAGAATCTAAGGGAGGTCATCAACAGGAGGACCAACGCTCAGGAGGGGGTATCGAGGACGTCTACCCTACCTGGAGCAGTGATCCCACCAGCAGTACATGCTCAAATAGATGCACTCATCATGGCTGTTCAGGGTCTGACAAAGAAACCTTCCGATATTGAGCTAGCTCATAGAAGTGGAAGTCCCTTTAGTGCCAAGATCCAAGCTGCTTAATCACCACCGAAATACAAGACCCCAAAACTTCCAACATACACTAGGAAGGAGGACCCAATACAACACATTGGAAAGTTCGAGGATCAAATGGAGTTACTCGGTGCGGAGCATGCTTATAGTTGCAGGGTACTCCCTATCATTCTCTTTGACTCAGCTCAGGAATGGTATTGGAAATTCAAACCTGGGTCCATCATTTCCTGGGAGCAGTTCAGGAAGGAATTTTGCAAGGTCTTTAGTGCTGGACGGATTCAACCAGTTTATGCCAATCATCTAGCAGTCATCAAGCAAGGGAAGGATGAATCCCTGAAGGACTACATCGAAAGATTCATGAGAGATGCAAACCGAGTGTCCACAGTAGGAGATGAAGGGAAGTTTGTTGCCATCTTGGCAGGAATAATTTACCATAGTCCCTTGTGGGATAGCATACACAGGAACCCCATCAACACCTTGTAGGAGTTCCTGGACTTAGCAGACAAATACATGAAGCTAGATGACACTATCATGAAGGAGGAAAAAGGCATAAACCATCCCACCACTATCAAGGTAGAAAAGAACGGTGCAAACCCTTAGGACAACAATGGGGGCAACGATAAAAAGAGGAGTACCTTAGGGGCAGAGCAGAGTGAAGAAAAGAAGGCTAAGTCAACACCAACTGACAAACAACCTAAGCATCAGCCCTACCAGCCCAGGTTTACCAATTATACTGTCCTGACTACATCAGGGGCCGATATTTACATGGAAACATACCAGGTGGTACCATACTAAAAGCCACCACCCTTGCGTTCAGAAGGATAGAGGGACAAGAAAAAGTTTTGTCATTTTCATAGTGATTATGGACACGACACAAACATGTGCAAACAATTGAAGGATGAGATAGACTTTCTCCTTCGATCAGGAAAACTCTCAAGGTACCGAGTCTAGAATGAAACCCCGAGCAGGAATCCAGAGTTCTGAAGGTAGAGGAGTCCACCACTGGAGCCAGCAGCCGTAGACTTCACATTGGATACCATATGTGGGGGGCCCCACATAGCAGGCAACCGTAACAATGCTCGTAAGCGATATGCAAGGACCCTAAGACATGAGGTAGGGGAGTCTTCCCAGTGCATGGCAGTCGAGGAGCGATCTCCAAAAAATCTGAAGTATGAAGGTGAAACTCTTACTTTTACGGAGGATGACGCCAGGCATGTGAGGTACCCCCACAATGACCCTCTGATCCTTACCATTCAAATCGCCAATGTCCAAGTGAAGATATGCTTGGTGGATACAGGAAGCTAAGTAGATATCATCTACAAATTATCCCTCGAGAAGATGAAGCTCATGGTCAAGGACCTGACACCATGTTCCCAAGTGATATATGGGTTCACGGGAGAATGCCTAGCACTAGCAGGAACTATCAGACTACCGGTCACGGTGGGAGATGCCCTTAGGCACGAGACTGTGATGACAGAGTTCCTGGTGGTAGATTTCTCATCAACTTACAATATAGTGCTCAGGAGACCCCTCTTGATGGCATTACATGCAGCAGTGTCTATCTGGCATCTGTCTTTGAAGTTCCCTACAAGCGCAGGGCAAGGATGCGCACCGGGTAACTAAAGGGAGGCATGGAAATGCTATAATGTGTTCCTGGTCAAGGCAAAGAAAGGACCATGTGTAAACAACATGGTAGTAACCCACTACAAAGGGAATGAAGGAGCCGACGAGGTTATCAACATGGAAGATGATATTGAAAGAAAGACTCTACTGGAGCCGGGGCCTCCTTTTAATGAAGATTTGTTATTATAGCAAGTTTCCCAAAGCGAGGGAAACGACATCGATCCTCGCTTTTGGTTCTTAGGGAGACTATCGACCCATACGATCCAAACAAGAGACTAGTCCGAGGAACTTGTCGCCAAACTATTTGATCATGTTCGATCTTGGTTCTAGAGGAACCTATCGACCCACACGATCAACAAGAGAGACAGGTCTTGGGACCTTATTGTCAAATTATGGATCATGTTCGATCTTGGTTCTTGAGGAGCCTATCGACCCATAATCCAAATAAGAGACGGGTCCTAGGACCTTGTCATCAAATTATGGATCATGTTAGATCTTGGTTCTTGAGAAGCCTATCGACCCATACGATCCAAACAAGAGACTGGTCCAAGGACCCTGTCGCCAACTATTTGATCATGTTCGATCTTGGTTCTTAAGGAACTTATCGACCCACACGATCAACAAGAGAGACAAGTCCTAGGACCTTGTGGACAAATTATGGATCATGTTCGATCTTGGTTCTTAAGGAGCCTATTGACCCATACGATCCAAACAAGAAACTTGTCCAAGGACCTTGTCGCAATTATTTGATCACATTCAATCCTGGTTCTTGAGGAACCTATCGAACCATACGATAAAAAAAGAGACTGGTCCGAAGACCAGTTTCCTTCATCGGATCATAATCGAATCTGGTCCTTCAGGGACCGATTGCTAATTTGATCTAATACTCGTTAATGGCTCGATTGGCCTATCTAGACCCGGTTGGTCCAACTTAGACACAACTGTCTACAATCATTATAACGAGTACATGAGAGATTATGTAGATCGTGATCGACACTTGCTACACAATCTGCATCTGTGTATAGGTATCATTACTACTGAGTATAAAACTATCACCCGACTACTAATGAGGGATAAGCATTTGCTACTTACATCATTGGGTGAAAAGGATAGTACTACGTGTCCAAACACTCGAAGCAAGGCATGGTCAAGTAGCAAGTGACCAAGGCTTTTAAAATCATGATCACTTGGGGGGCATATAGTACACATCGATTGGGGTATACACAAGAAATGAGGACGTGACCTTAAGTACTAAGCAAGCTCAAGTTTTTCTAGGACATTTGTTCAACATATGTTTTGATAGTGCAAAAAACAAAAACAAAAAGGCATTGGTAGGGAGACTCCTAGCCATGTCCCTTATAGGGTGGTTGGCCTGCCCACCTACCTTTATGAGGTGGTCGGCCTATCTCCCATGGGGTGGTCGACTTGACTGTTTTTTTCATGGTACTTGGTGAAGTATCGTACTACTCACATTACCATGGTTGTTAGCATGAAAAACGTAAAGGAGTAAGGTTAGTATGGCACGTGAAATACATGTGTTCAGAGTATATTGATACCTGAACCAATGATGGTTGTGAGTTGATATACTTAGTAAGCATTGGAAATAAAAATTTTCAATCAGTACATTGAGTACTCATAACAAAAAAGCATAAAGGCATAAAATGTCATATGTAAAAATTGTCAAGTACAAGGTGCCCCACTAATGGCATGAAAAGAAAGACAGAGTAAAAGACCAAAATAAGACTAACTAGGGTGAGGAGTATCATCTAAAAGAGCACCCTGAGCCTCGGCAGCCTCATGAGCCAGACACTTCCTAAGCTCCTTCGCTTGCATCTTCTCAGGAAGGAAATCCAAGTTCAGATCTTTGTTGGACTTACAGATCAAGTAGAAGCAAGAGAAAGCTGTCTCTGAATACTCCTCTCGAGCCTTGTCTAGGGAAGCCTTGACCTCTTGCTCCTTCTTGACAAGTTTATCCTTCCTCAGTTGGTCCATGTCACCAATCAACTTCTCTTTCTCAGCTTCAGACTGTTGGAGCTAATCGAAAATTTTCCCCTCCATCTGGGTTATCCTGAGAGTCAACTCGGTCACTTCCTATTGTTTGAGCTCCACTGTACTGCGGAGAGTGCTGATCTCTTCATCCTTCAAAGCAATGTCCACATCCCTAGAGCCAAGAACGCGCCTAAGGTCCAAAACCTCTTGGCGGACAACTTTAAGCATAGAATGAAGGTTGGAAAGCGTAGAATGTTATCCCTGTTTCCTGCCCACACTCGCAGCTCTGTACATTAAGTCCATGGGCCATCCTCAAGGGACCTAAGGCCCAGATCAAGCCTAGTAGGCGGGGAAGGAATGAGTCGTGGTGGCCCGAATATCTGTAAGCCCAAAATTGTCTCAGAATGTAAGTCAGGACCATGAAGTTGGCACGTTTCATCTTTCTGGACCCCTTGTACGGTGTCGTCCGGGGAGCGATAAGGATATTTTTTCCTCCAAGTCTAAAAATGGACCGGGATGGTAGAAGATCAACCCGGGCTCTGGTAAACGAACTAAGGTCTTGGTAAATGGACCGAGATGGTAGGGGATGAACCCGAGTTTTGGTAAACGAACCATGGTCTTGGTAAACGAACCCAGAACAGTCGACCGAGTTGGGCGTGATAAACTATTCTTGATACTGACATCACCCTGAGAAATATGGAGTTTTGTCCCCACAACTAACCTACAGAAGAGGTTACATATGGAATGTATGCCATTATTTCAAAACCGTACTGCCACTACTCTGACGGATCCTGTCCCTTAGATCTCCTTAGAAGCCCACGCGAACAAGACTGAAACTGCGTCCTGTTGTCGGTCTTACATTGTGGTTATGCTCAAGCCAGCCCAATGGGCCCTAATTAGTGTATTTAATTTAATAAAATCATTTGTATTAAGCCTCCATCAGTGAGCAAATAGTGTTTATACCCTTATTGGGCCTGGATTAGTCCAGCCCAAATCCAGAGCACTCAACTGCCTATAAATATGAACAATTGTGCACTGTGGAAAGGATCCAATTTTTCTCTAGTAAGCATATACTCTGCTCAAATTCAGAGAAAACTCCATTACTAAAGCTCCTTAAGCTCTAATACAATAGACTCGTGGACTAAGGCTCTTTAACACCCTAACTATGTAAAATCCCTTGTGTGATTTTCTCTAATCTTTTATTTTTAAGCTCTCTTATCTTTTATAATTCTATTTTCCAAAAAACTCGGTAAACATTTTGGTGCTTTCATTGAGAGCCGAAGAAAGCTTTTTTTTTTTTCTTAAAAAAAAGATATCGAATATCTGCAATAATGGTGAACATGAGACATACTACGTTCGATCCTGCTCACCAAGAACAAGGCAATGGAGAGCCACTGCTCAATCAACCTCTCCCTCAAAACCAACCTGAGGACACACCCTATCAAATGCCCCAGCCTGACGAGTCCTATAACTATGAAGACAGAGCAGATTACAAGGTTGGTTACTACGAGGAAGATGAGGAAAATGAAGGGGGATACCATGATCACAAAGCTGAGGATCCTGCGATCCCTGAAAAAGAAATGGACCCCGACCTGGAGTACCCAGAGGTGATCAAAATGAGACAACAAGTCCTGGTTCAAGATGCCAGGATAGTTGAATAGAAAGAAGCCACTTGCTAGATGCAAGAATCCCTCTTGGCCTTGCAGGTTTTCATTGCTTCCCAAGGATTGGTGGCCAATCCTCCAGCTGTTCCGCCTCCAGGAACGCGGCCATCAGCCCCACCAGTTAGGACTGACATGCCTGAGAATACGAGATCGATCCCTCCTTCGGGACAAGATCCCGAAGTTGACCCATCTAACCCGACTCAAGAAAAAGGGAAAGCCAAAGCAGATGACCCTGTGGGAAAAGCAAACCCCCAGAGGGAAAGCCCTCCCATTCCAAAAACCAGTGCCAACCCAGGGTCGCTCCCTAGGAAAGAAAAGATGCATCCCATCCCATGACGGGATCATTCGATTGATCTGCAAGGGATGTGCCCGCAGGGTACCAAGCCTCGGGCTGTCCCTAGAAAGACCGGACAGGAGTAGTGTTTCCACCCGAGTGCCTCCATGAATAAAGATCACCGAAGGTGCCAGTGTGTTGACAAGCTAGAAGCCGTTAGTTCAGGGGACGCGATGTCCCAGATAGACCTGTGCGATGGTCTAAACGCCCGAAAGGAGCGGGCCCGCAAGGAGAAGATCTGCCCCGAGGGGGAGACCTGAGGAACAACCTCAATGACAGGAGGAACGAGAGGGTCCTCCTGGGCGCCGAAATGGCCAGATAGATCATGGAACAGCTGGCCACATTAAAGAAAGTCATGGATCGTCTAGTCCGTAAACAAGAGGGAGGAGGTTCTAATTCTTAAGAAGAGGAAAATGAACCATGCGCCAAACACATCCTGGATGTGCTGCTCCCTAAGGGGTTCAAAATGCCGAATTTGCCCGCTTATACTGAAAACACAGACCCCAGGGACCATTTGTCCCGCTATAATCGGTTAATGACCGTAGCCCATGTTTGTGACAACGACAAATGCCTCTGTTTTTCGATCACTCTAGATGGACTCGTAGAAGAGTGGTGAAAAAGGCTCAAGCTGGGATCTATCCAATCCTAGTCCAGACTACAGTCGGCGTTCCGCAAGCAGTTCATGGCCGCCATTAGGATGGACATGCAAATCAGTGCCCTTGCCAACATTAAATAGCTCCCCATGGAGACTCTGAAGGCCTACATCCAGCGCTTCATGGAAAAAGCCTAAAAAATGAAGGTGGACGATGGGCAGTGCCTGGTAGCCCTCCAGTCCAGGATCCGAGCTGGGTCCCCTCTCTAGGATGACACGCAGCGCAGTAAGGCGGCCACCCTCGAAGAATTCATAAGGGGGCACAAGGCTTTATCAACTGGGAGGAGGCCTGAATCCAAGCATTCAGATGGCAGCCGACTCCCCAGCCAAGTGCACAAACTTTTCCCAAGTACGAGATGTAGTATCTGATCTCTCATATCCAACATCCCCGGTGGCGCTAGGGTCAACGGGTACTCCCGGAATGACCTTTGCAGCCCCGATGGTCTACGGTCTTGCTTCCTTAGGATACGCATCGGCCTAGTCCACCCCATTTTTTGGATATGGGTGGCACCAGTTGGGTACAATGTTGCTCCCGGCAAGGCCCAGCCATCCATGATGGGAATATGGAGGCAAGCGTAAACCCCTCCCGGGGGAAGAGATCGGGGAAAGGACAGAACCGGTCTGAGCCCTCTAAAAATGGCAAGAGGGGCTATGAGCCCCAATATTCAGAGTACACCAACTTAGTGGATACTAGGGAGAACATATACCTGGCCACAGAGAGGATGGTTCATTACTAGAAACCCACCTCCATGCTCAAAGGGGAAAAGAACTCGAGGGACACTAGCGAGAGGTGTGCGTATCACGAAGACGTGGGTCACTTGATCGAGGAGTGTCGTCAGTTGAAGGAAGATAATGAGAATTTGATCAAGCTAGGACACCTCCACCAGTGGGTCAGGATGCCTGTGGGTGTTCCGGGACTGCCAGCGGCTCTCGGACAACCCACAATCCCGGGTGCATTTGGAACATACCAACCTCCCCAGGGAGGATACACGACAGGCCCGGAAGCACAAGCCCCTCAGGGGGCCCCAATGGTGCAGGCACCCAGATCTGGGATGCCTTTCCCCTCCGGAGCCGCGCCCCCACAAATAGATGGTCATGTTGCCACCATCTCGGGAAGGCCACACCTGGGGGATCATACCGGAACGATCAAAAGCGGTATCTCAACGAGCTTGACCATGACAAAGAGGTATGCGCCTTGGTCTAGACCCCGGCTCAACACTCGAAGTTGATGAATTTCCCCATCACCTTCACAGAAAAAGACGCCCAGAACGTCCATTTCCCCCTTCATGACCCTCTGGTCATCGGTGCCCAAATCACTAAAAAAATGGTGTCTTGAGTGTTGGCGGATGATGGAAGCTCCGTCAATATTTTGTTCAAGCCAACCTTTGTCGTGATTGGCTTGTTAGAGGCAGATTTGGCCTCATGCCCAACTCAAATCTATGAGTACAACGGAGATTCAATACTCCCAATGGGGAAGATCCAGTTGCCCGTGACGTTGGGGAATGAGATCCAGGGCTAATTCAAATTCTGTACATTCGTAGTGGTGGACTGTCCCACTACCTACAATGTCATCTTTGGTTGGTTCGCACTGGTCGACTTCGGTGCCATCACCTCCATCCGCCACCTCTGTATGAAGTTCCCCTGCGACAATGGAGGGGTAGGAACAGTCCGGGGAGACCAGAACAGCGCCTGGAAGTATTACCACGTATCCGGCCGACCAATTTAAATGGTCCGCGAAGAACCTCTTGAGGAGGAAGATGTTGATCCAGTCCTGCCTCTTTCCATGACATGAAGGGTGGTCCGGGAAGAAGACGAACTGGATCCGCAGATAGAGGTGGACCGCGCATTGGAGCCCATGAAAGAAATTGAAGAGGTGTGCATCAGCGACACCGACCCGACCAAGGTAATCCAAGTCGGGAAGAACCTGAATGCAGAGGTCCGGGCTGCCATCATCGCCCGAGTGAAAGAGAACCAGGACGTCCTGGCCTGGTCAAACTCGGATATGACTGGGATAGACCGTAACATCATCTGCCTTGCCTTGAACATCAACGAGGGCGTGACTCCAGTCCGGCAAAAACGGAGACCCCTGGGGGCAGAGAGGGCAGAGGCCCTCAAGTTAGAAGTTGAGAAGTTATCTTCGATCAACTTCATTCGGGAAGCCTTGTATCCCGTCTGGCTAGCCAATCCTGTTCTGGTGCCCAAGCCGAACGGGATGTGGAGAACTTGCATTGACTTCACAGACCTCAACTAGGCCTGCCCCAAAGACTGTTTCCCTCTACCCTGGATCGACTAAATAATAGATGCAACGTCCGGATATGAGATATTGAGCTTCATGGATGCTTATTCTGGCTATAACCAGATCTCAATGCACGTAGCAGACTAGGAATACACCAGCTTCCAGATAGACAAAGGGGTGTACTGCTACATCGTCATGCCCTTCGGGCTCAAGAACGCCGGAGCCACGTATCAAAGGCTCGTCAACAAAATGTTCCGAGCCTAGCAAGGAAGGAATATGGAGGTCTACATAGATGACATGTTGGTCAAGTCCAAGACCTCCGGAGGACACACCGATGATCTGGCAGAATCGTTTGCCATCATTCAGAAGTATGGGATGAAGCTGAACCCCAAGAAGTGCACTTTTGGTGTGGCATCTGGGAAGTTCCTGGGCTTCATAGTTAGCTCCCAGGGGATAGAGTCCAACCCAGAAAATTAAAGCATTGATCGATATGCCTTCGCCACAGAAGCACAAAGACGTTTAGAGCTTGATGGGACGAATAGCCGCCCTGATCCGTTTTGTCTTGAAAGCCATGGACAAATGTATCCTGTTCTTCAACATCCTTCAGGGGAGCCAAAGGTTCGAATGGTCGGCCGAATGTGAAGAAGCTTTCCAAAGACTGAAAGAGCATTGGGCCCGAGTGCCAATCTTAGCAAAGTCGGTGGATGGGGAGCTGTTGTACCTCTACTTGGCCGTGTTTGAACACGCCATCAGTGCTGCGCTCATACAGAAAGAAGAGAAAACCCAGCTCCCGGTGTATTATGTAAGCAAAAGGTTGTTGGGTGCGGAGTCCAGATATCCACTAATAAAAAAATTGACATTTTGCTTACTAATTGCATCCCAGAAACTTAGGCCTTACTTTCAGGCCCACGCCATAAGAGTACTAACCAACCATCCCTTACAACAAGTGTTACAAAACCCAAATCATCGGGAAGACTCCTGAAGTGGGCCATGGAACTAAGTCAATTCGACATTGCATATGTCCCTAGAATATCAATCAAGGGGCAAGCTTTGGCCGACTTTGTCATGGAGTGCACCGGGATCACTGAAGAAGACAATCCCATCGACCCCGTAGCACCCTTATGGAAGGTCTTTGTAGACGAGCCCTTGAATGAAAATGGGGTTGGGGCCGGGATCATCTTAGTATCACCACAAGGACACCAGTTACAAAGTGCCCTATGTTTCTAGTTCCATGTTGGCCGAATTGCATCTGGCTCAGGAGGTAGGGGAAGCAAGTTTGGAAGTCTATAGAGACTCCCAATTGGTTGTCAGAAAAATCTCGGGGGAATACCAAACAAAGGGGGAAAAGATGGCTGCTTATGTGACACGAGCTCGAGAGCTGCTCCAGTCTTTTAAGAAGTATTCCATCCGCCAATTCCCAGGGAACGAAATGTGTTTGTAGACACATTGGCTAAACTGGCCATGGATGTCGAGGCGGAGCTTTTTGGGCTCATCCTGATCAACCATCTTCCCACACCAAGTATTCAAGCCCCCACGACCAATGCCATAGACTATTCCACGTCTTGGATGGGACCTATTATCCACTACCTAACAACTGGGGGGTTGCCCGCGGACAGGGTAGCGGCCAGAAAGCTCTAGTGCCAGGCCCCCAGATACGTCATGATGGAAGGTAAACTCTATCACAGAGGGCTATCCATGCCATACCTCTGACGTGTATCCGAGACCAAAATGAGTGAAATCATGCACAAGGTGCACGAAGGTTTCTGCGGAGATCACACAGTCGGACTCAGATTGTCCAAGAAAATCTTAAGGAAAGGATATTTCTGGCCGACAATGAAGAAGGATTATGTCGATTATGTCGATTACATCTGCAAGTGCGAACAATGCCAAAGGTACGCGAAGATCTTACGAGCCCCTCCAACAGAAATAATCCTGATGACTAGTCCTTAGCCTTTCGCAGTGTGGGGTATCGACTTAGTAGGGTCGCTCCCGACCGGGAAGGGTGGTGTGAAGTACGCCATCGTGGCCTTCGATTATTACACTAAGTGGGTCGAGGCGGAACCCATGAACACCATCACCTCAAAAAAGTCCATGGACTTTGTCATCAACAACATTGTGTGCCGATATGGCCTCCCTCACAAGATTGTGTCCGACAACGGTAAGCAATTTGGCAACACCCACTTCACTGACTTCTGTGAAAGGCATGTCATCATCAAAAGCTTCTCCACAGTCACAAGCCTCAAGCAAATGAGCAAACAGAGGCCGTGAATAAGATTTTGAAGGGAACATTGAAGAAAAAGCTTCAAGCCTGCAAAAGCAAGTGGCCAAAAGAGTTGCCCCGTGTACTATGGGCATACCGGACCACTGAAAGAACGTCTACTGGGCATACTCCCTACTCCATGGTGTACAGATGCGAAGCATTCATCCCAATGGAATCAGCTAACCTGTCTCACCGACAGGACACGTATGATCCCATCAAGAACCACGCCTTACTCCAAGAATCTTTGGACCTCATTAAAGAGATCCGGGAAGAATCCCAAGTTTAGCTGAAGATGTATCACTGAAAGATTGCCAGGCACTTTAACTCTAAAGTTAAGAGCAAAAGGTTCAAAACTGATGATCTAGTCCTGAGAAGAGTCTTCCCTGCTACCCAAGATCCGGGAGTGGGGGTTATGTGCCCAAACTGGGAAGGACCGTACAAAATCCAACACGAAGTATGTCCGAAAACGTATCGCTTAAGGAAACTTGACGGAATAGAAGTCCCAAGGGCTTGGAACACAGAACACCTCTGTAAGTACTATCAATAGTCTGGAGGACGTGTTTCTGTTTTTAATTTTTCTTTTAAACAATGTATGCCCCATGAAGATTTCTTATTTAATGAAAATGATGTGTACAAAACATCATAAATTTTTTTTGTAAAGAAATCAAAGTTTGTGTCCGTCTTCACAAACAAGTGACCTAAGACTACAGTCTTCGCTCACTTGGGGGGTATAACCATCCATACGACAAAGTCTGGGAACAAAAAAACAAAACAGGATGCAAAATGCAGAGTGTAGTCCTAATCCGGATCGTACAGACTAGGGGTAGTGAAACCCAAATCCCAACAAAAGGACGCAAGGCTCAGGCCTAGTCCCAACCCAGACATACATGGGTCGGGGGGTACAAACCCAATAGGACGCAAGGCTCAGGCCTAGTCCCAACCCGTACATACATGGTTCGGGGGGTACGGGACCCAATAAGACTTAAGGCTCAGGCTCAGGCCTAGTCCTAGCCCGCTCGTACATGGTTTGGAGGTATAATACCCAGTAGGACATGCGAGCCAGACCCAATCCTAACTCGGACATACATGGTCCAGGATATGAAATACCTAAAAATCGGTTGACCAAACGTAGTCCCAAATAACCAAATACCTGTCCACGTCTTCTCTATAATGGCCCAAAACCATTGGAACGTGAGTCCTAGGTATAAGTTATCTAAAATTAGTCTTATAAATGGCCCAGGCTGTTGGAACCTGAACACCAAAATCAGGACAAATAAATTTGGTGATAATTATTAACTCCCTAATGGCCCAGGCTGTTGGAACTTGGACATCAAGGTTAAAGCGAGTTAATAAGTTAAAGTCTAAAAAGAGATCTCTAATGGTCCAGGCCGTTGGTGCCCGTATTATGAAATCAAGATAATTCACTCTAGGCCATAAAGACCCGAACACGGGTCCCCAGACAAGATAAATGTTTTCTACAACTTTTCCCCAATGGTTCCGGCCGTTGGAACCAGGGTGGTAAAACACTTAGTGAAACTTTAACGGATGGAACGGGAAAAACTTGTGCAAGAAATAAAATAGATACACATATAAATTGTCTTGGACACATCTGCATCCATAAAGATATTACAAAAAAAAAAAAGAAGCCATGAAAAATAGGTTAAAGGCCTCGGCCTAGGCTTCGCCTTGTTCTGATGCCTTCGGAGCTTGTCCATTTGCTTCATTCTCAGCCATGCTCCGCGTTGACTTTCTCCTGAGCCTCGAACTCAGCTCTCTTCACGGCGGGAACTGGGTAAACCAGGAGATTCATGTTCTTGTCCTGGAGCCAAGTCATGTAGATAGCCTCATCGAAGGTTGCCTCCAGCAAGGCATCCTCCTGCTCTTTCTCTCGGCGAGCCTCCTCATGCCTTTTCACCTCCAGTTGAAGCAGGCCGTCCAAGGCCTGGACCCGGGACTAAAGAGTGGTGATCTTCTCCCGATCCTGGCAAGACTGGGCCTCGGCTGCCTCCAGGAGGATCTTAGATGATGCCTCAGAGCCCCAAACACGAAGAAGTTTCGCTTCCAGGCTATCCAATAATTTTATGTGGTCGACTTCCTTTCTGGACAAAGTTTCTTCGAGTTGGAACCAAGTTCAGGCGGTCTCCTCGCGATCTATCTTGGATTAAGCAACTTCCTTGCCCAGGGCCTCTGCCCGGGCAACCTCCTTGGTCAGGGCCTCCCTGGCGGCTTCCCTCTGGTTCATAGCCCCCTCCAACTCCAGCTGGCCCGTCTTTAGCTTCATCGCCATCTTCGCCACTAAATCGACATTTCGATGGGCTAGCAAGGCATCCTGGAACAAATCAAAATTAGAAAACATACGAGTTAAAAATATGAAAAGTAGAGGAAGATATGGACATATAACTTACAGCGGTGGCCTGGTGACAGATAGCCTAGGAGATGAACAAGGCGTCTCGGTTGGCCAAGGTGGTGTACGATTTCAGTTGAAGGTTGGACATGGTAGTCCCAACCTGCTCCAACAGATACGCGACAAATGGGGCCGTGTCCTGCCCCAGTTTGGGGCAAAATTTGGTCTCAGCAACAAGCCGATCCATGATCGGCCGAGGGGCACTGAAAGCAGCCGGACTCTCGGTGAACTCCACCTTGCGCCAAATCATCAAGGCCTGGTAGACCTCCTCCCTTCTGTCCCGGCCATCTTCCCAGGCCCAGGATACCATCCTCGATCTCTCCTCCTGGAGGACCATGTTTCCCTCCTCGGGGAGAGCCAGATGAACGGGGAGCATGGGAGCCTCTGGGAATTCTCGGGTGGAGAGCTGGCTTTCCCTGGAAGAGTTATCCTTAGCCAAGGAAAGGACCTTGGTCTTAGCCCTTTTTTCCCAAATCACAGACCTATCAGCAGCCGAGTCCGCATCCTTTTTCTTCTTCCCCTCACTCGTTAGGGGCTCCTGCTTTAAGCCAATGACCGGAAGACGAGCAGGCAAAGACGAGGCGGCTTCAGTATGTACCTCCATGAGAGGGATCGCGACTGGAGCTTCCCCAATAGCATCCAGCTCTAGCATCGAGCTCCCAAGAACCAATTCTAGCATCTTGTTCTTGGGCACACCTTTAGCGGCTTTCTTTATCGACGCCCTGGCCTTGGCCGCTCGGGCCTCCATGACCTGTTTCATCTTGGCCATGGGATTGGACATGTCAGAATTGTCTGAAAAAGACAAACAAAAAGAAAGTCAGCAAAATATACAAGTGAGGATAAGAAGTAATTAAAAGTTAGTCTAAGGTCCTCCGGAACGAATCCTTATCTAGAACTCGGGCTCGACTCAACTCTCTTAAAGCGAAAGAATGGATTCGGTCCCCCATATTGTCCATGTCCAAGAAGTTACCATATTGAAGGAATCCAGACAAGCACATGAGGGTCTTCGGGTCTAAGATAATAGGGTGTGAAGGTCCCATTTCTCTGATGGCTCTGAACAGGTGGCCTCGGTAAACTTGCCTATCCCTAACTAAGTCCCCAAAATGGGGAGCATAAGTCAAAAGCAAAGGCAAATTACCTTGCCCCGATGTACTAGCCCCAGGAGCCCCCATGTTCGGCTGGGCCTCATTAGAAAAGGTCTCCAGCTCCTCAAAGGTGGCTCTCTCTGTCTGTTGGGCCTGCTCCTTCTTCTTCCTCACCGTGTTCGCCCGGGCAACAGCCTCCACGGCCTCGATGTGAATGAGGGCCAACTCCTCCCTCAAAATGGGGTCCCTCTCACATTGAATTCCCCAGAGGCTAGGGGTCGTGATCATCTGATTGCCTGCCAACATCCTGATCATCCACAGATTTGCGGTGTTTACGTAATCTCCCACATTTAGATCCTCCACGCTCAAATTGGCATAATACTTTTTCCGATCCAGGATCGAATGAGTGATAGGAGTTTGGGCATATGGCCCTGTTATCCAAAAACGTAAGTCGAAAGTGAATAATAAAAATAACGAAAAGGATTGAAGAGGAAGACTACTTATCCACGCACTGGAAGTCCAGCACCAACGTGGGGTTCTGATCCAAAAGGAACCCGGATGTCATGAACTAGAAGTGTTTGACATCAGGGGGGTGCTTCCAAGAGCTGGTAGGGGCGAGATAATTGCCACGAGGCTTCAGTCTGTAGAAGCTATCCTGGGTCTTATCCTTGGCATTGAGTTGCGGCTCCAGCTTGTAGAAGTACAACACCTTTGCTGGGGTAGGCTCCGAGATCTCCTTCGCCATGCAGAAAATGCGCCATAAGCTTAGGGCAGGAGCTGGAAAGGCGCGATCCCCAGAAATTTCAGGAACTGTGCGAAGTAGTTGTAGAGCAGGAGAGTTGCCCCGAAACTAATATGGCCTATGCTCCAGGCCTCGAATTCGCCCATGCTAGTGTGGGACTTTTCCTCCTTCCTGGCCAGGCGGTTGTAAAAGAGCTCGGGAGTCGATTCCACTCCCATATGCCTCTCCAAAACATCCAACATCTGGTAGTTCCAGAATTCATTCTTCTCCCCATCCATCTCCCATGTGTTGCCATTGGGGGGTTTGTGTCCTTCTAGGATGAAGGGGACTGACTGAACGTACTCTTCCAGGTGGAGAGTAACGCCGAGACTCATATCTGGAGATCTGGGAACAAAAGAAAATGAAGCAAACAACCAAGCAGTTAGCACCAAAACCCAAAAAGGTTGGTTAAGGTATGGGGGCTCTCCTAAGAACTGCTTGGAGGAGTCCCCTCCAGATCAGATCGATCCAGGATCACTGAAGATCCCCAGAATTCTAATTGGGAACAAAGAGGAAGAATTTTTTCTAAGTTTTTCCTAGGCGGCCTATTACCGCTTGTTCAGGGATAACCCAGACCTGGGAGGATCCGGGACGACCAAAATAGTTTTGTACTACTAACCTAATACGCCTAGAACCACCCTAAACGGTGGCCCTGGCTCTAACAACCCTATAGCCACAAATGTGATCGCAAAACAACAAACACGAGAAAACAGAAATAAAAGGTTCAGGGAACTTACTGTAAAGTTCTGATTGTGGAGAGTGTAACATTTCCAGCGACAGGGACGGCAAAATCACAGTCTTGAATAGGTGGAGACGACACACAAGTTTGTCTAACGGTCGAGCTGAGGTCGCACTTTCAGGTGAGGGCATAGAAATAAGACGCGTCAGAAACAGGCGACGACAGAAACATAATAGTCGACGGGGAATTTTGTCGGTGAGCTCGGACATAAAAAGTTCTCTTTATGGTTTTGGTTGTTCAGAATGCGTAAAATTTTCAAATGAAAATCTAGGGGTATTTATAAGAACCAAAAGCATGTTTTTGATCCAACAGTTCAGAACAACTCCCCACATCTGATGGTTGCGGATTACACAAGGGCTTTAATTAGCCCACTCAAGTATCGGATCGTGGGTTCCCCAATTCACGATCTGCACCATCCCGATCCAACGGTCTAGAGGAAAGGCATTTCAAAAGTTATCCCATCCAACGGTCCCCAGTAATGCAGGAATATTAAAGGATCCATTCGCACAGATGGGGCACTTCAGAATTTACGTTGACGTTTGGTTGCCAACACGAGAAGCAAGAGATATTCTCTGAACCTGTCAGGTGCGAGTACTATTGCTGCACCAGCTATAGGGAAACACGTGCGTGTAGCATGATGAAGTTGAAAGGATGAGGGTCACCCAAAAGGCCTTGAATTAAATGAACCTGGGCTCTGGCAAACGAACTAGGGTCCTGGTAAATGGAGCGAGATGTTAGTAAATAGACCAGGCCTTTGGGATTTGATCAGGGATACTAATACAAATGCTTTCTATACAAGTTTCCAGTAGGAAATCCCCCACAAAAATGGATCCGTTTCCTGGGGAACAAACTGGGATATTGATTGATCCGGGAAATGAAGCAAGCCTCCATTGCGCGAACACAGATAAAGGCTTGGGGGGTAAATGTTATCCCCGTTTCCTCCCCACACTTGCACCTCTGTACATTAAGTCCATGGGACATCTTGGAGGGACCTAAGGCCCAGATCAAGCCCAATAGACGGGGAAGGAATGAGTCCTGGTGGCCTAAATCCAGAGCACTCAACTACCTATAAATATGAACAGTTGTTCACCGTGGAAAGGATTCAATTTTTCTCTGGTAAGCATATACTCTACTCAAATTCAGAGGAAACTCCATCACTAAAGCTCCTTAAGCTCTAATACAACAGACTCGTGGACTAAGGCTTTTCAACACCCCAACCACATAAAATCCCTTGTGTGATTATCTCTAATCCTTTCTTTTTAAGCTATCTTATCATTTATAATTCTAGTTTCTGAAAAACTCGATAAACATAAAGGTATACTCTACAGACCTCTCACAGACATGGGAGACCAACATCAGTGCCTGGCAAAAACATACAAGTGTTAGATAACATCAGCACATAAGCTAACCAGACAAAAAGAAAACTGTAGAGGACTTACACTTTGAATGTTAAGGAGTGACTTCGTGAGGATGGTGCTGAAGTCCTCATTCTTAATCCCATTAAAATCCATTGTCTTCTGCTCCAGATGGGAAGCTCGGTCCATGATGGCACCTAAATTCCGTATGGCCGACTGGTGTGGCTTCGATAAGGGAGCAGGCGCAGAATAGAAGGCACCCATATCAATGAAACTGGGAGGAACTGGCATAGGCAAGAATGGCTCTATCTCCCCGACAGAACTAGACACCAAAGGAGATGGTGAAGACACCTCGGGAGGAACCTTCGTTATCGACTCAGGCTCAACCCTAGCCCTCTTGGCCACTCGGACGGAAGGGCTAGTCTCGGTTGGAGTCGACCTCTATTGAGTATGAACAAAGCCGAACATATCTGAACCTGCAAAAGAAGATGAAATGTTAGCGGGATATAAAATACATATGAACTTGAATGAGATTTGAGTTTGAACGTGGCTTCATCAAAATCGTCCGAAGCAAGTAGTGAGTGTGCAGATGCACCCACTTCATCATCATCATGTCCAGCTAGCACGGGCGAAGAGGGTACCTCCTCAACATGAATAGGTCCCAGGGACTCTATGGCGTTCACGGGCTCGGGACTATCTTCATCCGGAACATCGACTATAGTAGAAGGAAATAACCTGACTTCCTAAGGTTCTCTGAAGTAACATGGGTCTTGACATTCTTCTCCTCAGGGGTCATGGCAATCAACGCCTTGGCCCTAACAGTCATAGCCTGGGGCGGGAGCGGTCTATAAAAAGGCCCGATGTGCTTAAACTTGGAGTAGTTGACCTCTGCATCCTTAGTGAAGAAATAGTTGTCGACATATTGAAACGCCTTGTATTTCCAGAGATCTCTTCCAAGAAGGTGTCGGTACCCTTTCTCGTGTTATGGTGGAAGTGGAAGTACCTCGAGTTGCACTGAGAAGGGTTCATCTTCAGATCAAATAAGTAGTGGATCTCATGAGGTACTAGAGCAGCCCATTTTCTACGATGATAGATAATGTACAACGCAGATAACACCAAGATCGCATTGGGAGCCAGCTGAGAAGGACTAATACCAAAATAATCTGCCACGCTCCAGAAGCATGGATGAAGAGGAAGTAGGGCACCAGACTTGATGGCAGAGTGTGTCCAGGCACACATACCCAAAGGTTGGTCCTCAATTCTGTCATACCAGGGATAGTGATAGATATGGTAAAGAGGTCAAAGGTCTTCCTTAAGTTCTTTACCTTCTCTTCAGTCATGTTAGAGGCAGCCCCCTTGAACCAAACAACCTCATAATCAGCAAGGCGAGGCTTCTCAACCAGTTTCCATATGATCTCACTGGCAAACGTGTCCCCAGAATTTGATGAATGGAACTCTTTTTGTCATCTCTTCTTCTTCTACGCAGCTGGCGAGACTGTCTTGCTCTTGAAAGAAGTGCGAACCACCTTAGGCCGGAACCTGTGAATAGAACACTCCTAAGGGTAAGTAACCTGGCGATGAAAGCCCTCGGTATGTTCTAACTGAGAAGAAGAGTGACAGGGAACCCAACTGGCATCCCAGTTCAAAGGGCGTGGCAAGGAGTCCCGCTGACAAGACAGACTGCGCTGAGAAGAGTAACTTTGCTGAGATGTCCCCAGAGAGCCACAAGGAGTACTATGCTGAGAAGAGATCTGTGAAAAGCCAGGCGAAGATCCCTGAGTAATGTGCCTGACAATCTGAGGATTATCTTAAGAGGGTTGCCGAGTTGTCTGTTTTACTCTCACCATTGGGCTATACCTTTTCAAGAAGTCTTCCTCACTGAACAAATATAAATCAGAGCGAGGGAAAATCCTTTTCACCTTTTCCAAGAACTCCTGTGGAGTACGCTCGCTTAAACACTTATCTGACGAAGAGGAGCTGGACATCTACAACAAAGATAAACAAAGAGTAAAGTTAGTATATAATGACACAACTTTACTAATAGGGCTCAATGGCCTTGATTAGTGTGCCGGGAAGGCATAACTGGATTATATGTGATTTAATGATTAAAAGCATGTTATGTGACTGTTTGGATATCTGTGAAGCATGACTATGTGCATTAGTATGCATGTAGGCCCTGATTAGGTTATAAGGGCATATTCGTAATTTTGGCCCGTTGAGGGCATAAATGTAAATAACTGTGAAATTTTTTTGAGACCACATTATTATGTGGATATATTTGTAGCTTGTGACTCGAGGCGATCCTAGTGAGCGGTTTAGCAAAAAAGTCAGGCCGGGGAATTATACCCGGCTCGGGGCGAGCCTAGGGGTATTTCTAGGGATTTAGGAAATATATTGGAGTCTAATTTGAAATTGAGGAATATAATTGGTGATTAGTTAGGTGTCGGGAAGTAAGCGGTAAACATTAGAGACATTCGAGGAATTAGCGTGAATTGGGAGTAATGACCAAAATTCCCTTAAGATGTTTAAAAGCTTAGTTATAAGTGGGAGGGCAATATGGTCCTTCGGTGTTTAGAATCAGATAAGTGTTGTTTTGGCTTTATTTCCTTAGTGGAAAGTTTAGAGGATAGTAGAAACTGAAAGAAGTAAAAAAGAAAAGAAAGAAGGAGAAAAAGAAGAAGAAGGGAAAAGCATGAGTTTTCTCTCTCACAGTTAGGGGTTTCTTCTTCAATCCTTGGGGTCTTTTGGAGCTAAAATTCATAGGAACTCTTGGCTAAGGCTTTGAGCTTGAGACCTTGACCAAGTTTGAGAATTCAGCAGGGGTTAGGCATCCAATTAAGGTAAGGTTTTGAGATTGTTACTCAGTTTCTGGTTCTTAGTGTTAATATGGATTTTGAGCTGAGTTTTGGTGGGAATTCTAGGGAATTGAGGCTGAAGTTTTGAGGAGTGAAAGCTAAGGAAGATTGGAGGATAGCCTAAGGTTGAACTTCTCTATTGAAGGTAAGAAGTTCTGAACTTGGTCACTTGAATTCTGTGGTTTCAATTGTTTTTCTTATTGAGTTTTTGAGCTCTAAGTTCAGCTATGATGATTTCTTTGATTTGGGGTGCATGTGATTGAGTTTTGTATGGTTGGGACTTATGGGGTGATATATAGATGTTGGTAGGTTTTTTTTGGAGTTTTGTTAAGGTTTGGAGGGATTTTGAAGGTTTTGGCTCGAGGAAGTTCGAAGAGGAGAAGTTTAGGTATTGCCTGGCTGTGACTAGCACTGTAGCGCTAGCCTTAGGGCGCTACAACGCTAGGCTTGGGTGTCTCGGAGCCTGTTGGCTCTATTTGTAGCGCTGTAGCACCCACTTTAGGGCGCTGTAGCTCTACCCTATTCCCAGAAAAGGACTTTTGGGTTATTTCTTAGGGTTTTTGCCCGAGGGCTCGGGGTTTGATTCCACCACCCCGTTTGGTGGAATTAGGGCTTCCCGAGGGCTCGGGATTGGTCCCGAGGCTAGGTTTTGGAACTGAAGTTTGGAGTTGGTTCTAATTTGTGACCGTGACTAGGTGTACACTAGGGTTCGGATGGGATCGTGCTTAAGGGTTGACTTGAACAAAGCTATCAGAATCTAAAGGTAAGAGAACTACACCCGATTATGTACTTGTATTGGGACTAAGTGCTCCCTATATCTATATGATGCCATAGATGGTATTATGCCATGGGACATGTGTTAAATGGCCTAAGAGTGCCGTAGATAATATTTGCGCACAGGGCGCGACTCGGCCACTGGTAGCTGAGGACAGCTTAATATTCATTGAGCTCGGTTTAAGCGGGCCGGAGTCAGTGGGATAAATAGAGGGTGTGGCCTACGGGCGTTGACCTTGGTTATCAAATGTGAATTGATTATTGATATGAAATGATGTACTTAGTATGCTGAATACTTGATTAAACATGAATATTTGGAATGTTGAGTATATGATTATATTGCATGAGTTATCTAGTTGTTTGCTTGATGATCATGCTCTGTTATTGTGTTTTCTTGCTGGGCCTTGGCTCACGGGTGCTACGTGGTGCAGGTAAAGGCAAATGCAAGGTGGACCAGTCCTGAGATGGAGAACTTTGGGGCTGAATGTACATAGTCAGTCGATCGGCCGCCACGACCGAGAAGTGGTACGGGACAAGAAAAGCCTAATTATCTATTTTGCCTTATAGTGGCTAGTAACTGTATTTTAATCCTGAAAATTTGTAAACTGGCTTTTAAATTTACTACTTCTGGGATCCCATGTAAAGAAAATGTTTGATTATAAGAAATGAAGCTTTTGAGACCAAAATCTTTTAACCCTAGTTCAACAGTGGTTTCAGTAACACGTTTCTAACTAATTGACTTGGTTAGAAAGTTTTGCACCTTTATAAACACAAAGTGTAATGGTCTTGGCTATCCAGGGCGTTACAACTTGGTATCAAAGCGTCCTAGGTTTAAGGGTTCCTGAAGACTGGCTGGACATGTACATTTGCCGCGAAAGACAAGCTTGACTCAAGGTTTGGTAATTGTGTATACATGATTATATGCTTAAATGAATAGAATGGAATATGACTGTTGATATTTGCTTGATTAATAAGGAGCATGAGATACTGATAGTGCCTGGCCCTTAACTATTGCTTGGTGATATTGAGGCATGCTTATTAGCACTGTTATGCATGTGAATGAAAATATTTGGATATTTGGATAAACTGTTATATCTTAATTGTTTGTGAATGTTTGAGTCCCAGTGGTAGATCATGGAAGGATTATTACCCTGTCATCATAGTCTGATCGCCGAGTCGTTGATTGCAGATTGACTTGGATAATTATGCATCCAAGAAAATCTACATGACTAGCCGGCACCAGGTCTGAGACTAGAGATGATGACTAAGGCCAGACCCCTCCGCCAGTCCCTGAGAACTGGCAGCAACTTATGGCTGATATGCAAGCTCGGCTACAGAGCTAGGATGAGCAGATCCGCATTCTGTGACAACAGGCTTCATTAGGGAGTGCTGCCCCTATTGTGCCACCTGTAGTGGTACCAGCGGTACAGCTAGTAGAGGTTGGGAACAGATGGGAACCGTTGTATGAATGATTCAGGAAGCAGCAGCCCCCGATCTTTGAGGGAGGACCTGATGCACTAAAGGCTGAACAGTGGATGACTATGATTACTACTGTCCTAGATTTTATGAGGGTAGAGGGACATGACAGAGTGGCCTACCACATATATGTTGAGAGAGGATGCCCGTATCTGGTGGGAAGTGGCATCACATACCAAAGATGTTACTACATTGAGTTGGGAAGGATTCAAGGACCTATTCAGTCAGAAGTACTATAATGTTGCCATTAGTGCAGCAAAAATAAATGAGTTTGTGGGGTTGGTTCAGGGCAGCATGACAGTCACAGAATATGCCCTGAAGTTTGACAGACTTGCGAAGTTCGCACCAGACCTTGTGCCCACTGATGTAGCTTGGAAAGAAAAATTTATAAGAGGGCTTAATGCTATGATAGCCCGAGACGTGAGGATTACAATAGTTCTTGGAGGGACAACTTATGCCCAGGCTGTAGAGAAGGCTCTTATTGCTGAGGAAGCGGAGAGTAAGATATGGAGTGAGAGTGCAACAAGGCGGGAGGACCGCAGGGCGGTGCCTCCATATTCTGGTTCTGGTAGGGGCGGAGGCCCCAGTGATTTGAAGAGGAAGACCCCAGATGCTTCGACTGCTCCTGGTCCTGATAGGAGAGATCGGGCTACTCAGGGTGGCCGTCAGGGAGGCGGTGATTCATGGAGGACCTATCCTGAGTGCACGAGGTGCAGAAGGCGCCATCTGGGCGAGTGTCGGGCTAAGGCCTGTTATGTGTGCGGGGTTGGTAGGACACCTCAAGAAGGACTGCCCGATCGTGAAGAAGGGAGATGCAGGGAAGGTGGACAGCTTGACTCCAGCTCGAGTGTTCACCCTGACGCAAGCGGAGGCCGATGCTAGTCCCTCGGTAGTGACAGATCAGCTTTCTAGCACTGGCTCTCCTTTTACCGTATTGATTGACTCTGGTGCTACACATTCATTTGTTTTTAGTAAGGTGATTGATAGACTGTGTAGACCTAGTGAGTATTGTGCTTCAGGGTTTGGGACTATTTTGCCTATAGGAGAATTGGTAGTTTCTAGGAGGTGGATTAGAGCACTGCCAGTGATGGTAGATGATAGGGAATTGTCAGTAGACTTGATTGAGTTGAGTATGGAGGACTGTTATATGATTTCAGGTATGGATTGGTTGGTTAGATATGGAGCTACTATTGACTGTAGGAAGAAGATGGTGACCTTTGAGCCGGAGGGTGAGGATTCCTTTGTCTTTGTGGGAGTGGTGCATGGACCCCGCGTACCCACGATATCAGCGTTGAGAGCCAGAGATCTATTACAGGGAGGATGTATAGGTTTCCTAGCTAGTGTGGTGGATACCTGTAACGCCCTACTACCTTAGAGCCGTTACTTAGTGAGTTTAGAATAGAAATCGTGCTTTTTGATTGACTCTAAGTGGTTTCTAAAACCAAAAGTGTGGATAAATCAGAATTTAAGGCTGTACTCTTTTAAAATGTTTAACTTCATTGAAAACGTTAAATATAAAACATCTGGGATCCCAAAATAAGGTTTACAAAATATTTACAACTCAAAAATAGATTTACACCAGGTTAACTATCAAAAGAATGGATTAATACATCCATTTACAAAAAGCCCCCAACCAAAGCAGTCGGGCAGGCCGAACATGTACGCGCCGCCCCCACGCTCTCCATACTCATGGCCGGTTGACTGACTCCTTGCTTTTACCTGCCACACGGAGCACCCGTGAGCCGAAGCCCAGCAAGAAAACCCAAATAGCACATAACATATGCAAATAATATAGCTGGCATAATTCACAGATAAAATAGGAAAACCACCAAATTAAACAAGCACGGCCATGCCGCCCCAGAGGCCTTACCAAAGCTTGGGGTCTCGGTCCACACCGTAGGATAACTCATGTATCCCTTGGGTCCCACCCTGGCTATAGCATCCCATGTGCTGAGCGTTACTTCCGGCCCCACTGCCGTACCCGGCCTACGCCGTTCTCGGCCTTAGCCGTTCATTCCATTATAATCACACATATAATGCATTCAAAAATAACCATTCAAACATACAATAGTTCATCTAAGTTTACACATTTGCACACAATACAATCTAGGGCCGTGCCCTGCAATCACACAGTGGGCCCATGCCCTATTCTCGGGTGTTCCGGTTTTCTTACCTGTATCCCGAGCTTCCGATGCACCACGGTCACGAGCACGGTCCACTAGCACGAGCCTCTCCGAAACCTAGTCACAACACACATAAAACACTTTTAATACTAACCAAGCCCAAAACCACTTCCCGGGACCAATCCCGCACTCCCGGGACCTCTAAATCCATAAAACGAAGCATCGGAACCATCTCCCGTGTCCCCGAGCAAAAGCCCTAAAAACTCAACTTTTGGGCTGCCAAAATGGCCTAGGGCCGCGGCACTCCCTTCAAGGGCCGCGGCGCCCAGCAGCTTGGCCCCCATCCTGAAGCATCCTCGCGCCGTGGCGCCCAAGAACAGGGCTGCGGCGCTCCATCGCGAACCCATAATTTCTGGGTTTTCCCTGCGTTTTTCCCGAGCTTTAACCTCTCCAAATCACCCCAAACAAATATCTAGACCCCAAAAATCAAATCAAAACCTCATATGAACCATCTAACAACCTATAGATACTAGAATCAAGAGCAAAACACCATCACATCCAAAAATCCACCCCTTGATTCCTAATTTCAGCAACTAACCCAAAACTTAACAATGCTTAGCTTAGGCTTTAAATTCCTCAAATCAAAACAGAACCCAAACTTAAATGCGTATAAAACCCTTACCTCAAATGGAGAATCCACACAAAGCTTCCTTGATCTCCTCCTAGACTCCCACTTCTCCTTCTCTTCTTCTTCTTGCCCTAACCTTTCTTTCTTCTTCTTTTTCTTCTCTTCTAATTTTATCAAAACACCCAAATGCCCAATGCCCAAACCGTGCCCCCCTATATCCCAGCTGCCATTTTTCTATTACCCTTGCCAAAAGACCATTTTACCCCTTCTTAATAATCCTTCCTAACTAAACCTTCAAGGGCACTTAAGTCTTTACACTTCTATTTCAATTCTATCACTTTCTATCTTAAAACTTGTTACCCAAAGCAGTTACTAACGGTTACACAAGTTACTCAGTTGCCAAAACCATAACCATTAGTTCTCCCTTCAACTTACGAAACTCCTAAAGTACCCCTAGGCTCCTCCCGAGCCGGGTACAACATCCCGTTGTGACTTATAGACTAATTGGCTCACTAGGACCGTCTCGATGCGTGCATCCTGATAAAAACACCACACTCACATGGCACAATTCACATGATACAATTATCACAGTTATGCCCTAACATGGCCAGATTACAATCATGCTCATTCTAAGACAATCAGGTCTACATGCATACTAATTCACATAGTCATGCATCTCAAATAATCAAATAGTCATATAACGTGCAATAAATCGTAATCATGCATTAAACTCATAAAATTCACACACAAAATCCCATTATGCCCTCCAGGCACACTACTCCAGGCCCTTAAGCCTTAATAGCGAATTTGGGGTCGTTACAATACCACTAGGGTTTCGCCAACAAGACCGGAGGAGACCAGATTGGTTTGCGAGTTTTTGGATGTGTTTCTTTAGTTCTTACCTGGGTTGCCGCTACGTAGGGAGATTCAGTTTGTCATTGAGTTGGCGCCAGGGACAGAGCCAGTGTCGAGGACACCATATAGAATGGCACCGGGAGAACTGAAGGAATTGAAGATACAAATACCGGAGCTTATGGATTTGGGGTTCATCAGGCCTAGTTACTCGCCATGGGGTGCTCCAGTTTTGTTTGTGAAGAGGAAGGATGAGACATTAAGGATGTGTATAGACTACAAGGAACTGAACAAGTTAACTATCAAGAATAAGTATCCCCTACCAAGGATTGACGACTTGTTCGATCAGCTGCAAGGTAAGACGGTGTTCTCAAAGATTGATCTTCGATCTGGTTATCACCAGCTGAGGATCAAGGACGAGGACATACCGAAGACGGCCTTCCGAATGAGGTATGGGGACTATGAGTTTCTTGTCATGTCATTTGGTTTGACCAATTCCCCAGCAGCCTTTATGGACCTAGTGAACAGAGTGTTCAAGGAATTTCTGGATCAGTTCGTTATTGTCTTCATCGACGACATCTTAGTGTACTCCAGTTCAGAGGTAGAGCATGAGATTCATCTTCGACAGGTTTTTCAGAGGTTGAGGGATCATCAGTTGTACGCCAAGTTTAAGAAATGTGAATTTTGGCTACCAGAAGTGACATTCCTTGGACATATTGTTGGTGCAGATGGGATTAAGGTGGATCCATCTAAGGTGGAGGCAATTAGGGATTGGCCAAGGCCAAGGAACGACTTGGAGGTGCGGAGTTTTCTTGGTCTTTTGGGTTACTACAGACGATTTGTGGAAGGTTTCTCGAAGATAGCGACATCGATGACAGAATTAACACGGAAGAATTTGAAGTTTATCTGGTCAGACAAGTGTGAGAAAAGTTTCCAAGAGTTGAAGCGACGACTTATTACAGCGCTTATGTTGAGTCTTCCTTCGGAGGAAGGGAAGTTTCCTGTTTACTGCGATGCGTCGAGGTTGGGTTTAGGTTGTGTGTTGATGCAGAACGAGAAGGTCATAGATTATGCGTCACGATAGTTGAAGGAGTATGAGAAGTGGTATCCTACCCATGACTTGGAGTTAGCAGCGGTGGTATTCGCTCTGAAGGTTTGGCGACATTACCTATATGGGGAGAAGTGCGAGATATACACCGATCACAAGAGTCTGAAGTACTTCTTCACACAGAAGGACCTGAACATGAGGCAGATACGTTGGCTAGAGTTGGTGAAAGACTATGATTGTGATATTCTTTACCATTCGGGGAAAGCCAATGTAGTGGCGGATGCATTGAGCCGGAGAGGCCCCGGTCAGTTGTATAGTTCCACCCAGATCTCGAGAGAGTTAGTTGATGAGATGGTCAAAATGGGGATATAATTGGTGGTGGGCCAGTTGGCCAATATTACTCTGCAGTCGACCCTGCTAGAGCGGATTAGAGAAGAGAAACTGGTAGACGCTCAATTACAGGAGGTTAGAGAGAATGTCTCAGCAGGAGTAGCTAAGGACTATTCTATTTTGAGGTTAGTTTGCTTCGATATCAGGGATGGATTTGTGTTCTAGTTGATGAGGGGATCAGACGTGAGATACTGGATGACTAACATATGACGCCGTACTCACTTCATCCGGGTACCACGAAGATGTATCAGGATCTACAGACATTATATTGGTGGTCCGGGATGAAGAAGGATGTGGTAGAGTACATAGCCAGATGTTTAACCTGTCAGCAGGTGAAAGCTAAGCATCAACGACCGGTAGGGTTGCTTCAGCCTTTGGGTATCCCCGAGTGGAAATGGGAGGATATTACAATGGATTTTGTAGGAGGTTTACCCAGAACAGTAGGGCTTCATGACTCGGTGTGGGTGATAGTGGACAGATACACCAAGTCAGCTCATTTTCTTCCAGTGAGGTTGACATATACTTTGGATCAGTATGCAGAGTTGTATGTGAGGGAGATCGTACGTCTCCATGGGGTTCCTAAGTTTATAGTGTTAGACCGAGATCCTATCTTTACCTCTAAATTTTGGGGTAGTTTACAGAAGGCTATGGGGATTTAATTGAAGTCTAGCACAACCTTTCATACTCAGACTGATGGACAGTCTGACAGGATGATTCAGATGTTGGAGGATATGCTCAGAGCGTGTGTGATCGACTTTCATATAACAATAGTTACCAATCAACGATTGGAGTGGCTCCATATGAGATGTTATATGGGAGGAAGTGTAGATCACCCATTCATTGGGATGAGATGGGTGAGAGGAAGTATTTGGGGCCAGATATGGTTCAGAGGACAAATGAAGCTATAGAGAAGATTCAAGCTAGGATGCTCGCCTCACACAGTAGACAAAAAAGCTACAATGATCCCAAGCGTAGGGACGTGGAGTTCCAGGTTGGGGACCACGTGTTTCTCCGAGTTTCACCACTGCGAGGGGTGAGGAGATTTGGAAAGAAGGGCAAGCTAAGCCCTAGGTTCATCAGACCTTTCGAGATCCTGGAAAGGATCGGTCAGGTGGCTTACAGGTTAGCCTTGCCACCATCGTTGTCAGGAGTCCATGACGTATTCCATGTTTCCATGCTCCGGAAGTACGTCTCAGATGCGACACATGTGTTGAGGTACGAAGACTTGGAGTTGCAGACAGATTTGGCTTATGAGGAGCAACCGGTTCAGATTTTGGATCGAAAAGATAAAGTACTACGGAATAAGACGATTCCTCTTATTAAGGTGTTATGGAGGAATAGTAGGGTCGAGGAGGCGACCTGGGACCTTGAGACAGCGATGCGGGATCAATATCTCGAGTTGTTTAGGTAAATTTCGAGGACGAAATTCTCATTAGGAGGGGGTAGTTGTAACGACCCAACTTTACTAGTAGGGCTCAAGGGCCTTGATTAGTGTGCCGGAAACGCATAACTGGATTATATGTGATTTAATGATTAAAACCATGTTATATGATTGTTTGGATATCTGTGAAGCATGACTATGTGTATTAGTATGCATGTAGGCCCTGATTAGGTTAGAAGGGAATATTCGTAATTTTGGCCCATTGAGGGCATAAATGTAAATAACTGTGATAAATTGTTGAGACCACATATTATGTGTATATATTTGTAGCTTGTGACTCGAGGCGATCCTAGTGAAAGGTTTAGCGAAAAAGTCACGGCGGGGATTTATACCCGGTTCAGAGCGAGCCTGGGGGTATTTCTGGGGATTTAGGAAATATATTGGAGTCTATTTTAAAGTTAAGGAGTATAATTGGTGATTAGTTAGGCGTCGGGAAGTAAGCAGTAAACATTAGAGACATTCAAGGAATTAGCGGGAATTAGGAGTAATGACCAAAATGCCCTTAAGATGTTTAAAAGCTTAGTTATATGTGGGAGGGCAATATGGTCTTTTGGTGTTTAGAATCAGATAAGTGTTGTTTTGGCTTTATTGCCTTAGTGGAAAGTTTAGAGGATAGTAGAAACTGAAAGAAGTAAAAAAGAAAAGAAAGAAGGAGAAAAAAAAGTAGAAGGGAAAAGCAGGAGTTTCTCTCTCACGGTTAGGGGTTTCTTCTTCAATCCTTGGGGTCTTTTGGAGCTAAAATTCAGAGGAGCTCTTGGATAAGGCTTTGCACTTGAGACCTTGACCAAGTTTGAGAATTCAACAGGGGTTAGGCATCCAATTAAGGTAAGGTTTTGAGGTTGTTACTCAGTTTCTGGTTCTTAGTGTTAATATGGATTTTGAGCTGAGTTTTGGTGGGAATTCTAGGGAATTGAGGCTGAAGTTTTGGGGAGTGAAAGCTAAGGAAGAGTGGAGGATAGCCTAAGGTTGAACTTCTTTATTGAAGGTAAGAAGTTCTGAACTTGGTCACTTGAATTCTGTGGTTTCAATTGTTTTTCTTGTTGAGTTTTTGAGCTCTAAGTTTAGCTATGATGATTTCTTTGATTTGGGGTGCATGTGATTGAGTTTTGTATGGTTGGGACTTATGGGGTGATATATAGATGTTGGTAGGTTTGTTTTGGAGTTTTGTTAAGGTTTGGAGGGATTTTGAAGGTTTTGGCTCGAGGAAGTTCGAAGAGGAGAAGTCTGGGTATTGCCTGGCTGTGACTAGCACTGTAGCGCTAGCCTTAGGGCGCTACAGCTCTAGGCTTGGGTGTCTGGGAGCCTGTTGGCTCTGTTTGTAGCGATGTAGCACCCACTTTAGGGCGCTGTAGCTCTACCCTATTCCCAGAAAAGGATTTTTGGGTTATTTCTTAGGGTTTTTGCCCGAGGGCTCGGGGTTTGATTCCATCACCCCGTTTGGTGGAATTAGGGTTTCTCGAGGGCTTGGGATTGGTCCCGAGGCTAGGTTTTGGAACCGAAGTTTGGCGTTGGTTCTAATTTGTGACCGTGACTAGGTGTACGCTAGGGTTCGGATGGGATCATGCTTGAGGGTTGACTTGAACAAAGCTATCAGAATCTAAAGGTAAGAGAACTGCACCTGGTTGTGTGATTGTATTGGGACTAAGTGCTCCCTATATCTGTATGTTGTCATAGATGGTATTATTCCATGGGACATGTGTTAAATGGCCTAAGAGTGCCGTAGATAATATTTGCGCATAGGGCACGGCTCGGCCACTGGTAGCTGAGGACAGCTTAATATTCATTGAGCTCGGTTTTAGCGGGCCGGAGTTAGTGGGATAAATAGAAGGTGTGGCCTAAGGGCGTTGACCCTGGTTATCATATGTGAATTGATTATTGATATGAAATGATGTACTTGGTATGCTGAATACTTGATTAAACATGAATATTTGGAATGTTGAGTATATGATTATACTGCATGAGTTATCTTGTTGGTTGCTTGATGATCATGCTCTGTTATTGTGTTTTCTTGCTGGGCCTTGGCTCACGGGTGCTACGTGGTGCAGGTAAAGGCAAAGGCAAGGTGGACCAGTCTTGAGATGGAGAGCTTTGGGGCTAAATGTACATAGTCAGTCGATCGGCCGCCACGGCCGAGGAGTGGTACGGGACGAGAAAAGCCTAATTATCTGTTTTGCCTTGGAGTGGCTAGTTACTATATTTTAATTCTGAAAATTTGTAAACTGGCTTTTAAATTTACTACTTCTGGGATCCCATGTAAAGAAAATGTTTGATTATAAGAAATGAAGCTTTTGAGACCAAAATCTTTTAACCCTAATTCAACTGTGGTTTCAGTAACACGTTTCTAACTAATTGACTTGGTTAGCAAGTCTTGCACCTTTATAAACACAGAGTGTAACGGTCTTGGCTATCCAGTGCGTTACATAGTATATCGACATAAGAAAGTTCCCTACCATGGACCAAATAGGCCACAACTCAGGGCATGTCTATTACTAAGGAGCAAAAATGAATAAATTAAGGGAAAAATCTATATAAGGGGTCGACCCAGTGAGACTAAGCTCAGGTCGACCACCATAGGACTCGCCTAGACTTGGATAAATTGATCGAAGTCTCAATGTAGGGGTAGACCTAGTGATACTAAGCCTAGGATGACCACCCTAAGACATTGGAGACCCAATAATGTGCAAAAAAGAAGACTAGGTGGTCGGCCTAGCCTTAGGCCGACAACCCTAGGAATTGGAGAACACTTTGGCACATCAAGGAGACAAATATGAGCTAAGGTGGTCGGCGTATCGCCTTAGGCCAACCACCCTGAGGATTTAAGCTCAAGAAAATCGCAAAAAGGCTAGGGTTCAAGTCTAAAAAAAAAATGGTGCAACACAAGGAAGATCTAGGGTCAACCAAAACTGAGGATTTGAAACCCTCGAAATTGCCTGCACCTAGGTTGTGAAACCCTGGAAATTGCCAATCATAGGGCACATAGGCCTGGAAATCGCCCAGCCAAGAAAACCCTAGGGGTAGTCAGCCTAAACCCTAATCCCCTAAGCTTGGAAATTGCCTAGACTAAGGAAAACCTAGGATGGTCGACCTATGAGGGAATTTGAAGACATGGAAATCGCCTATGGGTAGATGGGGAACCTTGGAAATCGCCCAACCCTAATTTCCTAAGCTTGGAAATCACCCAGGCTAATGAATCTAAAGGATGGTCGACCTATATGCATCTAAACCCTATGCATCACACAAAAAGAGGAAGGAGCAAGCCAATTTTTGATTAAGGATAATTTTTTATTCAAACAAGTCAGTTATATTGGATCAAAATAAAATAAAACAAGGAGATTCAAATAGATTCATAAAAGACGTAAAAATTGGGAAAGAATACTCACCAAAGAGGAGATACGCAAAGTTGATGAAGAATTGGAGAATTCCACAGCTCAGAACTTCTTGAAGGAGGCGCATGAGTCAAAAGTATGATGAGTGATGCCCTACTTATAGCCTCCTGGCTAACCATAATTTTAGGAATTCAAAATCCTTGAAAAATATCTTATATTTTTAGGAATTCAAATTTCTTGAAAAACATCTTATATTTTTAAGAATTCAAATTCCTTGAAAAATATTTTGTATTTTTAGGAATTAATATCCTTGAAAAATATATTATATTTTTAGGACTTCAAATTTCCTTGAAAAATATACTAGATTTTTAGGAAATTAATTTTTCTTGAAAAATATAATTATTTTTAGGAATTACAATTATCCTTGAAATCGATAGTTAATAAAAGTACTACGTAATGTCCCGAGGGACTTTCCTGTTAAAGTACTGCTACGATATGTTTCTCGGGCTAGATTAAGTTTACCGTAATGTTGAACACATTACAATAAACTTGGGGGGCAAATGTTATCCCTAAAGTCCAGGGATGATGTGGCGAATGAGAAAGCGGCATGTGGCATCACAAATCAGGGAAAAACGATGAAGTATTGAAAAAATACTGATGAGTAAAAAAGATAAGTCCAGGACCTATTGAAAAGTCGACCAAGCCAAAACCCCCTAGGGGTGATCAGCCTGGCCCCAACCCCTAGGGGGGTCGGCCTGACCTGCTCAAGAGCCACATGGGTGGTCGCCCTAAACTCCCAAATACACTTTGCTGGATAAAGTTCACGCTCGACTGAAGTTAACAGGCCTAGCACCCAGATGGTCATCAGGCCTAGCACCCAGAAGATCATCAGGCCTAGCACCCAGAAGATCATCAAGCCTAATGCACCCAAGCTCTAAAGGGTCATCGGGCCTAGCACCTAAGTCTCATAGACCAACCAAGACTTAGCGTTTTCCTGAAGGTTTCAATCCTGCATCGTCAACCACGTTCCAGAGAAGCAACGAGAAGACCCACGATCTCATAATCATGGGGAGGTGGACACGTATCTCCACTACCAAATAATCGTGTACCAAACCATGATCCCAGTATTACTGGTCATGTAACAGCCCCTGAGTACTATAAATAAAGGACCTAGGGCTTCATAAAAAGGGCTTCTTCTTTTTTTGATCTTTCTGAAAAATGATTTTGAAAGAGATATTTTTTGGGGAGAAACTCTGGGCAAATTGGTGACGAGTAAATACTTCAGTTCATCTGTGTAATGGTCTATCGTGTGATTCAATACCAAAGACTAAGTGGATTAGGTTATTACTGTTCATTAGAACAGGGCTGAACTACTATAAAATTTTTGTGTGCTTATGTAAGATATTTTTACTCTGTCGTACATTATATTCATTTCGTTCAAAAGGTGTCGTATAATGTACATACGTCCGTTGGCCAATTTCACAGGTCAACAGGCTCGTTTAGCGAGTTTAGCACTATTTAAAATACATAGTGTAATGGTCCCTGAGTAATAGGGCGTTACAACTAAATATCAGAGCAAGCCAAGGTTAAGGGTTCCTGAAGACAAGCTGGGCATGTACACTCGTCACTAAAGACAAGCTCCACTTAGGGTATGTTAAGTATTTATGTGGTTATGTGTTTAATTGCTTAAATAGGAAATAAATGATTTGTCTGCATGCCTTATTAGGAAGCATGAGATTCTGATAGGGCCTAGCCCTTGACTATTGATATGATTATGTGATTACCTGCTTAGTGAATATATGAATGTGTTATTTGCATGCTGGAGCTGAGAGCATGGTCTGTATGTTGGAAAAAGTAGGGGTTATGGATTGATGCATGAATGTTGTAAGCGTGTTTTTGGTACTGCAATGGTATGTGAATGTGGTGTTGTGTGATTGTTTCCGTGGGGAAGGCTTGCAAATGTGCTCATTGTGCTTAATGGGTCAAGTTATTGACCGCAAACTAAATCAAAGGTTATGTACGCAAGGCAGTTAATGGGACCCAGTGGTGTTTATACCGAGGCTGGGAATTACAGCCAGGGTTTGAGCCCTTCACCTACCCCTCAGAATTGGTAGCAGGTTTTTACAGATATGCAATTATGATTGCAAAGGCAAGAGGAAGAGATCAGGTGTTTGAAATAGCAGGTTCTATCAGGGAACACATCTTCCTTTGCTTTGCTAGCAGTGGCACCAGTTTTGGCTCAACCTAGGGTTGAGAATAGGTGGGAATTTCTTTGTGAAAGATTTAAGGAATATTACCCTCCAGTTTTTGAGGGAGGCCTAGATCCATTTAGAGCCGAGCAATGGATGGGTATGATCAGTTCCATCCTCGATAGTATGGGGGTGATAGGACACGATAGGGTGATCTATGCTACATATGTGTTGCGGGAAGATGCCTGGACATGGTATCCCAGACACGAGATATAGCTACGATGACTTGAAAAGAATTTAGGCAGTTGTTTAATAAGAGGTATTATTGTGACGCAGTTAAGATTGCTAAGACAAATGAGTTTCTGAACTTGGTTCAGGGAAATGCAACAGTAACCGAATATGTTAACAGATTCGATGGGTTGACCAATTTCGCTTTTGATATGGTACCCACGGATGTGGCTCGGAAGAAGCGATTTATCCAGGGATTGAATTCCATAATATCTCAGGGTGTTAGAATCGCCCCAATACATGAAATCTCTACCTATGCTTAGGTGGTAGGGAGGGTTCTTGTTGTTGAGGGCACAAGAAATGAGATTTGGAGGGAGAGTGCTGGAGAGCACAAAGCTCAGACAGTGATACCTCCGTTTATTGGATCGGGCAAGGACGCAGATTAGAAACTATACCCAAAATGCCCTCGGTGCAAAAGGCGTCATCTGAGGGAATGCCAAGCAACGAAATGTTTCTTATGTGGGATGGTTGGGAAACTCATAAGAGATTGCCCAAGGCTAAGGAAGGATGAGCCAAAGGGGGTGGACAACTCGACTCCAGCTCGAGAGTTTGCTCTTACGCAGTCAGAGTCAGAGACTGAGACTGAGGCTGGTTCCTCAGTAGTGCATGTCAGCTTCCTAGTTTTTTTTTTTTTTTTTGTATTATGTTTATTGTTTTTGGTGCCATTTTTCTCTTTCTTTTTTTGCATTTAAGAGAAAGATAGACTTGATATGCAGATTACATGGTTATGTTGTGATGAGAATGTGGTACTCTATTGGTAATTTTAAGAGATGGGTTAGGTTATGGTGAGAAGGGACTCATCAGTTGACTTGCTAGAGTTGGTTATGACCGACTTTGATATGATCCTGGATATGGATTGGTTAGCCAAGTATGGGGCAATGGTAGATTGTAAGGATAGGATAGTAACCCTTGTGCTTGAGGGTGGAAAGCCCTTGTATTTGTTGGCACTATGCATGGACCCCATATATTTATGAAATTTGTACTTAGAACTAGGGGCCTATTGCAGGAGGGATGCATAGGACTCTTAGCTAGTGTGGTGGATACCACTCAAGTCATGCCAGTGGGACCAGGACAGACTAGATTAGTCTGTGAATTTCTGGATATGTTCCAGGGGATTTGCCAGGGTTACTTTTACACAAAGAGATAGAATAATGATTATGTTGCTGCCAGGGATGGAACTAGGTCTGGGGAACTGTATTGAATGACTTTAGCAGAGCTGTAGGAACTAAAGGTTCAGTGATTGAGTAAGATAATATTCTCCAAGGTAGATCTTCGATCTAGTTATTACCAACTGAGGATTAGGGAGAAGGGTTATGTAGAAGGCTGCCTTCTATATCAGATATTGACACTAGGAGTGTTGAGTCATGTCTTTTGGATTTGACTAATGCCCCAGTTGTTTTGATGGATCAGATGAATAGGGTGTTCAAAGATTATTTGAGTTGGTTTGTGATTGTCTTTATCGACGATATTGTGGTATATTCTCAGTTAGAGATTGGCCAAGGCCAAGGAACGCCTTAGAGGCCAGGAGTTTCCTTGGATGGGCAGGGTATTGCATGTGTTTTGTGGAAGAATTCTCGAGGATTGTTACCTCATTGACAGAAAAGGTGATTGCCTATGCATCATGTTAGTTGAAGGATATGACCGGAGCTGTAATAGAGTTACTGGTGGGCTAGTTGGCCAACATTACGTTTGAGTTTACTCTTGTAGAGGGGATCAAAGGAAAATAATTGAGTGACCCACAGACGGGAAGGGTTGAGGGGAATGTCTTAGCTGGATTAGCTAAGGACTATGCAGTGTCACATATGAGTTTATCGAGGTATAAGGATAGGACTTGGGATCCAATGGACATTGGGATTAAATTGGAGGTTCTGGATGAATCTCATATTATCCCTTATTCTCTTCGTCCAAGCACCATGAAGGTATACTAGGATATGAAAGCTTTATAGATGTGGCCTGGGATGGAGAGGGGAGTAACTGAGTACGTGGCAAAGTACCTAACTTGTTAGTAGGTCAAGGGAGAGGGTCAGAAACCAGTAAGGTCATTACAACCTTTGAGTATCCCAAAGTGGAAGTGGGAGGACATCATGATGGATTTCGTGATGGGGTTTCCCAGGATAGTGGGCTAGTGTGATTTAGTTCAGGTTATTATGGAGTGGTATTGAAGTCAACTCACTTTTGATTAGTGAGGATGAGCAATACAGTTGACCAGTATGCAAATCTCCGTGTGAGAGAGATAATACGCCTTCTTGGGACTTTGAGGTCTATCTAGATGGATAGGGACACTGTATTTACTTCCAAGTTTTGGGGAAGGTTACAGAAGGCGATGAGTATACAGCTGGAGTTCAGTATAGCTTATTACCCTCGGACTGATGGTAAATCAGAGAGCGTTATCCAGTTACTAGAGTAGCACCTTATGAGATGCTGTAGGATAGGAAGTATAGATTGCTCATTCACTGGGATGAGATGGGAGAGAGGAAATATTTGGGTCCTGAGGTAGTTCAGAGGACCATTGAGGCTATTGAAAAGATTAAAGGTTGGATGCTTGCTTCTCAAAATAGACAGAAAAGTTATGTTATTTGAAATGCAAGAATGTGGAGTTCCAAGTGGAAGACTATGTCTTCCTTAGAGTCTCACCATGGTAAGAGGTGAGGAGAGTTGAGAAAAGGGCAGGTTGAGCCCTAAATTATTAGGACTGTTAGAAATCTTGGAGAGGATCGATCAGGTGGCCTATAGATTCGCCATATCTTCGGCACTGTCAGGCATATACAATGTATTTCATATTGCCATGTTGAGAAAACATGTGTTAGACGAGACTCATGTGTTGAGTTATGAGGATCTGGAATTGGAGGCTAAGTTATCCTGTGAGGAACAGCCAGTCCGGATATGAGATAGAAAGAACAGGGTTTTGAGAAACAAAACTATACCTTTGGTTAAGGTATTATACAGATACAGTAAGGTCGAGGGAGCGACCTGGGAACTAGAAGAAGATATGCAATGTCTATATCCCGAGCTGTTCAGATAAAATTTCGGGGACGAAATTTCTGTAAGGAAGGGATAGTTGCAACGTCCCAAATTTCCTAATAAGGCTTAGGGCCATGATTAGGGGGCCATAATGACATATTATGTGATTATGTGATACATATGTGTATCATTATATGATTATGTGAGTTATATGACAATATTACTTGATATGCATGTTTTGGTGTATTAAATATGCATGTGGGCCCATTTTTGATTAAAAGTGCAATTTTCGTAATTTAGCCCGTTATGGGTATATTTGGCATATATCTGATATATGTGTGGGACCACATTATTATGTGGATGTATTTGGGTTACTCGGCATAAAACGATCCTAGGGAGCAAGCTAGTGGGAAAGTCACAATGGGACCCATATTTGACTCGGTGTGAGTCAAGGGGTATATTGGGTATTTAGTACATTACCGAGATAATGGGTAATGGGAATGATGATTTGATGATATATTGGGAGTTGGCGAGATCAGGAGAGAATTATGGGAATTTTGACTATTTTACCCCGGGGCGCGTTTTTGGGACCCCGAGCATTGGGATTTGCTTGAGGTTACTTAAGCTTAAAGTAACCTGTCAGAAATAAAAAGAACGTTCGGTACATTCTCTGTCTCTCCCATTCGTTCATTTGACGCCCGTTAGCATTTTTGAAGGAAACTCGAGTTTTAGGACTCAGATTCAAGCAAGGTTAAAGTCATAACAATTCTAGGGAAGATTAGAAGCTTATTAACCTAAGGATTTAACTGGGAAATGACTCAATAAGAGGTAATCCAAGCTTTAAGTTTTGAGTTTTCGAGTTTTTAAGCTTTTATTGGATTTTATGCTTTGATGAGATTTTGAGTTGTTTGAAGCTTGGGTTTTGATGGTTTTGGGCCATTGCGATGGTTGGGAACTTTGTTTTTGGGATTTGGATATGTTTGGATAAGTTTTTGGAAGATTTTTAAATGGGGAAAATGGAGAAAATGGCTGGGTTCGAGGTTGGGTCGCGACCTGATTCTTAGGTGCCGCAACCTGTGTGAACCCAAGACCAGCAGGGGTTCTTCCTAGGGGGTGCGCCGCGAGGGGGCAAGTTGCGGTTCGTGTCCTAAAGCCCAGGCAGAGGGCTGTTTGTCTAGGCGACATGCCGTGACCACCAGGGCCAGGTCATGTCTCGCTTGAGCAGTTTTGGCGAGGGTGGATTTTTAATGATGAGATTTCAAACCTAAGGGCTCGAGATCGATCCTACTACCCGGTTTTTTAGGATTCGACTTCCTGGAGGCTAGAACTCAGTACGAGGCAATCCTAGGGAGCAAGTTAGTGAGAAAGTCACAACAAGACCAATACTTGACTCGTGGTGAGTCAAGGGGTATATTGGGTATTTAGTACATTACCGGGATATTTGGTAATGGGAATGAATATTCGAAAACATATATGGAGTTAGTGAGATCAGGAGGGAATTATGCGGATTTTGACTATTTTACCCTGGAAACGTTTTTGGGTACCCCGAGCTTTGGGATTTGCTTAAGGTTACTTGAGCCCTAAGGAACCTTTCATAAACAGAAATACGTTCAAAACCTTTTATTCTCTCTCCTGTTGGCTCACTTGGCACTCGTTAACATTTTCAAAGGAAACTCAAGTTTTAGGGCTTAGATTCAAGCAAGGTTAAAGTCATAACGATTCTAGGGAAGATTAGAAGCTTGATAGCCAGAGGATTTAGCTGGAAAAAAACTTAATCAGAGGTAATTTAAGCTTTGAATTTATGAGTTTATGTTTCCTTAAGTTTCTTAAGTCTTGATTTGGATTTTAAGGTTTGGTGAGTTTGTGATCCCTAGTAAGCGCGGGTTTTGTTACCTGGGAGATTCTAGGGATATTGTGAGATTGAATGTTGAGTTTGGTACAATTTTGGGGTTATTTTTGGGAGGTTTTGGATATGAGAAAGATGAGTTCGCGGGGTTGCATTGCGACCCTGTTCTTGGGCGCCGCCACCCTCATGAACTCAGATGTCAGGGCAGTTTCCTGAAGCAGGGTCGCGTCCCGGTTCCTGCTGGCCTGCCCCGCGACTCGTGTCTTGAGTGATTTGGGGTTGGGATCTCTGTTTGTAAGAGTCGCGACTCTAATGCTGGGGCACCACGTCACAAATAGGGGATTTTTTCCAGAAAGTGTTTTGAGTGCGGGAAATCAAATCTTAGGGCTCGGGATCGATCCTACTGCCCGTATTAGTAGAATTCGATGTCCCAGAGGCTAGTACTCGATCCAGAAGCCTTTATTCGCTCGTTTATGACATGATTCTATATTGGTTGTGACTATTTTATTGTTAGGGGCTCCAGATCAGGATCGTGCTCGAGGGTCGTTCTTATTTTACATTACACTCAAACCCGAGGTAAGAAAACTGCACCCTATACATGATGAACATGATTAGGGCTTGGCCTGAATGTTGAATATAGACTTGATTAGGGCTGGGACCCTGTAAAGGCGCATGGTTATGATTATGCTTGTGATTTTTGATTAAGCATGTTGAATGCTCTGTACCTGAATATTTGGTATATGATATATGCTTGTCTGCATTATCTGATTGAGAAAAGCATTGACTTATGAGTAAAGGATGACAATAGCGCTGGTCGAAAAGCATTGACTTATAAGTCAAGGGCTGTAATAGAGCGTTGTGCACTGGTAGATATGGTTAGATCTAATCAGGAGCGCATCATACGCTTGTCCGACCCAATGGTCGTGGAAAATTAAGTGCCATGTACATTGGGCTAGCTCTAAGGCTGGTTATATAGAGGATAGGGAAATGGACCTTGGGGTGACTCATTAGTCCCATATCCTAGAGCGTTGAGCCTCAGTATGATTCATTAATCATGTATTTTGGGCAACGGGCCCCAATATGATTAAGTTAATAATTTATTTAGGGCAGCTGGCCCAATATGACGCTGTAGTCATTTATATGAATGGTATGCATGCATGAGTAGGGTTATTATTGCTACGAATGCTTATTATGATTTGGTAACGTGTTATTAACTGCTTATGAGCATGTTTAAGTTTTCTTGCTGGGCCTTGGCTCATGGGTGCTATATGGTGTAGGTAAGGGGAAAGGAAAACTGGACCAGCCATGAGTTGGAGAGCTTAGGTGGCGACGTGTACATATGCGGCTGCTTGACCACCACGACCAAGGTTGTTTAGAGGAACTAGGGTTAAACCCTATTTTTGCTGCTTAGGTCGGCGGGTTGTAACTTTTGAGTTGTAATTACCCTTTTGGAACTGTAAACAACTTTGTAAACGTTTATTATGAGATCCTATGTACAACTTAACGTTTTAACGAAATATCTATCTCTTTTGACCAAATTTTTTAACCCTAAACCATTAATCATGTTTAGTTACACAGTATGGCCAAATGACTTGTTTAGCGAGTCTACCACTATTTAAAATACACAGTGTAACGGTTTTGGCTAACCAGGGTGTTACAGATAAACCCTTGACTTATAAGCCGAGCTTTTCAATATGTTATAATAGGTAAACTCTCGACCTATAAGTCGAGCATTTCAATAAGATATTACAGATAACCCTCGACTTATAAGTCGAGCTTTTCTTTTAGATATAACAGATAATCCTAAACTTATAAACCGAGCTTTTCAATCAGATACACCAGATAAAAAATCATTACTTAACAAAGGTATGCACATCGCAATCATCCATTTTAATAAAACATTCTAAGCATGCTTATAACCATGTTCAACAATTGGGGCTCGAGCCCTAACCAATGTCCAAGTGTAGTTTTCTTACCTCAGGTCCTGAGTGAATAGCGTATGATGACCCCGAGTATGATCCTTTCCTCCAGAGCCTAAAAATTCACCCTAGTCACAACCATGACAAGGAATAAATATCAAGAAATGAACAAATAAAGGCTTCCAGACCAAGTCCTAGCCTCTAGGACCCTGAATTCTACTAACCGAGTAGTAGAACCATTCTTGGGCATTTAGGTTTGGGTTCCCAAAACCCAAAACACAATTTCTGACTTTTTCCCATTTTGAGCCGCAACACTCAACTAGGCAGAGAGCACCCAAAATCCTCTGCACATGCACTGCAGTGCTAAGACTATTCGAGGCACCCCTGCCTCGGCCAAGTTCATAAGGGCAGTGACGCGACCCACTAAACTCAAAAACCAGTGATCTTAGAAATCGTTGCTGACCCCAAATCCATCCCAAGACATAGTTTTGACCATTATAATTGTCCCAACAGCTCAAAAATTCTATAAACACCCTTAATAACTCACAAAAGCCCAGTTGGAACTCAAAATTCAAGAAAACTTTAATCCCTTAGCAAGCTTGCTTCCAAGCCCTAGATTCAAAATTCTCTTCAAAAGTCTCAAAAACTTAGAGAGAGAGAGAGAGAGAGAGAGAGAAAGAACATGAGAGAGAGAGGACTTATATTCTATTTTCTGTCTTTCTGAGTTTATAAACTCAGCTGAGCATATCAACCTAATGGTCCATAAGACCAAAATGCCCCCCACTTAATACTTTTCTATCAAAGGACACCAAGGGAAAAATCGTAATTTTACACTATCGCTCACACTACACTTATAATCCAAATTAATTTTTCCAAACCCGGAATATCACTATTTTCCCAAATTTGACTCATACTCTAATGAGTCCCACTAATTCATTGAATTACAAAAATATCCCTTGGCTCGCCCCGAGCCGGGTATGAATCCCCGTTGTGACTAAATCGCTATATTGCTCAAAAGGACCGACTCCTGCTGAATATCTCAAATATATCCACATAATAATGTGGTCTTAATCATATAATGTCATATAATCACAATTATACCCTCAGCGGGTCAAAATTACAAATATGCCCCTTTAAATAAAAGCAGGTCTGTTTCACACATTTAATACAATTAAACATGCCTGATCAGTCATATCATAATATAACTCATGCAATTCACACAATCACATAAATATCCAATTAAATCACATATTAACACATAATAGTCAAATAATGCCCTCATGGCCCCCTAATCAAGGCACTAAGCCTTATTAGGAACTTTGGGAAGTTACAAATGTTCAATATGCTTATCAAACTATCCGTGCATGATACATCGTGGCTCTCTTATTTATAAAAGTGTCATTACAATTCAAACCTAAAAAATCAAGTGCAATTGTCTAATTTGTTAGATTGTGCTGTAAAACTCTCTTACTTATAAATGAGCCATTGCAACTATATTCTTATGTTGGTTGACTAAGCACCGATCATTCCCTTCTTTATTTTCGAATATTTCATTAAAACAAATCAAAATTAATGCCTTTTTAGCAGTCTTATGTCATTTTCTTGAGCATGTCATTAGACCATAGTGTCCAACAAGCACATCACTTGACCAACAAGTAGAGGTGGTAATTTGGGTCACGTCACGTCACGACACGACACAAATATAAATGGGTTTGGGTGACACATTTAATAATCATGTCGTATTCATATTTACCTCAATCGTATCATGCCAAAATCGTGTTTACATGTTTAATAACCGTGTCATGTTATAATCGTGTCAAATGATAACACGAATAATTATCATAGGTTTCATAATTTTTTAGATAGTTATGATTATTTGTGCCGGTTTTGTGTTTTATCGTAATTGTGTTATCATGTCATGTCGTGTTCGTGTCGTATGACTTGCTAAAATAATTGTGTCGTGTTCGCGTTTTTGACATGTTTAATAATCATGTCTTGTTTGTGTTTACCTTAATCATGTTGTGTCATAATCGTGTCAACACAAATACGACCCATTTACACGAATTTCCAGCCCCACGAATAAGCATTTAATCTTCAAGGATTTCTTCTTCTGGATAGCTCACGTTTTAGGTTCATGTTGATACTCAAGCACCTCCTTGCGGAATAGAGCCCACTAATTCTGCTCGAACCTTGAACACTTACTTGCTTCAAACTGACTGATTTCCTTATATGAGCAAATGTGTCTTCCCAAATGTCATACACTTTCTTAATTTTCACATGATAAGAGTGTGTACAACAGAGAGCCTCAACAACTTAATCGACCTTCCTTGATGCTCCATTTTTGTCTCGGTGAGACACCATGAGACTTTAACCTAAAAGTCTCCAACTTTAGATTCAGATCCTCTCATCTTAATCTCTATCCCATGATGACAACTAGCTCTCCTCCGTCCATCTCTTAATGTCGACATCTCTCTCACTCGACCATGTTCTCAACCTCTCTCTCACTCAGCCACGATCTCAACCTCTCTCGCATTTTGTCCCATTTCTCAATCTTAGCCTCTTTCTCATGATAAATGAAATTTTTTCAAAAAATTTCTTAATTGATCATTGGATGTTTTCTATATTCATTGAATTTTTGAAACATTAAGCAGCGACAATTTTGATTAGCTCATTGAATACTTTAGCAACTTTTACTTTCTGTGCCAACCTTAACTATAGATTTCTTATTGTAGAGTTGAAATCAATTGACCAATGAGATCGTAGAGTTAGGAGAAATTGCCCACGAGCTCTGTTCAAAGTTTTTCTCTACTACGTAGTATTGGGTTTTATGCCCTTGTAAAACCATATGTCTTATGTAACAAATTTTATTATCAATAAAGAATATAAATCATTTTGTTAATCAATTGCATTGCTCACGTGTTTTATTACATGATTATTTGTTTAATAGAAACTGTTGACGCAGTTTTTTGCCAATAGTGTATTAAGAAATGATAAAGGCAGATTAGTGCTTGATGGTAAACCGTAAAGAAAAATAACCAGAATTTACTCAAGAACCCATAATTTTTACGTGGTTCAGTGGTTAAAATCCACCTAGTCCGCGAGTCAATATTATTGTTGTTTCTCTTTCTATTTTGGCAGAGTTTCGGTATTACAGAATCATCCCCCTTTTTCCTGTCCAATATTCCCAGCATTTATAGGGGAATTCCATGGATATGTTTGGGTAACTGCGTGAGTCAATCACACATTTACATAATGTCTACATTCAATACAAATAATTCCCATTTATATTAGGATATGATTTGATCACAAGGTAAAGATGTCTTGTTATCTTCGATAACAAATATGACAGTCTGGTCATGAATAAGCGTATAAGCAAATCCCAAATCTTTGGGAATCCTTTAGTATGCAGTATGCGTTATATCTGAATCACCCGAGCTGTGTATCTTCCACAGGCTTGTATCCGACCCTGAGCTAGTGCTTTGATGACTTATCTTATTCGTAGTTCGTGGTAAAGTCAGGATGCCTAATACCAGGTCTGACCATTACGAACCTCGAGCTTTCCGGATAGATAATAATTAGATATTCTACTTGATTACTTTTCCACGTATTTATCTGCCAGATGTACCCGAGCTGACTGAATGAACTCGTGCTAAGATTAGGGTACAACATTTTGCCCCCTAAGCTCCTGCTCGTGTATGATGTCATCATTTTTTGACCTACACAGTGGGGGCTTTTAAACTTCTGCTATATAAAACCATGCCTGGCTACTACTCGAGTACTAGACACATGGCCTTCTACAATTGGCGTCTGTTCGTGTTTTGAGGACTACAATAATTGTCTTGTCAAATTTTTGCCACCATGTGGTCTATTTAACCCTGGTCCTTGGATCTCGAATTAACCCCAACGAACAGTCTAGATCAATTTCCATGGTTTACGTATAAATAGGGTGATCAGTCTAAGACCTCACCACCTTTGCATTCAAAAAATACCCTTTTTTCACACTTTTCAAACATCCTTCTTCTTCCCCGGAATTCCCAGAACTATTCGTCGTGCTTAGATTACTCAAAAGCGTTCAAAGAGTTTTCCGTGATCAGAATCTATATCCCGTAGTCGTTGAAAACATTTCCTGTAAGTATCTCTATCTTTCATGACCCAAAGAAACTTCTTTTTCATCTTTTTTTAGCAATATTCATCGTTTGTTATTGTTAGGCTTCTATGAATGCCAATAGGGAATAGGTTTTGACTTTTAGGCTCCATAAGTGAAACTGAATATGTTTTTACAAAAGAAGTATTCATAAAACTGGGTAACTTTCTAGGTTAATCTAGGGTAGTTCTAATGTCAAATAGGTTTAGAAAATACTTGTTTGGGGCATAAAAATCGTAAGGTCTCTAGGTTTAATACCAGGTAGCCTAAAAATCGTACGATTCCTCAGGCGGTTTTGCACAAAACTGTTTTTCAGAGGAAAGTAGTGGCCTGATGTTTCTGACACACGGATCCCTAAATATCAGGGGACTGTTGAGAAACCAAGGCGCATAGCCTAGGATATCATGTGGCATCACACGATTATCGTGTAGCATCACCCGATGGGGCTGAGGCTAACTTTAGCTCGCATAACAAAAATAACCCATTTTTTCGGTACCCTCGCGACATAATAATAGATCATCTTAGGTTGCCTACTAACTAGGCCACTTTGTCGTCAGGCGATCTGATGCCCCCTCCCCAAAGAAGAAATTCGTGAGCTCATCTTCCCAATGCAAGGATAAAGGGAAGCAGGTCGTCCCTGACTCTCCCATTCCGCACTTCAGTCTGTTAGTGGAGAAAGAAATTCCCGTCGACCCCAATGCATTCTTCGAGGCTGAGCACATCATCTCAAAAATCATGACTCAAAGGAAGGTGAATAAGATTATGTTGAGCCACAACATAGAGATCAGAGCTGGCATTCTCCTCGCCCAACACGCGTTCGAAGGGGAAATGAGCTGTGCCCCTTTCCAAGATGACTACGCGGCCTGGAGCGATGAGCATTTGAAGGCTGGTTCTTTCCTTCCCTTGGACCAGTACTTCGTAGATTTCCTAAAATACGTAAAACTGGCTCCTTTCCATCTCCCCCCAAACTCCTACAGGCTTATGGCGAGGCTAAAGTATTTATTTATGAAGCACGAGTGGGAGGTCCCCACCCCAGCAGACATATTATACTTTTTCTACCTCAAAGCTAGCCCTATTCAGAGAGGATGAGGTGATGGGTTTTATTACCTTATGCGGTTTCCAAACTCTGCCCTTGTCATTGAGCTTCCCAGTCATCCAAACGACTACAAAGATCTATTCTTTATGTTAGATGGCTTCAGAAATTACGAACACTGATACTTCAATAGACCTCGTAAGTCTCCTATCTTTAAAAATTCAGCTCGTGAATTTTTGTTCCTTTAAAATATTTCTTTTTGTACATGTCTTAATTGAGTTTGTTTCTCGTGCAGCCATATTTTCAAGGACGTGAAAATTTGTGACCCTCAGGGATCAATACGAAAAACTATCCAGCCTTCCCCCTGGTGAAAAGGATTATCACCAGGTCGTGAACAATGCCACCATGTTGGCATGTAAGCTGATCGGTGAAGGTCAGACACTAGCCTTGAGGACTTGAATTCACCTTCTGGTGATCCCCGAGCTTCCCTCCTCAAAAGAGGCTGTGCCAATCGTAGAGGACACCGTTGAGGAAGAGGCCGAGGTGCCTCTTGTGCAGAAAAGACGGGCTCCTGAAGTTGACCAGGGACCCGACTCAAACTGAGTTGCATTAGGGGCAGCAGCCGGCCCCTTCGGCCAAGGTAACTCATACCTCTTTAGGGAGTTAGATAGGGTTGTTGCTGACTTTAGGTTAAATTGTTATAACCCAAACCAACTTGTTAGCCATCACCCTACCAACCAGGATCTAAATGCAACCCTTCTCCAATGCGTAGTGTTTACCGAGTTTTTCGGAAACGAATACGAACGGAATAATAAAAAGATAAGAACTATAGAAGTGCAGAAATGTAAATAAACAAACAGTGTTTTTATGTGGTTCAGGCGTTAACGAGCCCTAGTCCACGAGTCGATGTTATTATACTTGTAGAGAATAACAGTCAAACAGCTGGTGTACAAGAAACTCACAACCTCACAGTGTTTCTCTCGGGTTCTCTTGGAGAAGATGAAGCTAGAGAGATTTTAGTAGAGTTCTTGCTATGTGATTTTTTGGCCGTCCGCACTATCGTAAAATGAGGGTGTCTTTATAGCTAGGGTTTTGGATTAGGGTTTTTTTTCTACTCACATGAGTCTTAATTACACCAGCCATAAATAGGGGATACAATTACCGTAGTCGCCTGGCTACCAGGCTCTATGTGGGTATATTTACGTGAAAGTATGGGGAATGCACAAAGGCAGCCGTCTTTTCCAAGTTGTCAGCGGAACAGTAGGCGAAATAGTACTTTTAGGCGTGCTGGGATGTGTGCGGCCTTGACCTGTCGGGCGTGTCAGGCGGGATTCTGTGTCAGGCGGATATCATTCCAACTATGCCTCCTCCATGACTTGACCGCTTGGTCTTGTTCCGTGCGAGGCACGGAACTGTTTCCGCGAAGGCAACCTGAAGAGCTTCTCCTGGAAGGAGCTTCCCCGAAGGATATCCCTTCGGGAGTCCGGGAGAGTTGACGAGCTTCCGTGTCGCGTTTGCTTGAAAGAGTAAGCCGGACACTAAACGGGAGAGGCGAAGCCATTCTGTCCATCCGCGAGCTCTGGTCACCTACCGTGAAAGACTTTGATAATTCTGCTTCCCCGAGGATATCCATCTAAACGCTATCCGGAAATCTGGATAACATTTACCCCCCAAGGTCACGGAGCTTTGAGAGATCCGGGAGCTTGTACAGTCCTCCGGGTATTCTGGTTTCTAGATTAGGCGAGGGGTCACCTCCTGTGTTCCTGGAAGGGTTCCTTTTTCCCGCCTGAGTGTTAGTATGAAAAAGAAAGGAAATTTCTTTTGTTTGAACTCAAGTACTCAAGTGTGGCAAGGGCCACGCGTCATGCCGGGAATGGCTCTGTGACCAAGACGTGTGCGTGAGGCGACTGGCTGAGTATGCGTGCGTCAGGCATCTGAGTAATGATTTGACGGTTTTTAATGGTACACCGGGCCCGAGGTGGTATAATGATGGGAAATAAATACTTTATCCCCATCCGAGGAATCATAAATAGGATCGGCGCTTCATCTCCAGCCGTCGGATCTGATGCATGCGGTATGGGAAGATCAGGACCGTCCATTTGTAGGATTCGAAAGGACTTCACTCCTGCTATAAAAACCAGGGAACGGACCTTTCTTCCTCTTTACGCTCTCAAATTCTCTATCTTTCGGATTTTCAGATTCCCAAACCTTCGAACTTTCAGGCTTCCAAGCTTCCATTCCTTCGAACTTGCCACTTCTTTTGGTAAGGAATCTAGAAACTTTTCTTGTGATTTGGCAGTGGGTTTGTTCGCCGAAGTTCAGGGTTTGAATCACCGTTTGTCTTTGCAGCTTTTACTTCTCGCGATCGTGCTGTTCAGTGATCCAGTTATTCCTTCAACCTTCAACTACCCGAATACCAGTAAGTATTTCTACTTTGCTCTTTCCTCCCAAACCTTAGGTTGTTGGTAGTTGTTAGAGTTGAGTTTTCTGCCAGTATCGCCTATGTGCATGCGTGAATAGGGCTTTGATAGGCATGCGATTGATGTGAGTCGATAAGTAATTTCTTTGCATGCTTTGACGATTTGCGTTTGGAAAGTCGTTCCTTGTCTTGCTTGTGCTGTTTTGGTTTGCTGTTTTAGGGCATAAGCGCGAGCGCCTTTAGGGTGTCTTCCTCTGGGAAAACACTTCTCTTGGCGGGCTTAGGCTCGGAGTTTGAGTTTGGCTCCTTGCTGTCCTTCGGGTGGCATGGTGTCAACCCCTCGGCGAGCTCAGTGGGAGCCTCTCCAAGCAGTTTTCGGGGAGGGTCTCCCCGACGCCTTTGATACCGTTAGGGTATGACAAGGGTGCTGACTGCTTAGAGTGTTTTCTCCTTTGTTTCTCTTGTTCAGTGACGAACACCTCAAAGGAACAAATTCTTGCCGCGGTAGAGGCTGAATCTGCCCAGGAGCAAGGTTCCCCTGTCGCTGGCGCAATGGGGAAAGGAAAGACTAAAGTGGTCGCGGCTAGCCTCCCGACTATCAACAGTTCAATCTGGGAGATGGACCAGAAGCCGAACCTGCTCAGGAACTACGGCATGCTGGAGCTGTACTCCTCAGAAGCAGGCCTGAAGAACATCCCAGGCCTGATGTGGCACCATCTGTCGGTGCTGGGTGAGTCTGCTAGCCAGAGTCATGAGGGCTTTGGTGCCTGGAGCTGGGCACACATAGTGTGTGGGGCGCACTTGCCCCTAAGAAGTTACTTTGCCAATTTCTGTGTGAAGGTGGGGATTGCCCCCTTCCAGTTGATTCCCCCCAGCTACAAGCTCCTAGCGGGGTGGTACATCTTTTGCAAGTCCCGGGACATGGAGGCCCCTACCCCGGAGGAGGTGCTATACTTCTATGGGCTGAAGTCTCAACCTATGAGAGGTCATCCAGACAAGGTGGGGTTTTACAGGCTGGAGAGGTACCCGGACGTGATGTGTCCTACCTGCCATACCGTAAGGGTTCTAGACCTCCGGGAGTACTGGTTCCTGACGACCGGCTTCCCATTGAAGAGGGTGCCAGCCCTATCTTTGGACTTCAAAGTCCCTGGTAAGTGCTCCTTCCCCTCCTTTTTAACTTTGTTTCTTTACGCTTGATTTTCCTTTCGGGAGGATCTCTAATGCTCGTATTTGGATTTTGCAGAAGTCGTCCCGCGGACACCTCGCTGTGCGGAGATGATAAGGAGGTCAAAATTCTACGAAGGGCTCTCGGAGGAAGAGCTGAAAGTGGAAGGACTTGTGACCTCCGAATCTTTTAGGGAGTATGGGCTACTCGCCTCTTTCCAAAACATTGAGCCAGTGAGTGGCAGGGGGCAAAGTCAGGTGTCAGCTGACATCCGGGAGCAGATTGCCCTGGAGCTGTCCAAGGTGATCAGCCAAGCAGCCCGGGACGAGAATACTTTATCCCCTAGTTGGGCGGAGAGGTTCCCCGACCCCCAGCCGGAGGAAGAGGAGATCGAGGCTCGCCACGCCACAGCTTACCCCAACGAAGGGACTCCGGGGGCTGGTACCTCCGGGAGAGGTAAGACTAGTTTTCGATTGATCCACAGCCCCAGCCTGTCTGAGGTTTCCCGGACCTCTCAGATGGGGTTCAATCCCCGCTTCCTTAGGCTAGATCCGCGTAGGATACCCTTTGACAGATATTGCGATAGGGTAGATGAGCTCCTCGGGTGTCTGAGTGACGGTAGTCTGCCAGAAGGTGTCATCATGGTTGACCCTTCTTCCCTCAGCATGTCATTCCCGGACTTCAAGGAGTACGGGAGCTTCCTGGAGCAGGAAGCGGTGTTTTGTTTTGCTCGGGGAAGGCCATCCACGTTTCTCGTGCATGGTTGTCCCTTTCAAACTTTTCTTTTTCTTGTTCCTTGTTCCCTGCTGGCGGACTTGCTTGTGCTTTTATGTTGTTGATTGTCTTGTCTTCTGCTTATCTTCTTTCACATTGCTTGCTGGTTCGTTAACCTTGCTTCGTACGTTTCTTGCAGAATATCCCGAAGCCAAGATGTTGGGGAGAGTTACCTTACTCATCAAGAAATCCGCCACCAGCCAAGATCCGTCCAAGGGGAAAGGACAAAAAGCCGGAGCCGGTAGGGGAGGTAAAGCTGCCACATCCAAGAAGATAGGTGGCGAGGCGCATGTGTCTCCGGCGGTGGAGAGATCTCCTACCAAGGGGCCTTCCGAGACCATGGCGACCTCGAGTAGTAGCAGCGACGGGGAAGGGCTTGTGTTCCCCGTGAAGACGACTGGGGTGAGCAAGCGTCCCGGAGGAGATGCTGAGGGCGCCAAGAAGAAACGCCTTAGACACTCTTCTCCCGGTCGAAGGCAACAACAACAACAACAACATCAACCACAACAACAACAACAGCAGCAACAAGAACAACAGAGACAATCACCAACGCCACAGCGGCAGCAACAACAACAGCCAAACCAGCAGCAACAACAAAGGCAATTACTTCCACCGCCGCAGCAGCAAAAGCAACAGCAACAACAAAGGCAGTCACCTCCGCCACCGCAGCAGAAAAAACAACAGCAACACCAGCAACAACAACAGATCGGGGCGGTAGTGTCTTCCCTTCCGTCCTTAATACCCCGTCTGCCTCCTCCTCCAGCCCAAAGGGAGTCCACCCTTTCGGGGTCTCCTTCTTCTCAGCAAACAAACCTTCCTCTGCCTGGCCTGAAGTTCCACTTCCCTCAGAAACCAACCCGTTTCCCCGCTGCCCTCCTGGAGGGTGTAAGACGGGCCGATAATTTTTTGAAGAGGCAGTTGGAGGCTGAGAAGGCTGTTACTCAGGGAAGGGCAGACAACTTGTCTGCCGTGAAGAGAGCTGAGCTGGCCGAGGGGGTGAGATCCCTTCACCCGGCTAGAGCGGTTTTGGATGGCCCAGCCTTGGAGAAGAGGCTGGTGCCTAGGCTCGGACGTGCATTGGCGCCGTTCGGAGCGGAGATGATGGAGGACATGGGCCTGAGCTTGTGCGAGCTCAATTCTGAGAAATGGGCCATCAGTAGCAGTAAGGATCCGCTGTTGCTGACACATGCCGTGAAGCAACAATTGTCCGGGGTAAGCCGTCAGTTGTGTTTTGGGATCATCTGTCTTAGCACATTTGGTTCTGCTTAACTCATTCTGTTGTCTTTCCTTGCAGGCCTCTCTGATCGTGGAACGCTCGTTCCGGGAGGTGGGTGCAGTTCTGGTTCAACTGGAGGAGAGCCAGGTGGCTCGCCAGGCCTTGGAGGCGGAGAAGCAGAAACTGACCCAACAGGTCGAGAGCACAAGGGGGGAGGCTTCGGAGAAGATTGACCAGGCCCGGCGCACAGCTGAGGAAGAGGCGGACAAGAAATATCTTGCCAAATATCGAGAGTACCGGGCCAGCGCAGAGAATGAGTTCAAACAGCGGTCGGATGACTTGAAGGCCGAAAACTCCAAGCTCCGGGAAGAGCTATCCCAAGCCAGGGTGGAGAAGGATACCTTGGAAGCCCGCTTGCAATCGAAAAATGATCTCCTCCTTAAGCGGCAAGAGGAATATGCCACTCTTCAGAATAAGCTGCACGAGGAGGAGCAACTTCATAAGAGGAGCAGGGATCTCGTGTCTATGCTGTAGTTGGGGCTCGCCGAGAAGGATAAAGAGATCGGAGCCTTGCAATTCACCGCCAGGGGGCATGTGACCGAGAAGCAATCCGTGCTGAACCAAAATAAGGTGCAGCGCAAGGAGATTGATTCTCTCAAGGGAGAGCGGGATGCATCCAAGGCCGAGGTGGAAAAACTGAAAGCTCAATTAGCTGTCGCGGAGGCAAAGCTGGCAACCTCTGAGGCGGAGCGCTTGAAGGAGAAGGAGGATGCCGAGGTGGTACTGAACAGGACGATTAATATATCGCACGTGGTCCTCATGCATCAACTCTGGAAAATGAACCCGGAGGTACTAGGCTATCTGGGAGAGGATGCCGACGCCATGAGGGAGAAGCTACAGGTGTGGGATCAAGGCCCAGAGGTGTACGTCCAAACTTACAACATTGACGAACCTGCTGGAGCCCCTGAGGCAGGAGATCCCGGAGAGGCGGGGACCTCTGAACCTGCCCGTGATGACGTTCCGCCTTCCAATGAGCCGACTCCGCCAGCCCCAGTTGAAACCGTTGACCTCGAGGCCTTGGACGCGGATACTGCTGCCACCCCCAATGCTTGAAGGGGCCTTATCTTTAATTATTTTTCATTTGTGTTTTTCTTTGGGGCGAAGCTCCCTGTACTCTTTTCTCATTGCAGACATATTTGCCATAATTATAGCATTCTCCTTTCTTTTCTGCCGAGTTCTTTGTTTAACTTTGCGTTTAGGGTAGACTTTTATACGGTAGAAACTGCTGTAGGGGCGCATGAGGTTTTGGTTCCAACGGCCAGAACCTATGCACTTCCAACTTGAAGCTCTAACGGCTGATGTCTTTTCCCACGTAGTTTCTAGGTTACGAAGGTTTCCTGGTTCCAACGACCAGACTCCTTTCACCGTATTTCAGCTTTCCCAAGGCAAATAGCCAATCCCGGGACTTGTAGTTATACTGTTCGCTGGGATTGCGAGGTGAGCCATTCCATGGTGCCGGAACGGGAGTTCTTTTGGTGAGCGTCGCTAGACTTAAGGTTAGATCTTTGCGAAGCAAAACTAACTGTCGTTGCGAACCTCGTGGTGGCTGTCTTCGGGGACCTGGCATGGAGCCCTGCGAGGCAAGGCTCGTGGCGGTCGGGGAAATCGCCACGCCCACCATGTGCGATCTCGGAGCAGGGGCTTTGCGAAGCAAGGCCTGCTGTGAGTGGGGGATCGACCATATCTGCTCCTGGAGCTGAAGTTTGCAGTGGTCGAGGAGCTCGCCATGCATTATTTTGTGAGATCCGGAGCTGAAGCCTGCGAAGCAAGGCTTACAACGGTCGCGGATCTTGCCATCTTTCGCCTTGCGGGACCCGGAGCTGGAGCTTGCGAAGCAAAGCTCTACAACGGTCGCGGAGTATTCTGCAAAGGACTTGTCAGGGAGTTGGGGGTGTTTCGGCGTAGCTCTCTGAATGTGCCCCAACCCCCAGTCCTGTTCATCGCTGGGCTACACAGGAGATAATTTTCATGATGCATAATGGCAGACATTTCAATGGAAATTTTCACATAAACACATAATGCGCACATGACACGTAATGCAAGTATGTTTATGGCAACAAATTAACCTAAGCTTAACAATTTAAAAAATGCTAGCACATAAGTGGTGTTCTGTGTATGTTTTGTTCAAGGGGCGTATGACTATGCCTTAGCCATGTATACCCCCCCAAGTGAGCGTGGGGTCCGGACGTCTCTGGACCGCGGGGTCACTTGTTAAAACGCATCTTTGAACACAGGGATAAAAAATGCAGTAAAGGCGGAGTGAATCTCTCCGTGTTTCATTAAATTAGCCTGTTAGGCATGTGTTTTACAGCAGGGAGGATTATCGCCACATTTTACACTTTTGCTACGTCCACCAAGGACTTTCGACTAGATAGTCCGAGGCCTACTGATAGTAACGGCGGAGGTGCTCCGCGTTCCAGGCGCGCGGGACTTTAGATCCGTCGAGTCTCTTTAAGTGATACGTCCCATGGCCCACTTTTTCTTGTACTTCATAGGGGCCTTCCCAGTTGGGTCCGAGGACTCCCACTCCCGGATCCTACGTAGCAGGAAATACTCTCCGTAGGACAAGGTCCCCAACTTCGAATGTACGGCTCTTGACTCTTGTGTTGAAGTGTCGGGCTATCTTGCCTTGGTACATTTTTAGTTGGACCTGCGACTTCTCCCGAAGCTCTTCGATCATGTCTAGGGACTCCTGGAGAAGGGCGTGGTTCCGGGTAGGGTCGTAGGTGTCCTGCCTGTGAGAGGGGATCATAGTTTCTACTGGGATGACGGCCTCGCAACCGAAGGTCATGGAATAAGGTGTGTGCCCCGTCGAAGTTCTCTCTGTTGTGCGATAGGCCCAAAGTACTCGCGGAAGCTCTTCCGGCCAGTGAGCCTTGCAGGCTTGGAGTTTTTTCTTCAACGTGGTCTTTAAGATTTTGTTTACTGCTTCCACTTGCCCATTAGCTTGAGGTCTGGCGACTGCGGAAAAGCTTTTGATGATTCCATGCGAAGCACAGAAGTCCGTGAAATGTTCACTATCAAATTGCTTCCCGTTATCGGACACAATTTTTCGTGGAAGCCCAAAATGACACACTATATTCCTGATGACAAAGTCCAGTGCTTTCTTAGACGTGACCGTGTTCATAGGTTCAGCTTCAGCCCATTTGGTGAAGTAGTCTACCGCGACTATGGCATACTTCACTCCGCCCCTTCCAGTTGGAAGGGAACCTACTAGGTCAATGCCCCAGACGGCGAACGGCCAGGGGCTGGTCATTAAGGTAATTTCTGTAGGCGGCGCTCGCGGAACCTTGGCGTACCTCTGGCACTGCTCACATTTTCTGACATAATCCACACAATCCTTCTTCATGGTGGGCCAGAAGTATCCTTGTCGAAGGATCTTTTTGGAGAGGCTCAGCCTGGAGGTATGGTCGCCACAGAAGCCTCCATGAACCTCATGGATGATGGCGCTGATTTCGGTTCCGGCAACACACCTAAGGAAGGGTATGGACAACCCCCTGCGGTAAAGCTTTCCATCCATAACCACGTATCGGGGAGCTTGATACTGGAGCTTTCTTGCGTCAGCCTTATCAGTGGGGAGCTCTCCGGTGGTGAGAAATCTGAGGATGGGTCCTATCCAGGAATGGGAATGGTCGATGATGGCATTTACCCTCCGTGTCTCGGTACTAGGTGCTTCTAAGTGCCCGATGGGCACTAGGCTATATTGTTCAATCTCCGGGTCTGTTGCAAGCTTGGCTAGCGTGTCCGCGAGTGAGTTCTGGTCCCGGGGGACCTGGTGGATTTGGTAGCCTTTGAAATGCTGCAGGAGGCCGCGGGAGAGAGACACATAGGCAGCCATTTTTTCGCCTTTCGTCTGGTATTCCCCGGATATTTGGTTTACCACAAGTAGGGAGTCGCTGTATACCTCGATTTTTTGGGCTTCGACTTCTCTGGCCAGTTGCAATCCGGCCAGCATGGCTTCGTGTTCTGCCTCGTTGTTGGACGCTGGGAATGCAAAACGGATGGCGCTCTGGAGCTGATGTCCTTGGGGAGATATTAGGATGACCCCTGCTCCAGCTCCTTTTTCATTTGAGGCTCCGTCTACATAGACCTTCCATGTGGGAAGTTCTGGGACAGGATCTTCCGGGAGGTCATTCATTCCTGAGCATTCCACAATAAAGTCCACGAGAGCTTGTCCTTTTATGGAAACACGTGGCTGGTAGTGGATGTCAAATTGGCTCAGTTCCATGGCCCATTTAAGCAATTTGCCAGAAGACTCGGGCTTCTGCAAGACTTGTCGAAGAGGGTGGTTGGTGAGTACTCTGATGGTGTGCGCCTGGAAATAGGGCCTTAGCTTCCGCGAAGCGATTAGCAAGCAGAGGGAGAGTTTTTCGATCATTGAATATCTAGACTCGGCGTCCAGTAACCTCTTGCTTACGTAATACACAGGGAGCTGGATACGGCCATCTTCCCGGACGAGAGCGGCACTCACTGCGTGCTCTGTCATAGCTAAGTATAAGAACAACGCCTCTCCTTCGACAGGTTTGGACAGAATGGGAGCTCGGGTTAAATGTTCCTTGAGGTGTTGGAAGGCTGCTTCGCATTCGGGGGTCCACTCGAACCTCTTGTTTCCTCGCAACACATTGAAGAAGGGGACACATTTGTCAGTGGCCTTAGATACGAAGCGGCTGAGCGCAGCTATCCTTCCGGTAACGCTTTGGACATCCTTATGCTTCCGGGGGGAAGGCATATCTATGAACGCCTTAATTTTCTCAGGGTTGGCCTCCACTCCGCGGGAGCTGACAATGAAACCGAGGAACTTCCCAGACGAGACCCCGAAAGTACATTTCTTCGGATTCAGTTTCATTCCATACTTTCGGATCACGGCGAAAGCTTCCTCAAGGTCGTCACTGTGGTCCCCGGAGGTCTTGGATTTTACCAACATGTCGTCTACGTACACCTCCATGTTCCTCCCCAGCTGGTTCTTGAACATCTTGTTTACTAGACGCTGGTACGTCACCCCAGCATTCTTCAAACCGAAAGGCATGACCACGTAACAGTAGACACCCTTGTCTGTGAGGAAGCTGGTATGTTCCTGGTCCGCGACATGCATCTTGATCTGGTTGTATCCGGAGTACACATCCATGAAGGATAAGAGTTCATACCCAGAAGTAGCGTCTACCATCTGATCGATTCGCGGAAGAGGGAAACAATCTTTCGGGCAGGCTTTGTTTAGGTCCGTGAAGTCAATGCACATTCTCCAGGACCCATTGGGTTTCGGGACCAGAACCGGGTTGGCCAACCATACGGGATAGTGTGACTCCTGGAGAAAGCCTATGGACATCAACTAGTCCACTTCAGCTTTGACTGCTTCGGCCCTCACTGGGTCTAACGGCCTCCTCTTTTGGCGAACTGGAGTTGCAGATGGGTCTATGTTGAGTGCGTGGCACGCAACATTAGGATTAATCCCCGTCATATCAGCGTGGGACCATGCCAGGATATCCTGATTATTCTTCACAGTGGCCACGATCTTTTCTCGAATGGCCGATGGAAGGTTTTTCCCTACCTGAATGACTTTGGTGGGATCTCCCGCGTTGAGGATCACCTCTTCGACTTCCTCCATCAGCTCTATCGCTTTCTCGACCCCCACTCTAGGGTCGAGTTCGTCAACGCACGCCCCTTGGGCACCCCCAGTTTCTGGTAAATCTCCCGCTAAAGGAGCGGCAACAACCGCCTCCTGGACCGTGTAGACAGATCGGACGGAGACGTTATAACAGCTTCGTGCACTTCGCTGGTCTCCCCGGAGGGTGCCGATACGCCCGTCGTCGCATGGAAACTTCAGGCATAAGTGGCGTATCGAGGTTATGGCCCCGCAATCGATTAGGACCGGTCGGCCTAGGATAGCATTATACGCCGTGGGGCAGTCGACCACTACAAATGTGCAGTGCTTGAAGGCGCAAGCGTCGCTTTCTCCTTTGAGGGTGACTGGAAGTTGAATTTTGCCTAATGGCATGAGTGCATCCCCATTGAACCCCTGAAGCTGGATGGGGCATGGGGTCAGGTCTGTCTCGGTTAATCTGATAGCGTGGAAGGCAGCTTTGAAGAGGATATTTACGGAGCTTCCATTATCGACAAGGATCCGTGATACCTTCTTATTGGCAATCTGAGCTTCCACCACGAGGGGGTCGTTGTGGGGGAAGTGCACATGTCGGGCGTCATCTTCCGTGAAGGTGATGGGAAGATCAATCATTCGGGGACGCTGAGCAGGTGACTGAACCAAGGCGCACATCTCTCCGGTGTGTTCTAACTCCCTCAAGTACCTTTTCTGGGAGTTGCGGGTGCTTCCGGCAAGGTGCGGTCCTCCGGAAATGGTGGGTACGTGTCCGTCAACGGGTGGCGGAGCAAGGCCGGGCGGATACGGGTTTCCGGGTCCCGGAGCCAATAAGGCAATGGGTGCCGGAGAGGTTGGAGCAGGGAGCGCTGGGAACTGAGACCCAGGAGCTTGGGGGTGACCGGCTCCAGGAGCGCTAGCGGTCCCCCTCTGTCCCGGAGAATATGCAGCTCCGTGAACTACTCCCTGTCCGGGATAGATTATGGGTATCCTTACCCATTGACCGAGGTGTCCCGCTCTTGCCAGGGACTCGATCTCATCCTTCAGCTGAAGACATTCGTTTGTGGTGTGCCCCACGTCTCCGTGGAACTCACACCTCTTATTGGAGTCTCGCGGACGCCTTCCTCCGTGAGACACTTTCGGGGGCTTCCTGTAGTTGACCATATTACAGGTCGCCCGATAGACATTCTCTCGTGAATCTATTAAACTGGTGTACTCCGTGAACTTGGGCTCATAGTCCTTCCGGGGTTTCTTTGAATGGTCTCCTCGGTTGGAGTTTCTTCCGCCTCGTTTATTCCGCGATTGGCTCAGATTTCGTTCTGGCCCTTCTGCTTGCGGTTGCGAGGGTCTGGGAGCGATACTACATCTTGTTTGTACAGCTCCGTACCCAGAGAAATGGGTTTGACTCGGCGTCTGAGCAGACGCGGAAGGTCCATACACGCTTGGAGTGAACTGGGCTCCTGGAAGCGTGAGGGCTGGTGCGGGAGCTTGCAAAGCAAAGCTCGGCGCAGTCACGGAAGGCGTCGGAGCTGGGGGAACTCCAAAGGCCTGCTGGTAGGCATCCTCAAGGTTGATGATTCCCTGAGCTTTTATCATGAATTCGGACAGCGTTTCTGCCCGTCTCCTTTGCATTTCCCCCCATAGCAGGGAGCCGACAGTAAGGCCCGATTGAAGGGCGATCAGCTTCATGTCGTCGCTGACCTTGGTCTTAGCAGCAGCTTCCATCATTCTCTGAATGAAAGCTTTGAGGTTCTCATTGGGTAGCTGCTTGATGTTGGTTAAGGAACCAACCTCCATGTCGTGGTCTCGGGCAGCAATGAACTGCCTTCTGAATGCGGACTGTAGCTCCTTCCAACTGTGGATGGATCCGGGAGCTAATCTTTTCCACCAGTCCTCCGCGGACTTGGTAAGGGTGAGTGAGAAGCACATGCATTTGGCATCCTCACTGACGCGCGCCACTTGCATCATTTTGTTGTATTTAGCTAGATGGGTGCGCGGGTCTGTCCTCCCCTCATATAATTCTATGTGAGGCATTTTGAAGTTATCCGGGAGGGACGTTTCCGCGATCCTCCGAATACATGGTTCTGGGTCCTCCTCCTCGGAGTCTGACAGGGCCCCACTTTGCTTCCGGACCAGCTTGGTCAAGGCAGCGATCTGTTCCTCGAGCCTCTTTGTATCACTCTCTGGGAGGTCACGTCCCCGGACCTTGTCATTAAGATGATTTCGCAGGTCATCTCCGCGAGGCCGGGCCTTTTCTCCTTTGGCCTTTTCATACTTGGCCTCCAACCTTCTTCTTAGGTCCACCGTGGACCAGCTATCTTCGGAGTGCGTGTCCGCAGCCCGACCGTCCTGGTTGACGGAATCACTAGGGCGGTTGTTCCTTCCCCTAGGCCTGGGTGCCTTAGCACCGGGCCCTTTAGGCACAGAGTGCCCCCTTGGGGCTGAAGGACGTTTGGGCTTAGGAGCGCCAGAGACCTTCTGCGCGCGGGGGGGGGGGGGGCAGTCGGCCTGGTGATCCACGCCTTTAGGAGGTGCAGGGGCGTTAGTGCGCGCAGGCTCCCCAACCTTTTCTTTGCCCTTGTTAGGGGCGGCTTTGGATGGTCCAGCAGCGGCTGGATCCGGCATGGTGGCATCAGCACCACCTAGAACAGAGGCATCCTCGTCCGAGTCGCCTAGATCTCCGAACTTACTTTGGAGGCGCTCCATTATGCGCTGCATTTTTTCAGAGACGCGCTCCTGCTCAGCAAGCTTGGCCTTAGTGACCACCAGTTCTTCGGCTACTTGGACCAGTTCTGGATCCTTCTCGTAGTAGTAGCCGTCTTTGTAGTAACCGTCTCGGACATACTCTTCTTCGCTTTCTAAGTATGTCGTATCTTCAGTACTGACCCGATCCTGGCGGGATGTCGGGTCTTCACCTTGGTGGTCCGAGGGTTCGTTTTGTACCACATCTTCCATCATAGTATCGGGGTTGACCCTAGCATTTTTGTCAACCGCAGATTTTCTCGTAGTCACCATCTTTTCAGTACGCAGAAAAAGAGCTGACTAACAACTTCCTACAGCTCTCAACGAAAGCACCAAAATGTTTACCGAGTTTTTCGGAAATGAATACGAACGGAATAATAAAAAGATAAGAACTATAGAAGTGCAGAAATGTAAATAAACAAATAGTGTTTTTACGTGGTTCAGGCGTTAACGAGCCCTAGTCCACGAGTCGATGTTATTATACTTGTAGAGAATAACAGTCAAACAGCTGGTGTACAAGAAACTCACAACCTCACAGTGTTTCTCTCGGGTTCTCTTGGAGAAGATGAAGCTAGAGAGATTTTAGTAGAGTTCTTGCTATGTGATTTTTTGGCCGTCCCCACTATCGTAAAATGAGGGGGTCTTTATAGCTAGGGTTTTGGATTAGGGTTTTTTTTCTACTCACATGAGTCTTAATTACACCAGCCATAAATAGGGGATACAATTACCGTAGTCGCCTGGCTACCAGGCTCTATGTGGGTATATTTACGTGAAAGTATGGGGAATGCACAAAGGCAGCCGTCTTTTCCAAGTTGTCAGCGGAACAGTAGGCGAAATAGTACTTTTAGGCGTGCTGGGATGTGTGCGGCCTTGACCTGTCGGGCGTGTCAGGCGGGATTCTGTGTCAGGCGGATATCATTCCAACTATGCCTCCTCCATGACTTGACCGCTTGGTCTTGTTCCGTGCGAGGCACGGAACTGTTTCCGCGAAGGCAACCTGAAGAGCTTCTCCTGGAAGGAGCTTCCCAGAAGGATATCCCTTCGGGAGTCCGGGAGAGTTGACGAGCTTCCGTGTCGCGTTTGCTTGAAAGAGTAAGCCAGACACTAAACGGGAGAGGCGAAGCCTTTCTGTCCATCCGCGAGCTCTGGTCACCTACCGTGAAAGACTTTGATAATTCTGTTTCCCCGAGGATATCCATCTAAACGCTATCCGGAAATCTGGATAACACGTAGATTGCCTAGTGGTATGCTATGACTATAGCTACCATAGAGGCACTATTGTAGTTGATAATACCATAAACTTTAGATCTGCCATTTTTGAAGAGTACGGGACGAACCGTATGACCTGGCCTTCTTTGGTCCAGGGTTCATTTGCCCCTGGTTCAGACAATACGTAAATGAATCCAGCCCCGAGGAAGGACCTAAACCCCCTAGGATCCAAGACATATTAACTTTAGATTCCCCTTCTCCTCCATTAACTCCAGGGCCAGAGGTCGTGCTTGTCCTGGTCAAAACACCCGAGCTGGTGATAATAGATTCCTCCCCCAGTTCGAAGGGTAGGATCTTTGTTTCCTCCTCTTTCTTTATATATGTTTTTAAAGCATCATTTATCTGAACTAACTCCCTTTATTCTTTTTAGGCGAGGAGATGGAATCGACCGGAGCTCCCGACCTACGAATTGCCTTTCAGGCTAAGAAAACAAGCACGGACCCCATCATGGAGAGGCCGAGAGTGGTGAAGAAGGCCACCCCTGCAATGATGAATACTTCAAAATCCCCTGATAAGGGAAAGGGCATGAGCTCAGCTCGGGAGCCAACTCCGATGGCTAATGTCGTTACTGAGCAACTTCCTCCTCCCCCCCTCTCGACATATGCCTCCACCTCCCCAAGTTATTCAAGCTGAGGCCCCCATCTTCTGAATACCAGTGGAAACACATGACCAGGAAAAGATCCCCAAGGCCTTTCGGGGTATAGTATATGAGACAACGACTCATATGGTGGGCCACGCATACAAAGCCAGTACAAGGGACCTGAGGGCCATAGAAGAGTGTAGCCCGGAGGATGTTCTTGAATCTGCCATGGGGATGAATCTCACAATGAGTCCTTCCATAACTGATTTTTTTCCTTTTATTTTTGTTTAATATGTTTTTCCTTTTTTTTATATATATATTTGAGCTTGTTCTGTTATTTTGCAGTTTGTCTTGGCCCAATATCAGAGCATAACTCATGCCAAGGCCAGAAATGAAGAATTCTGAGCTGATTGGGCTACTGCCAAGGGTTCTTTGAAGACTGCTCAAGAAAATGAGCAAGTCGCAAAGACCGCATTATCTGCATCCCAAACTCAGACCACAGAAGTGAACAACCGAGCTGAACAACTTCAGGTCGAGATAGTTGAGCTCAAAGTGAAACTACTCAAGGCCGAAGTTAAAGCCAAGGAGGAAAAGGCGGCATCATCATCAACCATGGAGGAGATGTTATACAATTTCTGGGCTTTCAACCAGGATGAGAACTTCTCTTTTATGGACTGGGTTTGTGGGATCCGTACCTTGCTAAATTCAAGGCTCGGTTCTTGCAAGAACCCTCAGAGACTGGTGAGGCATCTGGAGCGGCGGAGGGAGATGGCGAGGATGTCACTTCCACGGGGCGAGCTGACGGGGTCCAATATGATTTTCTTTGTAATTGTCTAAATCTTTTGATATTAAACAATTTCCTTCGGGCTTAGTTCGAGGTTTTTTCTCCTCGATGTGACAATATATTTGTTTGTATTATTTTAATATATATCTAACCTTTGATCCATTCATCTTTCCTTTATTAACTTCTCATGCTTATGAATCCTTAGACTCTTGTACATTCGAGATTTTAGGAATCGACTTTTAAATCGAGATAGATCTTATCGAACTTGGTTATAACCAAGTTTTTGTTTGCTTATTTGTATCACACCTGTTAAGAATCGGGCCTCGAACCTGGTTATATCCAGGGTTTTTAATGATTTAAACTTAGTTCGAGCTTTAAAAAGCCCTTGAATATTCAATTTTCCCAAATTTCTAAGTTTTTGACTTCATTATATCCATGGTTTTTGATGATTTAAACTTAGTTCGCGTTAGGTTTATTGAAAACTTGAGCTTTAAAAAGCCGTTGAATAATCAATTTTTCCAAACTTCTAAGTTTCGAACATGGTTATGTCTAGGGTTTTAAATGATTTAAACTTAGTTCGCGCTAGGTTTATTGAAAACTATAGCTTTAAAAAGTCATTGAATAATCAATTTTTCCAAGCTTCTAAGTTTTTTGATCTTATCCGAGCAGGCTTAATTTTGCCAACTTCGGTTATGTGCCCCCCAAGTAACCAGAATGTATAAACTTTCTTGGTTTCTTTTACAAATACGAGAACACGAGCTTGCGATAAAAACACTAAGAAATAGTTATTTAACAATCCATATATTATTTAATAAAAACGACATTTATAAATAAGCCTTACATTGATGGTGGTACTATTGATAATAATTTTTTAAATGCAGAGCATTCCAGGTTCGTGGGACGACTTCCCCATTCAGTCGAGCTATCTTGAAAGTTCCTTCAGGAAAAACTTCTATGACCTGGTATGGTCCCTCCCAGTTTGGGGAAATACACCATCCTTGGGGTCTTTATTTGCCAAAAATACCCTTCGGAGAACTAGGTTGCCCAATCCAAGTCTGCGCCCCTTAACTTTAGAATTAAAATAGCGAGTGATTTTTGTTGATAATAGATGAGCTGTAACTGCGACTCCTCTCATTTTTCTTCAATCAGATCGAGAGATGCATTAAGTAGTCCATCATTCTGCTCTTGATTAAATATCCTTTGCTTGTGAGTAGCTACTGTGGCTTCGATTGGAAGTACGACCTTGCTTCCAAAAGTTAAGGAAAAAGGAGTATGCCCCGTTGAGGTCCTATGAGAAGTTCGGTAAGCCCAAAGTACTTGCGAGAGCTGTTCAGGCCATAATCCTTTGGCTTCGTCTAACCTCTTCTTTAGGCTTGCCTTAAGGGTTTTGTTTACAGCCTCGACCTGCCCGTTGACTTGCAGATATGCTACTGACGAGAAACTCTTCGTGATGCCATATTTTTCACAATAGTCAGTGAAGAGATCACTGTCGAACTGTGTCCCGTTGTCTGATACGATCTTTTTAGGAAGCCCAAACTGATAAATAATATTCTTTACAACAAAGTCGAGGACTCTTTTTGAAGTGATGGTTGTCGGAGGTTCGGCTTCTACCCACTTCATGAAGTAGTCGATCTCCACCACTGCGTAACAAACTCCCCCTTTTCCCATAGCTAGGAAGCATATTAGGTCGATTCCCCATACCAAAAATGGCCATGGGGATGAAATCATCGTTAGCTCGACCAGAGCAGCTCGGGCAACCATGGTAAAACGTTGGCATTTGTCACACTTCTAAACATACGAGATCGAGTCTTTCGTTAAAGTGGGCCCTGCCTCAGTGTCTTCAGTGTCAGGTTTTGCCCCCCAGCATGATCTCCACAAAAGCCTTCGTGTATTTCTTGTAAAATGGTTTTGGCTTCCTCAGGTAGAACACATCATAGGATAGGCAATGAATGACCACGCTGATATAAGGATCCATCTACTATTACGTACCGTGGAGCTTGATAAAGTATTTTTCTCTTGTCTTTTCTGTCATCAGGTAACTTTCTAGTTACGAGGTATTCCATTATGGGAGTCATCCAAGTTAGCCTTATGTTGATCATTCCGACCTCTATCACTTCTCTGTCACGCTCGGGCTCTCCAAGAACTCCACTGGCACCACATTTAATGTCTCAGCCTCTTTTGTGGTAGCAAACTGTGCCAAAGCATCAGCATTAGAATTTTGCTCGTGGGGTATCAGTTCAATAGAGCTATACTCAAATTCTGACAATTCTCCCTTTACCTTAGCTAGGTAGGGCGCCATCTTGGTACCTCAGGCTTGATACTCTCCCAACACCTGATTGACCACGAGTTGGGAATCGCTATAGCATTGGATGGCTTTCGCTTTGAGTTATCTTGCTACCCTTAGTCCAGCTAGCAGGGCCTCATATTTGGCTTCGTTGTTGGATGCCTCAAATCCGAACCTCAGAGCTGTATGAAATCGATGCCCTTCTGGTGAGATTAAGATGATCCCAGCTCCTGATCCATTCTCGTTTGATGATCCGTCAACAAAGATTTTCCATAGTTCCTGCACCGGCTCCCTCAAGAGCTCCTCTTGAAAATTGGTGCATTCAGCCATAAAATTAGCAAGGGACTAACTTGTAATTGAGGTCCGTGGCACGTACAATATCTCGAACTGGCTAAGTTTGATGGCCCATTTTAAAAGACGTCCCGACGTTTCAGGTTTTTGCAAAACCTGCCTTAAAGCTTGGTCGGTCAAGACGTTGATTGGATGGGACTGGAAATATGGCTGGAGCTTTCTGGAAGCCAATATCAAACAAAATGCCAGCTTCTCTTTCAGTGGATATTGTGACTCGGCTCTGAGAAGTCTCTTGCTTACATAATAAACTAGTTTCTGTGAGAAGTCAGTGGATATAGTTTCTAAGCACTGTTTTCTTCTCGAACTAACATGGCGCTGACTGCATTCTCTGTCACGGCCAAATAAAGGATAAGAGATTCTCCAAACATAGGTTTAGATAATATGGGGGGCTCAGCCAGATGCATTTTTAGGTCATGGAATGCCTGTTCGCACTCCTCAGTCCACTCAAATTTTTTGTTTCCTCTGAGCAAGTTGTAGAATGGTAGACAATTCTCAGTGGATTTTGAAATGAAACGATTCAAAGCCGCCACCTTCCAGTTAGACTTTGAACTTCTTTACGCGAACTGGGTGAGGGAATTTCTAACAACGATATGATTTTCTCAGGATTCGCCTCAATCCCCCTCGTGTTGACTATGAACCCCATAAATTTTTCAGATGCCACTCTGAAAGTGCATTTCTAGGGATTCAGCTTCATGTCATACCTCCTTAATATTCCAAAACACTCTACTAGATCGGACACATGGTTGTTGGCAGTTTTTGATTTGACAAGCATGTCATCGAAATACACTTTCATACGTTATGTTCGGTCATGAAGCTAGTATGTTCCTGGTCCGCAGAATTCATCAAGATTTGGTTATATATCCAGAATATGCGTCCATGAAGGACATGAGCTCGTGACTTGCTGTGGCATCTACCTACTGATCAATCCTTGGCAGTGGGAAACAATCCTTGGGACAAGCTTTATTTAGATCGGAGAAGTCGATATAGGTCCTCCACTTCCCGTTTGGCTTCGGGACAAGCACGGGATTGGCAACCCAGATCGGGTATTTTGCTTCCCGGATAAACCCGCATTTTAATAATCGAGCTACTTCTTCCTCAAGGGCTTCAACTCGGATCGTTCCTAAACGTCTTCGTGTTTGAGATTTTGCAGGCACATTCTTGTCCAAATTTAAGGTGTGCATGATTACAGTTGGACTTATTCCCACCATATCTTCATGTGACCAAGAAAAAACATCCATATTTTCCTATAAGAAATTAACCAGCTTATTCTTTCTTTTATCATCAAGATTCTTCCCAATCTTTACGTCTCTTGAAGCATCTTTGAGGTCGATGTTTACATCCTCGAGCTCTTCTATGGCTTGGAGTTCTGATTTGTCTTCGCCTACCAGTGGGTTAATGTCATCGCGTTGGGCGACATCACTATCCTCTTTTTGTTGAGGTTCTTCCATCCCGCGAGTAACTAATACTTCTCGGGACTCCTCACCTCCGTCATTTATGACCATCGCTTGCTGCCCGGGTTGTGATTTTCCCTTCATAGAAATGCTATAGCATTCCCTAGCGGCGAGATGATCACCTCTGACGGTGCATATTCCCATGACTGAGGGGAATTTCATTGCTAGGTGGCGGATAGAGGTTATGGCTTCAAACGCCATCAGCGCAGATCAGCCCAAAATCGCATTGTATGTAGCCGGACAATCGATTGCCATGAGTCTTCTCCCAATGTCACCACCAATTCAATCGTCCTGATGGCTGCCGACCCTTCACCAGAAAACCCGTACAGAGTCATTGAGGTCGCCTTCAAATCAGTTACAGATAACCCCATTTTTTCCAGGGTGGACCTGAAAAGTAGATTCACAGAACTTCCATAATCCTTTAGTGTTCTTCGGACTCTCTAGTTGGCGAGCTAAATGGTTATGACCAACATATCGTTATGTGGGAATTGGACGTGGCTAGCATCCTCTTATGTGAAAATGATTGGTTGCTTTTCCAATCGCTGCTGTTTCAATAATTGTTGTTCTGAGACGAACTCCACCCTCTAATGGGACTTCAATTCGTTAATGTACCTCTTCTGGCCCCGCTGCTCGTGCCTGCCAAATGAGGTCCTCCCGAAATGGTGGTTATATCTCCCCCTACTATCGGGGGAGGGTCGACCTGATTTGCTTGAGCTCCAGGTTGGTTATTTGGAGCTTCTGGAATAGGCAGCAGGGCCTGACCAACGGGCTAACTCGGATTCACCCAATTTTGGGCATACTGGGCCAAAGGTCCTGCCCTAATCAGGGTTTCAATCTCATCCTTCAGCTACCAGCAATCATTAGTGTTATGACCGATGTCATTGTGGAATCAGCAGAACTTTGACGAATCTGTCTTCGCCGGACGTTGCTGAATCTTAGGGCCATGTTCGTTCAAAATGACGGTATGATGGACCTCCTCCCCACCAAGCTGTTCTATCTCATTATCATTCATTGAGCGAGTGAGCACCATGATGAGAATCGACTGGGATTTTGATGAAGCACTAATTTTCTCTCAATGAAAGCACCAAACTGTTGACGCGGTTTTTCACCAACAAAGGAAGATTAGTGCTTAATGGTAAATCGTAATGAAAAATAACCAAAATTCACTCAAGAACCCAGAACTTTTACGTGGTTCAATGGTTAAAATCCACCTAGTCCGCGAGTCAATATTATTGTTGTTTCTCTCTTTATTTTGGCAGAGTTTCAGTATTACAGAATCATCCCCCTTTTCCTATCCAATATTCCCAGCATTTATAGGGGAGTTCAATGGACAAGTTTGGGTAACCGTGTGAGTCAATTACACATTTACATAATGTCTACATTCAATACAAATAATTCCCATTATTTTGCTGCTTACTGTCAAAGATGGTGCACTGCAATTGTATGTGTTTGATGGGTTATTGTCCCTCCAAGCTTGAGCTTGGTTTTGTGGGCATTCCCATTATCGCCTACTATGGACGAAACTCCTTCTTGTCGAGTATAGCTAATATCTTAAATCCGAGCTGGATTCCTTCTCTGCGAATTTAGACGATCGCACAAATCAGGTTGTAGATCGTATCAAGGGCTTTGTGTTGCTCAAATGATTTCTTAGGTCGCCCTCAGATCTATTGCTATGACGAATTTTAGTCCAGTAACTCCCATTTGTGAAGCTTACAACTCGCGGTTGGGGCCGAGGATCTGGATTTTTGACATGTGTTCTTGGGACATAAGTATTGATAGATGGGGGAGGATTTCTCCTACTACCTCCATAAGCTGGAATGTCCCATTGAGGACGAGGTGGTGTCGGATGTCTTATAGGTGACGGGGGATGCCTTATTGGTGAGGCTATCCTCATTCCATCAGGGTAGACTAAATTAGCCCGTGTATGTTCTACTCCAATGTCTCTAGTTCTCCGTGCCTGGTGATCTGATCGCGGCGTAGGAGGGTTTGCTGGAGCATTTTGTCTTCGTGATCCTGTCCCAACCACCCCTCATGGATTTTCATGGGCATCCCTGGGGGCCGATGAAGAAGGCACCGAACTTGGGGTTGCAGTCCTAACCGACCGACTAACATGCTGACGACCCCTATGATGATCACTGGGTCGAGCATTCTGGCGAACTTGCCTCGTGTGTACAGAACTTGGAGTAGCAGTTCTGGCTGATTGACTCGATTTTGATCGGTTATTCCTGTGGGACATATGAGACCCACTCTGCCTCTTTCTGACATTAACGTAGGTTTCCAGAGGGGGTAACCAAGCCAAAACCTCCTCAATCTACCTGTTTTCCTTAGCGAGATGGCTCCTCAATTGCATTTTTTCCAACTTAATGGTAGTTAGGTAGTTTGGATTTGGATTCGGTGGCAATGACGCTGAACTCCCAGTGTCGCCTTGTTCCGCCAGTTGTTTTCCCAGACGTTGTTGAATCTCAAGGCCATGTTCGTTCAAAATGACGGTATGATGGACCTCCTCCCCACCAAGCTGTTCTATCTCATTATCATTCATTGAGCGAGTGAGCACCATGATGAGAATCGACTGGGATTTTGATGAAGCACTAATTTTCTCTCAATGAAAGCACCAAACTGTTGACACGGTTTTTCGCCAACAAAGGAAGATTAGTGCTTAATGGTAAATCGTAATGAAAAATAACCAAAATTCACTCAAGAACCCAGAACTTTTATGTGGTTCAGTGGTTAAAATCCACCTAGTCCGCAAGTCAATATTATTGTTGTTTCTCTCTTTATTTTGGCTGAGTTTCAGTATTACAGAATCATCCCCCTTTTCCTGTCCAATATTCCCAGCATTTATAGGGGAGTTCCATGGACAAGTTTGGGTAACCGTGTGAGTCAATTACACATTTACATAATGTCTACATTCAATACAAATAATTCCTATTTATATTGGGATATGATTTGATCACAAAGTAAATATGTTATGTTATCTTGGATAATAAATATGACAGCCTGGTCATGAATAAGCGTATAAGCAAATCCCGAATCTTTGGGAATCCTTTCTAATGCAATATGTGTTATATCTGAATCACCTGAGTTGCGTATCTTCCACGGGCTTGTATTCTGACAGCTATCCGACCCCAAGCTAGTGCTTTGATGACTTATCTTATTCGTAGTTCGTGGTAAAGTCTGGACGCCTAACACCAGGTTTGACAATTATGAACCTCGACCTGTCTGTATAGATAATAATCAAATATTTTACTTGATTACTTTTCCACGTATTTATCTGCCAGCTGTACCCGAGCTGAGTGAATGAATTTGTGCTAAGATTAGGGTACAACAGAAACTCTATAAAATCCTAAAAATATGTAACTAGTTACAATTATAGTGACTAGGTCATAGTGGATCAAATTGTATTCATATGTTCATAAGAATTAGTCATAAAATTAAATTAGTGCATAGGATTTTCACTGATTTAGTAATCTACAATATGATCTACTTACACAATGGTGTGGTGTCTTGTTCAAGACATTGACCAAGTAGATAAGATCAGATATATCTAGTTACATAAAACTAGGACTGACATTGATTATTGATAGATAAATAAGTATCATTATTATCAAATCTCAATTATGAGTGATAATATTTCTATTAATTATATTATCTGAATCTTTTGACTGGTTCGTTAAAAGCTTACCCTACAGCATAGCCTATACTTACATCTTGGAGATTCAATAGTATAGTTGAATGAGAGTATTTATCATAGATATGAAATCTATAACTTACGTAATAGAACTGAAAATATGATTTCTTTAATAGCTTAGTTCAAATGCTTAAATGATTGAGTGCCTATTTTTGTAATTAAGTTTATGGAATTATCATTTATAAGGAACTTACTAGGAGTTAATGATAAAATACCAATGAGGGGTAAAATTATAAAATTTACGCGACTCATTAGTTGGTCATCAATAGAGGATTGACTAATGGTAATGGTTATAACAATGGATAATGTATGTACATTGGTGAAAATACGTTATATGAATTCAAGAGTTCAATTCCAAGTCTATAGTTGAGTCGCAATGAATTATTAAGTTGTGAGATAATTTATTCAATAAATAAGCTCGTGAGAACTTATTATAGCTTGTATTCATGGATCTATGGTACCCACGTTGTCTTTGATTAAATCAAGGATAAATATCTCAAACAATTTATTTAATTATCAATTTAGAATATTCGATTTACTAGGTCATTTTTGTGATATTTACATGAATTGTGAATTAGAGAAAAGAAGAGAGTTATTGTAAAATATTGGGCATATTTATTAACAATGACATATTGGCGTTAATATTAATAAATAATATTAAATCAATGTTCAAATTATAAATAGTTAATTGGAATAAGGATTTAATTATTTAATTAAATAATTATAAAATAAATAAATATGTGAGTCTTGAATTTGAGTCGATTGGGCTTTGAATTTAGAACACAAATTATGAGCCCAACCCACATGGTGTGGCAGACCATGATGTGGTTTATTTATATTTTATTTTATAATTAATTTAATTAAGAAAATAAGCCCTACGATGTGTCTATAAATAGAATGCGGGTTTTCACAAACAGTTTTGGGTAAGTGTTCAATTAAAGAAAATCCTAGATATTACACTCTTCTAGCCAATATCTCTTCTTCTGCTCTAGATATCTATCTCATGTGTTGAGAAAATTTCCCACACCAGTAAGGCTTGATCAAAGATTGATGATGAAGATTGTGGTTGTGTTCTAAGAAGCATTTCACTTCTTGGCAATTATGATCAATGAGAAAAGGAAAAAAGGATAGAGAACTGAAATGATTGAATCTCATTAATTCCGCTTCATAAAAGTAAGTGGTTTACTCTATCTATGTATTTATAGTTAATTTCAATAGAAGCATGTTCTAGGATTTCTATTAATGTTTGATTAAATTAGAAATCACTTGATAATAATCTGAATCCTGTATATGTGTTTCCTACACGTACTTATTTCTTTTGGTTCTTTATACCATAAAAAAAGAAAATCATTATTGTATTTTAATTGTCAAATTTCTACAAGGTTAATGAGAAAATTAAAGTATCAAAAAACAAAAACAAAAATTAACACTTTTTAAAAAGTTAGATTGAAGAAGGTTAATTCATTTTAAAGCAAGATGACATTGTCTAAATGGGACGATCTCATTTTGCTATATTGAGACTTTGGAGAGAAATTCTAACAAATTTTTGGCTGATAAAACATTGTTTTCTAGATTTTGATCATAAAATGAAAATGGTTGATAACAAGGTGGGTTGGGGTTTAGGAGGCATTTTGAGCACATGCTTGTTCCTTTAATGATCCTCCTTGTCTTTTTGAGCTGCCTAACGCATACTCATGGAATCCAGTTGACAAGGAAAAACTAGAACCATGGGAATGTTAAGAATTAAAATTTGTCACAATCCTTTACCATGGTCATTGTGTTACCAATATTCCCCTGTACCAAAGAATATTCTTTTTACTTTTTTGGTAATGATTGTAGTGTGATTGTATTGTACGAATTATGTTTTGGTGTATTGCTCTCCCTGTAATTTGGAGCCACATGGATTTGTACTAGTGGCTTACTTTTTGTACAACTTCACTATAAATAGAATACCTCACCTTAGTATCAAATTGACTTGAGTTTTTATCAAAACCTTTATTTCCCAATTCAAACTAGGAAGATTAGAATAACCTCACTTGCTCGCCTGGTAAGAAATTTGAACCCGACGCCTCGTCCATGGAATTCTTGTTGATTGTTCTCCATGACATTCAAATTTTTAGTCCTCTAAGAGAATCCTCGAGGGAGGAAGAAATAAGAGAAGGGAGAGAGAGATGCTCAATAATGTGTGTACAATATAAAATTTTCTTTTGATTAGTTTTTAATATCACTATTCATTGGGCAGTTGGTTGGTTTGCATGGAATTTTTACATGTCTAATGTTATAATCGGATTGGGCACAACCAACTCGTAACCTGCCCAAATAAGAAGAAATTTTTTTAACCCGTCCAATGGTTTGGGCGGGTTTTATCAGATTAATATTTTGTAGTCTTTTCCTTTCAATACAAGTATAAAATTTATCTTTCAAGCTACTAAACAATATTTTAAATTCATTATTAAATTTTTTACCACAACCCAATTTATTTATATATTTGAATAAGTTTCTAAAATATTAATTGAATCACATTAGGATTAAATAAAAATTCATTCTTAAAATGAAAAGAAAATATTAATATAGTTTAAAGTCCATCTCCAAACTTAAGTCCAAATACAATTGATTTATTATTACATATAAATTATGCATATAATATATATAATTTCCAAAAAAAAAATATTGTTAATTGGGTGGGTCAAGTTAAATTGGGTGGGTTGAGAGTATTTTCCAACTCGTCCAATATAATAATTGTTGAGGATATGGCTATACACAAACTTTGAATCTTACTGTTGACCTGTGAAATTGGCTAATGGTCGTATGTACAGTATACGACACCTTTTGAACGAAATGAATATAATATACGACAGAGTATAAATATCTTAAATAAACACACAGAAATTTTATAGTGGTTCAGCCCTATTCTGATGAACAGTAATAACTTAATCCACTTAGTCTTTGGTATTGAATCACTCGATAGACAATTACACGGATGAACTGAAGTATTCGCTTGTCATCAATTTTGCCATAGTTTCTCCCCAGAAAATATCTCTCTCAAAATCGTTTCCAGAAAGATCAAAAAAGAAGAAGCCCCCCTTTTATGAAGCCCCGGGTCCTTTATTTATAGTACCCAGGGGCTGTTACATGATCAGTAATATTGAGATCGTGGTTTCGTAAATGATTATTGGGTAGTGGAGATATTTGTCCACCTCCCCATGATTATGAGATCGTGAGTCTTCTCGTTGTTTCTCTGGATTGTGGTTGACAATGCACGATTGAAACCTTCTGGAAAACGCTAAGTCTTGGTTGGTCTATGAGACTTAGGTGCTACGCCCGATGACCCTTTGGAGCTTGGGTGCTAGCCCTGATGATCTTCTGGGTGCTAGGCCCGATGACCTTCTGGGTGCTTGGCTTGTTGACTTCAACTTGAATGAGCGTGAAATTTATCCAGCAAAGTGTATTTGGGAGTTTAGGCCGACCACCCTATGAAGAATAGGGTGGGCCGACCACCCATGTGGCTCTTAAGCAGGCCAGGTCGACCACCCCTAGGGGTTAGGGCCAGGCCAACCACCCCTAGGGGGTGTTGGCCTGGTTGACTTCTCTATAGGTACTGGACCTATCTTTTTTTCTCATCATTCTTTTTATCAATACTTCGCGTTTTTCCTTGATTTGTGATGTCACGTGCCGCTTTCTCATTTGCCACATCATCCCTGGATTTTTTAGGGATAAAATTTCCCCCCCAAGTTTATTGTAATGTGTTCAACATTATGGTAAACTTGAATTGGCTCGAGAAACATATCGTAGCAATACTTTAACAGCAAAGTCCCTTGGGACATTACGTAGTATTTTTATTAACTATCGATTTCAAGGATAATTGTAATTCCTAAAAATAATTATATTTTTCAAGGAAAATTAATTTCCTAAAAATACAAAATATTTTTCAAGGAATTTGAATTCCTAAAAATATAAGATATTTTTCAAGGAATTTGAATTCTAAAAATATAATATATTTTTCAAGAAATTTGAATTTGTAACCATACCAGATATTTTTCAAGGATTTTGAATTCCTAAAAATATGGTTAGCCCGAGAGGCTATAAGTAGGGCCTCACTCATCAGACTCCTGACCCATGCGCCTCCTTCAGGAAGTTTTGAGCTGTGGAACTCTCCAATTCTTCATCAACTCTGTGTATCTCCTCTTTGGTAACTATTCTTTCCCAATTTTTACGTCTTTGATGAATCTGTCTGAATCTCCTTTTTTGTTTTATTTTGATCCAATAAAAAATCTGAATCTCTTTTTGTGTGATGCTTAGGGTTTAGATGCCTATAGGTCGACCATCCTTTAGATTCATTGGCCTAGGCGATTTCTGAGCTTAAGAAATTAGGGTTGGGCGATTTCCAAGGTTCCCCATCTAGCCATAGGCGATTTCCAGGTCTTCAAATTCCCTCATAGGTCAACCATCCTAGGTTTTCCTTAGTCTGGGCGATTTTCAGGCTTAGGGGATCAGGGTTTAGGCTGACCACCCCTAGGGTTTTCTTGGCTGGGCGATTTCTAGGCCTATGTGCCCTATGATTGGCGATTTCTAGGGTTTCAAAACCTAGGTGTAGGCGACTTCCAAGGTTTCAAATCCTCAGTTTTGGTTGACCCTAGATCCTCCTTGTGTTGCACCATTTTTTTTAGACTTGAACCCTAGCCTTTTTGTGATTTTCTGGAGCTTAAATCCTTAGGGTGGTCAGCCTAAGGTGGTAGGCCGACCACCTTAGCTCCTATTTGTCTCCTTGATGTGCCAAAGTGTTTTATAATCCCTAGGGTGGTCGGTCTAAGTCTAGGCCGACCCCCTATTTTTTTTTCCACGTTATTGGGTCTCCAATGCCCTAGGGTGATCGACCTAGGCCTAGGCCGACCACCAAGGTCCTTTATTCTCCGTTTCATAAGCTTAGGGACTCAGGGTGGTCGACCTAGGCTTAGTTCCACTAGGCCTGTAACGACCCGAATTCGCTAATCGGGCTTAGGGCCATGATTAGTGTGCCTGGAGGGCAATAAATGATTTATTATGCTTATATGTGGATTTATGTGAATATGTGATTATGATGCATGTTTAATTGAGTTAAATATGCATGTGGGCCCCATCTGGATATTAGGGGTATAAATGTGATAAATGTTATATATACGTGATATGTCTGTGCAACGATCCGAGACAGTCCTGGGGAGCGCTTAGCCAGAGAGTCACAACGGGGTTGAGATTTGGACTCAGGGTGAGTCGAGGGGTAATTTGGGTACTAGGTGTGTTACGGGATTATCAGGACATGAAAATAAATATTTGGAGATATATTTGAGGATAGAATGTCTAGGTGGGAATATTTGGGAAAAAATACTATTTTGCCCTCGGGGACGTTTTGGTACCCCAAGCCTTGAGGTAACCCTTTAGACTTAAGTTAATAAAACAAAGGAAGGAATTTTCTAGAGGACTTAGGAACTGACTCACCTCCTCCCAACTGAAGATAAACCTTAACTCTTCTTCTCTTTCACTCCCTAAGACAAAACTCAAGGAAATTTTGGTGGAAACTAGCTTAAGCAAGGAATTGGCTGAGGAAACTTAGGAGTTTAAAGCTTAAGGATTGGGGATCAACCCAGGGATTGAGTTCAGCAAGGTAAGATTTAATTATTGGGATTATATTAAGAATTTTTGCTGGTTTGCTAGAGCATGCATGTTAGTCAAGCTTAATCTGTTTTTAGGTAATCTAATAGGATTTTGGAGCAGATTTCCGATGGGTTTTAGTGTTGATATTGAGCTGGTATACATGTGTTATTTATCTGGGTTTGTTAAGTAGGCTTTGAGTGAGTTATCTTGAGGAAAAGGTAGGGAAGAAGATGGAAAATCCTGGGTTTGAAGGTGAGAGCCGTGGCCCTAGGAGGGGTGCGCGCGCGGCCATGGGAGGCCGAGAAGCTCATGCGCGCCGTGGCCCGTGTGGGGGTTAGTGTGGTGCTAGCCTCTATTTTGAGGCTAGCCGCAGCTCTTGTGGGTGGGGCCGCGACCCTTAGTGCCAACTTGAGTTTTTAAGGGTATTTTAGGCTTGGGAACTCAATGGGTAAGGCTCGGGATGGATTTTATCACCCGTAATGATAAAATTCAAGGTTCCGGAGGTTAGGGTTATGGTTCGAAGTTATTTAGTGGATTAGAATTTGATGGACAGATATTGTTAATGTATTGTGACTAGGATTTCGGCGAGGCTCACGTTAGAGGACTGTGCTCGGGGCATTGGTGCTCAGAAAGTTCAGAACTCAGGTAAGAAAACCCTTGTTCCCATAGAGCTTGTGTGCAGGGTTGAGCCCAATGTATTTGAATAGAATTGATATGCAGGGCCGAGCCCAATATGTTAGAACTGCTGGGCGTAGCCCTTTAATTGAATATGCTAGAATTCTATACTTACTTGCTATGTTATGCATATTGTGATGTGAATGGTCAGCTTGAGCCGGGAACGGTGTATACCGAGAACGGCGAAGGGCCGGGAACGGCATTGGGCACGTTGAGTGCGAGGCCGAGAATGGCAAGGGGCCGGGAGCAGCGTTGAGCACATGGAGTGCGAGTTGCCAGGGCGAGTCCCTAGAGGGATACCTGGGATATCCTCACGGCGTGGTCCGCGAACCCAGGGCTTGGTAAATGCCTGGGACGGCTAGGCCGTATGTGTTCAGCCATTGGTGGCCTGTTTATAAGCTTAATATATGTGTTGCGTATGTTATCTGTTTGTGGGTTTTCTTGCTGGGCTTCGGCTCACAGATGCTCTGTGGTGCAGGTAAGGGTAAAGAGAAGATCAACCAACCATGAGTACAGTAGGCGTGAGGCGGCGTGTACATGTTTGGCCAGCCTGGCTGTCACAGCCAGAGGATTTTGGGAGATGCTTGTAAATAAACCTAGATTTTGTCGTCTAGTCGACTTGGTTCAGCTTATATGTTGTAAATATTTCTAAACTGTATTTTGGGATCCCAAGTGTAAAACTTTTATAATTTTCTATGGAAATTATTATTTCTCAAGTCTTTCCTTTGCTTATGGCTTAATTACACTGTTTGACTTAAAACCTCGATTAGCGAGTTGAAAGCACGATTTTAAACTCACTTAGTAACAGCTCTAAGGAAGTAGGGCATTACAAGGCCGACCCCCACTTTGAGACTTCGATCAATTTTTCCAAGTCTAAGGTAGTCCTATGGTGGTCGCTCTGAGCTTAGTCTCACTGGGCCGACCCCCTATATAGATTTTTCCCTTGATTTCTTCATTTTGGCTCCTTAGTAATAGACATGCCCCTAGCTGTTGGCCTATTTGGTTCGTGGTAGGGAGCTTCGTTATGTCGATATACTAAATTTACTCTATTTTTGTTTGTTGTAGATGTCCAGCTCCTCTTCATCAGATAAGTTTGTAAGTGAGTGTACTCCACAAGATTTCTTGGAAAAGGTGAAAAGGATTTTCACTCACTCTGCTTTATATTTGTTCAGTGAGGAAGACTTCTTGAAAAGGTATAGCCCAATGGCGAGAGTAAAACAGACAACTCAGCAACCCTCTGAAGATAATCCTCAGATTTCCAGACACATCACTCAGGGCTCTTTGCCCGACTCTTCATAGATCTCTTCTCAGCATTGTACTCCCGTGGCTCTTAGGGCACCTCTCAGTGAAGTCACTCTTCTCAGCAGAGTCTGTCCGGTCAGCGGGACTCCTTGCCACGCCCTTTGAACCAGGATACCAATCGGGTTCCTTATCACTCTTCTTCTCAGTGAGAACATACCCTCAAGAGTGTTCTATTCACAGGTTTTGGCCTGAGGTGGTTCGCCTTTCTTCCAAGAGCGAGATAGTCTCACCAACTGCGCAGTAGAAGAAGAGACAACAAAAATAATTCCATTCATCAGATTCTAGGGCCACCTTTGCCAGCGAGATCATATGGAAACCGGTTGAGAAGCCTCGCCCTTCTGATTACGAGGTGGTTTGGTTCAAGGGGGCTTCCTCTGACATGATTGAAGAGAAGGTAAAGAACTTTGACCTCTTTGGTGTATCTATTACTATCCCTGGTCCAAGCGATAGAGCTGAGGACCCGCCTTTGGGTATGTGTGCCTGGACATGCTCTACCGTCAAGTCTGGTGCCTTACTTCCTCTTCATCAATACTTTCGGAGCGCGGCATATTATTTTGGTATTAGCCCTTCTCATCTGGCTCTCAACGCGATCTTGGTGTTATATGCGTTGTACATTATCTATCATCGTAGAAAATGGGTTGCTCCAGTACCTCATGAGATCCACTACTTATTTGATATGAAGACTAACCCTTCTCAGCGCAACTCGGGGTACTTCCACTTCCACCATTACATGAGCGAGGGTACCGACACCTTCTTGGAAGAGATCTCTGGAAATAGCAAGGCGTTTAGATATGCCGACAACTATTTCTTCACTAAGGATGTAGAGGCCAACTACTCCAAGTTTAACCACATCAGGCCTCTTTATAGACCGCTCCCGCCCCAGGCTATGACTGTTAGGTCCAAGGTGTTGATTGCCATGACCCCTGAGGAGAAGAATTTCAAGACCCTCGTTACTTCGAAGAACATTAGGAAGGTCGTGCTATTTCCTTTTACTATAGCCGATGTTCCCGATGAAGATGGTCCCGAGCCCGTGAACACCATAGACTCCCCGGGACCTATTCATGTTGAGGAGGTACCCTCTTCGCTCATGCTAGCTAGACAGGATGATGATGAGGTGGGTGCATCCGCACACTCACTAATTGCTTCAGATGATTTTGATCAAGCCACGTTCGAACCCAAATCTCATTCAGAAGGTCCGACATTTTTATTATCTTTACTTTATGTTTCATTTGTATTTGATATCCTACTAACATTTGATCTTCTTTTGCAGGTTTAGATATGTTCAGCTTTGTTCATACTCAACAGAGGTCGACTCCAACTGAGACTAGCCCTTCCGTCTGAGAGGCTAAGAGGGCTAGGGTTGAGCTTGAGTCGATAACGGAGGTTCCTCTCGAGGTGTCTTCTCTGACTCCTTTGGCGTCTAGTCCTGTCGTAGAGGTAGAGCCATTCTTGCCTATGCCGGTTCGTCCTAGTTTCACTGATATGGGTGCCTCCTGTTCTGCGCCTGCTCCCTTATCTGAACCATACTAGTCTGCCATACGGAATTAGGTGCCATCATGGACCGAGCGTCCCATCTGGAGCAGACGACAATGACTTTTAATGGAATTAAGAATGAGGACTTGAGCACCATCCTCACAAAGTCACTCCTTGACATTCAGAGAGTAAGTCATCTACAGTTTTCTTTTTGTCTGGTTAGCTTGTGTGCCGATGTTATCTAACACTTGTATGTTTTTTGCAGGCGCTGATGTTGGTCTCCCATGTTCATGATAGGTCTGTAGAGTATACCTCTACGCTTTCCAACCTTCGTTCTGAGTTTGAAGCTGTCCGCCAAGAGGTGCTGAACCTTAGGTGTATTCTTGGCTCTAGGGATGCGGACATTGCTTTGAAAGATGAAGAGATCAACACTCTCTGCAGTATCGTTGAGCTCAAACAATAGGAAGTGACCAAGTTCACTCTCAGGATAACCCAGATGGAGGGGAAACTTGCCGATCAGCTTCAACAATCTGAAGCTGAGAAAGAGAAGCTGATTGCTGACATGGACCAACTGCGGAAGGATGCTCTTGTCGAGAAGGAGCAAGAGGTCAAGGCTACCCAGGACAAGGCTTGAGAGGAGTATTTAGAGACAAATTTCTCTTGCTTCTACTTGATCTGGAAGTCCAACAAAGATCTTAACTTGAATTTCCTTCCCGAGAAGACGCGAGCGAAGGAGCTTAGGAAGTGTCTGGCTCGTGAGGCTGCCTCGGCTCAGGGTGGTCTTTCAGATGATACTCCTCACCCTAGTTAGTCTATTTTTGGTCTTTTACTCTGTCTTTCTTTTCATGCCATTAGTGGGCACTTACAATTTTTACATATGACATTTTATGCCTTTATGCTTATTTGTTATGAGTACTTAGTGTATTGATTTAAATTTTTTTATTTCCAATGCTTACTAAGTATATCAACTCACAACCCTCATTGGTTCAAGTATCAGTATAATCTGAACACATGTATTTCACGTGCCATAGTAACCTTACTCCTTTATGTTTTTCATGCTAACAACCATGGAAATGTGAGTAGTACGATACTTCACCAAGTACCATGAACAAAACAGTCAGATCGACCACCCGATGGGTGATAGGCCAACCACTTCATAAGGGTTGGTGGGTAGGCCGACCACCCTATAAGGGACATGGCTAGGACATTGCACTTTTGGACATATATGTTGAACAAATGTCCTAGAAAAACTTGAGCTTGCTTAGTACTTAAGGTCACGTCCTCATTGCTTGTGTATACCCCGATTGGTATGTACTATATGCTCCCCCAAGTGATCATGGGTTTAAAAGCCTTGGTCACGTACTACGTGGCCATGCCTTTCTTCGAGCGTTTAGACACATAGTACTATCCTTTTCACCCAATGATGCTAGTAGCAAATGCTTGTCCCTCATTGGTAGTTGAGTGATGGTTTCATACTCAGTAGTAATGATACCTATACACAGATGCAGATTGTGTAGCAAGTGTCGATCACGATCTACGTAATCTCTCGTGTACTCGTTATAATGATTGTAGATAGTTATGTCTAAGTTGGACCAATTAGGTCTAGATGGGCCAATCGAGCCTGTAACGAGTCTTAGATCAAATTAGCGATCGGTCCCTCAAGGACCAGATTCGATTATGATTCGATGATGGCGACTAGTCTTTGGACCGGTCTCTTTTTTGATCGTATGGGTCGATAGGTTCCTCAAGAACTAGGATCGAATGTGATCAAATAATTGTGACAAGGTCCTCATACCAGTTTCTTGTTTGGATCGTATGGGTCGATAGGCTCCTCAAGAACCAAGATCGAACATTATCAATAATTTGTCGACAAGGTCCTAGGACTTGTCTCTCTTGTTGATTGTGTGGGTCGATAGGTTCCTCAAGAACAAAGATCGAACATGATCAAATAGTTGGCGACAAGGTCCTCGGACCAGTCTCTTGTTTGGATTGTATGGGTTGATAGGCTTCTCAAGAACCAAGATAAAAAATGATCCATAATTTGATGACAAGGTCCTAGGACCCGTCTCTTGTTTGGATCATATGGGTCGATAGGCTCCTCAAGAACCAAGATCGAACATGATCCATAATTTGACAACAAGGTCCTAGGACCTATCTCTCTTATTGATCATGTGGGTCGATAGGTTCCTTAAGAACCAAGATCAAACATGATCAAATAGTTTGGCGACAAGGTCCTAGGACCTGTCTCTTGTTGAAAGTAATTTAAAGAATTAAGAGAAACTTAAGAAATTAAATTCATTGAAGCACAATGGCTGTTACTTGAAAATACTACATTTGCAAATTAAAACTTGTGTCGCTGCTGAACAGATTCACTAATAGTACCGGCGGAGGTGTTTGCTATTCTAGTAGATTTTTATTAATTCTCCATTCAATCGAGCTATCTTGTATGTCCCCGGTGGGATCACCTCCTTCACAAGGTATGGCCCTTCCCAATTAGGTTCTAGTACCCCTGCTGCAGTGTCCTTAGTGTTTAGGAACATCCTCCTGAGTACTAAGTCTCCAACTTGGAATTTTCAATCTTTCACTCTGGAGTTGAAGTATTTGGCCACTTTTTGTTGATGTGCTGCTACTCTGAGACTTGCCTTTTCTCGCCTTTCCTAGATTAAATCGAGTGACTCTTCTATTAGTTGATGGTTCCTCCCCTGATCGTATGTCTCTCGTCTATGCGATGGGGGAGTGAGTTCAACTGGCAACATAGCTTCATATCCAAATGCCAAAGAAAATGGTGTAAGGTCTGTCACTGTTCGTGCCGTCGTTCGATGTGACCATAGGACCTTCAAAAGTAATTATGGCCAGGATCCTTTGGCTTGTTCAAGGCATTTCTTCAGAGTGTCTTTGATAGTCTTGTTCACTGCTTCTACTTGACCATTATCTTGGGGATGTGCTATCGAGGAAAAGCGCTTTGTGACTCCATGCCTCATACAAAAGTTGGCGAACATATCACTGTCGAATTGAGTCCCATTGTCCGAGACTATCTTCTTCGGTAAACCAAATTGACATATGATATTTTTCACCATAATGTCTAAGACTTCCTACGAGGTGATGGTGGCGAGCACTTCTGCTTCAGTCCATTTGGTGAAGTAGTCTACCGCTACAAGAGCAAATTGGAATCCTCCCCTTCCCGTGGGTAGCTTTTCGATCAGCTCGATTCCCCATATAGCGAAGGGCCAAGGGCTTTGCATTTATGTTAATTCATTAGGTGCCGCCCGGGGTATCTTGGAGAACATCTGACATTTGTGGCATCTTTTGACATACTCCATTGAGTCTTCATTCATCATTGGCCAAAAGTGTCCTTGTTTTAGGATTTTCTTTGATAGGCTCTGCCCCTAGCATGATCTCCACAAAACCCCTCGTGTACCTCGATCATTAACAACTTTGACTGGTTGGGTGCAACGCACCTTAGCAGTGGTAGGGAGTACCCTCATCAGTACAAGACCCCTTCAACTATCATATATCGTGCAACTTGTCTCACCAACTTCCTTGCTTTATTTCGATCACTCGATACTACTCCTCGGTTGAGATAGTTAATAATAAGGATCATCCATGTATCTGCTAACTCAATAGGTAGTGCCTCCTACTCGGTTATGCTTCTTTCCGCTAAGTATTCGATGGGAACAATGTTCAGGGTGTCCGTATCTTTGGTGCTGGCAAGCTTGGCTAAGGCATCAGCACTGGCATTATGCTCCCTCGGGACTTATGTAATCGAGTATCTCTTGAGTTGTGTCAACAAGTCCTTCCCCTTGTTCAGGTACTACACCATCCTAAGTCTGTTGGCTTGATACTCCCCCAGTACCTGGTACACCACTAACATGGAATTGCTGAATATCTCTAGGGACTGTGCATGCACATCCCAAGAGAAGCGTAATCCTGCTAATAATGCCTCATACTTAGCCTCGTTGTTTGAAGCGTTGAATCCAAATCTAAGAGTGCAGTGAATTCGATGATTCTCTGGAGTGATCAGTGTGAATCCTGAGCGTGAGTTGTGTTCATTGGATGATCCATCAACATATAACTCCCATACGGGAGTATCTCCTTCCTTCTTGGTATCTTCATTCTCCGATTGGTAGGAAGGGTCTTCAAGGTTGGTGCCTTCGACTATGAAATCTGCCAATGCTTGTCCTAGTTCCACTGCCCACTTGAGTAATCGTCCTGAGGCCTCCGATTTCTGAAGAACTTGTCTTAGCGGTTGATCGGTCATGACTTAGATCGAGTGAGCTTGGAAGTATGGACGCAACTTTCAAGAGGCGGTTACTAAACAGTAGGCTAGCTTTTCAAGAGGGGGATACCTAGACTCCACACCTACTAGCCTTTTACTGATATAGTACACAGGGTGTTGTACCCTATTCTCTTCTTTTACCAAAGTAGTGTTGATTGCATGCTCGGTGATTGCCAAATAGATGAATAATACTTCACCATATATTGGCTTTGCTAGGACAGGAGGTTGAGCAAAATTCTCCTTCAAGGCTTGGAAGGCTTTCTCACATTCCTTGGTCCCTTGGATCTTCTTGCTACCCCTCAGTAAGTTAAAGAAAGGGACGCACTTGTCCGTAGACTTTGATATGAACCAATTGAGGGCAGCTACTCTCCCTGTTAAACTCTGCACTTCTATGATTGGGGTAGGTGACTTCATGTCGATCAATGCTTTGATCCTCTCAAGATTAGCCCCGATTCCACGTGAATTGACTATGTATTCGAGAAACTTACCAGAACCAACTCCAAATGAGCACTTGAGAGGATTTAACCTCATGCTATACTTTCTAAGTATTGCAAAGCATTCCTCCAAGTCTTGAACATGCCCTCCAGATTCTTTGGACTTGACCAACATGTCATCGACATATACCTCCATATTTTTGTCGATCAAGTCTCAGAACATGCCATTCACTAAACACTAGTAGGTGGCTCCTGCGTTCTTCAAGCCGATTGGCATTACCTTATAACAATACAATCCTTTGTCTATCCGGAAGCTGGTATGTTCTTCATCAGGAGGGTGCATACTTATTTGATTGTACCTTGAATATGCATCCATGAATGAGAGTATTTCATTTCCTGCAGTTGCATCGACTAGTTGGTCTATTCTGGGTAGTAGGAAGCAGTCTTTGGGGCAAGCCTTGTTCAGATCTGTGAAGTCCACGCATGTCCTCCACTTCCCATTTGGTTTTGAGACCAGCTTGGGGTTTGATACCTAATCTGGGTAGTAGGCCTCCCTTATAAAACTGTTTTCCTTGAGCTGCTCGTCCTCCTCCTTCAGGGCTTGAGATTGGTCTTTGTCAAGCACTCTCCTTTTTTGTTGCCCCGGTGGGTAGTTTTTGTCTACATTGAGGACATGGCTTATTACAGATGGAGAAATTCCAACCATGTCCTTATGTGACAAGGTAAAGACGTCATGGTTCGTTTTCAAAAATTCTACCAACCATGCCTTAATTTCCACCTTTAGCTCCTTCCCAACTTTGATTACTCTAGTCGGGTCCTCCTCATCTAGTAGGACTTCGTCAAGATCTTCGACTGGTCCTACCCCCATGACGTCATCCCTAAAGTGAGGATTGATGTCGTTTCCCTCTCTTTGGGAAACTTGCTATAATAACAAATCTTCATTAAAAGGATCCCCCGACTCTAGTAGAATGTTTCTTTCAATGTCAACTTCCATGTTGACAACCTCATCGGTTCCTTCATTCCCTTCGCAGCAGGTTACTACCATGTTGTTTACACATTGTCCTTTCTTTTCCTTGACCACATACGCATTATAGCATTCCCGTGCCTCCCTTTGGTTACCATGTACACATCCTTGCCCTGCGCTTGTGGGGAACTTCAAAAACAGATGCCAGATAGATACTGTTGTGTGTAATGTCATCAGAAGGGGTCTCCCGAGCACTACATTGTAAGCCGATGAGAAATCTACCACCAGGAACTCTGTCATCACAGTGTTGTGCCTAGGGGCATCCCCCACCATGACCGGTAGTCTGATACTTCCTGCTTGTGCTAGGAATTCTCCCGTGAATGCATATATCACTTGGGAACACGGTGTCAGGTCATTGACCATGAGCTTCATCTTCTCGAGGGTTGATTTGTAGATGATATCTACTAAGCTTCCTGTATCCACCAAGCATCTCTTCACTCGGGCATTGGCGATTTGAATGGTAAGGACCAGAGGGTCATTGTGGGGGTACCTCACGTGCCTGGCGTCATCCTCCATAAAAGTGAGAGTTTAACTTTCATACTTCGAATTTTTTGGACACCACTCTTCGAATGCCATGCATTGGGAAGACTCTCATACCTCATGTCTTAGGGTTCTTGCATATCACTCACAAGCATTGTTACTGTTGTCTGCTATGTGCCCCCCCCCCCCCCCCCCCCCACATATGGTATCCAATGTGAAGTCTACGGCCGCTGGCTTCAGTGGTGGACTCATCTGCCTTCGAAATTCTAGATTCTTGCTCGGGGTTTCGGTCTTGACTCGGTACCTCGAGAGTTTTCCTGATTGGAGGAGAAACTCTATCTCATCCTTTAATTGTTTGCACTCGTTTATGTCGTGCCCATAATCACTATGGAAATGAAAAAAACTTATTCTTGTCCCTCTTTCCTTCTGAACGCAAGGGTGGTGGCCTTCGGTATGGTTCCTCCTGGTATATTTCCAAGTAAATCTCGACCTTTGATATATTCAAGACAATATAATTGGCGAACTTGGGTTGTTAGGCCTAATGTTTAGGATGTTTGTCAACTGGTGTTGACTTAGCCTTCTTTTCTTAACCCTGCTCGGCCCTTGAGATACTCCTCTTTTTACCGTTGCCCCCATTGCTGCCTTAAGGGTTTGCACTGTTCTTGTCTGCCTTGAAAGTGGTCGGATGGTTTATGCCTTTTTCTTCCTTCATGATAGTGTCATCTAGCTTCATGTATTTGTCTGCTCGATCTAGGAACTCCTGCAAGGTGTTGATGGGGTTCTTGTCTATGCTATCCCATAAGGAACTACGATAATTTATTCCTACTGAGATGGCAACGAAATTCCCTTCATCTCCTACTGTGGACGCTCGGTTTGCCTCTCTCATGAATCTTTGGATGTAGTCCTTCTGAGATTAATCATTTCCTTGCTTGATGTCAGCTAGCTGATTGGCATAAACTGGTTGAATCCGTCCGACACTGAAGACCTTGCAAAATTCCTTCCTGAACTACTCCCAGGAAGTTATGGATCCAGGTTTGAATTTCCAATACAATTCTTGAGCTGAGTCAGAGAGAGTCATAGGGAATATCCTGCACCTATAATAATGCTCCACACCGAGTAACTCCATCTGATCCTCAAACTTTCCAATGTGTCGTACTGGGTCTTCCTTCCCAGTGTATGTTGGAAGTTTCAGGGTCTTGTATTTCAGTGGTGGTTGAGCAGCTTGGATCTTAGCACCGAAGAGACTCCCACTTCTACGAGCCAGCTCGATATTGGAAGGTTTCTTTGTAAGACCCTGAACAGCCATGACAAGTGCATTTATTTGAGCCTGCACTGCTGGTAGGATCGTTGCTCCAAGTGGGGTAGATGTCCCTAGTACGCCCTTTTGAGCACTGGTCCTCCTGTTGATGACCTCCCTCAAATCCTGAGGTTGTGCATCTTTTTCGAGCCTATAGAACACGGTATTGGTGTTGGGCATCAGTTCTTTTCCCTTGTGAGACTGAGGGTGTAGGGGTGGTAGGTCTGTCTTGCCCTTGCCGATGCGATCCTACCCCCGAGCCTCTCCTCCTATACGACTTTGAGCGGCCATTTCCATTCCTGTCACGCCTCTCAGATGTCTGGCCTTCATCTTCTGTGTCATTTTGTCTGCCCCCCTGGGAGGGGGCCTTCCGGTTGGTAACACTCTTACTCCGAGATGAAGTGTTATTCTTCTTAGTCATGGAGGAGGCTGTCTTAGACTACACCTCTTCATCCTATTTATGGGAAAGTGGCTCTGAGAGCATCCTTGGGGTTCGACTCCTCCCCTGGGATTCCCTGTTACTGCTATCTCGCATACTTGCTGCTTTTTCCTAAGCCTCCCTCACCGTCTGAGCAGTAGCTTTAGCGTTAGCTCGGGCTAACTGGGTAGCCGCCTGCAGGGCCACAACAGCCTCCTAGTGCCTCTGGTCTGCTTTCTGCTCCCTTTGGATCATCCTCTGGATCTGCTCATTTATCTCCCACCGTTGTCGTTCCATAGTCGCCCTCTGGAGGGCAATTTCTGCAGCAATGGCCTCTTGCCTCGCTAGAAATTGCGCCATCTCCTCCTGGTGAGCATCTTGTGGATCTTCTGCATAGGGTTGATCTCCAACCTCCACCTAAGGTTCTTTAACGGGATCCATGGGATCCTGAGTGGTGGAATCCCTGGGAGCCGTCTTCTTTGTTTGACTGGTTTTGGAGGCATCATAAAACTGATGAAAGTGTGTTTCTTGATTTCGTACTCTCAAGGAAAGCACCAAAATGTTGACCTGTGAAATTGGACAATGGTCGTATGTACATTATACAACACCATTTGAACGAAATGAATATAATATATGATACAGTACAAATATCTTAAATATACACACATAAATTTTATAGTGGTTCAGCCCTGTTCTGTTGAATGTTTTGATGAACAGTAATAACCTAATCCACTTAGTCTTTAGTATTGAATCACTTGATAGACAATTACAATGTGAACTGAAGTATTCACTCGTCACCAATTTGTGCAGAGTTCCTCCCCAGAAAAAATCTCTCTCAAAATCGTTTCCAGAAAGATCAAAAAAGAAGAAGCCCCTTTTATGAAGCCCTGGGTCCTTTATTTATAGTACCCAGAGGCTGTTACATGATCAGTAATAATGGGTAGTGGAGATACATGTCCACCTCCCCATGATTATGAGATCATGGGTCTTCTCGTTGTTTCTCTTGCTCGTGGTTGACGATGCCTGATTGAAACCTTCTGGAAAACGCTAAGTCTTGGTTGGTCTATGAGACTTAGGTGCTAGGCCCGATGACCCTTTAGAGTTTGGGTGCTAGGCCTGATGATCTTCTGGGTGCTTGGCCCAATGACTTTCTGGATGCTAGGCCTAATGACCTTTTGGGTGCTAGGCATGTTGACTTCAGCTTGAATGAGCGTGAACTTCATCTAGCGAAGTGTATTTGGGAGTTTAGGCCGACCACCCTATGAAGAATAGGGTGGGCTGAGCACCCATGTGGATCTTGAGTAGGTCAGGCCGACCACCCCTAGGAGTTAGAGTTAGGTTGACCACCCCTGGGGGTTTTGGTCTGGTCGACTTCTGTATAGGTCCTGGACCTATCATTTTTGCTCTTCGCTCTTTTTTCAATACTTCGTCATTTTTCCATCATTTGTGATGCCACATGCCTCTTTCTCTTTCGCCATATCATCCGTGGATTTTTGAGGCATGACATTTACAATTCAAATGAATAAACCCAAGAGAATCTACTCTTCAATGGAGAAATAATACAAAGGAAATAACACAAATAAGATCAAGTAGTAGAATGGACATTTGAGTTGTAGAACCTTAGTTACATAAAATCATAAGTCCATGGTTTTATGTGAATCAATCCATGTAACAAAGGCTTGACACAAATGAGATTTGTTGTCCAAAAATCTCTTGTCATAGCTCCCTCTTTGAAATTTATTGAAGCTACTACAATGGAATGAGATCGAGATTTACAAGTCTTGAATCTTCATGAAAGTCAAGCTTTCTTGATGAAGATCTTGGAGAAAACTAGTAATCTTGAGAACTAGATATATAGAGAGAGAGAGAGAAAGGTGAGTGATCAATCCACCAAAAACTCAAATGACTCATTTAAATAGTATAGGAACCCTCATTAGACTCAACCAATGAGATTATAGTATTTTAATTGAAATTTTGGAGCCAAAAATACGTCACTGTGTGGTCATGTACGGACCACCCAGGCGATGCATTGCCACCATGCAAGCGATGCGTTGCCTATATGGTGATTTTAATACCTGGTGACGCATCCCTCCCAGAGGAGGTGTAACACAAGTTTCTCTGACTTGGTGCCCCAAAACTGGTCTCAAAACATCCTCAAATGCCTCCAAACTTTTTGGGTACTCTTATACACTCAAAATAAATACTTTGGACCCAAAAAGACAAATTTTAGATGCCTATACCAAAAGTCAATGCACACATGTTGACTTTAGTGAAACCATTATGGTTTTTGCACCTCTTCATGCCTAACCAATTTCACTATGTATTTAACCAATCATAACAATCCCCCACTTGGTTAAATACATCATCTTCCTCTAGCCCGAATGATATTGGTGCATAAAATAAAGTACCTTTTGAGTTTGAACTTTATCTTAGTGAAAACACTACAAAGCTTCTATTGAAATGCTAAGGTATTCTTAAAATATTGAACCCGACATTCCCAGTGATAAAAAATTGGTATTGTCTCACACACCTGTACCTGATTACTCATGTATTTCCCACTTTGCGTGCTCAACACTTTTCATGGCCTTGTGCTTATCTATTCATGAACCATCCAGAGAGAAAACTCCTACTCTCTTGAGAGGCAGCACTGCCTCTAGGTTCACATAGGTAAACTTCTTACAACATCTTTGCTACCTTTAAAGATGCTTGTTGCTCTTCAACTAAATTTCATTAAAATCCTATGGCTTAACCCTCATGTCTGGTAGTAACCAACATTAACTTATCCTAGATGGGACATTTAAGTCATTAATATTGTAAACTATTCCCTTATCAACAACTTGTTCTTACCCATTGAACTCAACACTTGATGTATACAAGCTTTGTGTTGGGTTGCCATCATTGGGGAATCTATTGGTCAAGGAGTTTTAGTCACATCCCTCTATTTGTAGAACTCACCAAATCTCTCTGTGGAGGTTTGGTAAATAGATCTGCTAAGTTCTCACACGATTTGACATACAAAATTGATAAGACACTTTTATCAATCAATTCTCTCAAGTAGTCATGTCTTATACTTATATGTTTAGACTTGCTATTGTATATCTTATTGTAAGCTCTAATCAAAGTGGATTGATTATCACAATGTATCAAGATCATCGATACATCAACTAAAATTTTTGGTTGGGGTGTTCATGGTGCGGGTGGTGCGATTTTTCTCCAATTTTTTGGACTGAACTGCATATGCGATTCGAGCAATTTTCCAAACCGCAACCCGCACTGCATAGACTTTAAATCGCATAAACCGCACTGCAAAAATGTAGTGTGATGCAGTGTAGGTGGTTTATACCTATCGCCAAATAATTTAACAATTAAACATTATAATTAATAAATATTCATAATAAATTTCATAACTAAAGAGTATTTAACAAAATAATTAAGTGTACAACAAACTAATAATAAAAAAATGTAATATAGAAGTAAAGATTTTAATTAGGGAGGAATATCTTTATATTGAAGTAGAATATATGTTAGCATCCTATGAAACATTATATTTTTTTCTAGATATTGCGTATATTATATTATATAAATATATGCATTAAGTTTAAATGTAGTAAAATTGAAAAAAAAAAATAAATAATTTAATATAGATAACGATGTGGTGCGGTGCGGTGCGGTGCGGTTTGAATCACATTTATAAAATTTTAAATCGCAAATCACACCACACCGTGCAGTTTGGCAAAAATGCAAACCGCAACTGCACCGTAAAGGGTTCCAAACTACAAATTGCGGTGCGGTGTGGGTGGTTTTATGAACACCCCTAGTTTTTGGTATCTCCATCATGAGATCTCTCAGCCACTCAACCTCTTTGTTGGTTGCCTCTAGAGCTACAAACCCAGACTCCATGGTTGAGTGACATACAAATGTTTGTTTCTTAGAACCCCAAGAAACGACACCCCCACCAAGGGTGAACACCCAACCACTTGTGTAGAGATTATCTCCTACGCCGCATATCCAACTTGCGTCAGAATATCCTTAAAGTATCTTAGGAAACTTTGAATATTAGAGGCACAATTCTTTGGTCCTTTTGAGGTATCCAAAACATCTTTCTATGACCTTCCAATGTTTAATACTTGGATTGCTAGAAACCTACTTAGTTTACTAACCACAAATGCAATATCCACTCTAGTACAATGTGCGACATATATTAAACTCCCAATTGCACTTGCATACTCTATGCGACATATATTAATTTCAAGTTTATGATTTTTGAGTGTTTAATATGTTGCTGAAAGTTTTGAGTAAAAGTGAAAAATTGTCTTTTAAATGAAAGGAATTTTGTGTGTATGTTGAAATAAAATTAATACCCTAAACTATGTAAATATTAAAAATTAATGGTATATTTAATTGTAACCATGAGTGTTCATTTTAATAGATATGATTTTTCTTTATTTCAATTAAGAAAAATGTTGAGATTAATTCACTTGTGATTTTTAAATAAATTAAATGGTGCTTGCAAATTTAGTTTAATAATTTAAAAATAATTATTTGATCATTACTTACGAATTTATTCTACTTAAAATTTAGTCTTAAAATAATATAAATAAAATATATTTTTCCCACACCTAAAATTTATATTTTTCTCACATGGGTTTGTAATTTTATTAATTTAAATAAAATTGTTATTTTCTAAGGAAACATGATATAATTATAAGTATTTTAAATAATTTCAAGCCTTTATTATTTCTAAGTAATTTAAAAATAATAAATGGATTTATTATATCTTTAAATGGCTAAATAAATTCTTTTTATGAAATAAAAATAATGTTTTAAAGAGCTTTAGTCAACTTAGTGATTTTAAAAGAAATAATTAATGGTAAGAAAGCATGTTGCTAAATCGTTATTTTGAAAACAATATAAATAAGCGCATAGGAATTATTGTTTTTAACGTCACTTTTTAACAACGTTGCCACGATGCATGTCGCATGCAAATGCACTTTTACGTTAAAAAATGTGTCTAATATTCAACCATATGATTTTTATTTAAAAACCATGCATGTAACATAGGTATAATTTGCACTATTCTTTTGGTGATTTTATGTGTAATTATGCCTATTTGGAAATTATGAGTAGTTTTTACCATGCGTGCATGACCCATGCACTCATGGTGTATATGAGTTAGGCACAAGAAAGTATTATGTGATGCTAAAAAAAATGCTATTTGATTATGGTTATAGGCTCGTTGTGAAGTTTTTCAGTTTTTACTTTGCTTAGACCTGAGGTAAGGAAGTTAGATAGAATTTTATTTGTTTATGTTGTGAACGGTAAGATTGGTTTGTAGGATAGAATGTAATGTACAATGATACGTTTTGCGATATGAAGTATGAAATGATATTTTGTGATGATGTGACGATGTTGATAAATCATGAAACTTCCTTTGTGTTGATATGACTGGGATGTATGTGTTTGGATGTTGTATGATATGTAATGGTTGTTAGTGTGATGAACGCGACACAACAAAAGGGTTGCTAAGGATATGAAGAAGTAACATGAGTTACTAAGGATGTAAAGACGTAACTCATAGGGCAGATGCGCCGAGGTTATTCAAGGACCAGAGATCCTGTTTACCTCAATATGTGACATGGACAAGTTAGCGGGCCATGTTCACAAAGTTATGATGATGGTGCTTATGATGATTATTTATACGATGATGACACTTATGATGATAATGCTTATAATGATTATGTTTATGATGATGATGGTTATGATAACGATGTTTAGGATGTGTAACGATGTATGAATATGAACATGTTTTTGTGTGTATACTTGTGTGTTATTTGTACTTCCTTACTGAGTTTTAGCTCACCCCCTTACTTCCCCTTCCAGGTAGCATATAGGATTTCTCTGTGGCACACGTGGTGATGTGTTGAGTTCCAACGTTAGGGTGTATATGGCGTGGGGGCATCCTATGGACAAGAAAACGATCAGTTTAACGCCCGTTTCTAAAGAATAATGTTATGTTTATTTTTTTTAACTTTTCAGAACTTATCAGTGGGACTTGAAATTTAATTATTTTTAAAACTCTACATGAAAACTATTATTTTCTTTTTAAACTATTGGGCCTAACTTGCATGTTTTAGCAAGGCCCCACGGGGATTTTTCATATAATAAATGGCTTTCTTTTATAAGTTTATGATCATGTAAAAGTTTTACAAGTACTATATTAGGGCGTTTTACAAATGACTCCAACTCATGGTTGGTCTAGCTTTCCTTTCCCCTTACCTCTGTGAGCCAATGCCCAACAAGAAAACTTAAACATGCTCATAAGCAGTTAATGATACATTACCAAACATAATAAGCATGCCTAGCATTAATAACCCTACTCATGCATGCATATCATTCAAATAAATGACTACAACGTCATATGGGGCCAATCGCCCTAAATAAATGATTAACTGAATCATATCGGGGCCCGTTGCCCAAGTACATGATTAATAAATCACACACGGGCTCAGTGCCCTAGGATCTGGGACTAATAAGTTACCACGGGGCTTGTTACCCTATCCTCTGTATAACTAGCCTTGGAGCTGGCCCAGCGTACCTGTCGCTTTAGTTTTTTCTCGACCATTGGGTCGGACAAGCATATGATGCATCCCTAATTAGATTTAATCATATCGACTAACGCTCAGTGTGCTATTGCTGCCCTTGACTCATAAGCCAAAGATTTACAACCAATGCTCAGCGCTATTGCCGTCCTTGATTCATAAGTCAAGGCTTTCTCAATTATATAATACTAACAGACATTCATCATAAAATAAATATCCATATACAGAGCACTCAACATGCTTAATCAATAATCACATGCATAATCATAATCATGCGCATTTACAAGGGTCCGAGCCCTAAATAAATCTATATTCAACCTTCGGGTCATGCCCTAATCATGTACATCACATATTGGGTACGGTTTTCTTACCTTTGGTTCGAGCACAAGTTATATATAAACGATCCATTGAGCACGATCTTATCCCGAGCCCTAGTGGTAACATAGTTACAACCATAAATAATAATTTCATAAGATTCATTCCTTAAAAATAAACTCTGGGACCACTCTCATGCTCTCGGGACTTTGAATCCACCCAACGGGATGGTGGAACCATCCCCCGAGCCCCCCAATTTCTCCTAAGCCCTAAAAATGAGCTTTGCTGAAAGTGGACTAGCGCTGGGGCGCCAAGGATAGAGCTGGGGTGCCATCCAAGTCAGAGAGCCACCACTTGGCTTCCCCTGCCTAGCACTGGGGCGCCAACCCTACAGCGCAGAATTCTTTGGTTTTCCCCTGCATTTTCCCTTGAGTTCAAGTCACCAAAACCTCATCTAAACACCATCAAAACTCACAATTTAACCTTAGATCCTCATCAATACACCAATCTCAAGAAAACCCAAGTTAACACTTGATCAAAAACCAATCAACACACAAAAAATTCATACTTCAGCTTTGAAGCTCAAGAACAACCCAAGAACACCCATAAACCCAAAAAAAAAAACTGAATCAAAGTAGGGTTAAAGCTTACCTTAGTGATGGATAACTTCCTCCTACTTTAATTCCTAACTTGACTTCAATTCCCTAGTCTTTTCCTCAAAAATCAAGATCAACCTCCAAGGCTTTGAAAGAGAGAGAGAGGGAGGAAATGTGTAGAGGGAGAGAGAAGAGAAAATGTACTGCGCAATTGAGAGAGAGAGAAGGTTGTATTTGGCATACTCTGTTTTTTTGAGGTTTCCTTCAGCTGAAGTAACCAAAGACCTAAGCCACTACTTTTGGCACCAAAAGACCTAAATGACCCTACTTTCTCAAAGCCCTTCAAGGGAAATTTTATCATTACCCACATACCCTGTTAATCCTAATTAATGCCTTATAATACCTGTTAATTCCAATATCGTCAAATAATTACCAAAAAATTTCCCATTTCTCGATCAATCCTGGTAATGTACTAAATTACCAAATTCACCTAGGCTCACCTCGAACCCAGTATTTGACCTCGTTGTGACCAAACCGCTACTTTGCTCGCTAGGATCGTCTTGTGTCGAATAATTCAATTATATCCACATAATAATGCGGTCTCAATCCATATACACATAAATATACAAATATGCCCTAAACAGGCCAAAATTCCAAAATTGCTCTTCTAATAAGAAACGGGCCCACATGCATGAAAATACAATCATATAATAATACAACTCACATAATCATGAATATTATCACATAAAAATACCATAAACCAATTATTGCCCTCCTGGCCCCCTAATTAAGGCACTAAGCCATATTAGGAAATTCGGGACGTTACATGTGCCACCGGATGACGTGATGTCCTTCCACGCAGACTAGTTTTTTCAATATGAGACCAAAACCACCCAGGAGATGGGAAGGATTGTTAGGGAGTTCGTACATGCAGTTCTTCACCCAAAGGAGTTGCCTAGTTGTGAGGCTTCCGAGAAGCCCACATGTTCTCGACTCACATCTTTTAATTTTTGCCTCCTAGTATGTCTTTATTTTATTATGCAAATGCTAAATGTTTGCCCTTGTTTATGTAGAATAAATGGGGTTAGGTGACATCGCTCGCTCAACTCTTGGACTTGGAGTGGGTCTAAGTGTATCTGTGGTTGAAGGATCTTAGTGGCCTCGCGAGGAGGCGGTACCTCCTCCACTAGCAAAGTGGCAACATACCTCTTCCCCCCATGGAGAGTGTCCGTGGGTAGAGGACATAATTGTATATGAGATATCCTCTTCATCCTCTCTAGCTTCCAAGGAGACCCCAGGGGTGGAGAGCTAGGAAATGGAAATTCAACCCCACCTCTTGGTGTATCCTAAGAAGTACGAGGGAGCAATGCTCGAGTGCTTTCAAGAAATACTTGAGCACTACGAGGCACAGATGGAGGAAGGCAATAAGGCCCTGCACAAGACCACTGAAGCTCTTTTCCAACTAAAACCTCCAAGGGCGAGGCTTGTGGAGCCCCCGATAGGTGACGCGGAGATGGAAAACATGTTTTCTGCAAAGCTCGGACACGTGGTTGCTCCACTAGTGGCGAAGCTCCTCCACGGAGTCAGCTCAATGAAGTGTGAGCTGACTGACCGCAGCTACGCCTAATTGGGTGATAGTAATGAGGCGTCTCTTGTCTCCTCTTATCGATATGCCACCGTTAGAGTAAGTCAGTTTTCTTCACCAACTATTCCTTACTTTGTTGTAATGAAAATTGACCAATGATTATTTGAATTTTAGTCGACTTTAGCCTTCCAATGCCTTGGGGATATCATAATGGAGAAATTTTATGAGCTCCAGCAGGCCCTGGCTAGGGTGGCGGCCCTGAAGGAGAAAGTGAGGGTACCCCCGGAGGAGCTGACCCTTCTGTGAACATCACTAGAGGCGGAGTAGGCTCGCACCCAAGCACTCGAGGAGGTGGTAGTGAAGGTGGCAGAGTAACTCCAAGCCCCAAGGACGAGGCCTGGAGAGCCAAAGAGGAGGTTTCCAAGGCCATGGAGGAGTCTTCGTGAGCCATGGAGGATGCAACCAATGCTTGTGGTGAAGCCACGAAGGCACTCACAAAGCTCGAGCTAGTGAAGACAAGGCTCTCAATTTAACGCCCTGGTTACTCCAAGATCGTTACTGTGAACTTTGAACCGTGCTTAACTCGCTAATCGAGTTCTTCGGTTATAAACATGCATCTAGGTGTTATGAATAGGTTAAGGTGAAAAACCAATCAAAAGGAAAGGATATATTTTATTTAAAACATAAACTGTTCATGGGCCCATAAAAACATTTACAAGTTATTTACACTAAAAAAAAGTCATTACAGTTTAAAATTTACAACCTGCCGACCTAAGCGACAAAAATAGGGTAAACCCCCTAGTTCCTCTGAGAAACTCCTTGGCCGTGGTGGTCAAGCGGCCGCATATGTACACATCACCACCTAAGCTCTCCACTCAAGGCTGGGTGAGCTTTTCTTTCCCTTTACCAGCAAGAAAACTCAATACTGCACATAAATATTATCAAATGATGATCATTATAATCATAAAGCGCTTATAGCCCTGAACAGATGAGTGAATGTCACTTAGTGGTTATGTTAACCATGAAGGAGCGTATAACTCTAATCAGATGAGTGATTTAACACTTGAGGTTTTGGTAAACTATAATGAGTGACTGATGAGAAAGTCACCACGGGGCCCGGCACCCATAGCCATGTGATAATTCAGTCACTTGGACCTTCTGGCCCTGGCTCCAATCAAATGAGTGACTGTTGGGTAAGTCACCCCGGGCTCAACACCCATACCCATGTGACTAAACCGTCACTGGGGCTCTCTGGCCCTGGCTATAAGTGACTAGCCTTAGGCTAGACAAGTGCTTTAGTTTTCATCGAACTTGAGGTCGATTCGGCATTAATGCTCATTTGAGTCATTCAATGCAGATGTCGATTAGATCTAATCTTTGTCGGCTTGCGTTAAACACCCTAAAACTGTTCTTGGCTCATGAGTCAATACCATGTGACCAGTGCTTAGTACTACTGCTGAGCATGACTAATGAGTCACAACTTCACAGTGAATACTGACACCATTGCCAATTCTGACTATTTAGCCAGCTCCATGCACAAATGAGCAAGAATTGCTAAGTATTCAATATGAAATCAATGTCCACATTTAAACATTCAACATGCCTCAAGAACAACCATGCATGTTACATATGGGGTGTAGTTTTCTTACCTCTGGTTCGAGCGAGGGATAGTAACAGAATGACCCTAGAGAACGATCGACCTTCTGATTCCTTAGCGGTTACCTAGTCATAACCAATTATAACTTCCATTAATGAAAATCAACAAAGAAAGGGTCTTGACCTAGACCTCACTCCCGGGACCCTGAATTGTACCCAAACGGTGAGTAGATTCGATCCCGAGTCTTAAGGATTGAAACCCCAAGCCAAAAACCCTTAAAAATGCCCAAAACGGCAAACTGATGGAACAGGGTAGCGCTGTAGTGCTACCCCACTAGCGCCCTAGTGCTAAAGTCAGCCAAAAACCCTCCTGGGTAGCACTGTAGTGCCCCCTTCTGAGCATTATAACGCTACACACAACCAGAATCTCCCTGAAACTTTTTCCCTTCGACTCCACCATTTCCAACTTGAACCAAAAGCTTCCAAATCTCATTTTAAGTCCTAATTGAACCCAAAAACTATCTACACATGTCCTAGGCATCACAACCCAAGTAACCCTAGCCAAAAACTCCCATCAAAACCCCTTAACCAATCTAGAAAACCAAGCTGAAAACCAAACCAAAAATAGAGCAAAGCTAGAGTTTTAATGGCTAGAAACTTACCTCAAGCTCAGATTAGGATCCTCTTCAATGGTGGAACACAATCCTAAGCCCTCAAGATCCACTTCCCTAGCTTGAATCCTCAAGAACAACTATAAAATTCAAAAGAAAAAGGGAGAAAAGAGTTACGGGAGAGATGTTTTGGTACTTTGTTTTGGCCTAAGTTCCACAACCTTCAATGGCTTAAATATGACTTAAGGTTCAAGGAATTTTTGCCCCTAGGTAAAATAAAGGTTTCTAAAGGCTCCCAAGGGTAAAAATCGTCATTTTTCACCTATTTCGTTAATCATAATTAACACCCTCCAATTCCCGCTATTCTCGATATTCTCAAATACCAATAATTCATATCCCGTTACCCTTTTATTCCCAGCAATGCTCTAATCACAAAATTACCCCGAGATGCACTCCGAGCCCCGAACTTAATCCCGTTATGACTAAACCGCTAACCTGCACTCAAAGATCATCTCATGCCGAATGGCTTGAAAAAATCCACATTATGATGTGGCCTCAACAATAGATCACCGACATGCATACAAATATACAATTACGCCCTCAACGAGCCAAATTACCAAAATACCCCTGTGATGAAATGTGGACCCACATGCATGCATTTAACATCATATTATAATATAATTCACATAAACATGCATATAATAGTTTAATGGCATAATAAAACAATTATGGCCCTCCCGACCTACTAATCCAACTGTTAAAATGCATTAGGGATTTTGGGGCATTACACTCAAAAACTGTGGAGAAGACCAAGTCTCTCTAGCAGGAAGTGGAGGTCCTCAAAAAGGAGTTCGAAACCATTGCAGAGAGCACATTCTATGTGTCTTGGTTCCACAATTGGGAGATGGACATGGAGTTCACCGAAGAAGCAAACAAGACTGGGTTGCTTTTTAACGAATGCTTGTAGGTGGCAAAGGCTGCCGAAGCTGCCAATGTCGTGGCCACAGAAGCTGGCATAACCCTAGAGATGGGCCTCATCATCGACATCATCGAAGAAGTTCCTCTCAGGGGTGTAACGTTCCAAAATTGCGAATAAGGCTTAATGCCTTGAATAGTGTGCTATGAAGGCATAATTGGATTCTTTTTTTATGTGTTAATAGGATTTAATTGTGATTATATATGAGATTACATGAAATATATGAGTTATATTATGATATGATTGCTTATGCATGTTTAAGTGTATTAAATATGCTTGTGGGCCCATTTATATTAAAATGACATATTTATAATTTTAACTCGGTGATGGTATAATTGTGATTATATGTGTATTATATGATTAAGATCACATTATTATGTGGATATATTTGAGATACTCGGCATGAGTCAGTTCTTTTGAGCAAAGTAGCGATAAAGCCACAACGGGGATAAATACCTGACTCAGAGTGAGCCTAGGGGTATTTTGGTAATTTGGTGAATCACCGAGACTCATTGGACTATGACTTATATTCGAGGGAAATAATTATATTTGGAGGATTAGAGAAAATTAATTGGGATTTTTAAGTGAAATTTGAGGTTTAGCGAGATGGTGGTGTCAAATGACCTTTTTTCCCTTGGGGGCTTTAAGGAGAGACTTAGTATGTAGAGGTATTATAGTATTTTACCAGGGTATAGTTCAAGACTTATTCAATCTAAGGTAAGTAGTAGTAGTAGTAGTAGTAGTAGTAGTAGTAGTAGAAGTAGTAGTAGTAGTAGTAGTAGTAGTAGTAGTAGTAATAGTAGTTTGTAGTATTTTAGATTTCATGGATTTTGGTTCAAACCGGGACTTAGTAGGACACTCGTGGCAATAGTTATGGATTTTATAAGTTTAACCTATAGTTTAGAAATATTAATTATAACATAAGGCTTAATTAATATTTTTGGTCATAGAAATATTTTAATTATAATCTAAGGTTTAGATAGAACCATTAAGAGCATGACACTTGTCACAATCTTGATTATTTGAGGATTTAAGCATTTTAAATGGATAATTCAATAATAGAAGTTTCTAGAAGCTCTAGACCCTTTTAGAACTTGCCGGAATCACGTATTACTCAGTCAAACCTGATTAATCAACTCTAATTATCCTAAATTCGTGCAAAAACACGTTTAAATTATCTACGTATGCCGACATATCGCAGCCTTAGAGGCGATATATCACAGCACGGGAGATACGGAAAACACGTTGACTTCGCACGAACGAAATCACGAACACTCGGGATATAGGGTCAGGCGATATATTGCCTAGGGTGGGCGATATATCGGCCCTAGGAGTGGTTTTTTGAACTCCGAGAAATCCGAGCTTGATTCATCCCTTAACCTCTTGACTTGCCTCCGAACGTTTTTGACCGAGTCTTAAGCATCTGTTGACCGAATATTCAATTATTTTTCATTTAATATTCATTATTTTATTCAAGCCAAAAAGGAGATATTTTCATTCCTTGAACTCTATAAATAGGACCTAGTACCCAACCATTTCTCTCATTCTTTAAGTTGTGTTCAGAGCCTTCAAGCTGCTAGGATTTCTATAGAGTGATACACTTGGGTTTTGGGATAAAATCTTTATCATCTTAAGCTTTATAAATACTTGGGTAGTGAGATAAAGTGTGTTTTCGATATTGAAGTGTAGATCAGTTCTAGTTCATCCAAGGTAATATTATTCATAAGTTCTATTCTTTATGATTCCTTAGTTTTCCTTAAGTTTCTTTCAGATCCTAACTTTTGTTTATAGTTTTGTGGTTAGATGTTTAAGTTCTTTGATTTAAGGTTCTTCTCTGTAAGTTTCTTCTTTGATGGTTTAGTTTTCTTTTCATCTCTTTTCTTTAGAAACTCACCATTCTTACTTTTGGTTTTAGGAGTGTTCTAATCCCGCTCTTGTTCTCAAATATCCCGGTTTTGGTAAGTAAAATAGGATAGATTTTATATGTTTATATGATATGATATGTTATGCTTATGTTATGTTATGTTATGTTATGTTATGTTATGTTACGTTGACATTATGTATAGTATGTTTATAGTCCTTGGGCACATGACTTGTCTAGCTAGCAAGCCCCGATAATTTATGGGCATATGACTTGCTTGGCTAGCAAGCCCCACAAATCTATGGGCGTATGACTTGCTTGGTTAACAAGCTCCAAGAAGTATGATGGCCATTGTAGTTTTATATGATATATGTTTTATAGTATATGTTTATGATATAGTCTTATGTATATGATTTATGTTATATGATGTTAGTAGATTTTCCTTGCTGGCCATTAGGTTCACTCCTTTATTTTTAGTGTGATGCAGGAAATTAGATACAGAGGCGGAAGGATTCTTGTTGGCTTGACTTGTGTGTTGAGGATGAATGGAATGAATGGGCTGCGAGTCGATTGATGATGACGTTTATTTAATTTTTTGAATTATGTTTTCCTTTGTAATTCCACATTTAGTTTTGAACAAATGATTTAAAGTTATGTTTTATTAAACAATGGGTACCCATACCACATTTTATATTTTATTCTGTAATTTGCACAACATTTCTTTTGGAGATTTAATAAAAGTTATGATTATTTCTTACGTATGTTTTCTTCAAAGTAGTAGCTATGTCTAGTAGTTTTAATGGTCCAAGGTCTTAGAAATAGTTGGGTTACAAATTTAGAGCTTGTTTTTTAGGGATTAGAAGCTACTAGGTGTGGAAATTCAGCTAGGAATCTGTATTGTAGTCGGGGTAAGCCTTTCTCTGTGAATTTCTTTTAGCTTTGAGTTTTTCTTTTGTGTTCTTGGTGAATTCTTGAACTTTGGTTTGAGTGTGTGCTAGTAGCTTTTGATGGGTGTATTCTGTGTGTCTGTGTTGCTAAAGTTGTTCTAGTGGTTGCAATTGGGTTCAAATCAAGTTTGGTTGTGCTTGGGATGAGTTGTGATTTATGAAAATCGCAGAGAATTCTAGGTTTTGGGGTGGCGCTGCGGCACTTAGCAAGAGCGTCGTGGCCCGCTTGAAGGTTCTCAAGCCTGGAGGGGCTCCTTGGACCGCCTTGGCACCACGACCCATAGTGAGCAGCGTTGCAGTGTAAAATGTGAGAAACTTATGGGTTGGCTCTCTGCCAAGTTAGGCGCTACAACCCTTAGTGGTGGCTCCTGCGGTGCAAATTTCTTGGGAATTCCTAGGGGCCTCTCGGTCTTTTGTGGGGTCATGGCGCAGTTGGAAAATACCTCGGCGCTAAATGGGAATTTTTAATTATGTGGCTTTGGGTTTTGGAAAACCAAATTAGAGGGCTCGGGAATGATTCCACTACCCATTTTTGTGGAATCTGGGTCCCAAGGGCTAGGGCTCAATCTTAGAGCTCTTAATTGGTTTAGTTCTTGATGGATATTCTTTAATATGTTGTGACTAGAGGTACTGCAAGGCTCGGGAGGAAAGGATCATGCTCACAGTCGCTTTACCTTATCGTTCAGGACTTGTGGTAAGAAAACTGACACTTGCACAGAGTGCTAGGCATCCATCCCAATTATAAGACACGGAGATGACTGTGTCATGAATTTGTTTAAAGTTAAATGTCTACTTTGTATAAACCTCTGTTGTTATAACTGCTTGTACTAATTGATTGTGATCGCGATCGCTCAGTCGTGAGAATGTTAACGACATTACATGCCTAATGTAGGCTGTAGTGTCAGGGCCATTGCAGGGGTGTTATATCCGCCGTAGTGGTGGGGACATTGTGGGGGTGGGATATCCATCTACTCGGCATGAATCATGTACTGATTGGAAAATATATGTAAAGATGTTGTGGTTATAAAGTATGCAGTACATGTTAATGTCTATCTGGATATATGTTTTATTTGTTTGGGTTTTCTTGCTGAGCCATTGCTCACAGGTGCTTCGTGGTGTAGGTAAGAGCAAAGGAAAGCTCGACCATCCATGAGTTAGAGAGCTTCGAGGGCGACATGTACATATGTGGCCTGCTCGACCGCCACGATCGATACCTCTTTTGGGGATCTAGGGTTTTGGTTGTTTTTACTGCTTAGGTCGGTCATTTTATACCTTGTTTATAGTTGTAAGTGCTTATAAACTATTTTCTGAGATCCCATGTATATACTGAAACTTTTTAATGAATAGTATTATTCTTTGGGCCAAAAATTTAATACCTAATCCTTTAATAAACTTTAATTACACGCTTAAGTCCAAATGACTCGCTTAACGTGCTAAGCACTATTTTAAACACATAGTGTAACGGTCCTCGATTAGTAGGGTGTTACAACTTGGTATCAAAGCTGCAAAGGTTTAATGGTTACTGAAGATTTGCTGGGCATGTACACTCGCTGCTAAAGATAAGCTTGACTCAGGGTTTGGTAACTAATGATCTGATCAGGTGCTTAATTGTCTAAATGAAGTATATATGCCTTATTTGCATGCTTGATTAGAGAGCATGAGTTATACTGATAGGGCCTGGCCCTTGACTGCTAGGTGAATATGAGAATGTATGCTTGTTAATGTTGTTGAAGTATGTGAAATGTCAATTAGCATTATGGTTGTGAGTGTTGCTTATTGGTTTGATCATGGTCCGTGGGGCAGTTTATAGAATCAGTTATCATTGCCTGATAAGCCGAGTCGTTGATTGCAGATATACTTGGAGAGTTATGCCTCCAAGGTGATCAAACAGACTAGTCGGCGCTGAAATCCAGGCTAGAGATGATAATAAGTGTTAGAACCCTCCGCTAGCTCCTGAGAACTGGCAACAAATGTTTACTAAAATGCAAGCCAGACTAGAAAGATAGAAGGATGAGATAAGACTTCTGAGACAACAAGTTCCACCAGGGAATGCTGCACCAATTCTGCCACCTGCGGTGGTACCAGTTCTGGGACAAATAGAAGTTCAGGATAGATGGGAGCCTCTTTATGAGCGATTCAAGAAGCAACACCCTCCTACTTTTGAGGGAGGGCAAGACCTACTGCGAGCTGAGCAGTGGATGAGTATGAACACCTCCATCCTGGACTTTATGAGGGTGGTAGGTAATGAAAGAGTGGCATGTGCCATGTACATGTTTCGGGAGGATTCCCTTATTTGCTGGGAGGAGTTCAAAGACTTGTTTAATGAGAAATACTAAAATGATGTAGTTAGAGTTGCAAAGGCATATGGGTTCAATAATCATGTTCAGGGTAACATGTCAATAACAGAGTACGTTATGAAATTCGATAGATTTGCTAAGTTTGCTTCAGATTTAGTACAAGCAAACCTAACAAGGAAGGAAAGGTTCCTTTGGGGGCTAAAGGCTAGATAGTCTGCGATGTTAAGATCACCTCTGTACCTGGAGTGACAAATTACGCTCAAGTAGTGGAAAAGGCCCTTACTGCTGAGGGCGCAAAGAACAAGATCTGGTGCGAGAGCGCTGCCAGGCGAGATACAAGGAGGGTGGTACCTCCCTTTATAGGATTTGGTAGGGGTGGAGACCCTAGTGACCAAAAGAGGAAGACCCCAGACACTTTTGCCACTCTTGGTTCAGATAGGAGAGTTCAGGGTACTCATGGTGGTAATGAGGCCTGAAGAAGTTATCAAGTATGCGCCAGGTGCAGGAGGTGCCATTTGGGAGAATGTCGTGCTAAGGAATGCTTCGTTTAAGGGGTAGTGGGACATTTCTAGAGAGACTTCCAGCAACTGAAGAAAGAGGAACAGAAGAAAGGTGATAGTTTGACTCCAGCCCGAGTGTTCACACTGATCCAGTCAGAGGATGAGGCTAGTCCCTCGGTAGTGACAAGTCAGATTTCTAGCGCTAGTTTTACTTAGACTGTATTGATTGATTATCGTGCTATACATTCGTTTGTTTCTAGTAAGGCGATTGATAGATTGTGTAGGCTTTGTGACCTATGTGTTGTGGGGTTTTGGACTTTATTTCCTAATGGGGAATCGGTAGTCTCCAGGAGATGGATTAGATCCTTGCTGGTAGAGGTGGATAATAGAGAGTTATTAGTGGACCTGATTGAGCTGGCTATGGAGGATTTTGATATGATTCTGGGCATGAATTGGTTAGCCAAGTATGGGGCAACCATAGATTGTAAAAGGAGGATGGTAACGTTTGAGAGAGGACCCGTTTGTGTTTGTGGGTGCGGTGAACAGGCCTCGCATTCCTATGATCTCGACATTGATGGCTAGATACTTTTTGTAGGGAGGTTGCATAGGATTCCTAGCAAGCGTAGCGGATACCACCAGGGATGTAATGCCCTGAATTCTCCGATATGGTTTAATGGCGGGAATAGTAGGCCGGGAGGGCCATACTTGTTTAATTATGCCATTAATTGATAAAATGCATGTATATGTGAATTATATTATAATATGATGTTAAATGCATGCATGTGGGTCCACATTTTTAATTACAGGGGTGTGATGATAATTTGGCCCGTTGAGGGTATAATTGTATGTATGTCAATGATATGTTGTTGAGACCATATTATAATGTGGGTTTGTTTGAGCTATTCAGCATGAGACGATCTTGGATTATTGATTAGCGGTCTAGTCATAACAAGCTTAAGTCTGAGGCCCGGGTTGAGACTCGGGGTGATTTTAATGGTTAGAGCGTTACCGAGAGTTAAAGGGTAACAGGATATAAATTATTAGTGTTTGTGATTATTGAGAATAGCGGGAATTGGAGAGCGTTAATTGATAACTCTACAAAATAGAGTTATTTTACCACTTTTTATGTGCTAAGTGTTGCTTAATTCTTGAGTTTTTAATTAATTTATTAAGTTTTTAAGTAATTTTGAATTTATTAGGTTTATTTTAATTTTATATATTTTTGTGTGTTTTTATAGTTATTTTGTTGTAATATATTGTAGTTTAATTTTTGAATTATTGTTGTTTAATTTGAGGTAAAAAAATGTTGTATTATTGAACTTAAATGTAAATATAAATTAAGTTTTAATTAATATTTTCATGGAACTTCTGTTGTATATTTGATTATTGAAAATATTTAGTTTTAATTTGATTTATGTTTTTTTTATAGGAGATATGTTGTATTTTTGGGCTCTTGAAAAGCAAAAATAAAAAGAAGGAAAAATTGTGGCATTTTTGAGAAGCTCACAGCACTTTAGGCCCAAGCCCAGCACCTAGGCCCATTTCGAAACTTGCCACCCACCAACAACATCAACCATTGCATTCACCATGACCTCACGTTCAAACATTTCAGCCAACACACGCCTGGGCCTCTTCAGTTCACTCTCCATGCCACCTGTCACGCCACCAGCACCTCACAACTCAGCATATATCAATTTTCTTCAGCAAACCATTTGCCATCACCATGGGCCTGCTTGCTTCCAGCCCAAGTCCTTCTCCCATCAGCTCCAAGCACCAAACAACAACCAAAAAAGACCCAAAAATCACATTTTCATTCCCAATATTTTTCACTCAAATATCAATTCACTTTTTCCTATTTTTCTTACCTAAATAAACATTCCTAATTTATTTTTTTTACCCTAACTTTTCACTAATCTTTTACCCAACCAAACATTTCATCTTTCCAATACTCTTACAATTACTCTATTTATCCTACCACTTCCCAACACAATTAAATTAATCAATTTATTTATTCTAATTTGATTAATTTAATCCCCACATTTTGCCTATAAATAGAGTTTTGTAAGACCATTTGGGTAGCTCTTCTTCTTCATCTTTTTTTCAACATCTTCTACACATTTTTCTCTCTTCTTTTCACTAGTTTCCCTCTACCATCTTCATCTTTTGAAGAGCATGTCAAGTATGTTATTTTGTAATTTTTATCTAGTTATGAGCTTCTAATCTTTTTCAAAGGTTATTAAGATGATGATGAAGCAAAATGTAACTAGATAGTATTTTTTGTTGTATGTTGATTTCCCATTTGTATAACATTGTTTATGGATTTTTCTATCAAAGATATGCATTTTTTTCATCTATTATTGGTTTTTAAAGCATATTACACTTAGTTCTTCATTATGCAAAAATATGATATTCTTTGATTAAATGTTTTTCATTAAATTGTTCACATCTAATTCTTAGAGCATAAGTATCATATTTTGCCTAAACATAATCTCTTTGATTTTTTGTAGTTTCATTAGGTTGTAACACAACTAATGCTTAGAAATTATATCTTATATAAGTGAAGAAAAATCCTACCTTTTTGAAAGAGTAACTTGTGCTTGAATAGAAAATATATTTTGAAAAAATATATAGTGTGATTTATTTCAACTATATTAAAACTTGGGAATCAATATACTTATAAATACTATTGAACTTGCATTTTGTGGATTCTAACATCTTAATAATCTTATTTTTTATATATCATTTGAAAACAATTTTTCTATTTAATCTTAAATATTTTTATTACTTGTCTTTTATTTTTCTAAAACAAAATCTCATCAAATATTTGGAACTAGGTTAGAATATTATTGCTTTGTTTGAAATAGTTTCTTTTGATGTTAGTCAACTCCCATGGGTTCGACCTCGTACTTACATGAACATTATATTCCGAAACGATTCGTGCACTTGCGAGTTTAAATTATTAAAACACCCTCTTTTGGGATCAACATTAATTATGATTAATGAGATAGGTTGGAAAGGACAATTTTTCCCTAGGGAGCCTTTAGAAATCCTTAATTGACCTAGGGGTATATAGGTCTTTTTACCCCTAGGATAGATATAAACTACCTTTGGCTGTGAAACAGAAGAGAAAACAGAGTGTGATCAAGAGCTTACCCGTACCTTCCTGCTCCTTCATCTCCTTTGTGATTTTTGAGCTCTTGTTGAGGATTCTAACTTGGGAAGTAGACCTTAGGAGTTTTGGAGAGTGTTCCACCATTGAAGAGCATCACAACCTGAATTTGAGGTAAGTTTCTAGCCATTAGTTTCCATGTATGCTCTGTTTTGATGTTTAGTTTCAGCTCATGATTTTTTTGTGGATGGTTGGAATTGATGGAAGTTTTGGTTGGGATTTAACTTGGCTTTTGATAAGGGTGTGATATAGATCAAGTTTAGGGGTTGTATTGGATATTTGAGAGGTGTTTGAGCTTGGTTTGAAAGGTTGGTTCCAAGGAAAAACGCAAGGGAAGAAAAACCAGGGTATTGGCTGAACTGGGGCCGAAGGGTTGCGGCGCTTGAGGCAGAGGCATGAGGGGATTGCTTCTGTTTTGGGGAAGGGCTGCGGCGCTTGAAAGTCATTTTGGCCAAAAATGCGTTTTTGACTTAGGGATGCAAACCTTGGGCCTCGGGATCGATCCTACTACCCGGTTTAGTGGGATTCGATGTCCCGGAGGCTAGGTCTTGGTCCGGAAACATTTTATTACTCAATTTATTGATGGAATCCCATAATTGGTTATGACTAGGTGACCGTTAAGAAACAAAAAGGTTGATCGTTCTCAAGAGTCCTTCTTATTATATTTCTCGCTCGAACCCGAGGTAAGAAAATTGCACCCCATATGTGACATGCATGATTATTCTTGAGGCATGTTGATGGTGTAAATGTGGACATGGATTGATTATTTAATGCTTAGAAAATATTGCTCACTTGTGCATGGTACTGACTCATTAGGTTCGGCAGTGGTACTGGGCACTGGTCACACGGTGCTGACTCATAAGTCAGGACGGCCTTAGTGGGTTCAACGCAAGCCAATAAAGATTAGATCTAATCGATATCTGCATTGGATGACTCAAAGAGCATTAATGCCGGACTGACCTCAAGTTCAATGAATACCATAAGCGCTTGTGTGACTTACCCATCAGTCACTCATCTGTTAAGTTAGAGACTTACCCATCAGTCTCTCATCAGTTTAAGGCTAGTGGCTTACCCAGCAACCACTCTTCTGTTTAAATTAGTGACTTGCTTATCAGTCACTCAGTATGGTTTACTAGAACCTCAAGTGATATTCATTCATCTGTTTAAGAGCTATAAGCTTTGTGTGATTATAATGATAATCATTTGATAATGTTTGTGTACAATATTGTGTTTTCTTGCTGGGCTTTGGCTCATGGGTGCTATGTGGTGCAAGTAAAGGAAAAGAAAAGCTCACCCAGCCTTGAGTGGAGAGCTTAGGTGGTGATGTGTACATAAGCGGCCGCTTGACCACCACGACCAAGGAGTTCTCAGAGGAATTAGGGGGTTTACCCTATTTTTGTCGTTAAGGTCGGTGGGTTTGTAATTTTGAAACAGTAATGACCTTTTTGAGTTGTAAATAACTTGTAAATGTTCTTGTGGGCCCATGAACAGTTTTATGTATTAAATAAAATATATCATTTCCTTTTGTTGGTTTTTCACCTTAGCCTGTTAATAACACTTAGAACACGTTTTTAACCAAAGGACTCGGGTAGCGGGTCAAATTTTCCGGTTCACCATTCACCGTAATGGTTCTAGGGTAACCAGGGCATTACAAGGGATGTGCCAGTTGGTCCGGTAGAGACTAGATTAGTCTGTGAATTTTTAGATGTGTTCCTAGAGGACCTACCGGTAGCTCTCCAGAGACAAGATACTTCATAATTGGTCTCATCTAACAGTCCTAGGGCTGGACCACTTCTACCTCCTCGGGAGTAGTGATGGTCGAAGAAGCCAAGTAGTTAATTGGGATCACGTTGAGCAACTCTGCGTCATTGGTGGTAGCATTTTGGCAAGGGCGTCAGCATTAGAATTCTATTTCTGTGGCACTTGTCAGATGGTGAATCTTTTGAAGTTGTGCAACATTTCCTGGGTCTTAGCTAGATAAGCGGTCATCTTGGTCCCCCGGGCTTGGTACTATTTGAGAACTTGATTCATGATAAGATGAGAATTGTTGTATATCTCGAGGCCCTAAGCTTTGAGCTCTAGGCCAACTCAGATTCTAGTAATCAAGGCTTCGTACTTAGCTTCGTTGTTTGAGGCATCAAAGCCAAATCTCAAAGCATTGTGAACCCTATGTCCTTTGGGGGACACAAAGATAAGGCCTATTCTGACATTTTTCTGATTGGAGGAACCATCTACAAATAGCTTCCATATGGGCTTGACAATCGAAGACTCCTCAGGTCTCTCATATATTCCCGTGCACTCAGTAATGAAGTCTGCTAATGCGTGACCTTTTATGGTAGTCCTCGGCTGGTAGGTGATGCCAAACTGGCTGAGTTTGGTTGCCCACTTGAAGAGTCTCCCGGAGGAGTCCAGCTTGTGAAGGACCTGCCTTAAAGGCTTGTTGCCGAGGACCCTAATAGGATGCACCTGGAAGTAAGGCCTGAGCTTCCGAGAATCCATCATCAAGCAATAGGATAGCTTCTCCAAGAGTAGATACTTGGAATCCGCTCCAAGGAGCCTCTTGCTTACATAGTAGACGGGGTGTTGGACATGATTTTCCTCACGAAATAAGGCTTGTGCTCTCAGAGATTTCCATATAGAGGAGGAGGGGTTCTCTGTCCACAGGCTTTGACAAAATCTGAGGATTCTCCATATGTGCCTTCAACTATTGGAATGCTAGTTCACACTCCTTCATCCATTTGAATAGCTAACATCCTCGAACGGTGTTGAAAAAGGGAATGCACTTATTAGTAGTTCGAGACAAAGCGGCTGAGAGCTACTATCTAATCAGTGAGACCAGGAAAAAACATCCTGAATCTCGTGGAGAAAGATCACCAAAGCTTCTCAGATCTCCGCCTTGAGGTTTTTCCCAACTTTATCTTTTTTTTCAGGGTTGGAGTTGTCGATGACGACTTCTTTGGCTTCCTCCATGGGCTCAATAGCCCTGTCATCTCCAACCCTGGGGTCCAACTCATTAGATTTCCTCTCTTCTAGAATAGTCTGGACCTCCATATCTACCGAAGGGGGCTGCTTGGGGGCCACTACTTCAACCACCATTACTAGATGTTTCAGTGACACATTGTAGCACTGGCGGGCCTCTTTATGGTCTCGCGGACAGTGTGTAACGCCCTACCTCCTTAGAGTCATTACTAAGTGAGTTTAAAAGGTGCATTTAACTCGCTAATCGAGGTTTTAAGGTAAACGTGTAATTAAATCATAATCAGAGACATAAACTGTGAAAATAATTCCATTTATTGAAAATCATAAAACGTTTAACATTTAGGATCCAAAAATATTGTTTATAAATATTTACAACTCAAAATATACTTATAGTTGACTAGACGACAAAATAAGGTTCTTTACAAACAACTTCCAAAAATACCCCTGGCCGTGGCAGCCAGGCAGACAAGACATGTATGCGACGCATCACGCTCTCCGTACTCATGGTTGGTTTACTTTCTCCTTGCCCTTACCTGTACCACAGAGCACCTGTGAGCCGAAGCCCAGCAAGAAAACTCCACATAGGTATATAACATATGCATAAAAACCACTCAGCATATAACAAATTCGCCAACAAACTAAACACATACGGCCAGGTCGTCCCAAGCGCTTTACCAGGACCTGGGTTGCGGTCTACACCATAAGGATATCCTAGGTATCCTTTAGGGTCTTACCCTGGCAACTCGTACTCCGCGTGCTAAACGTTGCTCCCGGCCCCTTGCCGTTCTCGGCCTTTGCCGTTCCCGGCCTTCGCTGCTCCCGGCCCTAGCCGATCATTCACATATATGCATACACAGCATAATCCAAACATAACTTAAAAACATATACTAACATATTTAATGGGCTACACCCAACACATAATCATATAGGGTCGTGCCTTGCAACACAACTATGGGGCCTCGCCCTACTCTATCGGTACAACAGTTTTCTTACCTATGTCCCGAGTTTCTTGAGCACTGAACCCTCGAGCACGGTCCTCTAATCAAAGCCTCTCTGAGAACCTAGTCACAACACACAAATAGCATCCCCATTACTAACCAATTAAAAAGCATCTCCCAGAACCAAACCCGAGCTCTCGGGATCTCCTAGAACCCCACGCAAAGTGGCGGAAGCGTCCCCCAAGCCCCCTGGGCAAAAGCCTAAATACCACAATTTTCCCCTGCCCATAAATGGCCTAGCGCTGCGGCACCACCCAATGAGGGCCGCAACACCCAGAAGGGCCCCCATCCTTTGCTGCAGCCTAGCGCCGCGGCGCAGAAGAATAGGGTCGCGGCGCCCCTTTGCGAACCCAGAATTCTGGGTTTTCCCCTGCATTTTCCCTGAGCCAAAACACTCCCAAATCTTTACCAAGACTTACCTAAGTCCCAAATCCAATTCAAAACCCCAAATAAGCCATCTGACAACCTACAAACATCAACAACAATCCTAGATACACAATCAAACTCAAGAATCACTTAGTGGTTCAAAATTCTCAAAACTTAAACCAACCCTTGCAAAGTTTAAACCAGCCTTCAAAATTCTTAAACTAAACTATAAATAACTTTCAAATATGCATGGAATTCGTACCTGAAGATGGAATTCGACCTTGAGCCACCACCAAATCCACTTCCAAGCTAGTTCCTCTTGTTCCCAAACTGGATTCCCACATAAACCAGCCACAAACCAACTTTCAGCTTCCAACTTCAATCTCTCAAAATCAAGCTTAGAAACTCAAACAAAGCAGAGATAAACACCTTACCTCAGACCTTGGCACTCCTTTGAGCTAACTTTCCTAACCAGAGCAGCCAAATTCCTTCAGTTTGCTAGCCCAAAGTCCTCAAAATTCAGCAAGTTCTCATTCACCAAAGAGAAGGAGAAGAGAATCGGATGGGAGAGAGAGAGAGTTGAGAAGTTCTATTTTATTTTCCTTCCTTTGATTTCTAAACCGTTCTAAAATTTCCCTCAGCCTTATCCCAACATAACCAGCTGCCAAAAGACCCAATTACCCTTTCATCTAACCCAAATTCTAACTAATCCTCAAGGGCATCTTAGACCTTTCCTAACCCTTTACAAATATACCACTTTCTCACTTAAAGTAGCTATCCTCAATGGTTACCTATGGTTACCCAAGTTACCAGAATACCATTAACCATTAACTTAAAGTCCCCAACTAAATCTGTAATATTCCCGAATTACCCCTAGGCTCCTCCCGAGCCGAGTATTACATCCCGTTGTGACTTTAAGTGGAATAGCTCTCTAGGACCGTCTCAAAACGTGCATCACAAATATATCACCATTATATCAAAAATATCACATATATAACATTTATTGCATTTATGCCCTCAGCGGGCTAAAATTACAAATCTGCCCCTAACTACCAAATGGGGCTCACATGCATATTTAATCACCTAGACATGCATTCTAACCACATATTCATTAAATTCACATATATTAATACAGTATAACAATTATTTCCCTCTAGGCACACTAATCAAGGCCCCAAGCCTTATTAGCAAATTTGGGTCGCTACACAGTGCCAATTCCCGAATTCGTGGGGAAATTCATGCACAGGTGGCGAATAGAAGTGACTGATCCAAATCCTACCAGGACAGGGCAACCCAGGATGGCGTTATAGGCAGAGGAGCAGTCCACAACCACAAAGGTGCAGTACTTGAAGGCCTGGCGAGACACTTCTCCAAGTGTCACTGCACTTTGATCTACCCCATTGGAATCATACCCTTTCCCTAGAACCTATAAAGTGTTGATGTGCACGGGGAAAGGTCACTTGTCATCAACCCGATCTTCTTGAAGGTTGATTTGAATAGGATGTTTACAGAACTCCCATTATCCACTAGGATCCGAGCTACCATCTTGTTGGAAATCTGGCTCTCGATCACCAATGGATCGTGGTGGGGGAGGTGCACTCTCCAAGCATCATCCTCAGAGAAGGTGACGATCTGATCCATCATCTAAGGCATTTGTGTTGGGAGCTAGGCTAGCACTACCACTTCATCATCATGATTTAGGGCCCGCACATAACGATTATGCAAGCCCCTTGAATAATCCCCTCTTCCGTTCACTGGAGGAGGTCCATGGGTTGCTTGTTGCGGTGCAGCCGATACTTGGAGGCGCCATATGTTGTGGAGGAGGCATGGCCATGACCAAAACTTGCGTAGGGCGTGCTATAGCCCTGGCATACTAGTGTATGTGCCCTAACTTGATGAGATTCTCAATTTCATCTTGAAGTTGCCTACACTCGTTGGTGCGGTGTCCAACGACGTTTTGGAACTTGTAGAACTTTGTGGTGTCCCTTTGTTACCCATCCCTTCGGATGGGTTGAGAATTCTTGTAGTGCACGTGCTGCTCCGTGTCAAGGGAGATTTTTTCTCGAGAATCTACCAAGTCGGTGTACTTGGAATACTGAGAAGTGTATCTACCCTCGGGGGTACTAGTTCTCTTAGGCTTCTTGCCCTTGCCTTTTGCCCCATGCTTACTCCTACTGGGATCCTTGTTTGGTGTTGCTGACTGAGCTGGGGCTGCTATTCCAGCACTGAAAGCAGGCTAAAAAGCACTGTATCCCATGGAAGCTGCTCCATACCCAGAAGGAGTGGCAGTAAAACTAGCTTAGGGAACAACAACTGGACTGTAATGAGGGGCACTTAGAACACTTGTTTATGCTGGAGTGTATGGCGAGAAATGCGGCCCCGAAGCTATGGCAGCTGGGACTGTCAGAGTCAGGAAGGAAATTTGTCATCCGACGGCTCCAATTTGGGCATTTTCCCAATGAATATATTCTTGGGCTCAATGTATGAAGTCATCGAGTCTGTGGCATCCTCGCCTCTGCCGATCGCCCCATAGTGGAGAACCTGGTTGGATGCCAGCTTGCAAGGCCATACATTTTTTTCCATCATCGACCCTCTTGGTCCTGGCTGCTTCCTCCTTAAAGCACTTGATGTACACTTTAAGGGTCTCGAGAGGTCCTTGCTTAATATTGGCTAAAGCATTGATCTCGAAGTGTATCTTCCATGAAACTATGAATTGTCTTCAAAAGGCAGTAGAGAGTTGGCACCAAGAATGGATTGATCCTGGTCGGTGCTTCTTGAACCACTCATCTGTAGGCCCCGTCAAGGTCAACAGGAAGATGTGGCATCTTGCATCCTTGGAGACGTGGTGGACCGACATCAATCTGTTGAACTTGGATAGATGGTCGGAAGGATATGTGGCTCCACTGTAGGGAGTGATGTCTAACATCTTGAAGACTCAAGGTAACAGGGATATGACAATATGGGGAGGCACATGGCTCCCCCTCTTCATCCTTCGAGTCAGAGACGTGGCCTTGTCTCCTGGCTATCGTCAGCATTATTTTCTTTAAACTCTCCAACTTCGCACTGAGAGGGTCGTGATCTTGGTTGGCACTTTGGATCAAGTATGCCCTCTAGTCAGGCATAGCTTCTCTCTCCTCCGAGCATTAAGATTATCTCAAAGGTCCAGTTGTGGCTGTCTCTTGGGAACCTCCTCGAGAACTGCTCTATATCTGTGAGCGTTTAAGTCATCTCGTAGGTCAGGCTGTGTATTGTAGTGACAGTCGTCCTCAAAGAATCCTACTTCTGTTTCCCCTTGAAATCAATATATTCATTGTTAATCGAGACACTAATTCAGTGTCCTCGGTTAGCAGAGACATTTCTCTTGTTGGCCCCTTGTCTGGGATTCCCTTGGGGTTGTTGAGGCCTTGGTGGGACACCACCTCCAAGCCTGACGCAATCTATCATAGCATGCCTGGGTGGAAGGCTCTAGGTTCTGCAGACGCTGGCGGTGTCCTCGAGCACCACGATACTCACGAAGTTCTTGAGTTTTCGGTGGTGTTCTCCAGGAACCAATTTAGGGTTTCAGGGACATTCATTTCCTTTAGACACCTCTTTTCTCCTCACTATTGTGTCTAAACCCATCCAAAACAATGGCATCATCAAACTTCTGATGCCATTGTTTTGGTGAGTGTTTTAAGCCATATAATGATTTAACAAGTCTACACACCTTATGTTCATTTCCCTTCAGAACAAACCTTCCAGTTGTTCCATTTAAACCTCCTCATTGAGATTACCATTTAGGAATGTCTTTTTTACATCCATTTTATGAACAATTATATTTTTTATTGATGATAAGGCAAACAATAATCTTATTGAAGTTGTCGTTGCTATCGGTGCATATGTATCAAAGTAGTCTATGCCTTCCTTTAGTCTTAATCCTTTGGCCACCAACATTGCCTTATAGGCTTGAATGGTCTTGTTAGTGTTGTATTTTCTTCTAAATACCCGCTTGCAACCTATTGGTTGTTAGGAAAAGACATTTTTATTGATTTAAATAAAAGTACAATTTTATTATATTAGATTATTGAAATTATTGCTTGAATAATTTATATATAAATATATAAAAAAAAATCCATTTCATTTATGAGAATATGATCTAGTGTGCGTACAAGAGAATTAAGAACATGTATAATTAATAAAATAGTCAGCAACATATTAAAGTATGGAATCTTTAATTAATGGTTTCTAGTATGGTTTACTAAGCATATAGTTGGATGCAAGTAATCTAGATTCAGATTAATGATGTGGATAGGCATCTTAATAAATGCACTTTATATAATTATGATTATATATGACAGAGCCGATGTGAGTTAATTTCTTTATAAACAAACTGTTTGTCATAAAGATTTAACTCATATCTAAATCTTGAGTAGTCATGAAATCATTTTCATGTTTATTGATCCTTTGATTCCTTCGTTAAGATCTCTTAATATAATGAGCCTAATGACTTTTGTTTTGGAGATTCAATATCTTGAATGGGTGGGAACATGATTTTACAATAATGGAATCCATGCTTTTCTACTAGATCGAATATTGGTTCCCTTAAGGGTTAATTCTAGAACTGAATAATTATTGAGCTCAAATTTATAATATGATTATAGATTAATTATTCACTGGTGAATTAATGATACTTAAGGAACAAGAAGTAATTAGAAGGGTAAAACAGTAATTCTTGACCAGCTCTAATTAACGAACCAATAAATGAATGACATAACTACATTTATTGATTATATCAATGGACTGCAAGAGATTACTCTATAAATATAATTCTATAATTACTAAGAGTACAATTCCATATTTATAGTAGAGTAATAATGTAATTAATAAATAAGATTATTTAATTAAAGAGCTTAGTTAATAGTCTGGTTTATTGGATCTTAGTATTATAGGTCCATGGTTCCCGAGTCACCTCTGTACTACAATGTCAAGGGTAAAGATGTCACAAAGAAGATTAATGGAGAAAATGACTAAATTTCAAAATAATTAATTTCAGGGCTAAGTGATAATTATGTGTAATTAACTAATTAGGAATTAATTAATTATTTGACTAATTAGTTTTTATTTGAAAAACGTTACATTAGTTGACATTAATATTAATCAGTTTTTTATTAATATTATAGAGAGTAAAATATTATCTTAGTGTAAGATAATTATTCAAATTGATAAAATAAGAAAATATTAATTTTGAATTAATTGATATTTATTTTTGAAATAATATTGATATTATTTTTTAAATAAATATATTGTCTTAATTTTAATTAATCAAACAAATGAGAAAAAAAAATAAGGACAGATGAGTATGGTACACGCCACTCACTATGCCTGCACAGTGGCGCCATACTCACTGACAAGTATCCTTGGGATTTTAATTTTGAATTGTTTAAAATTCAAATATTATTTTTTTATTTAATTATTATTTTAGTTTGATTAAAATAAATAATTAAAATAAAAATCTAACAGATCAGTTTTGAATTAATTAAATTTATAAAGAAATAAAATTATTTTATTATTTTTATAAGTTAAAAAGATACGATCTTTAATGATACGATGTAGTAAGAAAATAGTCGACATAAATTTTCTTAGCCTGAAAATTTTCTAGAACTCTCTTAAGCCTTCTCTTCTCCAAAATCTCTAGATCTCATGTTGAGAATATCTAGAGAACCCAAATAATCAAACCAGTGAATTTTAAGTACCCACACTCGTACTTGTGTCTTTGAGGAATGACTTGGAGACCGTGGTGTGAGTCTTCGCGTGGATAGGAAGATCGTAGGATTATACATAAAAGATTCAAGGACTCTTGATAGGCTATTGTTAGAAATTATATATTTCAATGAAATATATATAAACCAAAATACAACTCTAAGCAAGAAATACAAATGGACAATATGATTGATTAAAAAAAAGCTACAACTCTAATGCACAAAATACAAGTAAAATAGATTTATGAATAAGTATAAGAGAAGGAGATTACAAACTCAAGACAATAACAATACAAATAAAATAATAACAAAGAAGGACAATAAGAACAATGGAAAAATATGATGAAAACTCTAACACTCACACCACCTCAAGTGAAGAGTAGTAGGGATCACTAGACTTGAACATGGTTCAAAACCTTTGTCCAAAAGCTTATTTCTCTCTATTTTCTTAGCACTAAGGGACTCTCAAGTTTAGAAATAACTATATGGAATTATCAAGCCCTTTGTTTTTCAACCAAGTGCTAAAATGGATGGAAAAATTCTATTCACAAGTGACCAAATAGTCTCTATTTATAGAGTATTGAGATACCCTTTGAATTTTAAATTCCACCAACCCTTTGGCTCTTACCAATGTTAAATTGAGTGTTTACAGAATTAAAGGGAAGATTGGTGAGTTTCTTGAAGTCTTCCAAACATTCAAATTGATGATGCAAAAATGGAATTTGGCTATCAGCGCCCTAGGTCGCGGCCTAGAACTTGTAACATCCCAAATTTTGCACTTTTCCACAAAAATGTCCAAACTCTTTCCCTTTTGATTTTGTAACTTCCATACACCTAATGGCAACCAAAATCACTTATCCAATAGCTATTCAACATAATAGCTCATGAAGTTCAATTTGAAAATATGCAACTCTTTATTTTACACATTAATAGGTGATCTTTTGTAAGATGTGTAACTTCCAAAAGTATGTTACAAATTTAGACACACAAATTTGTCTCATTTATTTGTAATTCTCAAATTATGTTACAAAATATGACAAACTCATTTTATCACACTTATTTAATCAAACATTATATTATTAATAAATAATATAACATTCTCCCACCAGATTAAATAATACTTCTTTTGTAACACTTATTTAATCAATCAAACATTATATTAAGAATATAATATTCCCCCACTTGATTAAATAATTACACTCTATAGAAACCATTTCATTAGTGCATAAAGTAAAATGTCTTTCGACTTAAATTTTACCTTAGTGTAATTATCAGAAAGTTTGTTGAAATTTAGGTTGCCGAAGGATTGAACCACTATTCCTTGATAACAAATCGGTGATAATACACACAAATTTGTTATGCTCATTTGAGAACCACTTGTCTCGCTTTGCACTGTTAATGGCCATGTGCACATTCCATTGATGGAATTTCCATAGAATGAACTCCCAATTCTCATGAGAGACGGCACCACCCCTAAGTCCATATAGGTGGATATTTATAGTATCTTGTTATCCTTAAGATACTTGTCATCTCAAGACTAAGTTTTATTAAAAAAATCTTTCAGTTTTAACCCTCTAATAAGTAGCACTTAGTACTTACATCTCAGATGAGACAATTTTAAGTACTATACTCATTCACTTAGTTGACTTGTTATTACCTATTGAACCTAACACTAGTTTGAGTAATTAGTATTAAGATAGGTTACCATCAACCGTGAATCTCTTTAGGGAGTTTAAGTCTCATCCCTAGATATGTAGAAATGATTCCATTTTGAATCATTTTTTTCTTTTATTATGCTTGCATCTCTCATTATTTTATCAAAACTTTGTGCTAGCTATAGTTTGAATAAAATAGTTACACCTTTATCAAAATAGTGAGTTTGACCATAGTCAACTCCCCCACTATTTTCATACTTCAATACCCAAGACAAACACACACTACAAGAAAAAACAGTATTCATAACACTTAAAAACTACTAACCGGGACTATTGATAGCATTTCTGAAAATGCTAACGTAGCCCATGTTATTAAAAGTCCAGTCTTTTCTGTAACAGTTTTTGAATGTTATGTTCGGTGTTATCTTAAACTATTCAATAACACATTTTTAGGTGCTATAATATTCAAATAATAGCATTTAGATAGAGTTTTTTATTATAAATTTGAAGTTTAATCTTGTACTTTTTTCATAACACTTTTCAACTGTTACATTTGATTATTTTGATAACATTTTTAGTTTGTTATATTATATAAACCATAATGATTTTTTACGCTTATAATATGTTTTTAAATCATAACATATAGTAATAAAATTTTAAATTTTATTTTGATAAGTATACTTATATGGTTCTTTTTTTAATTAAAAGATTTTCATTATTGTATTTTGATAAAAAAAAATTCAAAATTAATCATAAAATGTTATTCTCAATAGATTGATAAACCATAAGTATTACATTAAACAATAACTAATTCAAACCATGAATGTGTCTACTTCATGAGATCTTAGTTCTAACTTAAGTTTGAAAGCATAACATAATAAAGTTTTATAATCTTGAACAATTTTTACTTCAAAAATGAAAAATAGAAACATTACAAGATACACAAAAGTAAACCATGCGTGAAACTTGCTCCATCCTTCAATTCATCATCCTTTCTGCACTTGTCTTTGTTGCGAGTCCATTTGTTTAGCTACAACAAAATTTAAATAAGTAATGCTTCAACTTAAAGTTATAGTAAACTAAAAGAGTACATAAAAAACGTTAATTACCTAATTATAACTTTATCAGCCGGCCATGCAATTATACTACCTACAACATCTTCTATAGTAGACATAATTGTTGAAGGCCTCCACAGAAATGCATCATTCTTTCTCACAAGATCTATCCCCACTTTCATAGCACTAGGCCCAAGAGGAACATGGTGAACCTCATCCTTTGGGTCACTTGAGATAAAATAACCTTCTGCAATAATTTCTCCAGATCCAATCTAATCTAATATTTTGCATTTTGAGCCAAATGTGTGGTTCTTGACACTCTAACAATATATCAATATAACAAATTCAGCACCAGTAAATGATTTTATATTGAATATTATATGTTTTAGATTTTATCATTTTCATATAATTAGTATCATAATTACCTGAGTGGAATGAACATGAGAATTTGATTGAACATTGACATTTGATTGCTCCTCGCTCTGAGTAGATGTATTCTATTTACAAGTAAGATAGAAAGACATGAATTCAACATCAAAATTAAAAAAAATACAAAAGTAAAGACTAACCAAAAATTTAAACATGAATCTTAGTTATTATTGCAATTCAGCCACATACATAGACTTGGGGATCATATTATCTAAAGGAAACATATCATTCAAAAGTCTTAACAATTCATCAAAACTTTTGTCAGACCATCCATTGGTAGTTTTAACCTTATACAATGCAACAATTGACGATAACTTAGTATATTTAGTGCATTGTGGATATAATGGAGTGTCTGCATCTTCTATTTTTTCCATAAACGTGTCATCATGACCTTCTAGATGACTTTCAAAATCACAACCATCAATATTTGTAGCCCTAAACAAGTTGTAAGAATCAAATGTTTCCATTGTCTCTACATCATCATCTCTTGATAATTCTTCCCCATGATGAAACCAGATTTTTTATGTTGGATCAATCCCATTAATGACTAAGTGTTCATACAAAATGTTAATACATTGGTGACTTAAGTTTCGACAAACTTTGCATGGACACAATAACTTTTCTGGATAACCAGCTAGCTTTTCTGACATTTCTACAAAATTCTTAGCGGCTTCTCTATGCTCATCCGAGGCTCTACAATTCAAAGAAAAGTTCATATTTATAATATATTAGTAACAAATACAGTAAGTTATCAATTTTACTAAACTAGCACTAATTAAATCCCTAATTCTTATTACCTATTGAAGTGTAGCCAATTTTTATCCAACATGATCACCAATTTAGTTGTCCTGTTCTAACCAACAAAAAGCAAAATTTTGATAAGTCTATGTAATGGTAAATACAAAATTGTATCAACCAAAATATACTATATGATTTGATTTTTAAAATTACTTGATTTTGAGTTCAGAAATGAATTTAAGCTATTTATTTAGTCTTATTGCTAAACTTGAGATAATTCTGGCATTTCCAATCCTCATCTCAAAGAAATATTATATATATTTATATATATATATAAAGAGTATTGTCAGTTCAAGAATTTGATATCTATTTCAATATGGTAGTTTGAGGGAGCTTCTGATGAGGGAAATAAAGGAGTTAGTATATGGGATACATTTACAAAACAACCAGGTGAGAACTTCAAAAAAATTGTTCGATAACTTTTAAGTAATGCATAATTTCTTTTCCAAGCATTAGATGAAGATATATTGGTTTATGTTTGTCCAAGCCTCTTCTTTACTTCTATGGTATTTCGTTATTTTCTCTCATTTTCCTACTTCTAAGTTACATTCTTCATCACTCCTCTCTCCCGCCAAACATACATACTTTTCTCATCAACCAAACACTTTTCCTCTCATCTTTTTTTTTCATCCAAAACTACATTTCAATTCATATTGGTTTACCCCTGACTTAAGGGAGATCTTTTAAGGTTGTGTTTCAATCCTAGATCATGTACTTTCTCATTATCATTAATGATCTCTTTCTGGATTGTTGTTTCTTCATAATCTAAATTCTGGTTTGTGTGTGTATTTTTTATATCAAACTCATTTGAATTTTCCTCATTTCAAAACTGACCTCTCTTTGTATGTATAGTTTTTTTTTAAGGTATTCTGATAGACTTTATTTTTTTGCTACGGATTGTGATAGACTTGATTAAGTTTTGAGTATTGACCTTTAATGAATATCCGATCATAATGGGTTATGAAATTGGAAAGTCTTTTGTGGTGATCTTTTCTGTTTGTTATTCTATCTTTGGTTAATTTATCTTTAACATGTTTGCTACAAATATTTTATAGAAAAAAATTCCCCGAGTTTTTCCTTATAGTTAAACGAAAAAGTTGCATATTAAACCAACTCAATAGTCCTAAGATTTTAATTTTAAGGTTAATCTTTGGTATTTGCAGGCATGGATTTTGTAGATTCAAAGAGGAAGAACAACTTTTCTGTCAGGATCTTTTTGGCTGCTTTCCTTATTAGTCTTTCAATTTTCTGGTTCAAGCAGTCACCAATTTTTAGTTCTCCCAACTTGGTATGTTTCTGATTTTATATGAAAATCTAAGACTTGTCATTATAAACTTTGATTAAGTATTTATATTAAAATTTAAATAATAATAATAATAATAAAATGTCTTGTCACATAATTTGCATAACAATTGATCAAGTTAAGGTTTTCTTCTATGTCTAGTTCTCTAAACCAGAAGCTGGAGTAACACATGTGCTGGTAACTGGTGGAGCTGGCTATATAGGTTCTCATGCTTCACTAAGGCTGTTAAAGGACTCATACCGTGTAACCATAGTGGTATGGTATTTCGTTATTTTCTCTGTCTTATAGTTATACTTTTAAGTAATGCATAATTTCTTTTCTAAGCATTAGATGAAGACATCAAAAGCCTCTGAAGTTTCCTATTGATCCTACTTTCTGTGTTGCCTTGCTTCTAGGCAACTAAGGGATCTCTATACTAATACTAAACATTTTGATGCCAAAGCACCTCCACACACATGAACCAAATAACCAATACACAAATACAACAAACAAATGACAAAACTCTGAAAAATTAATGTAGAAACGCAAACAAAGAAATACAGAGATCCTACATTCAATCCAAGGTTGGGAGTTTAGCTCCCTACTCTTTCCACTGTGAATGAAGAATAAAGAATTTTCTCTCAGCTCAAGGATTTTTTCAACATTTATTTTTTCGATGAAAGAGTAATAGCCTTTATTTTATATAGGCAAGTACATTACAAGTAAACAAATGGCTGACCAATGAGAAAATAACAGCTGTAACATAAGCCACAATGCCAATTCCAAAATTGGTCTCTTTCTAGGCATAGCAACTACCCTTTAAACTTTTAATAAGGGATGAGTATATGTCTAACATACACAGTTTTTTTTAAAGCAAAATAAACATGTTCACATGAAACTGAAAGATAGGAGAGCTCAAAAGGAGAAATGCCACTGAGTTGAAGGGTCACAATAAAATTGAATTTTTCTGTAATCTATTGAGTGAAATAGTGAGTAAAAAATAAATTATAGAATTGGTTAAGTTGATGCTAACTCTGGTCATAATACAAGGCAATAATAGAAATCAAAACATATTATTTATATCAAATAATATCTCATAGAAATTCTTCTCTTCTGTTGTTCAGATGAGAAAGTTATTAGACCAAAAAGAGACACCTTTAAACAAATATACATATTATAGACCAAGCCATGCTAAGTGAAGCTAATTTCAGCAACAAAAATTAACAAGTTCTTCTATTATAGCTAACAAAATATAAGCAACAAAAATATAATTTTGGACTTTAGCTGAGAAGACTTTGATACCATATTATGAGGTCAGTTTTGTTTTCCCTTAGACCATTCAGATTGTGTTGTTTTCTATATCAGATTCTAAATCTCTAAAAGTAAAAACAGAGAAAAAAAAAAGTTAAAAACATCAAAAGCCTCTGAAGTTTCCTATTGATCCTACTTTCTGTGTTGCCTTGCTTCTAGGCAACTAAGGGAAAGAAACAAAAAATGAACAAATAATTCCAGCTGTACACTAAGCCATATGGTCCTACACACCTAGATCACTCACTGATAGTAACTATTTTTTTTCTATGAATTATTTTTGTATTTAGTATAGTTAATATGATTCTTCTTACAAGTTTAGTTCATACGATATTTCTATTTTATGAACTAAGAGAGGGAAAACTATTAGAACACAGGAGAAAAGTGAGGTATTTTATTTTTATTTTCTATATTTTTATGTTTGATATGCTATTTGTATTAAATTAATTGTTGTTGGAACTAAATCTGTTGATATGCTCTGTTTGTAAAATTAATTTTATTGGCTCTATTGTTCAGATAAACGTTTCTTAGGATTGGGATTTAGCTATTTTGTGTTCCTTTTTTGTTTAACTAGGAGTGTACGAGACTCTTGAGCTAAGGGATGGAGGATAAGACTCTTGTGTTCCTTTTTTGTTTTGATAAGTAAAGGTAGCCATGTTTTCCTATATTATATTTAAATGTGATTATTTGATTTTTATTTTTGCTGATTTTTCTACAATGTGATTAAATGTATTTTATTATTGTAATAACAAAGATGCAAAGTATAAAAGGAGTTGTTTTAAGCAGTTATGGATTATGGTTTTAGTTCACCTTAAGATTTTTCAAGTTCACTTTGTATTTAGTTGATTGATGACTAAATTTCTATGGTTTCGATTTTCCCCACATGGGTTTCGATTCTACTTTCAAATTTCTATGGTTTTTGAAGTTTATTAGATATACATCAAATAACTAACAGAAAATCAGAAAACATTCCAGCCATATTTATTAACCAACCATCAATCATTATCAATTCAAAATATTCAATCAACACACAAGTTTTCTTCCTTATCTCGCCGCAGCACAAAAATTTCTCAGAACCTACTTCATTAATACACACAAGTTCTCAACCTTCCGTTATCACCGCAGCATACAATAATAATAATCTCAGAACCTACTTCACTATGGATGAATATCTAAGATATTCAAACTCCTCTAACATTTGCAAAGTATTTTAACAAAAATAAAAGAAAACATACCTCTTGCAAACTTCTGCAAATAAAGTTCCCTCCAATTCTGAATTTCTGAAAGAGTTAAAGAAATTTAGAAACTTGTGTAGAGAACCCAATAAATCAAAAAGTCATGTCACAATTATCTCATATTGAAAGAATAACATGCTTATAAGATCAAAATAAAAATTACATGAACAAAGACATAGATATTATTTACATACTCAAATGATCATTGATTAAAAAATATAATAACCTCCTTTAGTTCAGCTCTTTTTCTGTTTTTTTTTTTTTTTTTGAACAAAGAAAACTAAACCATCTTATAGATTTCAATGCTCAGAAACCACTGTCTCTGTGATCACTCATTCTATGATATTTCAGATGTTGGTAGCTAAGTCAACAAATTATACATAGTAGCTAAATAAATTTCTAAAATGTCCTTGTCCCCTCCACTACTAAAGCTGGTTTTTTCTCCTGTGCAGGTCATTCTGAGTCCTTTGGTTGATAGCTTTAAACTTATTAGAAGCTTCACTAATGGTTTTTCTCTTGTAATACAAAATTTACAAGACATGTAATATGTCTTGATGATAAACTTTTGAGTTTGGTGAGATGAGAAGATGATTAATTGTAAGGCTAATGTGGTATTTTCTATACAACGGTTGACTTTACCTTAATTGGATCTCTCTCTCTCTATATATAATTTAACTTGTGGTATAATTATTGGTAGACTAAAGTTTCATTTAAAGCCACGTGGGGCAAGATTTGTTATCACAAATGGCATACATTCACTGACTTTTAATCTAAGGTCTTCAGTAAAAAATAAATAAAAATTAGGAGATTATATTAAGATTAGCCAACTTGAATACTAATTAAGTTAGATATTCCAACAATGTGATCTGGGACACATTGTTATATTGACATTTGGTCAATGTTTCTTTGAGGTGAAGACTCACTATTTCATCACTGAATGTGGCCCGTTAAATATTCATGATAATTTCTTTATTTTATTTTCCTTCCGTAACTCATTGTCAACTATGTTTGTTGATTTTTATTTATTATTTTTTTGGTAGGAATTGCATCAGTTCTTTACTATCCTAATCATACTATTACCTACAAAATAAATTGAGGAAAAAAATACCAGTTTTAGTTTCGAAAGGAAATTAAAACCGAACAATTCGAGAAGTTGATGTAGTTAGTTCTCCTATTCTCACATTTACATCATATTCATGTATTTATATAAATTTGTTTAAACCTAATTTTCTTAGGTTCATTTTCTAATAATCCAAACAAATTAGGAAGAACAAAATTGGGATAAAAACCCTTACGATTGACTAATAAATGAGCACAAGGCCAACCACGATCGGAAGAGAGTGAAAGAGACTCCTCGTCGCTGAGGCGATCGATGAACACAAAATATAATATCAGGCAGGAGACGCAACTACTGTCTAGACGGAGAGGCAGAGAGACGCGACTCTGGAGCGAGTCTTCGTGAGGCAGAGACTTCGGTGAGGGCGGAGAGACTTCGGTGAGGGCGGAGAGACTTCGTGAGGGCGGAGGCAGAGATGAGTTGAGGCGGAGAGACTTTGTGAGGGCGGTGAGGCAGAGATGAGTTGAGGGCGGTGAGTCTTCGTGAGGGCGGTGAGGGCGGAGAGGGCTTCGTGAGTGAGAGATGGAGGCTGAGAGAAAGGGTAACTTAGAGAAAGGCTTGAGAAAATATGAGAGAAAGGGAATTTTGGCATAAATTCATTTTGCCACCTGGGATTTTAGTCATATGGCGCCAAAATTTTTAATCCCCACTATTCATCAGTTCCGTGTTTTTTAATCCCCCATTAATAATAGCACTCTCAAAAATATGCTATTCTTTAATGTAATGTATACTCAATATTGTTGTAGTGACATTTTCTTGAATATTAATTCTAGAAACCTCTTTGTTTCTATAACTCCCTTTATGTTTTAAATTGATTCCTTCTTGAACTAAATATCTTACAAGCAAGAGCTTTAGACAACAAGAATGTCTAGATTATTCATTTTATACACATATAGGTTGTTGACGCAATTTTTAATCAATAGTAGATTTAGAAATCTAATAAGGATATTAGTGCTTATTTGTAAACCTTACTGAACTTATATGAACAATTTCTCACACATGAGACAATATTATTACTCTCTCTCAATTTCTGTAGAGTTTCTGAATTACAAAAAGCAGTCCCCTTTCCTGCCATTATCCCTGATATTTATAGTGGCATTTCCTAGACATGTTTAGGTAACCGTGTGCATAAATATGGTAAACATTTAATAAAGATAATTCCCATTTACATAGGGATACGATTGCCTAACATAAATTACTCCTCTTATCTCAGAAAATAAATGTGCAATACAGTCTGGACATTAACGAGAGTACAAAGTGCCTCCGAGTCTCTCAGGATCCTTCACTATGCGTCATGACCAGGTTTCCACGAGCTGAACATATTAATCAAGCTGAGAATCAAAGGGAATCCAAACCTTAGTTCAGATTGAGTTGAGAGTGCCCTAATGGGGATCTGGTCACTACTTGTCTCGAACTGGATCATCATCCTAAGAGGCGACTTGATAATTATCTGAATGTCGTATTGCCAAATCCTAAGTCGAGCTTCTCACATCATCATTAGATAGATGTTCTACTCGCCTACTATTTCCATATATTCATCTGCCAACTGTACCCCTTGTTGAGTGATTAAACCCGTGCTAATTTTTAAGGTACAACATTTTCCCCTCAATCTCCTGCTCGTGCTTGACGTCATCACTTTCTGACATGCACAGTAGGGGCTTTTAGGCTTCCATCATGTAAAATCGTGCATGTCTACTACTCGACAATGAACACGTGGCTGACTATAATTGGCGTCTGTTTAGGTTTCGAGGACTATGACAACAGCCCTATCAACCTTTTGCCGCCGCCTGGGTCATTTAATCTTGGCCTTTGGCTCTCGAGCTGACCCAATCGAATGTCCCAAATTAATTCCCAAAGCTTATGCATAAATAAGGAAATCAGATCTGAACCTTACCACCTTTACATTAATAAACTTTCCTGTCACAAACAAAAATCCCCTTTTTATCTCAATTTTTTTTCCAAAAACCTTCACCGCCCTTTAATTTCTCAGAAGCTCTCATGCTCCTGCCTGTGGAATAACAATATTCTCACAAACAAACATATAAATTGTAAGTATTTCCTCATCTGGTTTAAGTCTTTCACTTCTTTATTTTCCATGGAGTTTTTTACTTCGAATTTTTTTTTTGTTCAGTATCGTTTCATGTTCTAGCCATATCTGAATTTAAATAGGATTTGGTTTAGGCTAAAAGAATGATACTAGACTTGTTTAGAAATAAGGCATTTGAAAATTGGGAAAATTTTTTGGGCTTTGTAAGTAAAATGTCGCTAATGAATCGATTAGGGTACCTGTTTGGCTCTGGGTAGCTTAAGGGTCATGATTCAAAATAAAAGTAGTGGGTCTGACGGATCAGATATGCGAATCCCAAAGTATCAAGGAATTTCCCGAGTCCATAGTGCGTGGCCTAGGACTACGCGTGGAAACACGCATTGGTACTAGGACATATCTTAGCTCGTGCAACTTTTGAATCACCAAAAGTAAACCACCCAAACCCTTGTATCACCGTACCTTTATTGTTGTAGCTAGTCATTATCTTAGGTCGCCACTAATAGGCGGCTTTTTCGTCAAGCGAGCTAGATCATGGCCCCACGAAAGAAAAACATCTCGAGCTCCTCTACTCAGAAAAAAAAATAAAGACAAGCAGATCGCGTCCGGATCTCCAATTCCTCACTTCGGACCAGTGGTGGAGAGGGAGATTGTTGTCAACCCCAACGCTTGTTTTGAGGCCGAGCACATCATGTCCCAAGTAATTTCGCAGGGGAAAGTGAACAAAATTCTTCTCAGTCATGGGATCGAGATGGGAATTGATGGCCTCCTTGCCCGACCTCCGTTGGAAGAAGAGCGGAGCTGCGCCCTTCTTCAAGATGACTTTGGGGCTTGGAGTGATAAGCACCCAAAGGAAGGTGCTCTCCACCCATTTGCTTCCCCAACTCGGCTTTCGTTATTGACCTCCCCAGCCACCCAAATGACTATAAAGACCAGTTTTGTATGTCGAATGGGTTCAAGAATTACTATCATTGATACTTCAATAGCCCTGGTAAGTCTCCTAACTTTATGAATTCAATACGCGAACTCTCTTACCATTTTTTTTAGTTTAATCCTTCTAATTAAGTTCGTTCTTTGTGTAGCTATATTCAAGAGGACAAGATAGTCTGAGACCCTTGGGGTTCAATACGAGACACTGTTCCATCTTCCTTCAAAGGAGAAGGACTTCTGTCAGGTAGTCAATGATGCTACCATGGTGGCCTGCATCCTAATACGCAAAGACCAGACGCTGGCTATCAAGATCTGAGGTCCACCTCCCATACTTCCCGAGCTTCGTCCTCCTCAAGAACTCCTATCCTCCATTGAAGACACCAAAGAGGAAGAGGATGTGGCACCGCCGGTGCGCAAGAGGAGAGTTCCTAAAGATGATCAGGGACTTGATCCGGAGTGAGCTGAGTCCGAGGCAACAGCCGGCACTTCCGGCCAAGGTAACACATATAGAGAACTAGATCAGGTTGTTGCCAGATTTAGGCTATTTCGTTTCAACCCGCATCAGCTCGTCAGTCGACATCCTTCTGACCCGGACCTGAACACAACACTCCTCTAGTGTGTGGATCATCTGGTGATACACTATGACCATAGCTACCCAGATGCACCATTGTGGTTGACAACACCCTTCACTTTAGGTCCTCCATTTTTGAGGAATATGGCACAAATCTTAGGACATGGCCCTCCTTACGTCAGGGTGTATTCTCCCCCAGCTTTAGGCAGTTCGTAGATGAATCTATCTCGGAAGAAGAACTTGAATCCTTTAGGATCCAGGATGTAATAATTCTAGACTCTCCCCCACCTCCGATAGTCCAGGAGTTAGAGGTTATACCTAGTCCAGTTCATACCCCCGAGCTGATCATAGTAGATTCCTTCCCTAGCTCGGAGGGTAGGGTTCTTGCTCTATTCTTGTCTTTGCATTATTTTGAGTAAGTATCCCTGTATTTGAATCTTCTGCTCTTTCCTTTTTAGGTGAAGAGATGGATTTTCCATATGCCTCGGGTTTAAGAGGTGTCTTCAAGGCTGGCGTAGCCGGAGTTGGGCCCGTGGTGAAAAAGCCCAGGGAGCCAAAGAAACATTTTTCCAAAACTAGAACTTCCACCGGGTCTCTTGTTAAATACAAAGGTGCCAACTCCACCCGGGAGCAACAACAACAGACTCAACCCCCAACCCCGGTAACAACATTCATAGTTCTCGAGGCTCCTCCTCCTCTCCCTCGACATGTACCTCCTTCGGTTCTTCAAGTGATCCAAGGCGAAGCTCCCTCCGCTCAGGTCCCTTCAAATCATTGTAATGCCATTCGAGCTGGCAAGGATCCCCGAGGCGTTTCGAGGGACTATATACGAGATGGCGAGCCACATGAGCCATGGCCCATCATATGGCTCGCCATCTCGTATAGAGCCAATGTCAAGGATCTGAGGGGCATGGAGGAGCGTACTCCCGAAGATGTTCTCGAGTCCGCTATAGGAATGAACCTCCCTATGAGCCCCTTTCATTCCTCTAGCAATTCTTTTTCTTTTCTATTTTTTTTACTAACCTTGACTTGCCTTTTCCTTTTGCAGTCTGTCCTGGCTCAACTCCGCGGTATTGCTCGGGCCCAGGCTAGGAGTGAGAGCTGCAAACCACCCTGTTCTCCACCCATGAGAGCGAATGGTCTGGCAAAGCTGTCTTGGCTTCCTCCCAGGAGAGCGAGCGGTCTGCAAAGGCTGCCCTGACTGCTTCCCAGGAAGGCAAGAAGATTGCTAAGAATTAGGTCGTGGAAGTGATCCATCGACTGGACCACTTGCACGTCAATAATGATAGCCTAAAAAAGAAGCTTGGTGAGGTCGAGGCCAAAGCCAAGGAGGAGGCCGAGAGGGCGAGGTTGGAGATTGTAGATTCGTCGAACTCAATGAAGGAGATTCTTTACCGATGCTATGATTTCAACCAAGACGGGAATTTCACTTTCATGCAGCCAGGGTTTTGGGAACCTTATCTTGCCAAATTCAAGATTCGATTCTCACATGAACCCTCTGAGGCTGTTGAGGCTTCCGATGCTTCTGAAGGGGATGGTGAGAAAGTGACATCCTCTAAGCAAGTCGACGGATCTCAATGATTCCTTTTCTTTATTTTGTATTTTGTAACAAAGTCCCTAGGGATTAAAACAATCGCCTTTGGGCTCAGATCGAGGTTTTTTCCCTCCCCGAGATAACTATATGCTTTTGAATACAAATTTAATTTGTGATTTATTCGTGTTCCCCTTAGTCTATTATTTTCTCATACTTGTGAATTTAGAATTCTTGTACACTTAAAATCTTAGGGGTTGTCTTTAGATCACAACAAGCTTTTTATGGCTTGACTAATTAATTTTAGTTGATATCTTAATTATATCCAAGATTTTGTCCGCCTAATTGCGTTATAACTGTTAGGAACAGGCCTCGGACCTGGTCGTATTCAGGAGCTTTTAGTCTACTTAATAGCACTGTACATGTTAAGAATGAGGCCTTGGACCTGGTTATATCTAGGGGCTTTGTTTTAGAAATTTCTCAACTTAGTTCTTATTCTGGATTATTTTGAAAATTCGAGCTTTAAAAAGCCGTTGAATAATCAATTTTTCCAAACTATAAGTTTCAAGATTTTTCCGAATACGTTGAACTCTTTTAAAAGCTTTCTTCGGTTATGGGCCCCCCAAGCGACAAGAACTTATAAATGTTCCAGGTTGCTTTTACAAAATGAGCCCGCGATAATAAAATGACAAAATTGGTTACATAATAATCCAATTCTTATTAAAATGAAATGGCTTTTAAAGATAAGCCTTACATGAACAATAATTCAAAAACATTAAAGACAACAAAATTATTTGTAGTACTTTTTGAGGTGTAGGGCATTCCAAGTCCGTGGAACCATTTCTCCACTTAACCGAGCTAACCTAAAGGTTCTTTCGCATAGGATCTCCATGATCTGGTATGGTCCTTCCCATTTCGGCCCTAACACACTGTCCTTGGGATCTTTACTTGCAAAAAATACCCTCTGGAGAACCAAATCTCCTAGTTCAAGTCAGCTTCCTTTTACCTTCGAGTTGAATTAGAGAGTGATTTTCGACTGATAATGGGTGAGCTGTAATTGTGACACTTCTCATTTTTCCTCGATCAGATCAAGGGATGAACTGAGTAGCTCTTGGTTCTGATCTCAATCAAAGGTTTTCTGCCTATGGGTCGTCACCAATGCCTTAATCGGGAGCATAGCGTCACTTCCAAAGGTAAGAGAAAAAGAGGTATGTTCCGTGGAGGTTTGATGTGAAGTTCTATAGACCCAGAGTACTTGTGGGAGCTGCTCGGGCCATATTCCCTTGGCTTTATCTAATCGCTTCTCTAAGCTCGCCTTTCGGGTCTTGTTTACGACCTCGACCTGCCCATTAGCCTACAGGTATGCTACCAATGAAAAATTCTTGGTTATGCCGTATTTTTCACAAAATTTTGTGAAGAGAACACCATCGAGCTGAGTTCCATTGTTGGATACGATATTTTTTGGGAGCACAAATTGACATATGATATTTTTTACAACAAAATACAAGATTCTCTTCGAGGTGATGGTTGCCAGATGTTCAGCCTCCACCCACTTCGTGCAGTAATCGATGGCGACCACATCATAACGAAATCCTCCCTTTCCTGTTGGCAAAGAACCAATCAAGTCAATTCCCCATACTACAAATGGCCAAGGGGATGAGATCATGGTTAACTCAATGGAAGCTCCTCAATCAATTATGGCAAAGCGTTGGCATTTGTCACATTTCTGCACGTACGAGAACGAGTCCTTTGTCAGAGTTGGCCAAAAATAGCCCTGTCTCAGTACCTTCAGAGCCAGGTTTCGCCCCCCAGCATGGCCTTCGTAGAAGACTTCATGTATTTCTTGCAAGATAGTCCGTGCTTCCTCGGGCAGAACACACTGTAGGAGGGGTAGCGAATGCCCTCGTCGATATAGAATCCCTTCAACCATAACATATCATAGAGCTTGATATAGTAGCTTTCTTGTGCCCTTTCAATCGTGAGGTAACTTACTGGTTGTGAGGTAGTCCACTATGGGGATCATCTAGGTCAGTTTTATGTCAATCATTTCGACCTTAACCATCTCTGCTAATATGCTCAATTTTTCCAAGAACTCCACTAGAACTACATTCTGTGTATCTGCCTCTTTGGTGGTAGCAAGTTGAGCCAAAGCATCAGCATTAGAATTTTGCTCGCGGGGTATTGTTCAATAGAGCTAAACTCAAATTCAGACAACTCGCTTTTGACCTTGGCTAACTAGGCTGCCATCTTGACACTGCGAGCTTGGTATTCTCCCAATATTTGATTGACTATGAGTTGGGAATCACTATAACATTGGATCACCTTTGCTTTTAGCTCTTTCACCACCATTAGCCCAACCAATAAGGCCTCATACTCGGCTTCGTTGTTGGATGATTCGAATCCAAACCTGAGAGTTGTATGTAATTGATGCCCTTCAGGTGAGATTAAAATTATCCCAGCTCCCGATCTTTTTTTTAGAGGATCCATCAACGAATATTTTCCACAATTCCTGCACCGGTTAACTCATCGGCTCGTCCTGAAAACCTTCGCACTCAGCCACGAAGTCAGTGAGGCTTGACTCTTGATTGTTGTGCATGGCATATATAATATCTCGAACTGGCTGAGTTGGATGGCCCACTTTAGTAGAAGTCCCAAAGTTTCAGGATTTTGCGAAACCTGCCTTAAAGGTTGGTCGGTTAAGACGTGGATAGTGTGGGACTGAAAGTATGGTCTGAGCTTCCTTGAAGCCAAAATAAAACAAAACACGAGCTTTTCTACTAATGGATATCGAGACTCAACTCCGAGAAGTAGTTTACTTACATAGTATACTGGTTTCTGGGCTCGACTTTCCTCTTGAACTAACATAGCACTGATCGCATTTCCCATCACAACAAGATACATAAACAAACATTCTCCAAATGCTGGTTTTGATAGTATGGGGGTTCAGCCAGGTGAGCTTTCAGGTCATGAAATTCTTGTTCGCATTCTTCGGTCCACTCGAACTTCTTGTTTCCTCTGAGCAAGTTGTAAAATGGGAGACACTTGTCAGTGGATTTTGAAACAAAGCGGTTTAGGGCCACCACATTTCCAGTTAAACTTTGTACTTCCTTGTGCGACCTAGGCGAAGGCATTTCTAACAAAAATCTGATTTTCTCTGAATTTTCCTCTATCCCCCTTGTGTTGACTATAAACCCCAGAAACTTTCTCGACGAAACAACAAAAGTGCACTTCTAAGGATTTAACTTCATGTCGTACCTCCTTAGTACACCAACACACTCTTCTAGGTCAGATACATGGTTATTGGAAATCTTTGATTTAACAAGCATATCATTGACATACACCTCCATGTGTTTTCCTGATATGGTTAGCGAACATTTTGTTGACTAATCGTTGGTACGTAGCACCGGCATTCTTCAACCCAAGCGGCATAATTTGTAGCAGTATACGTTATGCTCGGTCATGAAGCTGGTATGTTTGGTTTGCAGGGTTCATCACGATCTGCTTATATCCAGAATACGCATTAATGAAAGACATAAGCTCATGACCGGCAATGGCATCTACGAACTGATCAAATCTAGGTAATGGGAAACAATCCTTAGGACATACCTTGTTGAGATCGGTGAAATCAATGTAAGTTCTCCACTTCCCATTTGGCTTTGGGACCATAATGGAGTTAGCAACCCAGATCAGGTATTTTACTTCCCTAATAAATCCATATTTGAGTAGGCAAGCTACTTCTACTAATGCTTCCGACCGTACTCTCCCCAGAAGCCTTCATTTTTGGGACTTTGCAGGCACATTCTTGTCCAAATTTAAAGTATGCATTATTATACTTGGACTGATTCCCACCATATCTTCATGCGACCAGGCGAAGACATCTAGATTCTTCCTCAAGAATTCGACTAGCTCCTTCTTTCTTTCAACTTCAAGATTTTTCCCAGCTTTTACAACTCTTGAAGGTGTTTCCAAGTCGATATTGAATTCCTTGAGTTCCTCCACAGCTTTGAGCTCAGATCTATATTCGCCTATTCACTGTTCTTCCGTCCCATTGGTAACTTCCATTACCCGGGACTCCTCACCTTCTTCGACTATGACCATTGCTTGAAGCCCGGGTTGTGATTTTCCCTTCATGGCTATGCTGTAGCATTCTCGGGTCGCGAGTTGTTCTCCTTTTACTGTGCATATCCCTGAAGCTGAGGGGAACTTCATTGCCAGGTGTCAGATCGAGGTAATGGCTTAAAAAACAATCAGTGCAGATCATCCCAAAATCACGTTATACGCATCCGGACAATCGATTACATTGAACTCAAGTCTTTTAGTAACAGTTCGTGCATCATCCCCTACCGTGACCACCTGTTCGATTGTCCCTATGGTTGTTGTCCCTTCACCTGAAAATCCATACAGTGTCATTGAGGTCGCCTTTAGATCAGTTATAGATAATCCCATCTTTTCTAGGGTGGACCTGAAAAGCACATTACTAAGCTCCCATTATCTACCAATATCCTTCGTACCCTTCGATTAGCGAGCTGAGCGGCTACCACTGGCAGGTCATTATGTGGAAACTGAACGTGGCTAGTGTCCTCCTCCGTGAAAATCATTGGTTTTTTTTCCAACTGCTGTAGTTTTGATAAGCATTGCTCCGAGATAAATTCCATATCGTTATGATTTTTCAGCTCTTGTATATACCTCTTTTGTGCTCCATTGCTCGTTCCCACCAAATGAGGTCCTTCGAAAATAGTAGTTATATCTCCTCCTACTATTGGGGGAGGGTCAACTTAGTTCTCCTGATCCATCTGAGTTCTAGCTGACCTATCGGAGTTTCTAGAGCTGGACGAGAATACTGCCCGGTAGATTGATTAGGAGCAACTCGGTTTCGGCCGTACTGGGCTAACGGTCCAGCCCGAATGAGAGTTTTGATCTCATCCTTCAATTGTCGGCAATCATCAGTATTATGACGAATTTCATTATGGTATCGGCAAAACTTCGAGGGATCTCTCTTTGCCCTTTGATGCCTTAATGGATCTAGTTTCTTCCACGGAAAGTGATTAGAGTTTTCCAGGAAAATAGGTTTCCATGTATCCATCAGGTCTATGTAGGTAACATAAATGGGCTTGAATTTTTCCCCGGGCTTGTTCTTCTTTGTGCCATTCTGGTCGCCCTCACCATTCCCTTTCCTCTTATTGTTTCCCGCTTCATTATTTTGGGTAACAGGTTGAGCCATTCCTGCAATATCTGTCACCGCTCCAGCGGGCTGAATAGGGGCCTGGCTAGTCTTGTGACAACAGATCGTGCCTCCTCCAAGTTTATCAATTCCTGAGCCCGGGCCAAGAACTCATCTACACTTTTCACTGGAGCTTCTGCCATAGATTGCCTCCTATCAGTATTCCTGTTCTCATTTCATTAGCTTGGAGCCATCATCAACGTCTCTAGTTTACACTGCTGCGTTGGTGAATCTGCTCAAATATGCTTTCAAGGACTCACCAGGTTGCTGTTTTATGTTGGCCAATGAGTCGACCTCTACAAGAATTTCCTTTGAAGCTCGGAACACTCTCTTGAACTCGGAAGACAACTTCTTCCACGAGCTTATCAAATGTTTTTTGTACTTTTTAAACCACTGTCTGGCAGGTTCAATCAGAGTCGTGGGGAAAAAAATACATCTTAGGTCGAACTCGACATTGTGGGCCATCATCAATGTGTTGAACATCCCGAGGTGGTCGGATGGATCTGTGTTTCCATAAAATATTGGCATGTTCGGCATTCTGAAGCCAATAGGATACACAACTACTGTACTATTTAGGGTGAAAGATTTGAGCTCCTCATCAGAATCACAATCATCAATCCATTTTCCAGATAAGAGCCTCTTCATTTGCTCCTCCATCAAGGCTAGTCGCTCGAGGGTTGGGTCTTTGGTCTCTAGGTTAGCTGGGAGCTGTTCACCAACTCCCATCCTATTGTATGCATTTAATGGGTTGTTTTCCCTCCAAGTTCAAGCTTAGTTAGGCGGAACATTCCCATTGTCGCGTACGATAGATGGACCTCCCCCATGTTAAGTATAACCCATATCATCATTGCGAGCTGGATACATCCTTTGTGAATTCAGATGATCATGCAGGTCAGGATGTGGATCAAAATGAGTTCTTTGTGCTGAAGTAAGATGATTCCTCAGGTCGCTTTCAGACCTGCCTCCATGCTGGCTCCCCATCCAGTAACTTCCATTTGCAAAACTTACGGCCCGCGGCTGAGATCGAGGACCTGGATTATCAACAAATGCTCATGGGACGTAAGTGTCTACTAACGGGGGAGGATTTCTCCTACTATTTTCATGAACTGGAGCGTCTCTCTATGGATGCAGTGGTGTAGGATGTCTAACCGACGATGGCAGATGTCTTATCGGTGAGGCTATCCTCGTCCAATCAGGACGTACTAAATTAGCCTCTCTCGGTTCTACCCCGATATCCCAAGTTCTCTATGCCTGTGGTTCTGATCGCAGTGCATGCGAATTCTCTAGGGTGTTTTGTCTCCATGAATTTTTCCCAGCTCACTCTGATGGGTTGTTTTGGACATTCCTTGGAATTTGTGCAGAAGGCACGGAGCTAGGGGTCGCAGTTCTGACCGACCGACTGACATGTGGATGATGGTTCCTGCGATGATTAGTGGGCTGAGTACTTTGGTGATTTTGCTCTGAAGGTACAGAGCTCGGAGTGGCGATCCTGACAGAACTCCTTAATTGGGCATTCTCCATCTTGACGGTTGTTAGATATTCTAGATTAGGATTTGGTGGGCATGACGCTGAACTCCTAGTGTCATCCTAGCCCACATGTTGCTTCCTAGGACCTTGCTGAACATCTGGGCCTTTTTCAGTGGGAACGGTTGTATGATGCGCCTCTTGCCCACCAAGTTGTTCCATTTAGTTGTCATGCATCAATCGAGTAACCACCATGATGAACATTGAATGAAACTTGTAAAGGATTAAGCATTAATTTTTCTCTCGACAAAATCATCAAACTATTGATGCAGTTTTTCGCCAATAGTAGATTTAGAAATCTAATAAGGATATTAGTGCTTATTTATAAACTGTAATGAACTTATATGAATAATTTCTCACACACACGATTTTACGTGGTTTAGTGGTTAAAATGTACGTATTCCATGAGAAAATATATTACTCTCTCTCTCTCTCTCTCTCAATTTCTACAGAGTTTCAATATCACAAAAAGTGGTCCCCTTTCCTATCCATTATCCCTGATATTTATAGTGAAATTTCCTGGACAGGTTTGGGTAACCGTGTGCATAAATATGGTAAACATTTAATAAAGATAATTCTCAATTACAAAGGGATACGATTGCCTAAAAGAAATTACTCTTGTTATCTCGGACAATAAATGTGCAATACAGCCTGGACATTAATGAGCGTACAAAGTGCCTCCGAGTCTCACAGGATCCTTCACTGTGTGTCATGACCAGGTTTCCACGATCTGAACATATTCATCAAGTTGGGGATCGAAGGGAATCCAAACCTTAGTTTGGATTAATTTCAGAGCGCCCTAAAGGGGATCTGGCCACTACATGTATCGAATTGGATCGTCATCCTAAGAGGCAACCTGATAATTATCTGAATGTCGTACTACCAAGTTCTAAGTTGAGCATCCCACATCATCATTAGATAGATGTTCTACTTGTGACGCCCCACATAACTATAGTTGCTTTCTGGAATGACAACTGGCCCTACAAACCAACACGAGTCTTTTCAGCATGCTTTGTCCTCACTCACATGCTTCCTAGGAAAACTTCTCAGGAGGTCACCCATCCCTAGATTACCCCAGGTCAAGCACGCTTAACTTTGGAGTTCTCAAGTGATGGGCTACCGAAAAGAAGATGCATCTTGTTGATATAGGTAGTACCCATCAATCCATTTAAGCCCTCTTCAACTGTGTAGTCCCATACTTACACAGTCTGAGAATCATCACACTTGACCTTTCCCAGGCGGTGTGGGATTGCACAGCTTACCTGGTCTTTCCCCTTACGGATCATAGGATTCTGACTGTCACAATCACCCCCCCCCTTACGGGCCCGACGTCCCCATCGGCCACACTTCCGGCTGGGTCAAGTCTCTGATACCATTTGTGACGCCCCACGTCACTATGGCTGCTTTCTAGAATGACGACTGTCCCTACAAACCAACACGAGTCTTTTCAGCATGCTTTGTCCTCACTCACATGCTTCCTAGGAAAACTTCCCAGGAGGTCACCCATCCCTAGATTACCCCAGGTCAAGCACGCTTAACTTTGGAGTTCTCAAGTGATGGGCTACCGAAAAGAAGATGCATCTTGTTGATATAGGTAGTACCCATCAATCCATTTAAGCCCTCTTCAACTTTGTATTCCCATACCTACACAGTCTTAGAATCATCACACTTGACCTTCCCCAGGCGGTGTGGGATTGCACAGCTTACCCGGTCTTTCCCCTTACGGATCACGGGATTCTAACTGTCACACTACTCGCCTGCTTTTTCCATATATTCATCTACCAAATGTACCCCAGCTGAGTGATTAAACCCGTGCTAATTTTTAGGGTACAACATAGCTAAAATAATTTAGAATGTGAAATTCCAAATCACATAACTTGTATGTATATATTTTAATAAGATGGAAAAATTAATCAATCATTTTTCAACAAAATAAATCGAATAATTTTGGAGCATCACCCCCCACATGTCTCGCATAAAATGATAATAAAATATCATTTTAAAATAGAAATCTCTTCATTTCTATTAAGTTCTTTACATTATCCTCCAAGATAATACTTAGATTTATAATTTCTAAAATTGATCATGAGTCCTCAAACCACACGATAAACTCACAATAGATCAAAATAAACAAAATAACCATGTTAGTTTATTCTTACCCATTTACTTATAAAAGCAAGACACATCATTTGAAAGTAGCATTCACTTGGTTTGCTTTATTTTATATATTTCACAAGATGAATTAAGTAAACACAAATACCATGTGAAAATTTCTCAGGCAAATAATCACTAATTTTCATTTTAGTTGTCTAAATAATCTCAAAATCACTTAAACAACTTACATGCATCTTTTAAGAGTCTCTTTGAGATTCTTTTGAAAAATCCACTTTGACATCCATTGATTTTCTCATCAAAATCAATTTGATGATGTCAATTTTTAAACACTTTAAATCAAAGAAAATAAATCCTTATTGATTTATTCAAACACTTTGATATCCCATGCTTTATGTAACGACCCAAAATCGCTAATAAGGCTTAAGGGCCTTGATTAGCGTGCCAGGAGGGCATGATGGGATTTATGTGTGACTTTGATGAGTTAAATGCATGATTATGATTTAAAGCATGTTATATGACTATTTGTTTATCTGAGATGCATGACTATGTATATTAGTATGCATGTAGGCCCGGATCGTGCTAGAAGGGCATAATTGTAATTTTAGCCCGCTGAGGGCATATATGTGATAATTGTATTCTGTGATTTGTACCACGTGAGTGTGGTGGTATTATTGTGATGCACATGCCGAGACGGTCCTAGAGAGCTAGTTAACTCTAGAGTCGCAACGGGATTTCTATACCCGGCTCGGGAGGAGCCTAGGGGTACCTCGGGAATTTTATGGTTAAGTTGAGATTTAGCGGGTAATGGTTATTGGAGATTTAGTAACCTGGGTAACCATTAGTTACTGCTGAGAGTAACAAGTTTTAGAAAGAAAATGGTAGAATTGAAATATTAGTGAAAGGACTAGTGTACCCTTGAGGAATTAGTTGAGAAAGGATCATTTGGAGGGGTAGCATGGTCATTTGGCAAGGGTAATAGTCAATTCTCAGCTGGGTTTTAGTGGGTCACGGTTTGGGTATTTAGGGTCATTTGATGCCTTGACCAAAATTGGAAGAGAAGAAGAAGAAAGGAGAAGAGGTGTAGATGGGGCTGAAGTTTTGAGACCTAGGAGGAGATTCAAAGGGATTTGAGGAACCAAAAACCAGATTTGAGCTAGGACTACTCAAGGTAAGATTTATATTCTGTTATTTCTTGGGTTCAAGGTTGATTTCTCAAAGTTTTAGTGTGGAATTTAAAGATAGGATGGTTGGTTTAAAGTTTGAGGAATTTGAAACTCTAGATGACATTTTTAAGTTTGATTGTGTGTTTGGATGTCTTTGATGATGTTTATGGGTTGTTAGATGGTCTATTTGATGTTTGAAATTGATTTTGGGGTTTAGGTATTGGTTTGGTATGATTTTGGAAGGTTTTAGCTCGGAGAAACGCAAGTGAAAACCCAGATTTTCTGGGTTCGCGAAGGAGCGCCGCGGCCCTGTTCTTGGGCGCCGCGGCGCGAGGTTGCATCAGGAGAGGGGCATCTCGCTGGGCGCCGCGGCCCTTGAAGGGAGTGCCGCGGCACTAGGCCATTTTCAGGGCACCAAAAGTTGTATTTTGAGCTTTTGCTCCGGGGGTTCGGGGGATGTTTCCGATGAATTGTTTTAATGATTTGGGAGTCCCGAGAGTGTGGGATTGGTCTCGGGAAGTGGTTTTTGATTTGATTAGTGTTGAGGGATATTTCTTGTGTGTTGTGACTAGGTTATTGGAGAGGCTCGTGCTTGAGGACCGTGCTCGCGGCTTTAGTGCATCAGGAGGCTCGGAATGCAGGTAAGAAAACTATAACACCCGTAGGATGGGGCATGGGCCCATAGTTTGATTGCAGGGCACGGCCCTATATTGCATGTTGCATGATGAAATGATTGCAGGGCACGACCCTATAGTGCATTACATGTTAGGGTGCAGATTTAAATGAATTTATATTTGTTTGAATGTTGTTTGATTTATGCTACATATGATTATAGTGAAATGAACGGCTATGGCCGAGGGCGGCAAGGCCGAGAACGGCAGCGGGGCCGGAAGTAACACCTAGCACATGGGATGCTATGGTCAAGGTAGGACCCAGGGGATACGGGTGGTATCCCTACGGTGAAGACCGAGACCCCAGGCTTCGGTAAGGCTTCGGGGGCGGCATGGCCGTGTTTGCTTAGTCTAATGATTGACTTGTTTATATGTGGATTATCTGTTATGATAAACTGTATAGATTGCATATGTTATGTACTGCATGAGTTTTCTTGCTGGGCTTCGGCTCACGGGTGCTCTGTGTTGCAGGTAAGGGCAATGTCTGAGTCAACCAACCATGAGTACGGAGAGCGTGAAGCGACGCGTACATGTTTGGCCTGCCCGACTGCTTTGGTTGGGGGTTTATTCGAAAATGGCTGTAATAATCTATGATTTTATGATTTCTCAACTGTAACCTTATTTCAAGATGTAATTAGTTTTCAAACCTCAAAATCGATCCCAAATGTTTAATAATAGAAGTTTTAATGAAACGACGCATTTTCAAAGATTACAGCCTTAACTTTTAATTAGTCACACTTTTGTTTCAAAACCTCGGTTAGCGAGTTCATTGCACACTGTTTTGTCTTAAAAACTCACTTAGTAACGGCTCTAAGGAAGTAGGGCGTTACACTTTAGTTTAAAATTATCTCCTCATTGAGATTAATTTAAACATATCACCATATTTAACCAAATTGAATAAAATTCTCTTAAATCTATTCACCATTGGTGTAAAGATTAAAAATTGCTTCTCCAATTTTGTAATGTCTCCTCATTGAGACATTGAATATTTAAGAATTATTGTCACTACATAATTCTCAAATATTTTCTCTTTTTTACCAAACATTACTGTTGACACAGTTTTTCACCAATAGTGGACTAAGAAGTTCGAAACGAGACACGTATCACGACCCTGAGCACGACCCTTTTCCTCCTGAGCTAGTCAGTGAACCCTAGTCACAACCATAATAACAAATAACCATCATTCATGAGCAAATAAAGGCTTCCGGACAGAGTCCTAGCCTTTGGGACCTAAAATTATACTAAACTGGTTAGTAGAATCTTGCCCGAGCCCTTAGGTTTGAGTCCCCGCAACTCAAAACCTCATTTGGCTACTTTCCCCAACTAGAGCTGCAGCCCACCCCTAAAGGGTTATGGCGTGCCTCTAGGCAGAGAGCTCCGAACCACCAAGGCACTGGACACGCATCGCGGCGCCAAGGCAGTTCAAAAGAACCTAGCGCCCCTTAGATCATGCGGGCCACAATGCTCCAAGAACAGCACTGCGCTGCAACTCCACGAACCCAAAATTCCAGTGTTTTCCAGCTATTTTCTCTAAACCAGAACCCCTAAAATTAGTCCCCAAAACCTTAACCAAATCCATAATTGAGTTCGAAACTTATAACAACACATTATAACCATCATATAAACATAAAGAAATAAGCTAAAACCTCACCACAACTCAAGAACACCAAAAAAACCAAACCAGCAATTTACCAAAAATAAAGTATAATTTTTTCCTCACTGAGAAAAATCCAACCCTAAGCTGCACCTTAAACCAACTCCCATCTCTAAGCTCCAAATTCAAATACTTTTCCTAAAAGATCAAGGAATTCTCAAACCAAACTAAGAGAGAGAGAGAGAGAAGAAGGAGAGAAGTAAAGTGTAATATGAGTTTCCTTATTAGACTAAGTTATTCCGAGAGCGTGAAATGACCAAAACGCCCCTTACCTAAACCCTTACTCTTTAATGCCCTCAAGAGAAAAATGGTCTTTTACCACCATTTCCCACTAATCCATAATTAACACCATATTTTCCCATTAATTCCAATATCCCCAAATGATCATCAAATAACTTCTCATTACCCAAAAAATCCCGGTAATGTACTAAATTACCAAAATACCCTAGGCTCACCTCGGGCCGGGTATTAATCCTTGTTGTGACTAAACTGCTAATTTGCTACCTAAGATCGTCTCATGTCGAATAACTCAAATATATCCACATGATAATGTGGTATAAATCACAAAACACATATTGTTATCCAAAAAACAGGCACGGGTGACGTGGCAGGCATTTTTAAACACGTGGCTGACACCTGGTAGAGCTCTGTTCGACCATCGACCAATAAGATCCTCCTGGCATGGCAGTTGAGTTTTCCTTACGACCAGCATGGTCGTACACTCCGCATATTTCAAGATGATCGTGTGGAAATCATAATCAATTCCGAGATTATCTCCAATGATTCCTGATTATCCGATTAATTAGGAGAGAATATCTGTAACAAATTCATGTAATCCTCCTTGAGCCTATAAATAGAGAAAGATAGCTCAAGGAAGGGACTTTTGGCTTTTTGTTAATTGAAGTTATACACTTACGAGAGAATTAGAGCTATTGTATTACGATTGGATTGTTTACCTCTCTCAAGTTTGTGAAACTCAAAGAACCCTAGTTCTTTGATCACTCCTTTGAGGTCTCATATCAATAATAGCTTTAAGTGGACGTAGGTCATTACCAGTTCCTGGGGCCGAACCACTATAATTTCTTGTGTTCTTTACTCTTTTGTCATTATATTCATTCCAACACATCTATCCACATCAAGCGTTTTGACTCCGTGTCAGTTGACCAAAACAAGGGTCAACACATATATTTACAAATACACCCTCAATAGGTCAAAATTACGAAAATACCCTTATAATAAGAAACAGGCCACATGCATGCTTAATACACCTAAGCATGCTTTACTAGTCATATCATAATATAACTCACATAATTCACATAAGCATGCATATAATCATAGAAATGCACGTAATATCCATTTATGCCCTCCCGACACACTAATAAAGGCACTAAGCTTGATTAGCAAATTTCGAATGTTACACCATGCACTGGCAGCAAACTGAATGCATACTATGAGAGCTAGAAGTTTCTAGGCTAAACAGATCTGAGCATTGAGTCACTCGAGCTATTATTATATGACCTGAAGATCTGGCTAGATGATCTCCTTGATATCTTGTCGACCTGTAGTAGACTTGAGCTACCCATTTAGGAAGTTGTATTGCATTACTTGAACTATAAGCAACTTCATTAAATGCTTACCAGCTGCACCGCTAACCAGGACATGTCAGCTCATGTTTTTTAGGTACAACATTTGCACCCAAGCCTCTGCTCGTGTATGACTTCATTCCTACATCTGACACACAGAGTAGAGGCTTTTCCACTTCTGTCATGGGGAATGTGCTCTCCTACCCCCTCTCAAGCATGGGACACGTGTTTGATTTCTATAGGAGTCTATTCAAGTTTTAAGTACAGTGATAGTTGTCTTGTCAACTTTTTTACCGTCGTTTCATCTATTCAATTCTAGCCCTTCGATCTCGAACTACCGTGATTGTATGGATCTAATTCTTTCCCATGCTTAACCTATATACAGGGCCATTGAATTTGATTCTCACCACCTTTGCATTCCAAAAATTTCCCCTTTTCGTTTCTTCTCTGAAGCTCTCAAGCATTGTGGTGATTTTCTCTGAGTCATCTCATTGCAGTTCTTCAATCCTCTCAATCCTTCAAGCCTTCCTAAACCAGAACTGTGAGCATTTCCCTTGAACTCCTTCACACATTTTGTTGTGCATTTTTGAAGTTTTTTCTTCTTCTTTTTATGTAATAAGTCTATCAGGGGTTTCGGTTAGGCTTGTATGCTCTTGTTTTGTTTGGGTAAGCGGGTAGTATATGTTTATTTAGTCATAGATGTTGAGAGAATGACAAAAATAGGTGGATTTTAGGGCATTTTCTCAGCTTTGAGGTTTAAATGAAGGAAAATTTAATCCAATGTTTTGGGTTTCTGACCTCAAAACTAGGTAGCTTAAGAGTCACACTTCTTGGGTAGTTTTGCATTAAAACTGCTTCCCAAAACTAGGTTTCTGACACACGATTTTTGAGGTGATAGTACTTTCTGAGATTAAGGGCACGTGACTTAGGGGCACGTGTGGATCCACATACATGGGTTTTAAATCTGCCCTAGCTTGTAGGGAGTTCCACTTGCGAGACATGTTCTTTTAAACCTTAGGTCGGGTTCTCCAGGGACCCTCCTCTAGTTACTAAACATGACCAACTCTCTTCACTTTCATGATCCTTAACCAGAATTATATCCTTAGGTCACCACTAACGATTAGCATTACTTTGTGCCCAACCTAGTTTAATTAATTCCAAAAATGAACCAATAAAAGAACAAGAACGAAGTGGGCACTATTTCCCAGAGCCAGCAGGTCGTAGAGACCCCCTTCCCCACTTTGGACCAGTGGTGGAGAGGGAGGTCGAGGTTAATGCCAATAGTTTCTATGAGGCAGAGTGAAAAGTCTCTAGAATAATTTCCATGCCCTAGGTAAATAATATAATGAGGGGTCATGGAATACAGACAGAATCGAAGTTCTACGCCCAACCTATGATGGAAGGTGAGCAGAGTTGTGCCCCCCTGGAGGGCAATTTTGGGGATTGGAGCGAAGAGCACCTGAAGGTAGGCCCCTTCCTTCCGCATAGCTTATAATTTACAGACTTCCTTAATTTTGTGAAGTTAGCTCCATTCCAACGCCCCCAACACTTATCGCCTCTTAGCATGGTTAAATATTTGTTTCTTAAAGATGAGTGGGAGGACTGTAGCATCCCAAAACTCCTAATAGGATTAAGTACTTGGATTAGTGTGTCGGGAGGGCACATGTGACAAATATGTGAATTGTATTAATATATAATCGAGTATGCATGATTATGTGTATTACATGTGTTTAAAGATCCGCTTTTGTTAAAAAAGGGCATCTTGGTCCTAAAATGGTTAAGAGGACCAATGAAATTATTGAGAAATGTTTGAGCGTGAATGCGTGCTTCATTAAAAGGACAGAAAAACTACACAGATCCAAACATATGAACGTGGAGTTCCAGGATTGGGTATTTTGTGTTTCTCCAAGTTTTACAGATTAAAGAGATAAAATTATTTGGAAAGAAAGGAAAATTGAGCCCTAGCTTTGTTGAACCTTTGAGATCCTATAAGGAATTAGGCAAGCGGCCTGTAGGTTAGCCTTGCCCCAGCATTAGAGGTTCATAGGGTGTTTCAAGTATCGATACTAAGGAAAAATGTGTCGAATACTACACCTATCTGGGTAAGGAGACCCTAAAAATTTCAGCAGAATTTAGCTTATGAAGAGAAGCCAGTGGAGATTCTGGATAGAAAGGATGAAGTCTTAAGGAATGAGACTGTCACCCTAGTGAAAGTGTTATAAAGAAAAAACCTTTGAAGTTAGTGTAACGTCCCAAATTACCTAATAAGGCTTAGGCCTTGATTAGGGGCCAAGATGGCAAATTATGGAAAATTATGTGGTTATGTAATATATATGTGTATCATTATATGATTATGTGAGTTATATTATAATATGCCTTGATATGCATGTTTAGGTGCATTAAATATATATGTGGGCCTGTTTTTGATTAAAAAGATAATTTTTGTAATTTGGCTTGTTACAGGTATATTTGGAGTATATGTGCATATATGTGATCTATGTGTGAGACCACATCAATATGTGGATATATTTTGGTTACTTGGCACGAGGTGATCCTAGGGAGCAAGTTAGCAAGAAAGTCACAACGGGGTCAAATACCGGGCTCAGGGTGAGCCTAGGGGTTATTTGGTAATTTAGTACAAAATCAGGATTGATCAAATACTGGGAAATTGATTGGTAATTATTTGAGGATATTGGAAGTAATGGGAATTATAAGGCGTTAATTATGATTAACGGGGTATGAGACAAATGACCACTTTGCCCTTGAGGGCATTAAAGGATCTAAGTTGGACTAGAGGGTAATTTAGTCATTTCTAGCCTAAGGAAGGGATATACTCTATAATTCAAAACCCAGGGGTAACACCTAGAAACATACTCTCAGTTCTCCATTTTCTCTCCATCTTTTTGCTCTCTCTCTCTCTCTCTCTTGGCTTTGAGGTTTTATTGAGTTTTGAGGAAGAAAGCTCAAAAGTTTGAGGCTTAAGCTAGGGACTTGGTTAGGAGAACTTAAAGATTGGACTTCATAGTAGAGGTAAGCTCTAACCCCTACTTTGATTTAGGTTTGTTTTAGGTTTAAGGGTGTTCTTGTGATGTTCTTGAGCATCAAAGCTCAAGTATGGATTTTTGTGTTTTGGTGGGTTTTTGATCAAGAGTAAACTTGGGTTTTGTTGAGGTAAATGTATTGATGAGGTTTTGAGGTTGAATTGTGAGTTTGGATTGTCTTTAAATGAGATTTTTGTGGCTTGAATGCAGGGGAAAACCCAGGGAATTATGGGTTCATTGGGGAGTGTCCCAGCACTGGAATTGGGTGCCCCAACACTATGCAGGGGAAGCCAAGGGGGCTTTCTGACTTACTTGGTGCCCTAGCTCTGGTATAGGGTGCCCCAGTGTTATGTAAGGGAAGCCAAGGGGGCTCTCTATTTTGGTTAGCTCCTCAGTGCTACCCTTGGGCTCCCCAGTGTTGTACCAGTCTCAGCAAAACCCATTTTTAGAGATTGGGAGGACTTGGGGGCTCGGGGGATGGTTCCACCACCCCGTTTGGTGGGATTGGAAATACCAAGAGCACAGGAGTGGTCCCAGAGTTTGTTTTTAGGGATTGAATCTGAATGAGGTTATTATTTATGGTTGTGACTAGGTTACCTCTATGGCTCGGTACAGAATCATGCTTAACGATCTTTCATATTTAACTTGTGCTTGGACAAAATGTAAGAAAACTTCACCCAATACGTGATGTACATGATTAGGGCTTGTCTTGAATGTTTAATATAGATTTGATCAGAGCCTGGGTCTCTGAGAATGTGCATGATTATGATAATTCTTGTGATCATTGATTAAGCATGTTGAATGCTCTGTATATAGATATTTGATATATGATATATGCTTGTATGCATTATCTGATTGAGAAAGGCTTGACTTATGAGTCAAGAACAGCAATAGCGCTGGTCGAAAAGCATTGACTTATAAGTCAAGAGTGGCAATAGCGCATTGAGCGCTGGTCAAAATGGTTAGCCTAACCAGGAGCGCATCATACGCTTGACCGACCTATTGTTCGTGGAAAACTAAGGCGCCATGTACGTTGGGCTAGCTCCAAGGCTGGTTATACAAAGGATAGGGAAATGGTCCTCAGGGTAACTTATTAGTCCCATATCCTAGGGCTGGGCCCTGAACTTGACTTATGACTCAAGAACGACATTAGCATCCTGAGCGTTGGTCGAAAGAATTGACTTATAAGTCAGGGGCGGCAATAGCGCACTGAGCGCTCGTCGATATGATTAGCCTAACAAGGACTGCATCATACGCTTGACTGACCTATTGTTCGTGGGAAAACGAAAGCGCCAAGTATGCTAGGCCAATTCCAAGGCTGGTTATACAGAGGATAGGGAAATGGTCCTCGGGGTAACTTATGAGTCCCATATCGTAGGGACATTAGCGCGTTGAGCGCTGGTCGAAAGCATTGACTTATAAGTCAAGGGCAGTAATAACGCGCTGAGCGCTCGTCGATATGGTTAGCCTAACCAAGAGTGCATCATATGCTTGACCGACCTATTGGTCGTAGGAAAAATAAAGCACCAGGTATGCTAGGCTAGCTCCAAGGCTGGTTATACAAAGGATAGGGCAAAGGGCCCAGGGTGACTCATTAGTCCCACATCCTAGGGCGCTGGACCCCAGTATGATTCATTAATCATGTATTTTGGGCAACGGGCCCCAGTATGATTCGTTAATCATTTATCCAGGGAAATTAGTCCCATATGACGATGTAGTCATTTATATGATTTGTATGCGGGCATAAGTAGGGTTATTACTGCTAGGCGTGCTTATTATGATTTGGTAACATATTATTAACTGCTTATGAGCATGTTTAAGTTTTCTTGCTGAGGCTTGGGTCACGGGTGCTATGTGGTGCAAGTAAAGGGAAAATGAAGCTGGACCATTCCTGAGTTGGAGAGCTTCGGTAATGATGTGTACATATGCGGCTGCTCGACCTCCCTGAGTTGAGCTTGTCTCTGGCAGCGAGCATACATGTTCGATCGATCTTTAGGAACCATAAACCTTAGCATGCTCTGATACCAAGTTGTAATGCCATACTACCCTAGACTTGTTACCATGTTATTTAAAATGTGCCATTAGCTAGCTAATCAAGGTTTTAGAACGAAAAGTGTGATTAAGTATAAAAGGGTTGGACATCCATTAAAGTTATCAAAATGATACCCTAGGATTCCAAAATACTGTTTCAAAATGTATTTACAATTCAAAAGCTAAGGTATAGTCGACCTAAGCGACAAAATCAGATGTCCACAACATGTCCCTCAAACAACCCCGGCCGTGGCGGCCAAGTAGGACGAACATGTATGTGCCACTCCATGCCCTCCAACTCATGCTTGGTTGGCCTTTCCTTTGCCCTTACCTGCACCATAGAGCACTCATGAGACAAGGCCCGGGAAGAAAACTCAACACATAGCATATGACAACTTAATCCAGTAATACACAACTTTAAACAGACAGTAGATTAGTCACATAACGGCCTATGCCGACCCAGGTGCTTTACTAGGAACTAGGTTCACGGTCTTCACCGGACGGGTGAGTACAACACCCTAGATAGCCATGCCATGGCAACTTGCATTCAGCATGCTTGTTGCCATTCGGGTTGTATTCACCATGCTTATCGTTGATCACGGCCTTCACCAATCCTAGCCTACGTCGATCTCAGCCTTTTCTGATCCCAGCCTTCGCCGATCAATCATAACCATGAAAACATAGTACAATAACTACGAATATTCACACACAACATTCAACACAAATAATCGGGCCATGCCCTACTCTGCAGGTACAAATAGTTTTCTTACCTGTGTCCCGAGCTGACTGTGTAGTGTGATCCCGAGCTCGATCCCCTAAACCCGAGCCTCGACCGTAAAACCTAGTCACAATGCAATAATAATAACATCCATCAAGCCCTAAAACAATTAAGAACTTCATAATAGTATTCTAACCTTCGAGACCTTGAATCCTACTAAACCTTGTAGTAAGATCCTTCCCAAGTCCTTAAAATTTAGGTTTTCGAGCTTAAAACCCCAACTTGGCCATTTCCCTTAATTTGAGTTATGAATACTAATTGGTAGACGCACTAATACAAGGTTACATCCAGGTCTAGGTCTTCGAGATGTTTGCTCATTAGTTGCCTCAGATTGAATTGGGTTAGTGCAAAACTGGCAGCAGCTCGGTTAATTTCCCTATATTGAATACCTTTGTTAGAGATGTCGGCTGCCACCCCCGATTCGACACATTCTTAGTCAGTATTTTTCCCACCTTCAACTATCTTTCTTTTATGCACCAACGGCGCAACCTCCTCAACGACTGGAGGTAGCCTCTTGGGAGGACCTTGAGGCCTGATGGCCGGGGTTTGATCTTCCCTGATCAACGTGCAAGCCACCATGGTGGCATCATTCACCACTACCTTAAACTTTTTCTCCTCGGTAGGAACGCTGGAAAGAGTTTTGTATTGACCCCCAAAGGTCTCAGATCAGGTCGTTCTCTTATAAATAGCTACAAAAGATACAACTCTAACAGAATAAGTAAAACTCAACAAAAGTAAGGAATTCAGATGAAGATTTTAAAAGCTAAGATACTTACGAAGTCGGTTGAAGTAACAATGTTCGCAGTTCCAGAATTCGTTTGACTTAAAGAACTGGTCTTTGAAGTCACTCAAATGGCTGGGGAGGTCGATGGTGCTGGCAGATTTGGGAAACCGGGTGAGGTAATAAAAACCATCACCTAGGGGTTTAATGTCTAGATTAGCCTTCAAATAGAAAAAATATAAAATATCCTCTGGGGTGAGGACATCCCACTCATTCTTGAGAAATAGATACTTTAACCCCATGCGGAGGCGACAAGAATTTAGCAGGAGTTGAAATGGGGCGAGATTCATGTAGTTCAAGAAATCTGTAAAGTACTAATCTAGTGGGAGGAATGCACCTGCCTTTAGGTGTTCATCATTCCAGGCCCTAAATTCATCCTCTAACGGGGTACAACTCCGCTCACCCTCCAATGGAGGTCGAGCGTAGAAGTTGGGGTTCATCTCGATCCCATGACTTAGCATTATTTTATTCTCCTTTGATTGAGAAGTAATTCGAGATACAATCCTCTCGGTCTCAAAGAAACTATCAGGTCCTAGCTCGATCTGCTTCACCACCACTAGACCAAAGTGGGGAATGGGGGTCTTGGGGGCAGCCTGCTTATCCTTGCTTTGAGAAGAGGAGCCTCCCTTGGTCTTTTTCTTTTGAAAGGCCATGAATATTTTTTTTAGTTCGCCTGATTACAAAATGACTCATTAGAGGCGATCTAAGGGATGTAACCTAGTTCAAATAACGGGGCGAACTAAGATTCTAAGGTTTTACTACTCGACCTAAAGTATCTACGAGCTAAGTTTAGGCTTACTACCCTGATGTGTTACCTCACGTGCGGCCATAATTCACACACCCTAATCTCAGGAAGGTACTTAAACTTTGGGATTCATGTGTCAGGCATGATGGTTTTGAAAAGTGGTTTAATGCAAAACCACCCTAGTAGCGTGCCTCTTAAGCTACAAAGGTTTTAGCCTAAACCCTTCACCTTCCAGGCTAAAGACTCGTACTTTTAACCTCTAAACCTAGAAAAAACCAAAAAAATTACCTCTTTTTATCCTTTTAACTTATCCATTTCTAGTCCTATTTGTTTTGGCCAAGTATAACCCAAACTAAACCCGCGCAGAACCAAAATAAGGCAAAAAATACACTTGAAAATTTTATTTACTTGTAAAAAAAATGAGTAAAAAGAAATTTTAACCAGAGCAAAGGTGTACTTATGGATTAGGTCTTGATCGAAGTAGTAAAAGGATGAAGAACGTCGAAGATTGCAAAAAATTCTAGGAGGTAATCGTTGAAGGGATTTCTGAGAAGAAAGAAAATTATAGGGTTTCTGAGAATTTTTGGAGAGAAAGAAGAAAGGGAAAATCAAATGTAAAGGTGGTGAATGCCAAAAAAATTTCTCATATTAATACGTCAATTTTGGGGGCAAATCTAGGCCACACGATTTAAACAATTCAAAATTCGAGGGTCAGAATTAAATGAAATAAACAGTGGAAAAAGGTTGACAAGACAACTATCACAGTGCTCGAAACACGAACAGACGCCTATAACAAGCGAACACATGTCCCGTGCTCGAGTGAGTGGGTGGGCACATTTTCCCACAACAGAAATAGAAAAGCCCCTACTATGCATGTCAGAAGTGACGTCGTGCACGAGTAGGGACTTGAGGGGCAAATGTTGTACCCAAAAAATACGAGCTAAATTATCTTACTCGAGGAATAGCTGGCATGTAATAAATAAAGGTTACAAGACTTAAGAAACGTTTCGTTAATTCTAGACCAAACAACTCGAGGCTACGTCACTAATTCTAGGATAGCCCAAGATCCTTTAGATCATTTGAAATGTTGATGACATAGATCGAAGTGTCTAGTGTCCTAATTGCCTCATCAGGCTCGAGTATTATCTAAGTCAAGTCATCCTGCTCCATTCATATCTTCGAGAGTGGAATCTAGCTCGAGGTGGTTCAAAGACATGCATATGGAAGAATCCATACATACTCGGATGCCCAATATGCACAAGATTGCTATATACATTTATTGATCAATGTAAACAACAATAGGCTTAATTAGGGTATCTACGTATCCATTTATTTTGAAGTTACCTGATTCTATATGTTACCATTTATGGCACGATTATCCAATATTTTCCATCACAATTCCCTATAAATATAAGGGAAATTGGCATTAAAAAGGACTGACGTCTTGTATGCCAAAAATCTGTTGAAATTGTCATAAACAACTCTTCAAGAGTTCCTAAACAAGAATAAGAGTGACTCATAAACTAGGCGGATTTTAACCACTGAACCACGTTAAAATTTTGTGAGTTTACATTTATTATTTATTAACAAGCTTAATCTCTCTAATCAGATTTCTTAATCCCTTATTGGCGAAAAATCACATCAACAAACTTCCTTAAGGATAGCTTGGGCCTCTTCTAGCAGAGCACACCTGAGTAGTGGCATGGAATGACCTCACCTATAAAATTCCCTCGACCAAAATATACCTTGGGACCCAGTGCAACAATTTTTGTGCATCCTTACAATCCTTGGGTAGTTTTCCTGTGGTGAGGTATTCTATGATTGGAGTTTTCCTGTGGTCGACCCTTCCTAGATCAGCTCGATTTTCTTCGGATCTTTATCTATGCTGGGCTTGTGAAAGAACTCAACTGGGACCACGTTCAACGTGTCCAACTCTTTTGTTGTGGGGAACCGAACAAGGGCATTCGTGCTTGTGTTTTTCTCGCATGAGATCTGCTCTATGGAGTAAAACTCAAATTCTGATAGTTCACTTTTTACCTTGGCCAAATAAGCGGCCATTTTGATCCCATGAGCTTGATACTCCCCCAACACTTGGTTTACCATAAGCTAAGAATTGCTAAAGCATTGGATGGCATTTTTTCTTGATTCTTTGGCAATCCGAATTTCAGGCAGCCATGCCTCATACTTGGTCTCGTTATTGTAGGCACCAAATCTGAATCTAAAATCTGTGAGGAAGTGGTGCCCTTCACTCATGATCAGAATTACTCCAGCTCCTGACCCGCGCTCATTTGAAGATTCGCTGATGAACAATTTCCACAACTCTTGTACAAGTTCCCTCATAGGCTCATCCTGAAAACTGATGCACTTGGCCACAAAATCAGCAAGGGCTTATCCCTTTATAGTTGTTTGTGGTTTATACAAAATCTCGAACTAGCTGAGTTTGATGGCCCACTTTAGTAAGCGTCCCGATTTCAGGCTTTTGCAAAACCTGCCTTAAAGGTTGATCAGTTAAGGCGTGTATTGTGTGGGACTGGAAATAAGGCCTAAGCTTCCTCGAAGCTAATACCATACAAAATGCGAGCTTCTTGATCAGAGGATGTCGAGACTCAGCTCCTAGAAGCCTCTTGCTGATGTAATATACTAGTTTCTAAGTTCTATCTTCCTCTCGAACTAAAATAGCACTAATCGCGCTCTCGGTTACCGCCAGATAGAGATATAAAGCCTCCCCACTGACGGGCTTTGATGGGATGGCAGGTTCAGCTAAGTGCTTCTTCATATCCTAAAATGCCTGGTTACAATCGTTAGTCCATTCATATCGTCTATTTTCGCTTATCAAATTGTAGAAGGGGAGACACTCGTCAGTTGATTTTGAGACAAAGCAGTTGAGGGGGCGATCTTTCCAATTAAATTATGGATATCTTTATGCGACCTTGGCGATGGAGAATCCAGCAGCGATCTGATTTTCTCCAGATTAGCTTTAATCCCCCTTAAATTAATGATGAATCCTAGAAATGTTCCTGATGAAACCCCAAAGGTACATTTATGGGGATTTAACTTCAAGTTGTACTTTCTTAGCACAAAAAAATATTCTTCCAAGCCGGATGCATGTGTATCATCCCAAATTTGCTAATAAGGCTTAGTGCCTTGATTAGCGTGCCAGGAGGGCAATAATTGATTTAATTGTGTTAATATGTGAATTAGATGATTATGTGATTAGAAATGCATGTTTAGGTGAATTACATATGCATGTAGGCCCAATTTGGTTAATAGGGACATATTTGTAATTTTAGCCCGTTGAGGGCATAAATGCAATATATACGTATGTTGTACTTGATACCACAATATTGTGGTGATATATTTGCGAGGTACGATCCGATATGGTCCTAGGGAGCGGAATAGCTAAATAGTCACAACGGGATCGAGTACTCGGCTCGAGGTAGCCTAGGGGTATTTTGGTGATATAATATGTGTTCGAGATTATCGAATAACGGGTAGTGATTTAATGTCTGTTTAAGTATGTCAGGAATTAAATGAGAATTTATAGGGATACTCAAAGAATTAGCGGGATGTGGAAAATGACAGGATTGCCCTTGGTGGCACTAAAGGATTGAGGATACACTTGGGGGCATTTTGGACTTTTCAACTAGGGGATAAACTTGGACTTATCTTAGACTCTAGAACTATTTAGAAGGAAATAGAAGAAAAACACTAAAAAACCTCAACTCTGCTCCCTCTTTCTCTCTCTCTCGGCTCACTCTCCTTCTCCTGGAGGCAAAGACAATTTTGGAAAGTTCTGGTGGTGAAACTCAGAATTTGAAGCTGGAAACTTGGGGAAAACAAGCTAAGGGTGTTGGAAATCAATTCTAAGCTCGAAATCTTCACTGAGGTAAGGTTGCTTTCATGTTTCTGTTGGTAAATTCTATTGAGAATGAAGCTTAGCTAAGCTCTAGGCTTAAGTTGAATTTGGTCTGAATTGGGGTGATTTAGCTAGCTTTCTAAGGTGATAGCACTCCCTAAAGTGTAGTAGAGTTATTGAGGGACTCAACTCTGGCATTGAGGTATATTTAGATTGAATGTCAGGGAGGTTAGCTCGTAAAATGCATGAGGAATTCTGGGATTTGGGGCTCGTGCCGCAGCCCTATTCATCAGGCGTCGCGTCCCGCTTGAACTTTGAGGCTTGGGAGCCTCAGATTTTTGCCCAAGCACCGCAGCGCAGGCTAAGGTGCGCTGCGGCCCGTGTCCTTCATCTAAGAGAGTCGTGCTCTCTGACTTGAGCGCGTCGTGTCCCTTAAGGGCTAGGCCACGGTTCAAATGGGAATTGTTGGCTATTTTAGGGTTTTATTGTAACGACTTAAATTTCCTAATAAGGCTTAGGGACTTGATTAGGGGGTCAAGATGGCGAATTTTGGAATTATATGATTATGTGATAATTATGTGTATCATTATGTGATTATGTGAGTTATATCATAATATGACTTGATATTCATGTTTAGGTGTATTAAATATGCATATGGACTCATTTCTATTTAATTGGTCCATTTTCATAATTTGGCCCGTTTTGGGTATATTTGGCATATATGTGGTATGTGTATGGTACTTCATTATTATTTGGTTATGCTAAGCTTACTCAGCATGGGACGATCCTAGGAGGCAAGCCAGTGGGAAAGTCACAATAGGATCCATACTTGACTCGGAGTTAGTCAAGGGGTATTTAGCACATTACCAGGATATTGGGTAATGGGAATAACTATTTGATAATAATTTGGGAGTTAGTGAGATCATGGGAAAATTCTGGAAATTTTGACTATTTAACCCCAGAGGGCGTTTTTGGGACCCCGAGTATTAGGATTTGCTTGAGGTTACTTAAGCTCAAAGTAACCAGTTAGAATTATAAAAGAACATTCAGAATGTTCTCTCTCCCTCCCGTTCCCTTTTCGATACCCGATCGCATTTTCGAAGGAAACTCGAGTTTTAGGACTCAAATTCAAGCAAGGATTGAGGCATAGCGATTCTAGGGAAGATTAAAAGCTTATTAGCTGGATGATTTAGTTGGGAAACGACTCAATTAGAGGTAATCCAAGTTTTAAGTTCTAAGTTTTTAAGCTTTAATTGGATTTTACGTTTTGATGAGTTTTTAAATGAATTGAAGCTTGGGTTTTATTGGTGTTGGATAATTAGGATGTTTGAGAACTTTGATTTTGAGATTTGAATATGTTTGGATAGGTTTTTGGAGGATTTTAAGTGGGAAAATTCGAAGGAAATGGCTGGTTTCGTGGTCAAGTCGCGACTTGGATGAAGCCAGAAGCCAGGAGGAGGAAGCCTGGGGGCATGCCGCGACTCAAGAGGGGTGAAGTCGCGGCTTTCCCCAGAGCCCAGGCAAGGGGCTCTCTGACTTGGGGCAAGTCGCGACTCACTAGGCTAAGTCGCAACCGGCTTAGGCATTTTTTCCAAGATTTAGTTTTTAATCGTGGGAACTCAAATTTAAAGGCTTGGAATCGAACCTACTACCCAGTTGAGTAGGATTCGACGTTCCGTTTGGGTTTGGAAGTGTTTATTTACTCTTTTTTTTATGAGGTTTTATATTAAGGTTGTGACTAGGTTATCGCTAGGGGCTTGAGAATAGGATCATTCTTGAGGATCGTTTATTGGTAACCTGTGCTTGGACCAAAGGTAAGAAAATTGCACCCAGTATGTGATGCATGTGATGCATAAGATACATGTGATTAGGGCATGGCATGAATGTTGAATATGAGATTGATCAGAGCTTAAGTCTCTATAAATGTGCATGATCATAATTATGCTAGTGAATGTTGAGTAAGCATGCTGAATGCCTTATATGCCTGAGTGCATTGCTTACTTGTGATTGGTACTGACTCATTAGTCAGAAACAGAACAAGTCATATGGAATTGACCAATGAGTCAAGAGCGTTATAAGCGTATTGAACGCAGAGCCGAAATGATTAGATCTAATCAACATAAGCATTAAATGCTTGACCGACCCTAAGTTCGATGAAAACTAAAAGCGCTTGTCTAGTCTAATGGCTAGATACTTAGAGCCAGGGCCAAAAGGCTTAGGTGACTGTAAAGTCACATGGCTTAGGGTGCGGAGCCCAAGTTCATGACTCATTAGTTACTTATCTGATTAGGGTGGAGAGCCTAAGTGTAAGACTCATTAGTCACTTATCTGATTATGGTGCGGAGCCCAAGTGCATGACTCATTTGTTACTTATCTAATTAGGGTGCGGAGCCCAAGTGCGTGACTCATTAGTCACTTATCTGATTAGGGTATAGAGCCCAAGTGTGTGACTCATTAGTCACCTATTCAAAGATAGACTCATTAGTCATCTATTCAGGGAAAAAAATTCCCGGATTGACTTGATAGTCATCTATACAGGGGGCAGGGCCCATAATCATTTATTTGGACTTGCTTGCATGCATGAATAGGGCTATTATTGCTAGGCATGCCTATTATGATTCAATGACATGTTATTACATGTTCATGAGCATATTAAGTTTTCTTGCTGAGCTTCGACTCATGGGTGCTATATGGTGCAAGTAAAGGAAAAAGAAAGCTAGACCATCCTTGAGTTGGAGAGCTTAGGTGACGATGTGTACATATGCGGCTGCACGACCACCACAGTCGAGGGTTTAAAGAGGAACTAGGGTTAAACCCTATTTTGCAGCTTAGGTCAGCTGGTTGTAAATCTTCTACTGTAATTAACCTTTAAATTATATTTTGGGATCCCAATGTATACAATAAATGTTTTAGTGAAACATTGTATCTTTAACAAAAAAAATTTAACCCTAAATAGTTAATCACATCTAGTTACACGATTATGGCCAAATGACTCGTTTAACGAGTTTATCACTGTTTAAAATGCACAACATAGCATTCCCTGGGTAGTAGGGCGTTACATTTATGCTTAGGAACTCAAATGTTAAGGCTCGGGAAGTTTAGTAGAATCCGAGGTCCGAAAGACTAGTATTTTAATCTGAAGTTCTAAATTGATTAGAGATTAATGGATGTCTATTTATTATGACGTTGTGACTAGGTTTTTACGTCAAAGCTCAGGTTAGGGGATCGTGCTCAGGATCATATTAACTTGTCAGCTCGGAACACAGGTAAGAAGAATGTTTGTGCCTGTAAAGCAGAGCATGGCCCTAATATTTGTGTTTCAGGGCATGGCCCTATTGTCTGTGTTTAATATATGTGTGAATATTTGTGAATGGTATGTTGTGTTGTGCATGCTTATGAATGAACGACGAAGGCCGGGAACGGGGAAGGCCGAGAACAGCAAAAGGTCGGGTACGGAAAGTGTCGGGATCTGCATTAAGCATGCTGAGTGCAGGCCACTAGGGCAAGACCTTCCAAGGGTGTTGTATCCACCCGTTCACCTGGGTCGGTGTAGGCCGCTATGTGTTTATTCTGATGACTATTTTGCTGTATATTGTTGGATTGATATGTGATTTGTTATGCATTGAGTTTTCTTGTTGGGCTTCGGCTCACAGGTGCTCTATGGTACAGGTAAGGACAAGGGAAATGTCAACCAACCATGAGTTGGAGAGCGTGGAGTGGTGTGTACATGTTCGGCCTACCTGGCTGCCACGGCTAGGGTTGTTTGAGGAATTACTGTAAATGGCTGATTTTGTCGCTTAGGTCGACTTTATTATTATTAACTTTTGAACTGTAATACATTTTGTAACAGTATTTTGGGATCTCAAATGTATAACTTTTATGATTTTTAATGAATGTCCAAATCTTTATATTCAATGTTGCCAAATGAGTCTTTATTTCAATTTAATCACACCTTTTAACCTAAAACATCGAGTAGCGAGCTAATGACACATTTATAAATCACATTGTAATGGGTCTAAGGTAGTAGAGCGTCATAACTTGGTATCAGAGCGTGCCAAGGTTTATGGTTCCTGGAGATCGACCGAATATGTACACTCGCTGCCAGTGACAGGCTTCACTCAGGTTTGGTTGGTATTCAATGAACTATATGCTTAACTGCTTGTTTAAGTTGCCCTGTTTTCTTGAATGTATAGATAGAGCATGATCAATGTGTTTATATATGCATGATGCTAGGGCATGGCCCTTTGACTATTATATGTTATGTGTAAAGTGTTGATTGATGTTACTAGGAGGTGTATTTATGGATGTTGTTATCATGCTTGGTATGTGGCGTCATTAATTGTTGGCATATTGCAGCTATGCCTCGATGATCAATCAGACTCCGCGGCAATAAGGCCGAGGATGACAACCAGGGTCAGGATCCTCCACCTGCCCCACAGAATTGGCAACAATTTTTTGCTGAAATGGAAGCCAGACTTCAACGAACAGAAGATGAGCTCTAAGAGTTGAGGCAACAGGCCCCTCCTCGAGGTATTGGGCTACAAATTCCACCAGTTATGGCACCTATGCCAACCCAGCCTGTGATGGAAAACAAGTGGGAGCCATTGTATGAAAGATTCAGGAAGCAGCATCCTCCCACCTTTAAGGGTGGCCCAGACTCACTACAGGCAGAGCAGTGGATGAATCTGATTTCTTCCATCCTAGATTTCACGAGGGCGAAAGGGAATGAGAGATTGGCCTGTGCCAGCTGCATGTTGAGAGAAGACACCCACATCTAGTGGGACGTTGTGTCGAAGAGGAGGGATGTGACAGTTATGACTTGGGAAGAATTCAGAGACGTATTCAATGAGAAGTACTACAGTGTTGCAGTCTGACCTGCAAAGGTGGATGAGTTTGTCAACATAACTCAGAACCAGATGAAAGTTACAGTATATGCCCTGAATTTTGACCGGTTAGCAAAGTTCATGACGACCCTGTTGATCAGGTGCCGTGGCCCGGTAGAACTTTGAGGCTTGGGAGCCTCAGATTTTTGCCCAGAAGCAACAGCACAAGCTGAGTCGTGCTCTCTTACTTGAGCGCATCGCGGCCCTTATGGTCTGGGCTGTGACTCAAATGGGAATTGTTGGCTATTTGAGGGTTTTAAGCTCGGGAAGGATTCTACTACCCAGTTTAGTAGAATTCGAGGTCCCGAAGGCTAGTATTTTAATTTGAAGTTCTAAATTGATTAGATATTGATGGATATCTATTTATTATGATGTTATGACTAGGTTTTTATGTCAAAGCTCGGGTTAAGGGATCGTGCTCGGGATCGCATTTGTCAGCTCGAGACATAGGTAAGAAAACTGTTTGTGCTCGTAGAGCAGGGCGTGGCCCTATTATTTGTGTTTCAGGGCATGGTCCTATTGTTTTTGTTTAATATATGTGTGAATATTTGTGAATGCTATGTTGTGTTGTGCATGGTTATGAATAAACGACGAAGGCCGAGAACGGCAACGGTCGGGATCTGCGTTAAGCATGCTGAGTGCAGGTCGCTAGGGTGAGACCCTCCAAAGGAGTTGTATCCACCCGCTCGGTGAAGACCGCAAACCCAGGGCTTGGTAAAGCACCTGGGTTGGCGTAGGCTTCTATGTGTTTAGTCTGTTGACTGTTTTGTTGTATATTGTTGGATTGATATGTGATTTGTTATGCGTTGAGTTTTCTTGCTGGGCTTCGGTTCACGGGTGCTCTATGGTACAGGTAAGGGCAAGGGAAATGTTGAACCATGAGTTGGAGAGCATGGAGCGGCGAGTACATGTTCAGCCTACCTGGCTGCCATGGCTAGGGTTGTTTGAGGAATTATTGTAAATGGCTGATTTTGTCGCTTAGGTCAACTTTATTATTATTAACTTTTGAACTATAATACATTTTGTAACAGTATTTTGGGATTCCAAATGTATAACTTTTATGATTTTTAATGAATGTCCAAATCTTTATATCCAATGTTGTCAAATGAGTCTTTATTTCAATTTAATCACACTTTTTAACCTAAAACCTCGATTAGCGAGCTAATGGCACATTTATAAATCACATGGTAATGGCTCTAAAGTAGTAGGGTGTTACAACACCTCCATGTTTTTCTTGATCTGGTCAACGAACATCTTACTTACTAGCCTCTGGTAAGTAGCCCCAACATTTTTCAGCCTGAATTGCATGATGTTAGGGCAATATACAATATGTTCAGTCATAAAACTTGTATGCTCTTGGTTTGCATGGTCCATCGCGATATGGTTAGATCCAGAATACGCGTCCATGAAAGACATGAGCTCATAACCTGCCGTAGAGTCTACAAGCTGATCATTCCTTTGCAAAGGAAAACAATCCTTTGGGCAGGCCTTGTTGAGATTAGAGAAGTCGATGCAAGCCCCCCATTTTTTGTTAGGTTTTGGAACCAAAACGGGGTTGTCTATCCATGTTGGATATTTCACCTCCCTGATGAATCTGCACTTCAAGAGGTGAGCTACTTCTTCTTTAAGAGCCTCTTCTATTTCTTTTCCCAACAATCTTCTTTTATGTTGCTTGGCAGGTATGTTTATGTCCAAATTTAGAGTATGCATGATGACACTAGGACTAATTCCCACCATATTGGCATGTGACCAAGCAAAGATATCGAGGTTGTTCTTCAGAAACCCGATTATATTTTTGTTCCTGTTTGATACTGAGGTATTTCCCAATCTTTACAACCTTTGAAGTTACTTCCTGATTGAAAATTATCTCTTCTAGCTCCTCCAAGGCTTAGAGCTCAGATTGATCTTTGCCTCTGCGTGGGTCAATTTCTTCTTGATGGGTGACCTCAACTTCCACCATTTGAGGTTCTCCTACCAACGACTTCCATTGCCTGAGGTTCCTAGATTTCCTCAATTATTACCATGGCCTACTACCCGGGTTTTGATCTTCCTTTCATATAAATGCTATAACATTCTCTGGCAGTGAGTTTATCCCCTCTTACCGTACATATCCCAACAGGCCAAGGGAATTTCATGGCCAAATGGCGGATAGAAGTTATGGTCTCAAACATTATCAAAGTCGGTCCCCCTAAAATGCATTGTAAGTAGTTGGGAAATCAATGACAATGAACTCAAGCATCTTCGCCACAGCTCGAGTTTTGTCATCAATGGTTACCACGAGCTCGATCATCCCAATCGTTGCCAGTCCTTCCCTTGAGACCCATACAGAGTTGTGGAAAAGGCCTTCAAATCTGTCACTAATAGTCTCATGTTTTCTGGAGTGGACCTGAATAGTACATTCAGGAACTTCCACAATCAATCAGGATTCTCTGAACTCTCTTGTTCTAGAGCTGAATGGTTATGACCAGCAGATCATTGTGCAAGAATTGGACATGGCTTGTGTCTTCTTATGTAAAAATGATGGGTTATTTCTCCATTTTATGCTGCTTTGATAAGCGTTGCTCATGATTCAATACCACACCATCATGGGTCTTCAGCTCCTAGATGTATTTTTTCTAGGCCCCATTACTCGTATTGGATAAATGGGGTCTGCCTACGATTGGGATGATATCCCTTCCTTCGATAGGAGGAGGAATGATGGATTTTTCGGAGCTGGAATAGCTGGTGGTGAGTTCGCTAGATTTCCCTGAGCTGGTCGTGGATTCTTCATAGCCTGTTGGTTAAGAGCTATCTGATTCTGGACATACTGTGCTAACGGTCCAGCCCGAATAAGAGTTTCGATCTTATCCTTCAGCTGGTCACAATCATCAGTATTTTGGCCAATGTCATTATGGTAATGATAGAATTTTGTTGGGTCTCTTTTTTTCCCGTTGATTCCTCAAGGGCTCTGGCTTTTTCCATGGAAGGCGAGCAGAATTTTCCAGATATATGTTCTCCAGTGTATCTGTTAGGTCGATATACGCGGTGAATACCAAGGCATACTTGTCCCCGACCTTGTTCTTCTTGGACCCCACCTGGTCACCATCATTGTTTCCCTTCCTTTTGTTACCGTTCCCCGTAGTATTTGCTGCAACTCCCACGAGCTGAGTGGGAACTTGACTAGATTCGACCATTATGCATTCAGTCTCCTCGAGGTTTATCAATTCTTGAGCTCGGGCCAGGAACTCATCTATATTCTTTACTCCTTTTCTTTGGAGTTCCTTCCACAATTCACCTCCTACAGTGATTCCTGATCTCATTGCCATGAGTTTGCCATCAACATCTCTTGCTTGAGCTGCTATCTTGATGAACCGATTTATGTAGGCTATGAGAAACTCACCGGGTTGTTGTTTTCTATTGGCCAAGGAATTGGCATCTACCCGTACTTCTTTGGCGGCTCAAAACTGCTTTTTGAATTCTAATGATAACTGCTACCAAGAGGTGATTGTATGTATTTTAAATTTTTCAAACCATAGCTTGGTTGCTCTTGTTAAAGTGGCTGGGAATAAAACATAGCGCAGGTTGACACTAACATTGTGAGCCCTCATCAATGTACTGAAAGTCCCAATGTGGTTTGACGGGTCGATACTTCTATCATAGGTGGCCATGTGTGGCATCTTAAAAACTGGTGGATACGGAGCTGCAACAATACGAGGAGCAAAAGTCTTGAGCTCCTTGTGCGAATCACAATCATCTTGGTTTTTCCCGGATAGAAGACGCCTCATCTATTCCTTCATTATGGCAAGTCACTCACGGGTTTGACCCCTCACTACTGTAATGCCCTACTACCCTAGAGTCATTACCATGTGATTTTAAAATGTGTCATTAGCTCACTAATTGAGGTATTAGACCAAAAAGTGTGGTTGATAAAAATGAAGACTCATTTAAATAAGATATCACAACAAGGAAAATGGGCTTTTACTTCGGTTTTTAAGCTTGATTTACTTCGGTTTTCGCTAAAATTCGCAACCGCAGTAGTTCGGAGCGAAGTAAAAACTAGCTAAAAACCGAAGTAGAATCCCCACTTTCTACTTCGGTTTTTACATAATAACCGAAGTAGAAAGTGTATATACGCTACCATCCTGGGCACTTTCTACTTCGGTTTTTAGGGAAAACCGATGTAAAAGGTGTACTTTCTACTTCGGTTTTATCTAAGAACCGAAGTAAAAGGCACTTTCTACTTCGGTTCTTAGTTAAAACCGAAGTAGAAAGTGCACCTTTTACTTCGGTTTTCCCTAAAAACCGAAGTAGAAAGTGCCCGCCTTTTTATTTAATATATGTTTCTAATTATTTTTAAATGGATGGTTTCTATTTTTATATATATATATATTTTGGCCTAATTTTATTTAATTGATCTAATTAATTTTTTTTTAGCCTAATTATTTTTCAACAATTTAATTATATGATATTACAATTATATATATTTTTACAATTGAAATTGGTTAAGAATTTTTTTTGAATGAAAATATGATAACTTTTATTAATTAAATATGTTGTACATAAACATATAAAATACAAGTACTTAAGTAAGATAACTAGCCTTAACATTAATACATTTACAAAAGACTAAACTTACAACTAAACAAATATAGGCTTACTGATAAATGTATGGTATCAATTTGCTTAACCATTCGTGTTGGATTGGCAAGAGGTCTGCAATCTCACAATATTGCGTCTTCCCACCAAACTGTAAAATTAATAAATATAAATTAATTTCATAGATTATCGATAGCAAATAAATTATAAAAAATGAACTTACTTTTTCTTTTAGGGTAGTCATTGCATTTGATGCCCGTACAAGATCTCTAATGTACTTCAAGACATAAAAACCACATTCATGACTTTGTGGTTGTCTTGGACATGTAACATTGAATATCTTTGTGGGATTGCCGAGTAATGCATTGGAAGAAGCTCTATAATATGCACTATTTAAAAAGAAAATTAACAAAAGTTATTAAAATGTAGTAACATGTAATATTTGTTGCATATTAAGAAATATTTTAAAAAATTTAAAACTTACCTCATTATCATTGAATCAATTTCTTCTGGACGTTTGTGTGAGCATAATGTTTATTAAATCTATAACTTACGTTATATAGGGTTGAACTTCGGGATTGTTTTCCAACACAACTAAATGAGCTTGATCTAATTCTGCACGAGATATGGTCACTACTGTTCCTTTCCCTCGTAATCCTCTATCAACTCCATCCGAGTTATTCCGTGGTTTGCTAATTCTGATTGTGTCGATTCCAACCATGTACTCTGAACAAAATTCCACAGCTTCTTCAGCTAAATAACACTCAACCATACAAGCTTCAGGGCGATGGTGATTACGTACATATCCTTCCAACACCTTCATATTCCTTTCAAATGGATACATCCATCTCGCCCAAACTGGCCCACACAACTTGGCTTCTCTTACTAAATGGACCATCAAATGTATCATGATGTCAAAAAATGATGGTGGAAAATATTTTTCAAGCTTGCATAAAGTTTCAACTATTTTATCATGCAATGCATTCAACTTCTTCATTTCCAATTCTTTTCCGCATAGTTGATTAAAGAAGATGCACACACTTGTCACACTATCTCTAACTCTTTTTGGTAAAACTGACCGAATGGCAATTGGAAGTAATTGTTGCATTAATATATGACAATCATGTGATTTCATTCCAATTAACTTCAAATCTTCCATAGACACCAAGTTTCGAACATTCGATGAGTACCCATCAGGCACTTTCATCCCTGCCAATGATTGACATACGACTTGCTTCTCTTCTTTAGACAATGTAAAACAAGCAGGAGGAAAATATGTGCGAGCCCCTTTTTCTTCAGGTGCCAAGCGGTGTCTTATACCCATTTCAACAAGATCTAATCGACTAGACAAACCATCTTTGGTTTTACCTGGGATATCAAGTAATGTACCGATTATACTTTCACATACATTTTTTTCTATGTGCATGACATCCAAGCAATGTCTAACGAGTAAATCTTTCCAGTAAGGAAGTTGAAAGAAAATTGATTTTCTTTGAAAACATCCATTGACTTTTTTGTTTTTATTCTTCTTCTCATACCTAAAGTCAACTTTTTCTACTTCCTTAAGAATTTGCTCACCTGACAATGGAAAAGGAGCAATGTCTCGTTCCGCAGTACCGTCAAATGTTTTTTTTTTTATTTCTGTCAGGATGACTTAAATGCAAATATCGTCTATGACCCATATATCACATTTTGCGTCCATTTGACAAGCGACGGGCACTTGTGTTGGTGCAACAAATTGGACAAGCTTGGTAACCTTTTGTGCTTAAACCTGATAGGTTACCATATGCTGGAAAATCATTAACAGTCCATAACAACACCGCTTTCAAATTAAACACTTCTTTTTTAAAACCATCATATGCCTCAACACCATTTTCATACAACTCTTTAAAATCATCAATTAATGGTGCCAAGTAAACATCGATATCATGTCCTGGTTGTTTTGGGCCCGAAATCATTAGTGAAAGCATCATGAACTTCCTTTTCATCACCAACCAAGGAGGAAGATTGTACATAACCAGGAAGACAGGCCATGAACTATGGCTACTACTAAGAGATCTATGCGGGTTTACTCCATCAGCAGCTAAACCAAGACGAAGATGTCTTGGTTCATTTTTGAATTCTGGATTGATATAATCTACCTTCTTCCAGGCCTGTGAATCTGCAGGATGTCGGAGTTTACCATCTTTCACTCGTTCAGTCTCATGCCATATTAATTTCTTAGAGTGTTCTGCACTTCGATATAATCGCTTCAGCTGCGAAATCAAAGGTAAGTACCATAGCATTTTCTGAGGAATAAGTTTCCTAATCTCTTTACTTTTGTTAGGTTTGTACCGTGATAAACCACATTCTGGGCAAGCGTCCATGTCTGCATACTCCTTACGATATAAAATACAATCATTCGGACATGCATGAATCTTCTCATACTTCAACCCTATCAAACTTAATGTTTTCTTTACTTCATATGTAGACTCCGGAAAACAATTTTCTAGCAGCAAAATCTCCTTGAAAGCAGCTAAAAATTGACTGAAACACTTATCACTAACTCCATTTTCTGCTTTTATGTTATAAAATTTAACCATTGTGGGCAGTCTTAGTTTATTGCAACCACTGAACAATTGTCTGTCTGCATCTCTAACCATACTATCAAATTTTTCTGGATTATGAAAAAACTCTTCTTGTGCTTCATCAAGCAATTCTATAGGATGATCATCAAAATCATTACTCTCAAAATCATCTACACCTCGCCTACCTAATGGATATGGGTCATCATTTAATAATTCTCCATGCCAATACCATTTACTATAACTCATATCAAATCCCTGACAAAATACATGATCCTTTATCATGGTAATATTCCCCTTTACTCCATTACCACAATCGATACAAGGACAACGAATTTTTTGTGGATAACTACAATTCTTTAGGCAAAACTCTAAAAATTTGTTGAATCCATCTTGAAATTGTGATGTTTCTCTCCTCTCAAGCATCCATGATTTATCCATACTAATAACAATATTCAATTCCTAATAAGTTAGAAAAAAAACTTATATTAGGTTCTAGTCTTATAAATTTTTTAAAAAATTCGGCAGAGTATCCTCTGTTTCTATAGCATACCGTAATTTCATAATTACCTATAAAATCAATACAAACAATCACAATAATCAAGAATATATGAATCCATCATTATTAGGTTCTAGTCTTATAAATTTTTTAAAAAATTCAGCAGAGTATCCTCTGTTTCTATAGCATACCGTAATTTAAAAATTACCTATAAAACCATTTAAAACAAACACAATAATCAAGCATAGATGAATCTATCATTATTAGGTTCTAGTCTTATAAATTGTTTAAAAAATTCGGCAGAGTATCCTTTGTTTCTATAGCATACCGCAATTTCAAAATTTCCTATAACAACAACACAAACAAACAAAATAATCAAGCATAAATCAATCCATCCTTATATCACCACAGCACGCAAATTTCCCAGAGCCTACTTCACTAATTTTCAAACATAACTTTCACTAAATATAATATGCATGATTACATTAGTCTTATCTTTATACATAAATCTTATAGTAATATAAATACAAAAAATAACTAACCTTCAATATTAATCTTCAATGCACCCAAAATGAACAACAAAGTTCACCACTCAATCAACGACCCTACTAAAACATTACATAATTAGTAAACTACATAATTAATTATCAAATCAATAAATAGAAAAAATCAAACTAGTTAATGAAACTAATGAACAACACTTTGATCATCTTCAAGCTACTTATTTTTTTTCAAATATTTAAAAAACAAATTTATCTATGGTCAAAATTTCTAAAATTAACTAATATGCATATATATATTTACAATAAACCTAATTTTTATCACATTATTTAAACTAACAAAATAAACAAATAATTATAAAAATTAATAAAATATTAATTATATTAATTTTAAATTCGGAATAATAAAAAAAATTAAAAAAAACATAGAAAATTTAAAAATTATCATCAAAACCACATTTTAGTAATCTATACCTGTTTTGAAGCTCAAAATCCCCTTGCAATGTCAAAAATCCGGTCAAAATCCGGCAAGAAACACCACTTTCAAATGGAGAAAAAACCCACGGCCAAATCCTTTTTTTTCTCTAAAAAACAAAAAAAAAAAGATTTTTGGACTATATTTCGGTTTATAGGGTAGAAATGTTGCAAGAAATAAAGAAAAAACAAAAAAAAAGGTTTGGAGAATCAAAATGGGTGTTGGCTCACGGTGGTTAATGGAGGTTTTGGGGGTTTCTTTTTGCACAGAGGGTAGAGAGGTTTTGAGAAGATGACCGTTCGGGTCTAGGGAAGGGATTATAAAGGACTTTTAACTTCGGTTTTTGGTAAAAACCGAAGTAGAAAGTGGACTTTCCACTTCGGTTTTTACCAAAAAACCGAAGTTAAAGGTCCATAAGTCATACCCCTTATGCACTTTTAACTTCGGTTTTTTGGTAAAAACCGAAGTGAAAGGTACACTTTCTACTTCGGTTTTTACCTAAAAACCGAAGTTAAAAGTGCACAAGGGCCGCGTTTGTTTTGGCCAGTTTTTTGCATTTTTACTATCGCTAAACGTAATATAAGGGCTTGTGCAAACAAACACGGCCCTCTCCACTATGAATTTTTCACTTCGTTTTTTTTAAAAAGCGAAGTAGTAAGTAATTTTTTTCAGAGCGCCAATTTGAAAAGCGAAGTAAAAGAGTTTGAAAAGGTTTTTACTTCGCTTTTTTTATATGCTCACTATAAAAACCGAAGTAAAAACCTATATTTCTAGTAGTGTATTGGTATAAAAGGGTTGGACATTCATTTAAATTATAAAAGTGTTACATTGGGATCTTAAAATATTGTTTAGAAACATATTTACAACTCAAAAGGGTGAATATTTTTGACCTAGGAGACAAGACTAACTTTTACAACATATTCCTCAGAATAACCCTGGTCGTGGCAGCCAGGTAGGCCGAACATGTACGCACCCCTTCATGCCCTCCAACTCATGGTTGATCGACCTTTTTCTTGCCTTTACCTGCACCACAGCCGAGGCTCAGGAAGAGAACCTTAAATCATAGTATACAATAATTTACCTCAACAAATAAATACTTAATCAAGACAATAAACAATTTACACATTTCTATTGGAATACACAACAACACAATAGCACACCAATATAACAGCACAATAGTATGGTAGCACAGCAATACAGCGACCTCCGCCAATCGGGGTGCGTTATCAGGCACCAAGTCTGTAGTCTTAACCGAGTGGGTGTGTACAACACCCTTAGAGGGTCTCTCCCTGGCGGCCTACATTCAACATGCTTAACGCCGAACCCGACCCTTTGCCGCTCCTGGCTCTTGCCGCTCCGGTCACAATCACACGTATGACATATAACTATAAACAATACATACAACACTACACACCACATAGCTCTATGGGCACAAACAATTATCTTACCTTGTGTCCCGAGATGACAACCCAAAGAGATCCCGAGCACAATCCCTAATCCCGAGCTTGAGTGGTAAAACCTAGTCACACTACATTAATAAATAGACATCCATAAATTCCTAACCAATTAAGAACTTCATATTAAAATACTAGCCTTCGGGACCTCGAATTCTACTAAACTGGGTAGTAAAACCCTTCCTAAGCCTTAAGATTTGGGTCCACGAGCTTAAAACCCCATTTCGATCATTTTCCCTAATTTGAGTTGGGACCTGCTGCAGGTCAGAGAGCATGGCTCTCTCATTTGGGAGACACGGGCCGTGGCGTGCCCTGCTTATGCCGCGGCGTCTGGGAAAATCCAGAGGCTTCCCAAGCCACTGCACACACATGGGCCACGGCGCCTGAAGAACAGGGCTGCGGCCCGAGCCCAAAACCTAGAAATCCTCAAGCATTTTCACGAGCCAATCTCTCCAAAATCCACACAAATCAAAGCCTAGACCCAGAATTCAATTTACAATTCATACCAAAGCAACATAACTAATAAAGATACCCCAAAAATCACCCCACAAACTCATAAAAATTCAGAAAGCATACCCTAAAGTTCAATCCCATAAAACATCTAAATTACCACAGATTACTCAGTAAAAATCAGAAAAAATCCTCACTTTGATTACCTGATTCTGGTCTGGACTAAACCCAATTACTTATAGTGTCAAGTTTCTCCAAATCCTCAGCCAATTCCCAAGGAATTCCAAGCTTCTCTTTGAATTTCAGTAGAAATTCCTCCTTAGCCTTTAGAGAGAGAGAACCGTGAGGGATAAAGAGAGAGATGAGAGAAGGTGTTGTGTCTTTTCCTCTGTTTTCTGGTCAATTCTAGAGTATAGGTTAGCTTAAGTCTATCCCTAGCCATAAAATACCCAAAATGCCCCTAAGTCTATCTTTAATCCTTTAATGCCACCAAGGGAAATCTCGTCATTTCCCACATCTCGCTAATTCCTCGAGTGTTCCTATAATTCCTCATTTAATCCCGACATACCCAAATAATCACTAAAGCACTACTCGACCGTTTTGTGACGATTTCACTATTCCGCTCCCTAGGACCGTCTCGGATCACACATCACAAATATATCACCACAATCTTGTGGTATCAAGCACAACATGCATATAATTCACATTTATGCCCTCAACGAGCCGAAATTACAATCATGCCCCTATTAACCAAAATGGGTCCACATGCATATTTAATTCACCTAAACATGCATCTCTACTCACATAATCATTTAATCCACATAAATAATCCTCACATTTACCATTTAACTTTTTACTTGCCATTTTCTTGCCAAGAACCCTCAAGAACTCCATCTCAGAGCTCAAAACTTCGAAGGTCTTCCTTCGCTGTTCTAAGGATCCTTTGTTTGCACACCCAAAGTCGCTTCATTTCAGAATCTCCAACCTTCATCTAGGTAAATTTCTTCAACTTTTAAGCCCTTTGACATGCCATGCATACTGCTATACGACTGTTTTGAGTTCTGAAACTTTTTGTGTTCTTGGGTAGAAATGCATGAGGATTGTGGGAATGTTGATTGATGCTTGATAAGGTAGTGTAGTTTTACTTTGTTGGAGCTAGGAGCCAGTTTGATAGTCAAGATCGTAAGTTTACGGCGTAAAATCGAAGTAAAAATTCAATTTTTAGGCTAGCTGAAAAACTTGGTTTTTCCCGCCCCTTCGGAGTCGAAAAAGCTTTTTTCCAAAAACTTTTTATTTCTGCTTTTTGATTTGTTTTTCAAACTGCTCGCATAGAAATTAGTGTTTCCGTTAGAATGCTACTGGTCGTAGATGCAAGCAACGTTATTCCAACTTTCAACATAAGCTCCCAAGTTGTGCGTCTTATCTCCTCCTTTCTCTGTTCGCAGATTACATGCAAGATTCGTGGGGAGGAGAAAGACCTATAGACGATGATCTATTGGCTCAACTGCTCAAGGACGAAGAACAACCATCGTCATTGATACCCAAAATTCCATTTTCTCGTGCCAATCCAAACACTTCACCTGTCCCTGTTCAAAGTATGGCTCGCACCAAAACCAAAGCCTAGAAAAGGAGAACCCTCGATCCTTCTCATCAGCCTACTCCTAGGGCTAATGCTCCCTCGACCAGTGGTCGAGTTGAAAATACTCCTGACCCCAACATCCAAAGACACGCTCGACCCCGACATGCCGCTCAGCCAGATGTTGAGTGGCATTTAGTTCCTGAGAGCAAAGTGACGATCAGAATGATTGCCAATTATATAAGGAAGTACGGTCTCACGGGGGTGACCCTAGTTAGACCTAACCAAGACCAAAGGGCGAACCTGCCCGGAGGCGCCTTCAGCGCTTGGTCGAGGTTTCACATCCAGGCAGGGGCTAACTTGCCTCTTCACTGATTTTTTCAAGGGGTGGCCAACTATTTCGGAGTTTCCCCTTTTCAAATAACCCCAAACGGATATAGGATGCTCGCTATGCTCTATATCCTATACAACCACAAGAAATGGCCCGTGCCAACGCCTCATGAGGTCAACTACCTATTCGATCTCAAATCTAACCCCAACCAAGAAGGCATGGGTTTTTTTGCACTTCTGTCCTCAGGAAACTGGGCGCGCCTTCCTGACTGACACCACCCACATATCAAATTTGGGGAGGTACTACCAGGAGTACTTCCTCACAACTGACATGATCGCAGACAATCTGGCCTTCGCTCAAGGAGGTAAAACTTTCGTATCACTGGCTGTTACTTCTTCACTTAGTGTTCTCCTCCATATTTTCTTAAACTGTTAATGTCTTCTAGGCCCATACCTGCGACCAAACCCAACTCTGGGCATGGAGTTGAGATCGGCGCTCCTAGCTAGCATGACTGACGCAAAAAAGAGCATCAAGCATCTGGTTACTGAGACTAACTTTAGGTTGGTTGGCCTCCTGGCCCCTCATCAAGACACAAAGGAGTCAACTGCAGGGAGTGCCATAGCTGAGGAGGAACCCGAGCAGCAACCTCCAGCATCACCTCCACGAAGGAGACCTACTGGGGTCACGATCAGGGAACCTGTTGGCACTCCACCAGCAGAGAGGCCCTCGGCCCCCTTGGGGAAGGGAAAGAAGAAGGCCACCGATCCTGTCGAACACTCGAACGAGTCTTCAGATGATAATGGTACGATTATTTTGCTTTTAGATAACTTTCCAATTCCCTGTCACCTATTCGACGGGGATGGAAATTTTAAATATGCTCCAAATTTAGGTCAATACTTCTTCATGTCAGAGAGTGAGTATAAGACTAGTAGAGTCTATAGTATAGCGACCAATAATAATAGCACGGGTATTTGACTTTGCAATCTCTCTTTACTTTTTTTTTTTCTGATGTAATAAACTTGGTCATTTATGCTATCTCACTGTTCGATATTGTTCTTCTTTTTCAGACATGGAATCCGTCAATGTGTTCGACATCTACAGCATTCCTGAGGCTGTTGCGGCTCCCCCGAGCAAGAAGAAGACCAGTAAGAGACACCACGGGGAGAGCAGCAAATCACCTCAGGCGAAGAAGGCTCGAAATGCAGGCCCTTCGGAGGATAGGCCCTCTTCCACCACAACTCCATCCTCTCCCCGGGAGCAGCAGATTCCTCCTACTCCGGCTGGATCAACTCCACCTCCCGCAGCCCTGACCGACCGAACTCAGCAGGCCGATCCTGCTTCAACTTGGGGTGACATAACTAGTCGCGCCTTTAAATTGGTCAAGGAGAGGGTCACTAAGATTGTGAATCACGACCGCTGCCGAGAGGAAATGGTTGCGACGAAGGCGATGGATGTTGACCTGATCCTGAACCGGGCCCTGAACGAGTTCACCAGTGTAAGTCATCTTTTTCTGCGGAAATAGGTCTTCTTTATTTGATAGTGAGTCTAACTTCTACTTTGACTGCACTCAGGCTCGCTGGGCTCTTCAATTTGCTCGCCACCTGCGAGCTCTGTGAATTCGGCGATGAAGTCAGCCAAGGCTTGTCCTTTTATCGCTGCTCACGGAAAATAAGATATGTCGAACTGCATGAGTTCAACTGCCCACTTTAGTAATCTTCCTGCAGGCTCTAGCTTTTGCAGGACTTGCCGAAGAGGCTGGTCGGTCAATACCATGATTAGATGAGCTTGGAAGTAAGGCCGCAACTTTCTAGAGGTCAAAACTAAACAATAGGCTAACCTTTACATGGGGGGATACCTCAACTCTGCTTCGATCAGCCTTTTGCTTACATAATAGACAGCCTTCTGCACACCTTCGTCTTCTCTTACTAGAACAGCACTAGCAGCGTAGTCCGTGATTGCCAGGTAGATGAACAAAGTCTCTTTATCGATCGGCTTTGACAGGATAGGTGGTTGAGCCATATGCACTTTTAGTGCTTGAAAGTCTTGCTCGCACTTATCTGTCCATTCAAATTTCTTATTGCCTCTGAGTAGATTGAAAAATGGGACGCACTTGTCTATCGATTTCGAAATGAATCTACTGAGAGCAGCAATCCTCCCGGTCAGGCTTTGGACATCCTTAATCTTCACTGGCGACTTCATCTCGATCAGGGCTTTTATTTTCTCGGGATTAGCTTCAATTCCTCTTGAGTTAACTATAAATCCCAAGAACTTCCTTGATCCTACTCTGAAGGAGCATTTAAGGGGGTTTAGCTTCATCCTATATTTATTCAGGACGCTGAAGCATTCCTGCAAATCCCTTACATGCCCTTCTGCTTTCTTCGACTTAACCAACATGTCGCCGACGTAAACCTCCATGTTTGTGCCAATCAGCTCCTTAAACATGTGGTTGACGAGTCTCTGGTAAGTCGCACTAGCGTTTTTCAAACCGAAGGGCATCACCTTGTAACAGTAGAGCCTTGTATCAGTTCGAAAGCTAGTGTGATCCTCATCAGGGGTTGCATGCTGATTTGATTATACTCGGAGTATGCATTCATGAATGAGAGGATCTCATGCCCTGCAGTGGCATCGACCAGCTGGTCGATCCTCGGGAGTGGGAAACAGTCTTTGGGGCAGGCTTTATTTAGGTCTATGAAACCCACGCACGTATGCCACTTGCCATTCAGCTTGGGAACGAGTACGGGATTAGTGACCCACGATGGATAAAACGCCACCCTAATGAACCCATTCTCCTTCAGCTTCTCGACTTCCTCCTTCAAGGCCGTTGATCTATCTTTGTCGAGCAACCTTCTTTTTTGTTTCACTGGTGGAAAGTTTTTGTCGATGTTCAAGACATGGCTGATGACTGCAGGATATATCCCGACCATGTCTTTATGCGACCAGGCAAAGACATCCTGGTTCCTCCTTATGAACTCCACCAGTGCTTGTTTTGTTGTTGTCTCTAAGTTTTTTCCAACTTTCACAACTCTGGTCGAGTTTTCCCCATCGAGTTGGACCTCCTCAAGGACCTCGATGGGTCCTACTTCTTCAAAATCCCCAAAGCAGGGATCTAAGTCTCTATCCTCACTTTGGGCAATGCCCTATTTGGTGAGATTATCACCTGAGCGGGCTTGAACATCCGTTGCAATTTGCAACTCCTTTCCGGTGGCATCACTCGATACACCCTTCTTTACCTTGGTGATCGAGGCGTTGTAGCGCTCCCTCTCTTCCCTCTGGTTTCCCAACACGCATCCTACCCGTGCGTCCGTTGGGAATTTCATAGCGAGATGCCATATATAAGTGACGACTCACAGGTCGACCAGAACTGGTCTCCCTATCACTGCGTTGTACGCTGAAGGACAATCAACTACTATAAAAGTAGTGAGTAATGTCCTGTTAGCAGGCGCAGTGCCTACTGGGGCGAGCCCTTCTCCGGAAAAACCATAAATGGTTTAGTTGCACGGTTCCAGGTCCTTCACGGATAACTTCATCCTTTCCAGCGAGGACTTATATAGGATGTTGACTGAACTTCCTGTATCGACCAACACCCTTTTCACCATCATGTTTGCGATCTGACGTCCACGACCAGCGGATCGGAGTGTGGGAATTGCACGTGCTGGGTGTCATCGTCAAAGAAGGTGATCAGTTCCTCCTCTGTTCGAGCCTTTTTTGGTGCACGATCCTCGACACTCATCATCTCGATGTCTTGGTCGTGGCGTAGGGTTAGAGCATATCGTTCCCTCGCTTTCCCACTATCTCCTGCAAGATGTGGGCCTCCGCAGATGGTGAGTAGGGTACCTACCATGGGATCTCGCTGTAAAGGTGGTGAGCGTTGGCATTCAGGCGCTAACTCGTTGCCACCTTGAGCCTCTCGCTGAGAACCTCCCGCGTCTCGTACATATCTTCTTAAATGTCCCTGTCTTATCAGGAACTCAATTTTGTCCTTCAGCTGGTTACACTCATTGGTGTCGTGCCCGTAGTCGTTATGAAAATGATAGAACTTTGTCGAATCTCTCTTGGAGATATCTTTCCTTATTGGTGCGAGTTGTTTGTAGGGCACGCTCGAGCTGGTCTCCTGGTAAACCTCGGCTCGGCTTTCAACAAGGGCAGAGTAATTGGTGAATCTCGGTTCATACCAATTACCTTTGGGGCGCTTACTCTCGAAGGTCAAGGGTTCGTTGCTCGCCTGCTTTCCACCATTCTTACCATTGCCATTGGGCTTAGACCCGTTGGCGGCTTTGGTGGGTTCTTTCTTGGGCCCCCTGTCTTTGGTTGGCGATTTCCCTTCGTTGGAAATCATGTCCTCGAGCTTGATGTACCGATCAGCTTGATCTAAAAACTCCTGGGTACTTTTAACCCCATGTTTTCTGAGGCTACTCCAGAGGGGAGAATGGCGCCTAACCCCAGTAGTTAGGGCCATCATCATGCCTTCATTGCCCACAGTCTTGGCTCCAGCTGCAGCTCGCATGAAGCATTGAACGTATTCCTTAAGGGGCTCTCCCTCTTTCTGGCGTATCTCGACCAATTGATTCGCCTCAGTGGGGTGCACACGACCCGCATAGAACTGTCCATAAAACTCCTACACAAACATCTCCCAGGAGACTATACTTGCAGGAGGGAACTTAAAGAACCACTCCTGGGCGGCATTAGAAAGTGTCGCTGGGAAGATCATGAAGCGACCATCTTCAGAGACTTTCTGAATGTCCATTTGTATCTTAAACTTGTTGATGTGAGATACCGGGTCTCCAAATCTTCGAAATTTGGCAGAGTCAGCATCTTGAACTTACTTGGGGTTTCTGCCACAGCAATCCTTTGTACAAAAGAGGTGCCTCTCCTCTGATCGTACTCAATGTGTGATGTCTGCCCCCCGACCAGATGTTGCACAGCCTGGTTTAGGGCATCGATTTGAGCTTGAACGACTTCTGGGATTGCTGGGGCCTCTGGTGCCGGGGGAATGTACTCATCATGCCTTTCTCAGTGGTCGTTGAGTACATCCCTCAAGTCATCGTCTCTTCGCCGCTACTCGCAGGCTCTGAGCCCACTAAAGACATTATTCTGCCTGGGCTACCCCCCAGCTTTACGACCTGCTGGTCGGTCTTCTCTAGGTGGGGGGCTCCTGCCTCCACCTCTCTCTTCATCCCTCCGACCAGCATTTCCTCTGCCTGAGTTGGCTTCGTTTAAGCCGTGTCCATCTATGAACCATGGCTGGCTATGGTGAGACCGACTATTCCCTCTGTTGCCTCCTTGGGCTGGCATTTCCCGAGCGTTAGGGGGAGGCCTGCATTGGCTGGTGGGTCCATGTACATTGTCATGTCGTGGGGAGCCCCTGACTGTAGAGCCTGTCTCTGAGTTCCTCCTGTTGGCAGAAGGACGCTGCCCCCTGCTCGGTGGATGCGGCTCTTCACCCCTGGGCATCTAGGGCTACGGGGCTATTTCCCAGGGGTGAATGTTGACGGTGCATTTGTAAGACCAAAAAATATAACCAAAAATTCATAGTGTCCTTCGTGAGTTTGAAATGCTGTTTTATGAACATGAGTTGAATGCACACGAATCTGATGATATCCTGATGGCAAGTCCAATTTAGAGATAAACTTTGCCCTATGTAGCTCGTCTACAAGCTCATAAATCACTGGTATAGGAAATTTATCTTTTATAATGATAAGGTTTAGTGTTTAGATCACGATAATCTGCACACAACCTCCAAGTGACATCTATATAGTCCCTACTGCTAGAAAATCCTTAATCAACCGTCCAATCTCAGTCTTCTACACATGTGGATATCTATAAGGTCTTATATTTAGGGGAACACAATCTAGTAGCAAAGGAATTCTATGATCATGATCTCTGGGTGGTGGTAAACCTTTAGGTTCCAAAAATACATCTTGGTACCTACTGAGTAAAAGCTTCAAATCTTCTAACTCTTCTTCAAAAATTTATGTTGTAGTAGAAATTTGTACACATGGTTCAATTAATAATGAAAAAATATGGGCAATAGCCACTTGTGGCACTTGTTTGAGATCCTTCACTATATCAGCAGCCGAAACTATCTTTAAAGGTCCTTTTGTAGCCCCTTGTAACACCATTCTCTTCCATTCCCACTTGAATTCCATCCATGAGTTCTTGAAATCCCACAAAATTGGACCCAACTAAGATAACCATTGGATGCCTAAAACCATATCACAGCCCCCAAGGGAGTTAGCCTCATATATGGCTTGAACTCCTTCCCTAGCATGTTCCAAGCTATTTGTTTACAAGCTACAATACTTGCAATTTTATTGCCATTAGCCACTGCTACTGTAACGTCCCAAATTACCTAATAAGGCTTACGGCCTTGATTAAGGGGCTAGGATGGAAAATTATAGAAATTATGTGATATATATGTGTATCATTATATGATTATGTGACTTATATTATAATATGACTTTATGTGCATGTTTAGGTGTATTAAATATGCATGTTGGACCATTTCTAATTAAAAGGGAAATTTTCGTAATTTGTCTCGTTATGGGTATATTTGGCATTTATGTGATATATGTGTGGAACCACATTATTATGTGGATATATTTCAGTTACTCGGCACGAGACGATCCTAGGGAGCAAGCTAGAGGGAAAGTCACAATGGGACCCATACTTGACTCAGTGTAATTCAAGGGGTATAGTGGGTATTTAATACATTACCGAGTTATTGGGTAATGGGAATGATTATTTGATGATATATTGAGAGTTAATGAGATCAGGGGGAATTCTGGAAATTTTGACTATTTTACCTCGGGGGCATTTTTGGGACCCCGAGCATTTGGATTTGCTTGAGGTTACTTAAGCACAAAGTAACCTATCAGAAATAAAAAGAACGTTTAGTTATGTTCTCTCTCTCTCGTTCTCTTTTTTACGCCTGTTAGCATTTTTTGAAGGAAACTCGAATTTTAGGACTTGGATTCAAGCAAGGATCAAGTCATAACAATTCTAGGAAAGATTAGAAGCTTATTAGTTGGAGGATTTAGCGAGAAACAACATAATCAGAGGTAATTTAAGCTTTGAATTTTTTAGTTTCTGTTTCCTAAAGTTTCTTAAGTTTTGAATTTGGATTTTATGTTTTGAGAAGTTTTTGGATGATTTGAAGCTTGGGTTTTGATGGTTTTGGGCCATTGAGATGATTGGGAACTTTATTTTTGAGATTTGGGTATGTTTGGATAGGTTTTTGGAAGGATTTAAAATGGGAAAATGGAGTTTTATTGGTTGTGTTTGGGTTTGGTCGCGGCCCAGGCTTGAAGAAGCAAGTGGATTTGGTTGTTGGGGCACGTTGGGCTGCGGCACCTTTTAGGCAGGCCATGACCCATGGTGCAGATAGAGAAGGGGTTAACCCCTGTTCTTGAGCAGGTCGCGGCTCGGGTTTTTGGGGCCGCGACCCAAAAGGGGAAAAATATCCAAAATGGGTTTTTAGTCATGGGAACTTAAACCTAAGGGCTCAAGATCGATCATACTACCCGATTTAGTAGAGTTCGAAGTCCCAGAGGCTAGGACTCAGTCTGGAAGCCTTTATTCGCTCATTATTGATGGGATTCTATATTATGGTTATGACTAGGTTATTGCTAGGGGCTCAGAACCGGGACCGTGCTCGAGGGTCGTTTATTGGTAACCTGTGCTTGGACCAAAGGTAAGAAAACTGCACCTAGTATGTGATGCATGTGATTCTGGAGTGACCTGAATGTTGAATATAGAATTACTCAGAGCTTGAGTCTTTGTAACTGTGCATGATTATTATTATGCATGTGATTGCCCTATTGTTTAACAAGAACATGAATAGGGCATGAGCGTCTGAGTATGTGCATGATTATGATTATGCTCATGATTATTGATTAAGCATGTTGAATGCTTTATATCTAGTTATTTGACATATGATATATGCATGTTTGCATTATCTTACTGAGAAAGGCTTGCCTTATTAGTCAAGGTCGGAAATAGTGTTGAGCGCTGGTCGAAAAGCATTGACTTATCAGTCAAGGGCGACAATAGCGCGCTGAGTGTTGGTCGTTATGGTTAGGCTAACCAGAAGCGCTAGGTACACTTATACAGAGGATAGGACTAAGGGATCTGGGGTGACTTGTTAGTCCCCTATCCTAGCATTGACTTATTAGTCAATAACAGCCTTAGCACGTTTGATGTTGGTCAGTGCTAGATAAGCTTATACAAAGGATAGGGCTAAGGGCCCCGGGGTGACTTATTAGTCCCATGTCCTAGCATTGACTTATTAGTCAAGGACGGCATTAGCACACTAAGTGCTGGTTGTAAGGCATTGACTTATTAGTTAAGCATGGCAATAGCGCGAAGCGCTGGTCCATATGATTTAGCCTAACCAGGAGCGCATTATATGCTTGACCAACCTATTGGTTGGGGAAAACTCAGCATCAGGTACGCTAGATTAGCTTTAAGGCTGGTTATATAGAGGACAGGGCAAAGAGCCTCGGGGTGACTCATTAGTCTCATATCCTAGGGCGTTGAGCCAGTATGATTCCATAATCATGTATTTTGGGCATTGGGCCCCGATATGATTCATTGATCATTTAGCTAGGGCAATTGGCCCCATTTGACAATGTAGTCATTTATATGAATGGTATGCATGCATGAGTAGGGTTAATACTGCTAGGCATGCTTATTATGATTTAGTAACATGTTATTAACTACTTATGAGGATGTGTTAAGCTTTCTTGATGAGCCTCGGCCCACGGGTGCTATGTGGTGCAGGTAAAGGGAAAAGAAATGTAATGCCCCACGTCACTATGGCTGCTTCCTAGACCATCCTTTAGTTGGAGAGCTTAGGTGACGATGTGTACATATGTGGCTGCTCAACCACCACGGCAGAGGTTTTAAAGAGGAATTAGGGTCAATCCCTATTTTGCTGCTTAGGTCGGCAGGTTGTAACTTTTTATTGTAATTAACCTTTTAAATGTATTTTTGGGATCCCATGTATACAATAAACGTTTCAGTGAAACGTTTGTATCTTTGAGCAAAAAATTTAACCCTAAACCGTTAATCATGTTTAGTTACACGATTATGGCCAAATGACTCATTTAGTGAATTTAGCACTATTTAAAATACACAGTGTAACGGTCCCTGGGTAGTAGGGCGTCATAGCTACCACTAATGGTTTATCATGCTGGACATCACAATCTATATGCTTGGCTACTAACACATCCAAAAATTTATGAGTGTTTCCAGAATTAATCAAAATGATAACACCATTCTTCTTGATATGTCATCTAATTTTCATGGTTTGGTGAGAGGCAACTCCAGCCAATGCATGAATTGACACCAAGAAATCCTCTTCCTCATTCTCCACTTTATTATCACCTTCACTGAGTTCTTCTTCATCTTCTCCTTCCAATAAGCAAATCTGGTGCCTCGTACACTTATGCCCTAATGCAAACTTCTCATCACAGTAATAACACAACTTCTTATCCCTCCTCCTTGCATTCTGCATGAGATATTCGTTTGATTGGAAGAATATTTCTTGCAAAAATCTGCTATGAATCTTCCTTAGGTGCTTGATTGCGCCCAAAACGTGCTTCCACTTAACGGTCATTTAGTAGTACAATAATGGACAGTCTATTCCATAGGGAGAGACTTAACTAAATAATTAGTAAACTAAAAATAAATAACCAAGAAGATTTTGTGAAATTTGTTTTAGAAATAAACAAAATGTGAGATTTAAATTAATAAAGATAAATGGTGTAGCGCCCTGGATAGCCAAGACCGCTACACTGTGCGTTTATAAAGATGCAAGACTTGCTAATCAAGTCTTTTAGTTAAAACGTGATACTAAAACCACTAATGAACTAGGGTTAAAAGGTTTTTGGTCTCAAAAGTGTACATTCTATATAACAAAACATTTTATACATGGGATCCCAAAAAGGAACAGCGTTCGAAAGTCAGTTTACAAAATTTCCAAGGTTTAAATGACTATTAGTCATTCTAAGGCAAATACAGACATTTCTAGTTTCTCTGCCCCTGTCTTCCCCTCAACCGTGGTGGCTGAACAGCTAGTCATGTACATTCAGCTCACAGAGCTCTCCAAGTCAGGGCTGATCAAGTTTGCCCTTGCCTTTACCTGCACCACGTAGCACCTGTGAGCCAAGGCCCAGCAAGAAAACATCATATGCATCACAAACAACAATAACAGATGAATAATCCTTTAAGCATGATCAAACACTTAACACTCATATTAATCACATAGCATGTATTCAAAATCAAAGATGCAACTAAGCATTAATAATGATCAAGTTACATGATAATCAGGGCCGACAACTTAGGCCGCACCCTCTGTTTACCCTACTGACTTCGGTCTGCTTAAACCGAGCTCAGTATATAATAAGCTGTCCTCGACTACCAGTGGCCGAGCCATGCCCTATGTGCTAGTGTAACCTTGGGCACTCTTAGGCTGTGGTTTACTGTTTACATTGAAAAATACCATCCTTTCAGAGCATACATAATAGGGAACCCTTAGTCCCATTACAAATACACAACCGGGTGCAGTTTTATTACCTTTAATTTCCACGTTCACCGACTACGAGCGATGACTCTCGAGCACGGTCCGCTTCCCAAGCCCTAGCTTAACACCTAGTCACAACCAAAGTAATGGATTCCATTAATATTCAAATAAAGGTTTCCGGGTGCAATGCTAGCTTCCGGGACATCGAATTCCACCAAACACGGTGGTGGAATCGATCCCGAGCACCCTAGGTTAGGTTCCCGTGCTTAAAATCCCCAAAAGATCAAAGATGCACCTAAGGGTTGCAGCCCCTAAAACCTAGCCACGGCCCACCCCTGAAATTGAGGCTAAGCCTCTCTGAAGACAGACACACGTCGCGGCCCTACCCTGTGGCGTCGCGGTGCTCCCTTTCAGCCAAGCCTCCCTGGCTCCTTTGCTTCGTAGGGCCGCAGCGCTCTAGAAAAAAGCCGCGGCCCAACCCTTCATGCCCAGAAAAACCTCCATTTTTTACTCTCAAACCTCACTCAAACTCCTCCAAAATTACCCCAAATCCACAACTCAATTACCCAAAGACTTCCTACACCATTCCAGCAACACAACCCAGTTGAAACCTAGACTAGAAACCCATCAAAAACCTATTTCAATCTCTGAAACTTACTAACTTAAGAACACAAAAACCAGCCATGGAAATACCAAAATTCAGCCATTAAACCATAAATTCGAGCTTACCTTAACAGCAGAATCAATCCTCCAAGAGATTTCTGGGCTAACCACCAAGGTTCTAGCTTCAGTTTAATCTTCAAATCCAAAACCCAAAAACCACTTAGAACACAACCAAAATCACAAAATTCCAACAACAGAGAGTGGGAATCAAACCTTACCTTAGTCCTTGATTGAATCCCTAATTAATCCTTGAGCTAATCCTCTAAATCCCAGCTTCAATCCTTAGAATTACAGCCACAATTTCTAGGTTCTGTGTTTTTCCTTTGAGAGAGAAAGAGAGGAAGAGGAAAGAGTCGGTCTAATTTGTTCTACTATTTTCTAAAGCCTCTTAAGTCTATCCTTAAGTAATTAAGTTAATCCCAAAGCTCGGGGTACCGGAAACATCCCCGAGGGCAAAATAGTAAAATTCCCCAATGTTCCCACCTAGACTTCCTAATCTCAAATATATCTCCAATTATTTATTTCCATAACCCAATAGTCTAAATAACCACCTGATACCTAAAATACACCTGACTTGTCCAAAGTCAAATATTAAGCCCTGTTGTGACTTTCCCACTATCTAGCTCCCTAGGATCGCCTCAAGTCGCTCGCTGCAGATCTACCCACATAATAATGTGGTTCTCACAGATATAACATTTAACCACACTTACATTCATATAATCATACAAGCATTCTTATCATGTAATCATGCATTAAATCAATAAACTCATACATAAACCAATTATGCCCTCCCGGCACACTAACCAAGGCCCTTAAGCCATATCAGTAATTTTGGGTCGTTACAAATGGTAAGGTAATAAGAGTCATTTATAAACTTTATCCATATATTTATATTTTTTATTAACTTTATTGATACCGTGGATGCTCAATATCCCATGCTTGTAAAAGGCCCAAAGAATGTACTTAGGCCCCCATACGCCTACACTTTCGGTAGGTCCTCGGGTCTTCGCCCTCTCGCGAGGCCACCATGCGTGCCCAAGGGGCGTGCCACGTGAGGCCCCCATGTGTGCCCAAGGGGCGCGCCACGCGAGGCCACCATGCGTGCCCTTGCGCGAGACGCCTGCTTCAGACGTGAGACGAAGGCTTGTGGCACGAGGCCATGCCTCGCGAGGCTCTTACACGAGGCCATGCCTCGCGAGGCGCTGGTACAAGATGGTCCCTCTCTCAAGCTCCTAAACCCGTGTTGCAAGACGGTCCCTCTCGGTGCACGATGCGGAGAGATTGCCAGCCGAGTCAGCAAATCGCAGAACCACAGTATAGGCCTGCACAAGAAAGTTAACAACAGCAACAATAAGTGACAAAAGCAAAAGATATATGCATAAACACCTATACATAATAGGGCCGACACGAGGTGCGGGAACTCACCCAAGTCATGGTACGCCTTAGGTTTTCCCCAAGATCCGACTGGGCAACATTCCCAAGGCCATTCCAGTCAGATACGGGGAGGCTCGAGGCAAGTTGGATGTATCTCTGCCCGTAAGACATCGCCATTCGAGTCACCCAGGGCTCCCCATCCGCACCAGGGGCACCTAGCTGGATGAGGACGGATGACCCACTCACCGAAACGGGAAGGGGCGCGGTGAAAGTGGAAAACTGAGGCTCTGGTAGATTAGAGGGAGGCTCCGGAAGGTCGGCGAAATAAGTCCCCGATGGTCCAGGGTCGAGAGGAGCTTGAGTGTAGGCGTCGTAGCCCTGAAGGTCAGGGCAAACATAACACCCCGAAACGGTCTGCTGGTCTTGAGAATGAGGGGCTATGTCTGGATCATAGGAGGCACATGGAGGGCATCCCCCAGGAGATGGAGGCAGCTGGTGAGATCCCCCGCGGTCAAGGGGGGCTTCCTCCGGCTCCTCCTCATCCTCATAGTCATCTGAGTAAGGCTCAGCCAAGGCCCCCTTCGTCTTCGAGGACCCAGAGATGGTCCACAGAAACTTGGGGTCCGAGACAGGGGACAATTTGTGGCGGTTCAGATTCTTCACGATGAATAGGCACACCGCCTTTTTCATAGCGGGGTCAACGCTGAGAAAGTTCTCATGTCTCTCGCTTTCGACCCGACAATTGTGGGATCGGCGAATTGCTATGCATAATACACGCCATGGTCGATATGAACGTAAGTCATGAAACAATAAGTTGTAAGAAAGTAAAAGAGAGCAAGTGATGCTCAGGGTACTTACTGAGAGTGGCCCGGAAGTCCTCGCGGACCGAAAGGGGGCCTTCCACGAAGAAAAAGTCCTGCTTCCAGGACCCCGGGTTGGACACCGAGCCCTCTATCAAAGAGGCCTCGTTGTTGGCTTTTTGTAAATAGTAAAAGCCTTGGACATGGGAAGGGGCATGAGGTTGTAGAGGAAATGCACCTCTGTTGCCGTAGGAGCGCATTTAAACAGCTTCGTAAATACAATGAATAGGCAGCTTAAAGTCAGCCAGCCATTGGGAGCCAATTGAAACGGGGCAAGGTCGAAGTAGTTGAGGACCGCGACAAAGAACAGGTGTAACGGGATGGTACCACCCGCCTTCAGGATGTGTTCACTGAGGGCCACGAAGCCGGGCCTAAGACTATCAGCCCGGCATGTCTCCTGAGGAGCATATAATGCGTACTCCGGAGGGACGCGATAGTTATCCACGATGTCCCTCAATTTGCTTTCGGACACATGCGACACCAGTTCGGTTGCCAGTAATGGAGCATCGTCCGGTTCATTGGAAGCCACCAGTCGTCGTGCCCTCGACATATTTGCAAAATCAAAGGAAAAATGTAAGGAAGAGACAGAACACTTGACCTCCATTTTTTCTTCCTAGAAAGAGTCTTCCATCGAGGGAGCGACTGTGGAAGTGCTGAGCTAGGAAAAACCGAGACTAAGGGTTGTGGAGAAGCGGAGGCAGCCCCATGACAGTCATCAAGCGAGGATGGGCTGGAGGGCTCAGGCGAAAGGTGTCCCTCCATAAACTCCAACTCCCTCTGCAACTCTAAGAGGGTCACCCTAAGGCTCGCTACATGGTCACTAAGGTCTGGGGGGAAAGGTGCTCCATTTCCTCTCGACACCGAGTCAATTTCGCTCTCCACCACCCGAATTTTACGCCTAAGTTCAGCCATGTACTCAATATGGCGGATACGGGCCTACCTTAAGGAGTCATAGTCCTGGTGAGGGTTTTCCTTAGGGGACTCTGAGTCTGAGGACAGGTCAATAAACTCAACCCCCGGAGGTATGTTGGACGGGCTGTCACTGGCCATGAGACCTCGTCCTGAAAGAGAAAAGGGGTTCACGTATAAATGAGGGGATGGCTACAAAACACAAAGGAATAGGCTTAATATCTCTAGATGCAAACGTCCTAAATGGCCCACTACAGGGTATAAAAAAGAGGGGCATGCATATGGTCAAACTCACTACAAGCTCAGGCCAAGGTACCCCATCCCGAGCAATGCTAATTTGGACCCAATGAACGTGAGGGAAAAAGAAAATATACCTCAAGCAGATAAGATGGAGCGTTGTCGAGGTCGAAAGGAGGTCTAGGGCCAAAAGCACCAAATGGCCGAATTTACGCATCTGCAAAAATAGAACAAAAGGATGTGTTAGCCTCCAACAAGACACCCCAAGAAATTAGCTCATATGTAAAAGAAAAAACAAAAAAAAAAATGAAATAAAAAAAATAAAGAAAACTATGGTAAAAGTGAAGTTGTGGGGGATTGAACCCCTTACCTCTTGAAAGGAGTAAGGGTCTAGATACCACTAAGCTAAGGAAGTAAGGTGTAAATAATGAGCCTTGCATGAGGGCCTATTTATAAGAATCAAGGAGAATAGTCTACAAGAGCACCTAAAGGTCCTCTCCTAGACTGGGGGGCAAGTGTGGATGCTCGATATCCCATGCTTGTAAAATGCCCAAAGAATGTACTTAGGCCCCCATATGCCTACACTTTCGGTAGGTCCTCGGGTCGTCGCCCTCTCGCGAGGCCACCATGCGTGCCCAAGGGGCGTGCCACGTGAGGCCCCCATGCGTGCCCAAGGGGCGCGCCACGCGAGGCCACCATGCGTGCCCTTACGCGAGACGCCTGCTTCAGATGCGAGACGAAGGCTGATGGCACGAGGGCATGCCTTGCGAGGCACTTACACGAGGCCATGCCTCGCAAGGCGCTGGTACAAGACACCTACAGGTGGCGCGAGATGAAGGCTGGCGGCACGAGGCGCTTACACGAGGCCATGCCTCGCGAGGCACTGGCACGAGACGCCTGCATGTGGCACGAGACGGAAGCTGATGGCGCGAGGGTGTGCCTCACGAGGCGCTGGTACGAGACACCTACTTGTGCCTCGCGAGACCTCGGTGCACAGTGGGCCATAGTCACTGAACGGAGCATCCCATAGCCTCATGGCCTCGCGTGGGGGGCCTCTCCTAGCCCCGACGGCCTCATGTGGGAGCACCTCATGACATCTCCACGTAGGGTGGCCTCGTATAGCCCCGCCATGGTTAAGCTGCGAGGGGCCTCACGTGGTAACATCTCGCGGCCTCTATCTCGAGATGACATCTCCCATGGAGACCTATGTAAACCCCACCGTCCAGGAGTGAAAGCCCAAGTATGATTCTGAAAGGTCATGATGGTACAACCTCGTACGGGGTACGGCTTGTAAGGCCTCGTACATCCGACCATGGCACTCATGCTAGTCAGGTAGTGGGAGCACTAAGAAAAAGGACATGGCCTGCATACTCCTCTGACAGTGATACGGACAAGTAGTGGAGACATCCTCCTGGCACCTGTCCATGTACTGGTTGCAACACCACTACCTCTGAAACCACTCTCCTGACAGTGTACTTATGTACTACCTGGTCCCCTGGACCACAGTGTATCTAAGGCCATTAGAGCCCACTATATAATGAACCCCTATTCCCCATGGAAAGGGGTTGGAAAATTTACTGTAGCAAGGGCACCATAGTGAATGAAAAACTGATTTCACCATTGTTCTTCTGCAATTGTTCTTAGAGTTGATACTTAAATTTCTAAGGCTTTTCTATTGATAATCTTTATCTTGCAATTCTTTCCAACTTAACTTAGTTGACGAGTTCTCACCGTCAACAGATACAATTTAATCATTCACTTCCCATGTAATATCTGTCTCCTTAGAAGAAGGGAATTTTTGTAATTTTATGTGATTACATGCTTTATAAGTCTATTTGACTATGTTTTATGGCTATTTATGGTTTATATGATTATTTGATAAGCTTTGAGTAAGTCTATGAGCAATAAAAATGTTCCTTTAAGTAGTAAGGGCGTAAATGTCACAAATTATGTATTTGAGGGCCATGGTATAATTTACAAGACTTTTGGGCCATTAGTTAATTAAGGGTTTCAAAACTATTAGCTTGGAGTGAAATTACTAAAAAGACTTGATTCTATCAATGAAAGAGCTAGGTTTAAGGATAAATTAGTCTTCTTGAATTGAAGAGTTAGTATAAATAGAACGAGACCAAGTTAGGGCTAAGCACATCTCATTCATTAGCCTCTCTCTCGTCTAACGGAAGTAGAACTCAGGTGTTTTTGCTGTGATCTAGAAGATTTGGAGGATTTAAGAACAAGTTTGGGTAAAATCTAATTACTTTATAGCATTTAGATCATGTTTATATTGGTTGTTGGGGATTTAATGGTAGGAGTTATGATTTGATTGGTAGAATTTCTTGATAGGATGTTTAGGGTTATTAAATTGATGATAGAAACATGTTAGGAATAAATTAATTTAGAAGTATGAGCTTGATGATGTTGAATTTGAATAAACTTATGTTTAAAGGTATAAAATTAAGGTTTAGCAACCCTAATCATGCAAGAAGTGATATGATTGCATGAACATAATTTATATAGTGGTATAATCTCGTTTAAAAGTTGTTTTGAATGTTTAGATTTGAGTTGGAAGTTGTTTGGTTGGATCTGAAGTGTTGTATTTTCAAAATACTGGTTTCTAGGTTCAGTTGGTTGACCGACTTAGGGGAAACGGTTGACCAGTTTTGTGATTAAGGAACTCGAGGATTTAGGACCAAATGGTCAGCCAAATATATAAGGTTGATCAGCCGACTGTGGGAACGAGCGACCAACTTAGGGCAATTGTCAACCAGCGCGAGACAAATTCAAAAGAAAATCTAGTTTAGTAATTCAAGTATAACGTTTCCCTCGGTTATCAGATTTTGATGTTCTTTATATGGTTAAAAAGCTTGTTTAAAGGCCTAAATATTTAGAGTATATCCAAGGAGGTTTGGGTTTTAGAAATAAAAGTAAATTGCATGATTATGGACTAGTTTATTAACTTTAAATTAAATGTTTATGTGTTGTGACTTAGGGTGTGCTAAGAGAACTTGAAGGAATGAGGAATATTGTTGTTGCTTAGACCTGAGGTAAGAAGAGTGGACACCTCCACACATGGTGTCTACTTGGCGTACTTGTATGTCTATTTTTATGTGACTGTGATATGATTTATGTATAGAGCTATCTCTGAGATGAATATTTGTAATATGAATGTGTATGTTGTATGTTTTGCATGACATGCTTATGGTATGAAAATTTGCATGTGGACGTTACGATAAATTTTCATGCTTGTGTGTAGTATAATGCATGCTTATGTTTTCGTGGTTGGTTACACACTGGGTTGGAGGGTTATGTCCTAGACAGCTCTTCTTACTGGGCGTTAGCTTACGAGTGCTATGTGTTGCAGGTAAAGGAAAAGAGTTGATTGTGTAGCAGTAAGTTGGAGAACTTTGGCGGAGTGCGTACATGTTCATAATCTAACGACTATTAGGGGTCGCGCCTACTCGGATTGTGTTTTATTTTGGTTTTAGTTATTAGTGAACATGTTTTTGTTGTTTTATTAGAATTTTGATTAGTAGTTTGGATCATTTGTTTTCTTTTCAAAATAATGAGACTGCGGAGTTTCTTTTATTTTAAAGGATGTTGAATATTCTATATAGGTTTAGTAAAGGTGATTTTGTTTAGTCCAAATTATATTTTTAGTCTTTAAAGCTTATTAAATGTACATAATTAATGTTCCAAGAAATTGGGGCATTACAATTTGGTATCAGAGCCAAATTTTTATTTCATGTAGATGGTTCTGACATTTATTCTCACCGCTGAAGACAAGCTCGACTTATTGTACTGTGAGTTTTATTTGTTTCCTTTAATTAATTTTGGAAAATTTTCTTTTGTCATATATGTTTTAGTACTTTACTTGTATGCTTAGAGTAGCTAGTATGGCTAGAATACGTAGAGTCCCTAAAGTTCGTTTGGATAAGGCTCAGTGAAAGAAGTTAGCAAGGAAGATAAGGAAGATCCGAATAGCGAAGATGTATGCTAACACGGAAAGGAACATAGAGGAGATAGTCGACCATTTTGTGGCAGTCAACAAGCATATTGAGGATATGATCTTGGATGGAGGGTTACGAAATTGTGAGCGTAAGTAGAACATTCTTAAGGACACGATTTCTTCCATGAAGATGAATAAGGGGCTTGACGCTATATGGAAGCAAGTCAACGAGAAGTACCCGACACGAGTAAATTATAATCATACATTGATGACGTATGTAAGACAATGAGGGTTGGAGCTGGCTACAAGACCATTTTATCAAGGAATCACCATGGAGCTAAAGGACAAACTTAAAGCCTCATATCTTGTTCATTACATGTGGCTTTAGAATTGGCGTGACATCCAGTTTGATTTAGAATTAGTATTGTTTTGGTGGTTGTTTTTTTTTTAATTTCAATTATTAGTGGATGTACAAAAACGTTGTTTTATGAATAAATGGCATTAATTGTTTAGAAGGTGTTGTGCATGCATTTTTCTATTATGGTTAATTGTTTGGGGAGTTATAAGTAGTCATGTTGTTGATTTCAGGAGTAAGTCTAAATCATATCTCCTAGGAGATATGTTCGGAGAAATGTAGGAGTTAACCGCAACATGGACGCTCCACCTGCTGCAATGCAAGAGAATATGAGAAGACAAAAGGAAGAGCTAAGAGAATTAAGGCAGCATCAGGCGCATCCGATACCAACGATCAGGGAGATTCCACAACACCCCGTGCCTATAGCAGACAACTTTGCAGGGGGGATCCTTTGGAACCTTTGTACAAAAGGTTTAGGAAGCATCACCCTTCGGTGTTTGAAGGGAGCGCTGACCCACTAAAGGCAGAGCAGTGGATGAGTCTGATGGGATCCGTTTTGGATTTTATGCAAGTTGTGGGAAATGATAGGGTGGCATGTGCAACGCATGTGCTAAGAGAACATGAAAGAATCTGGTGGGAGGTGGTTTCTCAGTCAAGGGAAGTCACCACTATGACTTGGACAGAATTCCAGCAGTTGTTTAATGACAAATACTATAACGTTGTGGTAAGGGCATCGAATGTCGATTAGTTCACAGTATTGAGTCAGAAAAATATGACAATAACGGAGTATGCACTGAAATTTGAAAGATTGGCAAAGTTTGTGGTAGACCTAGTGCCAACTGATGCCACTAGAGTGGATCATTTTGTATGTGGGTTGAAATCGATGATAGCCCATGATGTGGAAATTTTATCGGTTGGGGGTAATAGCACCTATGCGCAAGTCTTGGAAAGAGCATTAAATGCTAAGAGAATTGAGGATATGATTTGAAAATAAGGCGTTGCAAGAACGGAAGCAAAGAGGAACACCTCTAGCAACAATAATCTTAATGATTAGAAATGAAAAGGAAAAGATAATCTTAATGATCAGAAATGAAAAGGAAACAATAATGGGGGAAAATCTGGTCAAGATAAGAGGTCGAAGAACTTTAAAGACAACAGACGCACTGGAAATAAGGAATGGGTACAGTATCCTAAGTGCGAGAAGTGTAAGAAGCATCATCCAAGAGAGTGTCGGGCTAACACATGTTTTGTGTGTTGTAAGGAGGGGCATATAAAGAAAAACTATCCATACAAGTACAGAGCAATGCTAAGGAACCGCCAAAAACGATGACAAGCTAGTTCCAACTCGTGCGTTCACCAAGGAACAAGCAGAGGCAAGCACTTCTGTGGTCTTAGGCTAGATCTCTATTTCTAGAATTAACTGTTATTGTTGGCGCGGTTCTTCGCCAACAGGTAATTAAGAAAATAAGAGGAAGGGATTAGTGCTTATGTTGAACCAAAATAGATGAATGATCTTTTTAGAAATGGGCTAGTGATACAATTACGTTTTTAGGTGGTTCAAAGGTTAAAATTCTTCTACTCCACCAGTCGATATTATTGCTATATTCTTGGTATTCTTTTACAGGGTATTTCTTACACAATAGAATCCAACCCTTTGCAACTCCCAGGGTCTCCATATTTATAGGAGAGGGCACCGGGGAGTTGGTAAGAAGGTCATCCCGTGACCTTCTTACCTATCATGTCAATTCTGTGACATTCATGATTAATTCTTAAAACCTGACACATGAAGTGTGGTCTAATCAATAGGTAAGGGGGATAATGGGCCGCACGGCCCAACCCAGTCGTGGGTGCCAGAATGCGCACGTTCATGCTGCGTGTCCGAGAAGTCAAGGATATATCAGACACGTGATGTCTGATATATGCACGTTTACCTTGTGTGGTTGACTTTATAAAAGGTCACAGCCTCCAACTCTAGCTCGTACCACGAGATGGATGCTTCCCTCGACCTGTGGCCTTCAGAGTCCAAACTCAGTCTCATCTTGGCGAACCCTTAGGTTACCTCGAGCTGAGGAGGTAGGATATTTCGAGTGGTAGCTCCGGTCTTGGGGATGTCCACGTGGTAGACATGATTAGGCCGTATCTCAGCTTGCTAACAGCCCGTGGGAAAACCAGGGCGTACAGTTATGTATTAATTGATTGTGGTGCTACTCACTATTTTTTTTTTTTTTGCAAAGAGAATAGTAGATAAGTTTAATAAAACTTATGATCTTCATGTTGAGTGATTTGGGACTATGTTTCCATCAGAATAGGTGGTAACATCTAGGAAGTGGATTAAAGTCTTGCCTATGAGGGTAGATGATAAGGAACTTTATGTGGATTTAATAGAATTAAGTATGCCTGATTTTGATGTTATACTTAGAATGGACTGGTTAGCCAAGCACAATGCTATAATTGATTGTAAAAGGAAGATAGTTGTAGTGTCCCAAAATATTTACTTATCTAGCTAGATAGTACTAGTAGTTAGTATTAGTTTGTAGTATGTTAGATTCCATGGATTTTGGTTCAAGCCGGGACTTAGTTGGACACTCATAGGAACAGCTATTGATTTTATAAGTTTAACATATAGTTTAAGAATATTAATTATAACATAAGGTTTAATTAATATTGCTGGTTCTAGAAATATATTTATTATAACCTAAGGTTTAGATAGAACCATTAAGAGCATGACACTTGCCATAATCATGTTTATTAAGTATTTAAGTATTTTGATGAATAGTTTAATTAAAGAAAGATCTAGAAGCTCTAGAACCTTCCAGAAACTGATAGGATCGTATTATGACTCAGACAAAGATGTTTACTCAATTCAAAATATGTTGAAAAAGTGCAAATACATGTTTGATATATCAATGTATGTCGATATATCGCAGCTATAAGGGCCGATATATCGCTTGCGGAAGATACGGAAAACACGTCAACTTTGTACGAAAGTTCGAACGGGGCTCGGGAAAATGATTCAGCTGATATATCGCCCAGGGTAGGTGATATATCGCCCCTAGTGCTTTAATTTTTGAAAGTTTGGATTTTAAATTTTAAAAATAGCCTTAACCACTTTGACCTGCCTTGGAACGATTTTGACCGAGTTTTGGGCGTCTGTTGAACAAAAATTCAAATCTTTTTCATTTTATATTCATTTATTTATTCAAATTAAAAGGGGTTAGTTTCACTCCTTGAACTCTATAAATAGGACCTAGCACTCAACCATTTTCTTCATTCTTCAAGCAACTCTTCAAAGCCTCCAAGTTGCTAGTGTTACTATAGAGAGAAAACACTTGGGTTTTGGGTTAAAAGCTTTATCATTCTAAGCTTTTCTAAACACTTGGGAAGTGAGATATAGTGAGATTTTGATATTGAGGTTTAGATCAATTCATAAGATCATTCAAGGTATTCTTATCCTTAACTTCAATTCTTTATGGTTCTTTAGTTTTCTTTATTTTCTTTCTTTTCAGATCCTAACTATTGTTTATGATTCTTGGTTAGGTTTTTAAGTTTCTTGAAACTTAAGGTTCTTCTTGGTAAGTTTCTTCTTTGATGGTTTAGTTCTCTTTTCATCTTTATTCTTTAGAGATACTCACCATTCTTACTGTTGGGTTTTAGGAAAATAGGATAGATTATATGTGTTTATATGTTATGCTATGAGATGTTTTATGTATATGTTTTGTAGTCCTTGGGCATATGACTTACTTAGATAGCAATCCCCAAGAATATGTTTTATAGTCGCTTGGGAATATGACTTGCTTAGATAGCAAGCCCCAAGAATTTTTTATCATTTTCATGGTTTAGAGTTATGATTTACCCTACCTCGATTAGTAGACAAAGGACCTAGATGGGTTATCATATACTACCATGTGATCTAACCTACCTCGATTAGTAGACAGATGACCTAGATGATTTATCACATGCCGTGTTAATGAGTTAATGACCATTAATATTGTAGTTCGATATGATATATGTTTTTTTTATAGTCATATGTTTTATAGTATATGTTATGTTTGTATGTTTATGATTTATGTTATATATTTTGTTAGTAGATTTTCCTTGCTAGGCATTAGGCTCATTCCTTTATTTTTAGCTTGATGCAGGGAAATGATTTATGGAAGGTAGAAAGATTCATGGCAGCTTGGCTTGTGTGTTGAGGATGAATGGACTGCGTGACGATTGAGGATGACATTTTTTTTAGTCTTTTAAGTTAAGTTTTGATGTATTTCCGCAATTAGTATTTAAACAATTAAAGTTTATGTTTTATGTTTTATAAATAATGGGATCACATACCATATCACATTTTATTTTATAGTTTTACCTTATCTTGTATTGGTACAATATTTTGGGTTTTAAATAAAGTTATGTTATTTATGATGTATGTTTTCCAAAAATAGTAGCTATGTCTAGTAGTTTTAATGGTCCAAGGTCTTAGAAATAGTTGGGTCATTACAGTTGGTATCAGAGCAACAGTTCATATGCATGAAGTTCTCCTTGATACACATGCACAAGCTCCGTATCTAACCACCAATGTAAGTGTTTATGTTTATTATGCTTATGTTTATGTTTATAGCTAACGTTTTAGCCCTTATGTTTTCAGTTAAGGATGGATGGAGCCTTGACCTATGAGGATATTCGAGCCATTAAGGCATTGAAAAGGATTAGAAAGCCAAGGAATACCGTAGGAGTGTTAGAAAGAATCACTCGGAGATTGATTTTATTCCACAAGGAGATAGTTCACCTCCAAACTACTAATCAAATTATGATGAGAGCTACCGAGCAATATGTCTTAGTAATTAGGCTTTTTAAAGATTATCCTTCTATAATTTCAACATTAGAAGAAATATGGGAGACTATAGATGATGAAGATGATTTACCGATAGCCATGAGATATTTTTTTCTCACACTTAGTGTAACGACCCAACTATTCTAGACCTTGGACCATTAATAACTAATATACTAATCATAAGAAAACGTACATATGAAAACATCATAACTTTATTATATTAAGAAAGGGTTAGAATGCAAAACATAACTTAAATAAATGGGTTACAAAATCAAGTGCAAAAAATAATACACAGAAATCATAATTTAAAGACTTAAAGACTTCATCCTCTAATCGAATGCTGAGTCCATCGATTCCATCCAGCCTCAATACACAACCCCCAAGCTGCCAAGAACCTTTCCTGCCACCAATCTATTTTCCTGCACATATAAACATAAAGGAATGAGCCTAATGCCCAACAAGGAAAAACTAACAACATAAATCATATACATAAAATTCTATCATAACATATGCTATATCATAAGCATATACTATATCATAAACATATACTCTATCATAAACATATGTCATATACTACTACAATGGCCATTGTACTGCTTAGGGATTGTTAACTAATCAAGTCATATGCCCATTAGATTTGTGGGGCTTGCTAGCTACGCAAGTCATATGCCCATAAATTTATTGGGGCTTGTTAGCTATACAAGTCATATGCCCAAGTCTACCAACATACATAATATAACATTTCATAACACATCAATCATAAGATAACATATAACATATAAAATCCTATCCTATTTTCCTTACCAATATACGGGATATGAGAACAGTATCGGGACTTTGGAACACTCCTAAAAACCATAATAGAAAGGTGAGTATACTAAAGAAAAAGGATGAAAAGAATGAACTACACCATTGAAAGGATACTTACCAACAACCATCTTTCGTTCAAGATCTTAGATTCCTAACCAAGAATAAAGAATACGAGTTAGGATTTTGAGTAGAAAAACTATAAGAACAACACAGAAAGGAACTAGAAGAAGGAATACCTCGAATGCTTCTATAACCGAACTACACCTCGAACTAAAATATACTACAAACCTTACTTCACAAGTGTTTATTAAGCTTATAAGGATAAAGCTTACATCCCCAACCCAAGTGTTTCTCACTCTAAAATAACCTAGCGGCTTGCAGACTCTGAACTTAGCTTGATGAATGAATAAATGGTTGGGTACTAGGTCCTATTTATAGAGTTCAAGAATGAAAAGATCTTTATTTAGCTTGAATAAAATAATGGCTTTTTAATTGAAAAATCTTTGAATAATCGTTCAGCAGAGGCTGAAGACTCGATAAAAAAGATTATGGACTTATCAAGAGGTTAAAGAATAAATTAAGCTCGGTTTAAAAAATGTTCAAAAATCTGGCACTACAGCCAATATATTGCCCCTAGTAGGTGATATATCACCTGGGCTAATATGCCCGAGACTCGTCGAGGTGGCCGTGTGAAGTTACGTATTTTTCGTATCCCCGTATGGCGATATATCGCCCCCTAGTGTTGCAATATATCGAAAAACGCTGAAATATTATACACATAATTGCACTTTTTCAGCCTAATTAGAATTGAGTAAACAGCCTTGACTAAGTCCTCTAACGATTTCAAAGCTGCTGGCAGACCCTAGGATATTCAGATATTACTCTTATTAAATTTATTCCTCAAAATACTTAATTATTCATTAAACATACACATGACAAGTGTCATTTCCTTAATGGGTTTACATAAACCTTATATTATAATAAATATCACCTTCATAATCAGTTATATTAATTAAACCTTAGGTTATAATTAATATTCTTTAACTATAGGTTAAACTTATAAAATCTACAAGTGTTACTACGAGTGTCCAACTAAATCTCGGTCTGAACCAAAATCCACAATCATAAAAATACTACAACTATTACTATTGCTACTACTATCTAACTAGCTAAGTAAAGTTCTTGGACTCTACAATTTTCCCCTACTAAAAAGAATTTCTTCCTCGAAATTTACTTACCAAATAACTCCAGATACCGGCCTTGCATGTCCTCCTCCAACTCCCACGTTGCCTCTCGTTCAGAACTATTACTCAATGGGACTTTGACTATTGGAATGCTCTTGGACCGTAACTGCTTCACCCCCTATCCAGGATGCTAACTGGTCGTTCCTCGTAACTCAAGTCTTTCTGGAGTGCTATCGTATCATACTTGAGTACGTGAGATGAGTCTGACACATACTTGCATAGCATCGAGATGTGGAACACGTTGTGACTATCTGCTAGAGCTGGCGGTGGGGCTAGTCTATACGTAACTGCTCCCTCTTTGTCCAATATCTCAAAAAGACCTATAAATCAGGGACTAAGCTTGCCTTTCTTCCCAAATCGCTTTACACCTTTCATAGGAGATCTTCAAGAAGACTTGATCTCCGACTTTGAATTCCACATCGCGCTGCTTGGCATCCGCATAGCTTTTCTGATGGCTTTGACCAGCAAGCATACGTTGTCTAATGAGCGCTACTGCTTCTTGAGCTTGTTTAACAGCTTCGGGACTTAGGAGCTGCATTTCTCCTACCTCATCCCAGTGCAACGGTGATCGACACCTTCTTCCATATAGCAACTCATAAGGTGCCAACCCGATCATTGACTGGTAGTTGTTGTTATAGGAGAACTCTATCAGCGACAAGTATTTATTCAATGATCCTCTTAAATCAAGCACACAAGCGCACAACATATCTTCTAAAATCTGAATCGTACACTCGGACTGCCCGTCTGTCTGAGGATGGAAAGCTGTACTAAGACTTAACTTAGTACCCATAGCTTGCTGTAAAATTCCCCAAAATCTCGATGTAAACACCGATCCTCTATCTGACACTATTGTCTTGGGGATTCCATGCAACCGTACTATCTCTTGGACATAGATGTCTGCATATTGGTCTGCCGTGTATGAAGTCTTAACATGTAGGAAATGAGCCGACTTGGTTAGTCTATCTATTACTATCCAAGCGGAATCATGCTGCTTAGTCGTTCTTGGAAAACCTGTCACGAAGTCCATAGCTATATCGTCGCACTTCCATTCTGGTACGCTAAGCGGTTGCAATAAGCCTGCAGGGCGCAGATGTTCTGCTTTCACTTGCTGGCATACTAGACACTTAGACACAAACTCTACTATGTCCTTCTTCATCCCTGGCCACCAATAGATTGCCTTGATGTCATGTGTCATCTTGGTCAACCCTGGGTGAACTGAGTACGGGGTACTGTGCGCTTCTTCTAGAATCGTTTTCTTAATCCTTTGATCATTTGGCATGCATACCCGATCCTTATATCTCAATAAACCTTGACTAGATATTGAGAAATATGTGGTCTTGCCTTCTCTGACTGCATCCACGTGTGTCGCTAGTGTGTCGTCCTGTTCTTGCCCAATCCGTATATCTTCTAGCAGATTTGACTGGATAGACAAGTTAGCCAGTTTACCGAAAACTACTTCTATTCCGGCATTGATCAGCTCTTGCTGCAGCGGATTTTCTATTCCTGCTAGCACTGCTAAATTTCCATAATTCTTCCTACTTAGCACATCGGGAACTACGTTTGCCTTTCCCGGGTGGTATAGGATTTCGCAGTCATAATCCTTCACTAGCTCTAACCACTTGCGCTGCCTCATGTTGAGCTCCTTTTGAGTAAAGAAGTACTTTAAACTTTTGTGGTCCGTATAAATCTCGCAAAGTTCTCCGTAAAGGTAATGGCGCCAGATTTTCAACGCAAAGACCACCGCTGCCAACTCCATATCATGCGTTGGATAGCGTTGCTCGTACTCCTTCAGCTGCCGTGAGGCGTAGGCTATCACCTTGTCATTATGCATCCGCACGCAACCCAACCCTTGCTTCAACACATCACAGTAGACTACAAACTTATCGTTGGGTGTCAGTACACAGAGTACTGGTGCTGAGCAAAGCTTATCCTTAAGCAACTGGAAAATTTCTTCGCATCTATCATTCTAGTTGAATCTTTGTTGTTTCTGGGTCAGGTTGGTGAGCGGAGTGGCTATCTTAGAAAATCCCTCTACGAACCTTCTATAATAACCTGCTAACCCCAGAAAGCTCCTTACTTCAGATGCGTTCTTTGGTCTTGGCCAATCCTTCACAGCCTTTACCTTTGATGGGTCTACTACAACTCCGTCTTTTGATATAATGTGCCCGAGGAACGCCACTTTCGAAAGCCAAAACTCGCATTTCTTGAACTTGGCGTAGAGTTGATGCTCCTTCAGTCGTGATAAAATCATCCTTAAATGTTCCTCGTGCTCTACTTCATCCTTAGAGTATACTAAGATGTCGTCGATGAACACTACGACGAATGTATCTAAGTAGTCCTTGAAGACCCTATTCATCAAGTCCATAAACGCGGCTGGTGCGTTGGTAAGATCAAAAGACATAACTAAGAACTCGTAATGTCCATAACGAGTTCTAAAGGTTGTCTTAGGAATATCTTATCCCCTTACCTTGAGTTGATGATACCCGGACCGTAAATCAAGAATACAGTCACGCCTCGAAGTTGATCAAACAAGTCATCGATCCAGGGTAGCGGGTACTTATTCTTAATCGTTACCTTGTTCAGCTCGCGATAGTCTATACACATCTTCCGTCCTTTTTCTTCACGAATAGCACTGGTGCTCTCCATGGAGAATAGCTCGGCCTAATAAAACCCAAGTCTAGGAGTTCTTGTAGCTGCATCTTTAACTCTTTGAGTTCTGGAGGTGCCATCCAGTACGGTGCCTTGGAGATAGGCTCGGTGCCTAGTACTAATTCTATCGTGAATTCAATTTCCCGAGTCGGTGGCAACCTTGGAAAGTCATCGAGAAATACCTTTGGGAATTCTCATACAATACGGACGTCTCCAACCTTGAGTGGTGTTTCCTTTACCACATCTGTGATGTTGGCTAAGAATGCTTGACATCCTTTTTCCATCATTCTTTGAGCTTTGAGAGCTGATACTAATGGGGTGCGTAATCGTGAAGCTTGTCCCATGAAGCATAGTTTCTGGCCGTAAGGAGTCTCGAATATCACATTCTTGCGTTTGCAATTGATGGTTGCGCCATGCCGTGCTAGCCAGTCCATGCCTAGTATCACGTCAAAGTCCTTGATCTCTAGTTCTATCAGGTCTTCTTCTAGTTATACGTCCTCAATCTTGATCGGTACGCCTCGTACTATCCGTGATGATAAAACTACTTTGCTCGAAGGCAACTCGATTACAAACCTAGTTCTAAATCTTTCACAAGGCTTGTCTAGTTTTTCTATCATTCCTAACGAGATATACGAATGAGTGGCTCCCGAATCAAATAATACTAAACATATATTTTTGAGGATAGAAACCTGACCTGTGACCACCTTATTGCTAGCATCAACCTCTCCCTGGGTTAAGGGAAAACCCTAGCAGGAACCATCTTGTCGTCTTTCTTCCCTTCTGGCTTGCGCTGAGGACAATCTCTTTTTTGGTGTCCTTCCTGACCACAGTTATAACATTCCATGATGTTTGTGTGGCATTCACCAGGATGTTTCTTCTGACACTTAGCACATGGCGGGTATTCCACATAACCCGGCTTATTTCCCCCATTATTTGTCTGTCCCCTCTTATCGCTGTTAGATTGCTTATTATCAGGATACCTTCTTTTCTGAGTGTTACTGTTGTTGCCGGACTGATTGTTGCTATTATGGTTGTTGTTCCGACTAGTCTGAGGTTGACCCTGCTGTCTAGGCTCAGGCTTATTGCCTTCTTCTTTACTTACATTAGCCTGCAGCCTCTCTACTTCTATTGTCGTCTCTAGAACGTCGGCATACGTAGTATTCCCTGGGTTTGCTAGCTTAACCCCCAGCTCGATCTTTGGTAGAAGTCCTCTAACGAACTTGTTCACCCTCAGAAAATCAGTTGGAAACATTTCAGATGCAAACTTAGCTAATCAGTCGAACTGTCGAGCATACTCTGCTACTGTCAAACTGCCTTGCTTTAGACTAGCGAATTCCTCGACCCTTGAAGCAATGACAGCTAAATTATAGTAATTTTTGTGGAACAGCTCCACAAATCGAGTGCATGCCATGGTGGCAACATCATGCAATTGTTGGACCAAGTCCCACCATATTCTGGCATCCTTCTTGAGCAAAGATGAGACGCAGGATATACGGTTCGCGTTACTAAGATTCATGTGTGTCAGAATTGGCTCTACATTCCTTTGCCACTCTTCTGCCTCAAAGGGGTCTGTAGTCCCTTCGAAGTTTGGAGCGTGCTGCTTGCGGAACCTCTCATAAACTGGCTCCAAGTGATGTACTGGATATGGCGCATAGTTCTCCCCTGGCCATCCCCCATATGGACCAACTTGTTGGGGTGCTATGGCCATTTGTTGTGGTTGCGGCTGCGGCAGAGGCGGAGGCTGAGTCTAGGGCTGAGCCTATTGTTGTTGTTGCTGCAAAAGTTCATCGACTTGTTGTCGCAGTCTAGCGATCTCTGCAGTGTTGTCAGCTGACGGTGCCAGCACGTTGGGGCTGGAAGTAGCACGCACTCCCCTTCTGCGAACTGGAGGGGCTTCATTGTTTACTGGAGCAGTGTTGGAGGCGTTTCTGTTGGTGCGCGCAGATCTTCGGAGCGACATCGCAGCAGAGTTCTAATATTTGAAAGAAACATGTTAGAAATTTACCTAATTTGCTCTAAGGCAAAAACTTATTCTAAGCAGACATAGCTCGGTTTCAAAAACATTCAAAAATCTGGCACTACAGCCAATATATCGCCCCTGGTAGGCGATATATCGCCTGGGCTAATATGCCCGAGGCTCGTCAAGGTGGTCGTGCGAAGTTACATGTTTTTCGTATCCCCGTATGGCGATATATCGCCCCCTAGTGCTGTGATATATCGGCATATGCTGAAATATTATTCATGTAATTGCGCTTTTTCAGCCTAATTTGAATTGAGTAAACAACCTTGACTAAGTCCTCTAACGATTTCAAAGCTGCTGGCAGACCCTAGGATATTCAGATATTACTCTTATTAAATTTATTCCTCAAAATACTTAATTATTCATTAAACATACACATGACAAGTGTCATTTCCTTATTGGGTTTACCTAAACCTTATATTATAATAAATATCACCTTCATAATCAGTTATAATAATTAAACCTTAGGTAATAATTAATATTCTTGAACTATAGGTTAAACTTATAAAATCTACAAGTGTTACTATGAGTGTCCAACTAAATCTTAGTCTGAACCAAAATCCACAGTCATAAAAATACTACAACTATTACTATTGCTACTACTATCTAACTAGCTAAGTAAAGTTCTTGGACTCTACACTTAGGTTCGCCTCTAAGTTGGAATTTCAATTCACTAATGAGAAAAAACATAGAATCTTTATGAATCTTCCCCGAGGAAATTTGAGGCTCAAGATAATGATGATTTTGAGGAGATAGATGATGATATGTTAGATGAAGGGTCAGATGTAGAAGATCCTGATTTTTAGATTCACCCTAGATATGTTAGTTTATTTATTTTGCATTTATGATTGTACTTAGTGAAAACTTTTTTCCAAATGAATATTATTGTTATTTTGTTTAACACGTATGAGTTTGATTTTTTTTTTACAATCATAATAAATAATAAAATTAATGAATAATGACCAAGTTCAGTGAGGGTGGATACAATTCAATGGACCTGGTTCTATATTGAGAGTTAGGGGGCCATAGTAGTGGGAACGATTTTACTGATCCCACCCTCCCTCAATATGGTTAACTTTGGAACAACGACGAGTTTCGAGCCTGAGAATTAAGTCATATAGGATGATTAGAAATAGACTTAGAAATAATAAAGATAGTTGATTTTCTAAGTATAGAAACAAACCCTAATTTCAAAGAAGCCTTCAAAAAAAAATTCATAAGAAATCATATCTAGTAGGTCCGAGTTATGTTAGCTTAGATTAACTTTTTGCCTTAGAGCCTATTAGGGTAAGTTCTAACATGTTTTTCTCGACTGTTAGAACTCCGTTGAAATGTTGCTCAGAAGGTTTGCATGCACAAACACCAATGCCTCCAGCACCGCCCATGAGACTAGTGAAGCCCCTCCAGTTTGCAGAAGGGGAACGCGTGCTACAAATACTGCTGCTAACAAAAGTGCACTGCCGCCTCTAGTTGGCAACACCACTGAAATTTTCTGACTACGGCAACAAGTTGAAGAACTACTTCAACAACAACGCCAACAGGCTCAGCCGCAGCCTCAGACTCAGCCGCAACCGCAACCACAGCCTCAACCAACAGTTCAAGCACCCCAACAACTAGGTCCTTATGGGGGTCAACCAATGGAGAACTATTCACCCTACCCAGCTCAGTACATGGATCCAATCTACGAGCGGTTTTGTAAGCAACACGCTCCAAACTTTGAAGGGACAACGGACCCCTTCGAGGCGGAAGAATGGCTCAGGAATGTAGAGCCGATCCTAGTACACATGAATCTCGGCAACGCGGATTGCATATCCTGTGTTTCTTCTCTTCTAAAGAAGAATGCTAGAATATGGTGGAACTTAGTACAATAGACTCACAACGTCGCCACCATGACATGGACTAGATTTGTGGTGCTCTTCCACAAGAAGTGTTATAACTCTGCAATCATCGCCACAAGGGTAGAAGAGTTTACTAGTCTTAAGCAGGGCAACTTATCGGTAGTAGAGTATTCTCGTCAGTTCGATCGACTAGCCAAGTTTGCACCAGAGTTGGTTCCAATAGACTTTTTGAGGGTTACCTGGTTCATTAGAGGACTCAGACCAAATATTGAGCTAGGAGTCGAGTTAGAAACTCGTGGAACCACTTCTTACACTGATGCTCTAGAAACGGCTATAGAAGTGGAAAGGCTTTAGGAAAATGTTAATAAGGAGGAGGCCAGCAAGCTTGAACCTAAACAGCAGAATCAACCTCAGAATGGTCAGAACCACCACAACAGCCATCATCATAGCAACACTAATAGCCAGAAGAAAAGGCATCCTAACAATAAGCAGTCTGACAATGATAAAAGAGCACGGACAAACAATGCGGGCAATAGGTCGGGTCATGCAGAATACCCGCAGTGCTCCAAATGCCAAAATAAACATCCTGGGGAGTGTCGTTCAAACACCAAAGGATGTTACAATTATGGTCAGGAAGGTCATCGGAAGAGAGAATTTCCACAGCTCAAGCAAGAAGAGAAAAGGGACAACAAGATGGTTCCTGCCAGAGTCTTTGCCTTGACCCAGGGAGAAGCTAAAGCTAGTAACAAAGTGGTCACAGGCTAGATTCCTATCCTCGATAATATATGTTCAGTATTATTTGATTCGAGAGCAACACACTTGTATATCTCGTTAGGAATGATAGAGAAATTAGACAAACCTTGTGAAAGATTTAGAACTAGGATTGTAACAGAATTTCCTTCGGGTGAAGTAGTCCTATCATCACGGATAGTATGAGGTGTACTGATAAAAATTGAGGACGTATAACTAGAAGGAGACCTGATAGAATTAGAGATCAAAGACTTCGACATGATACTGGGCATGGATTGGCTAGCAAGGCATGGCACAACCATTGACTGCAGACGCAAGCAAGTGATGTTCAAAACTCCTGACGGTCAGAGACTATGTTTTATAGAAAAGGTTTCAGGACTACGAACACCGCTCATTTCATCTCTCAAAGCTCAGAGGATGATAGAAAAAGGATGTCACGCATTCTTAGCCAGCGTCACGGATGTGGTAAAGGAAACACCACTAAAATTTGGAGACGTCCGCATCATAAAAGAATTCCAAGAAGTATTTCCTGACGAGTTACCAGGGTTGCCGCCAACTCGGGAAATTGACTTCACAATCAAGCTAGTACCGAGAACCGAGCCTATCTCAAAGGCACCATACCAGATGGAACCTACCGAACTCAAGGAGTTAAAGACACAATTAGAAGAACTCTTAGACTTTGGTTTCATTAGACCAAGCCATTCGCCATGGGGAGCACCGGTTTTATTTGTGAAGAAGAAAGACGAAAGCATGCGGATGTGTATAGATTATCGCGAGCTGAATAAGGTGACACATAAGAATAAGTACCCGCTACCCTGGATTGATGACTTGTTTGATCAACGTTGAGGAGCCACCGTGTTTTCCAAGATTGATCTACTGTCCGGGTATCACCAACTCAAGGTACGGGAAGAGGATATTCCTAAGACAACTTTTAGAACATAATATGGACATTACGAGTTTCTAGTTATGTCTTTTGGTCTTACCAACGCTCCAGCCACATTTATGGATTTAATGAATTGGGTCTTCAAGGATTACTTAGACAAATTCTTCGTAGTGTTCATCGACGATATTTTGGTGTACTCAAAGGACGAAGTCGAGCACGAGGAACATTTAAGAATGACCATGTTGCGACTAAAGGAGCATCAACTTTACTCCAAGTTCAAGAAGTGCAAATTTTTTCTTTCGCAAGTAGTATTCCTCAACCACATAGTATCCAAGGATGGAGTTGTTGTAGACCCAGCAAAAGTAGAGGCTGTGAATGATTGGCCAAGACCTAAGAATGCGTCAGAGGTTAAAAGTTTTCTTGGGCTAGCAGGTTATTATCGGAGGTTTGTAGAAGGCTTCTCTAAGATAGCCACTCCACTTACCAACCTGACCCGGAAACAACAAAGGTTCAACTGAACAGATAAGTGTGAAGAGAGCTTCCAGTTGCTTAAGGATAAATTATTCTCAGCACCAGTACTTTGTGTACCGACACCCAACGTCAAGTTTGTAGTCTACTGTGATGTGTCGAAGCAAGGTTTGGGTTGTGTGTTGATGCATAATGACAAAGTAATAGCCTATGCCTCAAGGCAGCTGAAGGAATACGAGAAACGTTATCCAACACACAATATGGAGTTGGCAGCGGTGGTCTTCGCATTGAAAATCTGGTGCCACTATCTTTATGGAGAACGGTGTGAGATTTATACGGACCACAAAAGCTTAAAATATTTCTTCACGCAGAAGGAGCTCAACATGAGGCAATGCAGGTTGTTAGAATTAGTAAAGGATTATGACTGGGAAATCCTATACCACCTGGGAAAAGCAAACGTAGTTACTGATGCACTAAGCAGAAAGAGTTATGGGAATCTAGCAGCATTATCCAGAATAGAAAAGTCGCTTCAGCAAGAGTTGATCAATGCTGTAACGACCCAAATTCGCTATTAAGGCTTAAAGGCCTTGAGTAGTGTGCATGGAGGGCATAATGGGATTCTGTGTGTGACTTTAATGAGTTTAATGCATGATTATGATTTAATGCACGTTATATGACTATTTGATTATTTGTGATGCATGACTATGTGAATTAGTATGCATGTAGACCTGATTGAGCATATTTTTAATTTGACCATTTTGGGCATGACCGTGTTGATATCTGTGATCTGTGACTCGAGACAATCCTAGAATGAGCGGGTTAGCGGAAAAGTCAAAGCGGGAATCTATACCCGGCTTGGGTTAAGCCTGGGGAGTTTAAGTGAGAATTTGGGAAATATATTGAGGTTAATCTTGATGATGAGGAATGTATATTTGATGATTAATCAGGTATTGGGTAGCGAGCGGGAATTATTAGGAACACTTGACTAAAATGCCCCTTTATGGGCAAAAAGGTTTAGAATTATTAAGGGAGGGCATTTTGGTCTTTAGGCTTGGAAGAGATGAGTTAAGGAGAGCTTTATACTTAGTGGATTTTTTAGAAAAAGAGTAATAGGCTGAAAAGAAAGAAAGAAGGAAGAGAAAGGAAAAGAGAGAAAAGCTTAAGGGTTTTGTCCAAAGAATTGGTTTGTGGCTCTCCCAACCAATTTCCTTCATTTTTCTTGGAGTCAAGCTCAGTGGAGAGCTAGGGTAGGTTGAGCATCAAGGATCCTAAGCTCGACTTGAGGATTGGCAAGGGATTAGCAAGATCACATCTGAAATTTGAGGTAAGTTCTTGGAGATTTCAGTTTTAGGGCATGACTGGTTTGAACTGTGTTTTTGAGGTAAATGGATGGGATTTTTGGGGAAATCAGGTCAAGGTTGTGAAGGTACAAGCTAAGGAGGTCTAGGGTTCAATTCAAGGATGAAATTCCACCCACGGTATGATTTCAAAGACCTTATCTTTGTTGTTTGAGTGGATTTCTGGTTTTTGGGTTCATTATGTTAGATTTTGAGTTTTGGGTTGCTTGAGCTTGGGGTTGAGTTCTTGGGATGCTTGGGATGAGTGTGAGGTGTGGATAAGTGTGTTTTTGGGCTTGGGAAAGATTTGGGCAAGTTTGGGGTTAAAATGGTAGAAGAAAATCGCAAGAAGCGATTTTTGGGTTTGGCTGGTCTGCAACTAGCGCTACAGCTCTAGTCAGGGGGTGCTGTAGCGCTAGCCCCTGTTTCTGATGGGGTTGTTCTGCTTGTAGCGCTACAGTGCCCTCTTTAGAGCGCTGTAGCACTGCACTGTTCACAGAGGGGATTTTTGGGCTTTTGTGAAGGGATTTTGACCTAGGGTTCGGGGCTCGATTCCGCCACTTTGTTTTGGGGATCTAGGACTTCCCGGGGGCTCGGGATTGGTCCCGAGGCTAGGTTTTGGACTTAAGGTTTGGTAATGACTTTGACTTATGGATTTTTCTTAGGTAAGCGCTAGGGCTCGAGTAGGATCATGCTAAAGGAGTCAGGTTGATCAAGGCCATCGAATTTAAAGGTAAGAATACCGTAACACCCGGGATTAGGGCATGGGCCCACAGTGTTATTGCAGGGCATGGCCCTAGATTGTTTTACTTGTAAATGTATGACCTTTGATGAATAATTATATGTTTGAATGATTATTTCGAATTGTATTATGCGTGCGATTATAATGAAATGAACGGCTAAGGCCGAGAGCGGCAAAGGCCGGGTACGGCCTTGGGGCCAGAAGTAACACTCAGCACATGGGGTGCTTATAGCCAGGGTGAGACCCAAGGGATACATGAGTTATCCTGACGGTGAGGACCGAGACCCCAGGCTTTGGTAAGGCCTCTGGGGCGGCATGGCCGTGCTTGTTTAGTCTGATGGTTTCCTATTTATTAGTGGATTATGTCAGCTATATTCTATGCATATGTTATGTACTATTTGGGTTTTCTTGCTGGGCTTCGGCTCATGGGTGCTCTGTGTGGCAGGTAAAAGCAAGGATTCAGTCAACCGGCCATGAGTATTGAGAGCGTGGGGGCGGCGCGTACATGTTCGGCTTGCTCGACTGCTTTGGTTGGGGGCATTTTGTATATGGCTGTATTAACTCATTCTTTTGATAGTTAACCTGGTGTAAATCTATTTTTGAGTTGTAAATATTTTGTAAACCTTATTTTGGGATCCCAGATGTTTTATACTTAACATTTTCAATGAAACTAAACACTTTCAAAGAAGTACAGCCTTAGAGTTCTGGTTTATTCACACTTTTGGTTTTAGAAACCACAAAGAGTCATTGAAAAGCACGATTTCTGTTTTAAACTCACTAAGTAACGACTCTAAGGTAGTAGGGCATTACAAATGCCAGAATAGAAGTAGTCATTGGTAAACTGACTGACTTGTCCATCTAGTCAAGTCTGTTAGAAGATATACGGATCGGACAAGGACATGATGACACATTAGTATCTTACATAATTGCAGTCAAAGAAGGTAAGGCCACATATTTCTCTATATCAGGGCACGATTTCTTGAGATATAAGGTCCGAGTTTGCGTGCTAAATGATCATGGAATTATGATGAAGATTTTAGAAGAAGCGCACAATACCCATACTCAGTTCACCCAGGGTCGACCAAGATGATTCACGACCTTAAAGCATTGTATTGGTGGCTAGGAATGAAGAAAGATGTAGCAGAGTATGCGTCCAAATGCTTAGTATGCCATCAAGTGAAAGCAGAACATCAGCAGCCAGCAAGCTTATTGCAGCCGCTTAGTATCCTATAATGGAAGTGGGAAGACATAGCCATGGATTTCATGACAGGACTACCACGAACAAATAAGCAGCACGACTCAGCTTGGGTAGTAGTAGATAGACTAACCAAGTTAAGTCTTAGACTACCACTTCCTGCCTATCAAGACTATGTACACAACGGATCAGTACGCAGACATTTATGTCTGAGAAATAGTACGACTACATGGAATCCCTAAGACCATAGTATCCAATACAGGATCGATGTTTACATCGAGATTTTGGGGAAGTTTGCAGCAAGCTATGGGTACCAAGTGAAGTCTTAGTACGGAATTTCATCCTCAGACCGATGGCCAGTCCGAGCATACCATACAGATTTTAGAAGATATGTTGCGCGCTTGTGTACTTGATTTTGGAGGATCATGGATTAAGTATTTGCCACTTATAGAATTCTCCTACAACAATAGCTACCGGTCAACAATTGGAATGGCACCCTGTGACTTACTTTATGGAAGGATGTGTCGATCGCCGTTACATTGGAACGAGGTAGGAGAAAGGCAACTTCTTGGACCCGAAGCTGTTAGAGAGGCTTAGGATGCAGTAGTGCTGATTAGAAAGCGTATGCTCACTGCTCAAAGCTGACAAAAAAGTTATGCTGATGCCAAGCGGCATGATTTGGAATTCAAAGTCAGAGATCAAGTCTTCCTAAAGATATCTCCTATGAAAGTTGTGAAGCGGTTTAGGAAGAAAGGCAAGCTTAGTCCCCGATTTATAGGTCCTTTTGAGATATTGGACAAAGTGGGAACAGTTGCATATAGATTAGCCTTACCGCCAGCTCTAGCAGATAGCCATAATGTGTTCCACATCTCGATGCTGCGTAGATATGTGTCAGACCCATCGTCCTTAAGTATGATACGATAGCACTCCAGAAAGACTTGAGTTACGAGGAACGACCAGTTAGCATCCTAGATAGAGGGATGAAGGATTTACGGTCTAAGAGTATTCCGATAGTCAAGGTCCTATGGAGTAATAGTTCTGAATGGGAGGAAACGTGGGAGTTGGAGGAAGACATGTTAGCACGGTATCCGGAATTGTTTGGTAAGTAAATTTCGGGGACGAAATTCTTTTAAGTAGGGGAGAATTGTAGTGTCCCAGAATATTTACTTAGCTAGCTAGATAGTAGTAGTAGTTAGTATTAGTTTATAGTATGTTAGATTCCGTGGATTTTGGTTCAAGTCGGGACTTAGTTGGACACTCATAGCAACAATTATGGATTTTATAAGTTTAACCTATAGTTTATGAAGATTAATTATAACATAAAGTTTGATTAATATTGTTGGTTATAGAAATATATGTATTATAGCCTAAGGTTTAGATAGAACCATTAAGAGCATGACACTTGTAATAATCATGTTTATTAATGATTTAAGTATTTTGATGAATAGTTTAATTAAAAGAAAGATCTAGAAGCTCTAGAACCTTCCAGAAACTGATAGGATCGTATTATGACTCAGTCAAAGTTGTTTACTCAATTCAAAATATGCTAAAAAGTGTAAATACGTGTTTGATATATCAATGTATGCTGATATATCGCAGCTATAGGGGTCGATATATCGCCTACGGAAGATCCAGAAAACACGTCGACTTTGCACGAACGTTCGAACAGGGCTCGGGAAAATGGACTAGCCGATATATTGCCCAGGGTAGGAGATATATCGCCCCCGGTGCTTTAATTTTTGAAAGTTTGGATTTTAAATTTTAAAAATAGCCTTAACCACTTGGACTTTCCTTTGAATGATTTTGACCGAGTTTTGGGCGTCTGTTGAAATTTTTTTTTAAATCTTTTTCATTTATTTATTCAAATTAAAAGGGGTTAGTTTCACTCCTTGAACTCTATAAATATGACCTAGTACTCAGCCATTTTCTTCATTCTTCAAGCAATTCTTCAGAGCCTCCAAGTTGCTAGTGTTACTATAGAGAGAAACACTTGGGTTTCGGGTTAAAAGCTTTATCATTCTAAGCTTTTCTAAACACTTGGGAAGTGAGATATAGTGAGATTTTGATATCGAGGTTTAGATTTATTCATAAGATCATTCAAGGTATTCTTATCCTTAAGTTCAGTTCTTTATGGTTCTTTAGTTTTCTTTATTTTCTTTCTTTTCAGATCCTAACTATTGTTTGTGATTCTTTGTTAGGTATTTAAGTTTCTTGAAACTTAAGGTTCTTCTTGGTAAGTTTCTTCTTTGATGGTTTAGTTCTCTTTTCATCTTTATTCTTTAGAGATAATCACCATTCTTCCTGTTGGTTTTTAGGAGTGTTCCAATCTCGTTCTTGTTCTCAAGTATTATCATCATAAGCATGAAATGCTTGGCCGACCTTAAGTTCGATGAAAACTAAAAGCACTTGTCTAGTCTAAAGGCTAGTTAGATAGAGCCAGGGCTATAAGCTCAGGTGATTGATATGTCACATTGCAAGGAGGGTATAGGACCTTAGAGATAGACTTATTAGTTGTTTATACAGAGAAACTTATTAGTCAGCTAACCGAGATAGACTTATCAGTCATCCATACATAGATAGACTTATCAGTCATCTAACAGAGATATACTTATCAGTAATCTAACAGAGATAGACTTATCAGCCATCTACATAAGGATAGACTTATTAGTTATCTATACAGAGAGACTTATTAGTCATCTATACATAGAGACTTATTAGTCATCTATACAGAGAGACTTATTAGTTATCTATACAGAGAGACATATTAGTCATCTACCTAAGAGATAGACTTATAAGTCATCTAACCGAGATAGACTTATCAGTCATCTAACCAAGATAGACTTATCAGTCATCCATACATAGATAGACTTATTAGTCATCCATACAGAGATAGACTTATTAGTCATCTATACAGAGTGACTTATTAGTCAACTATTCAAAGAGACTTATTAGTCGACTACCTCAGAAAGATTTATTAGTCATCTACCTCAGAGTGAGAGACTTATTAGTCATCTACTCAGAGCACAGGATTCCATAAACATTTATTTGTACTTGCTTGCATGCATGAGTAGGGTTATTACTGATAGGCATGCTTATTATGACTTAATAACATGTTATTACTTGTTCATGAGCATATTGAGTTTTCTTGCTGAGCTTCGACTCACGGGTGTTATATGGTGCAGGTAAAGGCAAAAGAAAGTCGAAACATCCTTGAGTTAGAGAACTTAGGTGATGATGTGTACATATGCGGCTGCTCAACCACCACAGTCGAGGGTTTAAAGAGGAACTACGATTAAACCCTATTTTACTGCTTAGGTCGGCTGGTTGTAAATCTTTTGTTGTAATTAACCTTTAAATTATATTTTTTGGGATCCCAATGTATATGGTAAAAGTTTTAGTGAAACATTGTATCTTAACCAAAAATTTTAACCCTAAACTGCTAATCATACTTAATTACATGATTATGGCCAAATGACTCGATTAGTGAGTATATCACCATTTAAATGCACACCATAACGGTCCCTGGGTAGTAGGGCGTTACAACTTGGTATCAGAGCGAGCCAAGGTTAAGGGTTCCTGAAGACAAGTTGGGCATGTACACTCGTCACTAAAGATAGCTTCACTCAGGGAATGGTAATTATTTCTGTAGTTATATGCTCAACTGCTTAAATAGAATGTAAATGCTTTACCTGCACATTGTATTAGGGAGTATGAGATTCTGATAGAGCTTGGATCTTGACTATTAATGTGATTATATGATTACATGCTATGTGGATATATATATATATATATATGTGTGTGTGTGTGTGTGTGATATTTTCATGCTGGAGTTGGAAGCATGGTGTGTATGTTGGAAGAACAGGGGTTATGAATTGATGAACAAATGATATGGGCATGTTTTTAGCACTGCAGTGGTATGTGACTGTAGTGTGGTATGATTGATCCCATGGGAAAGGCTGTTGAATATGCTCATCATGTTTAATGGGTCAAGTTATTCACTACAGATTCAATCAGCAGGTATGTATCCAAGGCAGATAATGAGACCTGGTGGTAGTTATACTGAGGCTGGGAGTTATAGCCAGGGTTTGAGTTCTTCACCTGCCCCTCAGAATTTTCAGCAGGTGTTTACAGATATACAATTAAGATTGCAGAGGCAAGAGGAAGAGATCAGGTGTTTGAAGCAATAGGAAAATCTATAAGGGAACACTTCTTCCTTTGTTATGCCAGGAGTGGCACCAGTATTGACTCAGCCTAGGGTTGAGAAAAGATGGGAATTTCTCTATGGAAGATTCCAGGAGTATTACCCTCCAGTCTTTGAGGGAGGCCTAGATCCATTCAGAGCTGAGCAATGGATGGGCATGATCAGTTCCATTCTTGACAGTATGGGGCTGGTAGGTCACGATATAGTGATTTGTGCTACATATGTATTGCGGGATGATGCCCGGACATGGTGGGAAGTAGTATCCCAGACCTGAGACACAGTTGTGATGGACTAGAAAGAATTTAGGCAGCTGTTTAATGAAAGATATTATTGTGATGCAACCCAGACTACTAAGATGAATGAGTTTCTGAACCTCACTCACGACAATGCAACAGTAACTGAGTATGTTAACAGATTTGATGGGTTGGCCAAGTTTGCTTTTGATCTGGTACCCACAGATACAGCTCGAAAGGAAAGGTTTATCCAGGGATTGAATCCCAGAGTAACTCGGGGCGTTAGAGTCACCCCAGTGGATGAAACCTCTACCTATGCTCAGGTGGTAGAAAAGGCTCTTACTATCGAGAGCACAGGAAATCAAGCTGTGAAGGAGGGTGCTGGAGAGCACAGAGCTCAGACAGTGACAACTCCACTTATTGGAGCGAGCAAGAACAAGGATTGGAAACCCCACCTGATATGCACTCGGTACAAGAAAGGTCATATGGGAGAATGTCAAGAAAGGGCATGTTTCTTATGTGGAATGTTTGGGTACCATAAGAGAAATTTCCCAAGGCGAAGGAAGGATGAGCAAAAGGGGGTGGACAGCTTGACTCAACCTCGATTGTTCGTTCTGAAGCAGTCAGAGTCAGAGACTGAGACAAAGACTGAGGCTGGTTCCTCAGGGGTGGCAGGTCAGCTTTGAGTATGTCTATGAGCAACAATAATGTTCCTTTAAGTAGTAAGGGCGTAAATGTCACAAATTATGTATTTGAGGGCCATGGTATAATTTACAAAACTTTTGGACCATTAGTTAATTAAGGGTTTTCAAAACTATTAGCTTAGATGAAATTACTAAAAATACTAGATTCTATCAATGAGAGAACTAGGTTTAAGGGTAAATTAGTCTTTCTGAATTGAAGAGTTAGTATAAATAGAATGAGATCAAGTTGGGGCTAAGCACATCTCATTCTTTAGCCTATCTCTCGTTTGACGGGAGTAGATCTCAGGTGCTCTTGCTGTGATCTAGAAGATTTGGAGGATTGAAGAATAGTTTTGGGTAAGATCTAATTACTCTATAGCATTTAGATCATGTTTATATTGGTTGTTGGGGATTTAATGGTAGGATTTATGATTTGATTGGTATAATTTTGAGATAGGATGTTTAGGGTTATTAAATTGATGATAGAAACATGTTAGGAGTAAATTAATATAGAAGTATGAGCTTGATGATGTTAAATTTGAATAAACTTAAGTTTAAAGGTATAAAATTAGGGTTTAGCAACCCTAATCATGCAAGAAGTGATATGATTTCATGAACATGATTTATATAGTGGTATAATCTCATTTAAAAGTTGTTTTGAATGTTTAGATTTGATTTGGAAGTCATTTGGTTGGATCTGAAGTGTTATATTTTCGAAATACTGGTTTTTGGGTTCAGTCGGTCGACCTGTTTTGTGATTAAGGAACTTGACGATTTAGGACCAAATGATCAAGCGATTATATAGGGTCGATCGACCGGCTGTAGGAACAGGGGACCGACTTAGGGCATCGGTCGATCAGCGCGAGACAGATTTGAAAGAAAATATGGTTTAGTAATTCAAGCATAACATTTCACTCGGTTATCGAATTTTGAAGTTCTTTATATGGTTAGAAATAATGTTTGAAGCCCTAAATACTTAGATTATATCCAGGGAGATTTGGGTTTTAGAAAGAAAAGTGAATTGCATGATTGTGGACTGGTTTATGAATTTTAAAGTAAATGTTTATCTGTTGTGACTTAGGGCATTGTAAGAGAACTTGAAGAAATGAGGAATATTGTTGCTGCTTGGACCTGAATAGTGGACACCTGCATACAGGGTATACGCTTGGCATACTTGTACGTCTATTTGTTTTGTGACTATGATATAATTTATGTATAGAGCTACCTCTGAGATGAATATTTGCAATATGAATGTGTATGTTGTATGTTTTGCGTGACATGCTTATGGTATGAAAAATTGCATGTTTATGTTGCTTGTGTGTAGTATAATGCATGCTTACGTTTCCATGCTTGGTTACACACTTGACTAGATTAGTACTGGTTTACGACTTTCGTTTCTGGAAGTATTGGTGATGTATTATGATTTGATTATATACTTGTGATTATGTTGTTTTAAGTCTGGATTGGAGGATTGTGTCCTACATAGCTCTTCTTACTGGGCGTTAGCTCACGGGTACTCTGTGTTGCAGGTAAAGGAAAAGAGTTGGTTGTGTAGCAATAAGTTGGATAGCTTTGGCAAAGGGCGTACATGTTCAATATCTAATGATTGTTAGGGGTTGGGCCTACTCAAATTATGTTTTTACCTTGGTTTTAGATATTAGTGAACATGTTTTTGTTGTTTTCTTAGAAATAATGGCACTCCAGAATTTCTTTTGTTTTAAAGGATGTTGAATATTCTATTTTGGTTTAGTAAAGGTGATTTTGTTTAGTCCAAACTATATTTTTATTCTTTAATGCTTATTAAATGTACGTAATTAATGTTCCAAAAAAATTAGGGCAATACAACCCAACAATTAAATTGGAATATAAATCGTTAAGCAAATTTATAATTTTTAAAATGTATTTGAGTAATTAATTTCTTTCTTTTAAAATCATGTGTTAATTTAATCTTATGAAAAATCTTAAAATTACACTATACCTTAATTTTGGTATTAATGTAATAAATGACTTAACATAAAATTAATATACTAATATTATATATTCGGACAAAAACATATATTAATATTACATTGAAAAAGCCTAGCTAAATCTACTTAAAATTAATAATAATAATAATAATAATAATAATAATAATAATAATAATAATAATATATTAATATGAAGTTAAAAATAATTTTTAGAAAATTAATTACTTAAATTTATAAACTTTTAAGAGTATAGTTGATGCGTGCATATTTATACACTCATTCTTATCTGTTAAACTATGAATTATTGTATTTTTCTTAAGTTTTTGTTTAGTTTTGATGTATTTTCTTAAATGTGCATGAATAAGCTTAATTGATGATTTTGTGGCCAACTTTGAACTTCAAGCCGAATTTTGAAAATTATCCCTTTATATTCTGTAAACACTCTTAGAAATAGAAGTTGTAGATCTTTTTCTCAGCTTTCCATAGCTTTTTGAATCGTTGCATTTGGAGTTTGGATAAAAAAAGTTATGCATATTTTACTGAGCAATGTCGAAATCGAGAAGTGAAACGAGCTGAAAAAAAATCAGGCTTACTATAAACTAACCTGACAGGCGCCATTGTGCCTAAACTTCTACCAGTTACATTTTGCGAGCCTCAAGTCAGAGCTTTAGGAGCCATTGCGCCTAGACCTAGGCGTCATTGCGCCTTGCCGTAGATTTCAATTTTTAATCAATTTTAAATGGAATTTTAGGATAATTTCTAGGGGCTATAAATAGAAACTTAGGATTTTGTGAAGGGTACTTTTGGAACGTCTTGGAGGCAAAGAATACATTGGAGAACAAAGTAAAGAAGAATTCAAGTCAAATTGAACATCTAATCTAGTTTTTATTCTCTTACTTCTCATTTTAGTTTAATTAGTTATGAACATGAATGTTATTAGTTTAATGTTTGTGATAATGAACTAAACATATTTTCTAGAGTATTTATGGAACTATTTTAGGTTATTGAATTAAAGTTTTGATATTATTCCCATGAAGTTTCTCTAGTTTGTTCATGCATTATTTTGTTTAATGCTTATCTTTTTAATGTTTTATCATCATTGAATTGAATTGAGATTTATAATTTTACACTTGAGAGAGGTAATCTTAAATTGGACCTAGAATTGTATGACATAGGAAAAGTGTTAGATTGAGAGATTCCATGATTTCTATGAGTTTCATTAAAAGAATCATATTGCTTAATGCATTCTTGTTTAATTAATATTGAATAGAGATATCTTGTTGATTAATTAAGAATAATTTCATTTACGCTTGAGAAAGGTAGATGATTTAAATTAGGGTTCTTGAAATTACAAATTAGGGGAATAGATTGGGATAATTGATAAACTAAGATTCATAATTTGAAATAGGGAAATCAATATTCTAGGTTTACATTATTTGATTTTCAATTCGTTCATCGTTCTTCTTTTATTCTTTAATTTCTTTCGTTAAGAATTTCTATTTTCAAGTTCTCATCCTAGTGGGTTCGACATCCTTTTCAATTAAAACTATACTATAATAACGTCGTACGCCTGTGGTAATAAAATTAATATCAAGTTTTTGGCATCGTTGTCGGGGTTTGAAAATTTTTCATTTTTGCTAATATTATTTCTATAAGTCTTTGTTTTACATTAGATTTAATTTTTATTTGTTCCTAACTTCATTGTTGCTCTTGAATTGTGTACAGTTTATGCGAAGAGTTAGATGCTCTACTCCAATTGAACATTTTGATCCTAAAATGGAAGGTACACTCAGAAAGATAAGGGCAAGAAGAATGTTATTTGCAATGGAGAATAACAATGAAGGAGACAACAATGTCGATGCTAATGTTGGTGAAGCTAACATCCAAGAAAATCCACCACCACCACCACAACCACACCAACAACGGGAAGTTCGTGATTTCTGTATGCATATTGTTAATGAGAACCTCACTGGAATTGTTAGCTAATCCCACCATTGTTGCTAATAATTTTGAGTTGAAGCCGAAATTTGTAATTATGGTGCAACAAAATCAGTTTGGGGGAATGGCTACTAAAGATCCTAATATTCATTTAGCAATTTTACTGGAAGTTTGTGGTACAGTGAAGATGAATGGTGTTTCTAATGATGCCATTAGACCGCATCTCATTCCTTTCTCTCTAAAGGATAGAGCAAGGAGTTGGTTACAATCTCTACCACCAGGCACCATTGTTAGGATTAAATAAAAGTACAATTTTATTATATTTGACTGTTATAATTATTGTTTGAATTAATTATATAATAATATCAAGAAAAATCTATATTCATTCATGAGAATATGATCTTATATTAGCATGATAGAATTAAGATCATATATAATGAATAAAATAGTCAGTAACATATTAAAGTAAGGAATCTTTAATGAATGGTTACTAGTACTGTTTGCTAAGCATATGAGATGCAAGTAATATATATTCGGATTACTGATGTGGATAGACATCTTAGAATTAATTATCTTTATAAACTTTTCGTTTGACGTAAAGATTTAATTCTTGTAATCATAGATGAACATTTGTAGATCAGTCTAAATCTTGAGTATTCATGAACTCCTGTTTATGTTTATTGGATCTTTTGATTCAGTCACTAAGGTCTCTTAGAATAATGAGGCTAATGACTTTTGTTTTGGAGATTCAATATCATGGATGGCTGGGAACATAAATTACTATATTGGAATTCATGCTTTCCTAACGGATCGAATATTGGTTCTCTTAAGGGTTGATTCTAGAACTGAATAGTTATTGAGCTCAAATCTATAATTAGATTAATAGATTAATTATTCGCTAGTGGATTAATGGTACTTAAGGATAAAGAGGTAATTAGAAGGGTAAAACAGTAATTTTGACCAGCTATAATTAACGAACCAATAATGGAGGACAGAACTGCATATATTGATTATATCAATGGACTACTAGAGAAAACTCTGTAAATATAATTCTATAATTGCTTAGAGTGCAATTCCATATTTATAGTGGAGTAATCATGGAATTGATAAATAAGATTATTAGATTAAAGAGTTTAATTAATAATCTGGTTTATTGGAGCTTCGTATTATAGGTCCATGGTCCCCAGATCACCTCTGTCCTACACTGTCAAGGGTAAGGATGTCAAAAGAAAGATTTGTAAAGAGAAAGGACTAAATTACAAAGGAATTAATTTTTCAGGGCAAGGAAATAATTATGTGATAATTATGGGTAATTGATTAATTATGAATTAATTAATTATTTAACTATATAGTTTTTATTTTGAAAAACTATATGTTAAAATTAATATTAATCTTGTTTGGATTAATATAAAGATAGAGAGAATAATAAATATGTTATTTATAATATGATATTTATTTATTTAATTTAAACTGATCTTTTAAGATAAAGTTAATTTTGAATTAACTGATATTTATGTTGGGATAAATATATTGTCTTAAAAGTTCATTAAATAAACAAATGAGAAAATTCGGGAAACCCTAATAGGGCTGGGCGACACACACTGTACAGTACAGTGTGTGGCACCTAACTCAGGGATAATTATCCTTGGAATTTGAATTTTGAATTTCAAATATGTTTGTTTAATCAATTATTCAATTATTCTTTTTAAATATGTTTTAATTAATAATTAAATGAAAAAATCTAATCAGTTTTAATTTGAATTATATTTTAATTAAATAAAGATTATTGAATACATTTATAATTTTGATAGTACGTGACTTTCAGATTAAGGCTTGATTATTATTTTTGAAAAATAAAAAAATACAGATTCTCTCTCTAAAGCGATAATTTTCTCGGAACCTGAAAACTATTTCTAAATCTTCTCTCTGTCAAAACCCTCTAGATCTCATGTGTTGAGTACATCAAGGGAGTCACATAAATTATCCTTTTGAATCCTACATGCCCACACACATCCTTTGTGTGTTCGAGGATTGGTCTGGAAGATCAAGGTGTGAGATCTCAGAACACTTGGTAGGGAGATCGTTTATTTATACAAAAACACTCAACGACACTTGATAGGCTACAAGAGGTAATCCCTGATCTATTTGTATGTGATTTAATATTTATATATGTGTATGATCCTGATTGGTATTAATATTCATTAAAATGGATCCATATATTCCACTACATATCTTTGATTTGATCAATTAATACCAGCATCCATTACTACTTGGGAAGAAATGGCTATTAATAGGTTCCAATGGCCCAATGAGCTTTCAATGACTCAAAAGGTAGCTGGGTTGTATGAAGTGGATCCAATGACATCTATAGCATCTCAGATTGTTGCCTTTTCTAATTAAGTGGATGTCTTAACAACCAAAAGTAGCCCATCTATCATTGAGAGTGTTGCAGCTACATCTGCATCGCTAGGGACGGACTTGAATCTAGAGCAAGCACAGTACATGGCCAACCACAATTACAACAACAACTATCGGGCTAACAATATGCCAAACTATTATCATCTGAGGTTGAGGAATCATGATAACTTTTCTTATTCCAATAACAAGAATGTCCTACAACCACCTCCTGGTTTTAATGCTTAACAACAAGCAGAGAAGAAGCAATATTTGGAGGACATATTGGGTAGTTTTATGATGGAGACTAGTAAGATATTTAATAAGAATGAAGCTAGGTTTAATAATATTGAAACTCATATGTCTAACATGGGGGCTACAATGAAGTCCATAGAGGTCCAACTGGGACAATTGGCAACTACTATTGGTTCTCAGCAGAAAAGGAATTTTCCTAGTGAACCCTAAGAAGCAATGTAAAGTCATTTATCTGAGAAGTGGTAAGGAGATTGAAGGGGGTGTGACAGAGGGGAAAAAGATTATTCCAAGGATGGATAATAAGATAGAAAGTGAGCTAGTAGTACAAGAAATTGAAAATGAGGAGACAATAGAAAAGAATAGTATTAATGATGAGTCAACTACAAAGAAAGATAATCTTCCTATATATCAACTTCCATTACCATATCCTCAAAGATTTCTCAAGAAGAAACTTGATGAGCAATTTGCCAACTTTGTAGAGATATTCAAGAAGATTAACATCAACATTCCATTTGTTGATGCTCTTGAACAAATGCCCAATTATGTCAAGTTTAAGGAGGTTATGTCAAAGAAAAGAAGTTTTGAGTATTATGAGACTGTGAAGCTTATAGAGGAATGTAGTGCTATACTTCAGAAAAAGTTACCACAAAAGCTAAAGATCCAGGTAGCTTTACTATATTCCTTGTAAGATTGGGGGATTGTCATTTGATAATGATTTGTGTGACCTTGGTGCTAGTATTAATTTGATGTCGTTATCAATTTTTAAGAAGTTGGGTCTTGGGGAGGTAAAGCCCACAACCCTTACTTTGCAACTTATTGATCGTTCTTTTACATATCCACGTGGAGTTATAAAAGATGTCTTGGTTAAAGTGGACAAGTTTGTATATCCTACTTGTTGACCACGATTTTGGCCAACGACGAGTAGACGTCAAAACTACAAAAAACCTTCAAGAGAAAATACGACACTGATAATTTTATAGTGGTTCAGCCCCAATACGTTGGTAATCGCCTAATCCACTTAGAGTTTGATATATAGATCTACACACAAGATCAGATGAACCTGTGTCAACTGAGTTTCTTAAGTGTAAATGCAAGAAAATACAAGATTTCTCTCAGAATACAAATGCTCTCTCGGAAAAATCAGAATCCGACCCCCCTAAAAGATGCCATGAGCCATTTATTTATAGGCTCATGGATCGTACATCAGATATATCCCTTTGACCAGGTCCTTCATTCTTCCAACAGACTTTAATTAATAAAGCTTAAATGAATTCAAATTACAATAATATAGCTATTATTCCGGGATTTCTGAGAGATTCCCGTGGCAGTTGAGAATGGTTCGGGTTGAAGTTGTTACTGAAGCTTTCACTGAAGAGTTATTGGATGGTAACTTCTGAGATTCTGTTTGGTGGACCGACCAAATCCATCCCCGAAGTGACTGGTCGACCAGGACAACTCACCGGTCGGCATAGGCAAAGAAATCCTCTAGCACTCCTCTGGTCTAACATGACACACCTCTGGTCTAGCATGACACATTTTTGGTCTAGCAAAACACTTTACCGGTCGAGAAAACACTTTGCTGGTCTAGCAAAACACTTTACTGCTCTAGCAAAACAAATGACTGGTCGGGTAAAACAAATGACTGGTCGGCCAAAATACTCTACTGGTTGGCCAGAACATTTTACTAGTCAGTCAAAAATCTTTATCGGTCAGACAAAAATTCTACCTGGTCGGTCAAATCACTTTATCACAACTCCGAAGAGCCAATACATTTATTGACTATTAATGTGTCATTTACTGACCATGCATTGCCACTTGTCACTTCTGATTGCCACGTCATCGAATTTAAATTTTGGGGATAACATTTGCCCCCCCCCCCCCCCCAAGTTTATTATATGATTTACTCGTATGATAAACTTTTTCTCTATCAAAATATTTTTAAGGTCATCCAAAAGCTTCCATCTGGTAAGTAACCTACACTTTTATAGTAAACCCACGATTGAACTTTTCTTTTGAATTCTTCAAATTCCATTTTTTGATCTTGTTGTAGTACCCCATGAGTAAGAAAACATGTTTGTGCCCCATGCTCTTGAGATTTGTTGTCGCCTTGGATCCTCTAGCCGATCGATCATTTTCTTGGTCCCTTGAATAAGTGTGTGACTAATAGGATAGGATTAGCTCTTCAGAAATAGCTTGGCCGATCAGAACATACACTCATTTCTTTAAACCGTTTGGACATGCAGCCTCGGACGTAGCTTCTCGGATGCCCAGCCAGCAGCTCCTCAGACATGCATCCCAACACTCGGACACCACCCAGCCGTTCAGACGCATCAACTCCTCGGATGTGCACCTCCAGCCACTCAGACACACGGATTGCTTCTCGGACACATGCCTCCGCTCGGACATGCACCCTGCTCCTCGGACACATGCATCCGCTCAGACACACACCTTGTTCCTTGGATGCAGCACCATCGCCCAACTGATCGAACATGCTCAATTCGCTCGGACACGCTGCCAGCATCTGCTCGGACGCGCCCTCCAGGTTGTTTGAACACGCCCCATCTGATCGAACACAGCACCATCAGATGTGCCAACTCCTCGGATGCCCCTCAGCTTCTTCGAATGTACCAACTTCCTAGCTCCTTGGGTTTGTACAAAACTTTATGGTTCATACATTTATACTTCACTTTTCTTTGTTAACTTGAAACATTCTAAGTCATTTTAGACTTAAAAATGTTATGAGTTTTTTGTGAATAGTAAAGTCACTCTGATGTATGTCGTATATTTTCGCATGAGTACTTAGTTTTCTAACTTAGAAATTCTAGACATTTCATAAGTCCATACCAAGTATACTTTCTCACACTCTTATTGCTCTAATATTTTATGAGCATAATGTTTATTGTCACAAAAATATTTGCTTCTAACTTGAAATTTTAAAAAACTCAAAGTTACTTAAGCTTTGTCAAACAAGTTAGCTTAATGGCCTTTTTGGACTTCGAGAATTTACAAGTCAGCCTAAAAATAGATATCTTACTCGTGCTCTTATTGCCTATGTTAAATTATATACCAGCATACCCTATGTGCCCCCCAATCGATCGAGGGTTGAAAGATCCTAGGTCACTTGCTACTTGACCGAATCTGTTTGAGCAGTTAATTGCTCGTGAAACACATAGAATATATTGAAAATATTTGAGCAGTTGAACACTGCTTGAACGTATCGACCAGTTGAACACTGTCTGATTTTACCGACCAGTTGAACACTATTCGAATAATTAACACACATGCACATTTGTAGCAAGAATCGACCACGCTGCGCGTAATCTCTTTTATTGCTCGTAAATTAGAAAAGGACAAAACGTGTCTAACAACGAGTCTTAAACAACAAAAATTGTTCAAAAATAGATGACTGGTCAGCAAATAACCAGCTCATAAACCAGATTTAAATAACAAGTTAAACAACTTGAAATTAAACTACCACTCTGAAAATGGTATTTAGTAATAATATATCCTCTGATGCTCGCCATTCTAGTGGTTCTTTATCAAGCTCTGTTCACCCAATCTGGTCCTAGCATTCCAGCTCATGTCAAAGTATCTGGGCATACCTCTCCCTTGCTTTTATACTATCTTCAGCCAAGTGTGGGCCTCCACATATAGTGTCTAAGGTAAAGTCCACAGGCCCAGGTTGCAAGGGTGGAGATCTCTGTCGTTTGAACCCAGAATTGATGCTACCTCCTTCTCCTTGGGGTGTCTCTGCCCGGTACTTTTTCAACTAGCCCGACCAGAGAAGAAATTCTATCTCGTCTTTGAGGTGATTCCATTCATTCGTGTCGTGACCATAATCTCCATGGAAACAAAAAAACTTATTCATGTCTCTCTTACTCATCTCTTTCCCGATGGGTGGGGGTTTCTTGTAGGGAACCTCTTCATGACTAGCAAGATATATCTCTGCCTGGCTGGTCGAGAGAGTGGTGTAATTAGTGAACTGAGGCTCATACTTGGTTGGCTTTTTGTTTGTACTCAACTTAGCCTTCTTTTCTTCATGGTGGTCAGACCCGTTATTCCCATGTTTCTTTCTACCATTCTGACTATTTCCATCATTCTTAGGAGGGTCAGTCGATCCGCCCAGATTGTTTATGCCATTCTCCTCTTTCTCGATTGCATCATCCAATTTCATATACTTGTCTACTCGGTCAAGAAATTGTTGAAGTGTTGAAATTGGATTTCTATGTATACTATCCCACAAAGGGCTCCGATAAGTTATCCCAGCGGATATGGCAACCATCTTCCCCTCGTCTCCTATAGCAGTTGCTATATTGTCTTCTCTCACGAATCTATGTATAAAATTCTTTAAAGACTCATCTTTTCCTTGTTTGATATCTGCCAAGTGGTTGGCATAAACTGGTGGAGTTCGGGCAGTGCTGAACTGTCTACAAAACTCCTTCTTGAATGCTTCCCAAGAGGTAATGGAATTCGGTTTAAACTTCCAATACTATTCTTGAGCAGTATCGGATAACGTGGTTGGAAAGAATCTACACCGGTAATCGTCACTTACACCGAGTAGCTCCATTTGGTCCTCAAATTTCCCAACGTGCCTAATGGGATCTGCCTTTTCTGTATACATTGTATTTTTCCGGCGGCTGGGCTGCTCTAATCCAGGCACAAAATGAGTTGCCACTCCGGTGGTCTATCGCATCCATCTCGGAAGGATGTTTTGACAACCTTGCATTGCAGCTGTTAGCACGTCAAGCTGGGCTTGGATGGCTGGTGCAACAGACGAAGTTCCAAGGTCTTGACCGCTTGGTCAGGCCTTACCATCGGGTGCATTGTCGTCAAGTATTTCTACTTGACTGGCAAGGTAGTTTAGATTTTTCCCTTCGACCGGGACGGTCCTCCTCTTGTTGGTGATAACGTCCCTCAGATCCTTCTGGGAAGCATGCTCTCCTGCCTGATCAAACACTGTACTTTTCAATTTTTTAGAGGGCTTACTACGCGGGACTTGCTCTCTCCCACTACATTGTTGGCCGGGGTGCAGTGGAGGCCTTTCATTACGTCCCGGGCAATCTTTTCCTCCTTGTTGGTCGTTGCCCCCCTTTTCCTTTGATTAGTCAGTGTGATGACTATCAGCCTCATCACGACCATGCCCATCTTTGAATTGTGAAGTCCTCTTATCTCGAGGAGTCCTGGTCTGATCCTGCCTGGGTGGAGTCTTTTTACTGCCCGATCGGTGACTCCCTGATCTAGAAGTTTCTAATGGGTGGCTCTTGGAGGGGGTTCTAGAGTTCTCCCTTTGCGCTGAGGCAGTTCTGGATCGGACCCCATCATCTTCCCGACCAGGGGGGTTACTCCTACTTCTGTCCGGTCCTCAAGAATTGACTCTGTCAGTGGTCCTCCGACCAGCATTATTATTTCTTGCTCCCTGGGTGGTTTCTTGTGCCACTACTTGAGCATTGGCTTGGGTCCATTGGGTAGCCGCTTATAGAGCAAGTGCTGCTTCACGATGTCTTCGGTCGACTTCCTCTTGTCGTTGTCTGATCTCTTCGCTTCTGGCCTCCATATCGCGCCTTTGCTGCTCTAACGCAGCTCTCTGCCTGGCCATCTCTTCAGCGAAAGACTCCTGCCGAGCATTGAATTGCATCATCTCCTCTTGGAAAACACCTATTTCTTCCTGGAGTTGTTCAACTTCTGGGGTGGTCTCCTCGAGAAAGACCCTAGGTGCAGTCTCTGGGTCCTGCGGTCCAGGACCTTTTCATCTAGCAAGCTCTTTTGACGTGCCTGACTTTTTGGATGCCACATTGGTATTCTTGGGTGCCATCTTGATATGATAGTCGTGTGTTTCTTCTCTTCAGGCTCTCAACGAAAGCACCAAAATGTTGACCACGATTTTGGCCAACGACGAGTAGACGTTAAAACTACAATAAACCTTCAAGAGAAAATACGACACTGATAATTTTATAGTGGTTCTGCCCCAATACGTTGGTAATAGCCTAATCCACTTAGAGTTTGATATATATATCTACACTCAAGATCAGATGCACCTATGTATATTGAGCTTTTTAAGTGTAAATGCAAGAAAATACAAGATTTCTCTCAGAATACAAATGCTCTCTCAGAAAAATCAGAATCTGACCCCCCTAAATGATGCCATGAGCCATTTATTTATAGGCTTATGGATCGTACATCAGATATATCCCTTTGACCGTGTCCTTTGTTCTTCCAACAGACTTTAATTAATAAAGTATAAATGAATTTAAATTACAATAATATAGCTATTATTCCGAGATATCTGAGAGATTCCCGCTGTAGTTGTTAGGGTCATTTTAGGTTTGTTTTAGGGATCGTTTTAGGTTGTGTTTTTAGTTTTTTAGGATTGTTTAGTGCAGATTTACGCTTGTTTTCTTTTTGTTTCAGGTTTTAATGATCAAGTGCATATCATGGCATGAGATGAGAAGAAACATGTTAAAAAGGATGAATAAGTTGGATTTAGTGTTGATTGTGGAGATTCAAGACATCATGTGTGGAAGATTCAACATTAAAGAGGCTCAGTACATGTTGTTTATGTTCTATAACGCAAGTCTGAGACTTTATGCCACATTTTGACAAGGATTTAATCACTTTCTGGAAACATGTCTAGAAAAGAAGTTGTAGATATTTCTCCTAGATTTCCACAGCTTTTTGAATCATTCAATTTGGATTTATATTGAAGAAGTTATGATCAAAATACGATGAGCTGACGCTGCAAGCTGTTCAAGATGAGTCAAATTTATTCTGTGCAAAGTAGTGCCCCAGCACTGTTGAGAAACAGAGAGCACATTTTTATTCGGGTTGTAGCGCCTAGGCGCTACGTTTCAGCGCCCCAGCGCCATCAATTTTCCAGAAGCGTGTTTTAAGACTTATTTCCAGCGCCTCAGCGCTATCCCGTAGCGCCCCAGCGCTAGGGTCCATACGGAAACACAATTTAGGGGAATTTTTAGGGGTAATCTTGTCTTTTCATGCAAAAAATGAATTAGGGTCTCTAAAAGCTTGATTATTGACGTTTTTAGAGGGGAGAGATCAGATCAAGGAAGGTGGCTAGAGAAGAAACAACAAGACAACTCAGAGTTCTTTTTCTTTTTCTTTATCTTTTGATTCCATGTTTATGTTTGATTTAGTCATGTTCATGAACTAAATTTCTGTTAGGTTTTCTAATTGACTCTCTTGAAACTCTATTATGATTTAATGCATTTATCTATTTCATCTTCATTCTGAAATCTATTCAATTTGGGTTTATTGTGTATGTATTTGACTGCGCATCTTCTACATATGATTTACGAATTTGAATCAAAATCTGAAAAGTGAGATTTGAATATGCTAAAATTGAATATACATAGACTTCAATTTAGAACGAGAGTATCAAATTGGTTTATGTGATTGAGGGTTGTATTCACTGCTTCCTATTGTTTGAATTTACCATAGAAATATAGGGAATTCACACTAGGTCGAGTTTTCTATTTCTTAACTCGAATAGTTAACACTTTTGCATGCCTATCATTTCAAGGAGAAGAGTTTCAGTAGTAATTGCATTAAAGATTAATAGAGTGGATAGTAGAGAAGATTAGGATTCCTAATTATTTTACGGTGAATTTAATCCTTGAGTTCTTGTTATTATTTGATTTCTGCAATTTTTATTTAATTCTGTTTTCTTGTTATAAAAATTCACAAATCTAATTTTCATTAGTCAAATAGAAACCAAAAATTAATTATTTGGTAATTGATAAATCAGTCTCCGTGGGAACGATACCGGTCTTACCGGAATAAACTGCAAAAGCGATTACGTATACTTGCGTAGCCTTAAAATATCGCAACAGTAGTTGAGAATGGTTCGGGTTGAAGCTGTTACTGAAGCTTTTACTGAAGAGTTACTGGACGGTAACTTCTGAGATTCTGTTTGGTGGACCGACCAAATCCATCCCCGAAGTGACTAGTCGGCCAGGACAACTCACCGGCTGGCATAGGCAAAGCACTCCTCTGGTCTAACATGACTCATCTCTGGTCTAGCATGACACATTTCTGGTATAGCAAAACACTTTACCGGTCGGGCAAAACACTTTGCTGGTCTAGCAAAACACTTTATTAGTCTAGTAAAACAAATGACTGGTCGGGCAAAACAAATGACTAGTTGGCCAAAATACTCTACTGGTCGGCCAGAACAATTTACTGGTCAGTCAAAAATCTTTACTGGTCAGACAAAAATTCTACCTGGTCGGTCAAATCACTTTATCACAACTCCAAAGAGCCAATACATTTATTGACTATTAATGTGCCATTTACTGACCATGCATTGCCACTTGTCACTTCTGATTGACACATCATCGAATTGAAATTTTGGGGATAACACTACTAATTTTGTGGTGTTGGATATGGAGGAGGACCATGAGATTCCATTGATTCTTGGTCGCCCTTTCTTTGCAACTGGTGGAGCTCTTATTGATGTACAAGCATGTCATTAACCTTGTGAGTTAATGAAGATAAGGTTCGATTTGATATTTACAATGGTATGAATTGGCCATTAATTGTGAATACTTGCAAGAGTTAAATCATTCTCTCCTTTAGTGAGTGAAGATCAAAAAGATGAGATGTGTGTAGATCCTTTACAACATGGTAGCGAGAAAATTTCCTCAAAAGAGAATTACCAACTGTTATGGCTCATTCCAATGTTTACAAGGAGAAGACTAAAAAAGTGTGTGATAAGAAGATGCCACGGAAAGATTTGTACTGTGACAACAAGTCTTGCTTGCCCACTCATGTTTTAAGTCTTTATAGAGAAAGCACAAATCAAGGTGGATGGAGCCCTTTACCATTACCAAAGTTTTTCCTTGTGCTCTCATCAATTTAAAAGGAGAGAAAGAGTCTGTCTTTCGAATTCATAAGCATAAACTCAAGTATTATCATGAAGACGATGAAGACTACGAGAAACTAATTTTGCTTGGAAAACCTAGTTAAAAGAGAATGGCAACGTCTAGCTAAAGAAGATAAAATAAGCGCTTTGTGGAAGGCAATCCATCTTTAGTTTTTTTTTTTTTTTTTATGTTTTGGTTTTGTTTATGCTGAACTAGAGTATTCTTTTTTGTTTTTTGTTTTTGAGTTTTAAGTTATTAAAAAAAAATTAAAAATAAATGAAATTGCAGGGCCCCAGGCAATATGGCACAAATACATATGCTATAGCACCTTGCGATGATATTTAAGAGCATATTACAAGAGTGTAATGGCCTCATGATGATGACGCGCCTGCTAATGATGATGATGATGATATGACTCAGGATCCTTAGACTTAGCCATAGGTTTTGTGTTCTTTCTTCCTTGCGATGTTTTATGAACATTAAGGACAATGTTCTGTTTAAGTTTGGGGGAGAGCATATTTTTATGATTTTTGCTTTATGTTTGTTTACCCAAAAAACGTCACTGATGACATGGCAAAGATTACTTACACATGGATTGACACGTGGCAGAATTAAAAGGCAGAGGTGTTGTTCGACTATCGACCAGAAGCATGCCTCCTTGTCGGAGTTAATGTTTGTCACGACCAGGCTAGTCATGAAGCCCGATTTATTTCCTTCTTAAGTTGTAATCTAATATTAACTGAATTTGAATATTTCTTGATAATTATCCTTGATACGCGGTTGTTGAGGATAAGATAAGACACGTTATCATATGTAACCCTCCTTGAGCCTATAAATATGCATGAAATAGCTCAAGGAAGGGACTTTTGAATTCATTTTTTAGCTCTTTTGCTTAAGATTGAGAGAAAACAAGCTAAGGTGAGTGGTTACCATCTGATTGTATTACGCCTAAGGTCAGTGAAACTCAAGAACCCTAGTTCTTTGATCATAACTTTAGGATTCTATAATAACAATATCATAAAGTGGACGTAGGTCATTACCAATCATTCGGGCCGAACCACTATAATTCCTGGTGTTTTTTCTTTTCCATTAGATTATCTTTTCAAGCGTCGTGCTATTTCCTGTCGTATATTTGACTCCGCGTCATTGGCTAATTTGAGGGTCAACATTCTGGTGCTTTCATTGAGAGCTTGTGAGAGAATCTAATGGCAAAAACATCCAAGAAGACCAGACAGGCCGCAAGCGCTGCATCATCCCAGCCTCCTCCCCCAAATGAGACTGAGGACAAACCGCATTTGGAGTTTGATGAGGAGGAGTTAGATTCTAAAACCTTGAAGGCAACACTGGGAGTGTTAGAGGATGAGTTGGCCAATCAAGAGAATGTTGCAGAGATAATGGCGTTGCAGCAAAGAGAAATAGAACGCCAGCGTCAGGAGCTGAGCGAACGGCAGGCTGAGATGGATCATTGACAAAGGGATGCCATGGACGCCCTTGAAGCAGCCATCCAGCTAGCTAGGAATCAGGCTGCGCCAGCCTCCCAGCCAGATCAGCCACCAAATGGGCCACCTCAAAGGGGTCCCAATCCTAGTCCTCCACTCCAGCCAGTAAGCCCTCAAAGGCTGGAGCAGTCACCTGTGGCTCGGGATGATGTCCCACATAGGGATCCTGAGCAGCAGCCTCCATCTCAAGCTGGTTGAGACAATCCCCCACGCCCGAGGCAGAATAGGGTCGGGCAACCGCCCCGCATCCCTAGACGCCCACGGGATGAAGAGCCACATCCACCGAGCAGGGGGCAGCGTCCTTCTGCCAATAGGAGGAACTCTGAGATAGGCTCTACGGTCAGGGGCCCCCCACGACATAACAATGCACGGGGACCCACTGACCAGCGCAGGCCTCCCCCTAACGCTCGGGCAATTCCAGCCCAAGGAGGCAACAAAGTGAATAGCCGGTCGCACCATAGTCAGCCATCATTCAGAGATGGCCACGACTACAATGAAGTCGACTCTGGCAGAAGAAATGATGATCGGAGGAACGAAGAAAGAGGTGGAGGCAGGAGCCCCCCACCTAGAGAAGACTGACCAGCGGGCCATAACACTGGGGGGCAGCCCAGGCAAAATAACGTCTTTAGTCGGTTGGGAACCAGCGAGCAGCGGCGAAGAGACGATGATCTGAGGGACATACTTAACAACCGCCAAGAAAGGAACGATGAGTACATTCCCCCGGCACCAGAGGCCCTAGCAATCCCAGAAGATGCTCAGGCTCAGATCGATGCCCTGAACCAGGAGGTGCAGCAGTTTGTCAGGGGGCGAACATCCCACATTGAGTACAATCGGAGGAGAGGCACCCCCTTCATACAGAGGATTGTTGTGGCTGAAACCCCTAGTAAGTTCAAGATTCCAACACTGCCAAATTTCAACGGATATGGAGACCCGATATCTCACGTTGATAAGTTTGAGATACAAATGGATATACAAATGGTGTCGGAAGATGCCCGCTACCGCATCTTCCCGGCAACACTATCTGACACTGCCCAGGAGTGGTTCTTTAAGTTCCCTCCTGCTAGTATAGTATCATGGGAAATGTTCGTAAAGGAGTTTTACGGACAGTTCTATGCGGGTCATGTGCACCCCACTGAGGCAAACCAACTGGTTGAGATACGCCAAAAAGAGGGAGAGCATTTGAAAGAGTATGTTCAACGCTTCATGCGAGCTGCAGCTGGAGCCCAAACTATGGGCGATGAAGGTAAGATGATGGCCCTACCTGCTGGGGTTAGACGCCCTTCACCCCTCTGGAGCAGCCTCAGAAAGAATGGGGTAAGAAGCACACAAGAATTCTTAGATCAAGTTGATCAGTACATCAAGCTCGAAGACACGATTGCCAACGAAGGGAAATCGCCAACAAAAGGCAAGGGGCCCAAGGAAGAACCCATCAAAGCCGCCAATGGGTCCAAAAAACCCAATGGAAATGACAAAGGCAACGGGAATGGCAATGGTAGAAATGATGGGAAGCAGGCGAACAACGAACCCTCGACCTCCGAGAATAAGCGCCCCAAAGGTAATCGGTATGAACCGAGATTCACCACCTACACTGCCCTTGTTGAAAGTCAATCTGAGGTCTACCAGGCGACCAGCTCAAGCGTGCCCTACAAACAACCCGCAACTATAAGGAAAGATATCTCCAAGAAAGATACCCCAAAGTTCTGTCATTTTCACAACGATTACGGGCACGACACTAACGAATGTAACCAGATGAAGGATGAAATTGAGTTCCTGATAAGGCAGGGACATTTAAGAATATTTGTGCGAGGTGTGAGAGGTTCTCAGCGAGAGGCTCAAGGTGGAAATGAGTCGGCGCCTGCACGCCAACGCTCGCCACCTTTACAGCCAGCTCCTGTGGCAGGTACCCTACTCACCATCTGCAGAGGCCCACATATTGCAGGAGATAATGGGAAAGCGAGGGAACAATATGCTCAAACCCTGCACCACGACCGGGACATCGAGATGATGAGTGTTGAGGATCGAGCACCAAAAAAGGCTCGAATGGAGGAGGAACTGATCACCTTCTCTGAAGACGACGCCCAGCACATGCGATTCCCACACTCCTATCCGCTGGTTGTGGATGTACAAATTGCAAACATGATGGTGAAAAAGGTGTTGGTTGATACTGGAAGTTCGGTCAACATCCTATACAAGTCTTCGCTGGAAAGGATGAAGTTGTCCATGAAACACCTAGAGCCATGCAACCAAACCATTTATGGTTTTTCCGAAGAAGGGTTCGCCCCAACAGGGTTGATTAGACTCCCAATCACAGCAGGCACTGCACCTGCTAATAGGACATTACTCACTACTTTTATAGTAGTTGATTGCCCTTCGGCGTACAACGCTGTAATAGGGAGACCAATTTTGGTTGACCTACGAGCCATCACCTCCATATGGCACCTCGCTATGAAATTCCCAAAAAACGCAGGGATAGGATGCATATTGGGAAACCAGAGGGAAGCGAGGGAGTGATACAATGCCTTGATCACCAAGGCAAAGAAGGGTGTATTGAGAGATGCCATCGGAAAGGAGTTGCAAATGGCGACTAATGTTTAGGCCCACTCGGGTGATAATCTCACCAAATAGGGCATTGCCCAAAGTGAGGATAGGGACTTAGATCCTTGCTTTGGGGATTTTGAAGAAGAAGTGGGGCCCATCGAGGACCTTGAAGAGGTCCAACTCGATGAGGAAAATCTGACCAGAGTTGTGAAAGTCGGTAAAAACTTAGAGACAAAACCAAAACAAGCACTGGTGGAGTTTTTAAGAAGGATCCAGGAGGTCTTTGCCTGGTCGCACAAAGCAATGGTCGGGATAGATCCTACAGTCATCAGCCATGTCCTGACCATCGACAAGAGCTTTCTACCAGTACAACAAAAAAGAAGGCTGCTCGACAAAGATAGATCTAGGGCCTTGAAAGAGGAAGTCGAGAAGCTGAAGGAGAATGGGTTCATCAGGGTGGCGTTTTATCCATTGTGGGTCTCTAATCCCGTACTAGTGCCCAAGCCGAATGGCAAGTGGCGTATGTGCATGGATTTTACAGACCTAAATAAAGCCTGCCCCAAAGATTGTTTCCCACTCCCAAGGATCGACCAGCTGGTCAATGCCACTACAGGGCATGAGATCCTCTCATTCATGGATGCGTACTCCGGGTATAATCAAATCAGTATGCATCCCCCTGATGAAGATCACACTAGCTTTTAGACTGATACAGGGCTCTACTGTTACAAGGTGATGCCCTTCGGTTAGAAAAACACTGGTGCGACTTACCAGAAACTCGTCAACCACATGTTCAAGGAGCTGATCGGCACAAACATGGAGGTCTATGTCGATGACATGCTAGTTAAGTCGAAGAAAGCAGAAGGGCGTGTAAGGGATTTGCAGGAATGCTTCAACGTCTTGAATAAATATCAGATTAAGTTAAATCCCCTTAAATGCTCCTTCGGAGTAGGATCAGGGAAGTTCTTGGGATTTATAGTTAACTCAAGAGGAATTGAAGCCAATCCCGAGAAAATTAAAGCCCTGATCGAGATGAAATCGCCAGTAAAGATTAAAGATGTTCAAAGCCTGACCGGGAGGATTGCTACTCTCAGTAGATTCATTTCGAAATCGAAAGACAAGTATGTTCCTTTTTTCAATCTACTAAGAGGCAATAAGAAATTCGAATGGACAGATGAGTGAGAACAAGACTTTCAAGCACTAAAAACACATATGGCGTAACCACCCATCCTGTCAAAGCCAGTCGATAAAGAAACTTTGTTCATCTACCTGGCAATCACAGAATATCTTGCTAGTGTTGTTTTAGTAAGAGAAGAAGGAGGCGTGCAGAAGGTTGTCTACTACGTAAGCAAAAGGCTGAATGGAGCAGAACAGTGGTACCCTCCCATCGAGAAACTAGCCTATTGCCTAGTTTTGGCCTCTAGGAAGTTACAGCCTTACTTCCAAGCTCATCCAATTATGGTCTTGACCGACCAGCCTCTTCGACAAGTCCTGCAAACACCAGAGGTAGCGGGTAGATTGCTAAAGTGGGCAGTCGAACTCGGGCAGTTTGACATATCTTACTTGCCGCAAGCAGCGATAAAGGGACAAGCCTTGGTTGACTTCATCGCGGAATTCACTGAACTTACGAGTGGCGAGCAAACTGAAGAGCCCAGCGAACCTGAACGTCAAATCCAAGCACCCACGTGGAAATTATTTACGGATAGTTCTTCTAACGAGTTCCACGCTGGGGCAGGAGTAATACTAATAATGCCAGAAGGGCATCGATTTCACTGTGCAATCAAATTTGACTTCACTGCTTCTAACAATGAGGCCGAGTATGAAGCACTACTCGCTGGATTGCGGTTAGCCAAGGATATGAATATAAAAGCGCTCGACATCTATAGTGATTCTCAGCTGGTGGTGAATCAGGTCCTGGGAGAATACCAGGCACGAGGTTTAAAGATGGTTGCCTATTTGAACAAAACAAAGGATCTGTTAGCCCAGTTCGACAGATACAGTCTCCAGCAAGTACCTCGCGATCAGAATTCCAACGTGGACGCTTTGGCAAAATTGGCAAGTGCGAAGGATGCTGATACTCTGAACATAGTGCCAGTCGAGCGACTATCTGTACCAAGCATCCAAACAACAAAGACCACTCTGGTAATCCAGATGGCGGATACGTGGATGGCACCATATGTAGAGTATCTATCAAACGGCGTGTTACCAACGGACAGAAACAAAGCCAGGACCCTTCAACGGCAAGCTGCTAGGTATATCCTGGTCAATGGAATCTTGTACCGAAGGGGATACTCAATGTCACTCCTGAGATGTATTACAAAGGAGAAAGCCAAAGAGTTAATGAAAGAGGTGCACGAAGGTTTTTGCGAAGACCACGCTGGGGGGCAAAGTTTGTCAAAAAAGATCCTAAGGCAAGGATATTTCTAGCCAACGATGAATGAAGACTCGATGGAATTCGTGCGGAAATGTGATAAATGCCAGAGATTCTCCAAAATCCCATGAGCAGCCCCTAATGAGCTTAAACAAATGCAAACCCCATGGCCGTTTGTGGTTTGGGGTATCGACCTTATCAGATCTTTGCCCACGGGAAAAGGCGGTGTCAAATATGCGGTGGTTGCCGTTGACTACTTCACCAAATGGGCCGAAGCTGAACCGCTGGCAGCCATAACGACCAAGAAGGTGCTAGATTTTGTGATCAAAAACATCATTTGTCGCTATGGATTGCCAAGGAAGATCGTCTCGGATAATGGCACCCAATTTGACAGTGATTTATTCACAGATTTCTGCGAGCGACATGGTATTATCAAGAGCTTCTCTTCAGTCGCTCATCCCTAAGCAAATGGACAAGTTGAAGCAGTCAACAAAACGCTGAAGGATACACTGAAGAAAAGGCTAGAAGAAGCTAAGGGGGCGTGGCCGGAACAATTTCCTGAAGTACTCTGGTCATACAGAACGTCCCTCCGAACAGCAACGGGTCATACTCCATTTTCTTTGGCTTATGGATATGAAGCTATGTTGCATGTTGAGTTAGATCCGCCTTCGCATCGCAGAATAGCGTACGATCAAGATTCGAACAGCCAGCTATTGATTGAATCCCTAGACTCAATTGATGAGAAATGTGAACAAGCCCAACTTCGAGTAGTTGCGTACCAGCAGAAGGTCACCTGGTATTTCAACTCTAAAGTGTGAGAAAGAAAGTTCATTGTGGGAGATCTTGTACTCTGAAGAGTTTTTCTAAACACCCGCGACCAAGCTGCTGGAGTACTTGGACCTAATTAGGAAGGGCAATACCAGATTGACGAAGTCCTTCACCCAGGCACGTATAAACTTGCACGCTTAAACGGAGATCTCATTCCTCGCTATTGGAATGGAGAACACCTGTGCAAGTATTACCAATAAACAATTCTTCTTAAAGAATTGGCTTGTATTAATTTTACTTTTTACAAGTTTTGAAAAAAGGTTGGTCATTTTATGTGACCGATTGCTTATAAGTGTAAGATCTTATTGATCACTCGTACAGACATGTTTCGTCCATTTATTACGAGAAATATAAGGGACTGTGCGCAGCCAGTCATTTCTTGCCAATTATTGTATTTATTACAAGTATTTGCTCCTTACATGTGTTGTTTTGCTGTATTATAATTCTAATTATATTGCTACGAGCAGTAATGTTCGAACAAGTTCTGGTCAAGGCAAGTGACCAAGGACCTAAAGCTCCTCGATCACTTGGGGGGCATATAATGTACAATTAAGCAAAACATATCATTAAAACGTATGTAAACACATGAGCAAAATAAGTGAAAGCATGCTAGGGTACTTAAAGTATTTTTTCAAAATTTATATTTTGTTAAATCAATTTAAAGTGCTATGCTAAGTTCGGTCATGCAAACAAGATATTATAATAAAATAAAAAGGTGTTATAATATCAAAAAAGAATTACTTTACACCGCGAGCAGAACTGCTCGGATGTAATTGTCTGATTAAAAGGAAAATAGCTACCCATACAGCAATAAAAAAATTAATGTCTTTACATTGCGACCCGTAGGTCGAGTGCTTGAAATATTAAAAGAACAAGACTAAAGGGCCGGAGGATCTTGAGGGGGGCCCTGATCGACGATATCTTCAGTTTCATTGTCCGCCCGTCCATGCCAGTTGCCAAGGAGATTTCGAGCGAGGCAGGTACCCTTGCCCTCTCCTCTTCTGCCAGTCGAGCCACGCAGCGGACTATCTTAGCTTGCCTTGCGTACTTGGGAAGGTAGCTGAAGTCCGCCCCTTGGTTGTGTTTCCAGAATTCATAAAAACACTTACTTGTGGCGTTCTTGTACCTTTCCAATAGTATTTTCCCACAATCTGCTAAAAATCTGTTTCTTTAAAAGTTCCACTATTAACCCGTACTTTCAATAGTCGGTAAAATATATAAAAGATTTTAGCCGGTATTATATCCCAAAAATACTAATTAAATTCCTTAATTATTTTTAAAGAAAATAAACTCTTAATTTTCCTTTTATTTTTCTTAAGGTTTTAATCTCTAAAACCAATTTTAAGAAAATTGCCTAATTTGTCTTAATTAGGAAAACCGTTAAAAATTTCTCATCTTGACTAGTTAATCTTTCCGAAGTCAATTAATCAAGTTTACTTACTAGAAAATAATTCACTCAATTATTTTATCAAAATATACAGTTTTAAACCCTCTTTTAATTTATTAACTTATTAATAAATTAATTCTTTTATTTTTAAAAGAATAAAATTAATTCTTTAATAAAAATAATTCACACTAAACTCAAAGTGGTATTTTAGGTCAAAATATGTTTTCAAGACATACCAAGTTTTTATCTTGCAACAAGCAAACTTTCACTTTTTACCTTAAGTTCCAAAATCTCATTTTTACACTAAGTGTGAAAACCCTATTTTTCACATTTTTAACTACATACTTTGTTAGGTCATAACTTGAAATTTACTTATCCAATTGTTACCAAAATTTTCCAATTCCATTTTTGGTATGCCATTTAGGTCTTTGTAAAATCTTATGTCAGAAGGAGCATTTTTTATTGGTGAAATTATTTTCCAACAATGAGGTAAAAATTACCTTATTTTCAAGTACTTATTTTTCCAAACTTTGACACTTAATAAATTTCAAACCGTTCAGTATTTTCTTACCAAATTTTACAGTGAAATACTAGGTTATGTCAATAATATTTCCACCAAATTTTAGAAAAAACTGGGTTCATTTTCCCTATACAGTGGCTGTCCAAACTTGGTCTCGAAATTAAGAATACAAAAAAACAGTTTTTTACCTAAACTTTGAAATACCATAACTCACTCATTTTTAAACATTTTTTAGTGTTTCAAAAGCTCAATTTTATGTACTAAATCTCAAAAACATCACAGTACAATTAAATTTTACAAAATCAATATACAATGGATGCTTGACCCCTTGGAAGTCACAGCTCACAACATGTATTTTGTTTTAGGGTTTCCAACAAAACCCTTGGGGGTTTTGGTCCCTATTTTCAAAAATCAGCACATAAGCATCATAAAAATTATAAAACAACTACCATAACCTTATTACATCACCAATAAGAAACTTTAAGCATTAACTATACAAAATAATGCTTAAAATTAACAATCATACAATAACAACCATAAAAAGTAAACTTTTTACCTCTTTGTTGTTCTTGCTTAAGGTTTGGATCTTCCTATTAGCTTTGACTCCTTCAAAAACCTTTCAAAACCTTAACCAACTCCTCCCAACAACATGGATAATTAGCTATTTGAAAATCTATGGTTAAAACTTTACAAAATTCTAGTTTATTGAAACTTTACCTTAGGGAAAACCCTTCCTAGACCAAAGCTTAAATGCTTCCAAGCCTCCTTAGTGTTCTTGAGGTTGAAGATGGAGAGAAAACTTGAGAGAGTTTTCAAAAAGATGATAGTGAAAGTGAGAGAGGTTGTGGTCGGTTTTGGAGGTTAGAAGAGCTTACACAACTCTAAAAATATCCTAAAAACACTAAAGTGTTTTGCTATCCACTTGATGACTTTAACCCTTATAGTTAAAATGGGATTAAACTTAAAACCATTTGGTCCACCCAAATAATTTCCCACAAGGCCGGCCACCTCTTTAATTATATATGTGATCATATTTTTTTATATATATAAAGGTTAATAATTATTTCCTAAGAAGAAAAATCCAATTTGACTTCCTACAACCTTTTTTCACTCTTATTAAGTTTTGAACACAAAACTCAACACTAAATAATTAAGGTCTCTCACATCTAATTTAATTAATCACACAATAAAATTTAACCTAGGGCCCATTCATGGAATAAAATTCCCCAATTCGATAAAATTAAGCATTTAACACAAAATGCCCTAAAATTTCCATTTTCTCATAGGTTTATTATTTTTGACCAAACTTTAATTTTTATGAATATATTTTATGACCAAAATATATTTGCCATATTTTTTCATTTTATTTTCTAAGATTTTACCCGAACAGGGTTTTTGTGTCGGTCCAAAACCGAAAGTCTTATCTTGACTTTTAAATCACAAAATTCATAATTTGGCTAGCAATAACTCATGGAATAATTTCCAAACAAATATAATATTATTTAAAATAATATTCTTAACTCGGGAAAAAAAATCTGACCCGAGTCATTTAAAGGTACCCAAAAATGTAGGACGTTACACCAAGATTGTGCATTCCCCTTATGTAGCTCAACCAAAACAAGCTCAAGTTCCTATCCAAGACCGCTTCCTGTCAATCTCGACTCATGTGCCCGAGTTTGTGGTCGACAGCGCTGTCGGAACCCCTGGGGTCAACCTTGGTTCTGATGCCTTGACTCGCGTGGGTCAAGGCTTCAGCAACCTCAGGGCTCCCCAGTGGGAATTTCTGACCTCCTGCCGGGATGCCAACACTCTCTTTGACAAGAGTGGCAAATTTTTTTCCTCGGTTAGTTACTTTCCTTCAAGTTCCCCGCTTTTGTGCTAATTTTGAAATTGTGCTTTTGACATTAATTTTTTTTCTTTTTTTTATTATCGCATGCATTCATATCCTTTATTCAACATAATTTTGTGCTAAACCGCAAGGTCACAGAGAGCAAGGCGCTTGCCCAAGAGGCCCGAGATTCCCAACTGAGGGTCGAAGACGACCTTAAGAAGGCTCGGCTAGAAATTGAAACAAGGGATGAGGCGATCAAGAGGATCTCAGAGCTTAAGTCCAAGCTAGAGGCGACCTTGAAGGAAGTCGATACCAGTGACTCAGAGATTAGAAGGATCCATGAGCTCAACGCCAAACTGGAAAAGGAAAAGAAGATGACCTTCGAGTTCATCGAGAGCGAGAAGGCTCGTCTTCTTGAGGAGTTTAAAACCAAAAAAGATCGCGTCGTAGACATGGTGATGTATCAGATTTGGGCTAATAATTCTGACCACGATACCAGCTTCCTTGCTGATCGGGAGACCAAATCTATCACCAAGTGGTAGGCTCGACTCGAGGAGGAAGAGGCCAGGCTCGAGGCTGAAGAGACGGCGGAGGCTTCCAAACAAACCGGGAATGTGGCTGATGGGAGGACTATTTCTTGAAGTTCAAGTCATGGGTTGTGTCCCATTTTTGTTTCCCATTGTAATTATACTTTTTATATATATATAATTTCCAGCCATAATCTCGACTTATAATTTTTGTTGGTTTATGTAGAATTCCAACTTTTTATTGTGTCAATTAGGTTTTGTTGGTTTGTTCCAGACTTGTTTAATTCGTGTTTGGTTAATGATCCATACACTTACTGTTTTCTTCATGTTAGGTTAATAATCCATACATTGTTATTAGGGTTTATTTTTATTGATGTTATATTTTTTCGAGCTCATGGTATGATTGTATACCACTTATGCCCCCTTAATATCCTATGATTGTGATCTTAGGTTATTGAATTTTGAGGGCTTGCAAAAAATAATAATAAAAAATACAATATTTGAATGAATATTCAGTGCTTTATTGATGGAAAGAAAAAATTAAATCCAAGCTTGGTTAAAACGAATAGAGATCATTCCTACATTACTGATAATAAGGTCGTAGATGTTCACCATTCCAAGCTCACGGGACCAATCCTCCATTCAACCTTGCTAGTTTATAAACCCCAGGTCGAATGATGGAATCAATCTGGTAGGGTCCCTCCCAATTAGGCCCGAGCACCCCAGCAGATGGGTCTCGTGTGGACAAAAACAAGCATCTTAGCACCAACTCTCCCAATCTGAATTTCCTGCCTCAGACTCTTTTGTTGAAATATCTTGTAGCCCTTTGCTAGTATGCAGCATTTCTTAGTTGGGCTTCGTCTCGTTTTTCTTCAATAAGGTCCAAACTTTCTTTGAGCTGGGATTGGTTCGAGTTTTGATCATATGCGTCGTGCCTTATAGTTGGGATTTTGACCTTGATAGGAAACATGGCCTCACATCCATAAGCCAGGGAGAAAGGGGTATGCCCTGTTGAGGTTCTTTTCATCGTTCTGTATGCCCACAGGACTTGTGGTAGTTCCTCTGGCCATCTTCCCTTAGCTTCTTCTAGAATTTTCTTCATAGAACTCTTTAGAGTCTTGTTTACAACTTCTACCTGGACATTTTCCTGTGGATGGGCCACGGAGGAAAAGCTTTAAATTATTCCATTCTTTTCATAGAAATGCGTGAACAAATCATTGTCGAATTGGGTCCTGTTATCCGATACAATCTGTTGAGATTGGTTAAATATAATGGTTAAGCTGTTTACACGTTGAGGTGCAAAAAACTTAACAGCTTTCACTTAAAGAGAAGTGAAAACATGAGATTGTGTAGAATGCATCTAAAAGTAACTTTTATGGGTCTAAAGTGATACAATGAGGTATCAAAAAATTTGGTAACATTTGGAGCAATTTTAGGACCATTGGAGTGGCCCAAAGTCAGAAGGGTGGCGATACGTCGCCCCCTAAGTGGTGTAGCATCACCTAAATGCGAAGGGCCTCAAAATCTCTAGCAGGTGATGCATCACCTGCTAGTAGGCGATGCATCGCTTGTGAGGCGATACGTCGCCTACATGCAGGCGATGCATCGCCTGGGCGGTCTTTTAGGGTCATACAATTTACCTAAAATGCTCCAAATGATGTGTTTTAAATGTCTAATCCTAGTGGTCAGACTAATGATGATGCCTACACTATATATATGGGTTATTAGAGTTAAAAAGCATTGATCACACTTTCCAACTCTCTCTTTCTAAAACTCATTCTCTTTCTAGCTCTCTAAGACCAAAGTTTTCTCCAAGAAACTCATCAAGCTTGCTTGACTTGCATAAGTTTCAAGGCTTGTTCAATCCCAAATCTCATTCTACTTAGTTGAAGCTTCAAGCAATTGGGAAGGCTTGGAATAGAAATTTTGGACAACAATATTTATATTGTGTATAAGCCTTAGAAGTTTCCCATGTTGAAGATTCAAGTTGCTCAATACAAAGGTTGTATCTCTCTAACCCTAATCTTGTATTTTGTGATTCTATTATGTTATTCATTGTTAGTATTGATGATTCAATGTATCTAAATTCATATTATCATCATTTAATCATTTAGTTCATTATATTCAAGATTAACATTCAAATCATGAACATGTTTCTTTGAATATCAAGAATTGTCTTCATACTTTAAATTTGAATCTTGATCAACATCTAGGGTTTGGAATATTGCATTATTATCATAATTCATTGTTGATTTGCAAAGAGTAAAGCCATATAATCCCAATAATCAAAATCCCTAATTCTAATTACTTTCATCTTGTGTTTTTCATAATCAACAATGAGGAAAAGTGGTTCATCTTCTACAACCTTCAAATCCTTGTTTCAAGATTTGGTTTGTGCTGGACACATAACCATGAAAGATCAAATAAAGTTCTATTTGGAAATGCTCTACATGAATGTGGATATGGATTCAAAGTCTTCATCAACAATGGATGAGACAACTCAATGGGATTACATGCTTAAGGAGATTGGTATCATCAAGTTCTTTATTTCTAAATGTGTAGATTTCAAGAATTTGAATAAAATGTGTTTGTTGCCATATTTTTGTGAGTTTGAGATTATTTTTTATATTAAGAGTACAATAGTGGATGTTAAAAAACAATTCAAGGGTTATTGTTGTACTTGTTTTGTTTGTAAAGATATTGATCGTCATGTGAGACATAGAAATTGTAAAATTAACCATAATGAGATTAAGGTCAATGATATTGATGATGAGATATCTGTGACCTTAATTGAATTTAATGCATTCGATGAGGAATGTATGATAACCAAGAATTGGCATGGTTCATGGATGTAGTGATGAGACCAATGCAACCTTAAGAGAAGTTGAACATGTCAATGCAATTGATGTTGAGATCATTGCAATCTTGAGTGAAGTTAATGCAACTCAAGGAAAGGTACAAGGAGGGTGGTATGATATTTGTGCCACCATTCATGCAACCTATGATAAAAGTCTTTTTAAAAACCTTTGAAAGTGCAAATGTGGGACTTGAGTCCAAATGGGAAATGAAAGGAGGTCCAAGGTACTTGCAAGGGACTGCATTGATGTGTTCTTCACAAATGAAAAGAAAGTGATCTTAATTAATGTTTTCTATGTTCTCAATATTACTAGAAAAATTATGAGTGGAATTCTATTGAGTAAATATGGTATCAATATGGGGTTTGAATTCAGTAAACTCACTTTGACTAATTTGGGAACTTTTGTGGGAAAGGGTTATACATGTGATGGAATGATCAAACTTTGTGATCTTGATGTGACAATAATGATTTGGCATATAAATCTTGCAATGTGATTAACTCTAATTCTATTACTTTGTGGCATAATAGACTTGCTCATATAGGTTATAACACAATTAAAAGAGTTGTTAAAAGTGGATTGATTAATTGTGATATAAATTAGCATGATAAATGTGAATTATGTGTTAAATCTAAAATGGTATAGAAATATTTTCCAAGTATAAATAGATGTTCAAACTTACTAGATTTAATACATAGTAATTTATGTGAATTGAATGGCATGTTGACTAGAGGAGGAAATAGATACTTCATGACTTTTATAGATGATTGCTCTAGGTATACATATGTGTATTTACTTAAGAGTAAGGATGAGGCATTTAATGCATTTAAAATCTATAAAGCTGAAGTACAAAATCAATTGGAAAGGTAAATAAAGACTCTTAGAAGTGATAGAGGTGGTGAATACTTTTCAAATGATTTCAATGTGTTTTGTGAACAACATGGCATTATACATGAATGCACTGCACCATACACTCCACAACAAAATGGAATAGCTGAAAGAAAGAATAGTACTTATCTTGAGATGATTAACTCTATGCTTTTACATGCTAAATTGTGTTATAATTTGTGGGGTGAAGCCTTGCTTGCTACGTGTCATATATTGAATCGAATTCCTATGAAAAAGAACAATGTGTCTCCATATGAGTTATGGAGAGGAAAGAAGCCTAACCTAGTGTGGATATCAAAAATCCACCAAGAAAAAAAAAGTTTATATTCCCTTAATGAAGTAAGCAGCTAAGGGGCACCAAGGGCGCCAAGTACACAATGGAGGCAGAAGGTTATTACAGGCCAACAAAATGTCAGACATTCGCAGGGCCCTAGGCCTCACGAGGTCATTCCAGGCCTCCAATCTGCATCACCTCGTAAGACGCCTCTGTCACATGCACATGGCCCTTATCCATGCCCCTTGGAGTCAAGGCCCCAGCCTCGTGAGATGCCTTGCGCATGGGCCTCGCGGACACCACTCCGGCAGCACCCAGCTGCGCCTCACGCATGGGCCTCATGGACACCACTTCGTACAGCACCCAGCTGTGCCTCACGCATGGGCCTCGCGGACACCACTCCGGCAGCGCCTAGCTGCGCCTCGCGCATGCCAACACCTCACGCACACGCCTAGCCTCGTTCCGAGGGTCTCGCACCATGTGTCCCACACCATGGACCTTGCATCAAGAAGACGCCTCGCAAGTGTGGATACTAAAAATTTAACACCGGTAAAGAACCCACATCTCATGTCTAAGGTCCCTGGAAGGTCCCAAGCAACCATGTTTGAAATCCCTTTGTTCCCTCAAAGTAGTGCTCAAATCAACCCTGCTCCAAATGATCACTTCACCTCGGACACCCACCAGCGTCTCGCGCGCCCCAGGCGCCAAGCAACCGCCTCGCACGCCCTTGGCGCCTTGTGTGCCTCACGCTCCCCACGCGCCCCAGGTGCCTCGTGCACCCCAAGCGCCTCACACATCCCATGCGCCCCGCGCACCCCAGGAGAGAAGCGTCTTGCGGCCCTCAAGATGCCACGCACAACAGTCACGCCGTGGTCCTCGTGGTGGCCTCCTCTCGCATGCCAGCCTCGTCCTTAGGGGTGTCCACGTGGTGACTATGAAACAAAAAGAGGTACAGAATGAGCCTACAGACTAAGAAGAGTTATAATACAGATGGTACGGTGTCCACGCCAGACAGATAGTGGCAGTACAAGAATGGTACATGGTCAGGACTCCCTCAACACGCTTATGAGATCCGTACCCAACAAGTAGTGGAATCATAATATGGTACCAAGACAGGAGTACTTTTGCAGACCCCAGACACATACTAGAGCAAACCACCACTCTTCCAACACGACTACCCCTGAGACCACTCTCCTGACAGTGTACTTGCGTACCATCTGGTCCCTTGGACCACAATGTATCAGGGGCCATTAAAGCCCACTATAAAAGGAACCACACTTCCACATGGAAGGGGGTTGGAAAATTCATTGTAGGCTGAAGCTATTAAGCAATATACAGTTTTTACTCCATTATTGATTTGTGCTTATCCTTCCATAAGTCCATTCTAAGTTCTTATCTAAACATCACCTTATTTACCTTTGAGTTTTCCGATCTAATTTCGTTGATGAGATTTCACCGTCAATACCTAGGCTATCTTAAAGTGTGGGGGTGCCTTGCTTATTGCAAGAGCATGGAGTCTAAAAGGACCAAGTTGGGTCCAAGGGTCGTAAAGTGTGCATTTTTTGGCTATGCCTAAAATAGCAAGACCTATAGGCTATTAGACTTATAGTCGAATGTGATAGCAACTCGCAAGAACCCACAAGTGTTGGAGAATCTCTTATAGAGAAAGATCCAAAGGTTGATGAGCAACCTATATTGCCTCGGAGAAGCCAAAGGCTTAAATAATTGGGATCAAATGAGACATTGTTTTCAAGTGGAGACACTCTACCTAGTAGAGGGAAACCTTGAAGAAGTCACATGGAAATTTCCAATGGCTCTTCAAGTTGAGGATGATCCCAAAACATTCCAAGAAGCAATGTCTTCGAGAGACTCCACTTTTTGGAAGGAGTCAATAAATGTTGAGATGGATTCAATTATTTCAAACCACACATGGGAATTGGTAGACCTTCCACAAGGATCAAAATCAATTGGGTGCAAGTGGGTATTTTGGAGGAAATATCACACCGATGGCACGTTACAAACCTTCAAGGAAAGACTAGTAGCCAAAGGGTTTAAACAAAAGGAAGGAGTCGATTATTTTGACACATATGCACCGGTTGCTAGGACAACCACTATAAGAGTACTATTTGCCTTATCATCAATATATCACCTTTATGTTCATCAAATGGATGTCAAAATGGCCTTCCTAAATGGAGATCTCGATGAGGAGATTTATATGGAACAACCAGAGGGTTTTGTTCTAAGGGGAAATTAACATAAAGTGTGTAGGCTTGTTAAATCATTATATGGTTTAAAGCAAGCACCCAAAAAAATGGCATGTGAAATTTGATAAAGCCATAATTTCAGATGGGTTTAGACATAATATTGTGGACACATGCTTATACTCTAAGACTTTTGATGACTATGCCATCTTGGTGTGTGTATATGTTGATGATATGTTGATTTTGAGTAATGATATGAAAGACATAATGGAAACGAAGAGGTTTCTATCTTCCACTTTCTAGATGAAAGACCTTGGAGAGGTTGATACCATCTTTGGTATAAAAGTGAGAAGAAATAGTGGGGGTTATGCCTTAAGTCAAGAACACTATGTTGAGAAAGTGCTTGACAAGTTTAGTCATCTCAAAATCAAAGAGGCAAATACACAATTTGATTCAACCATAAAACTTGAAAAGAATAATGGTAGAGCAGTGGCTCAACTTGAGTATGCAAGTGCATTAGGGAGTCTAATGTATGACGCTCATTGTACAAGGGTGGATATTGCATATGCGGTTAGTAAACTAAGAAGGTTTACTAGCAATCAAAGTAAGGAACATTGGAAAGTGAATGAGAGAGTTCTAGGGTACCTTAAAAGGATCAAGCAGCTAGGCCTCCAATATTCAAAGTTCCTAAAGATACTTGAAGGATATTCCGATGCGAATTGGATATCAAGTGTAGGAGATAATCTCTCCACAAGCGGTTGGGTGTTTATGCTCAGAGGAGGAGCGGTTTCTTGGGGTTCTAAGAAACAAAATGTATTTCACACTCAACCATGGAGGCCAAATTTATATCTCTAGTGGCAACCAGTAAAGAGGTTAAGTGGCTTAGGGATCTCATGTTGGAGATCCCAATTTTCGCGGATGAGGTATCGATGATCTCAATACTTTGTGTTAGTCAAGCCACATTGGCTAGAACATATAATGGCGTATATAATGGGAAGTCTAGACATATAATTCTAAGACATGAGTATGTGAGATAATTGATTCATGGAGGAATCATATCAATCTCATATGTTATGACAAGTGAGAACTTAGCGGATCCATTTACAAAACCTCTTGCGAAGAGGTTAGTGAGTTCTATTACAAAAGGGATGGGACTAAAACTCCTAGAATAATATATTCACCAATGATGGTAATCCAACTCAAAACTTGTGAACATCAAGGGCAAGATTCAAATAGGAAAGAACAAGTTATTGGGTGAATTGTTTCAACACTAACAAAATCATGAGTTTCATCCAAGGATGGTTAGTGTTGTTGCTACTGAGTGAGAGTTACGCCTAAAGCTTTTAATGAAGTTCAGTTGTGTAATGACCCAAATTTGCTAATAAGGCTTAGAACCTTGATTAGCGTGCCTGGAGGCCAATAACTGAATTATTGTTATAATATTAGAATTTGTGTGAATATGTGATTAGTGATGCATGTTTAGGTGAATTAAATATGCATGTGGGCCCCATTTGGTTATTAGGAGCATGTTTGCAATTTTAGCCAGTTTGAGAGCATAAATGTGATAATTGTGATATATCTGTGTTGCACGATCTGAGACTGTCCAAGGGAGCGGTTAGCTGGAAAGTCACAACGGGGTCGAAAATCTGACTCGGGGTGAGTCGAGGGGCATTTCAGGTATTAGACATTTTATGGGGTTATCGGGTTATGGAAATAAATATTTGGAGATATATTTGAGGTCAGAATGTTTAGGAGGGAATATTGGAGAAATTTACCATTTTTCCCTCGAGGACGTTTTTGGTACCCCGAGCCTTGAGGTAACCTTAGGAACTTAAGTTAAGTAAAACAAAACCAAAAGAAGCCTTTAGAAAAGAAAAAAAAAAAAAGAAACCGACCCTCCCTTCTGAACTCTCTCTCTCTCTCTTGGAGTTTCATCATTTGGAAGCTTGGGGAAACCTTGGTGAATCTAATCAAAGACTAAGGAATTTTAGATGGGATTTAGGGAGCTAGAGGCTTGGAGCTTAGAGAACTGACTTGGGGATTCACTTCAGCTTAAGGTAAGCTTTAATCTCAGTGAATTGTATTGAGTAGTTGCTGGTTTTTCTTAGAGTTTGCATGTGTGTTGGGTGAAGGATCATTCTTGAGAATTGATGAGGTTTAGGGCTAGTGCTTTGTTAGGTTTTGTTGTTGAATCTATAGTATAACCTCTGTGATGATTAGTTTGGATTGTTGGCTTGATTTTGGGGTTAATTGGATTGGTTTTTAAGGTGAAAATGGTGAGTTTTTCTAGGCTCGAGGGGTCGGGCCGTGGCACTGTTCTTGCTAAGCCGCGACCCCTTAAAACATAAGGGTGTCTAGAATTGGAGGTGCGCCGCAACGCCCTTCAGGAAGGGCCACGGCGCGTGTAGGCTGATTTGAGGCAGGGCCTCGAGTTGAGCTGGGGGCCGCGGCATGAGTTCCTAGGGCCGCGGTGCTTAGTGCATTTTTGGGTTCTATAGAGGTTTTAGCCTCAGGAATTCAATAGTTAAGGCTCAGGATGGATTTTATCACTCGGATTGATAGAATTCAATGTTCCGGAGACTAGAATTATGACCCAAAGCTATTCAATGGATTAGAATTTGATGGGTGGAAATTGTTAATGCGTTATGACTAGGGTTTCAATGAGGCTCGGACTAGGGGACTGTGCTCGGGACATCGGTGCTTGGAAAGCTTGGGACACAGGTAAGAAAACTACTATTCCCATAGAGCTTGAGTTACTGGGCGTGGCCCTTAATGATTGAGTTGCAGGGCTCAGCCCTATATGATTGTGTTGCAGAGCGTAGCCCTTTGATTGAATTTATGTGTTTAAGTATCTGTTTAGTTATGTTATGTGTACATATAAATGAATGAACGGAAATGGCCAGGAACGACGAAGGTCGGGAACGACGAAGGCCGAGAACGACAAGGGGCCGGGGGTAGCGTTTAGCACACGGAGTGCGAGTTTCCAAGGCGAGACCCCAAAGGATACCTGGGATATCCTCACTGTGTGGACTACGAACCCAAGGCCTAGTAAAGCGCCTGGGACGGCATAGTCGTATGTGTATAGCCTGATGATGGCTTGTTTATATGTTAAGTACTTTATATCCATATATTATCTGCTTGCGAGGGTTTTCTTGCTGGGCTTCGGCTCACGGGTGCTCTATGGTGCAGGTAAAGGCAAGGGGAAAGTCAACCAATCTTGAGTATGGTGAGCTTGATGAGCGGCACGTACATGTCTGCTTTTCCTGGCTGCCACAGCCAGGGGTACTTTTCGGGGATGATTGTACTAAACTTAAATTTTTTCGTTAGTCGACTCTGGTTATATTTTTGAATTGTAAATATTTCTAGACAATATTTTTGGGATCCCAAATGTTAAACACTTTACAATTTTCAATGAATGGTTATTTTCAAAGTTTATTACTCTGATTATGGTTTAATTACACTTTTGTCTTAAAAACCTCGATTAGCGAGTTAATGGCATGTTTTAAACTCACTTAGTAACGGCTCTAAGGCAGTAGGGCATTACAACTTGGTATCAGAGTGAGCCAACGTTTATGGTTTTTGGAGAATGACCGAACATGTACGCTCACTATCAGTGGCAAGTTCGACTATGGATTGGTTGGTAATAATTGAATTGTATGTCTGATTATGTGCTTAAATGCCCTGTTTGCCTGCTTATTCCAAATAGAGCATGATGAATGATTTAACGTATGCATGATGTCAGGGCATGACCCATTGTGTGTTATATGCTATCTGTGTGTTATGTGGATTGTTGCTTATGGTTGATTGATGTGATTGGGAGGTGGTTTTGGATGTTGTTATCATGCCTGATGAGCAGCGTCGTTGATTGCATGCATATTTGTTGAGATGCCTCGACAATCATCTAGACTCTGTGGCAGTCGGGCCGAGGATGATAACCAGGGTCAGGACCCTCCACCTGCCCCACAGAATTGGCAGTAGATGTTTGCCAAAATGGAAGCAAGATTGCAACGAACAGAAGAAGAGCTCCGACAGTTGAGGCAACAGGCCCCTCCACAGGTCACTGGTTTGCCAATTCAACAGGTTATGGCATCAGTGCTAGTTCAACCTATTGTGGAGAACAAGTGGGAACCTTTATATGAGAGGTTCAGAAACATCCTCCCACCTTTGAGGGTGGACCAGACCCACTGCGGGCAGAGCAGTGGATGAATATGGTTTCCTCTATCCTGGATATCATGAGGGTTGAGGGGAATGAGAGGGTAGCTTGTGCTAGCTACATGTTCAGAGAGGATGCCCGCATCTGGTGGGATGTAGTGATTCAGAGAAGGAATATGGCAGTTATGTCTTGGGAAGAGTTCAGAAATATCTTCAACAAGAACTATTACAGTGTAGCAGTCCGAGCTGCAAAGGTTGACAAGTTCATCAACCTGGCTCAGAACCGATTGAAAATTACTGAGTATGCTTTAAAATATGACCAATTGGCGAAGTTTGCGCCAGATTTAGTGTCGATGGATGCGGCAAGAAGGGACAAATTTGTACGGGGATTGAACGTTATGATCGCCCGCGATGTGAAGATGACCTTAGATCGAAAGACTACTACTTATGCTCAAGTCATAGACAAGGACCTTACAGCTGAGGGGGCTGAGGATCAGATTTGGAGAGAGAGAGTTGTTAGGCGCGATGCCAGGAGGACGGTGCCTTCTTTTATTGGATCCAGTCGGGGTAGTGGCTCCAGTGAGCAGAAGAGAAAGGCTCCAGGTTCTTTTGTTCCTCCTAGCTCGGATAGGAGGGCGTGGGGTGCTTTTGGTGGCCGACAAGGCGAAGGTGACAACTGGAGGAGTTTTCCAGTGTGTCCTCGGTGCCGGCGGCGTCATCAGGGAAAGTGCAGGATTAGGGCCTGCTTTATCTGTGGGAGTGCCAATCATCTGAAGAATGACTACCCACAAGCCACGAAAGAGGAGTCGAAGCAGGGCGACAGTCTCGCTCCTGCCAAGGTGTTCACTTTGACTCAGACTGAGGCAGAGGCTAGCCCCTCGGTTGTGACAGGTCAGATTTCTTGTGCTGGTTCTTATTATACTGCATTGTTTGATTCGAGAGCTACTCATTCATTTACGTCTGATAGAGTGATAGATCAGTTGTGTAGACCCAGTGTTTTGTATGCTAGGGGTTTTCTGACTTTGTTGCCGACTGGGGAACTGTAGTCTCTAGGAGATGGATTAGAGCTTTACCAGTAGAGGTAGATGGTAGGGAGTTATTTGCTGATCTGATTGAGCTTACGATGGATGACTTCGATATGATCCTAGGGATGGATTAGCTATCAAAGTATGGGGCGACGATTGACTGCAAGCGCAGGATGGTCACTTTTGAACCAGAAGGGGAGGTACCCTTTGTATTTGTGGGGACTATTAGTGGACTGCGAGTACTTATGATTTCAGCACTGAAGGCTAGAGACCTGATGTAGGAAGGTTGCATAGGATTCCTGGCAAATGTTGTAGATACCTCTAGGGTTGTGTCGGTTGGACCAGGGGAGACCAAATTGGTATGTGAGTTTCCATATTTATTTCCAGCAAACCTGCCAGGGTTGCCGCTGCGGTGGGAGATTGATTTTGTTATAGAGTTGGCGCCAGGGGTGGAGCCAGTATCTAGGACACCTTACAAAATGGCTCTAGCGGAGCTGAAGGAGTTGAAGATTTAGTTGCAGAAGTTACTGGATTTGGGGTTCATCAAACCGAGTTTCTTGCCATGGGGTGTCCCAGTGGTATTTGTCAAGAAGAAGGATGGATATCTTAGGATGTGTATTTATTACAGGCAGCTGAACAAGTTGACCATTAAGAATAAGTATCCACTGCCTAGGATCAACGATTTATTCGACCAGCTACAGGGAAGGACAGTGTTTTCCAAGATTGATCTTCGATCAGGCTATCATCAGTTAAGAACTAAAGAAGAGGAGATACCAAAGACTGCTTTCCGAACGAGGTATGGGCACTACGAATTCCTGGTTATGTCCTTTGGATTAACCAATGCCCCGATAACTTTTATGGATATGATGAATAGGGTTTTCAAGGACTATCTGGATAAGTTTGTAATTGTGTTCATCGACGACATTTTGGTGTACTCTCAATCAGAGACAGAGCATGAGTAGCATCTGCGATTGGTATTGCAACGATTAAGGGAGCATAAGTTATATGCTAAGTTCAGCAAGTGTGAGTTCTGGTTACCGCATGTTATATTTCTGGGCCATATCATCAGTAAGGAGGGGATTCTGGTTGACCCAAGTAAGATTGAGGCAGTGAGAGATTGGCCTAGACCGAGCAATGTTCTTGAAGTGAGGAGTTTTCTGGGATTGGCAGGATATTATTGGCGGTTTGTTGAGGGGTTCTCCAGGATAGCTACACCGTTGACAGAATTGACAAAGAAGAAGATGAAGTATGTTTGGACAGACAGATGTGAGAACAGTTTCCAGGAGTTGAAGCGGCGACTGATCTCCGCGCCAGTGTTGAGTCTACAGATAGATAATGAGAAGTTTATGGTTTATTGTGATGCTTCCAGATAGGGTTTAGGATGTGTGCTGATGCCAGCTGGTAAGGTGATAGCCTATGCATCGAGACTGTTAAAGGAGTATGAGCAGAGATATCCCACACATGATCTGGAGGTGGCAGCGGTGGTATTCGCACTTAAGATTTGGATACATTATCTATATGGTGAAAAGTGCGAGATATACACCGACCATAAGAGTTTGAAGTACTTCTTTACTCAGAAGGATCTGAATATGCGTCTGAGGCGGCGGCTAGAGTTGGTTAAGGATTATGATTGTGATATCCTATACCATCCTGGGAAGGCTAATGTAGTGGCTGATGCTTTGAGTCGAAAGGGCCCAGGACAGTTGTACAGTTCGAGGCAGATATCCAATAAGTTGGCGAAGGAGATGACCAGAGCAGGAATAGAGTTGGTGGCTGGTCAGTTAGCCAACATCACTCTTCAATCTACACTCCTTGAGAGAATCAAGGAGGCACAGGGGAAGGATTCCCAGTTGAGAGGTCACAGAGAGATCGTCTTAGTCAGAGTGGCTAAGGACTTTTCTATCTCAAAGATGGGGTTACTGAAATACAAGGGTCGGATCTGTGTTCCAATGGATTCTGATATCCAACGGGAGATCTTAGATGAATCGCATACCACTCCCTATTCCTTACATCCAGGTACGACAAAGATGTACCAAGATTTGAGAGCTCTGTATTGGTGGTCGGGTATGAAGAGGGATGTGGTGGATTATGTGGCCAAGTGCTTAACTTGTCAGCATGTCAAGGCTGAACATCAGAGGCCAGCAGGGTTGCTGCAGCCTCTGGGAATTCTAGAGTGGAAGTGGGAAGATATCACCATGGACTTTGTGGTTTGTTTGTCGAAGACTGTGGGACAGCATGACTTGGTGTGGGTGATTGTGGATAGGTATACCAAGTCCGCCCACTTTTATCTGTCAGGAAGACTTATACTGTGGAATAGTATGCTGAGTTATATGTGAAGGAAATTGTTCGACTTCATGGGGCTCCAAGGTCGATAGTATCCGACAGGGACCCCACCCTCACCTCCAAGTTTTGGGAGAGTCTGCAAAGGGCTATGGGAACCCAGTTGCTGTTTAGTACCGCTTATCTTCCTCAGACAGATGGACAGTCTGAGAGGACGATTCAGAAATTGGAGGGCATGCTACGAGCCTGTTTGTTAGATTTTAGGGGATCTTGGAGTAAGTATCTTCCTATTATTGAGTTCTCGTACAACAACAGTTATCAAGCAACTATCGGAGTGCCTCCGTATGAGATGCTTTGTGGGAGGAAGTGTAGGACACCTATCCATTGGGATGAGACGGGTGAGAGGAGTTATTTGGGTCATGAGATGGTTCAGAGGACCAATGAGGCGATTGAGAAGATTAGAGCTCAAATTCTCGCCACCCAGAGCCGTCAAAAGAGTTACTCAGACTTGAGACGCAGAAGCGTAGAGTTTCAGGTCGGTGACCATGTATTTATTAGGGTTTCACCTTTGAGGGGAGTGAAACGGTTTGGTGTTCGGGGCAAGCTAAGCCCTAGGTTTGTTGGCCCCTTCAAGATTCTATAACAGGTTGGAGAGGTAGCTTACAGGTTGGCGATGCCTCCAACCTTATCAGGGATTCATGATGTTTTTCATGTATCCATGCTCCGAAAGTATGTATTTGATTTGACGCATGTACTGAGTTATGAGAATTTGGAGCTGGACCAGGATTTGTCTTATGAGGAAAAGCCGGTTTAGATTCTTGACCGGAAGGACAAAGTCTTGCGGGGCAAGACCATCGCCTTGGTGAAAGTGCTGTGGAGGAACAGCAAGGTTGAGCATGCGACGTGGGAACTTGAGTCAGAAATGCAGGAGCAGTATCCCGAGTTGTTCATGTAATTTCGAGGAGGAAATTTCTATAAGGAGGGGATAGTTGTAGCATCCCAAATTTTCTAATAAGGCTTGGGCCTTGATTAGTGTGCCTGGAGGGCAATACGTGATTTATTACTATTATATGTGAATTTTATGAGTATGTGATTAGAAATGCATGTTTAGGTAAATTAAATATGCATGTGGGCCCCGTCTGGTTATTAGGGGCATGTTTGTAATTTTAGCCTGTTGAGGGCATAAATGCAATATATGTGATATTTTTGATATATTGGTGATATATTTGTGATGCACAATCTGAGACATTCCTAGGGAGCGATTTATCTAGAAAGTCAAAACGGGGTCAAATACTCGGCTCGGGAGGAGCTTAGGGGTATGTCAGGGATATTATAATGTGTTCGAGAATTATTTAATAGCAGGTGGTAATTAAGTAATGGTCGGGATATGTCGGGATTAATAAGGATTTATTAGACTACTCGGGGACTTAGCGGGGTATGGCAAATGACTGAATTGCCCTTGGGTTACCTAAGGGATTAGAATAAGTTTTAGGGGAAAAAATGTCTTTTGGTAAGGGATATTCTTGGGTTTACTTGACTGACTAAAGGCTCTAAAAGGGGTTAGGAGGAAAGGAAAATAAACAGAAGGAAAGCAGTCTGAAGGAAGCTCTCTCTCTCTCTCTCTCTCTCTCTCTCTAAAGTCAGCTCTCTCTCTCTCTCACTAGGCTAGGAAAGATTATTCTTGCTGAAAGTCAAGGGAGGAGCTTGAGGATTGAAGGAAGTGGGATCTAGAAGTAGTTAGCATTAGCTGAAGATCAAAACCGTTATGGAGGTAAGGATCTAAGCTCGAATTTTGTTTAATTTTCTTCTATTTTTGCTGAAGTTTGAGGGGTTAAAGCTTTGATAATTGAACTTGAGTTATAGTAGGATTTTGGTTGGTTTTTCTGAGCTTATGTGCTGCTTAAAGTGTATTAGGATGATTATGGGACTCAATTATGTTGTTGGGGTGCATTTGGGATGATTTCCAGGGGAGTTAGCTCATGAAAATTGCATGGAATTTCTGGGTTTCGGGGTTGAGCCGCGGCCCTGTTCATCAGCGCCGCGGCTCGCTTGAGTTTATAGGCTAGTGGGGCTTCAGGAAATTTCCCAGGCACAGCGGCGCAAGGTTTGGGCGCCGCGGCCCCAGGCTAGCAGATGTGAGGCAATTTTGTCTCTGTCTTGGGGTGTGCCACAGTGCTTAAGGGAGGCTGAGCCGCGGCCCAAAAGTGGATTTTTTTGGCAAAATGAGGGTTTTTAGCTCGGGAACTTGAACGTTAAGGCTCGGGAAGGTTTCTACTACCCGGATTGGTAGAAACCAAGGTCCCGAAGGTTAGAATTATGACTCGAAACTATTTAATGGATTAGAACATGATGGTTGATTATTGTTCATGCGTTGTGACTAGGATTTCTTCAAGGCTCGGGTAAGGGGACTGTGCTCGTGATCGCGGTGCGCGGATAGCTCGGGACACAAGTAAGGAAACTTCTGTACCCGTAGAGCTGTGTTGCAGGGCACGGCCCTATATGATTGTGTTGCAGGGTGTAGCCCTTTGATTGATTTTTTCATGTTTAAAGAATTTTCTTTACTATGTTGTGTGCATAAATGAGATTGAACGGCAAGAGCCGGGAACGACGAGGGCCGAGAATGGCGAAGGCCAGGAACAGGGAAGGCCGAGAGCGGCAAGGCCAAGAATGGCAAGGGGCCGGGAGCAGCGTTTAGCATGCAAAGTGCGAGTTGCCAGGGCAAGACCCTATAGGATACCTGGGATATCCTTACGGTGTGGATCACGAACCCAGGGCCTAGTAAAGCACCTAGGACGGCATAGCCATATGTGTTTAGCCTGTTGGCGGCTTGAATATATGTTGAATGATAAATATGTATATGTTATCTGCCTGTGAGGGTTTTCTTGCTGGGCTTCAACTCACGGGTGCTCTGTGGTGCAGGTAAGGGCAAGGGGAAAGTTGACCAGCCATGAGTACGGAGAGCGTGAAGTGATGCGTACATGTTTGGCCTGCCTAACTGCCACGGCCAGGGGTATTTTGGGAGCTGGTTGTACTAAACCTAGATTTTGTCGTTTAGCCAAATTTTATCATATTTTTTAGTTTTAAATATTTTTAAACAGTATTTTGGGATCCCAAATGTTAAATGCTTTATTTTTTTCAATGAATGGAATTATTTTCAAAATATAAGACTCTGATTATGGTTTAATCAGACTTTTGCCTTAAAACCTCGATTAGCGAGTTAATTTCACATTTTGAACTCACTTAGTAACGGCTCTAAGGCAGTAGGGCATTATACTTACACACCTAAGTAGTGGCATGGAGTACCCTCTTATGTACAACTTTCCTTCCAAGATGGTATACCTTGGTATTTTGCACATAAGTTTTCTAGCCTCATTTCGATCTGCTGGGAGACTTCCGGTATTGAGGTAGTCAACTATCGGGGTCATCTAGGTGGGTTATGAATCAATCATGTTGACATCTTCTTCCTCGGGCTCGGCTATGTTCGGGACCGGTAGGAACTCGACCGGAACTGTAACGTCCAAAATTACCTAATAAGGCTTAGGGCCTTGATTAGAGGGCCAGGATGGCAAATTATGGAATTATGTGATATATATATATATATGTGTGTATCATTTTATGATTATGTGAGATATATTATAATATGATTTGATATGCATATTTAGGTGTATTAAATATTCATGTGGGCCTATTTCTTATTAAAAGGGAAATTTTCATAATTTAGCTCGTTATGGGTATATTTGGCATATATGTGATATATGTGTGGGACCACATTATTATTAGGTGGATATATTTGGGTTACATGGCATGAGGCGATCCTTGGGAGCAAGCTAGTGGGAAAGTCACAACGATACCCATATTTGACTTGATGTGAGTCAAGGGGTTTATTGGGTATTTAATACATTACCGGGTTATTGGGTAATGCGAATAAATATTTGATCATATATTGGGAATTAGTGAGATCAAAAGGTAATTATGGGAATTTTGACTATTTCGCCCCCGGGAACGTTTTTGGGATCCCGGGCATTTGGATTTGGTTGAGTTTACTTAAGTTCAAAGTAACCTGTCAGAAATAAAAAGAACGTTCGATTACGATCTCTCTCTCTCTCTCTCCTATTTTCTTTTTTACGCCCGTTAGCATTTTGGAAGAAAACTCAAGTTTTAGGACTCGGATTCAAGCAAGGTTAGAGCCATACCAATTCTAGGGAAGATTAGAAGCTTGTTAATCGGACGATTTAACTAGAAAACAGCTCAATCAGAGGTAATCCAAGCTTTAAGTTTTAAGTTTTCGAGTTTTTAAGCTTTGATTGGATTTTATTGTTTTTAAGAGTTTTTTATTGCATTTTAACTTGGGTTTTGATGGTTTTGGGCTGCTGAGTTGTTTGGGAACTTTGTTAATGAGATTTGGCTATGTTTGGATAGGTTTATGGAGGGATTTGGCATGTGAAAAATGGAGGAAAAAACTAAGTTTGCAGGTCAAGTCACGGCCTTGTTCTATGGGCGTCGCGGCTCGAACTGAGCGAAGGAGAAGCAGGTGCCAATGGGTTGTTGGCGCCGCAGCACTAGTGCATGCAAAGAAGAGGCCTGGGCCTCTAACTTGAACGGGCTGCGGCTCAAATGTTTAGGGGCCACGAAACATAAGGAATTTTTGGCCTTGGGGAGGTTTTGAGTGCGAGAACTTAAACCTAAGGGCTCAGGATCATTCCTACTATCCGGTTTGGTAGGATTCGACGTCTCGAAGATTAGGACTCAGTCCGAAAGCCTTTATATACTTGTTTTTTTTATAGGATTTTATATTATTGTTGTGACTAGGTTATCGCTAGGGGCTTAGAATCAGGATCGTGCTCAAGGGTCGTTTATTGGTAACTTGTGCTTGGACTAAAGGTAAGAAAATTGCACCCAGTATGTGATACATGTGACTATGGCATGGCCTAAATGTTGACTATAGAATTGATCAGAGCTTGAGTCTCTGTTAATGTGCATGATTATTATTATGCTTGTGATTCCTGAATTATTGAACAGGAACATGAATAGGGCATGAGCGCCTGAGTATGTGCATGATAATGATTATGCTGGTGATCATTGATTAAGCATATTGAATGCTTTATATCTGGATATTTGACATATGACATATGCATGTTTGCATTTTCTTATAGAGAAAGATTTAACTTATCCATCAAGGACGACAATAGTGTTGAGCGCTGGTTGTAAAGCATTGACTTATTAGTCAAGGTCGGCAATAGCATTGAGCGCTGGTCGAAAAGCATTAACTCATTAGTTAAGGGTGGCAATAGCGCACTGAGCATTGGTCATTTTGATTAGGCTAACCAGAAGTGCCAGGTACGCTTAAACAGAGGATAATACCAAGGGATCCAGCGTGACTTATTAGTCCCATATCCTAGCACTGACTTATTAGTCAAGAACGGCCTTAGCATGTTGAATGTTGGTCAGCGCATTATACGCTTAAACAGGGGATAGGATTAAGGGATCTAGGGTGACTTATTAGCCCCATATCCTAACATTGACTAATTAGTCAAGGAAGGCATTAGTACGATGAGTGTTGGTCGTAAAGCATTGACTTATTAGTCAAGGACGGCATTAACACACTGAGTGTTGGTTGTAAGGCATTGACTTATTTATCAAGCAGGACGATAACGCACTAAGCATTGGTATATATGATTTAACTTAACCAGGAGCGCATCATACGCTTGACTGATCTATTGGTCGAAGAAAACTTAGCGCCGAGTACGCTAGATCAGCTCCAAAGTTGGTTATATAGAGGATAGGGCAAAGGACCCTAGGTTGACTCTATGGTCATCTATTCAGGGCAGAGGACTCTGGGGTTTGCAAGCCCTAGAATAATTCCATAATCATTTATTTATACCTGTATGCATGCATGAGTAGGTTTATTACTGCTAGGCATGCTTATTATGATTAGGTAACATGTTATTAACTTCTTATGAGCATGTTTAAGTTTTCTTGCTGAGCCTCGGCTCACAGGTGCTATGTGGTGTATGTAAAGGGAAAAGAAAGTTGAACCATCCTTGAGTTGGAGAGCTGTAACGACCCAAATTCGCTAATAAGGCTTAAGGGCCTTGATTAGTGTGCCAGGAGGGCATGTTGGGATTTATGTGTGATTTTATGAGTTAAATGCATGGTTATGATTTAAAGCGTGTTATGTGACTATTTGATTATTTGAGATGCATGACTATGTATATTAGTATGCATGTAGGCCCGGATTGTGTTAGAAGGGCATAATTGTAATTTTGGCCATGTTGGGCATAACTGTATTAATATGTGATGATTGTTGAGACCACAGTGGTATGTGGGTATATCCGTGATGTGTAACTTTCGGCACGAGGCGATCCTAGAGCTGGATAGCGGGGAAAAGTCACAACGGGGCATTATGTTTGACTTTGAGCGAGTCAAGGAGTATTTTGATGTTGGGTTATGAAAATAAATAATTGGAGATATATTTGAGGTTAGGATGTCTAGGCGGGAATACTGGGGGATTTTACCATTTTTGCCTCGGGGATATTTTGGTACCCCGAACCTTGAGGTAACCAGCTTAAGTTATAAAAACAAAACAAATAAACCATTTGGAGACTTAGAGAAACCGACCCAGCCTCCACCCTCTCTTCTTCTTCTTTCTTTCCTCTTTCTTTCATGAATCCACAGAAATCTTAGGAGAAATCAAGCTTGAATTTCTGAAAATTGATTGTGGGATTTGGAGGTTTAGCTCAAGAGTTAATCAAGAACAAATCAGGGTAAAGGTAGCAATTAATTCTTTTTCTTAAGTTAAATTTCTGAGATTTTGTTGGGTTGTGAATGTTTATGGATTTTGATGTTCAAGGTGGAGTTTGAGGCTTGAAACTTTGAAGATAGGTCATGGGATCCTTTGGGAAATGATTCTACAACTGAGGTAAGGTTTAAATTAAAGTTTGATGGTTGAAATTGAGAATTTCCATGGTTGGTTTTGAGTTTTAGGTTTGAAATTTCAGAAATTTGGAATTGGGATCTTGGTGAGTGTTAGGTTGGATTTTTGGTGGAATTGTGTTGTTTAAACCATCCTAATGTTGTGATTATTAATTGGTTTTGATTTGGGAGCTTTGGGATGGCTTAAGGTGAGGTTTTAAGCTTGAAAATGGTGGGTTTTTCTGGGTTCGAAGGGTCGGGCCGCGGCATGGTTCTTGGAGGGCCGCGGCCCTTGAAGGCTTAGTTGTGCTGAGGATGGAGGGCGGGCCGCGGCATGGTCCATGTAGGGCCGCGGCCCTTACCTGTTTCTGGGCATTTTGTGGCTCTGTTTGGGGGCCATGCCGCGGCATGGTTGGGCCATGCCGCGGCGCTTAAGGAATTTTGGGATTTTGAGAATTTGGGCTTGGGAATTTAACCTAGGGTGCTCGGGGTTGAGTCTTTTACAATGTTTGGTGAATTTCAACGTTCCGAGTACTAGAACTTGGTTTAGAAACTCATTTGAGATTAATCTTATTGGTATCCATTATCTTGGTTGTGACTAGGTGTTAAGCTAGTGCTCGGGAAGTGGATCGTGCTCGGGGGCCGTCATTTTCTATTTAAAGCATTTGGAACTAAGGTAAGAAAACTATAACACCCGTAGGATAGGGCATGGGCCCATAGTGTGATTGCCGGGCATGGCCCTATATTGCATGTTGCATGATGAGATGATTGCAGGGCATGGCCCCAGATTGTGTTGTGTGCAAATGTTTAACCTTAAATGAATCATGATGTGTGAATGATTATTTTGAATGTACTATATGTGTGATTATGATGAAATGAACGGCAAGTGCCGAGAACGGCGTAGGCCGGGGCGGCCGTGGGCCGAAAGTAACACCTAGCACATGGGATGCTATATTCAGGGTGGGACCCAAGGGATACATGAGTTATCCTCGCGGTGAGAATCGATACCCCAGGGCTTTGGTAAGGCTCTGGGGCGGCATGGCCGTGTTTGCTTAGTCTATTGATTGACTTGTTTATCTGTGGATTATCTGTTATGATAAACTGTATTAACTGCATATGTTATGTTCTGCATGAGTTTTCTTGCTGGGCTTCGGCTCACAGGTGCTCCGTGTTGCAGGTAGGGCAAAGACTGAGTCAACCAACCATGAGTACGGAGAGCGTGAAGCGACGCGTACATGTTTGGCCTGCCCGACTGCTTTGGTTGGGGGTTTATTTGAAATTGGCTGTAATAACCTATGATTTTATAACTGATCAACTGTAAACTTACTTCAAGATGAAAATGGTTTTCAAACCTTATTTTTGGGATCCCAATTGTTTAAAACTAGAAGTTTTTATTGAGTCAACGCATTTTCAAGGATTACAGCCTTAACTTTTATTAGTCACACTTTTGCCTCAAAACCTCGGTTAGCGAGTTCATTGCACTGTTTTGTCTTAAAAATTCACTTAGTAACGGCTCTAAGGGAGTAGGGCGTTACAAGAGCTTAGGTGACGATGTGTACATATGCAGCTGCTTGACCACCATATCCGAGGGTTTAAAGAGGAACTAGGGTCAAACCTTATTTTGCCGCTTAGGTCTGCAAGTTGTAACTCTTTTATTGTAATTAACCTTTTGAATGTATTTTGGGATCCAATGTATATAGTAAATGTTTTAGTGAAATGTTTGTATCTTTGACCAAAAATTTTAACCCTAAATCGTTAATCATGTTTAGTTACACGATTATGGCCAAATGACACATTTAACGAGTTTAGCACTATTTAAAATACACAATGTAACGGTCCCTGGGTATTAGGGCTTTATAACTTGGTATCAGAGCGTGCCAAGGTTAAGGGTTCCTGAAGATAAGTTGGGCATGTACACTCGTCACTAAAGACAAGCTCCACTCAGGGTATGGGGACTATTTATGTAGTTATGTGTTTAACTGTTTAAATAAGATATAATTGTATTACCTGCATGCCTTATTAGGAAACATGAGATTCTGATAGGGCCTGGCTTTTGACTATTGATATGATTATGTGATTATCTGCTCAGTGAATATATGAATGTGTTATCTGCATGCTAGAGTAAAGAGCATGATATTTGGTTGGCAAGAGCAAGTTTATTGATTGATGTATGAATGTTGTGGGCATGTCTTTTAGCACTACAGTGGTATGTGAATTTGGTGTTGTCTGATTGTTTCTATGGGGAAAGCTTTTGAATGTGCTCATCATGCTAAATGGGTCAAGTTATTGACTGCAGACTCAATCAGAGGTTATGTACCCAAGGCAGTTAATAGGACCCGGTGGTGGTTATATTGGGACTGGGAATTACAGCCAGGGCCTGTGTCCTTTGCCTGCCCCTCAGAATTGGTAGCAGGTGTTTACAGATATGTAATTAAGATTGCAGAGGCAAGAGGAAGAGATCAGATGTTTGAAACAATAGGTTCTGTCAGGGAACACCTCTTCCTTTGATATGCCAGGAGTGGCACTGGTATTGGCTCAGCCTAGGGTTGAGAACAGATGGGAATTTCTGTGTGAAAGGTTCCAGGAATATTACCCTCTAGTTTTTTAGGGGGGTTTAGATCCATTCAGATCTGAGCAATGGATGGGCATGATTAGTTCTATCATCGACAGTATGAGGGTGGTGGGTCACGATAGGGTGATCTGTGCTATATATGTGTTACGGGAAGATGCCCGAACGTGGTGGGAAGTGGTATCCCAGACACGAAATACAGCTGCAATGAATTGGGACGAATTTAGGCAGTTATTTAATGAGAGGTATTATTGTGATGCAGCTAAGACTGCTAAGACAAATGAGTTTCTAAACCTGGTTTAGGGAAATGCAACAGTAACAGAGTATGTTAACAGATTGAATTGGTTGGCCAAGTTTGCTTTTGATATGGTACCCACGGATGTGACTTGAAAGGAGTGGTTTATCCAAGGATTGAATTCTGGGATAGCTCAGGGTGTTAGAATCACCCCAGTTCATGAGATCCCTACCTATGCTCAGGTGGTAAGGAGGGCTCTTGTTGTTGAGGGCATAGGAAATGAGATTAGGAAGGAGAATGCCGGAGAGCACAGAGCTCAGGCAGCGATACCTTTGTTTATTGGATCAGATAGGGGCAGAGGCCCTGGTGATCAGAAAAGAAAAGTTATCAATGTATTCGATACCTCTGGTTTAGAAAAGGGGTTCTGAAGTGCTCAAACAGGCCATCAAGGCGAGGATTGGAAACTTTACCCAGAATGTAATGTTATATTATTTTATAATATAATGTAATATTATATTATATTATAATATAATGTTTTAGATTAAATAAATTTGACAAAGAGTGTCACATATTGTAACATATAATAGAGAGTTACAATATTTAGATATATGAGATATATCCAAATATGTAACATATTTGGTGTTACACAATATTGAGATGAATTTCATAAAGCCATATATGATATGGCTGTTAGAGATATGATTTTAACCCCAATAATGTGTTTTGGGGGATACAAAATCAATTGGGTGGGTTTGGAACCGTTTGAAAAAACAGCACAAAATTTTGTGCTAAAAATGGTCAGTGGCCGTGGCCACTGAATGTTGGTGGTCGGGGCCTATGGGACAAGAGTAGTGGCTGCGGCCACTTATGTCCCTGGCCGCGGCCACAGGCCAAAACTGACCATTTTTTCAATTTTTTCAATCTTTGTTGAACGGCTCAAAAAAACTCAAATAACTCCCAAATCTCATTTTTAATTCCATAATAATCCAATCATTGGTAACAGCCATGGGGGTTGGTGGAATTTGAAATTAAAAGGGTGTCTCTAAACTCTATAAATAGGAGCCTATTGCTCACTTGAAAGACACAACATTTCTATCCATTAGAGCACTTGGCTAGAAACACCTTGAGGCTTGATAATTCCAGAAAGCTTCTCCAATATCTGAGAGAGATCCCTTAGTGCTTGAGCTAGGGGGAAATAAGCTTTTGGACAATGGTTTTAAACCTTTTTCAAGTTGGTGATCCCCAACACTCTTCACTTAGGTTGTGTAAGTGAGAGTTTCCTTTTGTTTTGTTCTTACATTTTTCTCTATTGCTTTTCTTCTTATTTTCCTATTCTATTTACTTGCAACTTTTGTTTAGAGTTTTAATCTTCTTTTCTTTTGTTTAAAACACCATTACTATACTTGTAATCTTTTGCATAGAGTTGTACTTTTACTATTCTCTTCATCTTCTTCTTCTTCTTCTTTTCTTTGTTTATTTATATTTTCAATTATAGAGTTGTAACTTTATTTAATCAATCATATATTTTCAATTATATATTTGTAATATTTTGCATAGAGTTGTAATATTCTTACCTATTTCCATTGAGGCAAAACTATTTTTGCTAACATGCACTCGGTGTAAGAGACGTCATTTGGGAGAATGACGATCAAAGGCATGTTTCTTGTGTAGGATGGTTGGGCACTTCAAGAAAGATTGCCCAGGACTGATGTAACGCCCTACTTCCTTAGAGTCGTTACTAAGTGAGTTTGAAATGTGCTAATCACTCGCTAATCAAGGTTTTAGGTTAAAATGTGTAGTTAATTAAAATGTAACTTGTTTAAATAAGAATTTGGTATAAAATGTGGTCGTTCTTTTAGATCATGAAAAGGGTTACATTGGGATCCCATACATATTATCTGAAAACATATTTACAACTCAAAAGGTTACTTTATAGTCGGCCTAAGCGACAAAATAAATGTTCATGACCAGTTCCTCAAAATACCCCAGTCGTGGCGGACAAATAGGCTAAACATGTACGCACTACTCCAAGCCCTCTAACTCATGGTTGATTGATCTTTTCCTTGCCCTTACTTGCACCACAGAGCACCCGTGAGCCGAGGCCCAGCAAGAGAACCTTAAAGCACAACATACTATATTTTATCCCACCAAACAACACTTATTTAAACCGTTATTAGAATACGAAATGGCACAGTAGCACAGCAACATCATATTATAGCAGAACAACACATAGGAACATAAACAAAGCACCATAGCAACATATTAACATATAAGCACAATATCACGAAATCTTAGCAGTACCATACCATAGCAGTTTAGTAATACAATAGCATATAATGAAGCAGCCAACAAGCCAAACACATATCGGCTATGCCGTCCCAAGCACTTTACCAAGCCCTGGGTTCGTGGTCCACACCATGAGGATATCCCAGGTATCCTTTAGGGTCTCACCCTGGCAACTCGCACTCCGCGTGCTAACGCTGCTCCCGGCCCCTTGCCGTACTCAGCTCTTGCCGATCCTGGCTCTTGCCTCTCCCGGCTTCTGCTGCTCCCGGATCTTGTCGATCAGTCACATTCACATATACGACATGGCAAACCACAAGAAATACACACAGTACAACACTCCACATAGCTCTACGGGTACAAACAGTTCTCTTACCTGTGTCCCGAGCTTTCCAAGCACCAATATCCCGAGCACAATCCCCTAGTTCGAGCCTCGTCGAAACCCTAGTCACAACACATCAACAAAATCCATCCATCAAGGTCTAATCTGTTAAATAACTTTGGGGTACTACTCTAATCCCCGATACTTTGAATTATATCAATCCGAGTGATAAAATCCATCCCGAGCCTTAACAATTAGGTTCCCAAGCCAAGAACCCTCAAGACACCCAGCATTTTGAACTAGGGTCGCGGCCCAACCCCTTAAGGGTCACGGCTTGCCTCAAAACAGAGGCAAAACACCTTCCTGGAAAGATACATGGGTCGCAGCATGCTTAGCCAAGCGCCGCGGCACGCCCCAAAATCAGAGGCTTCCCCAGGCCTTGTGTTCGCATGGGCCGCGGCATGCCCCTCCTAGGGTCGCGGCTCAACCTGCAAACCCACAAAACCAGCCTTTCCTTCAAGTTTTCCCTGAGCTTAACCGCATATCTCACACCCCAAACTTCACCCAACCTCAGAATTAAACCCATAATTCATACTCATACAACTTAAACATTCTAACAAACTCATGAACCAATTCTTAACCCATCAAACATTCAAAATCAATCCTAGAAACCAATCCATGCATGCCTAAGTTCTAACACCCAACACCAGCAGAATTTCAGCTTGTTCATCAAGTTTAAAACTTACCTTTGAGCTTGATTAAATCCCTGAATTAGTCCTCTAAGTTCCAGCTTTGAATTCCTCCTTTGCTTCCAAGAAAATCAGCTTTCTTCCTCCTCTTCTTCTCTTAGCTTTTCTTTTCTTCTAGAGCTTCCTAAGGTGGTTCCAGCATATGCCTAGGTAAGGAAAACGTAAAGTACTTTACCTCTGCCAGCTCTAGTTATCTTAAAGCCAAATTCCCTTTTTGCCCCTTAAACTTATCCTTAACCCTTAAGAAATCCCAAGGGCAATTTAGTCATTTTCCAAACCCCGTTAAGTCCCCGAGGGCAACATAGTAAATTTCCCAAATATTCCCTCCTAAACATTCTAACCTCAAATATATCTCCAAATATTTATTTTTATAACTATATAATCCCATAAAACGTCTAATGCCCGAAATACCTCTCGACTCGCCCCGAGTCGGGTATTCGACCCCGTTGTGACTTTCTAGCCAAACAGCTCCCTAGAACTGTCTCGGATCGTGCAACACAGATATATCACAAATATATCACAATATTCACATTTATAACATTTATTCCCTCAACGGGCTAAAATTACAAACATGCCCCTAATAGCCAAACGGGGCCCACATGTATATTTAATTCACCTAAACATGCATCCCTAATCACATACTCATAAAAATTCACATATTATAATAATAAATCACTTATTGCCCTCCAAGCACGCTAATCAAGGCCCTAAGCCCTATTAGCAAATTTGGGTCATTACAACTGAGGGTGGATGAACCAAAGGGGGCGGATAGCTCAACTTCAGCTTGAGTGTTCGCTCTAACACAGTCAGAGTCAGAGATTGAGACTAAGGCTGGTCCTTCAGTAGTGGCAGGTCAACTTCCTAGTTCTAATTCTTGTATTATTGTTATTGGTTTTGATGTCATGTTGTTCCTTATGTTGTTTCATCTAGAGAGGCAGAGACTTGATATGCATATTACATGGTTATGATGTGATAGAGTTGGTTATGGCCAACTTCAATATGATCCTGGATATGGATTTGGTTAGCCAAGTATGGGGCAATGGTAGATTGCAAGGAAAAGATAGTGACCTTGAGCTTGAGGATGGGAAACCCTTGTTTTTGTTGGAACTGTACATGGACCCTATATACTTATGATATCTGTACTTAGAGCTAGAGACCTATTGCAGAAGGATGCATAGGACTTTTAGCGAGTGTGGTGGATATGACTTAGGCTGTGCCAGTGGGACCAAGACAAATTGGATTAGTCTGTGAGTTTCTGAATGTGTTACCAGGGGTTTGTCAGGGTTACCTCTACACCAAGAGATAGATGGTGATTATGTTGGTGCCAAAGATGGAACTAGGTCTAAAGCATTGTATAGAATGACTTTAACAGAGCTGTAGAAACTAAAGGTTCAGTTATTGAGTAAGATGGTATTCTCTAAGGTTGATCTTCGATCTGGTTATTACCATCTGAAGATCAGGGAGAATGATAAGCAGAAGATTGTCTTTTATATCAGATATGGGCACTGGGAGTGTTGAGTTATGTCTTTTGGGTTTGGCTAATGCCCCAGTTGTTTTGATGGATAAATGAATAGGGTGTTCAAGGATTATTTGAATTGGTTTGTGATCGTCTCTATCAACGATACTTGGGTATACTCTCAGTCAGAGATTGGCCAAGGCCAAGGAACGCCTCAGAGGTCAGGAGTTTCCTTGAATTGGCATGGTATTATATTATGTGTTTTGTGGAAGAGTTCTTAAGGATTGTTACCCCATTGACAGAAAAAGGTGATTGCCTATGAATCATGTTCATTGAAAGATATGACCAGAACTAGAGCAGAGTTACTGGTGGGCCAGTTGGCCAACATTACGCTTCAGTTTACTCTTTTAGAGAGGAGTAAAGGAAATAGTTGAGTGACCCACAAATGGGAAAGGTTAGAAGGGATGTCTTAGCTAGATTAGCTAAGGATTATACCGTGTCAGGCATGAGTTTATTGAGATATAAGGATCGGACTTAGGATCCGATGGACATTGGGATTAAACGGGAGATTTTGGATGAATCTCATATTACCCCTTATTCTCTTCATCCATGCACCATGAAGATGTACCAGGATCTGAAAGCTCTATATTGGTGGCCTGGGATGGAGAGGGATGTAATTGAGTACGTGGCAAAGTGTCTGACTTGTTAGCAGGTCAAGGCAAAGTATCAGAAACCAGTAAGGCCTTTACAGCCTTAAAGTATCCCAAAGTGGAGGTGGGAGGACATCACGATGGATTTCGTGATGGGATTTCCCAGGATAGTGGGCCAATGTGATTCAATTCAGGATATTATGGACCGGTATATGAAGTCAGCTCACTATTACCAGTGAGGATGAATAATACAATTGACAGTTATGTAGATCTCTGTGTGAGAGAGATAGTACGCCTTCATGGAATTCGAGGTCTATTTTATTAGATGGGGACCCTATATTTACTTCCACGTGTTGGGAAAGGTTACTGAAGGCAATGAGTATACAGCTGGAGTTCAGTACAGCTTATTATCCTCAGACTGATGGTAAATCAGAGAGAGTTATCCAGCTATTAGAGTGGCACCTTATGAGATGTTGTAGGGTAGGAAGTATAGATCGCCCATTCACTGGAATGAGATTGGTGAGAAGAAATATTTGAGTCTTGAGGTAGTTCAGAGGACCACTGAGGCTATTAAAAAGATTAGATCTCAGATGCTCACTTCTTAGAAGAAACAGAAAAGTTATGTTAATTTGAAATGAAGGAACGTGGAGTTCCAAGTGGAAGACTATGTCTTCTGTAGAGTATCACCATGGAAAGGGGTGAGGAGATAAGGGCAAGTTCAGCCCTAGATTTGTAGGACCATTTGAAATCCTAAATAGGATCGGTCAGGCGGCCTATAGATTGGCCCTATCTTCAACACTGTCATCCATATACAATGTATTTCAGAATTTCATGTTGAGGAAACATGTATTAGATGAGACTCATGTGTTGAGTTATGAGGATCTGGAACTAGAGGCAGAGTTATCCTATGAGGAATAGCCAGATCAGATTTTAACAGAAAGGATAAGGTTCTGAGGAACAAAACTATACCTTTAGCTAAGGTATTATACATAAACAGTAGGGTCGAATGAGCGACCTGGGAACTGGAATCCGATATGCGAGATCTATATCCTGGGCTATTCAAATAAAATTTCAAGGACAAAAATTCTGTAAGGAGGGGATAGTTGTAACGTCCCAAATTACCTAATAAGGCTTAGGGCCTTGATTAGGGGGCTAGGATTGCAAATTATGGAATTATGTGATTATGTGATATATATATATATGTGTATCATTTTATGATTATGTGAGTTATATTATAATATGACTTGATATGCATGTTTAGGTGTATTAAATATGCATGTGGACCCATTTCATATTAAAAGGACAATTTTCATAATTTGGCCCTGTAACGCCCTACTTCCTTAGAGTCGTTACCATGCGATTTATAATGAGCCATTAGCTCCCTAATCGAGGTTTTAGGTTAAAAAGTGTGATTGAATAAAAATAAAGACTCTTTTAATAAACATTAAGTACAAAAAGTTGGTCTTTCATTGAAATTCGTAAAAATGTTACATCAGGATCCCAAACACTATTTTGAAATACTTTTACAACCCAAAGGTACAGTATAGTCGACCTGAGCGACAAAACTGAACGTTTACCACGTGTTCCTTAAAATAATCCTCAGTCCTGGTGGCCAGGTAGGCCAAACATGTACACACCGCTCCATGCCCTCCAACTCATAGTTGTTTGACCCAATTTCCTTGCTCTTACCTGCACCACAGAGCATCCATGAGCCGAGGCCCAGCAAGAGAACTTCAAGCACAGCATGCAATAATAATATATCCCAACAAAGCATACTCAATCAAGGAAACAAACAAATACCAAATCCTACTAGCATGCACAACGATACAGCATTAGAACAGCTCAAAAGCATAATGGCATAACAGCCTAATGGTACAGCAGTACAATAACCCAATACAGTAAGATAACATGACAACATAATAATACAGCAGTATATTAACACAGCAACTCAATACTACAACAGCGTATAACAAAACAGCCGACAGGCTAAACATATAGCGGCCATGTCATCCCAAGCGCTTTACCAGGCCCTAGGTTTGCGGTCTCCACCGAGAGGATGACTCCAGCATCCTAGGAGGGTCTCTCCCTAACGGCCTACACTTTGCGTGCTCAACGCCATTCCCAGCCCCTTGCCGTACTTAGCTTTGCACTTCATATGCTCAACATCGTTCCTGACCCCTTGCCTCTCCTGGATTTGCACTCCACGTGCTCAACGCTGTGCCGCTCCCGGCTCTTGCCGATCAATCACAACCACATGTTTGACATAATAGTCATAAGCAACACATATAACATAGCACACCACATAGCTCTACGGGTCCAAACAGTTCTCTTACATGTGTCCCAAGCTATCTGAGCACTGTAATCCCGAGCACAGTCCTCTATCACAAGCCTCGTTGAAAACTTAGTCACAACATGTTTATAATAGCCAATAATCAAATTATAATCCAATAAATAGCCTGGGGACATAAATCTAGCCTCGGGGACATTGGATTCTACCAAACTGGGTAGTAGAAACCTTCCTAAGCCTTAACATTTGAGTTCCTGAGCTAAAATCCTTCAAAATGCCAAAATTTTGTATTTGGGACGTGGCTTAGCCCCCCTTAAGGGTCGTGGCGCACCCCAAGTCAGAGGCAAAATGCCTCTCTGCTAAGAGACATGGTCTGCGGCGCCTAAACCTTGCGCCATGGCGCCTGGGCAATTTTCTGAAGTCCCCTGGCATATAAACTCGAGCGGGTCGCGGTGCCTGATGAACAGGGCCGCGCTCGAGCTCGAAACCCAGAAATTCCCCTGCATTTCCTCGAGCCAATTCCTCTAAAATCAACCCAAATCAATACCTAAACCCAGAATTTAGTCCCAAACCACTCATACCAAACTCAGAGCAGCACATAAGCTTAAAGAAACTAAACAATAACCTTCTACAACTTAAATTCCATCATCTAAGGTTCCGATCCCCAAAACCCCAATCAAAGCATAGAAACTCAATAGAAAACCAGTTCTAGTTCTTACCTTTGTGATAGTTTCGGCCTGAACTATTTCCTTAACTCCTCAAGCTTGCACTCCAGCAATCTTCAGCACAAATCCTCAAGATTTCTCCAAAATTCCCAAGCTCCCAAGTGAGAAAAATGAAAAACGAATGAGAGAGAGTTGAGAGAGACAATCTGTTTTTGCTTCTTCTTTCTTTTCCTTTCCAGAATGTATTTGAGACTAAGTGTAACCCCAGCTGCCTAAGACCCAAAATACCAAAAATACCCTTGAATCCATTGTAAACCCTTTAATGCCACCAAGGGCAATTTTGTCAATTGCCAAATCCCGCCAATTCCTCGAGTGTTCCCGTAAAGCCCTATTTAATCCTGACATGTCCAAATCACAGCTAAATTACTACCCATTACTCGTTAAACCCCAAACACGTATAACATTCCCAAAATACCCCTAGCCTCCTCCCGAGCCCGGTATTTGACCCCGTTGTGACTTTCTAGCTAAACTGCTCCCTAAGACCATCTCGGATCGTGCATCACAAATATATCACCACTCACTCATGGTATCAATCAAAATATACACAAATATTGCATTTATGCCCTCAAAAGGCTAAAAATTACAAGTATGCCCCTAATAGCCAAATGGGGCCCACATGCATATTTAATTCGCCTAAACATGAATTTCTAATCACATAATCATCAAATTCACATATTAACGTAATTAAATAAATTATTGCCCTCTAGACACACTAATTAAGGCCCTAAGCCTTATTAGCAAATTTGGGACGCTACAACTATCCCCTCCTTATCAGAATTTCATCCTCGAAATTTATTCACACACCTCGAAACACTAATCTCCCAAACCTGACTATAACCCCAGAATCAGGTCCTTTGCTTGGTCACTACTTGCAACATTCTCACAAGAATACTAGTCTTAATCTGTAAGACTTCCTCTCTTTTATCCATAATTCCACTGGCTTTTCCTTACACTGTAAGTTCCACTAAATTTCCAGGGTCTCCTTACACAATCACGGGTTGTATTTGTCACCCCTTTCTTCAACATTGGCACCAGTAACATCTCGTAAGCCTCTACTCGTACTGGGGTACAGCCAAACTATAGGCCCCTGGCCTAATCCTTATTAGGATCTCACAAACTTAAGTCAACTTGTTTTTCCTTCCTGAACTATCGTATCCTTGTTAGTTCATAATACACAAAGGACACAAAGCTCTCAATCCCGGAACTCCTCATTCCCATATCTAAACTTGCGAACTCGTATGTCCTTGTAATAACGCAGGCACTCCTACCCTCAACGTTCCAAATAATTTCACTGGTCCTTTGAGCCATTTCTGAACTAGGGTACTTCCTGTCCCTAAGTTTACTTTCTGAAGTAAGTACTTCTCATTCCTTATTTCACATTATTCTACTCGGAGTCACCCTATGACCCCCTTTTTTCGAGAACCTAAGAGTCCATGGGTTCCAATCTGACACTATCACCCTTGGTGTCCAATGGAGACATACAGTCTTCTCTCGTACCCATTCCCTCTTTTGATACCTCACTCACACCAACCATGGTGTGCCAACCAAATAGGTCAAATCACAACTTTCACATTTACTCACCTCGTCTGTAACCCAAGGTGGTCCGCCCATAGAGTTCATAAGTATATCCCTTAATACTAACTCCAGGATACATTAGAATCATAATAGTCCTTCCGGCCTCTGATTATTATCTCTTTTCTACTAAACGATTAGGTCGCGTGTCTCCTGATATACAAAGTGTAGTCTCAACACCCATTTAACTTCCTGGATGTAATAACCATAAGGGGTAATTTAAGGTTCATCCCACATCTTCCCCTCAATGCCAATATCCTTTGGATCACTCATCTGATCTGCATAACTTAACTCATATATTCCAATGTAGTAGGATTCTTAACCTTTCCTATAAGATCCTCTTCCTGCGTTTCACTGTTCATTCACAAAAATATATTTGCCAATTATCAACCGCAAGTTCCAAATCAAACTCAGTCATTACTTCATTCTAACCGTGGTTAACCATCATGACTATCAGCTTGCCACCCACTACAAGGTTTAAACGATCACTCTTTCAGTTACACACGACACACCTTAACTCATAACATACTGCATCAGAACTCCACATTCTAAGCAAGGACGATGTCTCTCACATCGTTCTCCTATACCAGTCCATACATACAAACTCTAATACCGTGACATGTGAATCAATCTTTATACAAACTTCTGAAAATCTGGTACACAACCATCGATTCAAATCAACTTTATGTTCCCATGTTACCTCAGTCAAAGTATGGATGTGTTCGAAGATGCCTCATGTAGTAGTCGATGTGTCCCTCTAGTTTCACTATGCTTTTCGCCCCTAAGGCATTCCTTTAGTAATTTCCTTACGGTTTCCATCTTAATTACCTTATACATGATCCCATTACTTCCTATAACATGACCTTGAAAATCTTCTGGAGAAATCAGCACTTGTCCATCTTGGAACCTTATATGTAACCCTGTTTCCTTAGCCTTGGTACTATCAATAAAGGTGTTATTCATGTTTTGCCTCTAACTAGGAGTAGTCTGAAACATCCTTGATCAATTTGAATATGGCTCATCAACATCATCCCTGTACTCTCTGCTTAACGAACTTACCTAGGCCGCTGAAGCATTGGTCAGTTTAAAAGCCTTTACCAATAATCCATCATATCCTACTTAGTGCAACAGGAAATTCTTGAAACGTCTCTTGTCTTGATCTGTAACTGGGTAATTCTTGAAAACATTGTCCTATCCTCGTAATCGAGTAATGAAACCTTTATTCTAGGCAATAGATACCTATCCCTAACAATCATTTCCTTGACTACCTGCATGCAATACATCTCCTCGTAGACTTGGCCCTTTTCTTGTCAAACAGTATTGGCATCTCCCGTGATAAGATGCTTCATCTGAACAACCCTCAAGTCTAACACTTCTTCAACTGAACCTTAATTCTTCATGTTGAACTAGTGCCATTCTTCATAATGTCCCAGATACCGCTTCTATCTCTACCTTAATCCCATTGCACGCTCAACTCTCTAAATACAAAAAATTATCCCATCAAATCCTCACGAACCAATCTCGAACCTTACCAATCGATCCAGTATTCATCTGGTCTAACTGATATAACCACAGTGGTATCTTCCTCAAAATCTAGGCCCCCTGCAACTACAACCAAGTCCTTTCCTTTTAAACTCAGATGTCACAATCTTATTTTTCAATCCATGGTTGTCCCTTATTTGACCGGTAAATCCACACTCAAGATCACCTCGTATACATCATAGAACCAGGTCAATCAATTACTACCAATTTTCTAGGTAGATGCTAAAATTTTAAGCCCCGTGGCACAACAACCATATTACATGCGCCACCAATCGATGTCTCCCCCAAGAGATGTGTAGCACCCAAATTCAATCAGCTCACTTTTATAAACGGAACAAGAACTAAAAAAGTCAACCGGTCGCCTTGGAGGGGCTAGCCTCGGGCTCTTATCACCTCGAGACAATCACTCGAACTGGAATAGGGTTATCTGTATTCTTTAGTTCTTTTGTCTTTATCTTCGGGCAATTCTCCTTGATGTGCCCTACCATCCTTCACCGATAACATGCCTTTGCTCGGCATTCTCCCACATGACACCTTATGCGCCTAGTGCATACCATGTAACCCCTCCAGACCTCACCGTCTTCCTAACGACCACCCTGAACACTATGAACTCTCCTGTTAGGACCAGGAGTAATAGAACCATCGGAGGTATTTCTCTCCTGGTTACTGGGCCTTCGCCCCTACCTGCTCCCACAAATAAGGATACCTTTGCCCGAGTTTTCCGCCCAATGACACTCTTACTTCATGTCTCAACTCCTGCATCCTCTATAATAAGGGCTCTCCCTACTGCCCAAGCGTAGGTGACAATCTCCTATACTAGAGCGATCCTAACACTCTGGCCAGCCCAAGGTTCAATCCTCGAGTATTGCTCCTTCCGGCCACATCCGCTTGTACCAAACCAAACGCAGATTTGGTCGATCTACAAAGCTCACTAACACACTCTGTCATTGTCATACTATTCTGAGCAGAGTTCATAAACTCATCGGTCTTTTCAATTCAACTGCTTCACTGTAGTGCCTCTCGTTGAACCATTGTCTGAGTTTCCTTCCAACCCACCATTACAATATTCCAAGTCTGGGATACAACTTCCCACCATGTTCGGGCATAAATGTAATTATGTTTGTATTATGAGTGAGACCCCAGTGTTATGGGAATATATTTGAGATATGTGGTCCGAGACGATCTTAGGGAGCGGATTAGCGGAATAGTCACAACGGGGTCAAGTACCCAACTCGGGGGAGCCTAGGGGTATTTTGTGAACATAGTACGTGTTCGGGAATTACTGAGTAACCAGTAGAGATTTAATATTTGTTTATAAGTGTCGGGGATTAAATGGGGATTTATGGGAAGATTTGAGAATTAGCGGGAAATGTGGAAAATGATAATTTTGCCCTTGGGTCCATTTAAGGATAAGAGTATGATTAAGGGGTGTTTTGGTCTTTTAGCCAAGGGATAGACCCAACCTTAGAGTGACTCAGCCAACTTGAATTGTGTAGAACCTAGAGGAGCACTTGGAACATACAGGATACTCTCAGCCTTATCTATTTCCCTCTCCCTATTTGATTTTCTCCCTCTTTCTTTGGTGTGCTTGGAGCTGTGGGGAATTCTTTGAGGAATTTACTAAAAAGTAAGACTAGAAGTTGGGGAAGATCAAGCTAGGAGAAGGTCTGAGACAGCCTAAGGGGTTTGATCCTTCAATGAGGTAAGGCTTTTCCCTGAATTTTGATGGTTTTAGTTGTGGTTTAAAGGCTTTCTTAAGGTTTTAGTTTTGGTTTGATTGTTTGAATTTTAATGGGTTATGGGCTAAGGATTGGGGTGCTTTTGCTGGTCATGTTGTGTTGTTATAAGTTTGGGATGTGAATCTGAGTTTGGGGCAAGTTTAGGTAGGAATTTGGTGATGCTAGCTTGAGAAAATGCATAGGATTTCTAGGTTCGTAGGCTCGAGCCACGACCCTGTTCTTCAGGAACCGCGACCCGTATGAACAAAAAGGCTTGGGAGCCTCTATTTTTACCCAGGCACGGCGACACAGGGTGAGGTACGTCGTGGCCTGTGTCCTTCAGCAGATAGAGTCGTGCTCTCTGACTTGAGCGTGCTGTGGCCTTTAAGGGCTAGGTCATGGCTCAAATGGGCAATGTTGGCCAAATAAGGGTTTTTAAGCTTGGAAACCCAAATGTTAAGGCTCGCAAAGGATTATACTACCTGGTTTAGTAGGATTCAAGGTCCCGAAGGCTAGTATTTGTATCTAAAGTTCTAAACTGATTAGAGATTGATGAATATATATATTTGTTATGGCGTTGTGACTATGTTTTACCGCTCAAGCTCAGGACTAGTAGTCGTGCTTGGGGTCACTTTGGGTTGTCTGCTCGAGACACCAGGTAAGAGAACTGTCTGTACCCGTAGCGCTATGTGGTGTATAGTGTTGTATGTATTGGCTATATCTGTTATGTCATACATGTGATTGTGACTGATCGGCAAGAGCTGGAAGGGGCAAGAGCTAGGAGCAGCAAAGGGTCAGATCGACATTAAGCATGCTGAATGTAGACCGCCAGGGCGAGACTCTTTAAGGGTGTTGTACACACCCATTCGGTTAAGGTTGCGGACTTGGTGCTTGTTAGTACACCTCGATCGGAGAAGGCCGCAACTATGCTATTGTGTTGCTGTGTTACAGGGAAACTATGATATTGTGTTGTTATTGTATTATTGTGTTATTATGTTATTGTACTGATGTGCTACTATACTATTATGTTGCTTTGACATTGTGCTATTGTGTTGTTACACCGTGATTGTTGTTTTGATTAAGTATGTATTTGTTGAAATATATTATTGTATGCTCTTCTTGAAATTCTCTTGCTGGGTCTTGGCTCACGGGTGCTCTGTGGTGCAGGTAAGAGCAAGGAAAGGGTCTAACAACCAAGAGTTGGAGGGCATGGAGCGGCGTGTACATGTTTGGCCTACCTGGCCACCACGACTAGGGTTGTTTTGAGGAACACGTGGTAAACTTTCGATTTTGTCGCTTAGGTTGACTACACCATACCTTGGATTGTAAATTTATTTCAAAAAAATATTTTGGGATCCCAATGTAACATTTTTACAAATTTCAAAAAATGACCAACTATTTTTACTTAATGTTCATTAAATGAATCTTTATTTCGATTTAATCACAACTTTTAACCTAAAACCTCGATTAGCGAGCTAACGAAACATTTATAAATCACATGGTAACGGCTCTAAGGTAGTAGGGCATTACAACTTGGTATCAGAGCCTTGACCCAGCTAGTGTGGCTGACGGGGACTTCGGACCTCTAAGGGAGGGTGATTGTGACAGTTAGAATATCGTGATCCGCAAGGGGCAAGACTGGGTAAAAAGCTGTGTAATCCCACATCGCTTGGGGAAGGTCAAGTATGATGATTCTAAGACTGTGTAGGTATGGGACTACACAGTTGAAGAGGGCTTGAATGGATTGATGGGTACTACCTATGCCAACAAGATGCATCTTCTTCTCGGTAGCCCATCACTTAAGAACTCCAAAGTTAAGCGTGCTTGACCTGGAGTAGTCTCATGATGGGTGACCTCTTGGGAAGTTTTCCCATGAAGCGTGCGAGTGACGACAAAGCACGCTGGAAAGACTCATGTTGGTTTGTCGGGTCAGTCGTCATTCCATGAAGCAGCCATAGTGACATGGTGTGTTACAAATGGTATCAGAGCGTGCCAAGGTTTATGGTTCCTGGAGATTGACCGAACATGTACGCTCGCTGCCAAAGACAAGCTCAACTCAGGGTTGGTTGGTATTAAATGCAATATTTGTTTAATTGCTTATCTAAGTTGCCTTATCTTCTATAATAGGGAGCATGGTGAATATGTATGTGTTTTGTGGGAATGAGGTTTGATGATTGATGCATGAGAATTATGGATTTGTATCTTGGTATATGTAATATATGGCTATTGTGTTGTTTGGCCTTGTTATGGTATAGTGCTTGATAAGAGTATCAAGACTGGTAGGCTAGGTTTTGGGCTACAGATAGATTTGGAAGTTTTGTATCCAAGGCAGTCAACTGGATCAGGTAGTGTTAATGATGGCAGTTGAGGCCAGAATCATTCGTCAGCCCTGGGTTTGGCGGCAGGTGTTTGCTGGCATGCAAGCAAGATTGTAAAGGCAAGAGGAAGATATTAGGTAGTTGAGACAACACGTTCTGTCAGGGAATGATGCCTTGTGTATGCGTTGGAAATAATGGCACCAGTTATGATTTAACCTGAGAGTGGAAACAGATGGGAAATTACTATATGAAAGATTCTAGAAGTGTTATCCTCCCGTTTCTGAGGGGGATTTGGACCCGTGTAGAGTTGAACAGTGGAAGAGCATGGTTAGCTCCATCCTCAGTTATATAGGAGCGAAAGGTAGTGATAGGGTGGCTTGTGCCACATACATATTGTGGGAGGATGCCCAAACGTGGTGGGAAGTTGTATCCCAGACCTGGAATGTTGTCATGGTGGGTTGGAAGGAAACTCAAAAAATGGTTCATCGAGAGGCACTACTGTGATGCAGTTTGAATACTGTAAAGATTGATGAGTTTATGAACTCGGTTCGAAATAGTAAAATAGTGATAAAGTGTGTTAGTGAGCTTAGTAGATCGGCCAAATTCGCGTTTGATTTGGCACCAACAGATGTGGCCCGGAAGGAGCGATCCACTCGAGGATTAAACCCTGGGATGGTCCAAACTGTTAGGATCGCTCTAGTGTAGGAGATTATTACCTACGCTTGGGCAATAGGGAGAGCCCTTGTTATAGAGGATGCAGGAGACGAGACATGAAGTAATAGTGATGTTGGGCAAAAAGCTCAAGTAATGGTATCCCCATTTACGGGATCAGGTAGGGGTGGAGGCCCAGTAACTAGGAAAGAAAGACCCCTGACGGTTCTATTACTCCTGGTCCTGACAGGAGGGTTCATAGTATTCAGGGCAGCTGCTAGGACGGCAATAAGGTCTAGAGAAGTTATCCAGTATGCGCCAAGTGGAGGAGACGTTATCTGAGGGAAATGTCGATTGAAGGCATGTCTTATGTATGGAATAGTGGGACACATCAAGAGAATTTTCCTGAAGTCTAAGGCGGGAAGACCAAATAGTACAGATAGCACAGCCCCAATTCGAGTGACCATCTCGATGCGGTTAGAGCCCGAGGCTAGCCCCTCGGAGGCAACCGGTTGACTTTATAGTTCTTGTTCCTGTTTATAAATTGAGTTGATTGAGTTTGGTGCTACGTACCTCTTAGGAGAGACATTGATATGTGTCACATGCTATATGGTTGTTACTCCATGAGGCTTGAGATTTTAGCATCTACTTGGGAAAATTGGTAATAATTGATTGAGTTGGTTCTATGAGGATTTTGAGGTAAACCTGAGTATGGATTTGTCCGTCGAATATGGGACAACCATGGACTGTAAGGTATGATGGTGACTTCTGAGGTTAAAAAGAAAGGACCCAATCGTAGTTACAGGGTGCCTAGCTATTGAGGAAGATACCACTGAGGTTATATCAGTTTGACCAGATGAACACTAGATCGGCCGGTAAGGTTTCAGATGGGTTCACGAGGATTCATTGGGATTATTGTCGCATTTAAGGAATGGAGTGTGCTACGGGATTAAGGTAGATATATAATCGGTATCCGGGACATTATGAAGAATGACACTAGCTCAGCAAGAAGAATTAAAGGTTCAATTGAAGAAGTATTTGACTTGAGGGTTGATCGAACAGAACATCTTATCATGGGACACGACAACACCGTTTTCCAAGAATGAAGGATTCATTGCCCAGTTGCGATGGTAGGACAATGCTCTTAAGAATTAACCAGTTAAGGATCAAGGGAAGAGACATTTCAAGAATTGCCTCTTGCACTAAGTAGGATGTGATGGATTATCAGTGAAGGCTTTTAAACTGACCAATGCTTCAGCAGCCCAGGTAAGTTCAACAAGCAAAGAGTACAGAAATGGTATGGATAAGTCGTATTCATATTGATCAGGGATGTTTCAGACTACTCCTAGTTAGAAGCAGAACACGAATAATAACTGCATTGAAAGTACCAAGGCTAAGGAAGCAGGGTTACAAGGTAAGGTTCTAAGAGGGGCGAGAAGCACAGTGAAACCAGTGGGACACATCGGCTACTACTTGAAGCTTCTTCGAGGACAACCCTACCTTGACTGAAGTAACATGAGAACATAAAGTTTTTCTGAATGGATAGTGGCATACCGAATGTAACGCCCTAAACTCCAGGGACTGTTACGGTGTGCCTTGTAAACAGTGCTAAACTCGCTAATCGAGCCATTTGGCCAAAATCGTGTAACTAAGTATGATTAGCGGTTTAGGGATTAAAAATTTTGGTTAAGATGTAACGTTTCATTAGAACATTTACTGTATACATTGGGATCCCAAAAATATAATTTAAAGGCCCATTACAAGAAAATATTTACAACAGGCCGATCTAAGCGGCAAAATAGGGTTTAACCTTAGTTCCTCTTTCAACCCTCGGCCGTGGCGGTCGAGCAGCCGCATGTACAAGTCGTCACCGAAGCTCTCCAACTCAAGGATGGTCCAGCTTTCTTTTGCCTTTACCTGCACCACATAGCACCCGTGAGCCGAAGCCCAGCAAGAAAACTCAACATGCTCATGGACAGTAATAACATGTCATCGAATCATAATGTGCATGCCTAGCAATAATAGCTTCCATCATGCATGCAAATAAGTTCAAACAAATGATTATGGGGTCCTGCATCTGAATAGAAGACTAATGAGTCATTCTCTGAGGACCTGCTTCTTGAATAAATGACTAATAAGTCGATCTCAGAGTGGGTGACTAATGAGTCACACCCTGTATAAGTGACTAATTAGTCACACTCTGTATAGATGGCTAATAAGTCATACTCTGTGTAGATGACTAATGAGTCCATCTCTGTCTAGGTGACTAATGAGTCCATCTCTGTATGGGAGACTAATGAGTCTCACACTTTACAGGTGACTAATGCGTCACGCTCTGTATAGATGACTAATAAGCCAATCTCTTTATGGATGACTAATGAGTCATACCCTGTATAGGTGACTAATGAGTCACACTCTGTATTAGTGACTAGTAAGTCACGCTTGGTATTAGTGACTAATAAGTCACACTCTGTATAGATGACTAATAAGTCAATCTCTGGAGGTCCCATACCCTCCTAGCCATGTGACATGTAGGTCACCTTAGCCTTTCTGGCTCTGGCTCTAATTAACTAGCCCATAGACTAGACAAGCGCTTTTAATTTTCATCGAACATGAGGTTGATCCGGCATTAGTGCTCATTTGAGTCATTCAATGCAGATGTCGATTAGATCTAATCTTTTATCGGCTTGCGTTAAACACGCTAAGGTCGTACTTGACTTATAAGTCAATCCCATGTGACTAGTGCTCAATACCACTGCCGAACTTGACTAATGAGTCACAGCTTCACAGTTAATATTGACACCATTGCCAATCCCTGACTAATAAGTCAGTGCTTTCATCATTTAGGTAATACAAACATACATATATCATATGTCAAATATTCGGATATAAGGCAATTGGCATGCTCACTCATTAATCAAAAGCATAATTATAATCATGCACAATTACAGAGACTCGATCTCTGATCAATCTCAAAATCAATATTCATAGCATGCCCTAATCATATGTTTCTCATGCATCACATTTAATCTCTTGACATGCCTCAATAATAACCATGCATGTCACATTTAATCATCCCACATGCATCAAGAATAACCATGCATGTCACATATACACAGGGTGCAGTTTTCTTACCTCTGATTCGAGCAAGACTGAATAAAAGAATGACCCTTGAGAACGATCAACTTTTAAGCCTTTAGCAGTCACCTAGTCATAACCAAATATGGGACACCATCAATAAAATGAACATCAAGGGTTCCCAAACCAAGATCTAGCCTCCGAGACATCAATCCCCACTAATCTGAGTAGTAGGAACCACCCCAAGGCCTAAAACCAAGTTCCCGGGGCCAAAACACTCAAACGGGCTCAAACCTGACCAAGGGCTGTGGCCCTAACACCTTGGGCCACAGTCCCCAGCCACTCTAGGAGCAAGGGCCATGGCGCCCTACACCTAGGGCCGCGGTGCCCAGCAAGGCCAAAACCTCCCCAGCTGCTTCTTCGAGCTAGGGTCGTGGCCCCCAACCCAGAACCAGCCATAAGCCCATTTTCCATCATTCCAAACACCCCAAAAACATACCTAAACACTTCCAAATCATCAAATCAAAGTTCCCAAGCTTCCCAATGATCCAAAACCATCAAATCCTGAGGCTCAAATGAACCAAAAACTCAACAATTCACAAAGTCCAATTCTAAGCTTAAAAATTTTTAAAACTTAAAACTTGAATTACCTCCAATTGAGTTGTTTCCAACTAAATCCTTCGACTAATAAGCTTCTAATCTTCCCTAGAATCGCTATGCCTCGATCCTCACTTGATTCCAACTCCTAGAACTCGAGATTTCTTCAAAAATGCTTCAAACGGTAAAATGAACTATCGAGAAAAGAAAGAGAGGTTTTCTTACGTACAGTTCTATCTGACAAGATACTTCAAGCTTAAGTAACCTCAAATAAAACCTAGTGCTTGGGGTCCCTAAAATACCCCCGAGGACATTATAGTCAAAACTTCCAGAATTTCCTCCTGATCTCAGTAACTCCCAATTTATCATCAAATAACATCCTCATAACTCAGTATCCCAATAAAAGACCCCGTTATGACAAAACCGTTAATCTATAATATAAGATCGTCTCATGCCAAATAGATCGAATATATCTCCATAATAATGGTATCTCATTCACAAATCACAATATGCACCCAAATATACAAATATGCCCTCAGCGGACCAAATTACCAAAACACCCTAATAATCAAATGTGGACCCACATGCATGCATATAACATCATATTATAATATAATTCACATAAACATGCATATTATCAGTTAATGGCATAATTAAACAATTATGGCCCTCCCAACCTACTAATCCAGCCATTAAACCGTACTAGGGATTTCGGGGCATCACACCAGATTTCCATAAGTTAGAATAAAGTTTGGTTAGTATGTCATGGTACTATGATATGTACCTGATGGATTGGGATAGGGGGACAGTGCGATAGATACTGTCCTTGCTTTGAACATGGGATATTGGTGCAGTAGGTTATGAGTTGGGGTGCGTCCGTGTGTAATTGGAGGAGTAATTATTTGCAACTCACATTGGATGAAGAGATAAGGACTTAGATGTTCTACATTGGATGTCGTGTTGATAGTAATGTCAGTTAGCCACGGTTAGAATGAAGTAATGACCGGGGTTGGTTTGGAACCTATGATTGATAATTGGCGGATACATTCCTATGGATGAATGGTGAAACACAGAAAAAATATCTTATAGAAATGGTTAAGAATCCACTTTGGAATAGATGGGTTAAGATATACAGATCGGATGAGTAATTCAAGGATACTGGCATTGAGGGGAAGATGCGGGAAGAACTTTAGGTTACCCCTTACGATTATTGTATCCAGTAAGTTTGAATGGGTGTTAAGATTACAAATTTGTATGTTGGGAGGGCGCACGGCCTAATAGGGTGATAATTAGAAGCCAGAATGGCTATTATGACTCTAGTGTACCCTAAGGGTGGATCACCTCATACTGCAAACGAGGTGAGTGGATGCGAAAATTGTGATTTGACCTACTGGGTTGGCAAACCATGGTTGGTGTGAGTGAGATATCAAAAGATGGAGTGGGTAAAAGAGGAGACCGTATGTCTCCATTGGACACCGAGGTCGATAGTGTCAGATTGAGACCCATGGGCTTCCAGGTTCTGGGAAAAGGGGTCATAGAGTGACTCTGAGTAGAATATTGTGAGACGGGGAACAAGAAATACTTATTCCGAAAAATAAACCCAAGGGGCAGGAAATGTCCTGGTTCAAAAACGGCTCAGAGGACCAGTGAAATTATTAAGGAACGTTGAGGGCAGGAGTGTTTGCGTTATTACAAGGACATAAAAGTTCGCAAGTCTAGATATGGGAACGTGGAGTTCCAGGACTAAGGGCTCTATGTTCTCCGTGTATTATGAATCAACAAGGATATGATGGTTCGAAAAGGAAAGAGAAGTTTGACTCTAGAGTTAATATATGTTTGTGAGATCCTAATAGGGATTAGGTCAGGGGCCTACAGATTGGCCTTACCCCAGCATGAGTAAATGCTCATAGGGTGTTACTGGTGCCAATATTGAAAAAAGGGGGTGACGAGTACGACCTCTGATTGGGTGAGGAAACCTTGAAAATTCAGTGAAACTTATCGTGTAAGGAAAAGCCATTGGAAATTCTGGATAAAAGAGATAAAGTCTTAAATATTAAGACTACCATTCTTGTGAAGGTGTTGCAAGTAGTGACAAGGTAAAGGACCTAATTATGGGGTTATAGTCAGGTTTGCGGAATTAGTATCCCGAGAAATTTGAATAAATTTTGAGGACGAAATTTTAATAAGGAGGGGATAGTTGTAACGTCTCGAATTTGATATTAAGGCTGAGTGCTTTGATTACTGTGCCTGGAAGGCCTAATTGGGACTATATAAGCGAGTAATGGATTTTATGCGTGATTATGTGATATAAATGAATTGTGTGGTAATGTGATTAGACATGCATGTTTATGTGTATTAAATAAGCATGTGGGCCCATTTCTGTGAATTGGGGCATGTTTGTAATTTTGTCCCGTTGAGGGCATAAATGTAATTATGTTTGTATTATGAGTGAGACCCCAGTGTTATGGGAATATATTTGAGATATGTGGTCCGAGACGATCTTAGGGAGCGAATTAGCAGAATAGTCACAACGGGGTCAAGTACCCTACTCGGGGGAGCCTAGGGGTATTTTGTGAACATAGTACGTGTTCGGGAATTACCGAGTAACCAATAAAGATTTAATATTTGTTTATAAGTGTCGGGGATTAAATGGGGATTTATGGGAAGATTTGAGAATTAGCGGGAAATGTGGAAAAAGACAATTTTGCCCTTGGGTCCATTAAAGGATAAGAGTATGATTAAGGGGTGTTTTGGTCTTTTAGCCAAGGGATAGACCCAACCTTAGAGTGACTCAGCCAACTTGAATTGTGTAGAACCTAGAGGAGCACTTGGAACATACAGGATACTATCAGCCTTATCTCTTTCCCTCCCCCTATTCTATTTTCTCCCTCTTTCTTTGGTGTGCTTGGTGCTGTGGGGAATTCTTTGAGGAATTTACTAAAAAGTAAGACTGGAAGTTAGGGAAGATCAAGCTAGGAGAAGGTCTAAGACAGCCTAAGGGGTTTGATCCTTTAGTGAGGTAAGGCTTTTCCCTAAATTTTGGTGGTCTTAGTTGTGGTTTAACGGTTTTCTTAAGGTTTTAGTTTTGGTTTGATTGTTTGAATTTTAATGGGTTATGGGCTAAGGATTTGGGTGCTTTTGCTGGTCATCTTGTGTTGTTATAAGTTTGGGATGTGAATCTGAGTTTGGGGCAAGTTTTTGTAGGAATTTGGTGATGCTAGCTTGAGAAAATGCAGGGGATTTCTGGGTTCTTAGGCTCGAGCCGCAGCCCTGTTCTTCAAACGCTACAGCCCGTATGAACAAAAAGGCTTAGGAGCCTCTATTTTTGCCCATGCGCCGGCTGAGGCACGCCGTGTCCTTCAGCAGAGAGAGTCATGATTTCTGACTTGAGCACGCCGCAGCCCTTAAGGGCTGGGTCACAGCTCAAATGGGCAATGTTGGCCAAATAAGAGTTTTTAAGCTCAGAAACCCAAATGTTAAGGCTCAGGAAGGATTCTACTACCCGGTTTAGTAGGATTCGAGGTCCCGAAGGCTATTATTTGTATCTGAAGTTCTAAAATGATTGGAGATTGATGAATATCTATTTGATATGGCGTTGTGACTAGGTTTTACCACTCAGGCTTGAGATTAGGAGTCGTGCTCGGGACACCAGGTAAGAGGACTGTTTGTACCCGTAGAACTATGTGGTGTATAGTGTTGTATGTATTGGTTATAGTTATTATGTCATATATGTGATTGTGACTGATCGACAAGAGTCGGGAGCAACAAGAGCCGGAAGCGGCAAGGTGTCGGGATTGGAGTTAAGCATGATGAATGTTGTTATACACACCCGTTCAGTTAAGGCCGCGGACTTGGTGCCTGTTAGTGCACCTCGATCGGCGAAGGCCGCAACTATGCTACTATGCTGTTGTGTTACAGGGCTGCTATGATATTGTGTTGTTATTGTGTTACTGTGATGCTGTGCTACTGTACTATTAGGTTTTTATGGCATTGTGTTATTGTGTTGTTACACCGCTGTGTTGTTGTGCATTCCATTAGGAACTGGTAATTGACTGTTGTTTTGATTAAGTATGTATTTGTTGAAATATATTATTGCATGTTGTGCTTGAAGTTCTCTTGCTGGGCCTCGGCTCACAGGTGCTCTGTGGTGCAGGCGAGAGCAAGGAAAGGATCTAACAACCATGAGTTAGAGGGCATGGAGCGGTGTGTACATGTTTGGCCTACCTGATCGCCACGGCTGGGGTTGTTTTGAGGAACACATGGTAAACATTCGATTTTTTCGCTTACGTCAACTATACCATACCTTTGGATTGTAAATGTATTTCAAAACAGTATTTTAGGATCCCAATGTAACATTTTTACGAACTTCAATGAATGACCAACTCTTTTTAATTAAAGTTCATTAAATGAATCTTTATTTCAATTTAATCACACTTTTTAACCTAAAACCTCGATTAGCGAGCTAACGGCACATTTATAAATCACATGGTAACAGCTCTAAGGTAGTAAGGCGTTACACAAATGCTCGTAATGAATCCTCACACTTTGATGTCCACTCAAAAGTAACATCTTTGTCTAGGAGGTTGCTTAGTGGACGAGTAATCATTGAAAATTTTTGTATGAACCACCTATAGAAACCAGACCAAGGAATGACCTAATGTCTTTGACAATCTTAGGAGTAGGCAGGTTGGAGATAAGGTCGACTTTTCATTGATCAACCTCAATTCCTCTTTCAGAAACAATGTGGCCTAAGACTATGCCAGAAGATACCATGAAATGGCATTTCTCCCAATTGAGCACAAGTCCTTTCTCAATACACCATTTTAAAATTGCTTCAAGATGAAGAAGACATGTGTCAAAGGGATTTCCAAAAACGGTTAGGTCATCCATGAATACTTCCATTGATTTTTCAATGTTGTCACTAAAGATGCTCATCATGCAACTTTGGAATGTAGCTGGTGCATTACACAAGCCAAATGGTGTTATCCTCAAAATTTGAATACGATGACATGCTGATCAAAATAGACAAGTGGCAATACATGGTAGTCAATAAATGTGTTATCAAGAAAGGCAAAAGGTTTGAGATTAATATTCAGAGTTGCGATATTACTGGTTATAAAAATTATTTATCTGGTTTGGAAGTGATTTGATAGACCAGGTGAAATTTCTGACCGACCGGTAAGGATTTTTGACTGACCAGTAAAGCGCTTTGGCCAACCGGTAAGGATTTTTTACTGACCAGTAAAGCGCTTTGGCCGACCAATCATTTTGGAGTCAAGTGTATCCGGTCTGTCAAATGTTTTTCCCAACCAGAAGGGTGTTTTGACCGACCAGTCTCACTTCAGGGAGTGGAGTTGGTCGACCAGACAAATCATGATTCTACAACAAAATTTCAGTAACGACTTCAGCTAGAATTAGTCATACCCACAGCGGGAATCTCTCAGATTATCCCAAAGAAATCGCATATTGTTGTATTTTAAATTTGATTATTAATTAAATATTGGTTAGAGCAACTGAATTATCCCAATTATGAGGGATTTTGATTTGTACGATCCTGAGCCTATAAATAAAGAGCTCATGGCATCATTGAAAGGATTCGAATTCTGATTTTCTAGAGAGAGCATTTGTATTCTGAGAGAAATCTTGTATTTTTCCATTTACACTTAAGAAACTCAGTTGACACAGGTTCGTCTGATCTTAAGTGTAGATCTATATATCACAACTCTAAGTGGATTAGGCTATTACCAACATATTGGGGCTGAACCACTATAAAATTATCAGTGTCGTATTTTCTCTTGAAGGTTTACTGTAGTTTTGACGTCTATTCGTCGTTGGCCAAAATCTTGGCAACATTTTGGTGCTTTCATTGAGAGCCTGAAGAAAAGAAACGTACTATTATCGTATCATTATGGCACCCAAAAATACCAATGCGGCCTCCAAGAAGCCAGGCACATCTAAAGAGCCTGCTAGATCAGAAGGTCCTGGCCCTCAAGACCATGAGATTGAACCCAGGGTCTTTCTCGAGGAGATGACTCCAGAGGTTGAACAACTCAAGGAAGCCATGGGGGCCTTCCAAGAGGAGATGGCACAATTCAACACTCGGCAGGAGTCATTTGCAGAAGAGATGGCCAGACAGAAAGCTGTGTTTAAGCAGCAAAGACGGGAGATGAACGCCAGGAGCAAAGAGATTAGGCGATGGCAGGAGGAGGCTGATATGCGACACCGCAAGGCTGTACTTGCTCTGGAGGCAGCTATGTAGTTGACCCAAGCCAATGCCCAAACTGTAGCATGAGGAGCAGCTACCCAGGGAGCAAGGAATACAGATGCTGGTCGAAAAACTACTGACAAAGCCAATTCTCAGGGACCGGACAGAAGTAGGAGTAACCCTCCTGGTCGGGAAGATGATGGGGTCCGATCCGGAACTGCCTTGACGCAAAGGGAGAACTCTAGAACCCCCTTCAGGAGCCACCGATCAAAAACTTCTAGATCAGGGAGTCACCGATCGAGTAGTAAAAAGACCCCACCCAAGCAGGATCAAACCAAAACTCCTCGAGGTAAAGGAACTTCACATTTCAAAGATGGACATGGTCATGATGAGACTGATAGTCCTCACATCGACCAATCGAAGGAAAAATATGGCAACGACCAACAAGGAGGAAAGGATTGCCCGGCACAAATAGGAAGGCCACCACTGCATCCTGGCCAGCAGCGCAGTGGGAGAGAGCACGTCCCGCGCGGTAAGCCTTCTGAAAAAAACTCGGAGCACAGTGTTTGATCGATTAGGAGGATGCACTTCTCAGAAGGATTTAAGAGATGTCATCACCGACAAGAGAAGGACCATCCCGGTTGAAGGACAAGATCTGACCCGACCTGCTAGTCATGTATAAATACGATGACCGTGCGCCAAATAGGAATGACCGACCAGGCGGTCAAGACCTTGAGCCCCCAATGGTCGCCCCAGGCATCCAGGGCCAGCTTGATGCGCTAACGGCCGCAGTTCAAGGTTTGTCGAAACGACCTTCCACAATTGATCCAGTAGACCACAGGAGTGGCAGTCCGTTTTGTGCCCGAATCAGAGCAGCCCAGCCACCAGCAAAGTATAAAGCACTGGTACTGCCAGTATATACAGAATTGGCAGACCCCATAAGGCACGTTGGGAAGTTTGAAGACCAAATGGAGCTGCTCAGGGTGAGTGACGATTATCGCTGTAGAGTTTTCCCCACTACGTTGTCCGATACTTCCCAAGAGTGGTATTGGAAATTCAAGCCAAACTCCATTACCTCTTGGGAGAGTTTCAGGAAAGAATTTTGTAGACAGTTCAGCGTTGCTCAGACTCCTCCAGTTTATGCCAATCACTTGGCAGATATCAAACAAGGGAAGGATGAATCTCTCAAGAATTACATACAGAGGTTCATGAGAGAAGCCAACCGAGCAACTGCTGTTGGAGATGAGGGGAAGATGGTTGCCATATCTTCTGGTATAATTTATCGAAGTCCTTTGTGAGACAGTATACATCGCAATCCAATTTCAACACTCCAACAATTTCTTGACCGAGCAGACAAATATATGAAATTGGATGACGCGATTGAGAAAGGAGAAAATGGCCTAAACAATCTGGGTGGATCAACTGATCCTCCTAAGAATGGTGGGAATGGACAAAATGGTGGAAAGAAACGTGGAAATAACGGGTCTGACCGCCATGAGGAAAAGAAGGCTAAGTCGGGACCAAGCGACAAGCCAACCAAGTATGAACCTCGGTTCACCAATTACACCACTGTTTCGGCTAGCAGAGTAGAAATATATCTTGCGAGTCATCAAGAGGTTCCTTATCAGAAACCCCCACCCATCAGGCTGGAGATGAGTAAGAGAGACATGAATAAGTTCTGTCGTTTCCATGGAGATTATGGTCACGACACAAATGAATCCAACCATCTCAAAGACGAGATAGAGTTTCTCCTCAGGTCGAGAAAGTTAAAAAAGTATCGAGAAGAAAAGACCCAAGGAGAAGGAAGTAACAACAATCCTGGGTTTAAGCGACAACGCTCTCCACCCTTGCAACCCGAGCCTGTGGACTTCACTTTAGACACTATATGTGGAGGTCCACACCTGGCTGGGGATAGTAACAAAGCAAGAGAGAGATATGCTCGAACACTTCGACATGAGTTGGATGCAACATCGACATTTGAGGTCATGGCTGTAGAGGAGCGACCTCCAAAGAATCCACAGTATGAAAGTGAGTCTCTCACTTTTACTGAAGATGATGCTCGGCATGTAAGATATCCTCATAATGACCCACTCGTCATTACAGTCCAAATAGCGAACATGAAGGTGAAGAGATGTTTGGATGACACGGGAAGTTCTGTAAATATTATTTATAAGTAGTCTTTTGAAAGGATGAAATTATCCATAAATGACTTGAAGCCATGCTCTCAAGTTATTTACGGATTTACTGGAGATGGGTTGTCACCGGCCGGAACAATCAAGTTATCGATCACAATAGGAAATGCTCCTAGGCACGAGACAGTCATGATGGATTTTTTTATAGTCGATTATTCGTTGGCTTATAATGTGGTGATTGGTCGACCACTACTCACAACCTTGCATGAAGTTCCCGACCAGTGCAGGAATAGGTTGTGTCTGAGGAGACCACAGAGAAGCTAAAGAGTGTTACAATGCTTCGGTAGTTAAAGCACGGGAGGGAGCTAAGGAGAATAATATGATTGTGTGTGTAGATAGAGAAGAAGTAGAGGAGATGGATGTTGACCAACAAAGCATTATGGTTGTAGCCGACCAGGAGAAAGTGTTAGAAGCTATAAGCCAAGGAAGTACTCTTGGTTTCAATAAGCAACAAGCCCCATCCGGTGATGAAGTCACCAAATAGGGCGTTGCCCAAAGCAAGGGAATGGACTTTGATCCTCGCTTTGGGGATTTGGATAGTGAAGTGGGACCCATGGAAGAGTTAGAGGAGGTTTCAATAGATGAAAGTGACCTAACCAGAGGGGTAAAAATTGGAAAAAAGTTGAAGTTGGAAGTGAGAGCACAGCTGGTAGAATTTTTGTGAAGGAATCAAGATGTCTTCGCCTAGTCTCACAAGGGTATGGTGGGTATCTCACCAACTGTGATCAACCACGTGCTCAACATGGATGAAAGCTACCCAGCAGTGCAGCAAAAGAGAAGATTGCTTGACAAGGAGCAAGCGAAGGCTCTCAAAGAGGAATTCGAGAGACTAAAGGAAAACGGGTTCATAAGAGAGGCTTATTACCCCGCCTGGGTTTCAAACCCAGTATTAGTGCCCAAGTCCAATGGAAAGTGGAGGACTTGCATGGATTTCACCGATCTAAATAAACCATGTCCTAAGGACTGTTTTCCTTTACCAAGATAGACCAGTTGGTTGATGCAACTTCTGGTCATGAAACTTTGTCTTTCATGGACGCTTACTCAGGGTATAACCAGATTAGTATGCATCCTCTCGACGAGGATCATACCAGCTTCCAAACAGGCATAGGGTTGTAGTGTTATAGGTTTATGCCATTCAACTTGAAGAACGCAGGAGCCACCTACCAGGGTCTAGTGAATGGCATGTTCCGTGACTTAATCGGCAAAAACATGGAGGTGTACGTCGACAATATGCTAGTAAAGTCAAAGGAAGTTGAAGGACATGTATGAGATTTGGAGGAAGGCTTTGCGGTACTGAGAAAGTACAGCATGAAGTTGAACCCCCTCAAATGCTCATTCGGAATAAGTTCTGGAAAATTCCTTGGGTTTATTGTTAACTCGCGAGGAATAGAAGCGAATCCTGAGAAGATAAAGGCACTCGTGGAAATGAAGTCTCCAGCTAGGATTAAGGATGTGCAAAGTTTGACTGGGCGGATTGCTGCTCTAAGTAGGTTCATTTCCAAATCAACGGACAAATGTGTCCCATTTTTTAACTTACTTAGAGGAAGCAAAAAATCTGAATGGAAGGAAGAGTGTGAGCAAGCTTTTCAAGCCATAAAGAAACATTTGGCTCAACCTCATATTCTTTCAAAACCAGTAGATGGAGAGGACCTTTTTATTTATTTGGCAGTCACAGAGCATGCTGTCAGTGCTGCTCTGGTGCGAGAAGAAGATAAGGTGCAGCATCCAGTATATTATGTTAGCAAGCGGTTGATAGGAGCGGAGTCAAGGTATCCAGTGATTGAAAAGTTGGCCTATTGTTTAGTATTTGCATCTCGCAAATTGCAGCCGTACTTCCAGGCACATCCCATTAAAGTACTTACCGACAAACCCTTACACCAAGTCTTACAGAAACCAAAATCTTCTAGTCGTTTACTTAAATGGGCGGTCGAATTGGGCCAATTTGAAATCAAATATCAACTGAGGTCCGCCATTAAAGGACAGGCTTTGGCGGATTTCATTGCTGAATGCACTGGGATTCCTGATCTTCCCGACCGGCAAGAAAATGCGACTGGGCAAAGAGAGAATTTGTAACGGTCTTGGCTATCCAATGTTTATCCCACTGACTCCGGCCCGCTTAAATCGAGCTCAGTGAATATTAAGATGTCCTTGGCTACCAGTGGCCAAGTCGCGCCCTATGCGCAAATATTGTATACGGCACCCTTAGGTCGTTTATCACATGTCCCAGGGCATAATACCATCATTGACATTATACAGATATCGGGAGCACTTAGTCCCATCACAAACATATAACCGGGTGCAGTTTTCTTACCTTTAAATTCGCTAACTTTGTTCACTTTGATCCTTGAGCAAGATCCCCCTTGAGCCCTAGCGCACACCTAGTCACAACCATAGGTCAAAATCATCACCAAACCTCAAGTCCAAAACCTAGCCTCGGGACCAATCCCAAGCCCTCGGGAAGCTCTAATTCCACCAAACAGGGTGGTGGAATCGAACCCCGAACCCCCGGGCAAAAACCCTTGAAAATAACTCGAAAACCCCTTTCTGGAAACAGGGTAGCGCTAGAGCGCTCTAAGGAGGGTGCTACAGTGCTACAAACAGAGCCCAAAATCTTCCCAAGACAAATGGCCTAGCGCTACAGCACCCAAAGGCTAGCGCTAGTCACAGACAGCCAATGCTGTACTTTTCCTTCCTGCGATTTCCTCGAGCCAACCCTTATCAAAACTCTCCCAATCCTAAACCAAACTTAAAAACAAGCTTATCAACACACTCCACTCATCCCAAGCATTCCAAATACACAAAACCCATCACATGCATCCCTAAACATAGAATTCACCATAGTTGATCCTAAACTCAGAAACTCAGCAAAACCATAGAAATCTCAGAGCTTGAAACCAAAGTTCCTTACCTTTGATTGGAAAGTTGATCTTAGGATATCCTCTACTCTTCCTTGGCTTCCTCCTCCTCAAACCCTTGGCTTGAATTCCCTAGAATTCCCCATCAAAACTCAGCTCAAAACCACAACTATACCAAGAACAAGAAACTGAAGAAACCTCAAAATCTTACCTCCACTGAATGAGTTGCTCTGCCAATTCCTCAAGCTTAACTCAAAAACCTAATTGCTCAGCTTGATCTAGCCCTCCTCTGAAATTTTCTCCAGGAAACCTCAAGAAAAATAGTGGAGAGGAGCCTAAACCAACCTTGATTTTCTTTCCCTTCTTTCTCTTTCTTTTCTTTCCTTTTCTTTCCTTTTCTTTCCTTCAGACTTCTATTTCCTTCTACAAACTCCACTAAGCATTAAGCCTCAGTTATGACTATCCTCTATCAGCCCAAATGACCACAATACCCTCCCCTTTAATTCTAACTCTTTTAATCCACCTAGGGGTATTTTGGTCATTTCACCCAATTCCCGCTAATTCCTCAAGTGTCTCTAATATTTACTGGTTACTTTCCGATACTTAATTAATCACCAGTTATATTCCTCAATGTCAAAATTAACCCCAATATATTCTCTAAATTCCCATTTACACTCCCAGGCTCGCCCCGAGCCAGGTATAAATCCCCGCCGTGACTTTTTCGCTAACCTGCTCACTAGGATCGTCTCGAATCACAGATCACAAATATATCCACATAATAATGTGGTCTCAACAATTATCACATATATATACAGTTATGCCCTCAACGGGCCAAAATTACAATTATGCCCTTTCTAACCTAATCAGGGCCTACATGCATACTAATACATATAGTCATGCATCTCAAATATTCAAACAGCCATATAACATGCTTTTAATCATTAAATCACATATATATTCCAATTTTGCCCTCCCGGCACACTAATTAAGGCCCTTAAGCCTTATTAGTAAATTTGGGTCGTTACAGAATATTCCTACCTGGCAACTTTGTGTTGATGGGTCGTCAAATGAACATCATCCAGGAGCGGGAATTATATTGATCACACCTGAGCAACATCGAATTCATTGCACGTTGAGGTTCGGATTTAATGCTTCTAATAATGAGGCAGAGTATGAAGCCCTCCTAGCAAGATTGCACCTGGCTAGAGATGTTCGTGCCCGATCGGTCGAAGTAAACAGCGATTTCTAGTTGATGGTCTGCCAAGTTTTAAGGGAATATCAGGCAAGAGGTTTGTGGATGGTGGCATACTTGAATAAAACCAAGGACCTGCTAGCACAATTCGAGGAGTATACAATTAAGCTGGTACCACGTGAGCAGAATTCCAATGCAGACGCTTTAGCAAAATTGGCTGGTGCAAAAGATGCTGAAACTTTAAATATAGTATTAGTAGAATACTTGGCAGAACTGAGTATTAATGAGCAAGAAGCCATGCCCATCACATTAGCTAACACTTGGATGACACCCATCATTACTTACCTTGAGCAAGGAGTCTTACCAAGTAATCGCAATGAAGCCAAGAAGATTGTGAGGCAAGCTACTATGTATATCATGATGGATGGGGTATTATATAGAAGAGGGTACTCTACGCCACTAATTAGATGCATAACATCCGACCAGTCAAAAAACTTACTGACCGAAGTGCACAAGGGATTCTGCGGAGATCATGCTGGGGGTCAAAGTCTACAAGGAATGGAGATTCCATGGAGTACGTGAAGAGGTGTGATAAATTCCAAAGATTTTCTAAAATACTCAGGGCGCCTCCGAATGTCTTGAAGCAGATGCAGAGTCCATGGCCTTTTGCAGTATGGGGAATTGATCTGATCTAGAGGCTACCCAAAGGAAAAGGAGGGGTGCAATTCGCGGTAGTTGTTGTGGATTATTTCACTAAGTGGACGGAAGCTGAACCACTAGCAATAATCACCTCGAAGAAAGTGTTAGATTTTGTGGTTAATAATATAATATGTCGCTATGGTCTGCCCAAGAAGATAGTCTCTGACAACGGCACTCAATTCGATAGTGGCTTGTTTACTGATTTTTGCACTAAACATGGCATTATAATAAGTTTCTCCTCGGTAGCTCATCCACAAGCCAATGGGAAAGTTGAAGCCGTGAATAAAACTTTAAAGGATACTCTAAAAAAGTGTTTAGAACAATCTAAGGATGCTTGGGCAGAAGAATTGCCAGAGGTTCTTTGGTCGTACAGAACTACTACCCAGACAGCAACTAGTCATACTCCTTTTTCCTTGGTATATGGATATGAAGCCATGTTGCCTATCGAGGTTAACCCACCATCCCATCAGAGAAGTACGTATGACCAGGAGGAGAATCACCAATTGTTAGCTGAATCTTTGGACTTTGTTGAAGAAAAACGAGAAAAGGCAAGCTTGAGAGTTGCTGCCCATCAGCAAAAAGTGGCCCGCTATTTTAATTCTAAAGTTAGAGATCGGAAATTCCAGGTCGAAGATTTGGTCCTTAGAAAATTTTTTGTCAAAGACCCAGCAGCTGGAGTGCTGGGACCAAACTGGGAGGGACCGTATCAGATTAAGCAAGTCTTGCCGCCCGGCACTTACAAACTTTCTCGACTAAATGGAGAGTTGATCAGGAATTATTGGAATGGCGAGCACTTGAGGAAGTATTATCAATGAATACTGCTTACAGAGCGGTAGCTTAGTTTCAAGTGTTTAACTTGTTATTTAAGTTTGTTTATGAGCTGGTTATTTGCTGACCAGTCATTTTATTTTTGAAACAATTTTAGTTTGAAACTCGTGATTAGACATGCTTTGTCCTTATTATTTACGAGTAATAAAAGAGATCATGCGCAGCACGGTCGAATCTTGCTACAAATTATGCATATGTGTTGATTATTTTTACTTTGGCAATGTTCAACTGTCAGTACATTTAAACAAAAAAAAATTGAGAGGAAAAAACCGGGCAGTGTTCAACTGGTCGGTATCCATCAGGTAAATTACCAATATTTAACTGGTCGAATATTTTTGCAGTGTTTAACTGCTCAAATATCTTCTTTATATTCGATGTGTTTAACGAGTAATAATTTCTCGAACAGATTTGGTCAAGTAGCAAGTGACCAAGGATTTTTCAACCCTCAATCACTTGGGGGCACATAGGGTATAGTGGTATGTAATTCAACACAAGCAATAAGAGCACGAGTAAAGATATTTATTTTTAGGCTGACTTGTAAATTTTTGAAGTCAAAAAAGGCCATTAAGCTAACTTGTTTGACAAAGCTTAAGTAACTTGGAATTTTCAAAATTTTAAGTTAAGAGCAGATATTCGTGTGTAAACAAAACACTATGCTCATAAAATGTTAGAGCAATAAGAGTGTGAGAAAGTATACTTAGTAGTGACTTATGAAATGTTTAGAACTTCTAAGTTGGAAAACTAAGTACTCATGTGAAAATATAAGGCATATATCAGAATGACTTTACTATTCCATAAAAAACTTGTAAATGATTTAAGTCTAAAAAGTAAAGTATACATGCCAACAGCTCGGTCGTACGAGCAAAGTATAATAAGAAGATAGTTGAGATAAATGTCTACTAGTCGGATAAGAGACTCTTTGGTCAGCTAAATTATGTTCACTGGTCTAGTAAATTGTTGACAGGTTGATCAACACCATCCTCGGCATCGGTGACATCCTCTGGTCGGAATGATAAATCATGTGAAAAAGGCATAACACCAGTAGGATTGGCTGCCTCCTCAGCAGCCTTTGCCTCGCATTTGGCAAGCTCTTCTGCCCTGGCCTCCTCTGAGAGAAAGTCGAGGTTGAGGGGCTTGTTCAACTTCCATACCTGGTAGAAGTAGTTGAAACAAATCTCCTCATAGCGAGCAAGATCGGCTTCCTTTTCTCGCTTCAGCTCCTCATTCTCGCAAGTCATTTTCTCCAGCTGATCAGTCAACATCTTGTTGGTTTGGATTTTTTTCTTGTTCTCATCAGCCAACTCTCTTAGAGATCCATCCCGCTCGGCAATGGTCTTCTCCGCCTGCTCAACCTTGGATCGAAGATCCCCTTCGGATGTAGTTACAGTTTCAATCTTGGCTTGGGCTTCCACCAATTGATCATTTAAGACTTTGATCAATTCCTTATAGTCTATTGCTCGGTGCTGAGGATGAATGATAGTGATAAGTGACTGAAATGGATAACAGAGAGTTACTTAAAGTAAAAACAATTAATAACAAAATGGGATGTCTTGATGATAAAATACTTACACTCATCATTTGGGAAAGACCCCTTTGCAGGACAACTTCAAAACTGAGTCGAGGCAAAGACTCAAAGGTTTGAGTTGTTGTAGCATGGTGTAGAGTGTGGTCAAGCAATTCCTTTCCAATATCACCAGCAATTCGAAGGGGCTCACTTAAGCCAGCCGAGCGGGTAGGTGTTAAACAAGCAGAATGAGGAATTGATGAAGGAGTCAACTATGGGATGGTGATAGGCTGGTCAGGTAATCTCCCCTGACTGGTCAGTATAGTCTTCGCAACTTTGCTCGGAGGGTTTGAGCTACTACCCTCCCCAGGTTTCCTCTTTTGGGCAGAGGAAGTGTTGAATTGTTTGAACATATCTGGATCTGCAAAAAAGAGTGAAGCACAAGACTTGTTAGTAAAAATGGGAGACAATATATAAATAAATGAAAATTTTACTACTACCACACAACTCTACAGATTTCATACAATCATTCTCAAAGGAAGTTATTTATAACAAAACACCAAACTATGGTTACTGATTAGCAGAAAAACCTGAGTTTAGAATTTGATCAAGAAAGTCATCTTCTTCTTCAGATGACGAGCTGACATCTCTATGGAGCTCAAGGGCCTTTCCTTTTCCAGACTTTGTAGGAATGGCACGTCTACAATGGTCTTCTAGAAGGGGTTCCCTAATAATAAGGTCACATGGTCGACGAGAGTAGGGAGATGGTTCAGGAGAGAATTGATCAGTCACTACTTCAGTGCCAGCATTTGACTGGTCAGTTGCGTTCGCTTCTTCAGTAATGTTACCTTCTATGATGTTTTGATTGCTTGGTAACAACCCCACCAGCTGAAGATTGTCCACGTTGACCAACCCTTTTACATTTTTCTCTTCGGTAGACATGTTAGCAAGTTCTTTTTCTCAAGAATACATTCCCTTAGTTGGTAGAGGTTGATGGAGAGGACATGCATGCGTGAAGGCCAAGTTATTGGCCTTAATGTCTGAAGTAAGAAAATACTATGTATAGTATTTTCTGGGATTCGATTTATGTGCGATACCATGGAGGTATTTAATCCCTTTATGCCTATTGAAGATGTGGAAAAAACCTGTATTCTTGTGGCTTGGATTGGTCCTAAAGTTGAAGAGGTAGTGCACTTCATGAGGAGTGGGTGGATCCCAGCCTTGAAAGAAGTAGAGGATATATAAAGCAGATAATGCCTGAATTCCATTGGGAGCTATCTGGAAAGGAGAGACATTGAAGTAATCTGCTACTGACCAAAAAAAAGGATGCAGTGGGATAGTAGCTCCTACAAAAACATGGTATCTAGACCAGGTGCAATAGGGTCCACCAGGCTTGTTAGCTCTTTGATGAGGTCGCGGGCATATCACGTTTACCCCTTCAAGGCCTGAAGCCTAAATGTGTTTATCGAACATGCTGGAGTTAAGTTTAGAAGGCTTGGCTATGAACCAAGAGGGCATTTCGTCTTCATCTTTTCTTGGTTTTAGAACAGCTGATTGCTGAATCTCAGTTGTAAATTTCTGGATAGTCTTTCTTCAGGGTTTGCTAGCTTTTTGGATCTGGCGCGGCGGCCTTGAAGAAGTTGCAGTTTGGGCTTCACCATGTTCCACTACCTTCTGTGTCACTCTACGAGCCACTTGAGGATCTTGGTCTTGAGGAAGTCGATTGGATTTTTTTCACCCTCATTGGCAGATGTTGAAGCTGTTGATTAAGCAACTGTTCTTCATGAAGGAAGTATACAGACGACCGGGGAAGGATTTTCTTAAGACGACGAAGGTGATCTTCGAGAGTACAACTGCTAGGAGATTTGGATGAAGAGTCACTACTTTGAAGAGTGTCGCTTGATTTGGGAATTGAAGAGTCGGAGTTTGTATGGTTGTCACCTCCCCTGTAGTCAAAGCGATTCATCTACAAAAAAGGCATGGGGAGGTGAGTGAACCAAACAAACATAAATCAATCAATGCAAAGGAAAAATATTTATTTACTACTCAGAAAATATTTTACTGGGTAGTTAAAATATGTTTTTACTCCCTAGATAAACATGTATGAGATTGACAATGATAAGCATATATTTTGGTGCCTAAAATGCATGAACCATTTTTGCAAGCCCAAAGGCTTGGGAGCATTCAGGGCCGAGTGGATGAGGCTGCGTCCGAGCCATTGGCGCGAGATGCCCGAGTGGAAGGGGGAGAATCCGATCAGACTGAGCATGGTGTCCGAGCGGATGGCATGGCGTGTCCGAGCAGATGTGCGTGGTGTCCGAGCGGATGGCGTGGCGTGTCCGAGCAGATGCGCGTGGTGACCGGGCGGATGCCGTGGTGTCCGATCGGCTGGGAGAAATTTCTGACCGACCGGTAAGGATTTTTTACTGACCACTAAAGCGCTTTGGCCGACCAGTCACACTTTAGGGAGTGGAGTTGGCCGACCAGATAGATCATGATTCTGCAACAAAATTTCAGTAACGACTTCAACTAGAATTAGTCGTACCCACAGTGGGAATCTCTCAGATTATCCCAAAAAAATCTCATATTGTTGTATTTTAAATTTGATTATTAATTAAATATTGGTTAGAGCATCTGAATTATCCCGATTATGAGGGATTTTGATTTGTACGATCCTGAGCCTATAAATAAAGAGCTCATGGCATCATTGAAAGGATTCGAATTCTGATTTTCCAGAGAGAGCATTTGTATCCTGAGAGAAATCTTGTATTTTTTCATTTACACTTAAGAAACTTAGTTGACACAGGTTCATCTAATCTTAAGTGTAGATCTATATATCACAACTCTAAGTGGATTAGACTATTACCAACATATTGGGGCAAAACCACTATAAAATTATCAGTGTCGTATTTTCTCTTAAAGGTTTACTATAGTTTTGACGTCTATTCATCGTTGGCCAAAATCATGGTCAACAAATGGCATACGCCAGAAAGCAAAGGTGCCAAAGGGGCAAGTGAAATTTGTCTTATCTTGATCCTCTAATTCAATCTCAATTTGATAATAGCCAGAATAGCCAGCAATAGAAAGGATGACCAGCTACATGCTCAAGGATTTGATCAATGAATGAGAGCGGGAAATGATCTTTGCTGGAGGCAAAATTTAATTTTCTATAATCAATGCACATGCGCCACCTTGTCACAGTTTTTTTTTGGGACAAGGACCCTTTTTTTGTTATGGACCACGGTAACACCAGATTTCTTGGGCACAACTTGAGGTTAACTGACCCATTTGCTATCAGCTACTGGGTAAATAATACCACCGTCTAGCAATTTCAAAACTTCATTTTTTACAACTTCTTTCATTTTGGGGTTCAGTTGCCTTTGAGGATCTCTTCGAGGGATAGGCTCATCCTCCAGATTGATTTGATGGGAGCAAATTAAAGGACTAATACCTTTGATATCAGCAGGCATCCAATCTATCACAGATTTATGTGTTCGCAGTAGCTCGAGTAACTGCAGTTCTTGAGAATTTTGAAGGTTGGACGAGATGATAACTGGAAAGGATTCACCGTCTCCCAAGAAGACAGGTTTCAAACCCTCGGGTAGTTGGGTCAATTGAGTAATTGGAACCTCTTCTGCTAAAGTTTTCGGCTATGCCCTCTCACGACGTAGCTCTTCAAAGCGAGGTTGACAAAACTTAATCCTTCTATTGCATGAGTCTATGTGATCTAATAATGCAAGAGTAGACTCAATAGAACCGGGACTTTCATTGTCACACAGAATGAGGAGTTCATCAAGATTATGAAGTTGCTTCGCAATTGAACCTCCTCGGGAATTAAAGTGTCAATCATGAATGTTTGATAACATTCATCATCTTCTCAAGGTTGTTTCCCGATGTGGAAGATATTGACTTCAAGAGTCATATTTCCAAACAATATCTTCATTAGTTCATTTCGACAATTGATTAAAGCATTTGCAGTAGCAAGGAATGGTCTTCCGAGGATAATAGGAATTTTTTACTCCATGTTTACCATAGATTGGGTATCAAGATTAAGGAAGTCCATGGGGTAATAGAATTTTTCAATTTTAACTAAAACATCCTCAACAATACCCCTAGGCTTTTTGGTGGAGCAGTCAGCAAGCTGTAGCACAATGGATGTTGGCTTCATTTCTCCAAGACCGAGTTGTGAGTACACAGAGTAAGGCATGAGATTTACACTCGCACCAAGATCAAGTAAAGCTTGGCTGACTTCATGAGTCCCAATTTGGCAAGAAATGGTGGGACAATCGGGATCTTAGTATTTCAGTGGTGTCTTTTGCTCAATCACCGCACTCAATTGCTCAGTCAAGAAGGCAGTCTTCTTAACACGGTGCTTCCTTTTAGTAGTGCATGGATCCTTGATGATTTTTGCATAAGTCGACACTTATTTTATGATGTGAAGCAAAGGAAGATTAATCTTCACTTGTGTCAAGTGCTCAAGGATTTCAGCTTGGTTATCAGGAATTTTCCCAACAATTCTAAGAGCCTAGGGAAATGGTACTTTTGGACAAGCATTGAGTGGTGCATTCTCGGGGTTTACTTTTGGAATGCTGGGAGAGGTGATGTTTATGGATGGGTCTTGCAAAGTTTTACCACTTCTAGTTGTGATTGCATTTACTTCCTTAACATTTGGATCATTGGAATTTGAGGATTGGGGCATGTGTTGGCCTTGCACATTGAATTTAGGTTAGGAAGGAAGTTTGCCTTTTTCTGAAATGGCCAAGGATTCAGTCAATTTTGAGAATTGTATTTCATTTCTTTGATTTCTTCCATCCTTTGGCAATTTATTTTGGATTGTTCCTTTATGAATGCATGAAGGGTATTCTCGAGAGAATTTCATTGTGGATGAGCATTGTATTGAGGTACAAAATATGTCTTTGATGGTTGAACTTGTTGCTCATTTCTCCATTGGCCTCCAAACGATTGAGCTTGGTTGGAATCTCTCCAACTGAAATTTGGGTGATTTCTCCAACCAGGGTTGTACGTATGGGAGAATGGCTTGTTATATGCCCCTAAGGCATTGCATTTCTCATCATAAACCCACCTCATTTCATTAAAAGCTAAGCAGTCCTTAGCTAAATGCTCCGTCCCTCCACAAACAAAGCAAGGTTCTTGTGGTTTTGCTTGAGCAATCATGTGCGGTTTTTGGCCATTTTTCGTCATTAAGACCTCAAACTTCTTTTTCAAAGCTTAGAGTTAGGCCTTAACACTATCCTCTTCTCGAAGTTGATAAATCCCAGATGGTTTATGTCGGTTGGTGCTATAAGTAGCACTTGGACCAATCCAAGTGATATTTTTTCGTGGTTTCTTTGAGATATTCAAGAGCATCGTTTGGCTCTTTTTTGAGGAATTCACCATTGCATAGCATTTTAGACAGTTGGTCTTATGGCTAGGGAAGTATTTCAGAAAGAAATATTTGGTCATTCCCTCCCATGTTCCAATAGACCTAGGTCTCTAAAGAGTATAACCAGCTTTTGGCTTTGTCCTTCAAGGAGAAGGGGAAGAACTATAATTGCACAGAATCGGCATTTTCAGCTCGGTTATAGAAAGTGGCTACTACCTCCTCAAATTCTCTAATATGCACGTATGTGCTTTCATTTTCCATTCCATGAAATGTGGGCAAGAGTTGAATCATGCCAGGTTTAATATCTAACTCAGGCATATTAGGAGGGAATATAATGCATGAGGGTGTGGAAGTGCGAGTTGGATGGAGGTAGTCATTGAGAGTTCTTTGTTGGATTTCATCATTGCGAGCCATTGCGAATGGATTATTATCAACTAAAGTTTGTGGAGAAGCAGGAATGGTGGAAGGAGTTTTGAAAGGAATGGTGGATGAATTGGAAGAAGTTTCACTAGAAGTTTCATGATGATTCATCCACTCCCGAAAATGAGATTTTTTTTTTTTTTTTGTTAAACTTGTTCCCAGGTAGATTTGGAGGTTTTGGGGTGATCTCCAACGCCTTACTAGAACTTCCCGAGATTACTGAGTAAGTATGGTGGATCACAGTTAAACATTTTCAACCAAACAACCTTTAAGCAGAGTAAAATTATTTATTTTGACAGAACAAGCTGGGTTTTCTTATAGTAATAAGTTCAAAAAATGTAATAGTGCAAAGGTATATGCTCGAAATGTTCACAGGCCGATTGGGAAGGTTGCCAAGGTACCGGTTTAGACCCACACTTGCCTAGACAGAACTCCCCGAGGTTCCCAGGTAGGTGTGGGTGGTGACGCTATCACAAACCTTATTTAACAACCAATCTTTCTAGACAGAACAATATCAGTTTTTACCATTTGGAATATTACACAATTGTTCCCAATACTAAGTGTTTTATGATTGAATTTTTATGAACAACTTTATGAAATTTTATGCTTTTTTTAAAGAAATAACTAAATTCTAAGGAAGACTAAGGAAACAAGAATGAAGGGTCTAAACTAAGAAATCTAAAGCAACAAAATAGTCAACACAAAAATAAAGAAAAGAGAAATGAAGTGAAGTGAAGATAAAATAACAAGCTTAATCTCTTTTTTTTTTACAAATATTTATTAAACTAAAAAATAAAAAAGAAATTAAGAAAGAGAAATGAAATTAGAATTAACTAAAAAGAAAAATATATATAGTTTTATATATATATTTATTTATATAAAAAAAATTATGTAACCAAAAAAAAAAGGAAAAATATAATAATAAATACTTTTTATTGTTTTTCGTTTCCTACGTTTTTCTTTTATATATATATATATAAAAAATTTACCGAAAAAATCAAATATATAACCAAACTTTTTTTTTAGAACAATACTCAAATTAGCAAATAAAAAAAATACAACACACAAATGAAAAACATTATACTAACACAATATTTATACCAACAAAAATACAAATAAAGTTACTACATCTTGGTAAAAATTCCACTAAAACTCTTGAAAAATTACCTCCCCGGTAACAGCACCAAAATTTGTTTAACGCTCAAATTATGATAACCACTAAGCGGTAGTTGTAGTAATAGTCGAGTTGTCGGTCCACAAGGAGGTAACCTAAAACCAAAAGATTAGTAGAAAAATAACACAAAAAGTTAGTAACATGAAATAAATAAAAATGAAAATAGATTTGAGATTTTTTTGTTGTCTTTTTTATGAAATGATAAAATGAGACAAGTCAAGTGAAATAAAAATAAGATATAATCAAGAGTTGAAAAATATAAAGGTTTCAAGAATCATCTATATGCTTGTTTAGTTACTTAGTTACTTGATTTACAAAACTACACAAGTAAATAGTTCACATCCAAACATTTACTTGGAAAATCTAACATTAAAGTTCATATTCTTTTCTAACAAAAGTCAATTTGAGTTATAAAGTTCTTTTCTTTAGGAACACAATATTAATCTTATGAAAAATCTGAAAATGAAAAAATACCCAATGGCAATAATGCAATAGAAGATTAGACATAAAATTATGTATAAATATTACTTTTACTAACTAGATATACATAGAAAGATCATGACTAATCATATATATTATTAGCACAAGTAAATAAAGATAGCAAAATAAAGATGAGGTTGAAAGAACATAAACAACTCAAATGCATTATATTAAGAACATAATAAATCAAAGTAGCAAAATAATATCACTAGCAAATGGAATCATCCCTAACCTTCCTAGGAAGATTAGGCCATTATGCTCATCATTCTCACAAAATTCTAAAAAGAAAGTATGAGAAGAAAGTGAGTAGAAATTTTGTTGTAATTTCTTTACTCTAAAAATTTCATACAAAATGTGGAAGAAGAGTCCCTATTTATAGAAGAATAAAATGACTAAAAATAAATTAAACTACAAATGGAGTTTACAAAATAAATCTGAAACATTAATAATAAAATATGATTTTGAAAAATCAAATCATATTATTAATATTAGCCTAGCTATTTTAGTGAATGGTCACTACGCCCCTTTTTCTAAATCAACACAAAATGTGAGCTTTAAAGCTCAAAATGGAAGGGTCCAAGGCCCAAAGTGCACACAAAATGGGTTGCTATGTGGCCGGTGGAATCTGGTGGCATTGACCAAGTTGTAGCCAATGGGAGCAAGCCACGTGTCGCTCAAAAGCTAAGGAAAAGGAGGCAGCAAACGCGGATCGGGTCGTTGGGCAGGTCACAGGTCAGGAAAGCGGGTCACACAGGTGGAGCTAGGTTGCTGGAGGACGCGTGTTGCACAGAGGTTGCACCACGTGGCGCACTGCTGTCAGAGGAGATGTAGCGGGCCTGGGTTCCTTTGGGCCGAATCTTGTTGGAGTTGGATCACAAAAATGCCATTTTTTTCATTTTTCTTCAATTTTACGTCTTTCTTTCTTCTTACTTTTTTTATTAGTGTCTAAACGCAATTTATTTCTTGAAAATTAAACACAAATTCAATTAAAATTAATATTTTTAATTAAAAAATATGTTACAATAAATTCATGAAAATATTAATTAAAACTTACTTTATTTTACACTTTAAAACTAATAAATTGACATTTTTTAGCACTAATCAGTATTTGATCTTGTAGAGCCATTTGCATCCTATAGTGCGTTGTCCCGGAGGAAGCGAGACAATTTGCCAAGTTTTGTTACTTTAAAGCGCATGAAGTTCATCTTCCATTGCTTGCTGCTACTCTAGAATGTTTGAAGTTTGCTTGTAACTTGACAGTTCTATCACCATATTGATGGACAAAATGGCAGCCCAAAATTGATCACTTAACCTATTATAAGTTAGAACATTAGATAAAGGGTGAGCAGTAGTAGACTCAGAAATTGCAAAGTTACAAGTATAATCTTTAAGATAAGAGGGACGAGAAATAGGTATGCCACTTTTTGAAGTGGTGACCGATTATAACACAGGAGAGAGATCCTCATGAGCGTCCTTGGGAGTATTGGACATTGGAGAGTGATAGGGTCATGCAATAAACACTTTAGACAACAATAACTGATCAGTAGAAACAGTAGACTTGTCATGTTTTAAAGGAAAAATCTTCTAATAGAAAATGACATCTCTAGAATGAAATATTTGTTGACTTTCAATATCAAGTAAAGTATAAGCTTTCATTCCATGCAGGTAACCAATGAAAACACAAGCTTTAGATCTTGGAGAAAATTTATGTATATTCCTATCTGAAGTTGAGGCATAAGCAAGACAGCCAAAGGATCTACGATGATCATAAGAAGGCAATTTATTGTAAAGTAACTCAAATGAAGTCTTCTTCTTCGATAGTAACGAAGGAGTTCTATTAATGAGATAAATAGTTGTGTGAATGAGATAAGACAAATATGGAGGTGAGATGTGATATTGAAATAATAAAGACTGTGCCACATTGAGGATGTGTTGATGTTTTCTTTCAACCACAGAATTTTGTTGAGGTCTATCAACACAAGAGTGAAATTGTTCAATACCTTTAGTAGCATAGAAAGAAGAAAGATTAAGTTCTTTTGCATTGTCGCATCTAACAGCTTTAATAGTAATAGACAATTGAGTAGCAATTAAATAGAAGAATTGAGGAATAATAATTTGCACATCTGATTTTGCTTTAAGCATAAATACTGATGTAAAACGAGTGTGATCATCAACAATTGTAAGGAAATATTTGTACCCTTCTATTCTATGAACATGAAATGGCACCCAAATGTCTAAGTGGACTAGCTCAAAAGGTTTAGAAGACATATTTTTATTAGACACAAAAGGAAGTCATTTTTGTTTTGCTAAGTGGCAAATAGAACACACATGATCAGGAGCTTTGTCAGAAAAAACAAGTGTTTTATTGATAGAATTTGAAATTGACATAGAAGGATGGCTAAGACAAAAATGTCATTGGTCCATTTCAATACAAGTGTTAACAGTAATATCAGAATGTACAGATTGCAAGCAATGACGATCTTGCTAAAAAAATAGCCTACCCATTTTCTTAGCAATCCCAATCTTGGAAGTCCGAGTGAGTGCCTGAATAAAGCATTCAGAAGATGTAAAAATTAGAGAGTTAGGATTATTTTGTAGAAAACAATTAACCGATAACAGATTTTTTTTAAAATTAGGTATGAACAAAACATCAGTCAAAGTAATGGAGCTAGTAAGCTAAACCGTGCCAGAATAAGAAATATGAATATTATGGCCATTAGGTAAAGTGACTAAGTTAGCAATAGGATGATTATCAATAGTTTTAAAACATTTAAGGGAGTGACACACATGATGGGATGCTCCACTATCAACTATCCATAAAAGTGAGGGGAAGTCAACGGGATTACTAGAGACTTGAGAGGCAATCAGCAACGGAGTCTCATTGTTGGAAGAGGAGCTTTGAAGGTTCTGACTTAGTAGAGAGATAAATTGATGGCTGAGCTCGATTTGAGACAACAGTGGCGGCTTGCGCAATATCAATGTATAGGCAGAGGGTGTGGAAGCTTGATGAATTGCAGGTTTGAGAGCTTCATCTTGGCGACGCTTGTCACCATACCCAGGTGGAAAGCCACGAAGAAATAAGCATTTTTCCACAAGATGACCCGGTTTGAGACAGTGAGAGTATGTGGGTCTTGATTTCTTTGATCTTGATGCAGGGGGATTGGTTTAGTTGATAGGGACTCCAGCAGCAGCAATGAGAGGGGTCGAGTTTCCAAGACTCCTTTGACACTCTTCTTGAGCCACCATGGAGAAAACCTTCGACAGAGATGGAAAAGGGTCATAGAGAAGAATTTGAGCCCTAACTGGATTATAAGAGTCATTGAGACCAGCAAGAAATTGAAGGATTTGATCTCTATGATAGTATCCAAGAAGTCTCTCAACAGCACCACATTGGCAGCCACACGAGCAAGGAACAATTGGCTGAAATTCTTTGAGTTCATCTCAAATAGCTTTGAGGGGAGTAAAGTATGTACTCACATCAGAGTCTCCTTGTTTGATGGTGTGGATCGAAGTCTATAGCTAAAAAATCTTAGGACCATTTCCTTGGTTGAACCTCTCATGAAGATCATTCCACATATCGCTCGCCGATTCTTGAAACATGATGCTGGCTGCAATTTCTTGAGATACAGATTGCAATAACCAAGCCATGACCATACTGTTACATTGAACCCAAGCATCAAAGTAAGGATCAGAAGGAGGGGGTTGGGGCAGAGACCCATTAATGAACTGGGTTTTGTTCTTTGCTGCAATAGAAATTGAAGCAGCTCTCTTCCATGATTGGAAGTTCTCTTGACCCGTTAGAATTTTTGGAGAAATCAGAAAATTAGGGTTGTCTCCAGTTCCCAAGTGATAGGTACGATCCAATTGGGAAGGTTGACAAGTTGTTGTTGTGGAGGCAACAAGAACTCTGAATCCACCATTAATGCCGACAGGAGGAGCTCGACTGCTCAAATATATGGCAGGCAAAGGGGAAGAATGATGGACTGGAGAGGAAGATGAGAGCATGGCTTGACCGATCCCTTCAGGATTTGTAGATGAAGACGCAACACTAGGAGGAGCAGCATCAGAGGGAGGTATCAGTGGAGGGAAGGTTGCCATCGCCGGAGCCATCGGAGGAACTGTTGAAGTAGTCATCGGAGCTGGAATTTGTAAGGGCACGGAAGAGTTGCATGGTTGTGATCCTCTCATACGGGCCATGAGACTCAAGACAGAAAGAAAGAGGAGTAGGGTTTCTTGAGTGAGAAAGGGTTTTCTTGAAAACAATGGGCTTTAAAAAATTAGGGTAGCATCTGATAGCATATTAGGAGAAAATACCATGTATTATCAAAAAATAACTCAGCTTTACACTAAAGTATTTGGGCAGTATAAAGGCCCAAGAATCAGTATAACCGTTACAACAAACCCAACAAATACAATAACCACCACAGTCCTAAGAATATTCATTCTAATATTGCCTGAGTGTTTATGGCATCTTTTAGTCCACTAGCAAAACATTGCACAACACAAATTCAGGTAATCCTCACGTTCTTGCCATAACCACTTCAAACTGTTCTTGGGACTGTCTTACCGTTGAAGTCTACCTTAATTTAGTGAGCTATGAGAAACCAAGGAATAAATTTCTCTAAAATGTTTAAGGTGTAAGAGTTGGTGCATTATCCACTTTGAGGACAATGCTTAAATTTGGGATTGGGAACTATTGATAAGTTCATAATTATATTAGTTAGTTGTTAAAATTGTGCAAGTAAAAACGGTTAATAGTTTGTTACCTTGTTAATTTGTTGAGTTGTGTTAGAATTGTTAGAAGTGTTTGAATTTTATAAAACGATTCTAAGTAGATGGTAATAATAAGTTTTTGACTCTTGGGAGAGCTACTCCAATTATCTAATTGTTCTAGTTCTTTGTATGTACTTGACTTAGTTTCTTAATTGGAGACAATGGTTTGTCAAATAAAGAGAGGAATTTCATATATCGATTGAGAGTAATTGTAGAGTTCTGAGTTCTATCATATAGTAATATAAGTATCATAGTTAATAATAAAGTAATTTTCAAATTAATTCGATGAATTCATCAATTTTTTATCAAAAATGGTAAAATAAAATAAGTGCTATTATAAATTAAATGACAAATAAAACAAGTTTTTTTTTCTTCTTCTTAATAAGTAAACTAATCCAAGAAGGCTAATAACGATCAAAAAGAAAAAAGAGTACATAACATATTTTAAATGAATGGAAATTTGATAAATTTACTAAACTTATAAAAAAAAATATAACGTATAGAAATTTAACGTAACAAAAAAATACTTTATTTTATAATTTTATATTTCTCAAAATGGCCAGTAAGGAACCTGAACAAAGAGAATGAAAAAAATTAAGGTAATAATAAATCACTTTATTTTATTATTTTATTTTCCCCAATATAGCTAGCAAAGGATCCCGAACATAGAGAATAGGAAGAAATTACAATCATTGAGGACATATTCAAAATGAATGAAAAATTAGATAAATTTACTTTAACTTATAAAAAAAAAGTATATATATTTATCGAAATAATGGTTAATAATAAAGTAATTTCAAATTAATTAGATGAATTTATCAAAATTTGATTGATAAAATAAAATAAGTATCATAGTTACAAATTAAATATAAATAAAGGAAGTTTTTATTATTATTATTATTATTATTATTATTATTATTATCAATAAGTAAATTAATCTAAGAATGTTGGTAAAGAACTAGAGCTGTAAATACGGGTCGGGCTTTTAAGCACGGCACGAAACCGGCACGAGCACGACACGGCACGAAAAAATATGGGCTTGGGCCAGGCACGGCACGAAAAAATATGGGCTTGGGCCAGGTACGGCACGACACAGGCTTAGCACGGCACGGCACGACAAGCCCGAAGGCACGACACGAAAGCACGAACAAACTAGCCCGAAAGCACGACACGATAAAAAATCCGATATTTTGACATTAATAATCATAATAAATTTTTATTTGTCAATAATTAATAAATTAAAATGATAATATATGTCTTATTTTTTTCAATGTTTATATTTTTATAATTATATTAATTTATTTTAAGATTTGTTAGTTAAATTTTTAGCATTTATTAGTAGGTATTAAAATTCTAATAATTATCTTTGATATAATTTTGTGTAAAATATTGTTAAAAAGTATATAAAAATATCTAAAATTATAATTTAAACAAATAAATGTATTTGGTGTGGTAGTAAGTCCATTGATGGTTAAAGATGAGGTGAAGGGTTCAATTCTCCATCCTCACATTTTTTTAGCAAAAAAAAAAAGTGGGCCCAAATTTGGGCCCGAATATAGAAAGTGGGCCTAAAAGTGGGCCCGAATATAGAAAGTGGGCCGGCCCGAATAAGGAAAGTGGGCCGGCCCGACTTGGGCCCGACACGGCACGAGCACGACATGGGCCGTGCTGGGCCTACTCTTTCAAAAATGGGTCGGCACGAGCACGGCACGAATTGAATGTGGGCAGCTCTATAAAGAACCATAACATAGAGAAAATGAAGAAGAAACATAACATATTATTGGTGTTTTCTTCTTCTTGGTTGTTTGAGAGAGTTACAACTTTCTAATCCAATGGGTTTGTTGAATATTGTGAAATTACACATAAGATTGAAAGAGAATAATGAGATTGTTATATATTACCAAAAAAATGTTCTTTTCTAAAACGTTTAAGGTGTATATTAGGAGTAGTTGTTGTAACTGTTTATGGTTTGTTATTCTCTGTTGGGGTTATTAGTTGTATCCTCTTGGGCCTATTTATTTGGGGTCTTTGTGTGGTAATAATATTGAGGCTTTTTCTATTCTTGTTCTTGGGCTTTTGCTGTGTAATATGGTATCAGAGATTATTGTTTTGTTTTCGTCAGCCCATTCCCCTTCTTGCTCAAGATTCAGCCTCTTTCTCCTCTCGAAACCCTATCTTCTCTTCTCTGTTGTTCCTCTTCGTCGTCCATGGCTCGCACGAGACAATCCCAGCCACGAAGCTCGTCCGTCTCCAGTCTGCCTCTAGCGCCGGTGAACGTTGCTGCTGCTTCTCCCTCAACTCCGACCATGGCGTCTGGCCCTTCTCCAAATCCAGGTGTGGTTGCGCCTCCTGTTGTGTCGTCGTCATCGCCTCCTCGCGAAGGTCTACCTGTCGCCCCGTCGCCTCCCTCTCCGAGCCATCAGCCACCTCCTCCGCCCGTTGCTTTCCTAAGAAGTGCTGCTCCCCCCACCGGTGGTCCTCCGAGTCTTGGCATTCTGTGTGCCTCAACAGCCCCCCCCCCCCCCTGTCAACCTTCTCACTTAGATCATACGTATCACTTGGGAACTGGAGACAACCCCAATTTTCTGATATCTACTCAGATTTTAACGGGTCAAGAAAATTTTCAGTCATGGAAGAGGGCTACTTCCATCTCTATTGCTACCAAGAATAAAACCCAGTTTATAAACGGGTCCCTGCCTCAACCCCCTCCCAATGATCCTTATTTTCATGCTTGGGTTCAATGTAATAATATGGTTATGGCTTCGATATTACAATTTGTTTCTCGTGAAATTGCAGCTAGCATTATGTTTCAAGATTCAGCCACTGCTATGTGGAATGACCTCCATGAGTGATTTAATCAAGGCAATGGTCCTAGGATATTCCAGCTACAAACTTCAGTCCACACCATCAAACAAGGCGACTCGAATATCAATTCCAACTTTACCCATCTCAAAGCTATTTGGGATGAACTCAAAGAATTTCAGCCGATTATCCCTTGTTCTTGTGGCTGCAAATGTGGTGTTGTTGGGAGATTGCTTAGATATTATCACAGAGATCAAATTATGCAGTTTCTTGCTGGTCTCAATGACTCATACTCTTCAGTGAGAGCGCAAATTCTGCTCTACGATCCTCTTCCTCCGCTCTCCAAGGTCTTCTCCATGGTATCTCAAGAAGAAAGACAAAGAAGTCTAGGCCACACCACTCCGTTCATTGCTGCTACTGGGGGTTCGCACACCTCAACCAAGCCTCCTACATCAAGATCAAAGAAACCGAGACCCACTTGTTCTCATTGTCTCAAACCGGGTCACTTAGTGGACAAATGCTTCTTTCTTCATGGATTTCCTCCTGGGTATGGTGACAAGCGTCGTTAAGATGAAGCTCTCAAACCCTCAGTTCATCAAGCTTCCGCTTCTCCCGTCTCTGCTTTGATTTTGGGAAAACCGCCTATGCTGTCCCAAACCGAGCTCAGTCAGCAACTTATCTCCCTTCTAAGTCAGAACCTTCAACACACCGCGGCTACCACGGACACCAACGTATCGATTGCCTCACAAGTCTCTGGTAATCTCATTGACTTCCATTCTTGTCTGTGGATTGTTGATAGTGGAGCATCCCACCATGTGTGTTACTCCCTTAAATGTTTTAAGACTATTGATAAACATCCTACTGCCACCTTAGTCACTTTACCTAATGGACATATCATTCCTATTTCTTATTCTGGCTGTTCAACTTTCTAGCTGCATTACCTTGACTGACGTATTATTCGTACTTGATTTTCAGCATAATCTCTTCTCGGTTAATGCTTTTTTGCAACATAGTCATAACTCTCTAATTTTTTCTGCTTCTGAATGCTTAATTCAGGCACCCTCTCAGACTTCCAAGATTGGGATTGTTAAGAAAATAGGCCGGCTGTTTTATTTGAACAAGACCGTCAATTCTTGCATTTTGTACATTCTGACAGCACTCTTAATACTTGTACTAAAATGGACCAATGGCATTTCCGCCTTGGCCATCCTTCTATGTCAATTTCAAATTCCATAAATAAAACTCTTGTTTTTTCTAACAAATCTTATGATCATGCTTGCTCTATTTGTCACTTAGCAAAACAAAAAAGGCTTCCCTTTGTGTCTAATAATAATAGAGCTTCTAAGCCTTTTGATCTTGTTCACTTTGACATTTGGGGGCCATTTCATGTTATTAGCATAGAAGGTTACAAATATTTTCTTACAATTGTTGATGATCACACTCGATTTACATGTGTATATTTACTTAAAGCAAAATCTGATGTGCAAACTATTATTCCTCAGTTTTTCTCTTTAATTGCTACTCAATTTTCCATTTCTATTAAAGTTGTTAGATGTGATAATGCAAAAGAACTTAACCTATCTTCTTTCTATGCTTCCAAAGGGATTGAACAATTTCATTCATGTGTTGATCGGCCTCAACAAAATTATGTGGTTGAACGAAAGCATCAACACATCCTCAATGTCGCTCGGTCATTGTTATTTCAATCTCATATTTCTCTATCTTATTGGTCTTATCTTATTTATATAGTTGTCTATCTTATTAATAGAACTCCATCCTTACTTTTAAAGAAAAAGACCTCATTTGAGCTGCTTTATAATAAATTGCCCTCATATGAGCATCTTAGAAATTTTGGCTGCCTTGCTTATGCTTCCACTTTAGATAGGAATAGACATAAATTCTCACCCTGATCTAAAGCTTGTGTTTTTATTGGTTATCTGCATGGAATGAAGGCCTATACTTTGCTTGATATTGAGAGTCACCAGATATTTCATTCTAGAGATGTCATCTTCTATGAGCATATTTATCCATTAAAGCATGATAACTCTACTGTGTATAATGATTCGTTTTTCCTAACTAAAGTGTTTGATACAGGACCTCATCATCCTCAAGTGCCCTCTTCTTCCAATAACGCCCTTGAGGATCCCTCTCCTGCAGTTACCACTTCTAAAAGTGGCCGGACCATTTCTCGCCCCTCTTATCTCAAAGACTATGCTTGTAACTTTGCTATTTCTGAGTCTTCCACTACTTATCCTTTATCTAATGTTCTATCTTATGATAGGTTAAATGATCACTTCCGGGCTGCCATTTTGTCCGCCCATATGGTAGTAGAACCATCCAGTTACAAGCAAGCTTCAAACATTCCAGAGTGACAGCAAGCAATGCATGATGAACTCCATGCACTTGACCAAAATCACACTTGGGAAATTGTCTCTCTTCCTCCTGGACAACGTGCTATAGGATGCAAACGGCTCTACAAAATCAAATACCAACCAAGTGGAGCCATTGATCACTACAAGGCCTGGTTGGTTGCTAAAGGCTACAACCAAAAGCAAGGTATTGATTACTCTGACACTTTTGCACCTGTTGCAAAGTTTAACACCCTTAAATTACTTCTTGTTGTTGCTGCCATTAAAAATTGGTCTCTATACCAATTAGATATCAATAATGCTTTCTTGCATGGGGACTTAAATGAAAATGTCTACATGACAATTCCAAAAGGGTATCAATCCAATAGTCCCCTACCAAAAGATGTTGTTTGTAAATTAACCAAAAGTCTATATGGCTTAAAACAAGCCCCAAGACAATGGTACTACAAACTTAGCACATATCTTCTCTCTAGTGGTTTCTGTCAATCTCACTCGGACCACACCTTATTCATTAAGAGCTCTTCTAATATCTTTATTGCTCTTCTAATCTATGTTGACGATATTATTATTGCTTCAAATAATGATACTGTTGTCTCTCATTTTAAAGACATGTTACACTTCGTGTTTCAACTAAAAGGCCTTGGCCCTTTACGGTTTTTCTTAGGCCTTGAGATTGGGCGTTCTCCCAATGGTATATCTATGTCTCAACGCCCATTTACCTTTCCATTATTGAGTGATACAAGTTACTTAGGGGTAAAACCTTCTTCCACTCCAATGGAGCCTAATGCAAAACTCAACAAAGATGAAGGGGATATCTTATTCGACCCCACCATGTACAGAAGGTTAATCGGTAAACTCATCTATTTAACGATTACTCATCCTGACATTTCTTTTGCTGTTGTTGACCCTTGTTTTGGTCAACTGATACGGATTCAAATGCTTGATGTGATGGAAGGTATTGAAATAGATCTAATGGAAAGAATAGTAAACGACACAACAAATTATAGTGGTTCGGCCCCACGAATTGGTAATGACCTACGTCCACTTAAGCTATTATTGATATTGATTCTCAAAGGAGTGATCAAAGAACTAGGGTTCTCCGAGTTTCGCAAGCCTTAGAGGGATGAATAATGCAATCGAAATATAATAGCTATAATTCTCTTGTAAAGCATAAACTCAGAATTAGCCAAAAGGTCAAATGTCCCTCCCTTGAGCTATTTCTTCTCTATTTATAGGCTCAAGGAGGATTACATAAATTTGTTACAGATATTCTTTCCTAAATAATTGGATACTCAGGAATTATGGGAGATAATCTCGGATATGATTACAATCCATAAGATCTTCTCAAAATATACGGAGTATACGACCAAGCTGGTCGTATATAAAATCCAAATGTTATGCCAGGGGAACCTCCCTAGTCGATAGTCGAACAGAACCTTTGCCAGGTGTCAGCCACGTGTTAAAAATGTCTGCCACATCATCCACGCCTATTTTTTGGATAACATTTGCCCCCCAAGTTTATTTATTGCGACCAGCAATAAGTAAACTTAGGAAAACAACCTTTCATATGCCCCACGAAATCTGTCAGAACCCTCGTGCGTTTTTGAAAACCGTGACCTAATCACGTCTAATCAAGCCTTTTCAATTTTCAAGAAACCACTCTGATGGCTGTTACACTCCCCCCATGCTTCGAAAAAGGGAATTCATGATTACTACTTTTTGTCACACCTCGGTTTCTATAAGTAACCCTCTCATTCACCTTTTAACCTTTTGCTTGCCATTTCCTGCCAAGAACTCTCAAGAACTCCATCCCAGAGCTCAGAACTTCGAAGGTCTCCCGTCACTTTGCTTAAGGGTTCTTTGTTTGCAAGCCCAAAGTTGTCCCGTTTCAGAATCTTCAACATTCATCCAGGTAAACTTCTTCGTCTTTTAAACTCTTTGAGATGCCATGCATACTGCTTTTAAGTTCTGAAACTTTTTGCGTTCTTGAGTAGAAATCTGTGAGGATTCTGTATATATCGTTGATGCTTGATAGGATAGTGTACTTTTGCTCTATATAAGTTAGGAATCAGTTTGATAGTCAGGATCATAGGTTTATGGCGTAAAATCGACGTAAAAATTCGATTTTTAGGCTAGTTGAAAAACTGAGTTTTTCCCGCCCCTTTGGAGTTGAAAAGGCTTCTTTTCAGAAAATTCTTTACTTTCACTTTTTGATCCGTTTTTCAAACTGCTAGCATAAAACTTAGTGTTTCGATTAGAATGCTACTGGTCGATAGACGCGAGCAACGTTATTCCAACTTTCAACATAAGCTCCCAGACTGTGCGTCTTATCTCATCCTTTGTCTGTTTACAATTCATATGCAAGACTCGTGGGGAGGAGAAAGACCCATCGACGATGATCTCTTAGTTCAACTGCTTGAAGACGAAGAACACCCTTTGACCTTGATATCAGATATTCCTTTTTCTCACGTTAACCTAAACACTTCCCCAGTTTTGACTCAAAATATGGCTCGTACCAAAACCAAAGCTCCAAAAAGAAAAACTCCCATTGCTTCTCATCAGCCTACTGTTGATGCTCCCTCAATTAGTGGTCGAGATGAAAATTCCTCTGATCCAAATGTCCAAAGGCATGCCCACCCTCGTCACGCTACTCAGCCGGATGTCTGGTGGCATGTAGTCTCTGAAAGTAGGGTGACGATCAGAATGATCGCCAACTACTTAAACAAGTACAATCTGACAGGGGTGACCCTAGTCAAACCTAACCCAGACCAAAGGGCTAATCTGCCTGGAGGTGCCTACAGCGCCTGGTCGCGGTTTCATGTTGAGGCAGGAGCCACTTTTCCTCTTCATGCGTTCTTTCAGGGTGTGGCCAATTATTTTGGAGTTGCCCCCTTCCAAATTACCCCTAACGGATATAGAATGCTCGTTGCACTCTATATCCTGTATAGCCAGAAAAAATGGCCTGTGCCGTCGCCACATGAGGTCAACTACCTGTTCGACCTCAAGTCTAACCCCAACCAAGAAGGCACGGGGTTCTTCCATTTTTGTCATCAGGAAACCAGGCGCACTTTCCTGACTGACACAACCCACATCTCGAATGTGGGGAGGTACCACCAGGAGTACTTCCTTACGCCTGACCTGGTCGCGGACAATCTAGCCTTCACTCGTGGAGGTAAAACTTTCTTATCACTAGCTGAATTCTTCTCTTGGTGTTTTCCTCCGCAATATCTCAAACTCTTGATGTATTCTAGGCTCGTGGCTGTGACCAGACCCACTCTTAGCTAGCATGCCAGATGCTAAAAAGTGTTTCAAGACTCTGGTTACTAAGGCTAACCTTAGGTTGGCCGGCCTTTGGGCCCCCCAATCAGAGATGAGGGGGCCTTCGGCAGGGAGTGCTTGCGCCGAAGAGGAACCCGAGCAACAACCTCAGGCGTCTCCTCAGCAAAGGAGACCAACTGGGGTCACAATCAGGGAACCTGCTAGCACTCCCCGAGCAAAGAGGCCCTCGGCTCCCAAAGGAAAAGGAAAGCAGAAGGCCGCCAAGCCTACTGAACTCTCTGACGACTCATTGGACGACAACGGTATAGTAATTTTGATTTTAAACAATTTTCCAATTCCCTATCATCTATTCGACGGGGATGGCAACTTTAAGAATGCTCCAATCTTAAGTTCAGATTTCTTCCAGGCAGTTAGTAGTTCAGTAAATAATGTAGCGACCAATAGTTGTAGCGCGGGTACTTTACTTGTAATCTTTTCTCTTTCATTTTTTGGCCCTGTGTGACCATCTTGTCTCACTGCTCGCGTTGTTTCCTTTTGTGCAGATATGGACTCTGAGGACGTGTTGAAGCATTACAAGGCTGCTGCCGCCTCTTCTGGCCAGAAGAAGAATAGCAAGAGGGCTCGAGGGGAGAGCAGTACAACTGCCTCAAAGAAGGTCCGAACTGACGACCCTCCGGCTACCGCCCCTTCAAAGGAGAACTCACCACCTCCATCGCCACTCGAGCAACCGGCTTCAACTCCTTCGATCGGTCAAACTTCTAATCCTTCCACACCCACCGACCAGCAGCCTTCTCCTAAGGCTCCTAGCAGCCATACATTGCGCACTCCGCCCGAAGGCTCCCTGCCCAGCCTCGTGGTCAGCTCTACCAGGGAGAGAATATACAAGCTCTCCAAGCATAAACGCAGTCAGGCCGCTATTACTGAAACTACCTCTATGGAGGCTGATCAAGTTCTCAATAGAGGACTGAATGAGATAGTCAGCGTAAGTCAACTCCTGATGATGTAACATTTATTTTCGATTCCCTGCCTTTACTTTATCTTTTTCTATCTGACTTCAGGGACTACAGACCATAACCGCTGGCTAGCGCCATGCTGGGGCTTTGGTGTTTCGAGGCAGGAACTTTGATGCCAGGCTCGCCAAGGCCAAGAAAGCACTCGAAGCTACAAACAACGAGCTTACCAAACAGAATGGCGAGTTGTTTGCGAAGAAGATGGAGCTGTATAAGCAAAACAAAGAACTGCTCGAGCAATAAGCTACTCTGACCGAGGAGCTGCTGGAAACCCGGAACGCCCTAAAGAAAGCCAACGAGGCCAGGGAAAAAATCAGGGAAAGCGCCACACTCAACTATCAACAAGTTGTTCAGCTCGAGCTTGATCTGATCGCAAGCAGGAAGGAGGTGGAGGAACTCAGAAAATGAGTGACAGAGCTTGAGGAAGCTGGAGCTAAGAACTTGGAGAAGTATAAGGAAGCCACTCATCTTTGCTTCTACGAGTTCTGGAAGCACAACTGGGAGGCTAACTTCAACTATCTGTCTGAATGCTTGAGGAGGACTTTAATGACGCAGTGTGCCATTCGCCTGGAAGAAGAAGAGAGGGCTGAAGTGCCTGCTTCCCCAGAGATTTCCCTGGCAGTAGGGATAGTTGGTGCAGACACTGAAGCTGGCATAGCCGTCGACCAAGACGTTCCTCAAGACCCTCCAGCTCCTTAATTCTTTTTTTCTTTTGTTATCTCGACTACACAACCCACGGGTCGTGATGTAAAGATAATATTTTTTTATTGCTGCAAGAGCAGCTATTTAACTTTTATTTGAACAGTTACATCCGAGCAGTACTGCTCGCGGTGTAAAAGGATTCCTTTGACATTATAATATTTCTACTTTATTATAATATCTGTTCGCATGACCGAACCTAGCATAGTAATTTGGCTTGATTTAACAAAATATAAATTTTGAAAAATACTCTAAGTACCGTAGTATGCTTTCACTTATTTTGTTCATGTGTTTACATACCTCTTGGTATGCTTTGCTCTCTATGTGCCTTATATGCCCCCCAAGTGATCGAGGAGCTTTAGGTCCTTGGTCACTTGCCTTGACCACGACCTGTACGAAAATTACTGCTCGGTATAAAATGTAAAACTTATAATACAGCAAAACAACACACGTAATGAACAAATACTTGTAAAAAATTACAAAGTTTGGCAAGAATGACTGGCTGCGCACAGTCCCTTATAATTCTCGTATTTAAATGGACTAATCATGTCTTTACGAGTGATCTTTCAAATATCTTACACTTATAAGCGATTAGCCATATAACATGACTAACCCTTTTTCAAAACTTGTAAAAAGTAAAAATTAATACAAGCCAGTCCTTTAAGAAGGACTATTTATTGATAATACTTGCGCAGGTGTTCTCCATTCCAATAATGTGGAACGAGATCTCCATTTAAGCGTGCAATTTTATAGGTGCCTGGATGAAGGATTTCTTCAATCTGGTAAGATCCTTCCCAGTTTAGTCCGAGTACTCCACCAGCTAGGTCGCGGGTGTTTAAGAAAACTCTTCGAAGCACTAAGTCTCCGACGTTGAACTTTCTTTCTTTTACTTTGGAGTTAAAATACCGAGCGACTTTTTGCTGGTACGCAGCTACTTGGAGTTGGGCTTTTTCTTGTTTCTCCTCGATCAGGTCTAGGGACTCCATCAACAGTTGACTATTTTGGTCTTGGTCGCATGTGATTCTGTGATGCGAGGGAGGATCTAACTCGACAGGCAACATAGCTTCATACCCATATGCCAAGGAAAATGGGGTATGACCTGTTGCTGTTCGGTGAGAAGTTCTATACGACCAGAGTACTTCAGGCAGCTGTTCTGGCCATGCTCCTTTAGCTTCCTCGAGCCTTTTCTTCAAGGTATCCTTCAATGTCTTATTTACTGCCTCAACTTGCCCATTTTCTTGTGGATGAGCAACTGAAGAAAAGCTCTTGATTATGCCATGCCTTTCGCAGAAGTCTGTGAACATGTCACTATCAAATTGGGTGTCATTGTCTGAGACAATCTTTCTTTGCAATCCATATCGACAAACAATGTTTTTTATTACAAAATCAAGCACTTTCTTTGTCGTTATGGTTGCGAGTGGCTCAGCCTCGGCCCATTTGGTGAAGTAGTCGACCGCCACAACTGCGTATTTCACCCCACCTTTTCCTGTCAGCAAGGACCCGATTAAATCGATACCCCATACTGCGAAGGGCCATGGACTTTGCATTTGATTTAACTCGTTAGGAGGTGCCCGTGGGATCTTGGAAAATCTCTGACACTGTTGACGGTGAGAACTCGTCAACTAAGTTAAGTTGGAAAAATTATCAAATCAAGATCGCTAATTGGAAAGCTGTAAAAACAAAAACTCAAGAACAATGATGGAACAATAATGGATAATTCAGTCTTTCATTCACACTCAAAACTCTGCTACAGTAAAATTTCCAACCCCTCTTCAGGTGGTCTTAGAGTTCATTTTATAGTAGGCTCTAATGGCCTTAGGTACATAGTGGTCCAGGGGACCAAGTGGTACATACGTACTGTGTCAGGGGAGTGGCTTCAAAGGTCGTGGTTGTACAACCTGTACAGGAGCAGGTGTCAGGAGGATGTCTCCACTACTTGTCTGTACCCATGTCTGAAGCGTGGTGGCAAGCGTAGTGGCGCAAGAGGTAGTGGTGTCGGCTCTGACCTATGGCCGTAGACGTACGGACCATGATCCTTACCCCAGCAATCTCACTAGCACTGGTATCCGTACTTAGTACTTGGTCGTACAAATATGTCCCATTCGACTCGTACTGGATCTCCTAAGCATAGGGATCTCGAGGTGTAAGGAATGGGACCCTTGGTGTGAGGTGGAGATCTTGGGTCCTTGGTATGGGGTATCCGACACCTCCTGAGGTCACTCACGAGTCTGAACGATAGGCATGTGGCCCTGGATGATGTCTAAGGATGCATGGTGAGACGCTCTCCTTGCGACCCCCTTGAGGGCGTGGCTCCCTAGCTATTCACAAGGTCGAGTGCATTGTGGATGTGGCCCTCATGAGGCCAGGGGAGCTGAGACTTGCGAGGCCACTTGGGAGGCGTGGCCTAGGCATCTCGTGAGGCCACTTGTGTGGCGTGGCCGAGACCTCTTGCGAGGCCACTTGAGGGGCGTGGCCTAGGCATCTCGCGAGGCCACTTGGGTGGTGTGGCCGAGACATCTTGCAAGGCCACTTGGGAGGCGTGGTCTAGGCATCTCGCGAGGCCACTTGGGTGGCGTGGCCTAGACATCTCGCGAGGCCACTTGGGTGGCGTGGCATAGACATCTCGCGAGGCCACTTGAGAGGTGTGGCCTAGGCATCTCGCGAGGCCACTTGGGTGGCGTGGCCTAGACATATCGCGAGGCCACTTGCGAGGTGTGGCCTAGGCATCTCGCGAGGCCACTTGGGAGGCGTGGCCTAGGCATCTCGCGAGGCCACTTGGGTGGCGTGGCCTAGACATCTTGCGAGGCCACTTGGGTGGCGTGGTCTAGGCATCTCGCGAGGCCACTTGGGTGGCGTGGCCTAGACATCTCGCGAGGCCACTTGGGTGGCGTGGCCTAGACATCTCGGGAGGCCACTTGGCTGGCATGGCCTAGGCATCTCGCGAGGCCACTTGGGAGGCGTGGCCTAGACATCTCGCGAGGCCACTTGGGTGGCGCGGCCTAGGCATCTCGCGAGGCCACTTGGGTGGCGCGGCCTAGGAATCTCGCAAGGCCACTTGGGAGGCGTGGCCTAGGCATCTCACGAGGCCACTTGGGTGGCGTGGCCGAGGCATCTTGCGAGGCCACTTGGGTGGCGTGGCCGAGGCATCTCGCAAGGCCACTTGGGGGGCGTGGTCTAAGCATCTCGCGAGGCCACTTGGGAGGTGTGGTTTAGGCATCTCGCGAGGCCATGGGGCCGAGGGCATAGGCGAGGCCGTGGGGCCGAGTGCGTGGGCGAGATGGGTCTCGCGAGGCTACTGAGCCTTGGCACTTATGCCTTGCCAACGTGGGCTACTTGGCATCGACTCCACGAGAACCGAACCCAGACTTGTGTTGTGATGGCGTGATGGCTTCCCTAGACAACGGTGGCCTAGGGGCCTTGCCTCGGCCTCATACTTTCTATTGATGAGATTATGAGCATCAACACTTGCCCCCCAGTCTAGGAGAGTACCTTTAGGTGCCCTTGTAGACTATTCACCTTGATTCCTATAAATAGGTCGTCATGCATGGCTTGATATTCTCACATTACTCCCTTTGCTTAGTGGTCCATAGACCCTTATTCCTTTCAAGAGGTAAGGGGTTGAATCCCCCACAACCTCACTTTCACCATAGTTCCTTTCATTTGTTTTGCATATTTTTTCACTTCATTTTTTTTTATATGAACTAATTTCTTGGTGTGTATATTTTATGACTAACACACATTTCTGGTTAATTCTTGCAGACGTGCATTTTCGACGCTTTGGTGCTTTTCGCTCCCCGACCTTCTTTGGACCCCGACTTCGTTCTTTTAATCGCTTGAGGTATATTTTCTTTCCTTCTCCCTTTTATTTATTTATTATTTTTTTTTTTTAATGGGTCCAAACTAGCAGTACTTGGGATGGGGTACATCAGTTTGAGCTTGTAGTGAGTTTGACCATACGCACGCCCCTCCTCTTTGTTGTTGTTGTTTTTTTTTTTTTTTTTTACCCTGTAGTAGGCCATTTTAGGGCGTTTGCATCTAGAGGTATTAAGCCTATTCCTTTGTGTTTTGTAGCCTTCCCCTCGTTCATACGTGAGCCCCTTTTTGCTGTTGGGACGCGGTTTCATGGCCAGTGACGGCCCGTCCGACATACCCCCAAGGGCTGAGTTTATTGACCTGTCCTCAGACTCAGAGTCCCCTGAGGGCAACCCTCACCAGGACTATGACTCTTTAAGACAAGCCCGCATCCGCCACCTTGAGTGCATGACCGAACTTAGACGTAAAATTTGGGTGGTGGAGAGTGAAATTGACTCGGTGTCGAGAGGGGATGGAGGACCTTCACCCCTGGGCCTTAGTGACCATATAGCGCGTCTTGGGACGACCCTTTTTGAATTGCGATGGGAGTTAGAATTTATGGAGGGACACATTCTGCCAGAAGCTCCTACTCCCTCTTCGCCTGATGACAGTCATGGGGCTGCTAGCTCCTCTCCCCAGCCCCTAGTCTCAGTTTATCCTAGCTTAGTGCTTTCGCCATCGCTCCCTCGATGGAAAACTCTTGCTAGGAAGAAAAAATGGAGGGTTAAGTGTTCTGCCCCTTCCTCACATATTTCTTTTGATTTTGCAGATATGTCGAAAGCACGCAGACAGGTGTCCGCCCAAGAAGAGGACGACGCCCCCCTACTGGCGTCCAGTCTAGTGTCACACGTGTCTCCGAACAAATTGAAGGCAATCGTGAAGCACTACCAGGCTCCTCCAGAATACGCCCTGCATGCTCCTCAGGAGGCCTGCCGGGCCGACCGCCCTGAGAAGGGCTTTGTGGCTTTGAGTGAGCAGATTTTGAAGGCGGGTGGCACCATTCCTCTGCACCCGTTCTTCGTGGCGGTTCTCAACTATTTTGATTTGGCCCCTCTTCAACTGTCGCCCAACAGTTGGTTGACTTTAAGTTGCCTCTTCATTTGGTTCAAGGATAACGTCCAACGCGCCCCGACGGCGCAGGAGGTGCACTCCTTGTATAACCTTATGGGAGTGCCCAAGTCCAAGGGCTTCTACTACCTGCAGAAGGCCAACAGTGAGCTTCCCTTAATAGAGGGCTCGGTGTCCAACACAGGGCCTTGGAAACAAGACTTTTTCTGGGTAGAGGGGCCTCTCTCGGTTCGTGAAGGCTTTCGCGCCGGCCCTAGTAAGTATCCTGGTCTTTCTCTTTTTCTTATTAGAACTTACTGTTTTGCACTCTTGCTTGTACTGACATTGGCGTGGTTCTTGTAGGGCAATTTGCTGATCCCTCGGTCATTGGGTCGGAGGCGGAGGCCATAGGCAAACTCCTTGCTGCAGACTCCGCCCTGAAGAAGGCAGCAGTCCTATTTACTGTGGTGAATCTCAACCGCCACCAATTGTCCCCGGTTTCTAACCCCAAGTTCCTGTGGTCAGTAACTGGGTCTAAGAAGGCTATGGCTATGCCGGCTGGGCCGTCCCTACACGATGGTGAGGCTAAGGTGGAGATGGAGGATGTTCCCCTCGAATGTGGGGGGTCTCATCAGCGCCCCCTGTCCCCCGGAGGATGCCCTCCTTACGATTCCCATGACCAGGACATGGCTTGTTAATCTCCGGACCCGCAGGCCGCAGCGGGATGTTACGCTCCTCCTGGCCTTGATGGCAATGACGCCTTCCCTCAGGTCCCTCATGATATTGGCTTGCCGGATGCTGATTATGTCAACCTCGCGGAGCCCCCTTCTAATGCACCAGGGTTCTAGTTTTTCCCCTTCCCTGCGCCTCCTCCTGCTTCGGTGAGTGGATCATCCGTTCCTTTCCAACTAGATGTTCCTAGCGTGGAGGCGAAGCCTTGGGTGACTAGGATGGCTTCATCCTATGCCCAGCATTTCATTCAGATTGCCTCGGACCTCCCTACCTCCAACTGGAGAGGTCTAGGGAATGTGACCCAACCAGATCTTGGGGAAATCCTAAGGCGTGCCGCGGCCTGGGTGAGGTCTTGCACCTTGTGTTGATTAATATTATGTATAGGTGTACATGTGTTTTCCTTTTTGTTACTTATTGCTGACGCCATTGACTTTCTTGTGCAGGTCTACATCGTGTCTCTTCGGCATGCTGACTCGTCCGGCATCCTCTCTGCATCTACTGCTGAGAGGGACGGCCTCATGGCCCAAGTCCAGGAGCTCAAAAATGAGCTTAGTGCAACCAAGGCCCAATTGTCAAAGGCCCGGACTAAGTATGCCAAGTTGGACTCGAAGAGGGAGAAGCTGAAGGCCAAGATCAAGGAGCTAAAGGGCAAGGCTAGATGCTTGGAGCGCGAGTTCCGGGGGGCCAAGGCCGCTGCGACCGCGTCGCAGGAGAGGGTTACTCAACTGGAGACTGAATTTGAGGCCTTTAGGGCTGAACTACAGTCGGCTCAGGAGAAGGTCGCTTCCTTGGATGCGGAGAAGGCTTCCTGGGAGGCGGTGAGAGCTTCTTGGGAGGCGGCGAGGGCTTCTTTGGAGGCGGAGAGGGTCGTAACCGAGCGCAAGTCTATAGACCGTGCTCTTTACAATGTGTGGAAGCAGGATCCCAACTTCTACTTCTCCTCTTTTGGCGAACAGGCCGTTGCCCGAGCGGCCTGGTGGAGTGCCCACTACGGGAGACCTTGAAATAGTCTCGCTCTTTTTTTGTTTTATTTTTATTTTGTAACATCATTACCAGTGCTACTTTTCTGTTAGTAACTCTTGTACTATCCCGAGAACTCTTTTTTTTTTAATGTATAAATACATATGTTGTTGTTTATCTCTTGTTCTATTGCATTCGAGGCCCTTTTAAGCCCGGGGTTTAGTTGGTTCCCCTCTTTTATCTATCAGGCTGGAGGTCCTTTGGAGCCCATGTGAAAGGGTTCGCTGGGACCTCTTTTGGTGCCTCTTGGTTGCTTTCATAAGGATATTTTGACCCCTTTGGTCGTATTTATCCTTTTATGTTTTTCTTGCGCGTGCTTATTATTTCTTTGCGAGAAGCATCCTTCTCGTCGTTATTCATAATACTATTTTTACAAGGGTCCCTTTTGGGATCCTTTTTGGCTAGGCGGCTTGGCGGCCGCTCTAGACTTATTATTGTCGTCACCATATAATGGCTAGAATTATTATTGGCCAGACGGCTTGGTGACCGCTCTAGACTTATTATCATCGATACCATATATTTTTTTTTGTGAGTCCCTAAGGCCTCCTTGATATTCACACAGGTAGCTAGTCCTTGTGATCTCAGGAGATGCCTTGTAAAGACTTCGCTTAAGGCCCTGATATAGGGGGTCTCCCTGGGACCCCTGTTGAAGGGTCCTTTTGGGGGTCCTCCTGATGGAGGGTCCTTTTTGAGGATCCTTTTGGTAAAGGGTCTCCCTCAGGAGTGGAGGGGGCAAGTGGTCCTTTTTAGGATCCTCCGTTAGAGGGTCCCTTTATAGGAGTTGGGAGGGCAAGCGGTCCTTTTTGGGATCCTCCGTTAGAGGGTCCCTTTCAGGAGCTCTTTTGCTGGCTGCATGTTCTTGCCCCCTGTCCTGTCCCCCAAGTGCTTGATGAAATTTATTTCGGCAGGCACTTTGGCTGATGCTTGTGCAGCGAAGAAAGTAAACACAGGAAGTAGCAAACGGTTTCATTCATAGAACGCGGTTTACATCTAACTTTGAAAATAAAAGGGGGGGGGGGGGGGGGGGGGGTTACATCTAACTTGGAGGCTACCTAGGGCAGCCTCTTTGATTCTTACTAAAATAACAAAGAACAAGCTAAACATAGGTTCTTTTGGCATTAAGAGCCGAAGCCTTGCTGGTAGCACTTCTCGAAAGGCTCCGTAGCCTGTCCCATCTTGTGTGGATCTAACTTGTGTGAGTCGCTCCTTCATGCACAGCCATCGTCATTGACATGGATGGTTTGGTGGCTGCGCGGAGGGATATGTTATAGCATTCCCTCGCTTCCTTTTGCTCCCCTTTCACACATGCTACTCCCCCAGGGGTAGGGAATTTCATGGCTAGGTGATACATAGAAGTTATTACCTTCAATTCTCTCAGGGAGGGTCTCCCTAATACCGCATTGAAGGCTGAGGTGCAATCTACCATGACGAAGTTAGCCATTATGGTGGTTTTCCTTGGTTGCTCCCCCATGGTGAGGGCCAATTCGATTGTCCCCAGGGGTTGCATTGAATCTCCCGTAAACCCATACAAAGTCGTAGTGCAAGGCTTTAGGTGACGGAGGCTCAACCCCATATTTTCCAGCGCCTGTCGATACAAGATGTCCACGGAGCTCCCGTTATCCACCATGACCCGGTGTACCCTCATGTTAGCTAGCTGGGCGGTTAGCACCAGGGGGTCGTTATGAGGAAAGTGCACCCCCTGCGCATCTTCTTCAGTGAAAGTGATTGAGTCATTCTCGCCCTTGAAGCTCTTCGGGGGGCGTTGCTCCAAACTTAACACGCAATGTGGTGGACTTCGTCGGGCCTCCTTGGCATACCTGTCTCGCCCTTTCCTAGAATCGCCTCCGAATCCTGGTCCTCCAAAGATGGTCCTGACCTCCCCTTGCACTTTTGGGGCTACTTCACGTGCCCGCGGGGGGGACACTCCTCCTTTTGGCCTCTGGTTATCCTTGCGCACATACCTGCCCAAATGTCCCCTGCGGATGAGTTCCTCAATTTCTTCCTTCAAATGGATACACTCTACCGTGGTGTGACCGTTATCCTTGTGGTACTGACAGTATCTACTAGGGTCCCTCTTGGACCGGTCCTTTCTTATTGGTGGGGGCCTTTTGAAAGGAACTCGATCTTCATTGGTGAGGTAAATGTGCTCCCTGGTATCTGTGAGGTCTGTGTAGTAGGTGTAAGCCGCTTGCCTGTGACCATTCCCCTGTTTGGTTTTCCTCTGGTGGTCATCTCTTGATCCATCGTATGCCCTTTTCTTCTTTGCTACATTCAACTCGTCGTTAGTTAGAGGCTTCGCGTGGGGCTCCTCCTTTCCTGCTTTCAGGTTTGCGTGGCCATCCTCCACACATATGTACTTCTACACTCTCTCGTAGAAGTCGTCTAAGTCAGTGACCTCCCTCTTTAGCATGTTGTCCCACAACTTGCTTCCTGGGAGCACCCCGGCTGTAATGGCCATTTTTAACTCTCGGCGCGTTAGGCTCCCCACTTTTGCGGCCTCCATATTGAACCGGTGAAGGTAGCTCTTCAGGCTCTCATTCTCCCCTTGCTTCACGTTGGCCAGGCTGGTGCCTGGCATCGTGTAGTCCCGCACGGCATGGTGCTGTTGGAGGAATTCGTCAGAAAACTACTGCCAGGACCTGATGGACCCCGGCCTTAGTCTTTTAAACCATTTGTAGGCGGGTCCTTTCAGAGTAACAGCGAAGCAGTGGCACCTGGCACCACTTCCGATCCCCCTTCAGTTTCATTAGATCATTAAATGCGTCTAGGTGGTATTTCGGATCAGTGCTCCCTTCGTAAGGGGTCATATTGGGCTCCTTAAAATTGGCAGGGAGTCGGATTGCCTGAATTTCTCTCACAAAGGGTGACTCATGGTCGAAGTCCACCTCAAAGGCCTGACCGCTTGATGCGGTGACGATCTTGCTCCGCAAGCTCCTCATCTCCGTGTCTAGGTCCTGCCTCCTCTTGCTGAGAGTGTCCCTCAAGGCAGACGGGCTAAGATCCGCCTTTCCCTTGCCTTCTCGAGGCGCTCCAGGGGGCGTGGTCCCCTTGCCTGCCCTCTTCTTATTGAGCTCCTCTCGTAAGTCTGAGGGTGCTCTTTTGGAGGTGACCTCATCCTCATGGCAAGGGGCAGCGTTGGTCCTCGGTGCTGGCTTCGGGGCCTGCTTAGGCGGTTCGGGGTGATCACGTTGCTTCGCGCGGGGGGTGTTACTAGTTGAATGTCGGGTTCTCCCATCATCTACCGGCACAGTGGTCTCCACCCCATCCTTGCCCTTCTCCTTCCTCTTAGGCAAGGTTACGCTGGACTTACCCTGCAGCAGGCCGTTAAGGACCTCTTGCATGTTTTCTAAGGTGGTTTCTAATCTTTGGTTCTTACGGTGGAGCTTACGTATCTCCTCTTCGTAAAACCGGGATTTCGAACTCAAGCTCACGGAGTGGACCCGGGGGTGTTTGTCATGCCTACGGGCAGATGGGCCCAGGTCTTGCCGGCCAGAGTTCGGTGCCTGCAGCGATTTTGGAGGAGGGAACTCATCAACGTTTACCGGTGGTGCCCTTGGAGGACTCCCTCCAGGTGGAGCGACTGGCGATGAGGCCACTCTATCACCTTCGTGAACCTCAGGGTCTTTCGGGGGCTCCACGTCTCTGGGTGGAAGAGCGTCCTTCATGGAGGCCTTCAGCTGGACTCCGTTCAGGTGAACCTCTACCTCCCGCGTCTCCCTCAGTCGCTTCGAGCGTCTTGGCATCTTCTTCTTGTCTGAAACAATGGTGGAACAGTAGCTTGAAACTAACGTTCCCACAGACGGCGCCAAACTTTTGACGGTGAGAACTCGTCAACTAAGTTAAGTTGGAAAAATTATCAAATCAAGATCGCTAATTGGAAAGCTGTAAAAACAAAAACTCAAGAACAATGATGGGACAATAATGGAGAATTCAGTCTTTCATTCGCACTCAAAACTCTGCTACAGTAAAATTTCCAACCCCCCTTCAGGTGGTCTTAGAGTTCATTTTATAGTAGGCTCTAATGGCCTTAGGTACATAGTGGTCCAGGGGACCAAGTGGTACATACGTACTGTGTCAGGGGAGTGGCTTCAGAGGTCGTGGTTGTACAACCTGTACAGGAGCAGGTGTCAGGAGGATGTCTCCACTACTTGTCTGTACCCATGTCTAAAGCGTGGTGGCAGGCGTAGTGGCGTAGGAGGTAGTGGTGTCGGCTCTGACCTATGGCCGTAGACGTACGGACCATGATCCTTACCCCAGCAATCTCACTGGCACTGGTATCCGTACTTAGTACTTGGTCGTACAAATATGTCCCATTCAACTCGTACTGGATCTCCTAAGCATAGGGATCTCGAGGTGTAAGGAATGGGACCCTTGGTGTGAGGTGGAGATCTTGGGTCCTTGGTATGGGGTATCCAACACCTCCTGAGGTCACTCACCAGTCTGAGCGATAGGCATGTGGCCCTGGATGATGTCTAAGGATGCATGGCGAGACGCTCTCCTTGCGACCCCCTTGAGTGCGTGGCTCCCTAGCTATTCACAAGGTCGAGTGCGTTGTGGATATGGCCCTCATGAGGCCAGGGGCGCCGAGACTCGCGAGGCCACTTGGGAGGCGTGGCCTAGGCATCTCGCGAGGCCACTTGTGTGGCGTGGCCGAGACCTCTTGCGAGGCCACTTGAGGGGTGTGGCCTAGGCATCTCGCGAGGCCACTTGGGTGGCGTGGCCGAGACATCTTGCGAGGCCACTTGGGAGGCGTGGTCTAGGCATATCGCGAGGCCACTTGGGTGGCGTGGCCTAGACATCTCGCGAGGCCACTTGGGTGGCGTGGCCTAGACATCTCGCGAGGCCACTTGGGTGGCGTGGCCTAGACATCTCGCGAGGCCACTTGAGAGGTGTGGCCTAGGCATCTCGCGAGGCTACTTGGGTGGCGTGGCCTAGACATCTCGCGAGGCCACTTGCGAGGTGTGGCCTAGGCATCTCGCGAGGCCACTTGGGAGGCGTGGCCTAGGCATCTCGCGAGGCCACTTGGGTGGCGTGGCCTAGACATCTCGCGAGGCCACTTGGGTGGCGTGGTCTAGGCATCTCGCGAGGCCACTTGGGTGGCGTGGCCTAGACATCTCGCGAGGCCACTTGGGTGGCGTGGCCTAGACATCTCGCGAGGCCACTTGGGTGGCGTGGCCTAGGCATCTCACGAGGCCACTTGGGTGGCGTGGCCTAGGCATCTCGCGAGGCCACTTGGGAGGCGTGGCCTAGGCATCTCGCGAGGCCACTTGGGAGGCGTGGCCTAGACATCTTGCGAGGCCACTTGGGTGGCGCGGCCTAGGCATCTCGCGAGGCCACTTGGGTGGTGTGTCCTAGGCATCTCGCGAGGCCACTTGGGAGGCGTGGCCTAGGCATCTCGCGAGGCCACTTGGGTGGCGTGGCCGAGGCATCTCGCGAGGCCACTTGGGTGGCGTGGCCGAGGCATCTCGCGAGGCCACTTGGGAGGCGTGGTCTAAGCATTTCGCGAGGCCACTTGGGAGGCGTGGTCTAGGCATCTCGCGAGGCCATGGGGCCGAGGGCATAGGCGAGGCCGTGGGGCCGAGTGCGTGGGCGAGATGGGTCTCGCGAGGCTACTGGGCCTTGGCACTTATGCCTTGCCAACGTGGGCCACTTGGCATCGACTCCACGAGAACTGAACCCAGACTTGTGTTGTGATGGCGTGATGGCTTCCCGAGACGACGGTGGCCTAGGGGCCTTGCCTCGGCCTCATACTTTCTATTGATGAGATTATGAGCTTCAACAGACACTTATCACATTTTCGCACAAACTCCATCGAGTCTTCGTTCATGGTTGGCCAGAAATAACCTTGCCTTAGAATATTCTTTGATAGGCTCTGCCCCCCAGCGTGGTCTCCACAGAAGCCTTCATGTACTTCCTTCATCAATTCTTTAGCCTTTTCTGGTGTAACACACCTGAGCATTGGCATTGAGTATCCTCTTCGGTAAAGAACACCATCGACCAGTATATACCTAGCAGCCTGTCTCTGAAGGGTCCTGGCTTTGTTTCTATCTGCTGGTAGTATACCGCTCGTGAGATACTCCAGGTATGGTTCCATCCACGTATCTGCTAACCGGACCTCCATATTGGTTTCTTCTGCTCGTATGCTTGGCTCGTTCAGCCATTCTACTGGCACTATGTTTAAAGTGTCAGCATCCTTTACTCGTGAGCTTGGCTAAGGCATCTGCATTTGAATTCTGATCTCAAGGTATTTGTTGGAGGGTATATTTTTCAAATTGCGCCAACATGTCTTTTGTTTTGTTCAGATAGGCCACCATATTTAGGCCTCACGCTTGATACTCCCCTAAGACCTGATTCACTACCAGCTATGAATCGCTGTAAATATCCAGCACTTTTATGCTCATATCTTTGGCTAACCTTAAACCAGCGAGTAGGGCTTCATACTCGGCTTCGTTGTTTGAAGCGGTGAAATCAAACCTAATTGCGCAGTGAAATCGATGCCCTTCCGGCATTATCAATATCACTCCTGCTCCTGCGTGAGATTCGTTGACGATCCATCTGTGAATAGCTTCCACGAAGGAGCTTCAACTCGAGGCTCAGGCGCACTAGGCTTTTCACCCTGCTCTTCGTCTGGGAATTCAGTAAATTCAGCAATGAAATCAGCCAAGACTTATCCTTTTATTGCTGCTCGCGGTGAGTATGTGATATCGAATTGCCCGAGTTCGACTACCTATTTCAACAAACTACCAGCAACCTCTGGCTTTTGCAAAACTTGCCGAAGGGGCTGATCAGTCAAGACTGTGATTGGATGGGCTTAGAAGTAATGACGTAACTTCCTTGAGGCCAAAATTAGGCAATAGGTTAATCTTTCGATGGGGGGATATCTCAATTCGGCTCCGATTAACCTTTTGCTCACATAATACACTGCCTTTTGTACGCCTTCTTATTCTCTCACTAGCACCGCACTAGCAGCATATTCGGTGATCTCCAGGTATATGAACAAAGTTTCCCCATCTATAGTCTTTGATAAGACGGGAGGCTGCGCCATGTGGGCTTTTAAGGCTTGGAAAGCCTGTTCGCAGTCTTCAGTCCACTCGAACTTCTTGTTGCCCCTCAGTAGATTAAAGAAAGGGACGCACTTATCTGTCAATTTTGAAATAAATCTACTGAGTGCGGCAATTCTTCTAGTCAAACTTTGCAGACCTTTGATCTTTACTGGTGATTTCATATCGACCAGGGCCTTGATTTTTTCGGGATTAGCCTCGATTCCTCTCAAATTAACGATGAACCCCAAGAACTTCCCTGATCCTACTCCGACGGAACACTTGAGAGTATTTAGCTTCATTTGATATTTGTTCAGAACATTGAAACACTCTTGCAAATCCTTCACATGTCCTTCTGCATTTTTTTACTTTACCAGCATGTCATCAACGTACACCTCCATGTTTACTCCGATTAACTCCTTAAACATGTGGTTAACTAGTCGCTGGTAAGTCGCACCAGCGTTTTTCAATCCGAAGGGCATTACTTTGTAATAGTATAGCCCTGTATCGGTCCGAAAGCTAGTGTGATCCTCGTCAGGGGATGCATACTAATCTGATTATATCCTGAGTATGCATCCATGAAAGAGAGGATCTCATGGCCTGCAGTTGCATCGACCAGCTGGTCGATCCTTGGGAGTGGGAAGCAATCTTTAGGGCAGTCTTTATTAAGGTCTATGAAATCCACACAGGTTCACCATTTTCCATTCGGCTTGGGAACCAGTACTGGATTAGAGACCCACGATGGATAAAACGCCACCCTGATGAACCCATTCTCCTTTAGTTTTTCAACTTCTTCTTTCAAGGCTTTCGATCTGTCTTTATCGAGCAGCCTTCTTTTCTGTTGCACGGGTGGAAAGCTTTTGTCGACGTTCAGGACATGGCTGATTACTGCAGGATCATCCCAGCCATGTCTTTATGTGACCAGGCAAAAACTTCCTGGTTCTTCCTCAAAAATTCCACCAGTGCGTGTTTGGTTGTTGCTTCTAAATTTTTGCCGACCTTTACAACTCTGGTCGGAAACTCTTCATCAAGCTGGACCTCCTCAAGGTCCTCGATAGGTCCTACATCTTCTTCAAAATCCCCAAAGCGAGGATCTAAGTCTCTATCCTCACTTTGGGAAACACCCTATTTGGCGACTTCATCACCTGATTGGGCTTGTACATCAATGGCCATCTGCAACTTTTCTGGGGGAGCACTCCTCGACAGACCCTTCTTAGCCTTGGTGATTGAGGCATTGTAGCACTCTCTGGCTTCCCTCTGGTTTCCCAATACACGTTCTACCCCTGCGTCTGTTGGGAATTTCATGGCCAGGTGCCATATAGAGGTGACAGCCCGAAGGTCAACCAGTATGGGCCTTCCAATTACAGCATTGTAGGCCGAAGGACAATCAACTACTATGAAAGTAGTGAGTAATGTCCTGGTAGCGGGCGCTGTACCTGCTGTTATTGGAAGCCTGATTGACCATGTTGGAGCGAGTCCCTCACCAGAGAAACCATAAATTGTTTGGTTGCAGGGCTCCAAGTCCTTGACGGACAACTTCATTCGTTCCAGCGAAGATTTTTTTTTTTTTTTTTTTTTTTGATGAACAAAGAAATTTATTAACTCACCAAACCAAATACAAAAACAGATCACAAAGATCCCAAACACAGAAACAGATCAAAAGGAACCCAGCAAACCGAGACAACCTACAGAACAGCTCACAAAGAGCCCAGCAAACAGAAAATTACAACAGATTCAAGCTTCTAAGAAAAACAATGTCAGTGCTTTTCATCTTAGCTTTAGACAAACAAGAAACTCTAGCCTTAATACTATCTTGAACCAGAGAAATAGCCTTGCAAACAGACATCGAAAAAGAGTTAAAAACACACTGGTTTATGTTCCACCAAACCAGATACACAGAAGCAGCTAACCCAGCAGCAACTATCTTCTGCTGAAGACTCTTCGGCTTCCCCTCCATCCACCTAATCCAATCCTGGAAACAAGCAGGCAAAATCAAACTTCCCAGCCAGCTAGCCACACCTTTCCTCACTTGATAAGCAAACTGACATTGAAAAAATAAGTGATCATGACACTCCTGCTGCACTTCACAAATTGGACACAGGGAAGAAGTCAGCTGCAAATGGCACTTCAATAAATTGTCCCTGGTTAAAAGATGCTTCAAGGAAGCTTGCCAAAGGATAAACCTGTGTTTAGGCAAGGACAAGCTACACCAAATAACAGAAGCCGAAGGCACCTTATCTCTATTCATCAGCTGAAAATACAACTTACTGGTTTTAAATTTGCTGTTTACAATAGCTTTATCTATCATCTCCATGCTAATGAAGGCCCTCATCTTGATTAGTTTACGCCAATACCAGCTCACGTCAGATTGAATATTGTACTCCCAAAAAGATTGTCCTTTAAGATAAACAGAATCAATCCATTTAACCCAAAGAATATCTTGTTTAGTAGACACAGCCCAAATATACTTAGCAAGAAGAACCATATTCCAATTGGCCCCTTCCTTGAACCGATACCCCCCAAACACTTAGGCAAGCAAACTTGGTTCCAGGCTGTGAGGTGAAGCTTACTTCTGTTATCATTCCCTTTGCTGGTCCCCCACAGAAATCTCCTACACAGGCTATCAATCTCATTAATTACACTCTTAGGGAGGAGAAAAATACTCATCCAAAATGATCTAATTCCCAAAAGAACAGATTGAATGAGCTGAGCTCTTCCAGCATATGAGAGATGCCGATTAGACCAATGGAAAAGCTTCAACTGGATTTTTTGAATAATAGTAGCGCAATCCCCCGCCCTCCACTTTGTAGGTCTTAGCGGAACACCTAGATACTTTAAGGGGAAATCACCTTCAGCAAAGTGCAAATCTCTTAAAATATCCCTGGTCTCTACCTCTGTTAAACCCCCAAAGTAAACTCTGGACTTGTCCAAATTAGCTGTCAAACCAGACGCCTCACTGAACTCATTAAAACACTGCTTTATAATCTTAACAGAAGCACTATGACCTTTGCAAAATATCACAAGATCGTCCACAAAGCAAAGGCTCACCAGATTCACTCTCCTGCACCGAGGATGAAACTTAAAATCCCTGTTGTGAGTGGCTCGAATAAGCATCCTAGTGAAGAACTCTATAACTAGAACAAATAAGAGCGGAGAGATTGGATCTCCTTGCTTCAGCCCCCTCCTACCCGTAAAACAGCCCTGAACTCTACCATTAAGCAAAATAGAATAAGAAGCATCTCTTAAACACACCAAGATCCAGTTAATAAATTGCTTCGGGAAACAAAAACCAGTAAGAATCGCCTCTAAACAATGCCAATCAATGGAGTCATAAGCCTTGCTGAGATCGACCTTCATCACACATCTAGGGGAAATATGTTTTCTTTTATAACCCTTAAGGATATCCTAAAAAATAAGAATGTTATGCGCTAAAAGCCTATCCTTAATGAACGCCCCTTGATTTTGATGAACAAGAAAAGGAAGTACCCTTTTGAGTCTCTCACACATCATCTTAGAAATACACTTATACAAAGTATTGCAGCAAGCAATGGGCCTATACTCCACAGCCTTCATCGGATTAGCAATTTTAGGAATCAATGACAACATAGCATTATTTAGTTTTCTAGGAAGAATGCCATGCTGAAAGAAACCCAAAACATCCTCTGAAACCTCATTACCAATCTCATTCCACATAGCTTTAAAGAAACCCGACCCATATCCATCCGGTCCCGGACTCTTTATAGATCCTATGCTAAACATAGCATTTCTAACATCCTTCTTGGTAAACGGTTTAACTAAAGCCAGTTGATGCTCTAAAGAAAGAATATTACCATGACCAAAACAATCCATGTGGATAGAACCCGAAGCCTTACTTTGACTGCCCAAAACATTTCTAAAATGATTTAAGAAATGATCCACCACCTCCTCATACTTCTCAACAAGCTGACCATTGTCAGAAACATAAGAGGCAATTTTATTTATTTCCTTCCTCTGCTTCAAACAAGCGTGGAAATACGTTGTATTATCATCCCCAAATTTGAGCCAATTAACCTTACTTTTTTGCCTCAAAAAACTATCATAAAATTTGGAACTCTGAACCAGAGCCTCCATCGCCAGCTTTTCCTCAGCCTGAAACTCAGAGGAAAAAGGATCCTGTTGGAGGTTACCATGGGCCTGGTTATACAACATTTTAGCCATCTGGAAGTTGCTCGCAACATCACCAAAATCAGACTTATTAAACCTCCTTAAGACGTGGCTAAGTCTCTGAAGTTTCATTAACACACCAGTAAAACCTCCAATAGCTACTGGTTTTTTCCAACTTTGCATAACAGTAGACTTAAATTTATTATGCTCCACCCACATGTTATAAAATCTAAAAGGCTTGAACCCAGTGAGGACCTCCTGAAACAACTTAATAATACTATAGCAGTGGTCAGATAGCATGTCCCACTGTTTGACAGCCACTGAAGCAGGAAAAAGGTCAAGCCACTCCTCATTTTTAAAAACCCGATCTATTTTGGAATAAATCCTAGCATCAGCTGATTGGTTATTAGTCCAAGTATATTGAGAACCAATTGAACCGAGCTCATCAGCTAACCCATGACCACGCCATCTCTGAGCATCAACCACCTCAGCAGAAGTAACTGGCCGACCCCTTTTTCTGTCCTCAAACTCAAAAATAGTGTTGAAGTCTCCAGCCAACAACCAGGGAGCAACAGGGAAACTAAGGCACGATAAGTCAAGCTACATCTGAGCTCTTTCCTGGACCAAGTTTCGCCCATAAGCAAATGTCACACAGTACACCCTCTTAGAATGATACTCCTTGATAACAGTATGAACAATTTGATCACTCTCTTGAATAACATCAACAAAAATCAAACTCCTCCTCCAAACCAGCAGGATTCTACCTTCACAAAGAGAACCTTTAAAATAATCCCACCCATCAAAAAACCTACTCATCATATCCTCCACTTTCTCACCTCTTAACTTGGTTTCAAGAAAAGCACCCAAACCAATCTTATTTATTCGACAAAAAACACTAAGGGATCTCTGTTTTTCCCTCTTATTCAAACCCCGAACATTCCAGCTAAGAATTTGGAATTCTACCATCAGATTTTTTATTTGCAAGCAAAGTCAAATTCACATCCTCCCCATTCTTATCTAGTAAGACATTATAAGAGTTTTTTACCCTGTTTTGAGTCTTATAAGCCAGCGATTTCTTCCCCCCAACTTTCCTAGGAGTAATCCAATCTCCTTCTGTTTCTACCATACCTGCTGAACCACGGTCAACAGACACCTGGTCTCCTTTGGAAACTTGGTTAAACGCAACTGCACCCGTCTCTGTAATTGTCTGAACTTGTGAACCTTGCAGTGCCTTGTCATGTAAATTAGTCTTGTCCCCCTCTCCTGTACCTGGCACTGAAGAACTAGCCGCCTTGTGCACCTCAGTATTGCCCCTTATAGTCTCCTCCAATGAGTTATCCAATTTGGATCCATTAACTAACTGATCTTTTGGTCTCCAAACTACATCTTTTTTCTTATTACATAAAGATTCAGTATGACCAAACACCTTGCACAGCTTACATTGTGTGGGTAGCCACTCAAACTCAACCAATTGTTCCATTAATTGACCTCTTTCATTCAAGAACTGAATGGATTTCGGGACCTCATCAGCTATGTCAATATCAACTAAAACTCTAGCAAATTGCATCATAGACCTATCCATTGTAACCTTATCCACCATGATTGGTTTGCCAAGAGTACTAACCAAAGCACTAAGGCATTTGGTTCCCCAATACTGAAGCCCCAAACCGGGCAACCTCACCCAAACTGGGATCGATTTAATCATCCTCAAATGATCTAACTCAGCTGTCCATGGCCTAACAATGACTGGTTTTCTATCAAAGTGCAAAACACCATTTTCTAGTACCAAATCCCTAGTCGTTTCGTCCCTAAATTTGACCAACGTATGGCCAGCATTTAGCCTCGCTATTCTCTCTATACCCAGTTTTCCCCACATTCTCTTGATGAAGCCCTCAAAAACAGTGAACGGGGGGTTAGCACCCAAAACCGTACACACTACAGCAGAATTCCAATGAGAAGTTTCAACCATGATTTCTTCTAAATCCACCTGAGCAATCCGATGACCATCCTGAACTAATGGCTCCTCAAATTGTAACCGAGCACCCCCTTGGTTCGGCAACAGATCTTTGAAAGAAGCCCACTTATCCTTAGCTTGATTAGCATAATCATTAAGGTCTTCTTCTTGCTCACTCCATCTCAAACCAGTCTGGGCCAAATCCACCCTATCTCTAATCAAATCACCTTTCACCGACCCTCCGATCTCTGGAAATTCTGCCATTGAATCCTTGAAAACATCCTCCGTCTCAGCTGGAAGAGCATCATCATCGACTACAACCGATTCACCACCCATGCCCACATGTCTACACTCGTCTCCATCCTTGTCCACATTGCCATTATCGATTGAAACTGGCTTCTGGTGTACTCTCTTACGTCTCGCCATGGAGCAGCTTAGAGAGAAACCTCACGCCTAAAAAATATCCCTCCCAGCGAAGATTTATACAAGATGTTAACTGAACTTCTTGTATCGACCAGCACTCTTTTCACCATCATGTTGGCAATTTGAACATCCACGACCAGCGAATTGGAATGTGGGAAACAGACATGCTGGGCGTCACAATCAGAGAAGGTTATTTCACCGTCCTCTATCCGAGCCTTCTTTGATGCCCGGTCCTCCACAGTCATCATCTCGATGTCCTGGTCGTGGCGTAGGGTCCAAGCATATCGTTCCCTTGCCTTTTCGCTGTTTCCCGCAAGATGCGGGCCTCCACAGATGGTGAGTAAGGTGCCAGCCATGGGATCAGGCTGTAAAGGTTGCGAGCGTTGGCGTGTAGGCGCCTGCTCGTTGCCATCTGGAGCCTCTCGTTGGGAAGCCCCCATGGCCTGCACGTATCTTCTCCAGTGTCCTTGTCTAATAAGGAACTCGATTTCATCCTTCAGCTGGTTACACTCGTTTGTATCGTGTCCGTAGTCGTTGTGAAAACTCCAAAACTTGGTGGTATCCCTTTTCGACCTTTCGAATGGCAGCGGGTCTCTTGTAAAGCACACTGGAACTTGTGGCCTGATACACTTCTGCTCGAGACTCGACAAGGGCAGTGTAGTTGGTGAACCTTGGTTCATAATGATTTCCCTTGGCGCACTTGCTCTCGGAAGTAGAGGGTTCGCTATGGGGCCTCTTCCCCCCATTCTTACCGTTGCCATTCCCATTGCCTTTGTCGTTGCCGTTGCCATTGCCGTTGGGCTTTGACCCAGCTTTGGCGAGGTCTTTAGTTCCCTTATCTTTATTTGGGGTCTTTCCCTCGCTGGCAATCGCATCCTTGAGCTTGATGTATCGATCAGCTCGATCCAAAAATTCTTGGGTAGTTTTAACCCCATGCTTCCTGAGGCTACTCAAAAGAGGCGTACGGTGCCTAACTCCTGCAGTTAGGGCCATCATTTTGCCTTCGTCTCCCACTGTTTTGGCTCCAGCTGCGGCTCGCATAAAACGCTGGACGTAGTCTTTCAATGGTTCTCCTTCTTGCTGGCGTATCTCAACCAGCTGGTTTGCCTCAGTTGGGTGCACACGACCCGCATAGAATTTTTCGTAAAACTCCTTTACAAACATCTCCTAAGATACAATACTTGCCGGCGGGAACTTAAAAAACCACTCATGTGCAGCATCAGAAAGTGTTGCAGGAAAGATCCGGCACCGAGCGTCTTCAGACACCTTCTGAATGTTCATTTGTATCTCAAACTTGTTGACATGAGATACCGGGCCACCATACCCGTCAAAGTTTGGAAGTGTGGGCATTTTAAACTTACTGGGAGTCTTCTCCATAGCAATCCTCTGGATGAAAGGAGTGCCCCTTCTCCTATCGTACTCGATGTGAGATGTTCTTCCCCCGACCAGCTGTTGCACTGCTTGGTTCAGGGCATCTATTTGTGCTTGAACGGCTTCAAGAATTTCCGGGGCCTCTGGTGCCGAGGGAATGTACTCGTTGTGCCGTTCTCGGTGGTCGTTGAGTACATCCCTCAAGTCGTCATCTCTCCGCCGTTGCTCGCTGGCTCCGAGCTGGCTAAAGACGTTGTTTTGTCTGGGCTGCCCCCTAGCATTACGTTTCGCTTGTTGGTCTTCTCTAGGTGGTGGGTTTCTGCCTCCACCTCTCTCCTCATTCCTCTGACCGGCATTCCCTCTGCCTGAGTCAGCCTCATTGTATCCATGGCCATCTCTGAACCTCGATTGGATATGGTGGGACCGACTGTCTCCTCGGTTGCCTCCTCGGGCTAGAACTTCCCAAGCGTTAGGGGGAGGCCTACGCTGGTCGGTAGGTCCCCGTGCATTATCATGCCGTGGGGGGCCCCTAACCGCAAAGCCTGTCTCTGAGTTCCTTCTGTTTCCAGAAGGACGCTGTCCCCTGCTCGGTGGGTGCGGCTCTTCACCCCCTTGGCGTCTAGGGTTGCTGCCCGGCCCTATTCTGCCTTGGTTGTGGGGGATTGCCTCGACCAGCTTGGGATGGAGGCTGCATCTCAGGGTCCCTAGGTGGGACATCATCCTGAGGCATTAGTGGCTGGTCCGGCCTTTGAGGGCTCATTGGCTGGATTGGAGGGCTAGGATTGGGACCCCTTTGAGGTGGCCCCTTTGAGGGTTGATCAGGCTGAGAGGCAGGTGCAGCCTGATTCCTAGCCAATTGCAGGGCTGCTTCGAGGGCTGCCATGGCCTCCCTCTGACGACGGTCCATCTCCGCCTGTCTTTCACTCAGTTCTTGGCGCTGACGCTCTATTTCTTGCTGCTGTCGCGCCATGGTCTCCGCAGCACTTTCTTGACTGGCCCTTAGATTGGCCAATTCATCTTGCAATACTCCCAGAGTATTTCTCAGCGTTTCGGAGTCCAGTTCCTCCTCATCAAACTCCAAGTGTGGCTCATCCTCAGCCACGTTCGGAGGAGGAGGTTGAGATGGTGTAGCGCCAGCCGCCTGCCCAGTCTTCCTTGTCGTCTTTGCCATTAGTGCTTCAACAACCTCGTCTCAAGCTCTAAATGAAAGCACCAAAATGTTGACCCTTGTTTTGGTCAACTGACACGGAGTCAAATGCTTGATGTGATGGAAGGTATTGAAATAGATCTAATGGAAAGAACAGTAAACGACACGACAAATTATAGTGGTTCGGCCCCACGAATTGGTAATGACCTACGTCCACTTAAGCTATTATTGATATTGATTCTCAAAGGAGTGATCAAAGAACTAGGGTTCTCCGAGTTTCACAAGCCTTAGAGGGATGAATAATGCAATCGAAATATAATAGCTATAATTCTCTTGTAAAGCATAAACTCAGAATTAGCCAAAAGGTCAAAAGTCCCTCCCTTGAGCTATTTCTTCTCTATTTATAGGCTCAAGGAGGATTACATAAATTTGTTACAAATATTCTTTCCTAAATAATCGGATACTCAGGAATTATGGGAGATAATCTCGGATATGATTACAATCGCATAAGATCTTCTCAAAATATACGGAGTATACGACCAAGCTGGTCGTATATAAAATCCAAATGTTATGCCAGTGGAACCTCCCTGGTCGATAGTCAAACAGAACATTTGCCAAGTGTCAGCCACGTGTTAAAAATGTCTGCCACGTCATCCACGCCTATTTTTTGGATAACAGCTGTCAATAAGCTAAGTCAATTCTTAGCCTCTCCCAGGGCTCCTCATCTCAATGCTGCGCATCGTATCCTTCAATATTTAAATGGCACTCCTGGCCAAGGCCTATTTTTTTTATGCTAAATCTCCTCCTCACATCAATGCTTATGCTGAAACTAACTTCAACTGTGAAGATCTGTCTTTCAAAAAATTTACAGATGCAGATTGGGCTTCTTGTAGTGATACCAGACGGTCTATGTCTGGTTACTGTGTCTTCCTTGGACAATCCCTCATCTCATGGAAATCTAAGAAGCAAACCACTGTCTCTAGATCGTCAGCTGAAGCTGAATACCGAGCTATGGCCAATGCCACATGCGAGATCACTTGGCTTCTCTCCTTGCTGAAGGACTTTGACATTCAGCATACTCATCCCGCCATTCTTTATTGTGACAACACGGCTGCTATACACATCTCGGAAAACTCAGTGTTTCATGAACGGACGAAGCATATCGAGATCGATTGTCACCTTATTCACGAAAGAGTTCTAGACAGTTCCATCAAGCTTATTCATGTCCCCTCAAAACACAATCTTCCTTATGTTCTAACAAAGCCCCTGTTTCCAAATCAGTTCAATGAGTTAATCTCCAAGATGAATGTCAAAAATTTATACAATTCATCTTGAGGGGGTGTATTAGGAGTAGTTGTTGTAACAGTTTATGGTTTGTTATTCTCTGTTGGGGTTATTAGTTGTATCCTCTTGGGCCTATTTATTTGGGGTCTTTGTGTGGTAATAATATTGAGGCTTTTTCTATTCTTGTTCTTGGGCTTTTGCTGTGTAATAGTGTAAGAGTTAGTGCATCATTCACCTTGATGACAAGGTTTAAATTTGGGAACAATTGATAAGTTAATAACTAAATTATTTAGTTGTTAAAATTGTGCAAGTAAAAACAGTTCATAGTTTTTTACTTTGTTAATTTGTTGAGTTGTGTTAGAATTGTTAGGAAGTTTGAAGTGTATAAAAGGGTTCTAAGTGGATGGTAATAATCATTTTTCGACTTCTGGGAGAGTGGCTATCTCGAATTAGCTAATTGTTCTGGTTCTTTATATGTACTTGTCTTAGTCTCTTAATTAGAGACTATGGTTTATGAAATAAAGATGAATTTTATATATTGATTGAGAGTTATTGCAGAATTCTATCATATAATAATATAAGTTTCATAGTTAATAATAAAGTAATTTTCAAATTAATTAGATGAATTCATCAAAATTTTATTAAAATATGATAAAATAAAATAAGTACTGTGTATAAATTAAATGACATATAAAACAAGTTTTTTTTTATTCTTCACAATAAGTAAAGTAATCCAAGAAGGCTAACAACGATCGAAAAAGGAAGAAAATAAATAATATATTTTAAATAAATGAAAATTGGAAAAAATTACTAAACTTATAAAAAAATATTTATCATCCAATGGTTAATAATAAAGCAGTTTTCAAACTAATTAGATAAATTTATCAATTTTTTATCGGTAAAACAAAATAAGTACCATTGTTACAAATTAAACATATATCTCTTCTATATAATAAGTGTGTAGATAACAGATTTTCTTGGTTTTAACAGTTTTTTATTTTTTTAATGTTAACTTTAACAGAATATTCTTATATTTAATGGTAGTTTGTAAATACTTAAACTTAAATAAAATTAATTAATTAATTAAAATAAGATATTTTTTAGATATTTTACAATAATAATTATTTAAAAATAATAAATAATTAAACAAATCAAAATATGATATTTTTGAGATATTCTACAATGATAATTATTTAAAAATAATAAAATCATATGTTTTATAACTTAAATAAAATTTAATTAAACTTAAATTCACTTATTAGAATAATATCATATTAAACATATAATATGTTGATGTCGTTTTTTGTCAACTTAAAACGTAGAGCAAAGAAACAATAGGAACTATGGCGCAGATGAATAATACAGTAAAACAACAAGAATTTTACGTGGTTCAACAGTTAACTCTGTCTAGTCCACGAGTCAATTTTATTAGGACTTTAGAAATTTCAGGAAATCCTTCAGGGATGAATTCTCCAGAAATTCTCTCAAGATATCAAAGATCCGTCCCTCTACAAATGTTCATGACCTCTCTATTTATAGAGGGTTCTCAGAGTTCGTTCCCACATATTTCGGGAAGATACTCCTATTTATTAATGAAAATAATGATATTAAATTATGTAACTCCTATATACAAGGAAACGTCCCCTAAAGACCAGGGGGCATATAACAGGCTTGTTAATATCCCTTTAATGTTGGGATGTTACAACAATAAATATCTTTCAAATGCATGGACTGCGTCTCATCAGATGACCCATTAAGTCGTTCGAGGTCGGCAATCAGCATCATGTCGATCCTGGTCTATAGATAAGTTATGAGCTAGGCACCTTTCCCCAAGACCAGCTCGGAGAAGGTAAATACCACCAAGGCTATCACACTCCGAGCTTATACTTATGCCAAGCTTGGGCTACTCGATCCGCAGACACCCGACATCAGGGTATATCTCGATGCTAAGTTCTTTCGAGCTCAGAAAGAACTTCGAGGTTAAAAAATGTCTCCGAGGTTGCAATCTTGATTCGAGGGTTCGACACATGGGTCATGCATATGCATTTCAGATATTTCGAGCTCACAATTGACGAGTCCAGCTTTCGAGATCACAATCTCGGGGATCTCGAAATTTGGGTATAACATTTTGCCCCCTCAAAAGTAGTAGTTCGAATCCTATGAGAAGGAAACTTTTGAACTACTTCCTTAGGGAACCATTCTGTCACACACGCGTCAGCTGGGTATTGCTTACTCAAGGTACTCGAGTGCCTTGAAACTCTGCCCATGTTCGTTCGCCTACCAACTTTATGGTACCATCATGTCATTTGTCCCTGGCTGTCGGATCTGATATGGAATCTGGCCAATGGCTCAAATTAATTCAACTTTTACAATCCCTGAGGGTCTATAAATATATCCCATTTCGTCTTCTCCATTTTTTCTTCACGTTCAACTTCTCAGAGAGAAAAAACCAGACACTTCTTTGCCTAGTTCTTGCATGTTCTCTAAGCCGAGAAGACAAAGCACGGTTGGAATTTTTGATTCAGTGAGATCGCACTTGCAACCACTCATTCAATCATCTGTTTCTCTGTTTCCATCGATCACATTGTGTAAGTTTTCAGTTTATGGATTCTTTACATTATACATGTACGTTTTTTTTTTTGTATGCTTTTGCCTCTGTTACACCGTGAGTGCTAGGATTTATACTAGTTTAGTGCACTAGGATTAGGGTGCTTCGACTGATAGACATTAGTCTCAAACCCAGTTTCTGCGAAAGAAGGTCCAAAAATGGTTCCTTTTCTGGGTTTTCAAATTTTAGAAACCATATCTTGCACACCAAGATATCGGGTACAAAATCAGGGTTTTTTAAGGAATGCACGATTCCCAAAAATATCACATTTTAGACAACCGCCACATTTTTTCCCTAATATTTCGAGACTTCTCATAACTAATCCACCTCCCTTCCTTTGGGTGGAATACACGCTCTGAGATTGGTCTCACCCTTTGGATCGAGCTTGCCTTGCAGTCTCGATCATTCGAGCTTAGGTACTATTTATCTCTTTATTTCTTGCTCGCTTTGCCCTCACCCTTTTGCTTTCTTGTTAGATGCCACAGAATTCGGGAAAGTGGTGGGGTCAAAGCTCGCAATTCCTTACTCACCAGTAGCTTCGAGCCCGAAATCTCCATTCACTCATAACCAACGCTTAATTCGGGAGCACAAACTGAGACGTGAGCAAGAGGACACTCGAGACCACTTTCGACGTCAGATAGACGAAGTCGAAGAAGGGAAAAGGAAAAGACTAAGGGTCGCCCTTCATCCAGATCCGGACACCAAGCCTAGACCGATCCCTCTCGATCCTACGCTTAAAGTGACAATCGCTTTCAAACCTGGTGAGCTTCAGTTTTCACTGATGAGGGAACCCTCTACCTTGCAGCCAAGGAGAGAATTTTTCGAGGCCGAGAATTACTAGAGCTCGGTCACGTCACTAGGCAAAATAACCGATATTCTGGCCTTTCACGGCATAGGACTATCAGGTTCGCTGAGGTGTCGAGCCCCGACCTTGCACGAGCGGAGTTGTCGCGCTCCAGGAGATGGAAATCCTGACAGCAAGCTGAGATACGCAGCTTAGAGCCAGGAGCATATGAAAGCAGGGGTGATACTGCCCTTGAAGTCTTTTTTCAAGGACTTCACAGACTTTGTTGGGTTGGCTCCCTTCCAGGTCAACACCAATTCTTACAGGGTTCTGTCTGCCCTGAGGTCGCTATACCACGAGCTGAAATGGAAGGGACCTTCGCCAGAAGAGATTTTATATCTCTTTTGCTTGAAAAGCAATCTCTCCCGAGCTCGGGGAGGAGACGGCTTCAACTACCTCTCGAGCTGTCTGAAGGAAAATAAGATGTTCGAGGATCTTCCCAATCATCCTCCTGACTTCAAGAAGGCCTTCTTCTGGACAGATGGCCTAGCCCCGTCTCGATTTTATTCGTTCAGACAGATTCGTAAGTATCTCAACCTCCTTCTTTTTTCTGTTCGAACTTTGTTTTTAGGCCCGTACTTAATTGAAATGCGTTTGATTTTCCAGCCAACTACCATCGCCCTACCCCTACCAAGGAGATGAAGGAGCACAGAGAGGCTCTGCTCCAACTTCCCTATGGCAGGAGATCCCTTTCCTATCTCCTGCATGAAGACAAGCTCCGGGTGTGTGGGCTCTTAGGGAAATATCAGTCTACATCAGACTGGTCTAATAAAAAATATGACCGGTGGGAGCTCGTGCCTCTGCCAACCGCCAACCACCCCCAAGGAGAGATGCGAGGCCTCCATCTCCAGTTCACCATAGGAGTCCACAATCGGGGAATGAGGCCAACAACGAGGCCTCAAGCTCGGGCTCGGATGAACAAGGTACAGTCATCCTTAGCTCGAATATGTGGTCCCCCTCACTACTAAAGTATAAACCCGATAGATTAATATTGTGTGAGGACGAGAGGAACCATTTTTATGTATGGTCTTGGGTAGATGAGTGGGTACATAGGTTTGATAGCTGGCTTGGGAAATACGACACCATGTATAGCCTGAACAAGGTATGGAACGGAATAGTCGTCCAATATGGGACTAACGACTATAGGGACCTTTCGAGGTTGACGTCCACCTATAGGGAAGGTACTCCCCTCGCCTCTTCTGAAGATGGGGGAATTTCGTGGTCGCCGAGCTCAAGCTCGGGGGAGAGTTCCAGTTAGGTTTCTCTCCACTTGTCTTTTTATCCCTTCTGTCCATATCATGTTAAATTATTTTGTTTTGGGGATAGCTCATAATGTGGTGTGAATAGTGCAGGCGAGATGGACTCCAACCTTGACAACATCCTTGAGAGTGGCGGGGCCAAAAGAAGCAAACGCCCGAGAGGCTCACGGAAGTCTGAGTGTCCCGCCAAGGTCCTTAAGAGGACTAAAAAGACACATCCTCCACCAGCTCCGGCTGCTATGAGCTCAGCTGTGGAGCCGACTCCTCAGGTCGAAGCGTCCACTATGGTTGAGCTCCAACCTCCTCCCATCATGGTTCACTCAACACTCGGCCCACCTCCGAAAAAACCCTCGGCTTCCACAACATGCAAGTTGTCAGTTTCTACTCACATCGATGAGTATGTAGTTGACAATGCTGGTGGATCCCATGGGGCTATTGTGGATGCCGAAAATCCACCAAATAAGAAAAACACACAAAAGAAGTTTCTAGTCCCATAAAGAAGTAAATAGCTAAGGGGCACCAAGGGCGCCAAGTACGCAATGAAGGCAGAAGGTAATTATAGGCCATCGAAGTGTTAGACACTCGCAGAGCTCTAGGCCTCATGAGGTCATTCCAGGCCTCCAAGCTGCATCACCTTGTTAGACGTGTTTGTCATGCACACATGGCCCTTATCCGTGCCCCTCGAAGTTAAGGCCCCGGCCTCGCGAACACCACTCCAGCAGCACCCCGCGCATGCCAACACCTCATGCGCCTAGCCTTGCCCCGAGGTGTCCCACACTAAGGACCTCACGCCAAGAAGACATTTCGCACCTAGGATGTATCCCATGTCTCATCAAGGCATGCGCCTCGCGCCCCGCGCGCACCAGGGGCCTCGCGCCCATGCGCCTCGCGCCCCGCGCGCACCAGGGGCCTCGCGCCCGCGCGCATCAGGGGCCTCGCGCCCGCGCGCCCATGCGCCTCGCGCCCCGCGCGCACCAGGGGCCTCGCGCCCCGCGCGCACCAAGGGCCTCGCGCCCGCGCGCCCATGCGCCTCGCGCCCCGCGCGCCCATGCGCCTCGCGCCCCACGCGCACCAGGGGCCTCGCGCCCCGCGCGCCCATGCGCCTCGCGCCCGCGCGCATCAGGGGCCTCGCGCCCGCGCGCCCATGCGCCTCGCGCCCGCGCGCCCATGCGCCTCGCGCCCCGCGCGCACCTGGGGCCTCGCGCCCCGCGCGCACCAAGGGCCTCGCGCCCGCGCGCCCATGCGCCTCGCGCCCGCGCATGCGCCTCGCGCCCCGCGCGCACCAGGGGCCTCGCGCCCCGCGCGCCCATGCGCCTCGCGCCCCGCGCGCACCAGGGGCTCGCAATGAGGTATGGCCTTGCCCATGGCCTCTCCCATGGCCTCGCCCGTGGCCTCTCCCATGGCCTCGCCCATGGCCTCGCCCATGGCCTCGCCCATGGCCTCGCCCATGGCCTTGGAGGTGAGAATACTCACAAAGGGCAAGGTACATGCATGAATATGGAATGTGCCTACAAACCTAAAGAAGTCAGAGTACGGATATAGTACCCCTTACCAGACAAGTAGTGGGAATGCCAGGAGTGGTTATGCAAGAATAGGAGTTATGGTCCGTACGTCTATGGCCATGGGTCAGACCCGACACCACTACCTCCTGCGCCACTACGCCTGCCACCACGCATTAGACATGGGTACCGACAAGTAGTGGAGACATCCTCCTGACACCTGCTTCTGTACGGGGTGTACGACCACAACCTCTGAAGCCACTCCCCTGACACAGTACGTATGTACCACTTGGTCCCCTGGACCACTATGTATCTAAGGCCATTAGAGCCTACTATAAAAGGAACCCTAAGACCACCTGAAAGGGGGTTGGAAAATTCATTGTAAGGAGAGGCTATTGAGAAATATACCAGGATTTGCTCCATCATTTATCTGTGTCTACTTTTTCTTAAAGTTTATTCTTAGTTCTTACAAAAACCTCACTCGACTTACCTTTGAGTTTTCCGATCTAATTTCGTTGACGAGATTTCACCGTCAACAGTTTGGCGCCGTCTGTGGGAAGAACAAGCATCAAGCCAGTGTTCTTCCTTCATTTCCAACAAAGAAAGATGCTAAGACGTTCAAAACGCCTACGGCAAATACAAAAGGTGGAGGTTCACCGAAACGAAGTAGAGCGGAGGCCTTCCAAGAAAGACCCCCCTCTGCCCGAGCATGGAGATGGACCAGAAGAACCTCTTCCCCCGGAGGAGGAGAGGGAAGCATCGTCCTCAGCTACCCAGCCCGACGGAGGTCATTCAGAGCCGCTAGTGTATCCACTTAACCAGCCCCGGTTGACCCCACGCTCAGGCCACCGGGACCCCAGTCCCTCGACGCACTGGCCAGGCAAGGGTCCCGGGGTACGCTCGGTAAGTTCCAGCTCAAGGACGCGCTTCTACAAGGATGAGATTCACGAGTTGCATAAAAAGACTAGGAGGCTGGAAACCATGATGGAGAACATGCAGAAGGTTTTAAACAACCTACGGCAAGGGAAGTCAAGCATGCCCCTCCCAAAGCATAAAGGGAAGGAGCATGAAAAAGGGGAAAACACTGTCCCCATAGACGGTGGGGGAACCCAACTTTCTGCCAGTGAAACCCCCCAGGCAAAGTACCATGGGGGACATAGGCCAACGAAGTGTCCCCAGGAGCATAGGCAGAGAGAAGATGAGGGTCATAAGAAAGATGCCGAAGTCCCCCCAAAAGGGTCACCCCCTGGCCTAAGAAAAGGGCTCCATGAGGAGAGGTCAGAAGTGAGAGACGCACCCCCCGCGGTTCCACCGAGGGACACAACCAAGGCGAGGGATCAGCCCGAGAACCCGCAAAATTCCTTATACGAAAAGAGGAGGGGACTAGACACCAAAATGCGATGCCCTCAAGGCAAGATCACCACTATACTTGGGGGGCACATGGATGGCGGAGAATTCGACCGTGATTCACCCTTCACAAGGGAGATTCAGGCTGAACAAATGCCCACTGGCTTCAGAGAGCCTCGCATGACTCCGTATGAGGGTACTACAGACCCAAAATATCACTTAGACTCCTTCAATAACTTGATGAGGTTAAGGGGGGTCAACAGCAGAGCAAAATGCCATTGCTTCGTCGTTACTCTTAAAGGAGTGGCGTACAAATGGTTCAGGAGGTTAAGGCCAGGAACAATCAAGTCATGGCAACAATTCTCTGATGAATTTCTTCAGCAACACCATGCAGCGTGTGACTACGTCATGCCAACTACCAGCCTCGCTAACATCAAACAAGGCGAGAATGAAAGTTTGAAGGACTACATCCATAGATTCGCTATAGAAGCAACAAAGGTGGGATGTTTAACCAAAGCAGAGCTCAAGATGGCTATTACAGCCGGAGTTCGTCCAGGAAGCAAGTTATGGAGTAACATACTCAAAAGAGAAGTTTCGGATTTGGACGACTTCTTCGAGAGAGCACAGAAGTACATACGTGTGGAAGAGGGCCATAAGAACTTCCATGTCGAAGAGAGCGAACCTTCCTCCAGTGGCCATACTACCAGTATGTCTGGGGATTCCATATAGAAGGGGGGCATCGTGCTAGAGGGGTCCCGGACCAAATTAGAGATCGAACGAAGACCATCTAGCCATGAAAGTCCCCACCAAAAGGGGTCTACAAAGTAGACACCTCCCAAAAGGGGTCTCCAAAGTAGACACCTCCAAAAAGGGTCTCCAAAGTAGACGCTTGCAAAAAGGGTCTCCAAAGTAGGCGCTTGCAAAAAGGGTCTCATAAGTAGACACCACCAAAAGGGGTCTACAAAGTAGACACCCACCAAAAGGGGTCTACAACGTAGACACCTCCCAAAAAGGGTCTCTAAAGTAGACGCCTCCAAAAAGGGTCTCCCAAGTAGACGCTATCCAAAAGGGTCTCAAAGTAGACGCTTCCAAAAAGGGTCTCAAAGAAGACGCTTGCAAAAAGGGTCTCAAAGAAGACGCTTGCAAAAAGGGTCTCAAAGAAGACGCTTGCAAAAATAGTACTATGCCTAATGACGAGAAGGACGCTTCTCGCAAGATATAATAAGCGCGCGCGAAGATATATAAAAGGATAACTAGAACCCAAGGGGTCAATATATCCTTACAGGTGCAACTAAGACGCATCACTGAGAGGCCTACCGAACCCCCTTTTCGCGTGGGTTCCAAAGGACCTCGAACATGATAAATATATAAAAAAAAAAAAGAAGAAGAATAAGAGAATAATAAAAAGGAACAGAAGAGTCTACAAGAACGCCTAAAGGCCTCCCTATAGACTGGGGGGTAAGTGTGGATGCCGAAAATCCACCAAATAAGAAAAACACACAAAAGAAGTTTCTAGTCCCATAAAGAAGTAAATAGCTAAGGGGCACCAAGGGCGCCAAGTACGCAATGAAGGCAGAAGGTAATTATAGGCCATCGAAGTGTTAGACACTCGCAGAGCTCTAGGCCTCATGAGGTCATTCCAGGCCTCCAAGCTGCATCACCTTGTTAGACGTGTTTGTCATGCACACATGGCCCTTATCCGTGCCCCTCGAAGTTAAGGCCCCGGCCTCGCGAACACCACTCCAGCAGCACCCCGCGCATGCCAACACCTCATGCGCCTAGCCTTGCCCCGAGGTGTCCCACACTAAGGACCTCACGCCAAGAAGACATTTCGCACCTAGGATGTATCCCATGTCTCATCAAGGCATGCGCCTCGCGCCCCACGCGCACCAGGGGCCTCGCGCCCATGCGCCTCGCGCCCCGCGCGCACCAGGGGCCTCGCGCCCGCGCGCATCAGGGGCCTCGCGCCCGCGCGCCCATGCGCCTCGCGCCCCGCGCGCACCAGGGGCCTCGCGCCCCGCGCGCACCAAGGGCCTCGCGCCCGCGCGCCCATGCGCCTCGCGCCCCGCGCGCACCAGGGGCCTCGCGCCCCGCGCGCCCATGCGCCTCGCGCCCCACGCGCACCAGGGGCCTCGCGCCCCGCGCGCCCATGCGCCTCGCGCCCGCGCGCATCAGGGGCCTCGCGCCCGCGCGCCCATGCGCCTCGCGCCCGCGCGCCCATGCGCCTCGCGCCCCGCGCGCACCTGGGGCCTCGCGCCCCGCGCGCACCAAGGGCCTCGCGCCCGCGCGCCCATGCGCCTCGCGCCCGCGCATGCGCCTCGCGCCCCGCGCGCACCAGGGGCCTCGCGCCCCGCGCGCCCATGCGCCTCGCGCCCCGCGCGCACCAGGGGCTCGCAATGAGGTATGGCCTTGCCCATGGCCTCTCCCATGGCCTCGCCCGTGGCCTCTCCCATGGCCTCGCCCATGGCCTCGCCCATGGCCTCGCCCATGGCCTTGGAGGTGAGAATACTCACAAAGGGCAAGGTACATGCATGAATATGGAATGTGCCTACAAACCTAAAGAAGTCAGAGTACGGATATAGTACCCCTTACCAGACAAGTAGTGGGAATGCCAGGAGTGGTTATGCAAGAATAGGAGTTATGGTCCGTACGTCTATGGCCATGGGTCAGACCCGACACCACTACCTCCTGCGCCACTACGCCTGCCACCACGCATTAGACATGGGTACCGACAAGTAGTGGAGACATCCTCCTGACACCTGCTTCTGTACGGGGTGTACGACCACAACCTCTGAAGCCACTCCCCTGACACAGTACGTATGTACCACTTGGTCCCCTGGACCACTATGTATCTAAGGCCATTAGAGCCTACTATAAAAGGAACCCTAAGACCACCTGAAAGGGGGTTGGAAAATTCATTGTAAGGAGAGGCTATTGAGAAATATACCAGGATTTGCTCCATCATTTATTTGTGTCTACTTTTTCTTAAAGTTTATTCTTAGTTCTTACAAAAACCTCACTCGACTTACCTTTGAGTTTTCCGATCTAATTTCGTTGACGAGATTTCACCGTCAACAGCTATGCTTGGCTCGGACATTCTGTCTCAAGTGGGCCAAAGCTTTAGTGGCTTTGACGCTCCTCATTGGCAGTTTTTGAACAACGCCCGAGACTGCAATACACTTTACGAGAAGAGTGTCGAGCTTACTGCCGCGGTAACCTTTCTTTTCTCGCTATCAGTTGTATTTATAGTTGGTCCATATGCTAATGTTGATTTCTTTGTATGCCATGCTCTTGCTGTCTCTGCTCAGCTCAATTATAAGTTGAACAACGAGATCCACTCGAGCAGGTCCTATGCTCAGGAGACGAAGGATCTTCAGCTCAAACTGAATGATGAGCTCAAGGCAACAAAAGCTAAGGTGGAGATAGAAGCTGAGGGCCAAGTCTTTTGAGCTTGAAAAGATGAATGCCCGACTTGCAGAGCTTGAACAGGAGAATGCTCGAGTCAAGGAGAGCAATGCCAAGCTTGAAGAAGAGAAGGCCCCACTTTCGAGATCATGGAAGGTGAAAAGAGTCGTCTTCTCGAGGAGTTTAAGGAGAAGAAGGACTGGGCAGTCGACATGGCCATGTACAGAATCTGGGCCAACAATGTCGACCTCAACACCAGCTTCTTAGGCCCTCTTGAAGCGAAGCTCGTGGCCCAATGGCAGTCTCGGCTGGATGATGAGGAGACTGCTCGAGATGAGGCGGAGAGAGCCGGAGAGGATGCTGATGCTGAGAAGGCCAAGGAGAATGTTCCTCCTTCTTAATTCTTTCCTCGAGGCTGTGTCCCTTTGAATCTTTTGTAATAGCCCTTTTATATATATTTTTTTTATGCCCATAGGACCGAGACAATTTTATAGCTCGTGAAAGAGCTGGTATTATTTTTTTTGAACTTTAATACATTTGCTTTACATTTCTTTAGCCGAAATATTTTGCGCAATTTAAATTAAAGTGTCATATATGCCTGTTTATTCATACAAACATAATCTGGACTTAAGCTCGAGCTTCAATGCATACAAAATTGTCATATATTGTCGAGATTATTCATACAAACATAATCTGGATTTAAGCTCGAGCCAAAATATTTTGCGCAATTTAAATTAAAGTGTCATATATGCATGTTTATTCATACAAACATAATCTGGATTTAAGCTCGAGCTTCAATGCATTCATCCACAGTTTCTCGAATTATCCGCTTCCGATCTCGTTATTTGTCAAGGTCGGATATTACTTTTACCATGCACCCCGAAAGTCCTTATATGGCATTTAATGCAAATGGTTTAGTTGTATCTTACTTTTTTAGTTGCTCTTTCTCGTCCTCGGTTAGCTCTCCGAGGTTATGAGGTCGAAACTATTGTTTTACAAGATACTCCAGCCTCGATCTCGACTTAGCACAAAGTGGGTTATGTTCCAACTTACTACCGATTAGTTTTAGCTGGTTTGTTCCAAACCTATTAAGGTTGTGTTAGGTTTGTAATCCATACACTTATATTTTTAATCTAGTTTGCATATTTGGTTACATCCAAACATTTTTATCTTTTGATAATTTGGTTATATTCAAACTATCTTGGCTCGCATATTTGGTTACGTCCAAACATTTGTATGTTTTTTGATAGTATGGTTATATCCAAACTTATCTCATTTCACACATTTGGTTATATCCAAACACTTGTATGCATTTCGTATATGCTATTTTATTTTTTTCAAGCTGATGGTATATGTACCACTAATGCCCCCTTAATATCCTATGAGTGTGACCATAGGTTATTAAATTAAGAGAGATTGCAAAAAATACAGCATATTAAACGAAATCAAACTTTATTTGAAAAAAACCAAAAATAGAAAAACAGTACAGATAAACAAGCATGGTTATAGGCAACATCCATCCTACATTATTGATAGTACAGTCGTAGGTGTTCGCCATTCCATGCTCGTGGTACTAGACTTCCATCCAATCTTGCCAACTTGTACACGCCGGGTCGGATGACTGACTCTATCTGATAGGGTCCTTCCCAATTTGGCCCAAGCACGCCAGTTGCTGGATCCCGTGTCGCCAAGAATGCACGCCTTAGCACCAAATCTCCCACGCCGAATTTTTGATCTCGAACTCTTTTGTTGAAGTACCGGATAGCTCACTGTTGGTATGCAGCATTTTTTAATTGAGCTCCATTCCTTCTTTCTTCGGTCAGGTCAAGAGTTTCTTCGAGCTGAGAGTGGTTCGAGTTTTGATCATAAGCGAGGGCTTGAATTGTGGGAATTTCGACCTTGATTGGCAACATGGCCTTGCAACCGTACGCCAGAGAGAACGGGGTATGTCCTGTTGATGTACGGACCATGGTCCTATATGCCCATAGGACTTGGGGAAATTCTTCGGGCCATCTTCCCTTAGGTTCTTCCAACTTTTTCTTCAGCGTACTTTTTAGGGTTTTGTTTACAACTTCGACCTGGCCATTCGCTGGGATGGGCCACTGACGAGAAGCTCTTTATTATCCCATTTTTTTTACAAAAGTTGGTAAACAGATCGATGTCGAACTGGGTACCATTATCAGACACAATCTTCCTTGGCATTCCATATCGACATATGATGTTTTTCACCACAAAGTCAAGGACTTTTTCGAGGTTATTTTCGCCAAAGGTTCAGCTTCTGTCCACTTCGTGAAGTAATCTACAATGACTACTGCGTATTTTACTCTTCCCTTTCCAGTCGGAAGGGAGCCTATGAGGTCGATTCCCCATACCACAAATGGCCATGGGGAGGTCATCACAGTTAGTTCGGATGGTGGAGCTCGAGGAATTGTGGCGAATCGTTGGCACTTATCACACCTTTTTACGTAGTCGAACGAGTCTGATTTGATGGTAGGCCAGAAGTATCCCTGGCGTATGATTTTCTTGGACAAGCTATGCCCCCCAGTATGGTCTCCACAGAACCCTTCATGAATTTCTTCTATGATTTTCTTAGCTTCGGGTGGAGTCACACACTAGAGTAGTGGCATGGAATATCCTCTTCTATACAGCCTTCCATCTACATGGTATAACGAGGGATTTGATACATCAACTTTTGAGCCTTGGTTTGTTCTTCTGAGAGAATGTTAGTCTCGAGATATTCAACTATCAAAGTCATCCAGGTAGGCTCGGAATTGATCATACACACGTCCTCCTATTTTGGCTCGTCAATACTAGGTGTCGAGAGATGTTCAATTGGTACGACATTCAGTTCGTCATTCTCGGTAGAGGTAGCGAGCCTGGCTAAGGCGTCCACATTCGAGTTCTATTCTCGGGGGACCTGTTCTATCGCATAGAACTCGAAATGTTCCAATGCTGATTTTTCCTTTTCTAAGTACGCGCCATTCTCGTACCACAAGCCTGGTACTCTCCCAAGATTTGGTTAACCACTAGCTGGGAGTCATTGTAGCAATGTATTGCTTTAGCTTTGAGCTCCTTGGCTATGCGAAGTCCCGCCAGTAAAGCCTCGTACTCGGCCTCGTTATTTGACGCGTCAAAGTCAAATCTTAAGGCAGAGTGAAATCGGCTTCCTACAGGGGTGATCAAAATTACTCCTGCCTCCGATCCATTTTCATTAGATGACCTGTCAACGTAAAGTTTCCACAGCTCGTGGGCTGGGGTTATAACTTCATCATTGGCCATGCCAGTACACTCCACTATGAAGTCTGCCAAGGCTTGCCCCCTAATGGTCGTCCTTGGATGATAGGTGATCTCGAATTGTTTGAGTTCAACGGCCCATTTAAGAAGTCGACCTGAAGCTTCTAGTTTGGACAAGACTTGTCTTAGTGGTTGATCAGTTAGTACATGGATGGGGTGCGCTTGAAAATAGGGTCGAAGCTTTCGAGATGAGTGAATTAGGCTAAGAGCTAGCTTCTCCATCAAGGGATATCTTGATTCTGCCCCCAGTAACCTTTTACTGACGTAATATATGGGCCTTTGCACTTTTTCCTCCTCTCGTATGAGTACCGTGCTTATGGCGTGCTCGGTCGTAGCAAGGTACAAGTACAGAACTTCTCCCGTAATGGGTTTTGACAAGATAGGAGGTTCTGTGAGGTGTTTCTTGAGTTCCTGAAAAGCCAACTCGCATTCCTCTGTCCATTCAAATTTCTTGCCTCCCCTCAATATGTTGAAAAATGGAAGACAACGGTCTGTAGATTTTGATATAAACCTACTTAGTGTCGCCATCCTGCCAGTAAAACTCTGGACATCTTTGTGTTTTCGAGGTGAAGGCATATCGATCAGGGCCTGGATCTTGTCCAGATTAGCTTCTATTCCTCGAGCATTTACAATGAAACCCAGGAATTTTCCTGAAGATACTCTGAAAGAGCACTTCTAAGGGTTAAGCTTCATGTTATATTTCTGGAGCACGGCAAAGCATTCTTCGAGGTCATCAACATGGTTATTGTTAAGTTGAGATTTGACTAACATATCGTCAACATAAACTTCCATGTTGTTCCCTATTTGCTCGGAGAACATCATGTTCACGAGCCGCTGGTAAGTGGCTCCAGCATTTTTTAGCCCAAATGGTATGACGTTATAACAATATAACCCTTTTTCTGTTATGAAGCTCGTATGCTCCTGGTCAGGGGCATGCATGGCAATCTGGTTATATCCAGAATAGGCATCCATGAATGACATTAGTCCATGCCCTGCCGTCGATCCGTGGTAAAGGAAAACAGTCCTTAGGACAGGCCTTATTGAGGTCTGAGTAATCAATGCAGGTTTGCCACGTCCCATTAGGCTTCGAGACCAGCACCGGATTGGCTACCCAATCGGGGTAAAAAGCATCCCTGATAAATCGATTTGCTTTTAACCTGTCGACTTCCTCTTTAAGGGCCTTTTTCCTATCGTCATCCTGTTGTCTTCGCTTTTGTTGCTTCGGCAGGAAGCTTTTATCGATATTTAGCGCGTGGCTCACTACATTTGGACTTATTCCTATCATGTCTGAATGTGACCACGCAAAGACATTCTGGTTCTTCTTCAAAAAGAAAATTAATTGCTATTTGGTTTCTTCGTGGAGGTTTTTCCCGACCTTTACCGTTTTCGGGGGGTCTGATTCTACGAGCCTGACTTCTTCGAGCTCTTCCAATGGTTCGAGATCAGTTTTTTCCTCCACTCTTGGGTTGATTTCTTCATCGATCTTTGGGACCACCTCGTCCTTATTCTGAATAATAACGAGCGCTTGTGCGCTCGCTTGCTTCTTTCCTCTTATGGAAATGCTATAGCATTCCCTCCCGACTAACTGGTCTCCCTTCAATGTCCCAATGCCACTAGAAGTCGGAAATTTGATGGCCAAATGCCTTACAGACGAGACTGCCCGCAGCCCTACTAGGGCGGGTCTCCCGAGCAGCACGTTGTAGGCCGATGGCAGGTCCACTACTACAAACTCCATCATCTTGGTTGCTGAGACTGGGTAGTCTCCCAAGGTAACAGGGAGTTCAATGGACCCCATACAGGCAATCCCCTCTCCTGAAAAACCGTACAATGTCGTTGCACAAGCTTTTAGGTCTCGAAGCACGAGTCCCATCTTTTCTAAGGTGGCTTTATAGAGAATATTCACTGAGCTCCCATTATCAATGAGAACTCGGTGAACTCTCTTATTCGCGAGCTGGAGAGTGATGACCAGTGGGTCAATGTGAGGAAACTGAACATGGGACGCATCATCCTCAGTAAAGGTTATCGGCTGAGACTCAAACTTTTGGCATTTTGGAGCTCTAGGTTTGGGTTCGTAAGGAGACCCGTCCCAGGTTTTTAGCTCGTTCACGTATCACTTTTGGGCATTCTTGCCCGATCCTGCGAGGTGAGGCCCGCCCGAGATGGTTATCACATCTTCTCTATCAATCGGAAGGGGCCTATCTTCTTCTCTAGCTCGGGAATTGTTGTTTTGAGCAGGCGGTGGCGCAGCTGCCCTCTAGCTAGTAGAAGCCTGATTATTATTCTAGTTCCTGACATACTGTCTGAAGTATCCTCTCGAGATCAATCCTTCGATCTCGTCCTTCAACTGCCTGCATTCATCAGTAGTGTGCCCAGTATCTCTGTGAAATCGACAGTACTTGCTGGAGTCTCTCTTGGACTTCTGATTTCTCATAGGGTCTGAACGCATGAAAGGGACCTGGTTTTCATTAGCCAGGTATATATTCTCCCGAGACTCGTTGAGCTCGGTGTACACCTTGTACACGGAGAAATACCTCTCCCCTTTCTTCTTCTTTCCCCTTCCGCTTCTGGGTTACTTCCTTCATTCTTCTTCCTTTTGGAAGGGTTCACTGTAGGGGGTTTCGAAGCTGATGGGTCTGCCAAGGTCGAGGTAGATCGTTGTAGTTATGGACTGAGAGGTCATATTCAGCGTTACCTCTTCTACATTGACAAACCTCTGAGCTCATTGATTAAACTCGGTTAAGGACCTCACAGGCTTCATCTGCATATCATCCCAGAGGGGACTTCCTGGCATTACCCCAACTTGGACGGCCATTAGATGACCGCTGTCGTCTACATCCCGAGCTCGGGTGACCTCCAGATTGAAACTTGTAAGGTAGCTCTTCAACGTTTCACTTGGCTGTTGCCGAACGTTGGTCAGGGTCGATGCCTCGAGTCTTACCTCGATCATGGCTCTAAACTGCTTCTTGAAATCTTTTGATAGCTAATCCCAAGAAGTGATTGAATGTCTCTTATATTTTTCGAACCAGTTTTTTGCTGGTCCTGTAAGCGATGCTGGAAATAACATGCATCTGAGCTCGTAACCCACATTACTTGCTCTCATTATTGTGTTAAATGTACTCAAATGACTGTACGGGTCGGATTTCCCTTCAAAAGGCGGGACATGAGGAATCTGAAACCCTTGAGGAAATGGAGTGTTGGAAATATGGGGAGTGAATGGTTCGAGCTCCTCATCAGAATCCTCGTCCCGACTTCGGCCGCGCTCATTTTGCAAGAGCCTAAATGCTCTTTCCAGCTGATCAATTCTATCTTGAACTGGGTCCACAGGGGGTCTCGCTTGAAATTGCCTATCATTAATTACAATTCTAGGCTCGCGTCTTCGCAGTGGATATTTGCGCCCGTTTAGGCGGTCTCTCAGGTCTGGGTTCGAGGGATTACCACTACCCCGATTATGGTTCAGGTGCTCCCGCAGGTCGAAGCGGTCCCTTTGGTTTCCAGTATTTCTACATCTTTGATCATACATGTTGACTGATCTGGTGTCCCCTGAGTCGTCACTAGCAAGGCTTGTCGCATGATTGTTCTGAAATGGATTTCTTTCATGCTGCCTCGTTTCTGCAGTGCGAGACCGAGACATTTGGCTTCTCGTAGGCTGGGCGCCTCTCCGTTCCCTAGTAGCTTCTCTATTCCCCTGTATCTGTCCTGCCCGCCTTTCCTCATCACCCTGAGTTGGTTGTGCGTTCCTCCGAGGTGGTGAGGGATATCTTATTGGTGACGGAGGGAAACGTATGGGTGACGATGGCTGCCAACCATTTTGGGGTCTGGATAGTCCCGAGTTCGCCCGTGCTGACTCGGTAACATTCTGCGTGTTACCAGGAATCTGAGTCCGAGCCTCTGCAGGGGCTCGGTTATTCCCAGTTTCTGCTGGTAACTCTGCAGTTGAGTTAACCGGAGCCCTAGCCCGAGTGTTTCTTCGGGGCCTCGAGGGAGCAGGTTGTTCTGCCAGTGGCGGAGGTTGCTCTGTTCTTCTTGTGGCAGCGTTTTTCCGAGGTCGCCCACGAGGCTTGCGGGGAGGAACATGAATGTCCCGCAAAGGTGGGGCTTGGTTCTCCTACGGAGGTTGAGGCTGAGCCGCCTGCGCCTCCGCGGCTAACCTAGCCAACTCCTCGTTCCGCTTCTTGGCCTCAGCCAATTGTTTTCTTAACCGTCGGTTTTCAAGTTCCACAATGGGGATGTACTGTTCGGGATTATAGTACATGTCCTCATCGTCCCTGGGAGCCGGAGGTGCTAGAGGTCCCCGAGAATCGGAGGACTCACTTCTCTCTTCAGGTTCAGGATTCGTCATCGGCTGCTTCCCAGGGCGTCGTGGATAGTTTTCTTCAGGAATATCTAATCATTCATGGCCAAACTGTTGATGCCGTTTTTCGTCAACTTAAAACGTAGAGCAAATAAACAATAGGAACTATGGCGCAGATGAATAATACAGTAAAACAACAAGAATTTTACGTGGTTCAGCAGTTAACTTTGCCTAGTCCACGAGTCAATTTTATTAAGACTTTGGAAATTTCAGGAAATCCTTCAGGGATGAATTCTCCAAAAATTCTCTCATGATATCAAAGATTCGTCCCTCTACAAATATTCATGACCTCTCTATTTATAGAGGGTTCTCAGAGTTCGTTCCCACATATTTCGGGAAGATACTCCTATTTATTAATGAAAATAATGATATTAAATTATGTAACTCCTATATACAAGGAAACGTCCCCTAAAGACCAGGGGGCATATAACAGGCTTGTTAATATCCCTTTAATGTTGGGATGTTACAACAATAAATATCTTTTAAATGCATGGACTGCGTCTTATCAGATGACCCAATAAGTCGTTCGAGGTCGGCAATCAGCATCATGTCGATCCTGGTCTATAGATAAGTTATGAGCTAGGCACCTTTCCCCAAGACCAGCTCGGAGCAGGTAAATACCACCAAGGCTGTCACACTCCGAGCTTATACTTATGCCAAGCTTGGGCTACTCGATCCGCAGACACCCGACATCAGGGTATATCTCGATGCTAAGTTCTTTCGAGCTCAGAAAGAACTTCGAGGTTAAAAAATGTCTCCGAGGTTGCAATCTTGATTCGAGGGTTCGACACATGGGTCATGCATATGCATTTCAGATATTTCGAGCTCACAATTGACGAGTTCAGCTTTCGAGATCACAATCTCGGGGGTCTCGAAATCTGGGTGTAACATAATATAATCTATTGTCAATTAGCAACAAATTGCTTTATAAAAAGAACTAGCAAAAAACTTAAATTTAAAATCCACGTATAATATTTAATGTTACATTAAACATATAATATATAATCTTTTGTTGTCACTCCCAAATTCAAAAACTAAAAAAAAAACATAAACTTAAACAAAAATAAATAAATTATTTAATTAAAATAGGATGTTTATTTGAAATTTATATGACAATAATATAAATTTAATAAAAATAATTAATAAATTCTATAAATAAAATTAAGCAAACGTGCATATTGCATGTTATTTATATCTAGTATTTATATAAATGAGAGCACCAAAGAGATAATGTGGTACTCAAATTTCTCTTTTTTTTTACTTTTTTTTATTCTTCTTTTAAAAATTTATGATTAAAAAATAAAAATATCTATCTAATTCATATATAATTTGAATTAAATTAATTCATTAATTGAAATGAAAAATATTTAAATTCTCAATATCTATATATGTTTACAATAACCTACTTTTATTTCTTTTCAATTTTTTTATTCTACATAATATCAATTTAAGTTATATTCTCAAATATATCTTAATAAAATTTAACTTAATTAAGATATATTTGAAAATTTCAATTATTATAAAAAAAAACTTTATAAAATTATGTCTTGTAAGAAGACATCGGTGAATCATCCTCCAACACTTGATGTAGTGGAAAATAAAGAAAATGAACACATGCTTCAAGAACCTCTTTAACATATAAAGGTGGGTTTTCTTTTATTATAATTATAACTAATTAAGTTCTTTTTTTGTTAAGAAATTGTTGGGCTGATACTAAATTTGTGGCATTTCTCTAAAATAGTTGATTAAGAGTCATGAAAATGAGGCTAATAGAGTTTTTTTTACCTAAAGGATTATAAAATGTATGGAGCTTCTTATAGAAAAACTTATAAAATGTGGGTGGAAAGAGAGAGAATTGAAAGAAAACATTTATTATTATTGACCAAAAAGTACAAAGAGAATGACCTTATGTGAATCTTTCTTATTCTTTGTTATCTTATATTTTCTCATTTATTTAGTATTTTTAATTAATTTTACTTTAGCATTTTCAATATACAACCATTTTTGTCATATTTTAATTCAAACAATAAATATTATAAATAAAATATTCAATGAAAAAACTTTATATAGACTTTTCTACAACTATATACTATTTTTTTCTCAAACACGGCATTAAATAAATATAAAATTCCTTAAATATATATAATTTTAAAGTTATTATACATATTGCACGAAGTGCGGTTTCGTAATCTAGTTATAAATAAAGCAAGTTTTTTTTTCTCAATAAGTAAATTAATCTAAAAATATTGGCAACGATCCATAACATAGGAAAGAGAAAGAAAATACATAACATATATTAAATGAATGAAAATTAAATTAATTTGAAATATTTATCTTGTAACTAATAACTATGGTATCTATCTTATTATATATAACATGAATTAATAAAAAATAAATTAATGTACTTCATATGATAAAAACAAATCACTTTATTTTATAATTGTATTTTCTCCAAATGGCCAGTAACAAGGATGCTAAACACGGAGAAAATGGGGAGACATATTCTAAATGAATGAAAATTTGATAAATTTGGCACCCCAGCGCTAGGCATGGGAGAGCTCGGGTGCTCTCTGACTTGGGGCAGCGCCTCAGCGCAACCCATGAGCGCCCCAGTGCTAGGCTTGTTTCAGCAAGACCCATTTTTAGGGCTTGGGGGATGGTTCCACCACCCCGTTGGGTGGATTGGAAGTCCCGAGAGCACAAGAATGGTCCCGGAGTTTGTTTTTAAGGATTGAATCTTATGAGGTTATTATTTTATGGTTGTGACTAGGTTATTGTTAGGGCTCGGGATAGGATCATGCTTGAGGGTCGTTCATTGGTAACCCGTGCTTGGACTGAAGGTAAAAAAACTGCACCCAGTATGTGATGCATAAGATACATGTGATTAGAGCATGGCATGGATGTTAAATATGAGATTGATCAGAGCTTGAGTCTCTGTAAATGTGCATGATCATAATTATGTTAGCGAATGTTGAGTAAGCATGGTGAATGCCTTATATTTGGATATTCAGCATATGATATATGTATGGGTGCATTGTTTACTTGTGAGTGGTACTGACTTATTAGTCAGAAACGGCACGAGTCGTATGGAATTAACCTATGAGTCAAGAGTGGCATAAGCGTATTGAACACATATCCGAAATGATTAGAGCTAATCAACATGAGCATTAAATGAATCATCATGAGCATTAAATGCTTGACCGATCTCAAGTTCAATGAAAATAAAAGCGCTTGTCTAGTCTAAAGGCTAGTTACTTAGAGCCAGGGCCAAAAGGCTCAGGTGACTGTAACGTCACATGGTTTAGGGTGCAAAGCCCAAGTGCGTGACTCATTTGTCACTTATCTGATTAGGGTGCGGAGCCCAAGTGCGTGACTCATTTGTCACTTATCTAATTAGGGTATGGAACCCAAGTGCGTGACTAATTTGTCACTTATCTGGTTAGGGTGCGGAGCCCAAGTGTGTGATTCATTTGTCACTTATCTGATTAGGGTGCAGATCCCAAGTGTGTGACTCATTAGTCACCTATTCAAAGATGGACACATTGGCCATCTATTCACAGATTAACTTGATAGTCATCTATACAGGGGCAGGGCCTATAATCATTTATTTGGACTTGGTTGCATGCATGAATAGGGCTATTACTGCTAGGCATGCCATTATGATTCGGTAACATGTTATTACATGTTCATGAACATATTGAGTTTTCTTGCTGAGCTTCGGATCACAGGTGCTATGTGGTGCAGGTAAAGGCAAAAGAAAGCTGGACCATCCTTGAGTTGGAGAGCTTAGGTAACGATGTGTACATATGCAGCTACTCGACCACCACGGCCGAGGATTTAAAGAGGAACTAGGGTTAAACCCTATTTTGCTGCTTAGGTCGACTAGTTGTAAATATTTTATTGTAATTAACCTTTAAAATATATCTTGGGATCCCAATGTATACAGTAAACGTTTTAGTGAAACGTTGTATCTTTGATCAAAACTTTTAACCATAAACCATTAATCACACTTAGTTACACGATTATGACCAAATGACTCAGTTAGTAAGTTTAGCACTGTTTAAAATGCACAACGTAACTGTCCCTAGGTAGTAGGGCATTACAGTAGCTTTCAATCTACACATTATTGGGTAATATTTGGGAGTTACAAATTTGTAACTGATTTTGTAACTCCAAAATATATTACATTTGAGCACACACATGTGTCCAATTTTGTAACTCTCAATAATATGTTACAAGGTGTGAAAAATCACATTTTCTCACATTATTTAATCTAACATTATATTATTTAACATTCCTCCACTTAGATTAAATAATCATTGTTTGTAACACTTATTTAATCAATCAAACATCATATTAAAATATAATACTCCCTGACTTGATTAAATAATTAGTCTCTATAGAAACCTTTTCATTGGTGCATAAAATAAAATGTCTTTCGACTTGAATTTTACCTTAGTGTAATTGTCACAAAGTTTGTTGAAATTTTGGTTGTTGAAGCATTGAACAACTATTCCTTGATAACAAACCGGTGATAATACACACACATTTGCTATGTTCACTTGAGACCTCAATGTCTCACTTTTGCATCATTAATGGTCGTGTGCACATTTCATTCATAGACTTTTCTTGAGAATGACTCACAATTCTCATGAGGGGCGGCACCACCCTTAGCTCTATATAGGTAGAACTCTTACAGTATTTTGTTACCCTAAAATACTTGTCTTTTCAAGACTGAATTCTATTAAAAAATCTTTCAGTTTTAACCCTCATTTTGGTAACACTCTAGTACTCATATCTTAGATGAGACAAAATTTTGAGTACTACTATTATTCACTTGATTGACTTGTTATTACCTATTGAACCTAATACTAATTTGGTTACTAGTAGTAAGATAGGTTACCATCAATCGTGAATCTCTTTAGGGAGTCTAAGTCCCATCCCTTGAGATGTAGAAATGATTTCATTTGAGTCATTTTATTTTTCACGTATTCATACTTGATCATTCTCTCATTATTTTATTCAAACGTTGTTGCTAGCTATAGTTTGATTAAAATAGTTATACCATTAAAATAGTGAGTTTGATCATAGTCAACACCCCCACTATTTTAAACTTCAATATTCAAGATAAAAAATTTCCTAAATATTAATTCTAGGAACCTCTTTATTTCTAAAATTCTCTTTATGTTTTAAATTGATTTCTTCTTGAATCAAATATTTTAAAACAATAACTTCAGACATCAAGCATGTCTAGCTTTATTCATTCTATACACATTTAGCCAAAGTAATTTAGAATATGGAATTCTAAATCACCTATTTGATAGGATGACCGAATTAATCAATCATTATCAACAAAATAAATTGATTAACTTTGGAGCATCACTCCCACATTTCTCACATAAAGTGAAAATATCACTTTTAAATAGAAATATCTTTATTTCTATTAAGTCTACGATAAATCTAGACTTATAATTCCCAAGGTTCATCATGAGTCTTTTAAGCCACATGATAAATTATCAATAGATCAAGATAAACAAAACCTCAATGTTTGTTTATTTCGATTTATTTACTTGCAAAAGCAAGATATACCCCTTTGAAAGTAACATTCACTTGGTTTTCTTTCTTTTATATTTCACAAAATAAAATATGTGAACACAAATACCATGTGAAAATTTCTCAAGCAAGTAATCATTAATGTTCACTTTTAGTTATCTAAGTAACTCAAAATCACTTAAACGACTTTTGTGCATTTTCTAAGCGCCTCTTTGAGATTCTTTTGAAAGCACCACTTTGACATCCGTTGATTTTCCTCACTAAGATCAATTTGAAGATGTCAAAACACTTAAATCAAAGAAAATAAATCATCATTGATTTATTTAAATACTTTGATTTCTTATACTTTAAAATTAGTTTTATAATTAAAATTATCCCCACATTGAAATTAAATTAATCATATCACAATTTTATTATTTTTAACCAAAATGAACAAAATTCTCATCAATTCATTCACTATTTTTGGTTTTAAGATTCAAAATTGCTTCTCCAATTTTGTAATGACTACTCATTGAGACATTAAATATTTAATAATTATTGTCACCACATAATTCTCAAATATTTTCTCTTTTTGACCACACTTTAGACTCCAAGCCTTATGGGTCAATATTGTTGGGAAACTTATACAGGATCTTTATTTATTTTCATGTGGATCTAATATTAAACAAATTAATGTGAAATAACCTAGAGCATGTTTCTAAAATTGAATTCAAATAGAAACAATGATAAGAAAACTTACAGTATACGCAGCGGAATGAATGAGTCATTCATTCAATTTCTCTAACCCTTGTATCCTTTCTGTCGCAGAGTATTATCAAGAAACTGAACCGATCTTTAATTTTCTTCACAGTCTTCCAAAGTATCCTTAGAATCACCTAGACTAGAGTGGGAAATTCTCAACACATGAGATAGATACAGAGAGAAGAAGAGAAAATAACAGAATCTTAGAAAAGGAATTGTGTTTAGAGAGAATCTAAAAACTATCAGAAAATCTGACTTGTGACTTCTCAAACTTGTGTTTTGACTTCTCTCACTTAGCACTCATTTTATAGACTCAATTAGGTCATTTTATTTAATTAAAAAATCAATAAAATAATAGTCAATTAACAGCCCTAGGTCAAAATTATCATAAGCTTTAGACCCGTGAAATTTCTCATTTGATTATAAGCCCATTGGACTTAAAATCAAGGCATGTATTATTTTCTATTGATTTAATTAATTAAATAATTATTTAAATCATTTATCAAATTAATTATTTATAATTTGAACCTTGATTTAAACTTATTTATTAATTTAGATACAAATTTATCTTAATTAATAAATCTGCCCTAATTTCTCTTTTCTTCTCAAAATTACATAACTCTGTGAAATTATCCAAAATTGACCTGGTCAACTTTGATAATTCTAATTGATAATTAAATCAATTAATTAAGACTATCTAGATGATTTTATCCAAGTTGCAATGGGGACCATGGGCCTATGAAATCAAGCTCCAATAAGTTATCATAAATCTAACAAATAAATTTACTAACTTATTAATTCCTCGTGACTCCACTAAAGACTCGGAATTGCACTCTTGAATTCATAGAACGCTCTATAACATATATAGATACGCTATTAATTATTCATTGTTATAACCATAATTGTCACCCAATCCTTTATAGACGATCTACAATGAGATGGGACTAAAATACCGTCTTACCCCTTATTGTATTTTATCCTTAAAACACTTAGTTCCTTGTAAAGGATATTTCAATAAACTAATTTAATTACTGAAATGAGATCTCTATCATTTAACACCTTGAACCAAACTAAAAGGAAACCATCGTTTCACTTCTTCATCAAAAGCTATAGAAGTTCATATCTATGATTAACACACCCACTCAATTATACTACCGAGTTTCCAAGATGTAAGTATGGGCTAGTCCGTAGGGTAAGCTGGTAAGGAACAAGTCAAAGAACTCAAATAATACAATCACTTAGAATACTAACCACTCAGAACTGAGATTGAATTGACCTATGGTCAACTATATGATATGACTAGAATAGATAATAACGGTATGTTTACTTATCTTATCAACTGTCAATATCGGTCCTGTCCGATGTAACAAATACATATGATCTTATCTACTTTGCTAATGTTCTGGAAAGACCATAACACCACAATGTGTAAGTAGATTATATCGTAGATTGACAAGTCAGTATAAATCCTGTGCACTGACTAATCTTAGGACTAACTTATTTTGAACATATAATCCTATTTATATTTTACTGTGATTACGTCACTATAAATACGATTAGCTATATGCTCGAGATTTAATAGAAGTTTATATTGAACAAATAATCATGAAAATAAAACATGTGAGCAAAGTGATTGACCAAGTCAAAAAATGATTTATATTCTTTTATTGATAATAAAATGATATTACAAAGAATTTGGGTTTTAATTAGGGCATAAAACCCCAACAAATATGTCATCCCATAATTTTTTAATCCACATTGATCCATCAATAGAAAGATACAACCACTAAAAGATGTAACCCCATTAGGTTCATCTTTTCTTATCTCATAAAATGAGATGCTCATCTTAAATGAGAAAAACTTAGAGGGTGTTTGGTTCATTAACTAAAACACTATTTTTTGTTTTAAAAACCTAAAAATTGTTTCCTGAAAACAATTAGGAGTGTTTGACATTGTTTTCATAAAACAATTTTATAAACAAAGTTACAAAAAACAGAAAATTTTGAGAGCAACAAAAATTTGTTTTTAGTTGTTCTCAAATTTTTTTCTCACATAAAATTTTTAATTATTATCTCACATCACTATCTCTCTTATTAATTTATCTCTCCTCGCTTTCTCTAACATCACTTTTGATATTCTTATTTTCTCTCTCATCACTTATTATCTCATTATTTTCTCTCTCATCACTTCCTATACCCTCATTTTATCTCTCCTCATTTTTTTCTATCTCGCCATTTTCTCTCTCTTTTTTTTTTTCTTGCATCAATTTCTCTCTTCTCAATTTTTCTTCCTCAAAATTTCTCTCCTTATTTTTCATCACTTTTCTTTCACATTACTTTATCTCATTATTTATTACAAACTTTTAAAAGATTTCTCTCTTTGTAAATATATTTATTAATTTTTTATTTACGATTTTTTTACAAAAATTATTTTTAAAAACATCAACCAAACGCCTGTTATTTTTTAAAACTACAAAAACTATTTTCTGTTCTCATTTCTGAAAATATAATTTTGAAAATAAAAAATAGAAAACAATACCAAACAGGTCCTCTCAAATAATTCTTTTATTTACAAATCACATACCAACAATAACATAGGATAAACCTATACACATCTTAAAAATATTTGCATGATTATATTTCAATATAATTTCACATAATTGTCAACACATATGACTTATATCATACTAACATGGCAGACATAAATCACAAATATCATACACATATGATTTCACATTTCTATTGATTCATAAAGTCAATATATTTATACATGTCTTATAAAGCTCATAAAATCTTCATTCTAATACTTTCTCATTATCACAAAACAAGACAATTATATAACATGCTAGCACATAACCCAATAATCTACTAGAGATTATTTACACAATATGTTAATTAATCACATATAGCAAAAGCTCAAGATGTTGAATTATCTCCTAATCTAACCACTATATTTGCAAAAGCAAAGGAGATTAGAAAATAATGAACCTCATTTGTAAAATGTTCTTCTTCTCATTTCTATCACTATATGAAAGCCATTGGATCTTCTAAGAAAAAACAAAGAAGAACATTACCTTATCTTACCATTTTTAAAGTTGGATCCTCACAAGATCTCTATGGTTTCTCCTTTCATTGAAAATGAAAAAATAAGCTTTTGATTGTTAGAGAATATAGTATATCCAATGGAAATATGGAAAAACAAAATACAACTCTAAGCAAGAATACAATAGATAAGGTATTTAATAAAAGTAATGTTATAACTTAATTGCTCAAAATACAAGTAAATAGAAAGATGTGGAAGAGGAAGATCACAAACTCAAAACAATAATAATACAAGTAAATAAGAACAAGAAGAACAAAAGAATGAACACAAACTCTCACACAACCAAAGTGTATAGTAGTGGGGATCACCAACTTGAACAAGGTTCAAAACCTTTGTCCAAAAGCTTATTTCTCATATTTTCTAAGCACTAAGGGATCTCTCAAGGAAATAGTTCTCTGGAAATATCAAGTCTATATGATGTATTTTCTAGCCAAGTGCTTTGTGGATAGAAAATGGTGTATTTTACAAGTGAACAATAGGCTCCTATTTATAGAGTTTTGAGCCACCCTTTGAATTTCAAATTCCACCAACCCCCATGGTTGTTATTAATGTTTTAATTGGATGTTTATGGAATTAAAAATAAGTTTTGGGAGTTACATGAGGTGTTAGAACCGCTCAAGATGGAAAAATGAAGTTAGAGTTTTTGTCAGCGTCCCTGGTCGCGGCCACTGGCCTCTGTCCCCCAGGCCGCGGCCAAGGATAATCAGAGGTCGTGACCACAAGCAATTTTAGCCTCCAAAAATTTAGTTTTTCCAAAACATCCCAAACATTTTCCCACATGATTTTCTAACATCCATACACCTAATGGGAGTTAAAAATATGTCTCCAACAACCATATTACATAATGGCTCTATGAAATTCAAACACAAATGTGTAACTCTCAATCTACACATTATTAGGTAATATTTTGGAGTTACAAATTTATAACTGATTTTGTAACTCCAAAATATGTTATATTTGGGCACACATGTGTCCAATTTTGTAACTCTCAATAATATGTTATAAAGTGTAACAAATCACATTTTCTCACATTAATTAATCCAACATTATATTATTTAAAAATAATATAACAATATGCTAAAACACATCATACTAAATAAGTATAGTTTTTAATAAATTAATATAATTTTAATTAATTTTTAAGATGTAATAAAATTTATAATGTAATATAATTTTTTTTCTAAGCTATGTAAATTAAGCTAAATTACATTCATTTAGAACATATGATCTTTTTTATGGTAATATATGTACAATATTTAAATATAATTATTTTATATTACGTTAGATAAATTAATATAACTCTAATTAATTTATAATATATATATAGTAATATAAGTACTATGGTTGCTAATTATTAGGAAAAGATAGTTTTTTTCTTGTTATGTATATAAGTTAAATAAATAAATCTATTTTTATTAGTTTAGAATATGTAATCTCATGACATATTTTTATATATTATAAATGTGAGCCTAATATAAATTTTTGTTTTCTGGTAGATTTAATATTTTTTTGTATTGTTTTATAACATTGTTAGTTTTAAAGTTCATTAAATAAGGTAAATAATTTTTTTAATAAAGTCATCTAAATAAAATAAATAAATTAAAAAATTAAAAAAAAGTAATAAATGAGCTATAATAATTTCTCATCACATATTTTAAAATTTTACATTAAGGTATTTAAATTACTTTATCAATTATATTTTCAAAACTATAACGAAAAATATTTTTATGCTTAAATTTATTCGTTTCTTTCTTTTAATAATTTATTCGTTTTCTTCAAATCAAGATTACGATTCTGCCATGCTGCGTATCTTTCCGATCAATGGTACGGCGTCTGTTGTAGTCACCAGCTCTATTCATTGGCCAATCACTATTGTCCGTCCATAACTTAGGCAAGAAAAATTGATTGCAGTGCATTCTGATGGGTTAGTTGCTTTTGATCTAAGTAGTGAGGAATTTAAGCTTATAAACCCCTCTTCATCTTTAAACAATCAAGTCTTTTACCTTAGAAGTATTTATAACTTGTGTGGCTGCCTACCTCTGGTCACTTCACCTTCATTATGGCCATCATGTATTGAGATATGGGTCATGAAGAAATATGGTGCCTCAGATTCTTGGACTAAACATCTTTCTTTGGACTTGGATAACCAACCTTTGCCATCATCTCCTAGAAATAAATTCCGGCCATTAGGTGTATTGGTAACCTCTTGCTTGAATCAAAAACTTGTAATAAATACTAACACATGCTCTCTCCTTTTATGATCCCAGAAGTGATAGTGGGAGGGTCCAATATTTAGTTATCTACTTTGCTACTTATGCTTTATGCTGAGAGTATCTTCCCAAGTTAACAAATGAGGCACAAATTTTTGTTTATTTATTAGTTTATTATTCTGGTTTCCATATAGAATTTTATTATTTTGGTTCCTGTTAAATGATTTCTTGCTTATTGTTCTATTCTATTATCCGTTTAGTAAAATTTTTGTTTTTAAATTTTTTAAACACAAAAATAGAAATATTATTTTATTTTTGTTTTTTTATTTTTAAAAAATAAAAATATGTTTGGTAACTATTTTTGTTTTTTGTTTTTAAAAACAAAAAATAATAAACATGTTTGATAACTTTTATTTTTATTTTTTGTTTAACAATGTGATGTGTTAATTTGAAGAAGAGAAGGAAAAAATGAAAACTGTTTAAAAAAATTTTGAAAGTAAAAATTTTCTATTTTCAAAATTTAATAAATTTTGTTTAAAATTTAAAAAAATAAAAAATAAAAATAGAGTTATCAAACGATATTTTATGTTTAATTGTCAAATTTTTAATTAAATAAATAAAAAATTGTTTTTTTAATGGTTACCTGTTGACGCTGTTTTTCGTCAACAGATAAAAGAAGAGAGCACGTAAACAATTAAAGACAATGGCCAAAAGAAACAAACGAATCAAAGACACGGTTTTTTACGTGGTTCAGCAGTTAAATCTGCCTAGTCCACGAGTCTCTGTTATTAACCTCAAGATTATCTCTGAACAATTCTTTAGCATGAATTCTACAGAGTTTTCTCTCAAGGATCAGAATTTCGGTCCTTTACAATGGTGCATGACTTCTCTATTTATAGAGAAGGATGCAGAATACTATCCCACATATTTTGGGTAGTTACTCTTTTGTGAATAAAAATAAATGGCTTTAAATGCCAATAATCAGATATAAAAGGAAACGTCCCCCAAAGATCAGGGGGCGTATAACTGTATTAAATAATATCCCACAATTCTTGGGGATTTACATCAATTAATGAGGGCTACATCTCATAGTTATAATACTTGTAGATATTCAAGGTGGTTATAGCGTATCTTCAAGGCTCCAGCATTTCTGGTCTCATGTCATTGTGCGAGCCACTGGCATCTCCCGAGCTAACGTTTCTTTCGAGATGGGATATCGAGCTCAAGAACCATGCTCCGAAGTTCCTGAAGATGAAGGTGTTCTCGGAGCTACCTTTCGAGATCGAGGTCATTTCGAGATCACCGCATTCGAGATCATACATCATACTTTGCAAGCTTGACTTACAATCCTAGATCACTCTAATCCTCACGAGACCATTTGTTGCGAACTCAGCTTTCGATGTCATATTTACTATGGCTCGAAATCTGGGTATAACATTTTGCCCCCTCAAAAGTATTTGTTCGAATCCTAAGAGAAGGAAACTTTTGAACTACTCTTTCTGGGAACCATACCGTCACACTCTTGAAAATGGACACGTGCTAGATGGGTATTGCTCACTTTAGGTACTTGAGTACCTTGGGAACACGCCCACGATCGTTCGTCTGACAACTTTTCGGCGCCATCTTGTCACCGATTCCCATCCATTCGATCTGTTGAGGATTTTAACCAACGCTCCTGATCAATTTAGTTTTCCCACCTATATATATAAGACCTCCTCTTCGTCTTCTTCTTTACGTTTGTTCATCGTAAACCAGAAAGAAAAGAAAAACAAGAAAGCCAGAAACTTTCTTAAGAAGCTTCCGTCCCGTGCATGTTTTCTCGACCCAAAAAACAAAGGAATCCTGGTCTGTTCGAGTCAGTGAGTTCTTTCTTGCAACCTCTTCTCCGAACGACGATTTTGCTGCAATCACCATCACTGTGTAAGTATGCCATTTTTGTTTTTAGCTCTCTTTTTTTTTTTATGTCGTACTTGTTGCGTATACTAGAATGATACGATAGGAGGTTTTGAATCAATAGGCTTTTATGTTTTCTGGATTTTCTTTCTGGATGTTCGCCTCTGGTTTATGCCCAGTTTTGTCCTTTGAACGGAGTTTCAACTTTCTAGGTTTTGAAAATTTTAGGCCATGTTTCTTGTACACTAAGTTTTCGGGTAAAAACCCTTGTTCTTGACAATTACACGAAACCCAAAAATGCCCTTTCCTGGCTAACCGCCACCTTTCTTTCCCTTGAATTTCGGGATTTTCAAAAAATCATCCACGTTCTTTTTCTTCCCTGTGGAACACGCGCTCTGACTCTTTAGTGAGGGTCTTAATACTTAGTTTCTTGTCCTTAGATATCCGAGCTCATCCCATCGAGCTCGTGATCCTTGCATGCATGGCCCTCACCATTTTTTCTTTCTCGTTAGATGTCACAGAATCCGGAAAGACGGTGGGGGTCATTACGAGCAATCCCTTACGAGCCCAAATCTCCGAGCCCGGAATCGGTCTTTGCCCGGAACCAACGTCGGATAAAAGAATACGATCTTGCACGCGAGCAGGAGGACATTCGAGCCCACTATCGTCGTCAGATAGACGAGGTCATTGAAAAGAAGAGAAAAGTCCTTCGGGAAGCCATCTATCCGGAGCCCAACCCAGGACCTAGGCCAATTCCCCTCGACCCAGCGTTAAAAGTCACGATTGCATACCACCCAAGGGAACTCCAGTTTTCCTTAATGACGGAGCCTTCGTCTTCACAGCCTAGGAGGGAGATGTTTGAAGCCGAATTCTACCAGAGCTCGGTTACCACCACTGACCAAAAAACTGATATCTTAGCCCTCCATGGCCTTAGTTCGTTGGACACACTGAAGTGTCGAGCTCCGACAAGGCATGAACGGAGCTGTTTCGCCCCTGGGGGTCGCGATTCCAGTGTGAAATACGCGGCCTGGAGCCAGGAACATATAAGGGCAGGAGCTTTGCTGCCCCTGAAGTCCTTTTTTAGAGACTTCACTGATTTCGTTGGGTTGGCTCCATTCCAACTCAACACCAATTCATACAGGGTGCTGTCTGCCCTGAGGTCCTTGTTCCACGAGCTGGGGTGGACAGGGCCTTCTCCCCAAGAGATTTTATATCTCTTTTGTTTGAAGAGAAATCCCTCTCGAGCTCGGGGAGGAGATGGTTTTTACTATCTTTCGAGCTACCCCAAAGAGACAAAGATCTTTGAAGATCTTCCAAACCACCCTCCTGATTCCAAGAAGGCTTTTTTCTGGACTGACGGTCTGTCCCCGTCTCGACATCATTCTTTCAGGCGAATTCGTAAGTTCTCTTGTTACTATATATTTTTAAGCTCAGAATTTTAGCCCTAAAATCCATATTTAGTTGAAGTGTACCTCGTCTTTCAGCTAACTTTCAGCGTCCCACCCCTGACGAAACAATGAAGGAGCACAGAGAGGCCCTGCTCCGACTTCCCTACAGCAGGAGGTCTCTCTCATTTCTATTACATGAGGACAAGCTACAAGCTTGTGGGTTGTTGGGACAGGGCCAGTCAACCTCTGACTGGTCCAGTAAAAAATATGAACGCTGGGAGGAAGTGCCACTGCCCACAGGCATCCTTCCTCCGAGGAGAGAAAGGAAAGCATCTCTCCCAATTCGCTCGAGAAGTCCGCGGTCGGGAAATGAGGCCAATGACGAAGCCTCGAGTTCGGACTCCGGTGGAGGTAAAACCCTTCCTACTTCGCGAATGTGGTCCCCCACTTTATTAAAACACAGGCCCAATAGACTAGTCTCGTGCCCACAGGATAGATACCACTTCTACATATGGAGTTGGGTAGATGACTGTGTCCATAGGTTTGATAGTGGGCTCGGGAAATATGATACCATGTACACCACGGACGAGGTGTGGAATGGGATAGCGGTGCAGTACGGGACCAATGACTATAGGGACCTCTCGAGGTTATCACCAACTTATAGGGAAGGCACTCCCCCCGCCTCTTCTGAAGACGGGGGAATTTCATGGTCCCCAAGCTCAAGCTCGGGGGAAAGTTCTAGTTAGGTTTTTTCTACCATCATTCTATACGTCTATGATACTGAAGTAACTTGTACACCTCTTTTACTGACTCACTGCGTTGACTTGTGCAGGCGATATGGACTCCGACCTCGACGCCCTTATCGACAATGCGGGTGCCAAGAGGAGCAAACGCCCCAGGTCAGGGGGACTGAAAACCAGCCAGCTTGGGAAAGGCTCCAAGAGATCTAGGAAAACGCCTCCTCCTCCCCCGCCGGCTTCGAGCTCTGCTGCTGCGTCGACTGGCCAAACTAACGCCCCCACGACGATGCCATCCTCGCAGGCCGTCGTCTCTGCGGTGGCACCGGCCTCGCAGGCTGGTGTCCCTGCCGTGGTCGAATCCCAACCTCCTGTGGCGGGTCAAACGTCTTCTGCTCAGCTCGCCAAAAGACCTTCTGCTTCTCGAGCTCAGAAGCTAACCATTTCCACCCATATGGACTCATATGTGGTGGATAATGCTGCCGGACCTCATGGATCTACGCTGATTTCAGACGTCATGTCCCGGATCGGCCAGAGCTACGGCAGTTTCGAGGCTCCTCAGTGGCAGTGCCTAACTGGCACCCGAGACCGCACTGTCCTGTACGAGAAGAGTATCGAGCACACTGCCGCGGTAAGTATCCTTCTATATTCCTTTTGCTTACATTCATACTGTCTCGAGGCTAATGGTGGTTTCTTCCTTTTTTCAGGCTCTTGCTTTCACTGCCCAGCTCAATTACGAGCTGAACAACGAAATCCATTCGAGCAGGACTCTCGCCCAAGAGGAGAGGGACCTCCACCTTAGAGCGAATGATGATCTGAAGGCGGCGAATACTAAGCTCGAGGCAGTGGTTAAGGAGCGTAAGGAAATGGCCAAGGAGCTCGGAAAGCTGAAAACTGAACTCGAGGAGCAAAAGAAAGATAACATCCATCTTCGAGAGACCAATAAGAAGCTCGAGGAAGAGAAGACCGCCACCTTCGACCTTATAGAGGATGTCAAAGCTCGCCTTACTGCCGAGTACAAAGAAAAGAAGGAGACGGCGGTCGACTCAGCCATGTACCGGATGTGGGCTTATAACGAAGAGCTGGACACTAGCTTTTTGGGTCCCCTCGAGGCGCCGTTTCTTGAACGATGGAATGCTCGGCTCGAGAAGGAAGAGGCTGAACGGCTTGAGAAGGAGAAGGCTGAGCAGCTCGAGAAGGAAAAGGCTGCTCCGGGGACCGTTTTGGAGGAAGCTCAAGAGGATAGTCATGCTATTCGTCCTGAGGGGTCCGGTGCCACTGATGCTGAGAAGGCCAAGGAGACTCCTCTTCACTGAATCTGACCTCGGGGAGATCAGTTATCGGGGCTGCGTCCCCTTACGTAATTATTGTAATTTATGCCCATGGGGCTGATACAATTTCTTTTAACTAATTCTTTTTCATGCTTTACATTTCTTGGCTCGAAATATTTTGCACATTTTTATAATTGATGAACCGGTTATGTTTATTTGTGCATACAAACATAGTTTGGATTTAGGCTCGAAATTCGATGCATTCATGCATAGTTTATTCGAATTATCCGTTTCCGACCTCGTTACTTATCAAGGTCGGATATTACTTTAACCATGAACTCGAAAGTACTTATATGGTATGTAATATGAATGATTTGGTTAATCTTTTTTAGTTACTTTTCCTCATCCTCAGTATTTTGGCTCCGAGGTTAAGAGTTCGAAACTATATTTCTAAGATATTCCAGCCTCGATCTCGACATATTTTGTGATGGGTTTAGGCTTCCATTTATCATCGATCGATAATTTGGCTGGTTTGTTCCAAACCTGTTAAGCTTGTACATCTGGTTAACTCCAAACGTTTTAGGTTTTTGGTAGTTCGGTTATATCCAAACTATCTAAGCTGGCGTATTTGGTTATATCCAAATACTTCATGTTTAATAATTTGGTTGTGTCCGAACTACCTGAGCTCGCGTATTTGGTCATCTCCAAATACTTCATGTTTGATAATTCGGTTGTGTCCGAACTACCTAAGATCGCGTACTTGGTTATATCCAAATACTTTATATATTTTTTATTTTTTAAGCTGGAGGTATGTATACCAATGATGCCCCCCTTAATATCCTATGAGTGTGACCATAGGTTATTAAATTAAGAGAGTTTGCAAAAATAAAAATAAATTACATGTGAAACAAAGTTGACATTTTATTTGATGAAATTCAAAAACAAACTAACATAGATAGAAAATCATGGTTACAGGCAACAATTTTCCTATACTATTGATAATAAGGTCTAAGGTGTTCGCCATTCCATGCTCGTGGTATGAGGCTCCCATCTAATCTCGCAAGTTTGTATACGCCAGGGCGGATGACTGATTCTATCTGGTATGGTCCTTCCCAGTTTGGCCCGAGTACTCCTGCTGCTGGATCTCGGGTTGCTAAGAATACGCGTCTCAATACCAGGTCTCCTACTCCGAACTTTCGATCTCGAACCCTTTTATTGAAATATCTTGTGGTTCGTTGCTGGTAAGCAGCGTTTCTCAGCTGAGCCTCCTCCCTTTTTTCTTCGATCAAGTCTAGGGTTTCTTCGAGCTGAGTATGATTGGAACTTTGGTCGTAAATCTGAGTTCGAATCGTTGGAATTTCGACCTCAATGGGCAACATTGCCTCGCAGCCGTATGCTAGAGAAAATGGGGTATGTCCAGTTGATGTCCGAGCTGTAGTTCTATATCCCCAAAGGACTTGAGGTAATTCCTCAAGCCATCGTCCCTTTGCTTCTTCCAACTTTTTCTTCAAAGAACTTTTGAGAGTTTTATTAACGGCTTCGACCTGACCATTCGCCTGAGGGTGAGCCACTGACGAAAAGCTCTTTATTATACCGTTCTTGTTACAAAAGTTGGTAAATAAGTCACAATCAAACTGGGTTCCGTTGTCAGACACAATCTTTCTTGGCACTCCATATCGGCATACGATGTTCTTTACCACGAAATCTAGGTTCTTCTTCGAAGTTATGGTCGCCAATGGTTCAGCCTCCGTCCATTTTGTGAAGTAATCAACCGCAACCACAGCATACTTTACTCCTCCTTTTCCAGTTGGGAGCGAGCCTATGAGGTCGATGCCCCACACCGCAAAAGGCCATGGGGATGTCAACATGGTCAGTTCGGAAGGTGGAGCTCGGGGTATCGTGGCGAATCTCTGGCATTTGTCGCACTTTTTCACGTACTCGAAAGAGTCCGTTTTAATGGTTGGCCAGAAATATCCTTGGCGTATAACCTTCTTGGATAGGCTATGCCCCCCGGTATGGTCTCCGCAGAACCCTTCATGAATTTCTTCAATAATCTTCTTTGCCTCGGGAGGAGTTACACATCTGAGCAATGGCATGGAACACCCTCTTCTGTATAGCCTTCCGTCCAGGATGGTGTAACGAGGAAGTTGATACATTAGTTTCCGAGCCTGATTTCGATCTTTTGGAAGAATTCCATTTTCGAGGTACTCAACTATCGGGCTCATCCAGGTCGGCTCTGTCTCGATCATACACACATCTTCCTCGTCAGGCTCAGTAATGCTGGGTGCTGACAGGTGTTCTACGGGTACAACATTCAGCTCCTCATTTTCGGCGGAGGTGGCGAACCGAGCTAAGGCATCTGCATTTGAGTTTTGTTCTCGGGGAACCTGTTCGATTGCATAAAACTCAAAAAACTCTAATGCGGACTTTGCCTTCTCCAGATAAGCTGCCATTTTTGTGCCACGAGCCTGGTATTCTCCCAAGATTTGATTAACCACGAGCTGGGAGTCGCTGTAGCAATGTATAGCTTTGGCCTTGAGCTCTTTGCTATTCGTAGTCCCGCAAGTAAAGCCTCGTACTCAGCTTCATTATTAGATGCTTTAAAGCCGAACCTTAACGCAGAGTGAAATTTGCTTCCTGCAGGGGTGATCAGAATAACTCCTGCCCCCGCTCCATTTTCATTTGATGACCCGTCGACGTAAAGTTTCCACAGCTCGTGGGCCGTGGTTGTTACCTCGTCGTCGGCTATACCGGTGTACTCCACTATGAAATCCGCCAACGCTTGTGCCTTAATGGTCGTTCTCGGATGGTAGGTGATCTCGAATTGTCCGAGCTCAACAGCCCACTTTAGGAGTCGACCAGACGCCTCTGGTTTAGACAAGACTTGCCTTAATGGTTGATCTGTCAGTACATGGATAGGATGTGCCTGAAAGTAAGGGCGGAGCTTGCGAGATGAGTGGATTAGACTGAGGGCGAGATTCTCCATCAGTGGATATCTTGATTCTGCCCCCAGTAATCTTTTACTGATATAGTAGACGGGTTTCTGTAATTTCTCTTCTTCTCGTACGAGCACCGCGCTTATCGCGTGTTCGGTAGTTGAGAGGTATAGGAACAGTATTTCCCCCGTCTCAGGCTTCGATAGGATGGGCGGTTCGGCTAAGTACTTTTTGAGCTCCTGAAAGGCTAGCTCGCACTCATCTGTCCATTCGAACTTCTTACTTCCTTTTAATAAGTTGAAGAATGGGAGACCGCGGTCCGTTGACTTCGAGATGAACCTGCTCAAAGCTGCCATCCTGCCAGTCAAGCTTTGAACATCTTTATGTTTCCGAGGCGAAGGCATATCGATCAGGGCCTTTATTTTGTCGGGATTAGCCTCGATCCCACGAGAATTGACAATGAAACCCAAAAATTTTCCTGAAGACACCCCAAAAGTGCACTTCTGAGGATTCAACTTCATGTTGTATTTTCTGAGCACGCCAAAGCACTCTTCGAGGTCATCAACATGGTTCTTGTTAAGTTGAGACTTTACAAGCATGTCGTCAACATAAACTTCCATGTTGTTCCCTATTTGCTCTGAGAACATCATGTCTACGAGCCGCTGGTACGTGGCTCCGGCATTCTTGAGTCCGAATGGCATGACATTGTAGCAGTAGAGCCCTTTATCTGTGATGAAGCTCGTATGCTCTTGGTCGGGGGCATGCATGGGAATCTGGTTATATCCAGAATAGGCATCCATGAACGACATCAGACCATGCCCCGCCGTGGCGTCTACGAGCTGGTCAATTCTCGGCAGGGGAAAACAATCTTTCGGGCAGGCCTTGTTGAGGTCCGAGTAGTCAATGCACGTTCTCCACGTCCCATTGGGCTTCGGGACCAACACTGGATTGGCCACCCAGTCCGGGTAAAAAGCGTCCCTTGTGAAATTATTTGATTTCAGCCTGTCCACCTCCTCCTTTAGTGCTTTCTTTCTGTCTTCATCCAGCTGCCTTCGCTTTTGCTGCTTCGGGGGAAAGCTTTTGTCTATATTCAATGCGTGGCTCGCTACATTAGGGCTTATTCCCACCATGTCGGAGTGTGACCATGCGAAGACATCCTGGTTTTTCTTCAGAAAGCAAATTAATTGCTATTTTGATTCGTCTTGGAGGTGTTTCCCGACCTTCACCTTCTTTGAGGGATCAGCTTCCTCGAGCAGAACTTCTTCGAGCTCCTCCAAAGGTTGGAGGTCAACTTTTTCCTCAATCCTCGGATCGATCTCCTCATCAATTTCTAAAACTGTCCCATCTTTATTTTGTATGACAACGAGTGCTTGAGCGCTCGTTTGTTTCTTTCCCCTCAAGGAAATGTTGTAGCACTCCCTTCCTGCCAATTGATCTCCTTTCAATGTTCCGACTCCGCTCGGAGTTGGGAACTTAAGGGCCAGATGCCTTACAGATGAAACTGCCCCCAGCCCGACCAGGGCGAGTCTCCTGAGCAGTACATTGTAGGCAGATGGTAACTCTACTACCATGAACTCCATCATCTTGGTCACCGAGACTGGATAGTCTCCCAAGGTCACAGGGAGTTCGATGGACCCCATACAGGCGGTTCCTTCTCCAGAAAAGTCGTACAAAGTGGTTGCACAAGCCTTCAGGTCGCGAAGGGAGAGTCCCATTTTCTCTAGTGTTTCTTTATAAAGAATGTTAACTGAGCTCCCATTGTCTATGAGAACTCGGCGCACTCTTTTGTTGGCAAGCTGCAGGGTGATGACAAGTGGATCATGATGAGGGAACTGGACATGGGAGGCATCTTCTTCGATGAAGGTTATAGGCTGAGTTTCAACTCTTTGGCTTTTTGGTGCCCTTGGTTCGGGTTCATAAGGAGACCCGTCCCCTGTCTTCAGCTCATTCACATATCGCTTTTGAGCATTTCTACCCCCTCCTGCGAGATGGGGACCTCCCGAGATGGTTATTACGTCCTCTCCATCTATCGGCGGAGGCCTGTCTTCTTCCCGAGGTCGGGAGTTATTATTCTGAGCTGCTGGAAGCGCGGCTACTCTCTGGCTGGCAGTAGTCTGTCCAGTACTCTGGTTTTTGACATACTGCCGGAAATAACCTCTCGAGATCAACCCTTCGATCTCGTCTTTCAGCTGTCGGCACTCATCAGTTGTGTGTCCGGTGTCCCTATGAAACCGGCAGTACTTACTGGAATCCCTTTTGGACTTTTGATTCCTCATAGGGTCCGGACGCCTGAAGGGGACCTGGTTTTCATTAGCCAGGTAGATATTTTCCCGAGATTCGTTGAGCTCGGTGTGTACTTTATATACGGAGTAATACCTTTCTCCTTTCTTTTTCTTTCCCCCTTCAGCCTCGGGGTTATTTCCCTCACTCTTTTTCCTCTTAGAGGGATTCTCTGAGGTAGGTTGTGAAGTTACTGGATCAGCCGAGGTTAAGGCGGAGTTAATGTTTATCGTTGTAGTTTCGGTTTGCGAGGTTGCTTTTAGCGTTGACCTCGCCTCCTCTACATTGACAAATCTCTGCGCCCGCTTGTTAAACTCGGTTATTGACCTCACCGGTTTCCCTTGCATGTCATCCCAAAGGGCGCTTCCAGGCAACACACCAGCTCGGATAGCCATCAAGTGTCCACTGTCGTCCACATCTCGTGCCCGGGCGACCTCTAGATTAAATCTTGTCAGGTAGCTTTTTAGTGTTTCACCCGGCTGTTGCCGGACGTTAGTCAAAGTGGACGCCTCTGGTCTGACTCCCATCATAGCTCGGAACTGCTTCTTGAAGTCTCTAGACAACTGATCCCACGAAGTTATCGAGTGTCTCTTGTACTTCTCGAACCAACTCTTGGCAGGTCCGGCCAATGATGTCGGAAACAACATGCATCTGAGCTCGTAACCTACATTACTGGCTCTCATAATAGTGTTGAATGTACTCAGGTGGCTACATGGGTCGGTTTTCCTTCAAACGCTGGGACGTGAGGAATCCGGAACCCTTGAGGAAACTGAGTGTTAGAAATATTGGGAGCAAACGGCTCGAGCTCCTCATCAGAGTCCTCGTATCGACCACTCCCTCGTTCATTCTTCAAAAGCCTAAAGGCTTTTTCGAGCTGATCAATCCTTTCTTGGACTGGGTCCTTAGGGGGTGTCTGGAATTGATAGTCATTAATCGCGATCCCAGGCTCGCGTCTCCGTGAGGGATCTCTACGCCCATTCAGATGATTCCTTAGATCCGGATTTGTTTGATCTCCTTTCCCCCTGCTCTGATTCAGATGATTTCGCAGGTCAGGATGGCTCTAGTGATTTCCAGTATTTTTACGACCCCGGTCGTGTTTACTGACGGACCTAGTTTCTCCGGACTCATCACTGGTGAAACTCATTGATCGGTCATTTCATGGTGGATCCTTTCTACGTCGCCTTGTCTCCGCAGTGCGAGGTCGGGACGTCTGACTTCTCTCAGATGGCGCGCCTCTCCGCCCCTGGAACGTCTCTCTGTTTCCTTGTCTTTCCCCTGTACGCCCTTGATCCTGATCTCGACCAGGTTGAGCGTTTCTGCGGGGAGGTGAAGGATATCTTATGGGAGGCGGAGGGAACCGTATAGGTGACGGTGGTTGTCGTCCTTGCCTCGGCCTGGAGGGTCCAGAATTTGCCCGAGATGGGCCAGTTGCGTTCGGTGCACTACCAGGAACCTGAGTCCGAGCCTCGGCAGGAGCTCGGTTGTTCTCAGTTCCTGCAGGCACTTCCACAGGTGGATTAGGCGGGACCCGAGCTCGGGTACTCCTCTGAGGCCTAGAAGGAGCAGATGGCTCTGTTGGTGCTGGAGGTTGTGCTGGCCTCCTTGTGGCAGCATTTTTTCGTGGACGTCCACGGGGCCTCCGGGGAGGAACGTGCACGTCCCTTGGAGGAGGGACTTGGTCTTCGCGTGGAGGCGGGGGCTGAGCCACCTGCGCCTCTGCGGCTATCCTAGTCAACTCCTCGTTACGTTTGTTGGCTTCTGCCAACAGCTGTTTCAGCTGCCGATTCTCCAATTCTACGATAGGGACATAACGCTCAGGGTTATAGTACATGTCCTCATCCCTTGGTTGTGGAGGTGGTCCCCGGGAATCAGAGGACCCACTCCTTTCATCAGCGTCCGAGTTCTCCATTGGCTGTTTTCCAAGACGCCTTGGGTAATTTTCTTCAGGAGTGTTCTGATTGTTTGCAGCCATGAGTCTCTCAGGGATGGATGCTTGAGGCTCTCAATGAAAGCACCAAACTGTTGACGCCGTTTTTCGTCAACAGATAAAAGAAGAGAGCACGTAAACAATTAAAGACAATGGCCAAAAGAAACAAACGAATCAAACACACGGTTTTTTACGTGGTTCAGCAGTTAAATCTGCCTAGTCCACGAGTCTCTGTTATTAACCTCAAGATTATCTCTGAACAATTCTTTAGCATGAATTCTACAAAGTTTTCTCTCAAGGATCAGAATTTCGGTCTTTTACAATGGTGCATGACTTCTCTATTTATAGAGAAGGATGCAGAATACTATCCCACATATTTTGGGTAGTTACTCTTTTGTGAATAAAAATAAATGGCTTTAAATGCCAATAATCAGATATAAAAGGAAACGTTCCCCAAAGATCAGGGGGCGTATAACTGTATTAAATAATATCCCACAATTCTTGGGGATTTACATCAATTAATGAGGGCTACATCTCATAGTTATAATACTTGTAGATATTCAAGGTGGTTATAGCGTATCTTCAAGGCTCCAGCATTTCTGGTCTCATGTCATTGTGCGAGCCACTGGCATCTCCCGAGCTAACGTTTCTTTCGAGATGGGATATCGAGCTCAAGAACCATGCTCCGAAGTTCCTGAAGATGAAGGTGTTCTCAGAGCTACCTTTCGAGATCGAGGTCATTTCGAGATCACCACATTCGAGATCATACATCATACTTTGCAAGCTCGACTTACAATCCTAGATCACTCTAATCCTCACGAGACCATTTGTTGCGAACTCAGCTTTCGAGGTCATTTTTACTATGGCTCGAAATCTGGGTATAACATTACCAAACAGCACCTTTGTTTTTTCATTTTTCATTTTTTGTTTTTTGTTTTGTGGGTATGCATACTTTTTTATATTTACTTCAAAGTTGAATACATTATGATATGATTCAATTAACAACGAGATATCAAACAAGATGTCATATTCAAGGTACTTTGATTGACCCATTCATTAATCTTAATTCCGAGTAGAAAACAAAATGAAAATTAATGGGTGTTTGACTTCTTAATTAAAAAACTATTTTCTGAAAACAAGTAAGGGTATTTGGCATTGTTTTCATAAAATAATTTTTAAAAACAAAGTTACAAAAAACAGAAAATTTTGAGAACATTGTCTTCAGTTATTCTCAAATTGTTTTTGTCAATTTTTTTTTCTCATATAATATTTTTAATTATTATTATCTCACATGACTTTTACTCTTATTAATCTATCTCACTTTCTCTAATATCATTTTCTCTCTCATCACTTTTGATATCCTTATTTTCTCTCTCATCACTTATTACTCATTATTTTCTCTCGCATCACTTCCTATATCATCATTTTCTCTCTCCTCATTTTTTATATCTCAAAATTTTCTCTCATTTTTTTTCTTGGATCATTTTCTCTTCTCAATTTTTCTTCCTCAAAATTTTTCTCCTTAGTTTCTCTCTCCTTATTTTTCATCATTTTTTCTTTCACATTACTTCATCTCATTATCTATTACAAACTTTTAAATAATTTTTCTCTTTGTAAATATATTTATTAATTTTTTATTTAAGATTTTTTTTAAAAAAAATAAAACTAAAAAATTACTTTTAGAAAACATTAACCATTTTACATATTATTTTTTTAAAACTGCAAAAACTGTTTTCTGTTCACATTTTTTAAAACACAATTTTGAAAACAAAAAACAGAAAGCAATGTTAAACAGGCCCCTAGAATCTAGGCTAAAATGAGAGTTTGAGTTCAAGAACATCTAAATCAGCTAGTAATTATAAAATCATAACAACTAAACAAAAATAACATCAACCAATTGATGACGAAAAAACGATGACTAACATTTTTCAACGTCGTTTTTTTACGCAACAACATCAACTAAACAAAGATAGCATCAACACAAAAACGAACGATGACTAAGAGGGTGTTTGGCTCATTAACTAAAAAGCTATTTTTTGTTTTTAAAAGCTAAAAATTATTTTTTGAAAACATGTTAGGGTATTTGCTGTTGTTTTTATAAAACAATTTTTAAAAACAAAGTTACAAAAAATAGAAAATTTTGAAAACAAAAAGTTGTTTTCTGTTGTTCTCAACAAAAATTTGTCTTTTTTCTCTCATCATTTTTTTAATTATTATCTAACATCATTTATTGTCATATCATTTTCTCTCTCATTAGTTTCTCTCTCTTCACTTTCTCTCACATCACTTTCTATCTCCTTATTTTATCTCTAATCACTTTCTCTCTCCTTACATTTTATCTCTTCACTTTCTCTCTCGCTATTTTCTCTTTTCTCGTTTTTTATCTTTTCATTTTCTATCTCTTTATTTTCTCTTGCATAATTTATTATGTCATAATTTTCTCTTTCATCACTTACTATATCCTCACTTTCTCTCTCATCACTTAATATATCTTCATTTTCTCTCTCACCATTTCCTCTCTCATCAATTTCTCTCTACTCACTTCTTTCTCTTCACTTTTTTTCTCATCAGCTTTTCTCTCATTTTTTCTTGCATCAAACTATTTTTCTCTTCTCAATTTCTATTTCTTCAAATTTTCTCTCCTTACTTTTTCACTCCTTATTTTTTATCATTTTTTCTTTTAAATTATTTTATCTCATTATTTATTACAAAGTTTTTAAATATTTTTCTCTTTATAAATATATTTGTTAATTTTTTATTTAAGATTTAAAAAAATAAAACTAAAAAAGTATTTTTAGAAAACACTAACCAAACACCTCTTGTTTTTTTTAAACTACAAAAACTTTTTTATGTTCTCATTTCTAATAACACTACTTTGAAAACAAAAGACAAATTACAATGTATAGCAGGTAGACATTTTTCAATGTTCTTTTCTAACATTTTTCAACTATACAAAAAAAAACGTTTTCTTAATGGATTTTCTTTTTTATATATCAAAAACACCTTAAAATGAAACTTTCATTTTCAACCCTAAGGCGGTTAGACTGCCGTGGGACATTTTTCCTGGTGCCAAACCAAGAAGCTTATACCACTGATCAATAACATTTACATAGTTTTTAGAGTGCTCTTGTAGATGATGTAGATCACTTTTATAGGCCAAACCTGGCATGTGCGTGACCATCTCTGTTTTAGAGATTCTTGCTAGTTAGAGCTTAGTGGATTTCATGACAATTTCAAACTTCATCATTTCTTGAATCCGCTCATGAATTTCATAAATTTCCTTAAGCCCTCTAATTTTGAATTTAAATTTTAAACTTAAAAATCTACACAAAACATTAATATAAAAGCTTTCTCGACTGAAAATTCACAACTGTAATTCCAAATTGAGAAATGCTTAATGCACTCTCCTACCTTATTGTGTGACATGTTCGAGCATATTTTGACCTAGGCATTGCTATACCTGAGATGTCATCCTAATAGTATATATATATGGATTTTTTTCTGCTGCAATCCCGTTCTTTACACTTAGGTTTTATATCAGTTAGCTTCCCAACATTTTCAAATCCTATTATTTTGGTCCTTAAATATTATTTTTATTTCTTTTTTCTTTTAAAATATATAAAAAAATACAAAATAAATGATGAATCATTCTTAAAATATTTAGACATTTAATTTATGACAATAACAAACATAACATGAGAAAAAAATATAATCATGACATTTTTTAAAATACATAATATTTTTTAAAATTAAATTAATGTCATTAAAAATATATTATTACCTACATTATTATTTTATATTAATACTAATAATTATATTATTTCGATCTTTTTTTTATATTATCAATTTTTATTATGTGTATATATATTTATTTTTTAACTTTTATTTATGTGCATATATATATGATCGGTTATAAGTTAAACAGTATAAAAAAAATTACAAAATAAAAATAAATATGTATATTATATATATTGATAATCTCGTAATAATAGCAATGTCATACATATGGAATTGATTTACAAAAATATGCCATAATAGAGCCTATGAATTTATGATCATGATAGACATATATATATATATATAGCAAATGAGTTGTAAGAGATGACCCTCACCTTTACAATAATAAGATTTTAACAGAGAATAGCAATGACATACAAAGGTGATGCCAGATAATTCCCTCCAAAACAATGCAACCAACCCTTTGGCAATACAAAATGAGGGAACTACTAGACCAAAAACACTAATCTCCAAAATCCCATAATATAAGCCACATACCCCAATTGTCAAAGTTTCAATTCAACAGTTTGAGATAAATAGAGCAAATGTTAAATACAACAGAATAAGAAACTAAACAAAGAAATTAAGCAAACCACGCAGGACAAAACCTTGCTTCTAAAATAAGCAAAACTATTACAAGATGGCAAATAAGAGCTTGAAAGAGAAAAATAAAAAGGTTGCAATTGCAGAAGTAGTTAAAGGGTTCACCAATGAACAAGCGTCGGAAGAACTCCCCATAGGGCCACCAATAGGAGCCATTCCTGGAAGAGAACCACCTGTTGCTGGCACTAATGAAGACCTCGGTGTCAACGCTCCAACAACATCAGACTGAGGAGAAGGTGATGGTGCAAATATTGAATCTCTAATTACCGATGAAGGTGGTGCTATAAGTGGAGGAAACTTTAGAGGACCTGAAATCATGTTTTAGAACAAAGTAAAGAAGTCGAATTATGAGATACTAATCTAAAACAGAGTGCTTGATCATGTTTTGGAACGAAAGAAAGAGAACAAGGAATGAGAAACTAATTTGAAATAAAGAGCTAATAGCACACTAATAAAAAAAATGTATGATGTAAAATGAAACAGTGCATTGATTTCCAAACAAATTTTTACTAACAGCGTTTAACAAAATCTGCTGAGTTTTAACAAGACCAGTCGTTTAGCACCTAATTAAGAAACTAGTCGGTCCAAATGTCCAATAATCCATAGCTAATCACCTTCACTAGCGATATGAGTTGAAAAGGGACGGAACACTAACCGAATGTTTTGAGAGAGACAAAAACGAAAAGACCTGAGATCTCTCAGAAAGTAAAAAGAACCACATACACATTCATATTCATGCGTTATACAAAAACATTCTTCTGTCGAGCTTAGCATAGACAGAATGTTTACCTGGGCAGCGAGGTTGAAGAGAAGTTGAAAGCCTGCAGAATAGAAAGTAATTATAAGTATATTCCATACAAATCTAAATCCAAATGAGAGCAATTAGCACAGTTCTGAAAGATAGCATACGTTGTGACAATGGTGCCATTTACGAAACCACCATAATTACAAGAACTAACGTTGCAACCAGCACTAGTCTGCTGTATCGTAGAATTTCCAACCATAAGGTTACTGTTTTTACATTGCATACTGGAACATGAAACCGCTAATGAAGCAGGCATGCAGTACAAACTGCATAAAAACATATAAAATAGGTTTATTTACACTTAATTTAGAGGCAATATAAAGTACTAAAATTTATTAGAAGCAAAAATAAGGTCCTTCAGTTACTTGAGACTTCCTGGTCCACAACTGCACTGAACACAGTGGCTTGCTGAAATGGCATAGCTCCCGTTAGGAACAATTAAGCCAAAATCTGAGGCGTATTTGGGGAAGTTTGAGGCACAAGCTGCAACAATTACAAAAACAAAAAAGTGAAATACCAAATTTCTATGTCCATTCACAAGGCAAGTTAATTTCCCTAAACTGAAACAACAACAACAAAATCTGAAAACAGAGAAATACAAACAAAAGCTTGACAAAATCATAAAACATCAAACCACTTCACCATAACAAGTTGCAAATACCAAAACCCAAAAAAGAAAAATGACAAAATCCACATTTAACACACAAAAATCTTCATAAACCAACTAAAAAACTCACCAGGCAATGGAACCGCAAGTATGTCACCAGCCTTAATAGAGGTACTTCCCATGGCATTAACATTCATCAAGTCGGTAATGGTGGTGGAATACTTGGCAGCAATGGCTGTCAGCGAGTCCACAGGTTTGACCACATAAGACAAGTAAATAGCAGGCAAAGAGTTATCGGTGCCATTAAAACAAGTACAAGGAAGAGGCACCACAAGGTTCTGTCCCACATCGAGAACAGACGGGTCGGAGATCGAATTAGCCTCCCTAATCTGATCCGCCGAGACCAGACCCGAATAAACCGAATCAGCAATCGACGACAGAGAATCAGAGGGTCGGGTCTTGTAATGGGTCGAGACAGATTTTCGGATCCCATCGACGCAAGAACAGGTAATGGGGATTTTGAGGAAGAGCTGAGATGGTAGAATGTGGTTCTCGACATCGGGGTACGAAATGTCGATGGCATTGGCGGTGAGGATAGCAATGGGGTCCACTTGGAAGAGGGAAGCTACCTCTGAGACTTTGAGCTCGGTGTAGACAGTGTAGCCGAGCATGGCGTTGCATGAGTCGGAGTTGGAACAGGGCTCGATGGTGGACTTGGAGCTCACCAAAGCGACATTAGCTAAACTTAGAAAAAAAAACAAGAACTGGGTTTTGTTCAGATTCAAAAAGGGTCTTGGATTCGCCATTCTTGCTGAGGCTTTGGTTGGTTTCTCTCTCCCAAGCGCAGTGTACAAACTAGTTCTTGCTCAGACCATAAATGGGGTTTTTATTTTGTTTTCCTCAAAAATGTGGTCTGGGAGAGAGAGAGAGAAAATGTGAGAATGGAACCAATGAATGAAACTTTGACCCCAAAAAAGTTCTTGTTCCTACTATTAAAGACTAGCGGTGGGTTTTAGGGTTTTCTCCTTGCGTTGTTTTTTTGTTGTGTTCTGCTACTTTTTCCCCCAGCACTGCTTTTCCACCAAGTAGACAAAAGAAACAACACGAGATGGGACCTAAAATGGGTGAAGTTGAAGCTGGATACACAAATATTCGAATTTTTTCTTCTTCTTCCTAGTAATGATTTTCAAAATATGAAGAAATCTTCTGGTTCTGGGTTTGGAATTTGGATTGCTGAAGAGAGAGAGACGAGGAAGTGCTGGAAAGACAAAACGAAGAAAGCTGGTCAGAGTAGACAATGTTGTATCGCAAAGAGTGAACAGACACTCGTCAGATTCTTGAGCTAAGTGTTAAACTTTCATCTGGACTAAATTGTCCTCAACATAATCTTCATGGCCAGCTCGGAACGCTGTCGTTTTATTAAATCTTTTGAATTACTTGCTTTATCATTTAACGTATGGGCAAGAAAACATTGTCTAGTGCATAGTGGGGGTGTTTTAGTAATTTCGTGTGTTTGCTTTTCAGTGTAACAAGCATTTAAGTGGACCCCACACCTATACCCTCATTGTGAGTTTTAATTGTATGCTTTTCATGCATGCCGTGGGAAAGAATTTTCCCGGTTTTTATTGCTTATTGGACTTGGAATGGTATTTTTGCCCCCAACGCCAACAGGTAGAGAGAGCGTGTAACACACGTTTCCATTTGATTGGACAAATATAGATATATGTATAATATAGCGTCTACTTGAAATTAATTTAAAGAACAGCAACTGCGCCTTTCCTGTTATTGCTCGGACGAGGGTATGGCCCCATATAATTAAAGAGGGTTGGAATAGGGTCATTTGAGGTGGCCAAAAATAAATGGGGTATTCCCTTAAAAAAAAACATGGGGGGTGACAATTTTATTTTTAAACATGGGAACTTTTATGGTTAAATTTAAAATTTGAGTGAAGTTATTATAATTTAATAAATAGTGTTGAAAATCTTCAATTATTAGTTTTATGTGAAGTGACATTTGGGCACCTTATGGTATTTTATTGCATTCTTTTTTTTTTTTTAAATAATAATAATAATCTATTGCATTAGTTATACTTAAATGTACAATCTATTATGTTCAAAAAAATTTGTTGAGGCAAAATTTAGTGAACGACAATAACACGAAAGTGGGATATTCTTCCTTTGTTAATACTTAAATAACAATAATTATAATTCAAATTCAAATAAGGAATGAGCATTTTTTTTGTTAATGCACATATTTTTAACTTACAATTCATTTTTACAATAAATTAATAATTAATTTAAAACTACATAAGTTAAAGTTTTTTATTCAAAATCATGTTCTCTTCTTCTTTAAAGTTTGAGAGGTCATGTATTGGGTTCTTGTCAAGGAGTAGAAGGTGCCACTACATGTCGCTAGGTTCCTGTCGCACCATTGCCAAAATTTGGTAACCGTGTTCTAGTTTGGGTATTGATTTTTGAGTTTATACATTTTTAGATTCATAGTTTTGACTTATTATTTGTTTGGACTCTGTGTTTTAATAAATTACTTTTTGGACTCTATATTTTATAAAATTGTTCAAATAGGCTCTTAAACCTAATTTTGATGAACAAAAAATTGAATATAACAACACAGTTCTTAGGCAGAATTACTGTATTTTTGTTCTGAGTTGTTAGTTTGATAAATTATTTGTGATTTTTGTTCAAAAAATTTTGATTAAAATCAGATTTATGAGTCTATTTGAACTATTTTATAAAATATATAATCCAAAAAGTAATTTATCAAAACACATGGTTCAAACAAGTAATGAACTAAAATACAGAGTTTAAAGACATAAACCCTAGATTTTTTGGTTTGTCAGTAGAGAGTTGTGAAGCAACTTCTAGAGTTGAAACCATATGGAGGAGATCACCATATTCTTATGCAAGATATTTACGATCTTGCTGGTTTATGTCAAGAGATGGAGCAAAATATGATGGTTAAAAGGGTAAGGGTTATTTTCAATTATATATGCATTTAGTATTTATATATTGGAGCCATTTCAGGTTACTCAATTTCTGAGCTTCTTTAATTCTCTCGGTTAATCAAATCCTTATTTGAGTTAATCATGTTATGCAAGAGGTGCAAGGAAGACTTGAGAGTGATAATTTTAACTATACATAAACTTGAATTCTCTTGTAACTTCATTTCTAATCTTGTCAATTTGGCAGGGAGAAATTAGATATAAAGGCATCCATTCTAAAACATTGATGGTTAGCAGAACAATGTTGGAACTCTTGATAATGACCATAAAATATATGACATTATATGTAGCAAGACAAGCCAAAAACACAAGCATGCAAGACATTTTAGACCATAGTTTTTAAAAGCTTTAGGATACTCAAAAACAATGAAGACGCGCCACAACCCTTTATTTAGTAGCTATATGTATAATGTGACTTCAATTCAAGCAACAATAAGCAATGAGATCATTCATCGTCGTACCTCTTGCGGTAATTTTTACTAAAAGTCACAAATTGTTGCAAGTTTGCAACCAAAATTAATATTTGGAATTTTTAACAATGTTATGTGAATGTGATTTCAAATAAAGCCCATGGTATATGGTATCTTGATCCAAAAATCTGGACCTTCTGTAAACATAAACTTTTATGCAAATGTTATGAACTATAGATTTTTCTTATTCTATACTTGCTTTTCTTTGTAACTTTTTAAAGCAACTAAAAAATAATTAATTTCAAAATAACTATTCTCAAGGAGATTGTTTTATGGGTTCCTTTAGAAAATTAACTTAAATTACTTAATTCAGAACATCTATTCCTCGATAGTATTCATCCATACTTTAATTGATTGGTGTTTGTAATTTGTTGTGCATAATACAAGCTAGTTGATTTACCAAAAAAAAATAGAAACTACGAGACGAATAAGAATCTTTAACGAACGGAATTTCATGGGTTTCTTAAGTGGTTGCTATATATGGTAGCTAAGGGGTTTCAAGGATTGCTTTAAGGGATTCTAAGTAGTTTTAAGGGTTGTTATATATGTTGTTTATAAAGATTGTGAGTTGATGAACACGTTGACCAAGGGTTGCTTTATATTTTGCTATATGAGGTTGTTTTAGAGTTTTATGGGTTTCTTAACATATTGATATATAGGGTTGCTGAGGGGTTTCAAGGGTTGCTAAAGTATTTTTAAGTATTGATGTATATGTTGATTATAAGGAATGTGAGTTGGTGAACATGTTGCTTAAAGGTTGTTTTATATGTTGTTATATAAGGTTGTTTTAGAGCTTCATGAGTTTCTTAACATGTTGATATTTAGGGTTGCGGAGAGGTTTCAATGGTTGCTTTAAGGGTTGTTGTAATGCCCTACTAATTCAGGGTCGTTACACTATGTGTTTAAAATAGTGTTTAACTCGTTAAGCGAGTCATTTGGACTTAAACATATAATTAAAGTTAACTAATGGTTTAGGTATTAAAAATTTTGGTCAAAGAAGTAATATTTTTCATTAAAAGTTGGCCAGCCTAAGCGGCAAAACAGGGTATAACCCTAGTTCCTCCAAAGTAATCTCGGTCGTGGCGGTCGAGCAAGTTGCATATGTACACACCGCCCCTAGAGCTCTCCAACTCATGGCTCGTTCAGCTTTTCTTTGCCCTTACCTACATCACATAGCACCCGTGAGCCAAGACCCAGCAAGAAAACTTCATTTAAATAGAAAAGGATAATCAACAGAATAAAAATCATAAACAGCATGCTTTGCAATTATAATCAAACTTAAGCAAGCATATGATTCATTTATGTGGCCTCTATGTCGAACGAGCGCATGTCGCACTCCTGGAGTGGTCCTGCCATAACGACCTACATTACACATGCTTATTGTCGAGTACGACTCGTTAGTTGAACATTTCCAGACAATTACAAACAAATATGAACCACCAATACAACACATGCAGACATAGTCCAAAGACGTTCACATTTAAACATATATACAAAGCATGGTTATAACAACGTTCGATAACCGGGGCCCATGCCCTAATCTTGGTGCAAGTACCAATTTTCTTACCTCGAGTCCTGTGTAAGTAGTGGTACGACCCCGAGCACGATCCTTTTTTCCGAGCCTTGCGGTTAATCTAGTCACAACATAAACATTACCCTCATTAAGAACTAATCGCGTATAAAGACTTCATGATTATTCCCTAGCTCTTGGGACTTCCAATTCCACCAATCCGGGTGATGGAACCGTCCCCTGAGCCCCCAAGCTTTTCCCGAAACCTAAAAAAAAATCATATTATGAAATGGTGACCGTGCAGGGCGCCACCCCCTAGCGCAGGGGCGCCCATAAGCACAGAGACACCCAAAAATTCCCATGCTTCAGCATAGGGGCGCCCACCTCTGGCGCAGGGGCACCACAACATGAACTCAGAGTTCCGGGTGTCTTTTTCTGCGTTTTCTCCAACCCAAACTTGGAAAATCTGACCCAAAGCTGCAATATGCTCATAATTAAGTACCCAAAACAAGCATACAACCTCTAGGCATCTAACAACAATAACCCAATGCCCAATTCAAGTTTCAAACCACAATTCCACCACTTAGATCAAAACCTCTAAATTCTTCCTCAAACCTAAAATTCAACACAAAACACACTTTCAATGGGAATTCAAGCAACAACATCAGTTTACAAGCCAATTCCTACCATCAACACATATATCTAAACCACCTAGGCTCCTAAATTCAAAAATTTCAAACAAAGTTTCCCAGCTTCTTCAAGAACACATGAAGTACAATAAATAGTAAACTCATACTCTTTTTGCTGTGATTTCCCTTTGGATTCCTATGGTGACGATGACCTCTAACAGCTGCAAGTCTCCTTCTTGAAGCTTAATTTCCCTTTAAAATCCTCAAAGAACTCTAATGTGCTGGACAAAACTTTGAAACTTGGTTGTGAGGGAAATTGAAGAATAAATTAGAAGAGGGAAAGAATGAGAGAACGTGAATGAGAGATAAGGTTGTTGTAATACTTAGCCACTTAGTCTATTCTTAGGGTCAAAAGACCATCTTACCCCTCCATTAAAGTAATCCTTTAACACACCCCAAGGGCAATGTGGTCATTTTGCCTAAATCCCCACTAAACCACAAATTTTACCACTACTTCCAAATTCAATCCATTAATCCACTAAACCCAAATATTTATCCCAAATAATTCCATTTACCAATAAATTACAGTAATTTGCCAAATTATCAAAATACCCCTAGGCTCACCTCGAGCTGTGAATTAATCATCGTTGTGACTTTTCCACCAATTTTCTCAAAAGGATCGATTCGTGCCGAATATCTCGAATATATCCACATAATAATGTGGTCTCAAACCCATAGCATACAAAATTACAGTTATACCCTTAGCAGGTTAAAATTACGAAAATGTCATTTTTAACAAAAGCAAGTCTTTAAGCACATTTAATACATGTAAATATGTATAAACAGTCATATCATAATATAACTCATATAATCCACATAATCACATATATATAATTAAAATCATATAATTCACCAAAAATCTCAGTTATGACATCCTAGCACACTAATCAACATACTAATCCTTATTAGGAGTTCTGGGACACTACAACTATCCCCTCCAAATAGAAATTTCATCATTGAAATTTACCTGAACAATTCGGGATATAGATCCCGCAGATCTGACTCTAGCTCTCAAGTCGCTTCCTCGACCTTGTTGTTCCTCCATAGTACTTTAACTAAATGAATAGTCTTGATCCTCAAGACCCTGTCATTTCTATCCAAAATCTGGACTGGCTGGTCCTCATAGGATAAATTTTTCTATAACTTCAGATCCTCATAGCTCAACACATGAGTCTTATTTGATACATTCCTCTTAAGCATCGACATGTGAAACACGTTATGTACTCCTGACAAAGCTAGAGGCACAGCCAATCTATAGGCTGCCCAATCATTTTCAGGATCTCAAAAGGTCCTACAAACCTAGGGCTCAACTTGCCCTTTTTCCTAAATCGTTACACTCCTCTCAATGGTGAAACTCGGAGGAAGATTTGGCCCTCAACTTGGAACTCCACGTTCCTATGCTTAGGATCAGCATAGCTTTTCTGTTTACTCTGTGAGGCTAGCATGCGAGCTTTAATCTTCTCACTGGTCCTCTACACCGCTTCAGAACCCATGTATTTCCTCTCACCCATTTCATCACAATGAATGAGTGATCTACACTTCCTACCATACAACATCTTGCATGGAGACACTCCAATCGTTGACTAATAACTGTTGTTGTAGGAAAACTCAATCAAGGAGAGATACTTAATCCAGGACCCCTCAAAATCTAATACACATGCCCTAAGCATGTCCTCCAATATCCGAATCATCCTCTCAGATTGTCTATCTGTTTGATGATAATATGCTTGTTGAGATTAGTGTCCTTTAAAGCATATGTTTTGAACAATGTTTTATGAAATGAATTTTTGCATATATTGTTTGTTTATTATTATTATTATTAAAATAATATTATATGAATATCAGAAAATTTTCAAATTCGTTATTGTGACTACAATCTTGTACTGGTACGAGAGGATTAATATTATAGGGAACAAATTTAAACAGTTCACAGTAAAACAAAGTTATATGGAATCTTTGGAATAAATACTGTAAGTACGGTTCACTAGTATTATGAATACATGTAATCTAGATCTGGATTACTGATGTAGTAGGACATCTTAGTGGATGTACTTTGTATAAATAGGTTATACATGAATAGGACCCAATATGTTATTAATACTTAATAATATCGTTTACTTTATAAGTATTAATTAAACATATCAATAAGATGATCATATAAAAATTGATCTTAATCCTAAAGTTATTATACACTCTTGTTTATGTCATATGAGTTCTTTTAGTCACTCGTAATCGTTTGTCAGAATGATCAGGCAGAAATTTTTTTGTTTTGGGAACTCATTGATGTAAATGGATGGGGACATAATATACAAATATGGAATCTATACCTTTTTGAGAGGAATTGAATAATGTTTCTCTTAAGGGTTGACTTTTGGAACTGAAAGGTTATTGAGCTCAAATTCATGAATCATTTTATGAATTAATCCTCACTAGAAAAGTTAATGGTACTTAAGGAAACAAGATATAATTAAAGAGGTTAAACAGTGATTAATTCTGACTTTAATTATGAATCATTAATAGATGATTGATTTGTATGTAGTGATTAAATCGATGGACACTTTTATATATTTAAAAGTACTCAATAAATAAATGTTTATAATTATAAGATGCAATTTCATACTTTTATTGGACTAATATTGAAGTTAATAAATTAAGGTTATTATATTAAAGAGATTTAATTAATAATCTAAATTTATTGGAGCTTGAAATTGTAGGTCCATACTGAGATAACTCTATCAACATTATTCAAAGTAAGAGTTGAAATTAAGAAAAATCAAGAAAATGTCATATTTGGAAGAAATTTGTTCTTCAGGGTCAAATATGTAATTGTTATCCAAAAAACAGACACGGATGACGTGGCAGGTGATTTCTGGACACGTGGCTGACACCTGGCAAAGTTCTGTTAGAGTATCGACCAGTAAGATATTGCATGCATAACGGTTGAGTTTTTCTTACGACCAGCCTGGTCGTACACTCCGCATATTTCAAGATAATTTTGTAAAGATCTAAGTCAATCCCGAGATTGTCTCCAATAATTCCTGATGATCCGATTAATTAGGAGAGAATATCTGTAACAAATTGATGTAATCCTCCTTGAGCGTATAAATAGATAAAGATAGTTCAAGGAGGGGACTTTTTTGGCTTTTTGCTGACTTGAGAGTATAGATTTACGAGAGAATTAGAGCTAGTACATTGTGATATATTGTTTATTCTTCAGAGGTTGGTGAAACTCATAGAACCCTAATTCTTTGATCGCTCCTTTGAATCACATATCAATAATAGCTCAAGTGAACGTAGGTTATTACCAGTTTCTGGGGCTGAACCACTATAAATTCTTGTGTGGTTTACTGTTTTTGTCATTATATTCATTCTAACAATCTGTCCACATCAAGCATTTTTTACTCCGTGTCAGTTGACCAAAATCAGGATCAACAGTAATAGAGACAAATTAATTAATTAATTAATTATATTTTTTGAAAAATTATTTTTTAAATAAAATGGTATTTTCGAAAATAATATTTAAATAATTGAGATAATTAACTTTATTTATTTAAATAATGTGAAAATATATTTCTGATAATTCAAATTGGATTTGAATTTAAAATGATATTTATTCTTTAATTAATCTGATAAATAAGTTATCATGTTTAGATATTTTTGAATAAATAATAATTAAAAGAAAATAGTTGGAACACATCCCTGAAATCAAGGATACGTTACACGCCAACTAGAGTACATGCAATGTACTTGGCGTGTAACAAGGTCCAAGAACGGGTCTTGGATATTTCTTTTATTTATTTAATTATTTAATAATTGATTTATAATTTAAATTTTGGATTTTAAAATTTTAATTAATTATTTTATAAATCTATCTGATGGAAATAATTTTACTTAACTTTTGAAAGAGAATAATATACTTTTCACACAGATAAAAATAGATTGTATTATTTTTCTCTATCCCTGAAAATTGTCTCAAGCCTAATATTCTAAGATCTCACGTGTTGAGAATATCTTGTGAATCATAAATTTTTCCCTACCATTACTCTACGTGTCCACACACGTCTTGAGGTGTAGAGATACAATTTGTAAGATCTTTGTGTAAGTATTTGAAGAACTGCTTTGGATTGGATGTCTGTTGGAGATAAAAAAAAAAGATAGCGAGGATTCTTGATAGTTCTTCAACTGGTAAATCATCATCTTTTTATTTCTCTATGATTAATGTTTTGCATGTTAATAGATCTGATTATTTAAAGTTTGTTTAAATAAAAAAAAATTGAAATCTCTGGGCCCAACACCCCGTGCTTTCCGTTGCGCACATGGTAAACCAGTTACCAACAATATTGTGCTAAACTTCAACTAAGTACACGTAGCCTTCTGCAGGCTTCCCCAAAACTTGGAAGTAAAAGTGGGATCTCGATCCGATACTATAGACTTTAGAGCCCCATGGAGATGTACAATCTCCCTGACATACAACTCAGCATACTGATCTACTATATAATCTGTCCTCACATGAAGAAAATGGGCTGACTTGGTGTATCTGTCTATAATCACTCATACCATGTCATGTTGCCCCGCTGTTCTAGGCAAGCCCGCCACAAAATCCATAGTGATGTATTCCCTCTTCCACTCAGGAATACCTAAAGGCTGTAACAACCCAGCTGGCCTCCGGTGTTCATCCATCACTTGCTGATAGGTTGGCCACTTTGCCACATACTCCACTACATATCTCTTCATTCCTGGCCACCAATACAAGGATTTCAGATCTTGATACATCTTTTTCGTGCCTGGGTGCAATGAATAAGGAGTGGTATGAGACTCATCCAAAATCTCTCATCTAATACCAACATCCATCGGAACACAAATTTGATCCTTGTATCTCAACATACCTATCTCAACAATGGTAAAGTCCTTAGCCACTCCATCTAGGACGTCCTCCTGGTGATTTTCTAACTGAGGATCATTCATCTAAGCTTCTCTTACTTTCTCAAGGAGCGTAGATTGAAGCCTAATGTTGGCCAATCTACCCACAATGAACTCTATCCCAGCTCTGGTCATATCCTCTGTCAATTCTCTGGATATCTGCTTTAAGCTATACACCTGTCATGGACCTCTCCAACTCAAAGCATATGCTTCTACATTGGCTTTCCCTGGATGATAATGGATCTCACAATCATATTCATTTACCAACTCTAACCAACGTCTCTGCCTCATATTCAGATCCTTCTGTGTGAAAAAGTATTTCAAACTTTTATGATCAGTATAAATCTCGCACTTTTCCTAATACATAGTGTCGCCACACCTTCAATGTGAATACCGCTGCCACCAACTCTAGATCATGAGTAGGGTACCACTATTCATATTCCTTCAACTATCTTGAGGCATAGGCAACTACCTTACAAGCCTGCATCACAATGCAACCTAACCCATGCTTGGATGCATTGCAGTAAACCACAAATTTCCCCTGATCTGAAGGAAGACTCAACACCGGACCAGTGATCAACAGCCGTTTCAACTCTTGAAAATTGTTCTCACATCTGTCAGACCAAACGAACTTCAAGTTCTTACGTGTCAACTCTGTTAGTGGCATTGCAATCCTTGAGAACCCTTCAACAAAACACCGATAGTATCTCGCTAAACCCAGGAAACTTCTAATCTCTGTGGCACTCTTGGGCCTTGGCCAATCTCTCATTGCCTCGATCTTGGCTGGATCCACCATGATTTCCATCCTTATGACAAGGTGACCAAGGAAGGTCACCTGAGGTAACCAGAACTCACACTTGTTAAACTTAGCATACAACTTGTGCTCCCTCAACCTTTGTAGTACTAATTAGAGGCGCTACTCATGCTCTACCTCTGTCTGAGAGTAAACTAGTGTATCATCGATGAAGAAAATCACAAATTTGTCCAAATAGTCCTTGGACACTCTATTCATTGGGTCCATGAATATTGCTGGGGGATTGGTCAATCAGAATGACATAACCAAGAATTCATAATACCCATACCTCGTGCGAAAAGTTGTCTTCGGAATATCCTCATCTTTGATCCTCAACTGGTGATAACCAGATCGAAGATCAATCTTTAAAAATATTGTCTTACCTTGCAACTGGTCAAACAAGTCATCAATCATCAGCAATGGATACTTGTTCTTAATAGTCAGCTTGTTCAACTCCCTATAGTCAATGCACATTCTCAACGTCCCATTATTCTTCTTAACAAATAACACAGGCACACCCCACGGTGAAAAATTGGATCTAATGAATCCCAAATCAAGTAACTCTTGTAATGGTACCTTCAATTCTACTAGAGTCATTCTGTATGGTGCTCTAAACACTGGTTCTATCTCTGGCGCTAACTCAATGACAAACGCGATCTCTCGATGCGGTGGCAGCCCTGGAATATCCTCTGGAAACACAGCTAGGAACTCATAAACCAATCTGGTCTCTGCCGGCCTGACTGGCACATCCCTGGTGGTATCCACTACACTAGCTATGAATCATATGCAACCTCCTTGCAATAGGTCTCTAGCCTGCATTGCCGAGATCATAGGAATGCGAGGCCCGTTCACAGTGCCCACAAACATAAACGGGTCATCTCCCTCAGACTCAAAAGTCACCATCCTCCTTTTACAATCAATAATCGCCCCATACTTGGCAAACCAACCCATACCCAAAATCATATCGAAGTCCTCCATAGCTAGCTCAACCAAGTTCACTGAAAACTCCCTACTATCAATCTCTACTAGTAGAGATCTAATCCACCTCCTAGAAACTACCAACTCCCCATTAGGCAACAAAGTCTCAAACACCACAACATATAAATTACAAGGTCTACACAATCTATCAATCACTCTACTAGATACAAAGGAATGTGTAACACCAGAATCAATCAATACAGTCTAAGTAGAGCCAGCGCTAGAAATCTGGCCTGTCACAATCGAGGGACTAGCCTCGGCCTCTAACTGGGTCAGTGCAAATACTCGGGCTGGAGTCAGACTGTCGCCCTTCTTTTGCTCATCTTTCTTCAGCTCCGGGCAGTCTTTCCTAAACTGCCACACTACCCCGCACAAGAATCAAGCCTTAGCACGACATTCTCCCAAATGGTGCCTCTTACACCTGGCGCACTCTAAATAACTTCTCTAGATCTCATTATCGCCCTGGCGGCCACCTTGAGTACCCTGAACCATCTTGTCTGGGCCTGAAAGTGTAGAAGTGTATGGGGTCTTCCTCTTCTGGTCACTAGGGCCTTCGCCCCTATCAGATCCCATAAATGGAGGTACCACCCTCCTGGCATCACGCCTCACTGCGCTCTCTCGCCAGATCTTATCCTCTGCACCCTCAGTAGTAAGGGCCTTCTCAACTACTCGAGCATATGTGGTGACTCCAGGCACTAAAGTAATTATGACATCCCATGCTATCATGGGGTTCAATCCTCGAATAAACCTATATTTCTTGGCAGTGCCGGTTAGCACCAAGTCAGGTGCAAACTTGGCTAACCAGTCGAACTTCAGGGCATACTCAGTCACAATCATGTTGCCCTGAACCAATCTGGTGAACTCATCTGCCTTCGCAGTCCGAACTGCATCATTGTAGTATTTTTCATTGAATAAATTCTTAAACTCGTTCCAACTCAGTACCGCGACATTCTGGGTTTAAGATACAACCTCCCACCAGATGCGGGCTGTTAGGAACAGTTCCTAGTGCGTAGCGAAAATTACAGTAATAGTAGTATTGTATACAACAAATTTTTTTCATATAAACAACTTTATATGAGGATCCTTTAATATGCAATATGTAAATCAATATAATATATATATAAAAATAATACAAATTGATTTACCTCTTGTAGCCTATCAAGAATCCTTGAATCTTTTCGTATATCTTTCGATCTTCCTATCCTCGCTAGAGTACTCACACCTAGATCTTCCAAGACATTCTCTACACCTCAAGATGTGGGTGGGCACATAGAGAACACGAATCAATATTTGTGAATCAAAAGTATTCTCAACACATAAGACTTTTGATTATAGGCTAGAGAGAAAGGTTTTTTCTTTTGTGTGAAAAAAATGATAGTTTTTCTTCTTTGGGTAAAAACTTATGTATTTCTATTTTCTATCATATAGAATATATAGTCATTATCATAATAATAATAAATAAATAAATAAAAATTGATCATCCTTAATAATAATAATGATTAAAGACAAAGTCTTACATTCTATTTTAAAACCTTTTTCAAAATATTTTATTAATTAATTAAATAAAAATAAAAACTAATAATTGATCACCATCAGTAATGGTACACGCATAGGGCAGTCCAAGAAGCCCTATGCATGTAGCACTTCCCTGGAAAATGGGATTTGATTTTTTCATGCATTTTTATTTTAATTAATTAATAATTATAAATTCAAATAAGGTATCATCTTCTTAAGGAAAAGATAACAACTAAAATTTCAAAATTCAAAATTTGAATTTCCATTATCATCTTATTATTAATTAAATAAATATAATAATCAAAACCAATTTTGACTATCCATATTTATCCTTTCACATTTAAATAAAATAATTTATTAAAATTAATTTTTTTTATTTATAAACAATTTCGAAAATTGCACAAATGCAATAATAAATTGTGCAACTTCAATTATCACATTATTGCACATTTATTCTGAAGAATAAATATTCTCTCAAATAGCCCATTCACAGTTTGACCATTGTATCAACTCTTACCTTGAATATTGTTGCTAGAGCCACCTCGGGGACCTATGGACCAATCATTCCAAGCTCCAATAAAAAAAATATTATTAACCAAAACTCTTTGATTCAATAATCATATTTATTAATCTCATGATTATTCCACTATATATATGAGACTGCACTCTTGAGAATTAAAGACATATATTTACTGAGTACTTTATTGTAACCATAAAGTGTCCATTGGTATAATCATTACATACAAATTAATCCTCTATTGATGATTCATAATTAAGTGGGAATAAAATTATCGTTTTACCATTTTAATTATATCTTGATTCCTAGTGTACCATTGATTTTACTAGTGAAGATTAATTCATAATCTGATTATGAATTTGACGTCAATAAACTTTTCAGTTCCAAAAGCCAACCCAATAGGGAACCATCATTCAATCTATAAGAAGGTATAGATTCAATATATGTTAAGCTATGTCCCTAACTGTTGACGCAGTTTTTCGCCAACAGTGTATTACGAAAATTAGCTGGAATGAACTAGTGCTTAAGGATAAACCGTAAGGAGAATAATCATTCTTCAAGCTACTTAGAATGATATAGTAAGAACACTCGTTCCTTTTTACGTGGTTCGGAGGTTAAAATCCCCCTAGTCCATGAGTCAATATTATTACTGTATGACTCTCTCTATTTTGACAGAATATTTGCATTACACAGAGAAAACCCAACCCCTTTTCTATCCAAGGTCTTAGTATTTATAGGAGAATGATCCCTGGGTAGGTGTTGGGGTCATCCCATGATCCCTTGATCCCTCACATCATCTTGTGACACTAATGACTAACATTTACATTTTATATTGAAGTGTGGTCTAATCATTAGGTAAAATAGATCATGGATTGCATGGTCTAAATCAGGCGTGTGATGTCTAGTCATGCACATTTATATTGCGTATCCGGGAATTCAGGAATAAACAGACACGTGATGTCTATTTACGCACGTCTATATTGCATGGTCAACTTTATAAAGATCCTGGAGTACGTCAGACCTCTGGCGTACCACGAGCTAGCGTAACGTCAGCTCGTGCCTTCTGGTGCTATACTCCACAAATGGTTCCAGGCAGTATGTTGCTTTGAACTCATCAGCTCGAGCTATTTATCTAGGGAATCGTGCTAAATTCCCCTGGATGAAAAATGAACACGTGGAACATCGATTATAGCCTTTTGCTAGCTAGCTGTACCCGAGCTGCCTAAAAAGATACGTGCTGATTTTCAAGGCGTACATTTTCCCCCCAAGTCCTTGCTCGTGTTCTATGACGTCACTTCTGACTTTCATGTCAGGGACTTTTAAACTTCCATTGCGATTATCCAGGCCCTGCTCATTATTTGAGTACTAGACACGTGGAATGCCGTGATTGGCGTCTATTCAGGTTTCGAGGATTGTATTAAATGGCCTGGCCACCTTTTTGTCGTCGTTTCATCTTTCGAATAATGACCCTTGTATCTCGCATTAACTTGATCGAACGGTCCTCGTTTCCTTATGCCTTTTACGTGTAAATAGGGGTGGCAATTTTCAGTACCCATCACCTTTCATTCGAAATTTTTCTTCATTTTCTTTCTTCCGAGCTTCAAAAACTTTTCTTCTTCTTCTGATTAAAATCCCAGAAATCCCCATAATCTCGCCACAAAAAACCCTCGGAAACCCAGTCATCAAGGATTTCCCCAGGAGTCCTTCTTCTACATTGCTTTCAACTTTCGTTTGAAGAACATACTGTAAGTTTCCTATTTTTCGTGTGTTTCAATTTTCTTCCTTTTTCTTTGTCATGTGAATCTGCACTTTATAGTCACCAACAGTAGGTTGTTCCTAAATAACTTTGGTGCATAGGTTTCGATTTTAGGCATATTGAGTAGATCCTAAAACATTCCTAGGATTGTGATGTTCATAACTAGGTAATTTCTGGGTAAGTTTAGGAAATACCCATTCAGGATATGGAAGACGAGAGGTTTTTAGGGTATAAAACCGGGTAGCTTAGGGGTCACGTTTCTTAGGCGATTTTTCTTTAAAACCCTTTCCCCAAGGTAAGTAATGGCCTGACTCTTCTGACACACGGATCCCTGAATATCAAGGGTCTGTTGGAAAACCTAGGCGCGTAGCATAGGCAACGCGTGGCATCACACGGGCTGATATTGCATCAGCTCGCGTGTTAGGACCCCTGACCTTTGTTATTTCTCCTATTCAAAAAATTCTATGTCACCCACTAAAAACTCTGTCGTTCTTATTCGATAGGCGAGATGATGGCACCCAAGAAAGGTGCATCCAAGAATAACGTAGCTGGCTCTTCGTACCAGCAATCTTGCAAGGGAAAGGAGGTTGTCCCTGATTCCTCCTACCTGTGTTCGGCCCCGTGGTGGAGAAGGAGGTCGCGATCGCTCCTGATGCCTTTTTCGAGGTCGAAAGGATTGTCTCCAAGATAACGACCCAAGGAAGGGTCAGCAAGATCCTGCTGTCCCATAACATCGAGGCTGGGATGGGGGCTCTCATCGCCCAACCTCCCTGTGAGGGGGAGCGGAGCTGTGCACCACTCCAGGACGATTTCGCGGCCTGGAGTGATGAACACTTAAAGGTTGATGCCTTTCTCCCCCTCGACTAGTACTTCGCGGACTTCCCCAATTATGTGAGGTTGGCACCATTTCAACTTCCCTCGAACTCCTATCGTCTACTGGTCGGGCTGAGGTATCTCTTTTTGAAGCAGATGTGGGAGGTCCCCACCCTTGCAGATATCCTTTATTTCTTCTGCCTCAAGGCCAGCCCAGATTAATGGGGACGAGGAGATGGGTTCTACTATCTGACCCACTTCCCAAATTCACCCACAGTCATCGAACTGCCCAGCCATCCCAACGACTTCAAAGATCAGTTCTTTATGTCAAATGGGTTTCGCAATTGCGAATACCGTTACTTCAACCGTCCTCGTAAGTTTCCTTTCTATTCTCAGCTCGCGAAATTATTATTATTTTTTATTCTTAGATTCTCCTCATGTATACTGATTGGAGCATCATCGTGCAACCATTTTTGCATGGACAGCCAGATTAGAGACCCTTGGTGGTCAATATGATACCCTGGCGGGGCTTTCACCTAGTGAGAAGGATTACTGCCAGCTCGTGTCTGATGACACAATGTTGGCGTGTAAGTTAATCTCTGTAGGCCAGACTCTGGCCTTGAGGAGGACGCGAGCTACTCACACAGTAGCTCATGAGCTGGCACCCATCCCCGAGGGAGGTGCCGCGGTCGACGTCGGCAACGAGCAGGAAGAAGAGCTCGAGGTGCCTCTTGTGCAAAAGAGGCGAGCTCCTGAGATCGCTCGGGAACCTGATGTGGAACAAGCTCAATCGGGGGCAGCATCCGCTCCCTCCGGCCAAGGTAACCCATACCCTTTTTGGGACCTAGACAGGGCTGCCGCAAACCTTAGGCTAGTTAGGTTTAACCCAAACCAGCTCGTACATCGTCACCAAAATGACCCTGACCATAATATAACCTTGCTCTAGTGCGTAGATCAATTAGTACTACGTCATGACATAGGCCGTCCTAGGGGCACCGTAGTAGTAGACAACACCTTGTCTTTTAGGTCGGCCTTCTTTGAGGAGTATGGGACCAACCTTAGGTCGTGGCCCTCCCTTCTCAAGGGTGTAGTTGCCCCAGGACTTAGACAATACGTAGAGGAGTCCAGTCCTGAGATAGATCCTGACTCGGAACCTCCCCTAATCCAAGAAGTGGTTGACTTAGACTCTCCTTCCCCTACAGCAGTTCTGAGGCCGGAGGTCATGGAAATAGACTCCTCCTCTAGCTCAGAGGGTAGGATTTTTTGTTACTTTGTAGGTATTTTTCTGGGTAAACTGATGAACATATATTCATACTTAGCGCATTTCCCATTCTTTTTCAGGTGAGGAGATGGCACAGCGAGGGGAACCTGACATCCGCTCGATGTTCCAGGAAGGGAGATCCAGTGAGGGTTCCCTTGTTAAGAAACTTCGGCCCACTTCAAAGAAAACGCCCCCCTCGGCCGTGATTGCTTTCAAATCCCCGGCTAAAGGGAAAGGCTCAGGCCTGGGAGCTCTGCCCGCCGTAGCTCCGGAGAAGAGGGGTCCGGCTGCACCCCCTCCTCGCTTTCCCCCAGCTCCTGCTCGGGACCAGGTAGCACCGTGTTGACGCGGTTCTTCGCCAATAGGTAATTAAGAAAAGAAGAGAAAGGGATTAGTGCTTAGGTTGAACCGAAACAAATAAATGATCTTAGAAAATGAAATGGTGACTCAAAATACGTTTTTTAAGTGGTTCAAAGGTTAAAATCCTTCTACTCCACTAGTCAGTATTATTGCTATATACTGGGTATTTGATTACAAGGCATTTCTTACAATTGAGAATCCAACCCCTATCAACTCCCAAGGTCTCCATATTTATAGGAGAAGGCACCTGGGAGTTGCTAAGAAGGTCATCCCATGACCTTCTTACCTATCATGTCAACTCTGTGACATTCATGATTAATTCCTAAACTTGACACATAAGTGTGGTCAAATCAATAGGTAAGGGGATATTGGGCCGCACGACCCAACCCAATCGTGGGTATCTGAATACGCACGTTCCTGTTGCGTGTCCGAGAAGTCAGGGGTATATCAGACACGTGATGTCTGATATATGCACGTTTACCTTGCGTGATTGACTTTATAAAAGGTCACAGCCTCCAACTCCAGCTCGTACCCAAGCTGGATGCTTACCTCGACCTGCTGCCTTCGGAGTTCAAACCTAGTCCTTGAGCAATCTTGGCAAACCCTTAGGTTACCTCGAGCTAAGGAGGTAGGACTTTACGATGGCAGCTCCGGTCTTGGGGATGTCCACATGGTAGTCATGATTAGGCCGTATCTCAACTCGATAATCAGCCCGTGGGAAAATCAGGGCGTACATCTGCCCCCAAGCCTTTGCTCGTGGTACATGACGTCGTGTAGGGCCACAGTAGGGGCTTTTAGGCTTCCCCAAGAACTCTTCATATTCCACATTCTACGTAGGCACCGAATACATGGAACATCGTGGTTGGTGACGATACGTCTTCTGAGAACCGCATTAAATGGCCTAGCCTATGCCCAGCCATCGTTTCATCTTTCGAGTGGAGGGCCTTGGATCCCACATCAGGGCAATCCAACGACCCTCTTCACGTGACCCTTCACGCATATAAAAAGGGGTGGCCACCTTACGCATGGGCCACCCGTTCATTCGAAATTTTCCAAAATCTTCTCTTCTTCTTGCTCTCAAAAATCCCCCCTTTTCCTCTTTCTAGTTACTACCTTCGGCGTTCCAGAAACTCAGGTGCAAGGACTCCTTCGAAGCCTTGAAACCAACTACTCCGACGATGTTCCAACCCAGGCGATTCCTTCATCCACTTCCCAGCCAAACATTCTGTAAGTCTCCTGACTATGCATGTTTTGAAATTATTTTCACTGTAGCGTAGGTAAATATTTACTGTAGCCGCATGCAAGGGTTTGCTGGGTTTTGTGGGAATGAAGGGTGAAAGCCTTTTAGGTTAGGGTATTGTTTGTAGTAGGAAGCCGTTTAGGAGCATGGTTTACAGGATGCATTTTCTGGGGAAAATTTCTGGGTAGGATTTTTGGGATATTAGTTCAAAATATCCAGTATTTTGGGTGCAAAACCGGGTAGCTTAGGGGACACGCTTCACAGGCGGTTTTGCCTTTCCTGCCTATTGGAACTTTCCCTCCAAGGCAAAATTTTAACCTGACCCTCCTGACACATGAATTCTAAGTAATCGGGGATCTGTTGGGAGCACAAGCGTGTGTTCATAGAACCGCGTGGTCTCACTCTCCATGAGTTGGGCTTACCTCAGCTCGTGCAAAGAACATATGATTTTTCCTCATGCTCAGGCCGCCTTTTCTGAAATCTTTTCTTTTGTTCGATAGGCGACCAGATGGCACTGAAGAAGAATTCCCCAAAAAGGACCGCCGGCAGCTCGGCCTCCCAGCAAGACAAAGGAAAGGCGGTGATGGCCGAATCCCCAATCCCCCACTTCGGACCAACGGTGGAATAGGAGCTCGAGGTGCTCCTGATGCGTTCTTTGAGGTGGAGAGGATCGTCTCAAAGATTACCGACTAGGCGAAGGTCAACAAAATATTCCTCTCCCACAACATCGGGCTGGAGAGAGCATCAGTGATTGCCCGACCTCCAGCAGAGGGCAAGCGGAGTTGCGCGCCGCTTGACGAGGCATTCGCGGCCTGGAGCGACGAGCACTTTAAGGCGGGGGCCTTCCTCCCATTGGATCAATATTTCGCTGACTTCCTCAATTACGTGAAGTTGGCCCCATTCCAGCTCCCCCCCAACTCTTATCAGCTGTTGGCGGGGTTAAGATATTTATTCTTGAAACAGGAGTGGGAGGTCCCCACTCCTGCAGATATTTTGTACTTTTTCTGCCTCAAGGCCAGCCCGGACCAGCGGGGGCAAGGCGATGGGTTTTATTACTTAACCCGGTTCCCCAATACGGCTGCGGTCATCGAGCTGCCCAGCCACCCCAACGACTTCAAAGATCAATTCTTTATGTCGACGGGGTTCCGAAACTGCGAGCTCCACTACTTCAATCGTCCTCGTAAGTGCTTTTCAACCTTAGCTCGTAAGTTAAGTATTGTTTAGCTCCTCCTGTATCCTTTTCTGACTCAGGTTAACTCTACAGCTATCTTCGTGAGGACAGAGAAATCTGTGACCCTCGGGGCCCAATACGAGAAACTGGCGGGCTTGCCCCCCAGTGAAAAGGATTACCGCGCGCTCGTGACAGACGAGACGATGGTGGCCTGCAAGCTGATCTTCCCAAATCAGACTCTGAACCTAAGGAGGTCCCAGGCGCTTCCCCCAGCTCGTGATACCAGACCTATCATCGCGGAGGAGGTCGCGGGGGACGAAGATGAGGAGGACGAGGTTCCCCTTGTGAGGAACAGGAAGCGGGCGCTGGTGGTTGCCCAGAGAACGGACGAGGAGAGGATCCGGTCTGGAGTAGCCGCGGTTTCTTCTGGCCAAGGTAACCCTTACATGTTTAGGAATTTAGATAGGGCCATTGCCGACCCCTGGCTAGCTAGGTTTAATCCCAGACAGCTCGTCCAACGTCATCGAAGTGATCCGGACCTGGATACAACCCTGCTTCACTGTGTCGACCAGCTCGTGCTAGATTACCAAGATAGCCGACCTAGGGGTACCGTAGTCGTAGATAACACCCTAGCCTTTAGGTCGATCTTATTTGAGGAGTATGGGACCAACCTTCGGTCATGGCCATCACTCCGGAGGGGTGCCGTAGCTCCGGGGCTTAGGCAATATGTAGAAGAATCTAGCCCAGAACCAGAGTCGGATCCAGAACTCGCACCAGCTTGGGAAATAATCGACTTAGATTCTCCCGCAGGAGCTCCGGGGCCGATGGTCGTAACCATAGGTTCTTCTTCTAGCTCGGGGGGTAGGATCCCTTTTAGTATATATATACTTGAATTTCTCCTTGCTTTTGTTTTTGAATGGATGTTAACTTGTGTACTAACCATATCTTTGTTTTGACAGAAGAGATGTCTCAACCGGACGGGAGTCTGCAAGCCGCGTTCGCCGGGGGGAATCCCTCAGCCGGGGACTCTGGGCCCAAAATGAAGAAGCCCCGGACCTTTAAGAAAACCGCCGGGACCCCGACCAAGTCTCCTGCAAAGGAGAAGGAGCAGCTCCCAACCGCCCAGGTCACGGGAACTGTTCCCCTTGCTACAGGGGGGAGCAACATGCCCCCACCCCCTCCGCGAGCTCCGGCCCCCGCCCGGGACGCAGGGGCGGAGCTTGAGGCTTCGGCGATTGTACCTTCTGAGGTACGCATCCCAGTCAATCCCCAGGACCTGGAGAAGATTCCAGAGGCCTTCCGGGGAACAGTGTTTGAGTCGGCGAACTACGCCGTCAGCCACATATACAAGTTCAACGAGAAGGAGCTCAGGGCCATCGAAACCAGGAGCCCGGTGGGCGTGCTGGAGTCTTCATTGGGCATGGCCCTAACGGTAAGCTAACCTCAACCTTTTATGGTTTTTGATTATTACACCTTGCCCTATTTTTTCTTTCTTCCTTCTTTTTCCCTAAGGCAATTGCCTCTCCGCTTTCACAGAGCGTCGTTGCCCTTCACCGGAGCATCGCCAGGACCAAGGCTCAGCTCAAGGAGATGAGGAGCGAGCACCAGGCGGTGGTGGCCAGCCACCAGACCTCTCTGCAGACGGCTAAGGATGCCTTGGCGGCCTCGCAGGCCGAGCTGGAAGAGACTCGCCCGAAGCTTCAAGAGCTCGAGACCACCCTCGCCACTACGCAGGCGGACCTAGATTCCGTGAAAGCGGAGGCCAAGGCTGCCCTGGCGGCCGAGCGGGAAACTTCAGACGCCGCCATGGAAGACATGTTCTACCATTGCTGGGCCTATAACCAGGACGCCAACTTCTCCTTCCTAGCAGCGGCCGTCTGGAAGCCCTTGCTGGAGAAGTTCAAAGCTCGCCTCGATAAAGAAGCGCCCTCCGAGGCTGGGGAAGGCTCCAGCGCAGCTGAGCAGGGCGAGACGGCGACCTCCAAGGGGCCAACTGGCGGAGCTTAAGGCCTTCCTCTTTGTGCCCTTTTCTTGAATATTTTTAAAGTTTTTTGCGTAACTTCTGCATGAGGTGCTTACACCTCGAGACAATTTAACTATCAATTTCATTTTTAATTGATTTATTGCCCTTTGCCTCTACGCATTTTAGTTACTATTTTGAAAAACTTAGTTCGCGTTAATCTTTATCTATATCTCGAGCTCTTTAGGAAGAACAACGATCAATAGATTTAAATTAACTTCCAAGTTTTATGACTTGGTTATATCTAGGAACTTAATTTGAAAACTTAGTTCGTGTCAATTTTTATCAATATCTCGAGCTCTTTAGGAAGAACAACAATCAATAGATTTAAATCAACTTCTAAGTTTTATGACCTGGTTATATCCAGGAACTTAATTTGAAAACTTAGTTCGCGTCAATTTTTATCAATATCTCTAGCTCTTTAGGAAGAACAACGATCAATAGATTTAAATCAACTTCTAAGTTTTATGACCTAGTTATATCCAGGAACTTAATTTGAAAACTTAGTTCGTGTAAATTTTTATCAATATCTCGAGCTCTTTAGGCAGAACAACGATCAATAGATTTAAATCAACTTCTAAGTTTTATGACCTGGTTATATCCAGGAACTTAATTTGAAAACTTAGTTCGTGTCAATTTTTATCAATATCTCGAGCTCTTTAGGAAGAACAACGATCAATAGATTTAAATCAACTTCTAAGTTTTATGACCTGGTTAAATCCAGGATAGGACTTAGTTCGCGTTAATCCTTACCAATATCTCGCGTTTTTTAAGAAAAACAACGATCAATTGATATGAATCAACTTCTAAGAAATTAAGGCGACCTGGTCATATCCAGGTACCATATGCACCCCAAGTAACTGGGAAAGGGTCTTTCGTGGTTACTTTAGATTACACTTGAAAACATGTACAAATATAAACAAAAAGTTGATTCTCATTGCTTAATACATAAAAAATGGCCTTTTAGGCCTTACAAGTGAATCACTGATAATATCTCTTCAAATGGATGGCGTTCCAAGTCCGTGGGACTACCCCTCCATCAAGACGAGCTAACTTATAAGTTCCCTCCTTAATGACCTCGATGACTTGATAAGGTCCTTCCCAGTTCGATCCCAAGACTCCATCTTTGGGGTCCTTACTGGCCAAGAAAACTCTCCTGAGGACCAGGTCGCCAACGTTAAAGGCGCAATTTTTGACTTTTGAGTTGAAATAGCGGGTGATCTTCTGTTGATAATGGGCGAGCTGGAGCTGCGAATCTTCTCACCTTTCATCAATCAAGTCTAAAGAGGTGCAAAGAAGCTCGTGGTTGCGATCCTGGTCATAAGATTGGACCCTATGCGAAAGCACCTTAATTTCCACGGGGAGGACTGCTTCACTCCCAAAGGTCAGGGAGAAAGGAGTATGACCCGTAGGAGTCCGATGCGAGGTCCGGTATGCCTAGAGAACCTGGGGGAGCTGTTCTAGCCAGACCCCCTTTGCTTCATCTAGTCTCTTCTTGAGGCTCGCCTTGAGAGTCTTGTTGACAGCCTCGACCTGGCCGTTCGCCTGAGGATAGGCCACGGAGGAGAAACTTTTCACAATTCCGTACCTTTCGCAAAATTCGGTAAATAGGTCGCTGTCGAATTGAGTCCCATTTTCGGAAACGATCTTCTTGGGTAGCCCAAATCAGCAGATAATGCTCTTAACCACGAAGTCAAGGACTTTTTGGAAGTTATCGTTGCCAGAGGTTCTGCCTCAGCCCACTTCGTAAAGTAGTCGATGACTACCACGGCGTGACGAACCCCGCCTTTTCCAGTAGGGAGGGCACCAACCAAGTCGATTCCCCAAACTACAAACGGCCATGGGGAAGAGATCATCTTCAGCTCGATTGGGGGAGCTCGGGCAACTGTGGCGAATCGTTGGCACTTGTCGCACTTCTTCACGTATAAGATCGAGTCTTTGGACAGAGTTGGCCAGTAATAACCTTGCCTCAGAACCTTTAAGGCCAAGCTTTGCCCCCTAGTGTGATCTCCGCAAAAACCCTCATGCACCTCCTGCAGGATGGCCTGTGCTTCGCCTGGAATAACACACTGTAGGAGAGGTAGGGAGTGCCCACATCGGTATAACACCCCATCTACTATAGTGTACCTGGGAGCTTGATACAGAACTCGTCGCGCGTCATTACGCCCTTCAGGTAGCTTTCCCTCGATGAGATACTCAAGGATGGGAGTCATCCAGGTCGGCGTGGCGTCGATCATCTCGACGTCTGTCCTGGCTTCCTCTATACTTGGTTTCTCCAAGAATTCTACCGGCACTAACCCCAAGGTTTCCGTCTCTCTAGAGGTGGCAAGCTTGGCGAGAGTGTCTGCGTTAGCGTTCTGCTCCCGAGGTATCTGCTCGATCGAGCCCCGCCCGAACGCGGACAGCTCAACCTTTACCCTTGCTAGATAGGTAGCCATCTTAGGTCCCCGTGCTAGATATTAGCCCAGAACCTGGTTTACCACGAGCTGGGAGTCACTGAAGCATTGGACGGAGCTCGCCTTCAGCTCCTGAGCTATCCTTAGCCCGGCCAGCAAAGCTTCGTATTCGGCCTCGTTGTTGGAGGCCTTGAACTCGAACCTCAGCGCCGAGTGGAATCTATGTCCTGCAGGGGATATCAGAATGATTCCAGCTCTGGAACCGTTCTCGTTGGATGAACCATCCACAAATATCCTCCACGATGCCTGGGCCGAGGTGACCCGGGGTGAGTCTTCTGCAGGATCCTCCCGGAATCCTGTGCACTCTGCTACAAAATCGGCCAGGGCCTTACTCTTTATAGCAGTTCGCGGAGTGTACAAAATTTCGAACTGGCTGAGTTCGATTTCCCACTTTAACAAGCGTCCCGATGTTTCAGGTTTTTGCAAAACCTGCCTCAAAGGCTGATCGGTCATGACGTGTATTGAGTGGGACTGGAAGTACGGCCTGAGATTTCGCGAGGCCGTGATAAGGCAGAACGCCAATTTCTCCATCAACGGGTACCGGGATTCAGCTCCGAGAAGTCTCTTGCTGATGTAGTAGACTGGCTTCTGAATCTGGTCTTCTTCCCGGACCAATACGGCACTGGCTGCATCCTCCGTGACAGCCAGGTAGAGAAAAAGAGGCTCTCCCGCTTTTGGTTTGGATAGTACGGGTGGCTCGGCCAGATGTGCCTTCAAGTCGAGGAAAGCGCTTTCGCACTCTTCTGTCCACTCGAACTTCTTATTTCCTCGGAGCAGGTTGTAGAACGGCAAACACTTATCGGTGGACTTGGAAATAAACCGATTGAGGGCTGCCACTCTTCCTGTCAGGCCTTGGACATCTTTGCGCGACCTGGGTGAGGGAAGCTCGAGCAACGATCTGATCTTGTCGGGGTTCGCCTCGATTCCTTGGGTATTGACGATAAAACCCAGGAATTTTCCCGATGCGACTCCAAAAGTGCACTTCTGTGGATTTAGCCTCATGCCATACTCCCATAGTATCTTGAAGCATTCCTCCATGTCGGAAACATGGTTATCGGCAGTCTTTGACTTGACTAGCATGTCATCAACGTACACTTCCATGTTTTTTCCGATCTGGTCTGCGAACATTCTATTCACCAACCTTTGATACGTAGCTCCGGCGTTCTTCAATCCGAAGGGCATGACCTTGTAACAATAAACGTTAGTCGGGGTCATGAAACTGGTGTGCTCCTGGTCCGCCGGATTCATGGCGATCTGATTGTAGCCTGAGTACGCGTCCATAAAGGACATGAGCTCGTGCCCCACCATGGCATCCACCAACTAGTCAATCCTTGGCAATGGGAAACAATCCTTGGGGCAGGCTTTATTTAGGTCGGAGAAGTCGGTGCAGGTCCGCCATTTCCCGTTGGGCTTTGGGACCAGCTCAGGGTTGGCGACCCAAATCGGAAACTTGGCTTCACGGATAAAGCCGCATTTCTTGAGCCGGGCTACTTCTTCCTCTAAGGCTTCAGCCCGGGTTGTTCCTAGGCGTCTCTGCTTCTGGGACTTTGCCAGAACGCTTCTCTCCAGATGAAGTGTGTGCATGATGATACTCTGGCTGATTCCCACCATGTCCTCGTGTGACCACGCAAACACATTCAGGTTATCCCGCAGAAATCTGATCAGGTCTGCCTTCCTCTCGCTGCAGAGGTTTTTTCCGAGCTTGACCATCCGTGATGGGTTATGTGGATCAATGTTTACTTCCTCGAGCTCCTCAATAGCTTGGAGCTCGGATCTGTCCTCGCCTATTCGGGGGTCAATATCCTCACTTAAGACGACATTTTCCCCTTCGACGCTTTGAGGTTTTTCAATCTCAGGACCAGCCAAGGGGTCTCGAGATTCCCCTTCACCACTTTGGATGGCCATTGCCAGCTGCCTGGGTTTCGATTTTCCCTTCATGGAAATTCTGTAGCATTCCCTGGCAACGAGCTAATCGACACAGACAGTGCATATTCCCATGGAAGTAGGAAACTTCATCGCGAGGTGGCGGATGGAAGTGACGACCTCAAAAGCTATGAGCGTAGGTCGTCCCAAAATTGCGTTGTATGAAGCGGAGCAGTCGATGACCATGAACTCGAGGAGTTTTGAGACTG